>NC_092337.1:398926250-400400625 GCF_046630445.1 Rutidosis leptorrhynchoides | reverse complement strand
AAGTTCATTTGTTGAACCCATTGATCATTTTCTTTGATTGCTTACATGGAAATATAACAATTTTACCATCGAATTACCAACCATGAAACTTTATGATAGAGGTAAGGTGATGATTCCTTAAGATATTAACATCTTGTGTATGTATCATATTTTTTATAACCTGATTTATTAGTGTCATTTATTTGACAATGTAACCATTTTTGACATAATGCATATCGATTACGCAAAAAATTTCTGTACATCACAGGCTGATCGGGGATCATTTGTTTCTAAACACTCTTCCCATTCAAGGCAAGGAATATCATGGATCATTTTCTGTGTAGATATTATGTATTTATCTATGTGTGCGCGTGTGTGTGTTTGTTTGTTTGTATATGCTTATATTATATTGACCCATATAATGTGTTTTTTGTTGATTATTCTCTTAGATTCGATGTCATGTTAGGATGTGTATCATATTGGTGATCGAATCATTAGGGGTTGCGGGTATCAAGATTCCTTAGTGCTATAATATTCAAATCAGTAGGGGAAAGAGGATGTTTTTCAATTGGATTCAAAGCATGGTTTATATCTAATTTGCATATTGCATATATTTAAAGGGTCAAACGGAAAAGTTGAATTGAGCAGTGTGGGATTTGATCGAGAATGAGGGGTCAAATTGGGTAAAATTGATTAATACGGAGTAACATATAATTTTAACCTTTTTAATGTTCAATGTATTGCAGTTGTTTTGAGGCATGACTCTGGTATTCGAAAATATATAGTGATTTATAGGAAGCTGAGATGAAGGATTGGAGATTAGTTAGGTATCAAAGTAATGTATAGTTAAGGAATAAAAATGTCTTAAATAATGTACAATTACTTTAAACTCAACAATGTTAATTTTTATATTTTAAATAAAATGACTTTTTTATAACCATTCTTTAAATCTTTAGTTAGGTTGAGGTTTTCTGTATGTAAGTTTTGATAAACCCGTGATTTCACGGGTCTATTAGCTAGTTTATATTTATATTGGTATCTATCTATGTATCTATCTATCTATCTATACTTTCTATTATATTGCTAAAATGATAATGTCATTATTAAGCTAATTTCTTTGTTAAGAAAAAATCTTAAAGAAAAAGAAAAAAATCTAAGCATTGTGGGTGATGTCATTAATCTAAATAAATTTGAATTAAAATTAAATATTATTAATTAATTATTATTATTTAATCTTATTAATAATTATTTTAATAATTAAAATTAAATTATTTTAATTAATTATTTTAAATTAAGTACGAACAAGTATAAAAGTTAGGCAGAAGGAAACCAATTTTATATTTATATTTTTAATTTACACTTTTAAAATAAAATGACAACCAATATTATCTCTTATGATTGAATGTGGATTGTTTAATATGCATTTTAGGTGTTTGATGAAATGTTCAACTGACGAGTTTCTTAGTCGGACTATGTGGTTCCACGAGTCATTAAACTAAATAATTTTAGCATTTACGTTCACTTAATACCTAAAACATATCATTAAACTGTTTCGTTTAAACAAACCCATGGTTCCACGGGTCATTTCACTAGTTTATATTTATATTTGTATATATATATATATATATATATATATATATATATATATATATATATATATATATATATATATATATATATATATATATATATATATATATATATTTATATTTATATTTATATATATATATATATATATATTTTTATTTAAATTTGTATTTGTATTTGTATTTGTATTTGTATTTGTATTTGTATTTGTATTTGTATTTGCATTTGTATTTGTATTTATATTTATATTTATTTTTATTTATACTTATTTTTATATTTATATTTATATTTGTATTAATATTTGTATTTGTATTTGTATTTGTATTTGTATTTGTATTTGTATTTGTTTTTGTTTTTGTATTTATATTTATATTTATATTTATATTTTCATTTATATTTATATTTATATTTGTATTTGTATTTATATTTATATTTATATTTATTTTATGTTATGAATATTTATTTATTATTATGTAAAACAAATTGGGTATGCAGTTTTCTTTATGTGGAAAATGTATTTACTCTTACTAATGAAGTTTGAAACTGCAAATGTTTATATACGTATGGCATGTGAAAAATTAGTTTTGTTTTTAGTCACTTATATTTTAAAATGATTTGTATAACGTTTGGATTCTTATTGTGTAAAACTTAATCACGGGCATAATGATTGTGTAAAAAATAAATGCGTTAACGAGTCCACAATAAGTCGCAAGCATTAACTACTTGTCACAAGCAAACCCGATATGAGATCACTTACTTGCACATATATGTTCAGAACAAGTAGATGGTCAGCGCGCTTCGCGGCGCAAAAATTATGAAATGCATATACGTGTTTCGTTTCATAGATAGCATACACTTTTTTAGCTTTATATTAAACTCGGACGGCATCAGTAAACTGACAGCGCACAACATACCAGCAAAACTATACAACAAATTCATTCTCGACTGCAGTTGTTACATATTAACATACCACAAGGTTGTTAGAGACACTCTTTCGAAAACAATTGTGGCTAAGAATGGCTTTAGTCATGTCATTGATTCACCTTAAACTTCCCATATACTCGGAAGATCCTACAAAAAATTCCAATATAAGCTAATAAGTTTCCTTAAAGCATGACATAAGACAAAGCAATTAAGAACTTTCAACTTACCACCACAAACGGGTACGTCAATTAAGAACTTTCACTGATTGCACAGTAACCATTGTAAGTCAATATATTCTTCTTACTCATATATCATCCTGCATATTAATTTTGAAAGAATGAAATACATAACCTGCCAATGTGATAGGAACATAAAATATGACCACAAAACTTCTTTGAATTGAACAGAGATGCATGGAAAAGTTAGAAGAACAAAATTAATACCATTAATATTTATGCTGTTGTTGTTGTTGTTGTTGTTCGCTGATAGCACATAAACCATTGTACGTCAATATATTTTTCTTACACATATTTCATCCTGCATAATAATTTTAGAAAAAAAAATGAAATACATAACCTGCCAATGTGGTAGGAACATAAAATTAAAATATGACCAAAAAACTCAACGGAAATGCAAAACCTAAGAACATAACGTTTTATATTATATACTCCATAATTTTTTAACATATTTTTTAAAGCAACATGAAATTGGCTAAATAAATTACAATATTATATATGATACATACAGTCATGAACCAAGAATTCATGCAATCCCTTTATATCTAACAAAACACACCTAAAATGTCTAGCTACTATAATATTTCTAAAGCACACAATTGGATGTATTTCTACATTACATAATTCTGAGTACTTTTATGATAACCAATTCCAACCCTGTTCTATGTGAATGCATCAAAACTTCTACATGAATTTAACAACCACCCATGTCAATCAAAGTTTTTGAAACATATATGGTATGAAGTTTTAAACCGTCTAAAAAGAACTGTAGTAAACATGATATCCACGAAAACACGCTTGTTAATACACAAAACACAAATTAAGAAAAACTAACAAACGTATAAAGCTGAAACCTAAACAAAAAAAAAAAAAAAAGAGAAATTACCTTGAAGTAAAAACAACCACGAAATCCGGTAGCGATGTAAATTTCACATTCAATTCGCAATCAAATCCCAACAGCAAAACGAAAGCCCGGACATTAACCTGACTAATCAAAAAAATCAACAACAAACAAACTATGAACAGAAACCAAAAAAAGGACGTACTGGAATAGAAAATCATGCCTTCGTGGAATAAAGATGGTGTAAGATATGCGATGAAAAACCGTCAAGAAGTAAAAAAAGAGTAGGCAAAAATTACACTTGCAAAAACAATCGTTCGCAAGAGCCAAGAAGGAACTGAACAAATATAAACTTATAAATGCACAAATTACTCATTAAAGCCGCAAATTTCTATTTGAAAAAAAAAGGATAATAATAATAATAATTACCCCAGTTGTATGATTTTTTTAAAATATTCCTGCAATTGTAATGTCCATCGTCAATGTAAATAAAAAAGTTCAATTTACTTCATAATGAAACATTTACATATAGTGTGAAAAATTATATGATAATCATAATGCAAGAAACTTAACAACCTCAACAATACCCCTATTATTATATTTAGTACTACAATGTACTCCGTAATAAGATAAACTAACTAAATACCTCTTTAAAAGCGTCTTGATTCCAAAATTCATCATTTTATTCTATCTTGTTATCGACAAAGTTTGTCATCCTACAGAGATACTAACCAGATTAATACACATTATTATCTAGATAGGCCTCAAGTCCTCAACATATACAACATGATACTAATTAGCAACAACAAAAATATGTGACAGATTATTCACTAAGTAGTTAGCATCATCAAATCATCTTCCGTTGGTCCAAAAAGATGTAGAAGGTCATCTCTACTCCATAAGGACACTCCTAGTTTGATTTAATAGTTAAACAATTCCGTAAAAAACATATAAACTTCAGAAAAACTATTATAATCTTAATCAAGAATAGCGTGTATTAACAAACAGGTTGCGGGAATGACGCTACAGACCAGTTCGAATTCCATCACATATTAAAACCCCAATTACTGATAAAACCCTAAATCCAACCTTAAACCAACCGGTAAAAAATCGTTAATCAAACGATTATAACAATTCAAACCCACTAATTGCAAGAAACTAAAAAAATAAAACCCTACCTTTCATCCTCATCGACTTTTTCAAATGGTCAAGGTCTTTAATCAGGCACAACGCAAATACTGGTGTCGGTTATCAACCCAAGAAGAACGGCAAAACCCTAACCTTGCATCGATCGCCTAAAACTCCAAGAATCGTTCTTGGAGGTGTTATTGTGATATTTGTCTCAGAAAGAATACCGAATGAAGAAAACGAGTATAGAGTTGGTAGGTGGATGAATTGGGAAAACTCATGAATCGCCATGTGCATCGTATCAGTGAAGGAAAAAGGAAACCCTAATATGGCGATAAGGTAGAGAGAATCGCCCGGAGGATTCCAGAAGCAAGAGGTCGATGGAATGGAGAGGGTGGATGTGGGTAGGCCGTAGGTGGGAGTAACATATCACTTGCAGTAGAAAGACGAAAATAGCCCTGAATGTTGATGTGAAAATACCAAAAAACCATTAACTGTTGGTGAACACTGAATTCATTTGCTCAAATGTAATATTATTAATTATAAATGTATACGAAATATTATTATTATTTATTATTAAAAGTAATAAGAAGTAAGATAATAAGTTACTATAAATTTGTAACTATAACTAAATAAAACTTGATATATTTCATGTTTTTCATAAACAATTATATAATGATATTGAGAAATACATCAACTAGAATCTATCTATTCTATCAAATAAATAGAAGTTTTGGGTGAGGTCATCTTATGTTTCTATGAGTTGTACAATGTGCTCATAAGAGTTGTAATTTTATTTGCTGATGTAATATTAAAATTTAATATAAATAAAAAGTTTCTTTCATTAAATTTAAATTAGATATAATATTGAAGTAACTTTTTGTCTGTGGCACTGTATCTCTCATGCTTTTTTTCTCTGTGACCTAGAGCTCCACAATTACTCACCACCTCCACTCCTCCCTCCTCTTCCAATTAGCACTTTTCATTTAGTTTCTCTTCTATCAAGAATTTGAAATTTATAGAGTATGGATCAATAAACCAAAGGTGTTGGATTAAAAAACCACCTTTTTGACCAAGTTGAATAATTATTGTTTAATTATGATGTCTTTACTTTTTTATTTTTACTTTATTATTATTTTACTACTATAATTACAATATTAATATTAATATTAATGTTACTTCATCTTTTTATTAAATAATTTATAATTTTAGTTTTCACATTTTATTATATCACAACCTTAAATGTAAATGTATGTGACGTTTTACATTTTACGTTTACGTTTTAGATTTATGTTAATGCTTACGTTTTATTTTTTGCAAACGTGAAACCCAAAACATAAACGGAATAATCATAATTAGAAAAATTGAAATCGGAAAACGTAAACTAAAAATGTATGAATATATGTTAACGAAATTTACGTTTAAGGTTTACCGTTTAAAAATTGAAATCGAAAAACGTAAACTAAAAATGTATGAATATATGTTAACGAAATTTACGTTTAAGGTTTACAGTTTACGCTAGCATTCTCTCAACAACAATAATAATAATAATAATAATAATAATAATAATAATAATAATAATAATAATAATAATAATATTAATAATAATATTATTAATAATATTAATAATAATAATAATAATAATAATAATAATAATAATAATAATAATAATAATAATAATCGTGTGTAAATAATACGTATGCAATAACAATACGAAGAAGGGTTGAAGTTTAATGCTAGTATTATTATTTTGCTTTCCTAAAAATAAAGGTAATTATGTGTAAATAATACGTATGCATCTCTATCTTTAGCGACAAAAACTTTTATGGGTAATCCTCCTACATTTTCATTGTTCATGTTATTACAAAAATTTCAGCATATAATTTCATGGGAGGACTGGAGATTGTTATTTTTGGTTTGCCTTTGTTCATTTATTACTCTGTATTTATATAATTATTTATTAAATGATACGTATTGCGTATACATATTTATTACTCTATATTTATATAATTATTTATTTATATTTATATGTTAATAATGATAATGATTAAGATATTTATTTTTTATTTTATAATGATGAAAGAGAGTGCTAAATTCCTAATCTTTTTCTTTGGAAATTGTGAATTTACTTTTTCAAGAGAAGATTGAAAAACCATGTCTATAACTATGGTTTATTTATGGGGGATGATTCTTACACACACTTTTTTGATCCTCACACACCAATTGAGTATTATTAGAAGAGTAAAAGGTTAAAATAGGTGTGTGAGGATCAAAAAAGTGTGTGTGAGAATCATCCCCCTTTATTTATAAGTACTCAAATTTAATCCATAATTAAAAGGGATAGTGAAAGTGTCAGAATTAAAAGGGATGATAAATTGACAAGGGGTTGACAAGGGCCAGTAGTAGCAGTAGCACTCTTTATTTTTGTAGTGATTGCACTAGGTGAAAGCTCACCATTTTAAACATTAGACAAATCGTGTATTAACTCATGAACCATTGCTCGCATCTTCATTGTTCATGTTATTACAAAAATTTCAACATATAATTTCATGGGAGGACTGGAGATTTTTATTTTGGGTTTGCCTTTGTTCATTTATTACTCTGTATTTATATAATTATTTATTAAATGATACGTATTGCGTATACATACTTATTACTCTATATTTATATAATTATTTATTTATATTTATATGTTAATAATGATAATGATTAAGATATTTATTTTTAATTTTATAATGATGAAAGAGAGTGCTAAATTCCTAGTCTTTTTCTTTGCGAATTGTGAATTTACCTTTTCAAGAGAAGATTGAAAAACCATGTCTATAACCATGGCTTATTTATAAGTACTCAAATTTAATCCATAATTAAAAGGGATAGTGAAAGTGTCAGAATTAAAAAGGATAGTAAAATTGACAAGGGGTTGATAAGGGCCAGTGGTAGCAGTAGCACTCTTTATTTTTGTAGTGATTGCACTAGGTGAAAGCTCACCATTTTAACCATTAGAGAAATCATGTATTGACTCATGAACCATTGCTCGCATCTTCATTGTTCATGTTATTACAAAAATTTCAGCATATAATTTCATGTGAGGACTAAAGATTGTTATTTTGGGTTTACTTTTGTTCATTTATTACTCTGTATTTATATAATTATTTATTAAATGATACGTATTACGTGTACATATTTATTACTCTATATTTATATAATTATTTATTTATATTTATATGTTAATAATAATAATGATTAAGATATTTATTTTTTATTTTATAATGATGAAAGAGAGTGCTAAATTTCTAGTCTTTTTCTTTGGGAATTGTGAATTTACTTTTTCAAGAGAAGATTGAAAAACCATGTCTATAACCATGGTTTATTTATAAGTACTCAAATTTAATTCATAATTAAAAGGGATAGTAAAATTGACAAGGGATTGACAAAGGCCAGTGGTAGCAGTAGCACTCTTTATTTTTGTAGTGATTGCACTAGGTGAAAGCTCACCATTTTAACCATTAGACAAATCGTGTATTGACTCATGAACCATTGATCGCATCTTCATTATTCATGTTATTACAAAAATTTCAGCATATAATTTCATGTGTGGACTGAAGATTGTTATTTTGGGTTTGCCTTTGTTCATTTATTACTCTGTATTTATATAATTATTTATTAAATGATACGTATTACGTATACATATTTATTACTCTATATTTATATAATTATTTATTTATATTTATATGTTAATAATGATAATGATTAAGATATTTATTTTTTATTTTATGATGATGAAAGAAAATGCTAAATTCCTAGTCTTTTTCTTTGAGAATTGTGAATTTACTTTTTTAAGAGAAGATTGAAAAACCATGTCTATAACCATGGTTTATTTATAAGTACTCAAATTTAATCCATAATTAAAAGGGATAGTGAAAGTGTCAGAATTAAAAGGGATAATAAAATTGACAAGGGGTTGACAAGGGCCAGTGGTAGCAGTAGCACTCTTTATTTTTGCAGTGATTGCACTAGGTGAAAGCTCACCATTTTAACCATTAGACAAATCGGGTATTGACTCATGAACCATTGCTCGCATCTTCATTGTTCATGTTATTACAAAAATTTCAGCATATAATTTCATGTAAGGACTAAAGATTGTTATTTTGGGTTTGCCTTTGTTCATTTATTACTCTGTATTTATATAATTATTTATTAAATAATACGTATTACGTATACATATTTATTACTCTATATTTATATAATTATTTATTTATATTTATATGTTAATAACGATAATGATTAAGATATTTATTTTTTATTTTATAATAATGAAAGAGAGTGCTAAATTCCTAGTCTTTTTCTTTGGGAATTGTGAATTTACTTTTTCAAGAGAAGATTAAAAAACCATGTCTATAACCATGGTTTATTTATAAGTACTCAAATTTAATCCATAATTAAAAGGGATAATGAAAGTGTCAGAATTAAAAGGGATAGTAAAATTGACAAGCGATTGACAAGGGTCAGTGGTAGCAGTAGCACTCTTTATTTTTGTAGTGATTGCATTAGGTGAAAGCTCACCATTTTAACCATTAGACAAATTGTGTATTGACTCATGAACCATTGCTCGCATCTTCATTGTTCATGTTATTACAAAAATTTCAGCATATAATTTCATGTGAGGACTGAAGATTGTTATTTTGGGTTTGCCTTTGTTAAATGAATTACTCTGTATTTATATAATTATTTATTAAATGATACGTATTACGTATACATATTTATTACTCTATATTTATATAATTATTTATTTATATGTAGTGACCCGAACTTTTCCATGTTTATATATATATTAAATGAAATTGTTATTTACATGATTAAGTGTTTCCAACATGTTAAGCAATCAAACTTGTTAAGACTTGATTAATTGAAATAGGTTTCATATAGACAATTGACCACCCAAGTTGACCGGTGATTCACGAACGTTAAAACTTGTAAAAACTATACGATGACATATATATGGTTATATATATAGTTAACATGATTTTATTATAAGTATGTATCTCATTAGGTATTTTAACAATGAGTTATATACATAAAAATGAGACTATTAATTTAAGAAACTCGAAAACGATATATATAACGATTATCGTTATAACAACGTCTTACTAGGTACATATGAATCATATTAAGATATTGATACACTTGGTTAATTATGTTAAATGATAAGTAAATATATTATTAAGTGTATTAACAATGAAATACATATGTAAAAATAAGACTACTAACTTAATGATTTCGAAACGAGACATATATGTAACGATTATCGTTGTAACGACATTTAACTGTATATATATCATACTAAGATATATTATATGTCATAATATTATGATAATATAACAATTTAACATCTCATTTGTTATAATAAACAATGGGTTAACAACATTCAACAAGATCGTTAACCTAAAGGTTTCAAAACAACATTTACATGTAACGACTAACGATGACTTAACGACTCAGTTAAAATGTATATACATGTAGTGTTTTAATATGTATTCATACACTTTTTAAAGACTTCAAGACACTTACCAAAATACTTCTACTTAACAAAAATGCTTACAATTACATCCTTGTTCAGTTTCATCAACAATTCTACTCGTATGCACCCGTATTCGTACTCGTACAATACACAGCTTTTAGATGTATGTACTATTGGTATATACACTCCAATGATCAGCTCTTAGCAGCCCATGTGAGTCACCTAACACATGTGGGAACCATCATTTGGCAACTAGCATGAAATATCTCATAAAATTACAAAAATATGAGTAATCATTCATGACTTATTTACATGAAAACAAAATTACATATCCTTTATATCTAATCCATACACCAATGACCAAAAATACCTACAAACACTTTCATTCTTCAATTTTCTTCATCTAATTGATCTCTCTTAAGTTCTATCTTCAAGTTCTAAGTGTTCTTCATAAATTCCAAAAGTTCTAGTTTCATAAAATCAAGAATACTTCCAAGATTGCAAGTTTACTTCCAAGTTTTCTAAATCCATTCCAAGTAATCATCCAAGATCAAGAAACCTTTGTTACTTACAGTAGGTTATCTTTCTAATACAAGGTAATAATCATTTTCAAACTTTAATTCAATTTCTATAACTATAACAATCTTATTTTGAGTGGAAATCTTACTTGAAATTGTTTTCGTGTCATGATTCTGCTTCAAGAACTTTCAAGCCATCCAAGGATACTTTAAAGCTAGATCTATTTTTCTCATTTCCAGTAGGTTTATCCAAGGAATTTGAGGTAGTAATGATGTTCATAACATCATTCGATTCATACATATAAAGCTATCTTATTCGAAGGTTTAAACTTGTAATCACTAGAACATAGTTTAGTTAATTCTAAACTTGTTCGCAAATAAAAGTTAATCCTTCTAACTTGACTTTTAAAATCAACTAAACACATGTTCTATATCTATATGATATGCTAACTTAATGATTTAAAACCTGGAAACATGAAAAACACCGTAAAACCGGATTTACGCCGTCGTAGTAACACCTCGGGCTGTTTTGGGTTAGTTAATTAAAAACTATGATAAACTTTGATTTAAAAGTTTTTATTCTGGGAAAATGATTTTTATTATGAACATGAAACTATATCTAAAAATTATGGTTAAACTCAAAGTGAAAGTATGTTTTCTAAAATGGTCATCTAGACGTCGTTCTTTCGACTGAAATGACTACCTTTACAAAAACGACTTGTAACTTATTTTTCTGACTAAAAACCTATACTTTTTCTGTTTAGATTCATAAAATAGAGTTCAATATGAAACCATAGCAATTTGATTCACTCAAAACGGATTTAAAATGAAGAAGTTATGGGTAAAACAAGATTGGATAATTTTTCTCATTTTAGCTACGTGAAAATTGGTAACAAATCTATTCCAACCATAACTTAATCAACTTGTATTGTATATTATGTAATCTTGAGATACCATAGACATGTATACAATGTTTTAACCTATCATGTCGACACATCTATATATATTTCGGAACAACCATAGACACTCTATATGTGAATGTTGGAGTTAGCTATACAGGGTTGAGGTTGATTCCAAAATATATATAGTTTGAGTTGTGATCAATACTGAGATACGTATACACTAGGTCATGGATTGATTCAAGATAATATTTATCGATTTATTTCTGTACATCTAACTGTGAACAACTAGTTGTAGGTTACTAACGAGGACAGCTGACTTAATAAACTTAAAACATCAAAATATATTAAAAGTGTTGTAATATATATTTTGAACATACTTTGATATATATGTATATATTGTTATAGGTTCGTGAATCAACCAGTGGCCAAGTCTTACTTCCCGACGAAGTAAAAATCTGTGAAAGTGAGTTATAGTCCCACTTTTAAAATCTAATATTTTTGAGATGAGAATACATGCAGGTTTTATAAATGATTTACAAAATAGACACAAGTACGTGAAACTACATTCTATGGTTGAAATCGAAATCGAATATGCCCCTTTTTATTAAGTCTGGTAATCTAAGAATTAGGGAACATACACCCTAATTGACGCGAATCCTAAAGATAGATCTATTGGGCCTAACAAACCCCATCCAAAGTACCGGATGCTTTAGTACTTCGAAATTTATATCATATCCGAAGGGTGTCCCGGAATGATGGGGATATTCTTATATATGCATCTTGTTAATGTCGGTTACCAGGTGTTCACCATATGAATAATTTTTATCTCTATGTATGGGATGTGTATTGAAATATGAAATCTTGTGGTCTATTGTTACGATTTGATATATATAGGTTAAACCTATAACTCACCAACATTTTTGTTGACGTTTAAAGCATGTTTATTCTCAGGTGAATACTAAGAGCTTCCGCTGTTGCATACTAAAATAAGGACAAGATTTGGAGTCCATGTTTGTATGATATTGTGTAAAAACTGCATTCAAGAAACTGATTTCGATGTAACATATTTGTATTGTAAACCATTATGTAATGGTCGTGTGTAAACAGGATATTTTAGATTATCATTATTTGATAATCTGCGTAAAGCTTTTTTAAACCTTTATTTATGAAATAAAGGTTATGATTTGTTTTAAAAATGAATGCAGTCTTTGAAAAACATCTCATATAGTGGTCAAAACCTCGCAACGAAATCAATTAATATGGAACGTTTTTAATCAATAAGAATGGGACATTTCAGTTGGTATCCGAGCGTTGGTCTTAGAGAACTAGAATTTTGCATTAGTGTGTCTTATCTAGTTTGTTAGGATGCATTAGTGAGTCTGGACTTCGACCGAGTTTACTTGAAAAATTATTGCTTAACAAATTTTGTTGGGAACTATATATTTTTAACATGTGAATATTATGTGATATATTAATCTCTTAACGCGTTTGATATTATGTGATAGATATGTACCACTAGAACAAGTCCCATTGACTCACCTAATAATAATGAAGAGTCAAATGTAAATTGGAATGATTCGTGGACTGATTCACAAGTTCCCGAAGAGGAACCGGAAGAAGAGTCGGAACCGAAAGAAGAATCGGAACCGGAAGAAGAAATAGAACCGGTGGGGGAAATAATAAAACGGTTAAGTAGAAGAAAATCCTCAACCAACCGACCAAAGTTAATTATGGTCAATGGTGTTTCCGCCAAGGAAGCAAAGTATTGGGAGGATTACCAATTCTCCGATGAATCGGATCCCGACAAGGATTCCGATGATGTTATAGAAATTACCCCAACACAATTTAATAAGGCAAAAGAGAACAATAAGGGAAAGGGCATAAACATAGAGAAATTTGATTCCAAACCCGATGAACTTTATATGTATCGTCAACACCTGTATTTCTTAAGTTGTGACAATAACCCGGGAACCTCTAAACCACCAGGTTTTTCTAAACCAATGTGGAAAACAATGGCTCGTATTAGGGGAACATCATATATCCCTAGAAACTTGGCAAAACGAACCAAAACCGAATAAGAAGAAACGAGCGAGTCAGAATAAGATAGTTGTATTCGTGTGGTGTAATATATGTAATATAGTGTGCTTATGCTTTATGATATATGTAAAAATTGCTTGTATTAATAAGTATTTTCTTTTTATGAATCTAACTCTTGTCTATTTTACAGTATAAAAACACAAAATGGATAGACAACCCAATATTTTAAGAGACCTACCCTGAGACATGATTGATGAAATCTTGTCTAGAGTCGGTCAGAATTCCTCGGCACAACTATTTAAGGCGAGATCAGTTTGTAAGACATTCGAAGAACGTTCCAAGAATGCCTTGATTTATAAAAGGCTTTCGTTCGAAAGATGGGGGATATCACATTAGGAAATCCATAAGTTACGATGTGTTTACTTTGACGCATATATTGCGGGGAACCTAAATGCTATTTTACGCAACGGGTTAAGAAATTATTTTGACTCAATATATCCGAATATAGGACTTCGTGATTTAGAAAAAGCGGCTAACATGCAACATAAAGAAGCATGTTATGCTTACGGGTTAGTAATGTTCGCTTCTCACCAAAGTGAGAACAAGAACATCGGGCTACAACTATTAAACAAAACGTTCTCACAAGTGACGGAGTCGGTAATTGGGGTAAGAAATGAGGTTTTTAGGTTATTATGAGACTATTGGTCATTACGTAACCCTCGTCCATTTGACGACGTTACAACACGCTGTCTTATCAACGGCCATAACGGTTATGTTCCACAAGACCAAGGATGGGAAGTAGTCCTAGTAAAACCAGAATGCATGACTTGTTTCTGGACGTATGAATTACGTGTCTTTATTGCCTTTGCTGAACGACTTGTGTACTAGCTAGAATTATCTTCACAACTATCTTGTATCAAATTATTGTGTGCTATATTTCATGCTTTATGTAAAATAAGCGGTATTGTAAGTTTGTAAAATATTGTATAAAAGTTTGAACGCGAAATATTATTATAATCAGTTTTTCATATAGAATTGTAGTAGTTGAATTGTATATTAGCTACTAAGTATGAACTTAACGGGTAGGTACTACCCGAATTTAAACTTATAAAACGCTAATATGAAGAAAAAGCTTTTATAAATGAGTTCATATTATGCTACGAAATACTATTAACTACTCTTAATATTCTGTATGATTAACTTGTTCCATTTGACTATTTTGAAGAAAATGGCACCAACTACTCGACACACCGTGAATATGAATGAAGAGGAATTCTGTACTTTTCTAGCTTCAAACATAGCCGCAGTACAGGCTGCGCTACATACCAACAATAACCTTGGATCTAGCAGTACAGGAAATCGTGTAGGATGCACCTACAAAGAATTCACTGCCTACAAACCTTTGGAATTTGATGGAACCGAAGGACCGATCGGATTGAAACGGTGGACCGAGAAGGTCGAATCGGTGTTTGCCATAAGTAAGTGTACTGAAGAGGACAAAGTGAAGTACGCTACGCATACCTTCACAGGTTCTGCGTTAACATGGTGGAATACCTATCTAGAGTAAGTGGGACAAGATGATGCGTACGCACTACCGTGGTCAGCATTCAAGCACTTGATGAACGAGAAGTACCGTCCCAGAACCGAGGTCAATAAGCTCAAGACAGAACTTAGAGGGTTACGAACCCTAGGATTTGATATTACCACGTACGAAAGATGATTCACAGAATTGTGCCTATTGTGTCCGGGAGCGTTCGAAGATGAGGAAGAGAAGATCGAAGTGTTTGTGAAAGGATTACCGGAAAGAATCCAAGAAGATATAAGTTCACACGAGCCCGCCTCCATACAACAGGCATGTAGAATGGCTCACAAACTAGTGAACCAGATTGAGGAAAGAATTAAAGAACAGAAGGCTGAAGAGGCCAATGTGAAGCAAGTCAAAATAAAGTGGGAGGAAAACGGTGATAAGAATCACCAATACAACAACAACAGCAATTACAATAATAATCGCAACAATTATCCCAACAATCGCAACATCAATCGCAACTACAACAAATGGCCCAACAACAACAACAACAACAACAACAACTACAACAATCATTCCAACAACAATAACAACCGCAACAACAACAACAATCAGAAGCAGCTATGCCAAAGGTGTGAAAAGTATCACTCGGGGTTCTGCACCAAATTTTGCAACAAGTGTAAAAGAAATGGTCATAGCGTGGCGAAGTGTGAGGTATACGGACCAGGGGTTAACAGAACGAAAGGAACAAATGGTGTCGGAACGAGTAATGGCGGAGCAAGTAGTGTCGGAGCAAGTTATGCCAATGTAGTTTGTTATAAATGTGGAAAACCGGGCCACATTATTAGAAATTGCCCGAACCAGGAGAACACGAATGGAAAAGGCCGCGGAAGAGTTTTCAATATTAATGCGGCAGAGGCACAGGAAGACCCGGAGCTTGTTACGGGTACGTTTCTTATTGACAATAAATCTGCTTACGTTTTATTTGATTCGGGTGCGGATAGAAGCTATATGAGTAGAGATTTTTGTGCTAAATTAAGTTGTCCATTGACGCCGTTGGATAGTAAATTTTTACTCGAATTAGCAAACGGTAAATTAATTTCAGCAGATAATATATGCCGGAATCGAGAAATTAAACAGGGTAGCGAAATATTTAAGATTGATTTGATACCAGTAGAGTTAGGGAGTTTTGATGTAATAGTTGGCATGGACTGGCTGAAGAAGGTGAAAGCAGAGATCGTATGTTATAAAAATGCAATTCGCATTGTACGAGAAGAAGGAGAACTCTAAATGGTGTACGGAGAAAAGGGCAACATGAAGCTACAACTTATTAGTAATTTGAAGGCACAAAAACTAATAAGAAAAGGTTGCTATGCTGTTCTAGCACACGTCGAGAAAGTACAAACTGAAGAAAAGAGCATCAATGATGTTCTCGTCGCAAAAGAATTTCCCGATGTATTTCCGAAAGAATTACCGGGACTATCTCCACATCGATCTGTTGAATTTCAAATAGATCTTGTACCAGGAGCTGCACCAATAGCTCGTGCTCCTTATAGACTCGCACCCAGCGAGATGAAAGAACTGCAAAGCCAACTACAAGAACTATTAGAACGTGGTTTCATTAGACCAAGCACATCACCATGGGGAGCTCCTGTTTTGTTTGTCAAGAAGAAGGATGGTACATTTAGGTTATGTATTGACTACAGAGAGTTGAACAAACTTACCATCAAAAACCGTTATCCACTGCCGAGAATTGATGACTTATTTGATCAACTACAAGGCTCGTCGGTTTATTCGAAGATCGATTTACATTCTGGATATCATCAAATACGAGTAAAGGAGGATGATATTCCAAAAACTGCTTTTAGGACGCGTTATGGTCATTACGAGTTTATGGTTATGCCGTTTGGATTGACTAACGCACCAGCTGTGTTCATGGACCTTATGAACCGAGTGTGTGGGCCATATCTTGACAAGTTTGTCATTGTTTTCATCGATGACATACTTATTTACTCAAAGAATGATCAAGAGAATGAAGAACATTTGAGAAAAGTGTTAGAAGTATTGAGGAAAGAAAAACTGTACACTAAATTTTCAAAGTGTGCATTTTGATTGGAAGAAGTTCAATTCCTCGGTCACATAGTGAACAAAGAAGGTATCCAGGTGGACCCGGCAAAGATCGAAACCGTTGAAAAGTGGGAAACCCCAAAAACTCCGAAGCATATACGTCAATTTTTAGGATTGGCTGGTTACTACAGAAGATTCATCCAAGATTTCTCCAAAATAGCAAAACCCTTGACTGCATTAACGCATAAAGGGAAGAAATTTGAATGGAAGGATGAACAAGAGGAGGCATTTCAATTATTGAAGAAAAATCTAACTACGGCACCTATATTGTCATTGCCTGAAGGGAATGATGATTTTGTGATTTATTGTGACGCATCAAAACAAGGTCTCGGTTGTGTATTAATGCAACGAACGAAGGTGATTGCTTATGCGTCTAGACAATTGAAGATTCACGAGCAAAATTATACGACGCATGATTTGGAATTAGGCGCGGTTGTTTTTGCATTAAAGACTTGGAGGCACTACTTATATGGGGTCAAAAGTATTATATATACCGACCACAAAAGTCTTCAACACATATTTAATCAGAAACAACTGAATATGAGGCAGTGTAGGTGGATTGAATTGTTGAATGATTACGACTTTGAGATTCGTTACCACCCGGGGAAGGCAAATGTGGTAGCCGACGCCTTGAGCAGAAAGGACAGAGAACCCATTCGAGTAAAATCTATGAATATAATGATTCACACTAACCTTACTACTCAAATAAAGGAGGCGCAACAAGGAGTTTTAAAAGAGGGAAATTTAAAGGGTGAAATACCCAAAGGATCGGAGAAGCATCTTAATATTCGGGAAGACGGAACCTGGTATAGGGCTGAAAGAATTTGGGTACCAAAATTTGGAGATATGAGAGAAATGGTACTTAGAGAAGCTCATAAAACCAGATACTCAATACATCCTGGAACGGGGAAGATGTACAAGGATCTTAAGAAACATTTTTGGTGGCCAGGTATGAAAGCCGATATTGCTAAATATGTAGGAGAATGTTTGACGTGTTCTAAGGTCAAAGCTGAACATCAGAAACCATCAGGTCTACTACAACAACCTGAAATCCCGAAATGGAAATGGGAAAACATTACCATGGATTTCATTACTAAATTGCCAAGGACTGCAAGTGGTTATGATACTATTTGGGTAATAGTTGATCGTCTCACCAAGTCAGCACACTTCCTGCCAATAAGAGAAGATGACAAGATGGAGAAGTTAGCACGACTGTATTTGAAGGAAGTCGTCTCCAGACATGGAATACCAATCTCTATTATCTCTGATAGGGATGGCAGATTTATTTCAAGATTCTGGCAGACATTACAGCAAGCATTGGGAACTCGTCTAGACATGAGTACTGCCTATCATCCACAAACTGATGGGCAGAGCGAAAGGACGATACAAACGCTTGAAGATATGCTACGAGCTTGTGTTATTGATTTCGGAAACAGTTGGGATCGACATCTACCGTTAGCAGAATTTTCCTACAACAACAACTACCATTCAAGCATTGAGATGGCGCCGTTTGAAGCACTTTATGGTAGAAAGTGCAGGTCTCCGATTTGTTGGAGTGAAGTGGGGGATAGACAAATTACGGGTCCGGAGATAATACAAGAAACTACCGAGAAAATCATCCAAATTCAACAAAGATTGAAAACCGCCCAGAGTCGACAAAAGAGCTACGCGGACAGTAAAATAAAAGATATAGAGTTTGAAATTGGAGAAATGGTCATGCTTAAGGTTTCACCTTGGAAAGGCGTTGTTCGATTTGGTAAACGGGGGAAACTAAATCCAAGGTACATTGGACCATTCAAGATTATAGATCGTGTCGGACCAGTAGCTTACCAACTGGAGCTACCTCAACAACTCGCGGCTGTACATAACACTTTCCACGTCTCAAATTTGAAGAAATGTTTTGCTAAAGAAGATCTCACTATTCCGTTGTAGGAAATCCAAATCAATGAAAAACTTCAATTCATTGAAGAACCCGTCGAAATAATGGATCGTGAGGTTAAGAGACTTAAACAAAACAAGATACCGATTATTAAGGTTCGATGGAATCCTCGTAGAGGACCCGAGTTCACCTGGGAGCGTGAAGATCAGATGAAGAAGAAATACCCGCATTTATTTCCAGAAGATACGTCAACACCTCCAACTGCTTAAAATTTCGGGACGAAATTTATTTAACGGGTAGGTACTGTAGTGACCCGAACTTTTCCATGTTTATATATATATTAAATAAAATTGTTATTTACATGATTAAGTGTTTCCAACATGTTAAGCAATCAAACTTGTTAAGACTTGATTAATTGAAATAGGTTTCATATAGACAATTGACCACCCAAGTTGACCGGTGATTCACGAACGTTAAAACTTGTAAAAACTATACGATGACATATATATGGTTATATATATAGTTAACATGATTTTACTATAAGTATGTATCTCATTAGGTATTTTAACAATGAGTTATATACATAAAAATGAGACTATTAATTTAAGAAACTCGAAAACGATATATATAACGATTATCGTTATAACAACGTCTTACTAGGTACGTATGAATCATATTAAGATATTGATACACTTGGTTAATTATGTTAAATGATAAGTAAATATATTATTAAGTGTATTAACAATGAAATACATATGTAAAAATAAGACTACTAACTTAATGATTTCGAAACGAGACATATATGTAACGATTATCGTTGTAACGACATTTAACTGTATATATATCATACTAAGATATATTATATATCATAATATTATGATAATATAACAATTTAACATCTCATTTGTTATAATAAACAATGGGTTAACAACATTCAACAAGATCGTTAACCTAAAGGTTTCAAAACAACATTTACATGTAACGACTAACGATGACTTAACGACTCAGTTAAAATGTATATACATGTAGTGTTTTAATATGTATTCATACACTTTTTAAAGACTTCAAGACACTTACCAAAATACTTCTACTTAACAAAAATGCTTACAATTACATCCTTGTTCAGTTTCATCAACAATTCTACTCGTATGCACCCGTATTCGTACTCATACAATACACAGCTTTTAGATGTATGTACTATTGGTATATACACTCCAATGATCAGCTCTTAGCAGCCCATGTGAGTCACCTAACACATGTAGGAACCATCATTTGGCAACTAGCATGAAATATCTCATAAAATTACAAAAATATGAGTAATCATTCATGACTTATTTACATGAAAACAAAATTACATATCCTTTATATCTAATCCATACACCAACGACCAAAAACACCTACAAATACTTTATTTCTTCAATTTTATTCATCTAATTGATCTCTCTCAAGTTCTATCTTCAAGTTCTAAGTGTTCTTCATAAATTCCAAAAGTTCTAGTTTCATAAAATCAAGAATACTTCCAAGATTGCAAGTTTACTTCCAAGTTTTCTAAATCCATTCTAAGTAATCATCCAAGATCAAGAAACCTTTATTACTTACAGTAGGTTATCTTTCTAATACAAGGTAATAATCATTTTCAAACTTTAATTCAATTTCTATAACTATAACAATCTTATTTTGAGTGAAAATCTTACTTGAAATTGTTTTCGTGTCATGATTCTGCTTCAAGAACTTTCAAGCCATCCAAGGATCCTTTGAAGCTAGATCTATTTTTATCATTTCCAGTAGGTTTATCCAAGGAACTTGAGGTAGTAATGATGTTCATAACATCATTCGATTCATACATATAAAGCTATCTTATTCGAAGGTTTAAACTTGTAATCACTAGAACATAGTTTAGTTAATTCTAAACTTGTTCACAAATAAAAGTTAATCCTTCTAACTTGACTTTTAAAATCAACTAAACACATGTTCTATATATATATTATATGCTAACTTAATGATTTAAAACCTGGAAACACGAAAAACACCGTAAAACCGGATTTACGCCGTCGTAGTAACACCGCGGGCTGTTTTGGGTTAGCTAATTAAAAACTATGATAAACTTTGATTTTAAAGTTGTTATTCTGGGAAAATTATTTTTATTATGAACATGAAACTATATCCAAAAATTATGGTTAAACTCAAAGTGGAAGTATGTTTTCTAAAATGGTCATCTAGACGTCGTTCTTTCGACTGAAATGACTACCTTTACAAAAATGACTTGTAACTTATTTTTCGGACTATAAACCTATACTTTTTCTGTTTAGATTCATAAAATAGAGTTCAATATGAAACCATAGCAATTTGATTCACTCAAAACGGATTTAAAATGAAGAAGTTATGGGTAAAACAAGATTGGATAATTTTTCTCATTTTAGCTACGTGAAAATTGGTAACAAATCTATTCCAACCATAACTTAATCAACTTGTATTGTATATTATGTAATCTTGAGATACCATAGACACGTATACAATGTTTCGACCTATCATGTCGACACATCTATATATATTTCAGAACAACCATAGACACTCTATATGTGAATGTTGGAGTTAGCTATACAGGGTTGAGGTTGATTCCAAAATATATATAGTTTGAGTTGTGATCAATACTGAGATACGTATACACTGGGTCGTGGATTGATTCAAGATAATATTTATCGATTTATTTCTGTACATCTAACTGTGGACAACTAGTTGTAGGTTACTAACGAGGACATCTGACTTAATAAACTTAAAACATCAAAATATATTAAAAGTATTGTAAATATATTTTAAACATACTTTGATATATATGTATATATTGTTATAGGTTCGTGAATCAACCAGTGGCCAAGTCTTACTTCCCGACGAAGTAAAAATCTGTGAAAGTGAGTTATAGTCCCACTTTTAAAATCTAATATTTTTGGGATGAGAATACATGCAGGTTTTATAAATGATTTACAAAATAGACACAAGTACGCGAAACTACATTCTATGGTTGAAATCGAAATCGAATATGCCCCTTTTTATTAAGTCTGGTAATCTAAGAATTAGGGAACAGACACCCTAATTGACGCGAATCGTAAAGATAGATCTATTGGGCCTAACAAACCCCATCCAAAGTACTGGATGCTTTAGTACTTCGAAATTTATATCATATCCGAAGGGTGTCCCGGAATGATGGGGATATTCTTATATATGCATCTTGTTAATGTCGGTTACCAGGTGTTCACCATATGAATGATTTGTATCTCTATATATGGGATGTGTATTGAAATATGAAATCTTGTGGTCTATTGTTACGATTTGATATATATAGGTTAAACCTATAACTCACCAACATTTTTGTTGACATTTAAAGCATGTTTATTCTCAGGTGAATACTAAGAGCTTTCGCTGTTGCATACTAAAATAAGGACAAGATTTGGAGTCCATGTTTGTATGATATTGTGTAAAAACTGCATTCAAGAAACTGATTTCGATGTAACATATTTGTATTGTAAACCATTATGTAATGGTCGTGTGTAAACAGGATATTTTAGATTATCATTAGTTGATAATCTACGTAAAGCTTTTTTAAACCTTTATTTATGAAATAAAGGTTATGGTTTGTTTTAAAAATGAATGTAGTCTTTGAAAAACGTCTCATATAGAGGTCAAAACCTCGCAACGAAATCAATTAATATGGAACGTTTTTAATCAATAAGAACGGGACATTTCATTATATTTATATGTTAATAATGACAATGATTAAGATATTTATTTTTTATTTTATAATGATGAAAGAGATTGCTAAATTCCTAGTCTTTTTCTTTGGGAATTGTGAATTTACTTTTTCAAGAGAAGATTGAAAAATCATGTCTATAACCATGGTTTATTTATAAGTACTCAAATTTAATCCATAATTAAAAAGGATAGTGAAAGTGTCAGAATTAAAAGGGATAGTAAAATTGACAATGGGTTGACAAGGCTAGTGGTAGCAGTAGCACTCTTTATTTTTGTAGTGATTGCACTAGGTGAAATCTCACCATTTTAACCATTAGACAAATCGTGTATTGACTCATGAACCATTGCTCGCATCTTCATTGTTCATGTTATTACAAAAAGTTCAGCATATAATTTCATGTGAGGACTAAAGATTGTTATTTTGGGTTTGCCTTTGTTCATTTATTACTCTGTATTTATATAATTATTTATTAAATGATACATATTACGTATACATATTTATTACTCTATATTTATATAATTATTTATTTATATTTATATGTTAATAATGATAATAATTAAGATATTTATTTTTTATTTTATAATGATGAAAGAGAGTGCTAAATTCCTAGTCTTTTTCTTTGGGAATTGTGAATTTACTTTTTCAAGAAAAGATTGAAAAACCATGTCCATAACCATGGTTTATTTATAAGTACTCAAATTTAATCCATAATTAAAAGGGATAGTGAAAGTGTCAGAATTAAAAGGGATAGTAAAATTGACAAGGGGTTGACAAGAGCCAGTGGTAGTGGTAGCAGTAGCACTCTTTATTTTTGTAGTGATTGCACTAGGTGAAAGCTCACCATTTTAACCATTATATAAATTGTGTATTGACTCATGAACCATTGATCGCATCTTCATTGTTCATGTTATTACAAAAATTTCAGCATATAATTTCATGTGAGGACTGAAGATTGTTATTTTGGGTTTGCCTTTGTTCATTTATTACTCCGTATTTATATAATTATTTATTAAATGATACGTATTACGTATACATATTTATTACTCTATATTTATATAATTATTTATTTATATTTATATGTTAATAATGATAATGACTAAGATATTTATTTTTTATTTTATAATGATGAAAGAGAGTGCTAAATTCCTAGTCTTTTTCTTTGGGAATTGTGAATTTACTTTTTCAAGAGAAGATTGAAAAACCATGTCTATAACCATGGTTTATTTATAAGTACTCAAATTTAATCCATAATTAAAAGGGATAGTGAAATGTCAGAATTAAAAGGGATAGTAAAATTGACAAGGGGTTGACAAGGGCTAGTGGTAGCAGTAGCACTCTTTATTTTTGTAGTGATTGCACTAGGTGAAAGCTCACCATTTTAACCATTAGACAAATCGTGTATTGACTCATGAACCATTGCTCGCATCTTCATTGTTCATGTTATTACAAAAATTTCAGCATATAATTTCATGTGAGGACTAAAGATTGTTATTTTGGGTTTGCCTTTGTTCATTTATTACTCTTTATTTATATAATTATTTATTAAATGATACGTATTATGTATACATATTTATTACTCTATATTTATATAATTATTTATTTATATTTATATGTTAATAATGATAATGATTAAGATATTTATTTATTATTTTATAATGATGAAAGAGAGTGCTAAATTCCTAGTCTTTTTCTTTGGGAATTGTGAATTTACTTTTTCAAGAGAAGATTGAAAAACCATGTCTATAACCATGGTTTATTTTTAAGTACTCAAATTTAATCCATAATTAAAAGGGATAGTGAAAGTGTCAGAATTAAAAGGGATAGTAAAATTGACAAGGGGTTGACAAGGGCTAGTGGTAGCAGTAGCACTCTTTATTTTTTGTAGTGATTGCACTAGGTGAAAGCTCACCATTTTAACCATTAGACAAATCGTGTATTGACTCATGAACCATTGCTCGCATCTTCATTGTTCATGTTATTACAAAATTTTCGGCATATAATTTCATGTGAGGATTGAAGATTGTTATTTTGGGTTTGCCTTTGTTCATTTACTACGCTGTATTTATATAATTATTTATTAAATGATACGTATTATGTATACATATTTATTACTCTATATTTATATAATTATTTATTTATATTTATATGTTAATAATGATAATGATTAAGATATTTATTTTTTATTTTATAATGATGAAAGAGAGTGCTAAATTCCTATTCTTTTTCTTTGGGAATTGTGAATTTACTTTTTCAAGAGAAGATTGAAAAACCATGTCTATAACAATGGTTTATTTATAAGTACTCTATTTATACATATATTCATATATTAATCGTTCATCATCTCAAACCTATAAAATTCTTAGCCTCTCCACATCTTCTTGCGCACCAATTTCTTATCCAATAAATTCATTACAGCTCCCATAACCAGGTTATATTAACTCTCTCTATTTATTGAGATTTTTAAATTTGTATTACCAACCATAGTGTTTGGTTTTATTATATTGTATTTGTTGGTATTTGCTAGATTTATATGTTAATCTTGATATAAATGAAGTGGAGATGAAGATTTACAGAAAATTAATATGTTGCACGCCAACTGTATGATTAAATGTGTAGGTGAAGTTACTCTTTTGAGTTTATATATCGAGAGAATTTAACATGTAATAATGAGTATAATAAGTTTAGCTGAAGGTTCGTGCATCGAGTCTGTAACGACCCGTCAAAATCGCTATTGACATGGTACGTTATTCATTGATTTCATAGTGAGGTATTGACCTCTATATGATACGTTTTGTAAACATTGCATTCTTTTGAAAAGACACACCATAAATGAATGAATAAATCCAAGGTTTTCGACATCTGATGATTTCTACGTATAGATAATCACTGTAAACAATAGTTTACAATACTACATCCGTTGACAATACAGTCAAAATAAGTTACATGGTGATGATTTTCTGAATGCAAAGTTTTCTCGAATAAAGCATATATTTATATACATATCTATTTACGTATAATTTGTTCGTGAATTGTCGAGCACAGTCAAAGGGTAATTGATTACATGAATATAGTTCTAAAACTTTTGAAACTCAACATTACAGACTTTGTTTATCGTGTCGAAATCATATAAAGATTAAGTTTAAATTTGGTCGGAAATTTCCGGGTCGTCACAGTACCTACCCGTTAAAGAAATTTCGTCCCGAAATTTGATTGAGATCATCATGGCTGACAATAAGTATGTTTTCATGACTCATATGAGTTGAAAAGTAGAGTTTTATCACCATTAAGTATTATAGATAAAACAATTCAATCATGCGAAGAGTACAAATGAAGCTATCACAAAAGATTGAGATGAGTAAATGCAGATTCGTCTTAACCGGTGATGTAATCACGGTTGATTTCCGAAATTCAAGGAAATTAAAGAAGATTTTCGAAATCTAAATAAGATTTGATTCTTCGGTAATTAAGGAAATTGGGATTTTCTCTGGTTCAATGCGTAATCTGCCTCGATTGCTACGTCCGTTATTTCGCTATAAATCAACCTCTTCCGTTCCATTATTTTCATCACTCCTACATCTTCTTCCTAATTTCATACTTTCAAAAGATTGTGAAAATGCTTCATCCAGTTCTGATCCTTGATCTAATTCTGACTGTTACCACAATCATCCTTCTATTCCAACTTCCACAGGAGGAATCTGTTTACTTCTACTTCGCTCTTGGGGTAGTGGTTTTCATAATCCTTTCTTGCATTTGTATTTCCATAATTATTGACATCTACGATTAATGATCTCTTCTATTTGCTGTGATTTATACTCCTATTTATATTTCAAAGCTTTGTGTTATTGTTTTCTCTTCTCGACTTTGTGTGAAACAAGTAATGGTCCAGAATTCGTAGCTATGCATTTCGGAATGAAGATAGTTAATGTTCTAAGAAATAAATTGTAATGGCACGATCTTGATTTGTCAAATTACCAGAATTCAAAGAAAGAGATAGAACTATCAAGAGAATATGTTCTTGATATGTTTAGAGATTAGATGGAATGTAAGAGTCGTGTAACATGGTACATGATGATGGTATGGTCTGTGAATCATCATGTTCCATTAGAAACTCAGCATGACTTACTGTAATATAATCACGTTGATCAAATATCATTATATTATACTAACTCATGCTTCAATTTCCAACACTACTTCAAAAACATCCATTTTTATAAATTTTCAGAATTTAGAAACTAAAATAGTTTCTTTTATGATGTAACATAGATAGCGCGAAGAGATAAATAATTTCGGATAATAATAGTTATGAAGATATCTTCAGAAATATTGAATAATGAAAGATATGATGATATCTTAGAATTTCTAATATCGAAGGATGATGAAGAAGATTTGTTCGTAAAGGTTTAGAGTCAGGAGCAAGGTATTCGTTAATGACTTCAGCAGATACTGAATCATTTGGATTCTTTGAAGGCAGGTTTAGTCTTTGTGATTTGTCCACAGCCTCCTTCATGGTTTGCTCAATCCGTTTTCCAGTTCCAAGTTTTCTGAGCTTTGCCAACTTTTACTGTTAAGGTCGTTTACAGTTTTTGCTGCTTCATTCAGCTTTTTCAACATTCAGAGTATTGATTCATAGACTGTGTGCTTTTCAGAATTTCAGAATGGAAGTTCATAATTCTAAGAGATAAATGTTATATGTATACATATAATTGTTGATGTATAAATGCTGCGAGATTTAAAATAATGATTGCTGATTCCCGGTAATTGGTATGGCAATTCTTGTTACAAGCTGCGGATGAGTATATGATAGGGTTTTAATGAACAATTATAATGGTTTTTCGGAGAGACTTAAGCCAATGAGTAATGAAGTTGCTGGTAAGTTTACTGCTAATATGGTGGGATATAAAAGGTTCCCTGGTAACAATGACATACAGGGCAACGTGTTTATCAAGGTTATAATAAGGCTAATCCAAATGAAAGTCGAAGTTGTCTTGTTGGAAGGGTGTAACACTGAATACCTTGGAAAGGAAATGCAAGGTTATTTTTCGGTAATAACAACGCCAATGGATCACAGATTCGTGTTAAACTCCTACTTAGATTCCGGGAGTTTTCCAGGTGCATGACTATTTGCATAAGTCTTTCTTTTCGTAGGTAACGTGTGGTTGGATCATCCTCTTGGTTTTTTCTTAGTTGAGGTGTTTTCAGGAATTTTGAAGGTTTAAATGTAGGTTGTCATCGTCAATATCCAAATGATGAAATTGTCGTGAATCTTAAATGATTCTAATATCTTTCTAAGTGTTATGAATAAAAGTGATGTTCTAGCACAGTTTTGAATTCAAAGTATGGCTTTGTATGATGTAGAAATCTAAGAGTGATGTCACCTGTTAAATCTTGACTTGGATTCTGTTTTGTCAAAATCAGAATATGTAATTGAATTTGTACGAAATGATTGTGTATCGCTGTGAAGGTAGTGAGTATAGTTAATGATTTTTGAATCAAAATTGAAAATGTACAGCGTAACATATCAATTGTGAACTTATATCTTTCCCGGATATTACCTACCGGTTAAAAAAATTTTCACAAATAATATTTTGTACAAAAGAATTTTTATTACAGTCTTTATGAAAATATATGTATGTATATTTTCTCTGGATGTAATACGGATTAAATGAGTTAATATATTATTACTCTCATTTGATTTTTCGGCTGGAACTAGAAATGAATAATCTCTAAAACATTAGAGATTACATAATCACCGTAGAATATTTCTCCAATGAAGTTATGAATCAATACTTCATCGTTTATTGTTGTTGGTACTCCTTGGTATCTACGGTGCGTATAACGTTGATGCTCGAGGTACAGATTGTGATGTTGAGGCATGTGATGCGGACGTTGTTGTTGGTGGTGGTAATGGTACTGTTGGTGTTGATGATGGTGGTACTGTTGATGCCGGTGATGCTGCTGGTGCTTGTAATCTTTGCACCATATTCTTCAACGCCACTACTCGAGCGCGAAGATCGTTGACTTCTTCTATTACACCGGGATGATTGGCGGTTCGGACGAGCGGATGAATAAGATTTAGAAATTGAGATAGTATATAATCGCGATGAGATACTCTGGAAATGAGAGAGAAAATGGTGTTTCGGACTGGTTCGCCAGTAAGTGCTTCAGGTTCTTCGCCTAGAGGGAAATGTGGTAGATGGAAGAGATCACCTTCTTCTTGTCTCCAATGATTAAGTAGACTACGAACCCATCCCCAATTCATCCAGAATAGGTGATGGTTGATTGGTTGATCCATTCCTGTCACACTGCTTTCAGAGCTCAGGTAGAATTCCATATCGGAAGAGCTATCGGAATCTAAGGAATTTGAACTAGATGCGGGATCCATCTTGTATAATCAGGGAAATGATTTTCGATATGAAATAGATTATAGGATTTAGATTGGTATTCTTCAATACATAATTTACATATGTATATATAATACTAAAATCCCATAAATTATGGAGGAATCTTCGGAAGATGTTAGACCAAGTTTACAGTAACATATATGCTAAGATATGAATTCATCTGTACACTATCTATGCAATAAATGCAGAAAAATGTGTCTAGACTTAAGAATGATAAGCAAATAATTTTCGACAAGGAATGATAAGCAAAAATCGGTAAAAACAGATACGGTCATAGTCCAGACTCACTAATGCATCCTAACAATTACCAGTTAAACACACTAATGCAAATTCTGGTTCCCTATGACCTCAGGCTCTGATACCAACTGTAACGACCCGTCAAAATCGCTATTGGCGCGGTATGTTATTCATTGATTTCATAGTGAGGTATTGACCTCTATATGGTACGTTTTGTAAACATTGCATTCTTTTGAAAAGGCACACCATAAATGAATAAATAAATCCAAGATTTTCGACATCTGATGATTTCTACGTATAGATAATCACTGTAAACAATAGTTTACAATACTACATCCGTTGACAATACAGTCAAAATAAGTTACATGGTGATGATTTTGTGAATGCAAAGTTTTCTCGAATAAAGCATATATGACTCCATGCACATATCTTGTATAACATATAAGCAAACAGCAGAAGACTTCTAGGAACCTGAGAATAAACATGCTTAAAAGTGTCAACACAAAGGTTGGTGAGTTCATAGTTTTACTATTGTGCATAATCCGTATATAAAGATGGACCACAAGATTTCAGTTGTTTCATCCGAAACATTTATCAAAAGATTCTACGTAATAGAGCACCCTGGTAACTAAGCTTAACGTTATAATAATAATAACCCTTGTTGTTTTAATACACGCAAACCAACGTATCGTAAACTCAAATAACATACGTCCGTTAAAAGGCTAGCGCTACTAGCTCGGACGGGGATGTCAAGCCCTATGGATCCATATACAGTTATTCGCGCCCACCATCCCACATCCTATGTACTGGCAGCTACTAGTTACCAAAGCTAGGGATTTTCGGTTTAACTCAGTGTAGAATTAAGTATGTACTTGTGTCCATTATGTTTAAAATAAATTGCATGTATCCTCAGCCCAAAAATATATTGCAAAAGCAATTAAAAAGGGAGCAATGAAAACTCACAATACTGTATTTCGTAGCAATTATGCATATGCCGGCACTGAATAAGTGCAGGGTTGGCCTCGGATTCATGAACCTATATTAGTATATGTTAATCAATAACTGTCTAACAAGCTAGGTCGGGTCATAGTGTATCACAATCCTAATGCTCGAGACCGACATGCAAAAGTTAACAAAAGTCATCTCAAAAGTCGACCCAATATGATCTTTAAATCTATACATGTTTATTATATTAACATAGTATAAGTCTTGATAATTGAACGAATTTATAGTTTATCAAACTCAAAATATTATTTATTTCAGGAGCTATATTATATTTGAATTATCATTGCAATCGAAAATATTTTATTATTTCACATAGTTTTCCAATACTTGAAAAATCAGATTATTGTGTTTATAAAGCTTTAAAACATGATAAGACATTCAACTTTGACAATTGTTGAACAAAACGAGACGTGCTTTATATAGAAATTTATTTACTCGATTAGTAATATCTAAAAATCCAATTTATCAATCTCATAGACAAGTTGTTTAAATATTAATGTACAATTTCAAACACAATTTCAATTAACGTCAAACATAATTCAGTTGACCATATCTTTTAATCCGTTCATCGAAATCACGCGATTTCTAAATGAAAAGTTATTAATTTTTCGATAGCTTTCCAACGACATGCATATCATATACTTTATATCAATAGCATATGTATCAAATTATTGTTTCATCATAAACTATCAAATGACAAAATTAAAGCATACAAGCATGCATAAACATATATACTCGAGCACTAGACATGGATACACTATTAATATATAAAAGATAAGATATGAATGCTCACGTATCAATATTGTGATTCAATATTGCAGGAAAGTACGTAGACGCAACGGAAATGATAAATGCTAGGTTGACCTTTGACTCACGATCATAACCCCCAAGCAATACCCATAATTTCCTTAGCTCTATCCCGCTCGAAAAACCCGTTTTGAAATAACATGCTCATGACCTTGTCGTAACATTTTATGTATAATAATACTAATACTACTAATGATAATAAGATTAATAATATAAATAATAATAATAATAATAATAATAATAATAATATAAATATAATACAGAGGGAGATAGATGGATATATTTGTGTGTGTAACTCGTCGAACAAACTGGCCTTTTTATAGTACATTTTTGATTTTGACTGCTCCGCTATCGCTGAGTTTTTGTGCCTTACACCTCCGCGATCACGAAGGTGCGCACTTCCAGCTCAGAAATTTTTGTTCACTAGCTTGTCGACATAATTAGTAATTATATGTATATATATATATATATATATATATATATATAATATATATATAATTATTTATATATTATATTGTATTCTCGTGCATAGGTGACTTGTAATTTTAGTTCCGATAACTTGTACGTTGACGCTCGACTTATGTCCCGGTTCCGGTTTCTCGAATGTCCTTTCGTACACTTTAATAATTTGGCATTCTACGTTTCGTGACTCGTACTCTTGTCAAAATATCGACTTAAATTATCAATAAATTATATCACTCGAAATGTAACTTTAACGTTCGAGTGTTTAGGTCATTTGCTTCTTTAATTCAACTTCTCGTTATTTATATATATGATAATATTAATTTAAATCAAAACGTTTTGTATCTAGTTAATATTATATTTTATCACTTTGTAATATATATATATATATATATATATATATATATATATATATATATATATATATATATATATATATATACATATCTATTTACGTATACTTTGTTCGTGAATTGTCAAGCACAGTCAAAGGGTAATTGATTACATGAATATAGTTCCAAAACTTTTGAAACTCAACATTACAGACTTTTCTTATCGTGTCGAAATCATATAAAGATTAAGTTTAAATTCGGTCAGAAATTTCCGGGTCGTCACAGTACCTACCCGTTAAAGAAATTTCGTCCCGAAATTTGATTGAGATCGTCATGGCTGACAATAAGTATGTTTTCATGACTCATATGAGTTGAAAAGTAGAGTTTTATCACCATTGAGTAATACAGATAAAACAATTCAATCATGCGAAGAATACGAATGAAGCTATCATAAAAGATTGAGATGAGTAAATGCAGATTCGTCTTAACCGGTGACGTAATCACGGTTAATTTCCGAAATTCAAGGAAATTAAAGAAAATCTTCGAAATCTAAATAAGATTTTATTCTTTGGTAATTAAGGAAATTAGGATTTTTCATGTGCGTAGAGGTGTATATGAAATAGCTTTATTTTTACAACGAAATACTATTAAATACGGTACAATTTTACACAAGATATTTATTTATTTATAGAATGGATATACTTAAACCTTGCTACAACACTTATAGGCAGTGTACCTAATCATACAGTAGTGTAGTTTTTAGTAAGTCCGGTTCGTTCCACAGGGAAAAATCTTTAAACAAAGCTTAACGCTATATTAATTTTATTTTATAAAAATACAAATATATATAAGTAATATTATTATTATAAAGGGGGCTTTTTACCGTTTAATGACCGGTTTGCCGATTTTAAAAACTTTAGTCGCAGTTAAAACCTAATGTAAAATAATAAAAATAAATATAACTTAATTTAAAGCGTAAAGTAAATAACGATAAGGAAATTGCGATAAATAAAAGTGCGATAAAATAAAATTGCGATAATTAAAAAGTTCGATAATTAAAAGTGCAATTAAATACAATGACAATAAATAAAAGTGCAATTAAATACAGTAACAATAAATAAAAGTGCGATAATTAGAAGTGCAATTAAATGTAAAATAAAGGAAATTAAATATGAAATAAAATAATTATGCTTATTTAAACTTCCGTAATCATGATGTTTGACGTGTTGATTTTAGTTTTATGCCCATGGGTTAATTGTCCTTTGTCCTGGATTATTTAATATGTCCGTCTGATTTTTGTCCATAACAGTCCATCGGTCATAAATTTAAGATGCGAGTGTCCTCGTCAAATTATCCTTATACCCGGAGTCAAATATTCCAACTAATTGGGGACATAAACTGTAACAAGGTTTTAATACTTTATTTAATAATTACACCAGGATATCGACTGCGTGTAACCCAAGGTTTTAATACTTTGTTAACAAATACGCCAAGTGTCCTTGTACATAATTTCACCCCTGTTTTAATAATTCCATAGACTATTAATCCATTCCCGTGTCCGGTTAAATGAACGATTATTCGTACATATAAATACCCCACCCATCGTGTCCGATTGAGTGTATATAGTTATTTATGGGTACGTCCAATTGTAAATCTTTATATTAAAATTAACAAACTATCATTTAGTTAAACAAATATAAAGCCCATTAATAGCCCATAGTCTAATTTTCACAAGTGTCGTTCTTTTGTCCAAACCCCAATTATGGTATAAAGCCCAATTACCCAATTTTAGTAATTAGCCCAACATCATGATTACTTCGGTATTAAATAAGCATAATAATAACTTAGCTACGAGACATTAAATTAAAAAGGTTGAACATAACTTACAATGATTAAAAATAGCGTAGCGTTACACGGACAGAATTTTAACTTACACCCTTACAACATTCGCTAACATACCCTTATTATTGGAAATTAAAATTATAATATATATATATATATATATATATATATATATATATATATATATATATATATATATATATATATATATATATATATATAATACGTTTGATAGAGAGAAAGAAAGATGGATATATGTAATATGATGAACCAAACACTCGATTTTATAGGCATGTGGGCTGGAAAAGGGTCTCATGCGATCGCATGAACTTTGCCCTTCAGGCTCATGCGATCGCATGGCCAGCTGGGAAGGCTCAAAAGTCTACAAAAACGTGGGCTGCTTATTTATTTATTATATAATATAATATATATAATTAAATTAATTATATATATATTATATTATATTCTTGTACTCCGTTGACTTGTAATTTTTAGTCCGTTGCGTCGAGCGTTGAGAGTTGACTCTGGTCCCGGTTCCGGATTTTTGAACGTCCTTGCGTATAATTTAATATCTTGTACTTTGCGTTTTGAATCTTGTACTCTTTGTAATTTTGAGACGTTTCTCATCAATAATTGGAACCTCTTTGATTGTATTTTGTACTTTTGAGCTTTTTGGTCGTTTGCGTCTTCAATTCGTCGAATCTGTCTTTTGTCTTCACCTTTTATTATTTAAACGAATATCACTTGTAAATAGGACAACTGCAACTAAAAGCTTGTCTTTCTTGAGGAATAATGCTATGAAATATATGTTCGTTTTTAGCATTATCAATTTTCTCTGATTCAATGTGTAATCTACCTCGATTGCTATGTCCGTTATTTCGCTATAAATCAACCTCTTCCGTTCCATTATTTTCATCACTCCTACATCTTCTTCCTTATTTCATACTTTCAAAAGATTGTGCAAATGCTTCATCCAGTTCTGATCCTTGATCTCATTCTGACTATTACCACAATCATCCTTCTATTTCAACTTCCACCGGAGGAATCTGTTTACTTCTACTTCGCTCTTGGGGTAGTGGTTTTCATAATCCTTCCTTGCATTTGTCTTTCCATAATTATTGACATTTACGGTTAATGATCTCTTCTATTTGTTGTGATTTATACTCCTCTTTATATTTCAAAGCTTTGTATTATTGTTTTCTCTTCTCGACTTTGTGTGAAGCAAGTAATGGTCCAGAATTCGTAGCTATGCATTTCGAAATGAACATAGTTAATGTTCTAAGAAAGAAATTGTAATGGCACGATCTTGATTTGTCAAATTATCGGAATTCAAAGGAAGAGATAGAACTATCAAGAGAATATGTTCTTGATATGTTTAGAGATTAAGTTTAAATTTGGTCAGAAATTTCCGGGTATGCTACTTTATGATTTCATGTTTGTTTTTTAGTTGTTGGAGTTTTGCTATGTAATTTTGTAAGTTATAAGTTGAACATCAAGTTTCGTATTCGTTAAATAAGGATTGTTATTCATAGTTGTTATGGAACCGTTTGTTTGTTTATAGTCTTTTGATTTCCCAAGTTGTCACTCATGGTTATAAGTGGATATTAGAACACAGTAAGTTAATTGTTATTATTTATGTTATCGTCAAATAGCAATTATAATGTTCTCTATTTCTAATCTGTTACATAACCACAACCTTATGAAAAAAGGTGATTTCATTTGCGTTGCTAAATGGCCTCACAGTTTATCAACTTTCATATTGTTTACTTTTATCACTGTGAAGATTTAGAGGATATTCTTGTAAATATGTCTAATTCAAGAGTCAAGTCAAAATTCCTTACATATAGACATCTCATAAGGTTTACGTTTTCTTATCTATAGGATAGTGATATTATGAAAAGACCATTGAAAAATACGAAAAGTGTTTATGGGTCATATGGGGGTCAGGGACTATTTAGACCCATAGACGTCTATGGGTCTGTCATATACCTTAATGTAAAGTTTGACCAATACATAAATCTTGAATCTCATGCCCATATTGACATTTTTCATGTATTGATCAAATGAAACAATAAACTCGGGTTTACTTCAATCATGGTGGAGGGTTATTTTAGGATTTTTTTTATTTTTTAGCTTGATTTTGCTAGATGTATCTCATTCAAGGTGCCTACTATATTATTTTACTGTGATTATGTTAATGATGCTTCAAGTTTCCTTTATTGTGATTATGCTAGATGTATCTCATTATTGGTGATTATGTTTGATGTTGTCACTTTGACTTTTGAATTATTTTGCTCCAAGTTTTCTTTATAAGGTTTATAAATGTAGTTTGTATTTCTATTATATAGTTTACATTTGATTTGATCATATAAGTAGAATATATCTTGTCAATAAAAATTATTTTTAAGATGTTTTATGTGACAACCCGGAAATTTCCAACCAAATTTAAACTTTAATCTTTATATGTTTCCGACACGATAAGCAATATTTGTTAAGTTAAATTTCAAGAATTTTAAACTATGTTCATACATTCATTCAACCTCGACCAAGTTCCAACGATTCACGAACCATTAAACGAATATGATTATATATGTACATGTGTATATATATTATAACTTGAAACGTAAACAAAATATTAGATTAAATACTTTATATGATTGTATCTGTTTCAAAATGTTTATCAATGGAATTAGAAGATAAGATCAAATGATTGAATTATCAGATATATTGAATTATGATTACAAGTCTCTGTTGAAAGGCCCACATTGATTTGAGAAATCTTTTCATTTTAACAATATTCGAAAAATGGTAAAGTGATTTATAAATATGAACAAATTGTCAATCATTGAGAACTAGACAAAGGATAGTGGAAGATTGAATCTCATAAAGACTCGATTGATCTATTTAGTTTCAAACGTAAAAAAACGTTTTCAGTTTAAAAAGAACTTTATTATTAAAACGTATATAACTTTTATAAATATCTAGAACCACTTTTGACAACTCATTACTTAACTAGTATGATAAAGATAACGATATTTATATTTTATTTTATTAAATATATATAACGATTTAAATTAATATTATATATATTTATACGCGTATTATACGTACATAGTTTTATACTTTTACTATACTTAAACTTTACCTTTACTTTATTTTTACTTTACTTTAACTTTAATAATTCACTTTAATAATTCATACTTTAATAATTCACTTTAATAATTCATACTTTAATAATTCACTTTAATAATTCATACTTTAATAATTCACTTTAATAATTCAAAAATCTATTATAAATAGAATTCAATAGGTTTCATTATTTCATAGAAACTTGAAAATAGTTTTCTCTAAACTTTCTCAATCGATTTACATATATATATTTACTCCGTATTATCTCAAGATATTATTAGTATACATAAAATATTACGACGGAGTGCTGTCCGAGTGATTTCGAAGTTGTTTTTACGAGTGGGATAGGATTAAGGAAATTATGGGTTATAGCTATGGAGGTGATTGAGTATGGTTCATGGGTATGCTCGTGAGGTCAATATAGTGTTTATCATCTCCGTTGCGTTTACGTACCTTTCCTGCAATATTGAATCTCAATATTGATATGTGAGTACTCATAATTTAATTTTTACATACTAATAGTGTATCCCTGACTAGTGCTCGAGTATATAGGATTATGCATGCTTGTACTTTTGATATTGTCATTAGATAGGTTATGTTGATTCCTGAATTAGTTACATATACGATTGAGATAAGGTATAAGATATGCATGTCATTGGAAAGCTAGCGAAAAATAGTTGAATTTTGGTTTAAGAATCACTTGAATCCAAGTAACGGTTAGAAAGTTATGAAATAAACAAATTGCATAATTAATTTCGTAATTAAAATTGCTGATGATAATTAGTGAACTGATTTTCTGGGTTATAAAAAGTGGTTATTTGGATTCTACTCGTCGAGTAGATGAATTTTCATATAAAGCACGTCTCGTTTCGTTGAACGGTTGTCAAGTTATGGACAAAAGAAGTTTTGCAAATTTTGATGAAATGTCGAAACGGGAACTGAAATTCTCGCTGATCTGCGTTGTTTCATATATAACAAAAAATACCACTGAATTCTTTGCTGTAAGGTCTAACAAACAACTCTGGCCGTTTGTCAATTCGAGTCTCGACGATTTTTCTAAAAATCATCAAAGTTGACGGTTTGATCACATTTTAAAATTCTAAAAAGAGCTGAAACTTTTTTATTTAAAAATGCCCGTTTTGTATCAGTTGTCATGGTCAGCCTGATATGTGTTTACTCTTGCCAAAAATCATGTTATATCTTTGTGGTAACGAGAATTTGCAGGCTTTAACCGTTTGTCAATACGAGTTTTGAGGAATTTTCTAAAAATCTCCAAAGTAGGCTACTCGGTCACTTTTGTAAATTTATTAAAGCTGAAAAATTAACTTTGAAACGCCGAAAACGCGTTGGCAACTACGAGTTGTCTAGGTTTAGTTTACTTCTGTAATATTTATGCTTAATCTTTTTGGTAATGTGTAACTTTTATCTTTGGCCGTTTATCAATCGGAGTTCCGATAATTTTTCTAAAAATAGCTGAAGTGGCCCGTTTAGTCATGTTTGACCGAAAATCATTTTTGTATAAGTTATTATATATTTGCATACGACCTCATTTTTACTTTGACCTTTGACTTTGAACTTTGACTTTTCCTGTTAACTTTTCAGTTAACTTTTTGTGTTGATTTTCTCTAAAAAAAAAAAAAAACCTAAAATACTATTTTATGATTATGAAACCATTTGTGTTACGTTGTTTCACACGTCACCTTTTACTAGAATCTTAATTGAGCATGAGTAATATAACATGTTACTATACTGTAGAGTCAGACTCGAGCTATAGGATAGGATTACACTATGACCTGACCTAAATTGCTATACAAATATTGACCAACATATAAATATATATAATTAATATAGGTTCGTGAATCCGAGGCCAACCTTGCACTTGTTCAATGACGTTATATGTATTTTTACTACGAAATACAGTATGGTGAGTTTCATTTGCCTTTTTACCCTTTATATTTTTGGGACTGAGAATACATGTGCTTTTATAAATGTTTGACGAAATAGACACAAGTAATTGAAACTACATTCTATGGTTGAATTATCGAAATCGAATATGCCCCTTTTTATTAAAGTCTGGTAATCTAAGAATTAGGGAACAGACACCCTAATTGACGCGAATCCTAAAGATAGATCTATTGGGCCTAACAAACCCCATCCAAAGTACCGGATGCTTTAGTACTTCGAAATTTATATCATGTCCGAAGGAGGATCCCGGAATGATAGGGGATATTCTTATATGCATATTGTTAATGTCGGTTACCAGGTGTTCACCATATGAATGATTATTTTTGTCTCTATGCATGGGACGTATATTTATGAGAACTGGAAATGAAATTCTTGTGGTCTATTAAAATGATGGAAATAAATGATTATGATAAACTAATGAACTCACCAACCTTTTGGTTGACACTTTAAAGCATGTTTATTCTCAGGTGTTAAAGAAATCTTCCGTTGTGCATTTGCTCATTTTAAAGATATTACTTGGAGTCTTTCATAGCATATTTCGAAGAACGTTGCATTCGAGTCATTGAGTTCATCAAAGATTATTATTAAATCAATTTATAGTTGGATAGTGGATATTATGAAATGGTATGCATGCCTGTCAATTTTCGATGTAAAGAAAGATTGTCTTTTAAAAACGAATGCAATGTTTGTAAAATGTATCATATAGAGGTCAAATACCTCGCAATGTAATCAACTATTGTGAATCGTTTATAATGTATATGAACGGGTCCTTTCAGTTGGTATCAGAGCGATGGTCTTAGCGAACCAGGTCTGCATTAGTGTGTCTAACAGATAAGTCGATAGGATGCATTAGTGAGTCTGGACTTCGACCGTGTCTGCATGTCAATAGTTTTGCTTATCATTTTGTGTCAAAAATTAACTACTTATCATCCTCAGGAAATTACCTGCTTATCATTTTTAGTCTAAGACACGTCTTGCTGCATTGATTGCATTAATAGTGTATAGACAAAAATTCATATCTTAGCGTATCTGCTAAATCATATCTTATCGTATCTATTACTGTAAACGTTGCCTGATATATCCCGTAAATTCCTCCGTAATTTACGAAATCTTTTGTTCTATATATATGGATATTCTATGTAATTAGAATACCATCCGATAATCGAAAATCATTTCATATCGAAAAAAAAAATCCTTATTCAATCGTACGAAATGGAATTCATCATTAATTCAAGTTCCTCGGATTTCGAAATGGAATCCCACTCCAGCTCTGAAAGCAGTGTGACCGGAATAGATCAACCAATCAGTCATCACCTATTCTGGATGAATTGGGGATGGGTTCGTAGCCTCCTCAATCATTGGAGACAAGAAGAAGGTGATCCCTTCCATCCACCACATTGCCCTCTTGACGAAGAACCTGAAGCACTTACCGGCGAACCTGTCCGAAACACCATTTTCTCGCTCATTTCCAGAGTATCTCGTCACGATTATATATTACATCAAATTTTAGATTTTATTTATCAGCTCGTCCGAACCGACAATCACTCCGGTGTAATAGAAGAAGTCAACGAGCTTCGCGCTCGGGTAGTGGCTTTGGAGAATATGGTGCAGAGATTACAAACACCAGCAGCAGCATCAGCAGCATAACCAGTAACACCATCATCAACGCCAATAGTACCATTACCACCCCAACCACAACCACGTCGTAAACCTCAACTTTACACTCTGTCCCACGAGCACCAATGTCATACGCCCTGTAGATACCAAGGAATACCAACAACAATAACCGAAGAAGTATTAATTCATAACTTCATTGGAGAAACATTCCGCGCAGATTATGTAATCTCTAAAGTCTTAGAGATTATCTAATCTAGCCCTAACCATAAATCAGTTAAGCGAACCAAAATGATAGAAGGAAGAGTAGAAACCCTGACAAAAATGGTGTGTGATTAACAAGCTAAACTTGTTTTACCAACAGCATCAACAGTACCGTCAGCGTCACCAGCATCATCAGTACAGTCAACATCAGAATCAACAACACCTATAACATCACAAACTCCGTCAGCTCAAGAATCACTATGGACATCGTTACGAATCAATAACCCGTATATTGTATCAACGAGTTATGAAGAATTAACTCATTCCCTTTGAAGAAATTATATGTATATTTTATATATTTTGAAATAAAAATAAATCTTTCCGTGCTAAGCTATTGTGTGTGAATCTTAACTACTCGGTTAATTCATATTACAAATATGCAATAATGTACGTCCTTCGGTCGCAACTTAACCAGCGTTAACTACAATCTCTGTCGCAATTCAACAAATTCCAATTCATAATAAATAAAATATATATTTGATTTTACATTTTCATCATCGATGTACCCGAAACTTTTCAGATAACATCATTCGTACTTTGCGAAATTCACAAGAATTCCACGAACCGAACATCATACATCAACAAATAACGAAGTATTGATTCATAATTTCAATGTCATTAAAGAAATACTGCGTAAAAGTTATGTACTTTTTAAAGCCTTTAGGGATTATTCAATTCTAGTTTCAACCGTAAATAAAATGAGTTTAATTTAACATTAACTCATTAAATCTATGTTACATCTGAAGAAAATATACTTATATATATTTTTATAAAGACTGTAATAAAATTCTTTTGTACAAAATATTAATTGTGAAATTTTTTTTAACGGGTAGGTAATACCCGAGAGATATATAAATTCACAATTAATATATTACATTCTTCGAATCTGATTCAGCAAATCATCCATTATACTTCCTACTTTCACAACAATATACATTCTTTTATAGAAATCAAAACAACCATACTCATTCAAAATTTAATTACATATTCTGATTTTGAAATCTCAAAATTCAACTTGAGATATGACCAAAATCATCACTCTTAGATCCTTACATCTTTCACAAGCTATATTTTGACTTCAAAACTGTGTAAGAACATCAAATGTATGTTAACGATTACAATCTGTGTTCAAACCCTTCGAAAATTTCTGAAGACACTTCGAATCATGAGCAATCGAGATGATAATCCAACCACATGTTACCCACAGTTATGTACCTGAAAAACTCTTGAAACCAAAGTAAAAGTTTAAACAACGTATCCGCGTCAGATTCTTTAGCATTTATTAGCAAAAATAACTTTGCGACTCCTATTCAAAGTAGCCAGTTTTGTCACAGCTCCAACAAGTCAACTTCGACTTTTCAGTCAGACTAACCTTATTATAACCTTGAGATATACACCATCGTTACCAGGGAACCTTTTACATTCCACCACATTATTAACAGATGTATCAACAACTTCATTACCCTTTGACTTTAGCCTCTCCAAAAAGTCATTATAATTATTCATTGAAACCTCATCATTTACTCATTCGCATCTTGTAATGAGAATTTCCATACGAATCATTGGGAATTAGCAATCAGTATTTTGAAATCTCGCAGCATGTCTACGCCAACAGTTATATGCGTATATATAACGTCTATCTTCTGGACTTAATTTGAATGTGAAGATTCTGAAAAACACTTCGAACTACGAATTGGTTCTCCGAAAATGGAAAAATACTGATGAAGCAGCAAAAAAACTATAAACGACCTTAACAGTAAAAGTTTGATGATAATGAATAGGTGTGCTGGCAAAGCGCATAAAAAGAGAAGTCTTGGAACTGGAAAACGGATTGAGCAAAGTAGGAAGGAGGCTGTGGACAAATTACAAAGACTAAACCTGACTTCAAAGGATCCAAATAATTCAGTATCTGCTGAAGTCATTAACGAATACCTTGCTCCTGACTCTAAACCCCTGCGGACAATATTCTTCATCATCCTCTGATATTAGAAATTCTAAAATATCATCATATCTTTCATTATAAATATCCTCCATATTTCTGAAGATATTTTCTTAATTTTTTTTATTTGAAATCATTTACCTCTTCGCGCTATCTGTATTACATCATAAAAGAAACTATTTTAGTTTCTAAATTCTGAAACATTCAAGTTTAAAATAGGAATATTTTGAAGTAGTGTTGGGAACTGAAGCATGAATTAGTATAATATAATGACACTTGATCAATGTGATTATATTACATTAAGTCATACTGAGTTTCTAAATGGAACGTGATGATTCACATATCATAACATCATCATGTGCCATGTTATACGACTCTTGTATTCTATTTAACCTCTAAAATATCAAGAAAATATTTCTTGATGATTCGGCCTTTTCCAAGGTATTTTAGTAATTTGACAAGTCAAGATCGTGCCATCACAATTTCCTTCCTAGAACATTAACAATGTTCATTTCGAAATTCGTATCTGTGAATTCTGGACCATTACAAGCGGTGCTTAATCGCAAGAAGAAGAAACGAAAGGACAAAACTCCGAAATAGAATTTGGGGTATAAATTGCAGCAAATAAAAGAGAGCATTAACTGTGAATGATAATGATTATAGAAGACAGAAGCAGAGACTTTGAAATATAAGGGAACATATAAAGCCCAACGACAAACCAGAAATTATAAACCATATATATCGATGCATATAGCAATATAAAGACAAGGGAGAACTAGGAACACTATAAACCCAAGAGTATAGTAGAAGTAAATAGATTCTTCCGGCGGTAGATGAAAAAAAGAAGATTGATCGATATGAAAGTTAGAAGTATATCGAGAATCAGAACTGGATGGAGCATATTGATGAATACTTTAAAATATGAGTTGAGGGGGAAAGAATAGAAGGTGATGAAACATGACTAGGAACTTAGAAATCAACAGATTTAACTCACACAATGGCAGAATAAGTGAATCAAACCCTCTAGTGAATAGGTTAAGTTTTTTTTTGATTAATTTAGTCAAACCACAACTAAATCAAGTGTGATTAGATCAACACCTAGAGCTATTATTCACCACCTGGGTGATTTGGACTGAGAGAGAATCGAAGGAGCTCACTAGATCTGAGTATGTGTAACAAATGAGAGGCTTAACCAAAAATGAACATAAGACTTTATATACCCCTGCTGTTGACACACTCATACGATTCATTCATCACACGTACGAGTTGGCTTCATCAACCGTACGGGTGATCACTCACTCGTGTCTTATCATTTAGGTTGTAATTGTGACTTAGCTCAGCATCAACCATGCGTATGAGCCTGTCAGCCGTACTAGTGAGGTTTCACTCGTACGTCTGACTAAGTCTAACATAGTCAAACATCTAAATCCCGTTCTTGCAGTTCCTGTAACCACATACAAACACGGATAGGATAATAACGAGCAATCATGGTGGCCTGTAAACTGTTGTACCTGCAATGGACGTGGGTAGATGTCTAGGGACTTGCATAAAATGCATCAACAGATGGTGTGAGTTGTAAGGAAACGAAGGAGGTGAATTTATAAGAAAATCTCCGACAGAACAATTAAAATGGACGATCGCATTTAAAGCGGATCCTAATTCCCTTGATTACCGGAGAGTCAAATCTTATTAAGAAGATTTTCTTCAAATCCCTTAAAATCTGGGAATCAATCATATCTACGTCAAATGATAAGATAAATCTACACTAACTCATTTCACTCTTCTATGTTAGCTTCATTCGTACTCTTCATATAAATGGATTGTTTATCCAAATTATTCGCTGATGATAAAACTCTAATTTTCAGCCCGTATGCATCATGAAAACATACTTATTATCATTCACGACCTTTCCACTCAAATTTCGGGACGAAATTTCTTTAACGGGTAGGTACTGTGACAACCCGGAAATTTCCAACCAAATTTAAACTTTAATCTTTATATGTTTCAGACACGATAAGCAATATTTGTTAAGTTAAATTTCAAGAATTTTAAACTATGTTCATACATTCATTCAACCTCGACCAAGTTCCAACGATTCACGAACCATTAAACGAATATGATTATATATGTACATGTGTATATATATTATAACTTGAAACGTAAACAAAATATTAGATTAAATACTTTATATGATTGTATCTGTTTCAAAATGTTTATCAATGGAATTAGAAGATAAGATCAAATGATTGAATTATCAGATATATTGAATTATGATTACAAGTCTCTGTTGAAAGGCCCACGTTGATTTGAGAAATCTTTTCATTTTAACAATATTCGAAAAATGGTAAAGTGATTTATAAATATGAACAAATTGTCAATCATTGAGAACTAGACAAAGGATAGTGGAAGATTGAATCTCATAAAGACTCGATTGATCTATTTAGTTTCAAACGTAAAAAAACGTTTTCAGTTTAAAAAGAACTTTATTATTAAAACGTATATAACTTTTATAAATATCTAGAACCACTTTTGACAACTCATTACTTAACTAGTATGATAAAGATAACGATATTTATATTTTATTTTATTAAATATATATAACGATTTAAATTAATATTATATATATTTATACGCGTATTATACGTACATAGTTTTATACTTTTACTATACTTAAACTTTACCTTTACTTTATTTTTACTTTACTTTAACTTTAATAATTCACTTTAATAATTCATACTTTAATAATTCACTTTAATAATTCATACTTTAATAATTCACTTTAATAATTCATACTTTAATAATTCACTTTAATAATTCATACTTTAATAATTCACTTTAATAATTCAAAAATCTATTATAAATAGAATTCAATAGGTTTCATTATTTCATAGAAACTTGAAAATAGTTTTCTCTAAACTCTCTCAATCGATTTACATATATATATTTACTCCGTATTATCTCAAGATATTATTAGTATACATAAAATATTACGACGGAGTGCTGTCCGAGTGATTTCGAAGTTGTTTTTACGAGTGGGATAGGATTAAGGAAATTATGGGTTATAGCTATGGAGGTGATTGAGTATGGTTCATGGGTATGCTCGTGAGGTCAATATAGTGTTTATCATCTCCGTTGCGTTTACGTACCTTTCCTGCAATATTGAATCTCAATATTGATATGTGAGTACTCATAATTTAATTTTTACATACTAATAGTGTATCCCTGACTAGTGCTCGAGTATATAGGATTATGCATGCTTGTACTTTTGATATTGTCATTAGATAGGTTATGTTGATTCCTGAATTAGTTACATATACGATTGAGATAAGGTATAAGATATGCATGTCGTTGGAAAGCTAGCGAAAAATAGTTGAATTTTGGTTTAAGAATCACTTGAATCCAAGTAACGGTTAGAAAGTTATGAAATAAACAAATTGCATAATTAATTTCGTAATTAAAATTGCTGATGATAATTAGTGAACTGATTTTCTGGGTTATAAAAAGTGGTTATTTGGATTCTACTCGTCGAGTAGATGAATTTTCATATAAAGCACGTCTCGTTTCGTTGAACGGTTGTCAAGTTATGGACAAAAGAAGTTTTGCAAATTTTGATGAAATGTCGAAACGGGAACTGAAATTCTCGCTGATCTGCGTTGTTTCATATATAACAAAAAATACCACTGAATTCTTTGCTGTAAGGTCTAACAAACGACTCTGGCCGTTTGTCAATTCGAGTCTCGACGATTTTTCTAAAAATCATCAAAGTTGACGGTTTGATCACATTTTAAAATTCTAAAAAGAGCTGAAACTTTTTTATTTAAAAATGCCCGTTTTGTATCAGTTGTCATGGTCAGCCTGATATGTGTTTACTCTTGCCAAAAATCATGTTATATCTTTGTGGTAACGAGAATTTGCAGGCTTTAACCGTTTGTCAATACGAGTTTTGAGGAATTTTCTAAAAATCTCCAAAGTAGGCTACTCGGTCACTTTTGTAAATTTATTAAAGCTGAAAAATTAACTTTGAAACGCCGAAAACGCGTTGGCAACTACGAGTTGTCTAGGTTTAGTTTACTTCTGTAATATTTATGCTTAATCTTTTTGGTAATGTGTAACTTTTATCTTTGGCCGTTTATCAATCGGAGTTCCGATAATTTTTCTAAAAATAGCTGAAGTGGCCCGTTTAGTCATGTTTGACCGAAAATCATTTTTGTATAAGTTATTATATATTTGCATACGACCTCATTTTTACTTTGACCTTTGACTTTGAACTTTGACTTTTCCTGTTAACTTTTCAGTTAACTTTTTGTGTTGATTTTCTCTATAAAAAAAAAAAACCTAAAATACTATTTTATGATTATGAAACCATTTGTGTTACGTTGTTTCACACGTCACCTTTTACTAGAATCTTAATTGAGCATGAGTAATATAACATGTTACTATACTGTAGAGTCAGACTCGAGCTATAGGATAGGATTACACTATGACCTGACCTAAATTGCTATACAAATATTGACCAACATATAAATATATATAATTAATATAGGTTCGTGAATCCGAGGCCAACCTTGCACTTGTTCAATGACGTTATATGTATTTTTACTACGAAATACAGTATGGTGAGTTTCATTTGCCTTTTTACCCTTTATATTTTTGGGACTGAGAATACATGTGCTTTTATAAATGTTTGACGAAATAGACACAAGTAATTGAAACTACATTCTATGGTTGAATTATCGAAATCGAATATGCCCCTTTTTATTAAAGTCTGGTAATCTAAGAATTAGGGAACAGACACCCTAATTGACGCGAATCCTAAAGATAGATCTATTGGGCCTAACAAACCCCATCCAAAGTACCGGATGCTTTAGTACTTCGAAATTTATATCATGTCCGAAGGAGGATCCCGGAATGATAGGGGATATTCTTATATGCATATTGTTAATGTCGGTTACCAGGTGTTCACCATATGAATGATTATTTTTGTCTCTATGCATGGGACGTATATTTATGAGAACTGGAAATGAAATTCTTGTGGTCTATTAAAATGATGGAAATAAATGATTATGATAAACTAATGAACTCACCAACCTTTTGGTTGACACTTTAAAGCATGTTTATTCTCAGGTGTTAAAGAAATCTTCCGTTGTGCATTTGCTCATTTTAAAGATATTACTTGGAGTCTTTCATAGCATATTTCGAAGAACGTTGCATTCGAGTCATTGAGTTCATCAAAGATTATTATTAAATCAATTTATAGTTGGATAGTGGATATTATGAAATGGTATGCATGCCTGTCAATTTTCGATGTAAAGAAAGGTTGTCTTTTAAAAACGAATGCAATGTTTGTAAAATGTATCATATAGAGGTCAAATACCTCGCAATGTAATCAACTATTGTGAATCGTTTATAATGTATATGAACGGGTCCTTTCATTTTATGTTCTTGAACATATTTTGGATAAACAATTTGACATGTTAAGTTTTTATTAATTCTTACAATCTTTTAAAATAAGTTGTTTGATCCATTGTTCATTATGCATTTATCCATTATAACTAAACCCAAATTGTTTCATTCGTAGGTAAATGGCGCAAAATTTTGAAAAGTGTTGGATATTTATATGTATATGTGATAAGATTCGATCTCAGGAGTACTACACAGAGACCAAGAATGTAATTTACATGAAGTTATGCAAAGGTTATCATAGTTTGTGTTGCATAATTTAGTAAAGTATATATTGATATTATATATTCACGTCACTTTTAAATTCTAATGATAATGATAATGTATGTGTTCTTATAAAGATTTTATAATTAAACATTTTTAAAAAATTTCTTAAATAAACCCGTGATTTCACGGGTCACTTAACTAATTTCTATCACATAATTATTTGTTCGCAAGTTTTAAACTTAAAAAGTTCACGAAAAATCCAAAATAATATTATTGTGATATACTTGTTTCTTAAATATTATCATTTAATATTAAATTGAATATTAATTTAAATGATAATGATAAATTATTTAATTCATAATATTCGATAATTGAAACTCATATTATTTTATAAAATTATTAAATTATATAAGGTCGGTCCATGTAAATTTGAGTTTCATTGGAACACTAGTGAAATGACCCATAAAATCACGGGTTTGTTTAAACGAAACAACTTAATGACATGTTCTAGTTATTAAGTGAATGTAAATGCTAAAGTCATTAATTTTAATGACCCGTTTGACTAAGAACATTGTCGTTGTTTTTACAAATATATAGAAACATGTATTTTCGCATACATATGTAACGTAATTAATTTCGTAAAAAGAATCCATATTTGAATATTAATAATATAATAATTATAATTATTATATTAAAAATAAATAATAATAATAAAATTCGCTCAAAGTTGAGTATTTATATTTTTAACAATAATAATTATTATTAGTAATAAAAAATGCCAATTAAATTTTTTTAGAAAATTAAAATTACAATTTTGGAGAGATTAGTATTTTGCTTTTATAAAAGATCTCGTATTATTTTTTAATTAAATTAATATATAATTATGACATCATCATTATGAAAATTAAAGGATAATTAGCTTAATGATGACATCATCATTTTAGAGCTTTATATGACTATATATAGATGTTTAAAATACATTTGAAATTATTTTTTACGTAATACTAAGTAAATATATTGTATATGCATTGAATATTAAAAATTAAACATATAATATAATACTTACTAAGTATATGAATAACTGACTTGATCTAGTGACTAATATAAATAAATAATTGATTTACTTTACTTTGTAAAAATATTTTTTTAAAAATTGAGTAAGTGTGATATTATTGTTGTAAAATGATCAATCAGTAAATTTACATGGAAGAGTAATGTAATGTAATGAAAGATTTTCTAACGATGATTCTTAAGTCGGTCATTAACGTTTATAAAATTATTGTATATTTTAATTTTAATGACTATAATATACAGTAATATATAGATAGATAATATGAAGTTGTGATGTGATCCAGCGGTTGGTGGCCTGCCTCCTTTAGGGGAGGTCAGGAGTTCGACCCCACGTTGGCTACATATTAAAAATACAATTTCATCTATGTCATGAAGTATCCACCTATGACACCTTTTCCATATCGTTTTGGGGGGGGGGGGGATATCATTTGGGGGGGTGTAAAGGGGAGAGGTTTTTACTTAGTCGTGCCCTTGGATCGATTTCAAGGTTTCCTCCCGGGCAGCGATGGGGGTGGGGTTATTATCTGATGCGTAATTATGACTTTAACAACGCAATTTAGAACAAGCTTTCTTCACCAAACAGATATGAACACCAAACCCCCAATTTGTAACAGTAACAGCCCCCAAACAGATTATAAAACTCAGAAATAAGGACACAAAGAATAAAGAATCTAAACCCTTAATTGATAAAGATACCACCACAGAGATCTAAAAACACTCAAAACCTTCAACTACAGCTGATAAAGAATCCACCAGAATCAAAGATTCGTAAAGACACGGAGATTTTGTAAATAGATAAGCTCTATCAAACTTTTCATTCAATCATCAACCAAGTTTTACAATTACAATTACAAGAGCTCTCTATTTATAAGAGAAGCATATCAATAAAGGACACAATATAGAACAGCCACACACACGTGTTAAGCACATGACTTGACCTGGTTACTGAAAAGCATAAGTAAACTTTGAATCGTATCAGCATGTTAGCCCTTCAGATAGAAAACAACATCGCTTGCTGGTTGAACTAAGTTTGGTGTGTTGGTTGAACTAAAATTCTTCAGCTGGTTGAACTAGCTGGTTCTTCTAAGTATAACTGTGCTGATTCGATTGGCTATTTATCCGGCTGAGTGAACTAAAGCTTTACTGGCTGAACTAAAGCTCGTTTACTGGTCCGGTTATTGGTTCTTCTTCTTTGCTGGCTTGCATTCAACTATAAAAAACTTTATTCATGAAACTTAACTACTTCAGTTTAAGGACTGAAGTAGGGTAACCTCTGAGCCTCTTGAACCAGCTCCAAAAATACTTAGATGATACGAAAGAGATGGCAACATGGCCATTTCTTGACCAGATTCGGGTGTAGCATCATTTGAGCTTGTGCTGATTGTATGGCTGGTTACATTGCCCAACTCACCCGCATCATCCTCCCCTTCTAAAAAGGAACTTGACCTCAAGTTCCTGAGGTTGTCATCTTTCAAGTAAGGCATCAAATCACCCACATTAAAAGTGCTAGACATAGCAGTATCACCAGGAAACTTGACCTTGTAAGCATTGTCACCAACTTTTTCTAACACCTTGAAAGGACCCTCAGCTCTTGGCATCAACTTGTTCTTTCTTTTTGCTGGGAATCTTTCATTCCTTAGATGAATCCAAAAAAGATCACCAGGAATGAAAGTGGGCTGCTTTATGTGCTGGTTAGCTTTAGCCTTATATTGCTGGTTGGTCTTCTCAATCTTTGCCTTAACCTGCTCGTACAACTTCTTCATTTCTTTTGCCTTTGCTACTGCCTCAACACTTGCCTTAGGCTCAATTGCAAAAGGAACCAGATCAATGGGTGTGAGTGGATTTGCACCATAGCAGATTTCAACTGGTGATTTTCCAGTGGAGTAATTAGGTGCTCTATTAAAAGCAAATTTAGCATGAGCAAGCTTTAGATCCCACTCCTTCAAAATTTTCTTCACAAGTGTTCTTAGCAGCATTCCCAGAGTTCTATTAGTAACTTCAATTTGGCCATCAGTTTGGGGATGGTGAGAAGTGCTGAACAAAAGCTTTGTACCAAACAGCTTCCATAATGTCTTCCAAAAATAGCTTAAAAACATTGTATCTCGATCAGACACAATGGTTTTGGGAACTCCATGAAGACGAACAATCTCTTTAAAGAACAAGGCTGCAATAATATTAGCATCATTGGTTTTGTTGCAGGCTATGAAATGAGCCATCTTTGAAAATCTGTCAACAACAACCATAAAAGAATCTTTGCCTCGCTGAGTTCTTGGCAATGCAACAATGAAGTCCATGCTTATATCTTCCCATGGCTGGTTGGGAATAGGAAGAGGAGTATACAAACCCTTGTGAAAAGCTGATTTAGCTTGAAAGCAGGTAGCACAACGATTAATCACAGCTTTAACATCCTTATCCATACATGGCCAATAAAAGTGTTCATTTAGGATCTCCAATGTCTTGTTAATCCCAAAATACCACCTCCATGTGCTTCTCTAATCAGCAACTCCCTGATTAAATCTTTGGGATGCACAATCTACTGCCCTTGAATAGAAAACCATCTTGTTCAACATAATCTCTTTTGGACTCAGTAGGAGAACAATTCAAAATAGGAGCAAAGTCTGGATCAGCTTCATATAATTCTTTAACAAATGAGAATCCAAGAACTCTAGCTTCCAGAATTGACAACAAAGAATATCTCCTTGAAAGAGCATCAGCAATAACATTGGAAGTACCAGCCTTGTGTTTAGACACAAAGGAGTACATCTGCAAGAATTCAACCCATTTTGCATGCCTTGGATTTAGTTTGTGCTGACCATTAATGTATTTCAATTCTTCATGATCAGAAAAGAGAACAAACTGCCTTGACTTCAAATAATGAGACCAGTGATCAACAGCTCGAATGATGGCATAAAACTCCTTATCATAAGTGCTATAATTTAGCTTAGACCCACTTAGCTTTTCACTAAAATAAGCTACTGGTCTTTTTCCTTGCACTAGCACACCTCTAATGCCAACACCACTTGCATCACATTCCAGTTCAAACAACATATCAAAATTAGGCAAAGCAAGTATAGGTGCTGAACTTAGTTTTTCTTTCAACGATTCAAATGCTGATTGAGCAGAACTGGATCATTCAAACACCCCTTTCTTCATACAATCAGTAATTGGAGCAACAATTGTAGAGAAGTATTTGATAAATCTTCTATAAAATGAAGCTAAACCATGAAAACTTCTGACTTCAGTGATGGAAGAAGGGCTAGGCCATGACCTGATTTCTTCCACTTTAGATGGATCCATTGGAAAGCCTTCTTCAGAAACCACATATCCAAGAAACACCACTTTACTGATAAAGAAATCACACTTCTCCAGCTTTTCATATAATTGATACTGCCTTAACAGCTCAAATATTTTCCTCAAATGATCCAAGTGTTCTTCTTTAGTTATTGAGTACACTAGAATGTCATCAAAGTAAACAACCACAAACTGCCCAATAAGTGGCATGAGCACTTCATTCATAAGTCTCATGAATGTGCTGGGTGCATTAGATAATTCAAAAGGCATAACCAACCACTCGAATAATCCACCATTGATCTTGAAAGTTGTCTTCCATTCATCTCTTTCTTTCATTCGAATATGATGATACCCACTTCTAAGATCAACTTTGGAGAATACACAAGAACCATGCAGCTCATCTATCATATCATCTAATCTGGGTATGGGATACCTATACCTGATGGTGATGTTGTTAATAGCGTTGCTTCTACACACATTCTCATGGAACCATCTTTCTTTGGAACCAACAAAGCTGGTACTGAACAAGGACTCATGCTGGTTCTAACATACCCCTTTGTAACCAGCTCATTAACTCGCTTTTCTAATTCTTTTGCTTCATGAGGAGAACATCGATAAGCTACTTTGTTAGGAAGAACAGACCCAGGTACAAGATCAATTTGATGTTCAATACCCCTGATTGGTGGTAAACCAACAAGTAATTCACTTGGGAACACATCAGCAAATTCGGATAACAATGGTTTTACCTGAGCTGGTACTTCATCATGCTGGTTCAACTCACCGCTTTCAACCAGCAGCAACAAGTAAGCACCAGTACCACCCTTTAACTCATTATCAACTTCAGCTTGAGTCATAAACAAAGTTTTATCATTCTTAACAGTAAGATCAGCTCTAGGTATTTCACTAGGCTTTAAAGAAGTGAGGGTGATCTTTTTACCATTCACATACAATGAGTAAGTACTTTGGTGTCTATTATGATAGACATACTTATCGAATAACCAAGGTCTACCAAGCAGAAAATGACAAGCATCCATAGGAATAACTTCACAAGTGATCTCATCTTGATAAACAATACTAATAGAAAATGGAACAGTAACTTCGCGAGTAACTTTTGCCTCACTACCTTGGTTAAGCCATTGAAGTTTGTATGGATGAGGATGCTTCTTTGTAACCAGCTCAAGCTTTTCCACCATGTGAGAAGATGTTGCGTTTGCACAGCTACCCCCATCAACAATCAAGCTGCATACTTTGCCTTTGACTGTGCACCTTGAATGAAAGATGTTTTCACGCTGGCTCTTATCTTCACCAGATTCTGCTGAGTGCATTACTCTCCGAATCATCAAAAACTCTCCTATATCAGCAGCAACAAACTCTTCATTATCAGACTCATCATATAATGGTTCATTTTCAAAACCCCCTTTCAAATCTTGAATCTCCTTTAATGTAAGGGCACGCTGGTTAGGACATTGAGCTTGAAAATGCCCAAATCCATGGCACTTGAAGCATTTCCTTCTATCATCTTTAGGACCAGCTACAACCCGCTCTTTACCTTTAAATGCTTTTGATGCTGCCTCGTTATGCTTAGGCAACATTGATGATTGACCCTTCATAGGCAGCATTGCTGGCTTGGAATAAGACTTAAAATTAGTTTTCTTTTTTGCTTGTTTCTCCACTTGAATAGCCAGCTTACAAGCACTCTCAAAAGTCCATAGAGGCTCATTTCAACTTGATCAGCAATAGAAGCATTTAAGCCTCCAACAAACCTTGCTATAGTGTGTTCTTCGGCTTCTTTGACATTAGTACGGATTTTGAGCTACTCGAACTCTCTGACGTAATCAACATCGTTCATACTTCCTTGCTTGAGTGTATTCATCTGTATATACATATCTTGTTTATAAGCTTAAGGAACAAATCTTTTCTGCATACACTCTTTAAATTTGGACCAGGTCTTGATGGTCTTATTTCCTTCATATTGCCTTTCCTTTTTCAGATTATCATACCACATGGAAGCATACTTATTTAATCTGATTACAGCAACTTTAAAGGCTTTTTTATCATCATAGCCTTTAGCCTCCATAATCCAATCCATGGTCTGAACCCATTCAAAGTAATCTTCAGGATTAGAGGACCCTTCAAAATCAGGTGAATTTATCTTGATATCTTTCAAATCATCAACTCGTTTCCTACGCCTTCTTCTTCATTGTGAAGAAGCATGAGATCCATCAGTAGATCCATGGCTACCAACTTCAGATTCAGTACTAGAAGACACAATGGTTGTATCTCCATTTTCAGATCTGGTTCTATTTCTTCTTGACACACCATCTTTCAACAAATTAACTATTCTTTCCATCTGATGTTGCAGAGCTTCAATAGCTCTATCTCTTCGAAGATTATGAGCTTCTTCAAGAGTCATGTTTCTAGGAATCTCAGCCATTTCAAATCAGATTTGGAAATAAGCTTTTCAGCTCAAAACAGAGTATGAACTGAAACAACAATAAAAATGATAAGAAAGCTTTGGATTAGCAACCTAAGCTCTGATACCACTTTGATGCGTAATTATGACTTTAAAAACGCAATTTAGAACAAGATTTCTTCACCCAACAGATCTGAACACCAAACCTCCAATTTGTAACAGTAACAGCCCCCAAACAGAGTATAAAACTCAGAAATAAGAATACAAAGGATAAAGAATCTAAACCCTTAATTGATAAAGATACCACCACAATTAGAGATCTAGAAACACTCTAAACCTTCAACTACAGCTGATAAAGATTCCACCACAACTATAATATAAGATATGAAGATTTGGATTTCACCACAATGTTTGATAAAGCAACATCACAAACACTGATAAAGAAACCACTCTTAGCCACTAGAATCAAAGATTCGTAAAGACACAGAGATTTTCTAAATAGATAAGCTCTATCAAACTTTTCATTCAATTATCAACCAAGTTTTACAATTACAAGAGCTCTCTATTTATAGGAGAAGCATATCAGCTACTTTCTAGATAAGACAAAAATATAAAAAGGAAATGGAGACAAAAAGGACAAACAATTTTAAATTAGCCAATAAAAATAAAGGACACAATCTGCAAAAAGCATGTCATTTGGTAGTGCTCCTCCCATGATAAAAAGCAGCCAATGATATATGGGAATCTTCCTTGGACAGCTCAACATTCTAGAACAACCACACACATGTGCTAAGCACATGACTTGACCTGGTTATTGAAAAGCATAAGTAAACTCCGAATCGTATCAGCATGCCAGCCATTCAGATAGAAAACAACGTTGCCTGCTGGTTGAACTAAGTTTCGTGTGCTGGTTGAACTAAAATTCTTCAGCGGGTTGAACTAGCTGGTTCGTCTAAGTATAACTATGCTGATTCGATTTGCTGGTTATCTGGCTGAGTGAATTAAAGCTTTACTGGCTGAACTAAAGCTCGTTTGCTGGTCTGGTTACTGGTTCTGCTTCTTTGCTAGCTTGCCTTCAACTATCAAAAACTTTATTCATGAAAACTTAACTACTTCAGTTTAAGGACTGAATTAGGGTAACCCCTGAGCCTCTTGAACCAGCTCCAAAAACACTTAGATGATACGAAAGAGATGGCAACACGACCATTGCTTGACCAGATTCGGGTGTAGCATCATTTGAGCTTGTACTGGTTGTGTTGCTGGTTACATTGCCCAACTCACCCGCATCATTATCGCTGCATCGGCATAGTCGAAACGGGAGATGAACGCAACAGGTGGTTTAGTCCCGCTCGCGTGATCCAATCGCTGTTCAAAAAAAAAAAAGATAGATAGATTATAATGAATAATGATAATGATATATAACTAGAAAAATACCGGCCCGCGCGATGCGGTGGGGCCTTTCGGATTGCAAATTCATATTTAACGTAGCATTATGTATTTACATAGTTTAAAAAGCGTTGCTACGGGTATGTTTGGAAACACGTGGTTAGTACCTAGTATACCTAATGTACTTCGCGTTTTTAGGGCCGATGAGAGATAGCCCGAAAGTTTTAGCGTTTTTTAAGAACCATATGTTTCGCGTGTAGTTAGTTGTGTTGTGTTGGTAAAATTATTTCCAGTTAAACGATGATGTCGGAAAAATTTAACTCTTAGCGAGTGGGAAGAATTGTCCGTTAAAAATTTGGGTGGAGTTTGTTTAAGTGTTTTAATTAAAATATTAAATGTACGTTTCACCCCCTATTTCGAGGGTTGAAATTGTATATTGGACTAAGTTTGGGGGTTGGGTGGTTTTTTTGTGGTGTCGTTTGGCAATTCCAAATGGTCAAAAACGACCAATTCTTGGACCTCCTTTGAGTTCAACGGTGTTGTCGGAAAAACTTAACTCGCGGCGAGGAGGAAGCTACGGGATGTCGAAGTGTTTGGGTGGAGTTTTTATTTTAAATAAAAGAATTTATGTTTTACCCCCTGAAGTTTGGTGTAGTTTTTGTAAGTTGGTTATAGTTGAGGGGGAAGAAGGGAAAATCAAGTGTGAAGAGGGCTAGGGAGTATTGTCGTTTTTTCCATGAGGAAACGACCAAAAACCTCACTTCAATTAGTATATGTATAATTAGTATACGTTTCACCCCCTATTTCGAGGGTTGAAATTATATAGTGGATTAAGTTTGAGGGTTGAGGTGGTTTTTTTTGTGTGGTGTTGTTTGACAATTCCAAATGGTCAAAAACGACCAATCCTTGAACCTTCTTTAGTATATGTATTAGTATTAGCATTAGTATTCCAGAAAATAAGAAGAACCAGTAACCAGACCAGCAGAGAAGAAGTGAGTGAGTTGTAAATATTCGTGACTTCGTGTGTAGATGTAAATATTCATGGCTTCGTGTGTAGTATTGCGTTTTCATCATGCTGACAAAAACTTTATTCTTGAGGCAGTGAGTGAGTTGTAAATATTCGTGGCTTCGTGTGTAGATTGTAGATTTGCCTTTCAAAAAAAAAATTTATTAATAATAATAATAATAATAATAATAATAATAATAATAATGTCATGATTTTTTTTTATATAAATCAAGAACATGAGGCAAAAGATTTAAACGAAAATAAATAAAATAACACACGGTAATACTCCGTATTTACGAAATTCCAAAAGGAAAAATTGTTTCGAGTTCCATTGGGTTGAAGCGAAGCACATGGAAGATTTCCAGAAAAAAGTGACGTTAGAAGAAGACGGAAGCAACAACATGGATGTTGATAAAAGTGATCAAATCGTCTCTTTACTCCGCCAATTTCTCGGAGTTCAGCAGCGCAGAGCCGAAGCTTATTTAAAACTCAAAAAGTCCGTTTTTCATTCATCCTTCCTTTTCTGTGATTAAATTAGGTCTAATATGTTAAGAAATGATAACGAAGTGAATTTTCTCTTAATTACTTGCAAAATAATCTATCTGATTGCTATAGAGACCTAAATAATAGATACATTCACCAAATAATTCATTTGGGGGAAGTGGTTTGAATGTAACCTAGGTTGATGGTTATCTCGAATTAGGGTTTTAATAGAAGATAATTTATAATTATAATTGCTCATTGCTCATATATACGAAAATAACTGCTGTAACAAACGTTTGATCCTGAATTTGTATGCTGCTATCTACTTTAACTAGTGTTGTTAAAAGTTTGTAAATTTACTTCGCTATATACAGTTTCATTTGATTAGCGAAGCAAATGATACGAATTAGTAAATGAATTAAGCAAGATGTATCTTTTGTGGATCTTATGTGTCTGAATGAGTCCTAAATGTTTTATGTACAAGATTTGATGATATGTGACATCAAACACAATCTGAAGATGGTTGAAGTTTAAAGCTAATCTTTCAATTGCCTCTAGTACTAGCTAATATAATACTTAGTGCGATTTATTATGAGATCATCTCAATTTCTCATTGTGAGGCTAATTCTGCTCTCCTTACTCGTGTGCGTATCTATTTTAAATGCTAGTGACACACTGTTATTGGCTTATGTAATAAAATTTTTGCTGACAATTTATGTAATGCACTGTTATTGGCAGGGGCTTTACTGAACTGGGAGATTCTGCCTACCAACAACTTTGTAACGAGATCACAATACAATTTAATGACTGTTCAAAGCAAGTAAGCAACATAGATTCTCATGATACTTCACCATTACATTGAAGTCTGTAATGATATTAGCTCGATTAAATTTGCTCCATAAATGCAGGTCATTGCATTGGAGTCTGTTTTTCTGAGTCCCAGTTATTGTCGAAATGACTTGGCTTCTTTGCTTAGATCAGTTCAAGTACAGGAAAAGCAAAAACTGCATCTGGTACTTCAAGCTTTTGTCACTTGCATTTAGTGAGCATGACATGTTTATGGTTAAAAGTTTAAAACAATGCACAGGTTATGGTTAAAAAAATGTGTTATTATTACCAAGATATAAATCTTTGAATAACTTAAGTTTGGAGGTTGGTATGTTTAAAGACTATGTCTGACTTTGAACCCATTGAAACCAATTGACCCATTACCTTTTTAGTCAAGGTTATGTATAAGAGACATAAAACCAGTTAGATAATTCAAATTGACCTATTTTAGTGCAATTGGGGCTCTTGTGTATTTTACAAATTATACAAGACCTGACATTTCTTTTGCAGTTAATTTGTTGACAATGTTCAGCTCAGCCCCTACCAAAAGACATTGGAATGGGATCAAACAAATAGTTTGATACCTTCGGGGAACTACTGATTTATAATTATTTTATTCTAACAACTCGAAACAAGATTTGTTTGGTTATACAGATCAGATTATTTATCTGATCCACATAAAGCTAAATCTCAAACTGGATATGTATTCCTAAATGGAGGCACCGCAATATCATGACGTTCTCAAAAACAAACACTTGTTGCAATATCATCAAATCATGCCGAAGTGATTGCATTACATGAAGCCACTCGGGAATGTTTTTGGTTGAGATCAATGACACAAATCATTACTGATTCTTGTGGACTAGAACACGATAAAAGTCCAACAACTATCTATGAAGATAATGCAGCTTGCATAGCACAGATGAAAGAAGGGTATATCAAAAGTGACCGAACAAAACACATACCTCCTAGATTCTTCTCATATACTCAAGATCTCATCAAGGACAACCAGATTGAAATAAAATATGTTCAATCCAGCAAAAACTTTGTCGATCTTTTAACCAAAGCACTTCCAACAGCCGTTTTCAGAAAACACGTTCACAATATTGGCATGAGGCATATTCAAAAGATGTAACAGCTCAACGCTGTCCATTTGAGGGGGAGTCAACTCTATGCTGCACTCTTTTTCCCTTGGTTAAAGTTTTTATCCCATTGGGTTTTTCTTTAGCAAGGTTTTTAACGAGGCAGTACTAGTTGATCTCTAACGAAACAAAATTATCATCCAAGGGGGAGTGTTACGATATGGATAGATTCTCATTTTGTACGCATGCAGATGAATATAGATGATTGATAATCTTGCACAGTAAAATTATGAATTATAGATTACTATTTCACATACTCTATAATTGATTGTGAAAACGAATAATGTATAGTTAACTTTTAATATTATAAATACTCACTCAATTGTAAGGATATATAAACATTCTTGAATAAGAATTTAATCTATCTACACCATTCTTGAATAAGAATTTAATCTCTTATTTCTTCTTTCATATTATCCTCCTATCCTATTAGGATATATGACATATAAAGTATTAAATTATAACAGAAAAATAAAATAAAATATCCATACTACAATCGTACAATAATATTTACGAACTTCCGAAAGGAAAAATTGTTTCGAAGTTTCATCGGGTTGAAGCGGAGCACATGGAAGATTTCCAGAAAAAAGTGACGTTAGAAGATGACGGAAGCAACAACATGGATGTTGATAAAAGTGATCAAATCGTCTCTTTACTTCGCCAATTTCTCGGAGTTCAGCAGCGCAGGGCCGAAGCCTATGCAAAACTCAAAAAGTCCGTTTTTCATTCATCCTTATTTTTCCGTGATTAAATTAGGTTTAATATGTTAATAAATGATAACGACGTGAATTTTCTCTTAATTACTTGCAAAATAATTTATCTAATTGCTATAAAGACCTAAGTAATAGATACATTGAACAGATGATTCATTTAGAGGAAGTGGTTTGAATGTAACCTAGAATTTTTGGCTATCTCGAATTAGGGTTTTAATAGAGGATAATTTATGATTTCTCATATATATGAAAATAACTGCTGTAACAAACGTTTGATCCTAAATTTGTATGCTGTTATCTAAATTAACTAGTGTTGCTAAAAGTTTGTAAATTGATTTTGTTTCATACAGTTTCATTTGATAGGTGAAGCAAATGATACGAAATCGTAAGTGAATTAATCTGTTGGTAGATCTTATGAATCTGCACGGAGTCCTTAAATGTTTATGTATAAGATTTGGTGTTATGTGATATCAAACACATTTTGAAGATGGTTGAAGCTTAACGCTAATCTTTCAATAGCCTTTAGTACTAGCTAACATACTACTTAGTGTAGTTTTATTTTGAAATCTTCTCAATGATCTCATTGTGAGGCTAATTCTGCTCTCGTTTGTATAAATTATAAAGTGCTAGTGACAAACTGTTTGTGCATACACATTTGGTATAACTTTAAAGAAGAGAATCAGTCACACCTTAGAGATATTAGAGTGGCTAGGGTGTAGCTCATTTCTTTGGGTTCAGTTTTCATGGTGGTTTATTATAAAAATTGGATAAACGGAGCGTGACAGAATTTTGTTTTTCAAGATAATAACTTATGGAATAAGCCAACCCATCTGTATTAAATAGTTTATGTTGTATATAAGTGCCCCTTCAATCATTTAATTAGGAAAAAAGAGTGAAACCTGTCTTTGCAGAATACATGCTGTGTGTCCTTACTCATTAGTCCTTTTACCATGTTTCATTTTTCGAATTTACATAGTTCAACCCAAATGAATCTCTCGCCCCTTTCATTAAAATCATCGAAAGAGCGTTGTTCCACTTGTTTAATTAATCTCAATTCTCATACCAGGCCATTTTATTTTCTTGTATGTTTGGGTATTTTATATATTTCTCTTTATATAATATTCGAAGTTCTTCATATATGCTGTGATATTCACCTCATTTATTATCCTTAAGAACGAAAACCCTACAATTTTTCTCGCCGTATTATATATTCACATATAAATATAATATGTACATTTTGTAATACACTGTTATTGGCAGGGGCTTTACTGAACTGGGAGATTCTGCCTACCAACAACTTTGCAACGAGATCACAATACAATTTAATGACTGTTCAAAGCAAGTAAGCAACATAGATTCTCATGATACTTCACCATTACATTGAAGTCTGTAATGATATTAGCTCGATTAAATTTGCTCCATAAATGCAGGTCATTGCATTGGAGTCTGTTTTTCTGAGTCCCAGTTATTGTCGAAATGACTTGGCTTCTTTGCTTAGATCAGTTCAAGTACAGGAAAAGCAAAAACTGCATCTGGTACTTCAAGCTTTTGTCACTTGCATTTAGTGAGCATGACATGTTTATTTTTAAAAGTTTAAAACAATGCACAGGTTATGGTTAAAAAAATGTGTTATTATTACCAAGATATAAATCTTTGAATAACTTAAGTTTGGAGGTTGGTATGTTTAAAGACTATGTCTGACTTTGAACCCATTGAAACCAGTTGACCCATTCCCTTTTTAGTCAAGGTTATGTATAAGAGCCATAAAACCAGTTAGATAATTCAAATTGACCTACTTATATGAAGAGGGTTGGTATTGACACCTATAATAAAAATTATTCTATATAATATAACTGTTGTTTCTAAATACACATCTCTTCTAAGGATCAGAATAGTCATTCTGTCAATATGTATTTAACCACTGCCAAATCTTAATTTGTGGATACTCCATAAGTTCTTGCAGCGTCATTGCTGATATAGAGAGGTAGCAATTTCAACCCATTTACTTAACATGTAGAGTAAGGCTGTGTCTTATTTCAAACAGGTTAAATTTATCAAACCATAAACTTCAGGTAAATGGTTGAACAGATTCTATGTTGCCCAAAGTCTATTTTTGGTGTATTCAACCTCCAAGTCTCTAACACCATTTTTAATCAGAGATTTAGATTAGCTTTTGATAATATTTTCTTTAATCATGATTAACACTCTGTGTGTGCTGGTAAACTAAAACTACCGGTTGTTTCTACTTTCTGAAATGTCATCTGACATATGTTTTCTTTTCTTGTATGTGTAACGCATAAACAGACGGCTACAATTCAGGTTCTGAAAAAAGCTGGTCGTCCATCTGAGCGTTTAGTTAGCCATGAGAACTGTAAATTTAAGAATCATCAACAACATGAATGTGTGCATGTTCATGAGATAACTGAAGCTGCTGGAACAGAAGAAGCTGAAGCAGATGCTGAATATGATAATGCTATGAAGGAAGCCATTCAAGGGGTGCAGGATGCAGTCACCACCATTAATGAGCATCTGGAAGAAGTAAGGTATGAAATTGCTGCTCTTGAGGCAGATTAATCTTTGAATATTTCAACCAGCTGTTAGAAATTATGTATTTAGTCTGGATACTTTTTTTAAGTTTTCCTTTCAATAAAAACTTTTTTAGTTTTTGCATAGATAGATGTGTATCAGTGTATGTGATGTTAACTATATCTGGTTTTACTCCAATTCTCCAATTCATATATATGCATCTACCTACTCCTATTTATATTTTGTTTATTTTTATATATTTTTTATTTTTATTAATCATAACAATAAAGTAATTAGGCAGGTTAGAAATATTCATTTGAATCCTTAATTTTGCTTGAGATCTATATACAATCATATGTGATTGTAGAATCCAATAACATGTGATTGTTCCGCGTTTTTAATCCTAGCCATTGATTATATTGATCTAAGAGTATTCTCTGGTTTTTAAGCTAAATTAAGGATACAAATGAATATTTCCACAGGTAATTAATACCCTCAAATCTCAATTGTAAGGAGCTAAAACTAATATTTTATCCCTACTATCATCTGTTTCTGTTTTATATTTTTTACATCATTTAGAGTGAACTAGTTGTGGAGCCCTCGCTTCGCGCCGGGGGCTCCGTTTTGAATGCGAGTTAAAAAAAAGTCTTGATCTATTTTGTAAAAAAGAATTTTTTTCGACATCCAACATTGAAGGGTTGTTCCTTTTGTGAAAGTTGCTTCTTTTAGCGTTCGGGTTTTATTTAAAAAAAAAGTTAGTAAAGTGGGGGTTCGATTTGTATTTTAATAAAAGTTAGGGGGTTAAGTTTGTGAAATTTGAAAAAAATATATGTATAAAGTGGGAGTTCGATTTCTATTTTAATAAAAGTTAGGGGGCTAAGTTTGTGAAAATTGAATATTAGTAAAAAAAAAAAAAGTTAGTAAAGTGGGGGTTCGATTTGTATTTTAATAAAAGTTAGGGGGTTAAGTTTGTGAAATTTGGGAAAAAATATACGTATAAAGTGGGGGTGCGATTTGTATTTTAATAAGAGTATAAAGTGGGGTGCGATTTGTATTTTAATAAAAGTTGGGAAAAAATATACGTATAAAGTGGGGGTGCGATTTGTATTTTAATAAAAGTTGGGGGTTAAGTTTGCGAAAAGTGAAAAAAGGAATAGTACTATTCATTTGGCCTAGAATTTTTTTCGACATCTAACATTGAAGGGTTGTTCCTTTTGTGAAAGTTGATTCTTTTAGCGTTCGGGTTTTATTTAAAAAAAAAAGTTAGTAAAGTGGGGGTTCGATTTGTATTTTAATAAAAGTTAGGGGGTTAAGTTTGTGAAATTTGAAAAAAATATACGTATAAAGTGGGAGTTCGATTTCTATTTTAATAAAAGTTAGGGGGTTAAGTTTGTGAAAATTGAATATTAGTAAAAAAAAAAGTTAGTAAAGTGGGGGTTCGATTTGTATTTTAATAAAAGTTAGGGGGTTAAGTTTGTGAAATTTGGGAAAAAATATACGTATAAAGTGGGGGTGCGATTTGTATTTTAATAAGAGTATAAAATGGGGGTGCGATTTGTATTTTAATAAAAGTTGGGAAAAAATATACGTATAAAGTGGGGGTGCGATTTGTATTTTAATAAAAGTATAAAGTGGGGGTGCGATTTGTATTTTAATAAAAGTTGAGGGGTTAAGTTTGCGAAAAATGAAAAAAGGAATAGTACTATTCATTTGGCCTTTGCCTTTTAGATATTTTAATAAAAGTTGGGAAAAAATATACGTATAAAGTGAGGGTGCGATTTGTATTTTAATAAGAGTATAAATTGGGGGTGCGATTTGTATTTTAATAAAAGTTGAGGGGTTAAGTTTGCGGAAAACGAAAAAAAGAATAGTACTATTCATTTGACCTTTGCCTTTTAGATATAGGTATATAATAAATTAGAATGCTTATCAATCGAGTTATTATCATTTAATACTCTTATCAATCGAGTTATTATCATTTAGTACCAAGTTCAATTAGAATTCATTAATCATTAAGATTTTGAACTATATTGTTTTTAATCATTCTCTTTTATTTAACGCATCTTAAGAATTAGAACTGAAAAATAAATAAATAAAACAAAATATCCAATATTTCTTTTAATTCTTTTTTTTCTCGGCGAAAAACAAGAAACTTATATAAAAATAAGAGAAATTCATCAAATAGATGAATAACTCTGATGTACAACAAAAACTTGAGCTCGACTAAACAAAACCTACTTAGATATCACAACTAATACCGACCAAATTACAAGAGACAAAACACAACATGAGGGTGACCAATGTAATCGTCGAAGAAAACATTAAAAATTAAAATCCATATTGAAAAACAACAAAAACCGAAAGGTCCGCAAGAAGAACACAGGCTCAAACATCCTTGATGAATACGAAATTTTTTTTCATTCCAACTCCCTGAACCGGCCTCGTGTTCCTAAGTTTCTTGATCTTAACCGACTTGATAGGAGAAGGATCGTTAGAATTAATTAAATTTCCTTCAACATCCAGCCGAAGATGAAGGCCCAACCAAACCCGACTTCTCGACTTTGATTCTCTTTCCACTAGAATTATCAAAAATAACTGCAAATGAAGCAAAAGAATTGGGCCCGATAACATCATTAGACTTCAAACCCGACATCGGCCCACAAGTAGCCTCAATAGGCTTTTGACCCGCATCCACCGAAGGAGCACCAAATCCAGAATCAAACGTGAAACAAATCGGTCCAGGAGCATAAATACCACAATTTTTAACAGGTGTGGCATGCAGCGATGAACACATATAAGAATTTAAAACTAAACTACCATCATCGGGCACTTCTTCTAGCACATCAACCGAATCAAAATTCGGTAATGAGGAAGACTCTTTTCCAGCTATAGTGTCTTTGTAAAGAGGCATATGACTAGATTGCACCAAGGGGGAAGTAACCGGCACAACGGGATCGGGAACAGACGAACTATCAATAAACCCCAAACCATCACAAACCCCCTGCATCCCTTGCCACATTCACAAAACATGGATTTAGGAGGATCAACAACTACCCCAGATCCGATAGCAGTTGTGACAACCCGGAAATTTTCGACCAAATTTAAACTTTATCTTTATATTATTCCGACACGATAAGCAAAGTTCGTTAAGTTAAATCTCAAGAATTTTAAACTGTGTTCATACATTCATTTAACCTATACCAAATTCCAATGATTCACGAACCATTATATGAACGGTTATGATTATATATATATATATATATATATATATATATATATATATATATATATATATATATATATATATATATATATATATATATATATATATAATGCATTCAAATGTGAACATTCTCATTTTAATATTTGGTGAGAACACTTATAGACCACATGTTTAATTTAAGTAATTAAAAATTAAATTTAATTGGAAAAGAAATTAAAAGGGTGTGAATTATTATTGTATTAATTAGTCATCAACGGTTTCAAATTTCATCGTAGGGTAACTGCTCCCTAAAATATAGTCCCCATTTTTCTTCAATATCGATTTCACAAAAAATCATTTTTAATACATTCATTCGGATTAATTTATTGAATTATCAATAATCACGATATTTGTTATTGAAAAATCATTGCTACTTTAATTTAATGGCAGAACATGTTGTTTCTAATCCAACTCTTCTTATTATATTTTGACGCATTAACTCATATTCAACGCATCCTTTCAACTTTTATGCATAATACTTGTGTTCATTGTGAATTATTATGGATGCATTAACTTATTTGGTTGCATTTACATCGTCAATTTATATCTATTTCATTAATGAATGTTAACAAAACTAATAAAAAGTTGAGATGCATCATTTCCAATTCAGACGCATCCAAACTTATCTAAATGCACCAACTTTAATTCAGTATTATGGTGTATTGATGTTGCATCCCAATTTATTGAGGAATGAAAGCAAAATTTATTCAGGTATTAAAAAGGATGACAAATTCGATCCAATTATTTACTATCTCTATCATCCGTTTTTCTGTGAAATAAGAATACTAAAAAGAATGTACGCGAGATTAGGGGAAGGGATAAATTTCCTATTGTGCCCTTTTTCTTTGACTTGGTGTAAATATTTGACTAAAAAATTGTGTGGTTAAGAAGTGTTCTCACTAATTCTTAAAATGAGAACATTCTCATGGGATCATTACCCTATATATAAATGCATTCAAATGTGAACAAAGTATTAGACGTATAATACTTTACATGAACGTATTTGTTTCTGAATATATTTAAAATAATTATCAACGGAATTAAAAGATAATATCAAATAATTGAATTGTTAGATACATTGAATTATGATTATAAGTCTCTGTTGAGAGGTCCACATTGATTTGAGAAATCTTCCCATTTTAACAATATTCGGAAGATGGTTAAGTGATTTACAAGTAAGAACAAATATGTCAATTAACGAGAGTTAGACAAATATTAGTGGAAGACTAAATTACATAGTAATCATACTAATCAATTGATGTAGTTTCCAAATGTACGAAAACGTTTATCGATATAATAGAACTAGATTATTAATGTCTTTGATTAAGTAACGTATATTGGTTGGTAACTTGCAACGTGTATTTAAAACGTGTTTACGTATATTAGATATATTTACTTTCAAATTAATTAAGTAAACGAGAGTAACGCTCACTTATTGATTCGCTTGATATTTAGATTTGTCAATTAGTACATGATGTGCGTAGAGGTGTATACAAAATAGTATTAATTTTTACTACAAAATACTATTAAATACGATACAATTTTACACAAGTTATTTATTTATTTATAGAATGGATATACCTAAACCTTGCTACAACACTTATAGGCAGTGTACCTAATCGTACAGTAGTGTAGTTTTTAGTAAGTCCGGTTCATTCCACGGGGATCTTAGCCAAGTTTAACGCTATATTTTTAAAACTATATTTGTAAATATATAAATATATATAAGTAGTATTATTATTATAAAAGGGAGTTTTTACCGTTTAATGACCGATTTTTCGATTTTAAAACTTTAGTCACAGTTAAAACCTAATGTAAAATATTAAAAATAAATATAACTTAATTTTAAGCGTAAAGTAAATAACGATAATGAAATTGCGATAAATAAAATGACAATAAATAAAATTGCGATAATTAAAAAGTACGATAATTAAAATAACAATAAATTAAAGTGCGATAATTAAAAGTGCAAATAAATATGTAATAAAGGAATTATGCTTATTTAAACTTCCGTAATCATGATGTTTGACGTGTTGATTTTAGTTTATTCCCATGGGTTAATTGTCCTTTGTCTTGGATTATTCAATATGTCCGTCTGGTTTTTGTCCATAACAGTCCATCAGTCATAAATATAAAGTGCGAGTATCCTCGTCAAATTATCCTTATATCCGAAGTCAAATTTTCCAACTAATTGGGGACTTAAACTATAATTACACCAAGTGTCCTTGTATATAATTCACCCCTGTTTTAATAAGTCCATTAACTATTAATTCATTCCCGTGTCCGGTTAAATGAACGATTATTAGTACTTATAAATATCCCGCCCATCGTGTCCGATCGAGTGTATGTGGTTATTTATAGGTACGTCCAATTGTAAATCTTTATATTAAATTAACAAACTATCATTTAATTAAACAAATATAAAGCCCATTAATAGCCCATAGTCTAATTTCCACAAGTGTCGTTCTTTTGTCCAAACCCCAATTATGGTTCAAAGCCCAATTACCCCGTCTTAAATATTTAGCCCAACATCACGATTACTTCGGCTTAAATAAGCATAATAATAACTTAGCTACGAGACAGTAATTTAAAAAGGTTGAACATAACTTACAATGATTAATAATAGCGTAGCGTTACACGGACAGAATTTCGACTTACACCCTTACAACATTCGCTAACATACCCTTATTATTTAGAATTTAAAATTAAAATTAAAATTAAAATTATAATATATATATATATATATATATATACGTGAGATAGAGAGAATGAATTAGAAAAAGGAGTGTAAAATTCGTGCAGAATTCGATGGCTTTTATAGGCCCACGTTGTACCGTAGAGCTCCGCGAGTGCGGATGTATCCTTCACAAAAGTACCGCGAGTGAGGATGTCTGGAAACCAGCTCACATATTAGATCCAAAACGTGGGCTGCGTAAAATTATATTATATAATAATATATATAATTAATTATATATTATATTTTATTCTTATTCATAGTTGACTTGTAATTTTTGGTCCGTTGCGTCGCGCACTGAAAGTTGGTTCATGTCTCGGTTCCGGATTTTCGAACGTCCTTGCGTACTATTTAATATCTTGTACTTTGCGTTTTGCGTCTTGTACTCTTGTAATTTTGAGACGTTTCTCATCAATAATTTGAACCACTTTGATTGTACTTTGTACTTTTTAGCTTTTTGGTCGTTTGCGTCTTCAAATCGTCGAATCTGTCTTTTGTCTTCACCTTTTATTATTTAAACGAATATCACTTGTAAATAGAACAATTGCAACTAAAAGCTTGTCTTTCTTGAGGGATAATGCTATGAAATATATGTTCGTTTTTAGCATTATCAAATATTCCCACACTTGAGCTTTGCTTGTCCTCAAGCAATATAGTCTTGAAATAAAATACATACTAGAATTACTTCTTTATTCTTCACACTTTGTACATCAGTGATTTTTATACGGCGATATGAACAATGGTAGTAACGATGTGGTTTACAGTCCCATATGACTATGAAAATTTAGATCCTTAAGGAAATTGGATCTTTATGAAAACATTTGATCTTTTGAAAATTCAATCTAGTTTTTAACCTAGATAAGTTTTCCGGAATAACCCTTCACCGGTGTTTGCAAAATGTTTTTGTGGGTTTGGTGGGTTTCAGATTTGAAAATTTTAGCTCAAAACTTAAAGTTTTGTGTCACCCACTTGCTAACCTTGTATTGGGAAAGCAACACGTCCAGTATACTTGCTCCGTATATTACCTTTCGATAAACTACCGTCCGGTTGTAAAGGAAAGCGTTGAACAAGCAACTGTTAAGGCAATGTCCCTTGACATACTTTTAATTATGGTCTATATCGTGTCGGATGCAATTACTATCCTTTGTAGGAGCAATAGTAAAGATCACCCTATAGTTTTTCGGTCTGGCACAAGGTCCTGTCTTCGACCATGCTATGCAACCACCGTTTTTACGGTTGACACCCGATTTGGTTCCGGTGACCTAATGAATTCCAGGTGAATTCCTAGGATTTTACGTTCAATGGTAATGAACGCATTAAAAATGGGTTTTCAGAAAACAAATCGGTTTGTAATTTTGATCAAAATATTTTCTCGTTCAAGCTCGAGTTTAGATATCATCGAATTCCATGAGTTTGAATTCTCAATCTTTAAGGTCAACCTCTAGGATTGAGTAATATCAGTCTTAAAAGCTGATTTTTTGATCTTTAAGGAGATTATCCCTTCTGGGGATCTGATTCATTAGTCTTATCAAGCTAATTTGCACGGCGCACTCCCCATTTTACGAGACAAATCCTCTTATGGTTAGGATAAGTCTGACCAATTGGCGACCCTGTTTGATGCTGAGGTCCGTGGATTTCCAGCTGATTTTCGAGAAAACTTTTCAAGGTTTTTTGTAGACTCTACAACTGGTCTGGACGACAACTTCCTGACCTAAATCAAGAAGCGCGTATCTTTTTCGGAAGACTTTACTTCCTTTTAATGATGGAATTGATTCATCGTGTAGATCCATCTTTCTTTCAATTATATTACAATTTTCCAGGTAAAATGGTTAATTTTGTCCAAAACAAAAGTATCTTTGTACAAAATATGTGATATATGTTTTAAAGAACTTGGTAAATTTTTTCCACACTTGGCTTTTATTTTCCTTTCTTTGCCTTTTTATTGTCCTCTATTCTATTTTAAATGAATTCTAACATTTTGGGTTGTTTCTCAATTTATGTCCTTTCCGAGGTAACAATAATTTCGGTGTTAACACCTAGTTTTATCATTCATAAATATGTATAAACATGATTTTGAATTCATTTATTTGAAAATTTTGAAAAATTTTACTAGAATTGTCAGAGAGCACTAGATGTTAATACAACTACTGCATTACTAGTATTTTTAATGGTAACCAAGTGTTTAAGTCAAAAAAAAATTTAAAAATCCGAAAGAATTTAACACCTTCCCACACTTAAGATCTTGCAATGCCCTTATTTGCAAGAAATCAGTAACAATTTAAATTATTGAGGGTGATTAGCGTAAAAAAATGATTAAATTTTACCAAAGTTTCCAAATATATTGGCGTTTGTTTGTTGAATGATAAATGGTGCACATCATTTGTTCATTCCGTCTTGTTGTTACATTACATTTATTTTTCGTTTTGTCGTCAAAATTAGTAGCTTTTGCTGAACTTAATGTCAGTCTTTAAAAATGCGCTGTTTTACCATGTTTTGTACATGAGATAAACTACTAACATATATATACATATTTTTGAAGTTCGGTATATCACCACACATTCAAAAATTAAAAATCTAATAAGAAAAGTTAGAAAATTATAAAAACTATTAAAGTATCAAAAGAAATATTAAAAGTATAAAATTACAAGTTACCAAATAAATAAAAATAAGCATAAAAGAAAATCAGGGTTGATAAGGATTGTGCCAGTAGGGATCCCATTCATAGCCCTATGTACTGTAGAATGCTTGAGCTGGATCATATGTAGGGTACGGTGGTCGGGTCTGTATAGTCCAGGAAGGAAATACGGGCATTGGAGTAGCAATGTAGTTTGCATTTATGTGTGCACGATGACTTATGATTTGGTTTTGATGATACTGCCAATCTTGAAATGCTCGTTGTCTAGCCATTTCATATTCATGATGAGCCATAAAAAGTTGCATTTATGTCATCTCATTCCCCCCTCCCGCGTTACCTTGCTGCTGATCTCTTTCGAACTGTGGATGCGGGCCATCATATGGTGCTGCAGCGTTATGTCGTTTCTTTAAAACCTTAGCACCATGATATACTTTCAAACCAATTGGATCACGGGGTTCTGGTGCTGCAATTATTAATCCCCCCGATTTCTATCGACACCAATATACTCAGCAATTAAAGTAACAAAGATACCACCTCCTATTATACCATTAGGCCGTATACTCTGAACTATAGATGATAAATAATAACCCACACAATAAGGTATACTCACAGCGCTCTGTGGGTCTCGAATACACATGAGATAAAATAAATCATTCTCATTTACTTTCTCTTTGTTTTTACCTCACTGTGTAATTGAGTTTGCTAAGAACCTATGGATTACTCTTAGCTCAGCTCTATCAATATCAGTATAAGAGTTATTCCCCCCACGAAATCGGTTATGCCTAATCATTCTACTCCATATTTCATTCATATCAAAATTTTCATCAATCCTTCTACCATTAAGTATCAACCCTTGACAATAAGTAGATGCTAGTTCCTCAGGCGTATATATACACAAAGCCTGAGCCATGTCTAGTAGAGACATATGGCGCATCACACCTCCTAATAAAAATCTAATAAAACTACGATCGGTTAAGGTAGATACCCGATCATTTATTTCAACACTACATAATAATTCCACACACCATTCTCTATATACACGCCTACGTATATTAAACAAACGTTCCTAATCAGTAAAAGTAGAATTACCATACCTTTGTGTAAATAATTCTTTGATTGGACCGGCCTATCCAACTGTTTCTAACGGTTCCCAATCTATTACTCTAGGTACTTCAACAACATTAGACTGAAGTGTGTGCAAGTTCCTCTGGTATTTTTGATAATCTATCCAATGTCGATCAAACCTTAAATTAGGATGTAAATCTGCCAATTCTATATTTGAATATGAAATGAATTGATGCGGTAAATCTTATCTATATTGGTCGTTAATCTCCTGTTCTTCTGCATTCTCAGGAGGAGCATTGTGAGCCTGAGATGCGGATGAAGATTCACCCCTTTCAGTCTGCAAAACACATTAAACACAATTTTTGTGCATCCAAATATGCATTAGTGTTAGCAAAATCATAAACCAAAACAATCATAATGACATGTTTAATCCATATTAAACTTTATACGCATTTTCATAATATTAACAATTCTACACTTTTACAAATGAACAAATATGAGAATGTATACAATGTTCTTTAGCTTTTATCTCAAATAACATGTCAAAATAATCATTACTAGCAATTAAACAAGTTCCAAATGGCATTCATATCAATTAAATTGAGTTCATGCATTTTTTTATTCAAAAAGTCTACTTTAATACTTGAAAATCATGTTTAGAATCAAAGTTTTGATCATTTAGCAACCTAAACATGTTACACTACTCAATTTAGTATAAACTAACAACAAAATTCGGCCATAACCCGTTTATATCAAAAAGCCTCAATTTTGCTCAAGAACACAAACCCTAGATTACTCAAAATTTAAAGTTTAAGGCTTCTAATCAAGTTAAATAGCATCAATCTAGGTTATACAAGCATAATACACAAATAATTTGAGCATAATTAAACTAGAAATTATCAAAATCAAATTAGGTATAAATTTATTCAAGAACACTAAAAATCCGAATTAAAGGGTGTTTAGATGTAGAAATTTCCGATTTCCTTGAGAAATTTCTTGGTAGCATCCTTCTCAACATGATTTTAGCAAAAAATTTGATGTTTAACGGTGAAAAATCGCGAATTTGAGAGTGTTTTGTGTGTGTTTTTCGCAGAAAAAAATGGGTGTGGGTGTGTTGGGGACTGGTCTGTTCGACCAGTTAACCCAGCTGGGTTTTGCTACCTCCGCGAGTGCGGATGTGGGTACCCACAAAGTACCACGAGTGCATTTTTTCCCATTTTTTTTAATAAAACCTTTATTAATAAAACAATTACTTGATTAATTTAAAATTTTGTTTTCCTTTTTATTTAGGATGAGGTTGTTTTGGAACGTTGACCTAGTCCGTCCCTCGATAATTTTTTTTAAAAATTCATCATTTTAAAGCGTTGTTTTAAAAGCAAAGATTTTTGGGTTTTTTAATGTTTTTGGCATACTTTAAATCAATAAGATTAAAAATAATGATAATAAAATTTCTCGTCCCGCCCTCGGGTAAAGCAATTTCGATTCAACGACCTAGTTTTTAACTCACGACAAATTTTAAAAATCAAATTTTTAACTTAGTGAAATAAAGTAAATTTTTGTTTTTAAAATCATAACAAACTTAAATTTAAAATGCATAAAATTAAAAATTCATATTATTAAAAATTTTAAAAATTCACACCAAATTCATATTATATTTTTGTTTTTAAACATACAAACTTATATTAAAAATATTAATTTTACAAATATTTACAAACTTAAATATATTAATTTAAAAAGTTTACAATAATAATTTAATAATAATTTATTAATTAAAAAAAAAATTTAATTAAAAATCTTTTTGGTCTTTTATCCCACTTTAATCAATCAAATATTATCAAAAATATACGCCCCTCTTTTCGGTAAAGTAATTTCGGCTATATTACCTAGTGTTACTCCTGACGAATTTCTGAAATATTTTGGGTTGATTGATTAAAGATATTTATACCTTAAGAATAAACGGTAAATTTCGCAGTGATGTAATAAATTTTTGTATGATATCAATAATTTCGGTTACGCATACCTAATTTTATTGAATACCAATTTAATACTTTATAGTGAACGATTCAGCGTTTATTATCAAAAGGTTAAAAGCAATAAAAAAAATAAAAACTGTACAAACTTACCTGTGAGAAAGAATTCTCAGAGACCCGCTTTAGCCGACTCATAGGAGAGTCGTGTGATTTGGTTCTCCATAGCTACATAAGCATAACCTCGAATCTTCAATATCTTTTCTTCTAAACATATGAATGGTCCTTCTCTGCATAGAGTAACAAATTCGGTATTTGAATATGTTTGATTATTTGAACATTTACCTTCGTGTGACCATTTTCCGCATTTATAACATCTTTCAAGGTGTCGTGCTCTTCTTTTTGTTGCGGATTTTGATTTTCCTTTACCAAAATGTATCTTATGATGATATTTTCTGAGTTCTTTTCTTACTCCGTCCATTTTTTTTCTTATGAATGATACCAGTTCACTCGGAAGTGTGTCATTATTACGTTTAGTAATCATAGCTTGTAGCATTAGACCATGGTTCAGATCAAAGGAATTCTTCATCTCGTAAAACCTAAAAAAAAATAAAAATTTAGAATGGGGGGAGAAGACTAGTTCTTTAGGGTCTGCTAGGGAAAGACCATTCGGATTCCATTCTCAGAAACTACACGAAAACAGAATATCTAACTCTAACAGAAATACATATTACCCAAAAAAGATTCGAACCTTCCCACACTTAATTAGCTGTGGTGTCGAAATTGTGATTAACTTCGTTGTCAACTTCCATCGGACTATTTATGTAATGTTTAACTCTGTGACCATTAACCTTAAATTCAATCCCATTTGAATTTATTAACTCTACTGTTCCGTACGGGAAAACTCTTTTGACTATGAATGGTCCAGACCATCTTGATTTCAATTTTCCAGGAAATAGCTTGAATCGTGAATTGAAAAGAAGAACTATGTCTCCTTCTTTGAATTCTTTTGAACTTCTGATTCTTTTATCATGCCATTTCTTCGTTCTTTTCTTATAGATTAACGAATTTTCATATGCTTCATGTCTTAATTCTTCTAATTCGTTTAATTGACTTAACCGTAGACATCCGGCTTCATGTAAATCAAGATTACATGTCTTCAAAGCCCAAAATGCTTTGTGTTCAATTTCTACTGGAAGGTGACATGCTTTTCCATAAACGAGTCTAAAAGGTGTGGTTCCAATTGGAGTTTTGTAGGCTGTTCTAAAAGCCCAAAGTGCATCCTCTAATTTCATGGACCATTCCTTCGGATTTGATCCTACGATTTTCTTTAGAATACGTTTTAAAGCTCGGCTGGTATTTTCAACTTGTCCACTTGTTTGTGGATGATAAGCGGATGAGATTTTTATGAGTTACTCCATATATTTTGAGAACTTTCTCAAGTTGATTATTACAAAAATGAGTACCCCGATCACTTATTAAAGCTTTCGGTGTTCCAAACCTAGTAAAAAGACGTTTTAAAAAGTTGACTACAACTCGTGCATCGTTAGTTGGGAGAGCTTGTGCTTCCGCCCATTTAGATACATAATCATTGGCAACGAGAATGTAGAGATTATTATGAGATTTTGGAAATGGACCCATAAAGTCAATACCCCAAATGTCAAATACTTCACATACTTGAATGACATTTTGTAGCATTTCATCACGTTGACTTATTTTTTCGGCCCTTTGACAAGCATCACAGGATTTGCAACGAATGTGTGCATCTTTGAAAATTGTAGGCCAATAGAATCCAGCATCGTAAACTTTTCTTGCTGTGAGTTGAGGCCCATAATGCCCTCCTGTTGGTCCTGTGTGACAATGGTTTAAGATTTGACTAGCTTCATCTCCGAATACACATCGGCGTATTATTCCATCGGGACATCTTTTAAACAAATGTGGATCTTCTCAGAAATAGTGTTTTATATCACTAAAGAATTTCTTTCGTTTTTGGTACGAAAACCCTTTTTCAAGGAATCCACATACTAAGTAGTTTGCATAGTCTGCAAACCATGGAATTTCACTATAATCTATCTTCAATAGATATTCATCAGGAAAGTTGTCTTGTATGGCCGATTCATTTAGAACTTCTAATTCGGGATTTTCATGACGAGAAAGATGATCAGCTGCGAGATTTTCTGCTCCCTTTTTGTCTCGGATTTCAATATCGAACTCTTGTAAGAGTAAGATCCAACGGATTAATCGTGGTTTGGCATCTTGTTTCGAAAATAGGTATCTAAGAACAGAATGGTCAGTATAGACCACCGTTTTAGCTAGAACGAGATATGAACGAAATTTGTCAAAAGCAAAGACAATGGCAAGGAGTTCTTTTTCAGTAGTTGTGTAATTCGTTTGTGCTCCTTGTAACGTCTTACTAGCATAATAAATAGGTTGAAATCGTTTTTCAATCCTTTGTCCTAAAACGGCTCCCATTGCAAAATCACTTGCATCGCACATAAGTTCAAACGGTAGATTCCAATTTGGAGTTATCATGATCAGCGCATTAGTGAGTTTTTCTTTAAGAATATTAAAATATTTGATGCATTCATCCGAAAATATGAATGGAGCATCCTTTTCTAGGAGTTTATTCATAGGAGTGGCAATTTTAGAAAAATCTTTTATGAAACGTCGGTAAAAACCAGCATGCCCTAGAAAACTCCTAACTCCTCTAACATTGGTGGGATGTGGAAGTTTAGCAATTACATCTACTTTAGCTCTATCCACTTCAATTCCATCATTTGAAATTTTATGACCAAGAACGATGCCTTCTTTAACCATGAAATGACATTTCTCCCAATTAAGAATTAGATTTGATTGTTCGCATCTAATAAGCATTCATTCAAGATTAACTAGACATGATTCAAATGTATCACCGAAGACTGAAAAGTCATCCATGAAAACTTCCATGCATTCTTCTATCATGTCGTGAAAAATCGCCATCATGCACCTTTGAAAGGTTGCAGGGGCGTTGCAAAGTCCAAATGGCATGCGTTTATAAGCAAAAGTACCATATGGCACGTGAACGTGGTTTTCTCTTGATCCTCGGGTGCTATTGAAATTTGAAAGTATCCGAAAAAACCGTCAAGAAAACAATAGTAACTATTTCCGGCTAATCTTTCCAACATTTGATCAATGAAAGGTAAGGGAAAGTGATCTTTTCTGGTGGCGTCATTTAATTTTCTATAATCAATACAAACACGCCATCCTGTTACAGTCCTAGTAGGAATAAGCTCATTTCTCTCATTTGTGATGACAGTCATGCCACCCTTCTTAGGTACGCATTGAACTGGGCTTACCCATGGACTATCAGAGATTGGATAAATTAAACCTGCATCAAGCAGTTTAATAATTTCTTTCTTAACAACATCTTGCATATTAGGATTTAGTCTTCGTTGGCGTTGCACATACGTTTTATGACCTTCTTCCATAAGGATTTTATGAGTGCAATACGAAGGACTTATGCCTTTAATATCATGAATCTTCCATGCAATAGCTGGTTTATGAGCTTTTAACACAGAAATGAGTTGAGATTTTTCATTTTCGGTAAGAGAAGATGATATTATTACAGGTAATTCAGATTCACCATGTAAATAAGCGTATTCCAAATGGTTTGGAAGTGGCTTTAACTCTAATGTCGGTAGTTCTTCTATCGATGATTTATATCGATATCTGTCTTCTTCTTTTAGCATTTGAATTTCTTCTGTTGTTGGTTCATATCCATTAGCCATAAGTGTAGCTAACATTTCAGTTTCATCAATTGGTTCAGTTCCTTCTCCTAAAGAACATTCTCCTGTTCCTTGTAATTCTGGAAATTCTTCTAATAATTCTGCATGTGAATCTATAGTTTGAATATAATAACATGTATCATCTGCAGATTGCGGTTGTTGCATGGCTCTATCAACTGAAAAGGTAACACTCCCGTCCTCTATACTTAAGGTCAGTTTCTTACCGAACACGTCTATTATTGCTTTGACCGTGTTTAAGAATGGTCTTCCTAATATGAGAGGAACTCGAGAATCTTCTTTCATATCCAGAATAACAAAATCTACTGGAAATACTAAAGTACCAAATTTAACTAGCATGTTCTCCATTATCCCTCTAGGATATTTTACTGATCGATCGGCTAGTTGTATACTTATTCGTGTTGGTTTCAATTCTCCGAGGTCTAGTTTAGCGTATAATGAATACGACATTAAATTTATACTAGCACCTAAGTCTGCCAATGCTTCTATTGAACTAAGACTACCCAGAAAACATGGAATTGTGAAACTTCCTGGATCTGATAATTTTTCTGGTATCTTATTCAACAGCACTGCAGAACAATTAGCATTCATAGTAACAGCCGAGAGTTCTTCCATTTTCTTTCTATTTGTGATTAGATCTATCAAGAATTTAGCATATCTAGGCATTCCTGAAATCACATCAATGAAAGGAAGATTGACATTTATTTGTTTAAACATATTCAAGAATTTGGATTGCTCGGCTTTGAGTATCTCTTTTCTCATTTTACTCGGGTAAGGAAGTGGTAGTTGGTATGGTTTAACATAAGGTTTAGCCTTAACTGTGTTATCTTCGTTAACCTTTTCAACTACCGGTACTTTTTCCTTATCTTGTTCAGGTTGTGGTTCTTGTGGAATAGGAATAGCTTCATCAGAGATTACAGTATTTCAGGTGGTTTAAGTGTAATACCACTTCTTGTGGTAATGGCTTTAGCTGTTTCATTTCGGGGGTTAGCATTTGTATCGCTAGGTAGACTTCCCGGTTTTCTTTCACCTATCAACCTTGCTAGGTTACTTACTTCTTGTTCCAGATTTTAAATAGAAGCTTGTTGATTTCTAAATGCTTGAGCATTTTGTTCATTGATTTGTTTCTGAGGTGAAAAATTGAGTTTGAGATTCAACTAGCTTCGACATCATATCTTCAAAATTTGGCTTTTTATCATCGGTTTGTGGTGGTTTATTTTGAAAAATAGGTCTTTGCTGATTGTGAGTATTATTAGATACTTGCTGATTGCTAGGACCTTGTTGATTGTTGTATGGAACATTTCGGTTATAATTCTGATTTTGATTGTAGATTGGTCTTGGCGGTTGATAATTATTCTGATAATTATTTCCAGGCCTTTGGTTCATGTATGAAACATTCTCTCTTTGTTCCATTGTTTGTTCAATACTGAGACAATCTTTTGTCAAATGTGGTCCTCCACGCTGCTCACAACTAATTCTTATTGAGTGAATATCCTTAGTCATCTTTTCCATTCGTCTCTCGACAGCATCTATCTTTGCGAAAATGGAATCAAAGTCATGGCTAGAATCGGCTCTAGCCGCTTTAGATGATCTAACGATATATTTTTCTTGATGCCACTCATGTGAGTGGGAAGCAGTGTTATCAATAATTTTGTAAGCATCAGTTGCGGTTTTCTTCATAATGGAACCTCCAGCTGCTATATCGATATCTTTTCTTGTAGTGATGTCGCATCCTTGATAGAATATTTGTACTATTTGACAAGTGTCTAAACCATGTTGCGGACATCCTCTCAATAACTTTCCAAATCTTGTCCACGCCTCATATAGAGTTTCATTTGGCTTTTGCGTGAACGTAACTATTTCTCCTTGAAGTCTTACGGATTTAGATGCCGGAAAGAATTATTTAAGAAAATTTTCAACTAAAACATCCCATGTATCAATCGCCCTTTCAGGTAACGATTCTAACCAATCTTTAGCTTCTCCCTTTAAAGTCCAGGGAAATAACATGAGATATATCTGTTCATCCTCCACTTCTCTTATTTTAAATAGAGTACAGATCCTATTAAAGGTACGAAGATGTTCATTTGGATCTTCCTTCAGCGCACCACTAAATTGGCATTGATTAGTCACCATGTGTAGGATTTGTCCTTTGATTTCATAATCTAGCGCATTAATGTCAGGTTGAGTAATTGCGTGACCTTGGCCAGTGTGTTTAGCTCTCATTCGGTCTTCCATACTTAGAGGTTCCAGATTTTCCATGATTGAATTTGTTGAATCTGAATCACTAGAGGATTCTGATTTAATGGGTTGTTCCTCTACAATCTCTATTTGAATGATTGGTGGTTCCGGAGGAAAGATTAATGGTTCAGGATCTCTGAATTGTCCCTGAATATCCTCCGGGTTCTCAATTGTGAAGTCGGGTTCAAAAAATGGATTATCGGAAATTTGAATTGGAGTACTTGGTCGACTGGATGATGATTCTAAAGAAAAATTTACGGCGACAATATTGGCTAGATGTCTTGATCGAGTTACAGGTGGTGAACGTATAAAAGGTGGTGAACGTTTTGCTCGGTGCATTCACTGAATATCCTATTAGTTATAAAAGATAAAAATTATATAAGTTATCAAATTAATAGACTTTTCTGCTTTTGTCCACGTTTCGAATAGCCAAAAGATGTAGCAGGGAGCCAGAACCTTTTAAATCGGAAGCTCACAACTCAGCCACTAACAAATCCAACTATTACTACGAAGCAGAAAATTTTGGATGTCTATCAATTTAACCACTTAAAATAATTTTTCGTTGAAATTTAAAGAAATTTTAGAGAAGAATTAGAAAATTCTATGTCCTAAAAACTAGAGCGGCGAAAAATAAGAAAGAAAAAGAGTGCGTCAAAAAACGTCGAAAAATAATAAAAAGAACGTAGCGCGTCGAAACTTAAAAGTCTAAAAACTAAAAATTAAAAGTTACGTCTAAAGATATTAAAGCTTAAAAGGAATTCTATACTAAAACGGCAATAACTTAGAAAGTACTAAAATCTTAAAATGGCGTCGCAAAATTCTAAAACACTTAAATCTTAGTCTAAAGAAAAAGCACTTAAGGGATTTTACGGCAAAGCTTAAAAATCTAAAAAAAATTAAAAATAACTATGGCAAAAACTATGACTTAAAACTAATTACGAGCGAAAAATATAAATATTACGAATAAACGATTAAAAAGGTACGAAATTTTAAAAATAAAACTTAAAGTTGTAAAAATACAATTTTTATAAAAATATTATTTTTATATTAAGTATTTTATAAAAATAGTATTTTTATATATTAATAAAACTAATTAAAGCTTAAAATTAATTAAAACTAAACTTATACTAATTATATTAAATTAAAACCCTAATTTTAATTAATAATAATTAATTTTAACCCTAATTTCGTAATTATTGCAATCTGATGTTGCAGCTGTCAGAGGGCTCCGCGAGGGCTGATCCCAGCTGGCAAAAAGTACTGCGAGTGCGGATGCCACAGATTCAGATGAGGTGCAGGTCAATTTTTATGCAGGTTCAGTGGTTTTTTTTTAATTATTTTTTTTATTTTTCTATTTTTAATATATATAAAATATAAATATAACTTATTACTTTTTTTATAACTTTTTCACAATTAAAAAAAATATAAACTTTTTAATTTAACTAAACTTAAAAATACATAGATATATTTTTTCTTTTTCTTGTATTTTAATATTTAAAACGTATATTTTTACAGAAATAGATTATGACTTAATAAAAATCTTTTTATTTTATTTTTTATAGCGTTGCGCTTTTGGCGTTTAACTGTCCCCGGCAGCGTTACCAAAAATACTTGATGTGCGTAGAGGTGTATACAAAATAGTATTAATTTTTACTATAAAATACTATTAAATACGATACAATTTTACACAAGTTATTTATTTATTTATAGAATGGATATACCTAAACCTTGCTACAACACTTATAGGCAGTGTACCTAATCGTACAGTAGTGTAGTTTTTAGTAAGTCCGATTCGTTCCACAGGGATCTTAGCCAAGTTTAACGCTATAGTTTTAAAACTATATTTGTAAATATATAAATATATATAAGTAGTATTATTATTATAAAAGGGGGTTTTTACCGTTTAATGACCGGTTTGTCGATTTTAAAACTTTAGTCACAGTTAATGAAATGTCCCGTTCTTATTGATTAAAAACGTTCCATATTAATTGATTTCGTTGCGAGGTTTTGACCTCTATATGAGACGTTTTTCAAAGACTGCATTCATTTTAAAACAAACCATAACCTTTATTTCATCAATAAAGGTTTAAAAAACTTTACGTAGATTATCAAATAATGATAATCTAAAATATCCTGTTTACACACGACCATTACATAATGGTTTACAATACAAATATGTTACAACAAAATAAGTTTCTTGAATGCAGTTTTTACACAATATCATACAAGCATGGACTCCAAATCTCGTCCTTATTTAAGTATGCGACAGCGGAAGCTCTTAATAATCACCTGAGAATAAACATGCTTAAAACGTCAACAAAAATGTTGGTGAGTTATAGGTTTAACCTATATATATATATATATATATATCAAATCATAATAATAGACCACAAGATTTCATATTTCAATACACATCCCATACATTGAGATAAAAATCATTCATATGGTGAACACCTGGTAACCGACATTAACAAGATGCATATATAAGAATATCCCCATCATTCCGGGACACCCTTCGGATATGATATAAATTTCGAAGTACTAAAGCATCCGGTACTTTGGATGGGGTTTGTTAGGCCCAATAGATCTATCTTTAGGATTCGCGTCAATTAGGGTGTCTGTTCCCTAATTCTTAGATTACCAGATTTAATAAAAAGGGGCATATTCGATTTCGATAATTCAACCATAGAATGTAGTTTCACGTACTTGTGTCTATTTTGTAAATCATTTATAAAACCTGCATGTATTCTCATCCCAAAAATATTAGATTTTAAAAGTGGGACTATAACTCACTTTCACAGATTTTTACTTCGTCGGGAAGTAAGACTTGGCCACTGGTTGATTCACGAACCTATAACAATATATACATATATATCAAAGTATGTTCAAAATATATTTACAACACTTTTAATATATTTTGATGTTTTAAGTTTATTAAGTCAGCTGTCCTCGTTAGTAACCTACAACTAGTTGTCCACAGTTAGATGTACAGAAATAAATCGATAAATATTATCTTGAATCAATTCACGACCCAGTGTATACGTATCTCAGTATTGATCACAACTCAAACTATATATATTTTGGAATCAACCTCAACCTGTATAGCTAACTCCAACATTCACATATAGAGTGTCTATGGTTGTTCCGAAATATATATAGATGTGTCGACATGATAGGTCGAAACATTGTATACGTGTCTATGGTATCTCAAGATTACATAATATACAATACAAGTTGATTAAGTTATGGTTGGAATAGATTTGATACCAATTTTCACGTAGCTAGAATGAGAAAAATTATCCAAACTTGTTTTACCCATAACTTCTTCATTTTAAATCCGTTTTGAGTGAATCAAATTGCTATGGTTTCATATTGAACTATATTTTATGAATATAAACAGAAAAAGTATAGGTTTATAGTCAGAAAAATAAGTTACAAGTCATTTTTGTAAAGGTAGTCATTTCAGTCGAAAGAACGACGTCTAGATGACCATTTTAGAAAACATACTTCCACTTTGAGTTTAACCATAATTTTTGGATATAGTTTCATGTTCATAATAAAAATCATTTTCTCAGAATAACAACTTTTAAATCAAAGTTTATCATAGTTTTTAATTAACTAACCCAAAACAGCCCGCGGTGTTACTACGACGGCGTAAATCCGATTTTACGGTGTTTTTCGTGTTTCCAGGTTTTAAATCATTAAGTTAGAATATCATATAGATATATAACATGTGTTTAGTTGATTTTAAAAGTCAAGTTAGAAGGATTAACTTTTGTTTGCGAACAAGTTTAGAATTAACTAAACTATGTTCTAGTGATTACAAGTTTAAACCTTCGAATAAGATAGCTTTATATGTATGAATCGAATGATGTTATGAACATCATTACTACCTTAAGTTCCTTGGATAAACCTACTGGAAAAGAGAAAAATGGATCTAGCTTCAACGGATCCTTGGATGGCTCGAAGTTCTTGAAGCAGAATCATGACAAGAAAACAAGTTCAAGTAAGATCATCACTTGAAATAAGATTGTTATAGTTATAGAAATTGAACCAAAGTTTGAATATGATTATTACCTTGTATTATAATGGTAACCTACTGTAAGAAATAAAGATTTCTTGAGGTTGGATGATCACCTTACAAGATTGGAAGTGAGCTAGCAAACTTGAAAGTATTCTTGATTTTATGTAACTAGAACTTGTAGAATATATGAAGAACACTTAGAACTTGAAGATAGAACTTGAGAGAGATCAATTAGATGAAGAAAATTGAAGAATGAAAGTGTTTGTAGGTGTTTTTGGTCGTTGGTGTATGGATTAGATATAAAGGATATGTAATTTTGTTTTCATGTAAATAAGTCATGAATGATTACTCATATTTTTGTAATTTTATGAGATATTTCATGCTAGTTGCCAAATGATGGTTCCCACATGTATTAGGTAACTCACATGGGCTGCTAAGAGCTGATCATTGGAGTGTATATACCAATAGTACATACATCTAAAAGCTGTGTATTGTACGAGTACGAATACGGGTGCATACGAGTAGAATTGTTGATGAAATTGAACGAGGATGTAATTGTAAGCATTTTTGTTAAGTAGAATTATTTTGATAAGTGTATTGAAGTCTTTCAAAAGTGTATAAATACATATTAAAACACTACATGTATATACATTTTAACTGAGTCGTTAAGTCATCGTTAGTCGTTACATGTAAGTGTTGTTTTGAAACCTTTAGGTTAACGATCTTGTTAAATGTTGTTAACCCAATGTTTATAATATCAAATGAGATTTTAAATTATTATATTATCATGATATTATCATGTATGAATATCTCTTAATATGATATATATATACATTAAATGTCTTTACAACGATAATCGTTACATATATGTCTCGTTTAAAAATCATTAAGTTAGTAGTCTTGTTTTTACATATGTAGTTCATTGTTAATATACTTAATGATATGTTTACTTATCATAGTATCATGTTAACTATATATATATCCATATATATGTCATCATATAGTTTTTACAAGTTTTAACGTTCGTGAATCACCGGTCAACTTGGGTGGTCAATTGTCTATATGAAACATATTTCAATTAATCAAGTCTTAACAAGTTTGATTGCTTAACATGTTAGAAACATTTAATCATGTAAATATCAATCTCAATTAATATATATAAACATGGAAAAGTTATGGTCACTACAGTACCTACCCGTTAAATAAATTTCGTCCCGAAATTTTAAGCTGTTGAAGGTGTTGACGAATCTTCTGGAAATAGATGCGGGTATTTCTTCTTCATCTGATCTTCACGCTCCCAGGTGAACTCGGGTCCTCTACAAGCATTCCATCGAACCTTAACAATTGGTATCTTGTTTTGCTTAAGTCTTTTAACCTCACGATCCATTATTTCGACGGGTTCTTCGATGAATTGAAGTTTTTCGTTGATTTGGATTTCATCTAACGGAATAGTGAGATCTTCTTTAGCTAAACATTTCTTCAAATTCGAGACGTGGAAAGTGTTATGTACAGCCGCGAGTTGTTGAGGTAACTCAAGTTGGTAAGCTACTGGTCCGACACGATCAATAATCTTGAATGGTCCAATATACCTTGGATTTAATTTCCCTCGTTTACCAAATCGAACAAGGCCTTTCCAAGGTGCAACTTTAAGCATGACCATCTCTCCAATTTCAAATTCTATATCTTTTCTTTTAATGTCAGCGTAGCTCTTTTGTCGACTTTGGGCGGTTTTCAACCGTTGTTGAATTTGGATGATCTTCTCAGTAGTTTCTTGTATAATCTCCGGACCCGTAATCTGTCTATCCCCCACTTCACTCCAACAAATCGGAGACCTGCGCTTTCTACCATAAAGTGCTTCAAACGGCGCCATCTCAATGCTTGAATGGTAGCTGTTGTTGTAGGAAAATTCTGCTAACGGTAGATGTCGATCCCAACTGTTTCCGAAATCAATAACACATGCTCGTAGCATGTCTTCAAGCGTTTGTATCGTCCTTTCGCTCTGCCCATCAGTTTGTGGATGATAGGCAGTACTCATATCTAGACGAGTTCCTAATGCTTGCTGTAATGTCTGTCAGAATCTTGAAATAAATCTGCCATCCCTATCAGAGATAATAGAGATTGGTATTCCATGTCTGGAGACGACTTCCTTCAAATACAGTCGTGCTAACTTCTCTATCTTGTCATCTTCTCTTATTGGCAGGAAGTGTGCTGATTTGGTGAGATGATCAACTATTACCCAAATAGTATCAAAACCACTTGCAGTCCTTGGCAATTTAGTGATGAAATCCATGGTAATGTTTTCTCATTTCCATTCTGGGATTTTGGGTTGTTGAAGTAGACCTGATGGTTTCTGATGCTCAGCTTTGACCTTAGAACACGTCAAACATTCTCCTACGTATTTAGCAACATCGGCTTTCATACCCGGCCACCAAAAATGTTTCTTGAGATCCTTGTACATCTTCCGCGTTCCAGGATGTATTGAGTATCTGGTTTTATGAGCTTCTCTAAGTACCATTTCCCTCATATCTCCAAATTTTGGTACCCAAATCCTTTCAGCCCTATACCGGGTTCCGTCTTCCCGAATATTAAGATGCTTCTCCGATCCTTTGGGTATTTCATCCTTTAAATTTCTCTCTTTTAAAACTCCTTGTTGCGCCTCCTTTATTTGAGTAGTAAGGTTATTATGAATCATTATATTCATAGATTTTACTCGAATGGGTTCTTTGTCCTTCCTGCTCAAGGCATTGGCTACCACATTTGCCTTCCCCGGGTGGTAACGAATCTCAAAGTCGTAATCATTCAATAATTCAATCCACCTACGCTGCCTCATATTCAGTTGTTTCTGATTAAATATGTGTTGAAGACTTTTGTGGTCGGTATATAAAATACTTTTGACCCTATATAAGTAGTGCCTCCAAGTCTTTAATGCAAAAACAACCGCGCCTAATTCCAAATCATGCGTCGTATAATTTTGTTCGTGAATCTTCAATTGTCTAGACGCATAAGCAATCACCTTCGTTCGTTGCATTAATACACAACCGAGACCTTGCTTTGATGCATCACAATAAATCACAAAATCATCATTCCCTTCAGGCAATGACAATATAGGTGCCGTAGTTAGCTTTTTATTCAATAACTGAAACGCTTTCTCTTGTTCATCATTCCATTCAAATTTCTTCCCTTTATGTGTTAATGCAGTCAAGGGTTTTGCTATTATGGAAAAGTCTTGGATGAACCTTCTATAGTAACCAGCTAGTCCTAAAAACTGGCGTATGTGTTTCGGAGTTTTCGGGGTTTTCCACTTTTCAACAGTTTCTATCTTTGCCGGATCCACCTTAATACCTTCTTTGTTCACTATGTGACCGAGGAATTGAACTTCTTCCAACCAAAATGCACACTTTGAAAACTTAGCGTACAATTCTTCCTTCCTCAATACTTCTAACACCTTTCTCAAATGTTCACCGTGTTCTTGGTCATTCTTTGATTAAATAAGTATGTCATCAATGAAAACAATGACAAACTTGTCAAGGTATGGTCCACACACTTTGTTCATAAGGTCCATGAACACAGCTGGTGCATTAGTTAAACCAAACGGCATGACCATAAACTCTTAATGACCGTAACGTGTTCTGAAAGCAGTCTTTGGAATATCATCTTCTTTCACCCGCATTTGATGATACCTGGAACGTAAGTCAATCTTTGAATAAACAGACGAGCCTTGTAGTTGATCAAATAAGTCGTCGATTCTCGGTAGTGGGTAGCGGTTCTTGATGGTAAGTTTTTTCAACTCTCGGTAGTCGATACACAACCTGAATGTACCATCTTTCTTCTTGACAAACAAAACAGGAGCTCCCCACGGTGATGTGCTTGGTCGAATGAAACCACGCTCTAAAAGTTCTTGTAATTGGCTTTGCAGTTCTTTCATCTCGCTGGGTGCGAGTCTGTAAGGAGCACGAGCTATTGGTGCAGCTCCTGGTACAAGATCTATTTGAAATTCAACGGATCGATGTGGGGGTAATCCCGGTAATTCTTTCGGAAATACATCGGCAAATTCTTTTGCAATGGGAACATCATTGATGCTCTTTTCTTTAGTTTGTACTTTCTCGACGTGTGCTAGAACAGCATAGCAACCTTTTCTTATTAGTTTTTGTGCCTTCAAATTACTAATAAGATGTAGCTTCGTGTTGCCCTTTTCTTCGTACACCATTAAGGGTTTTCCTTTTTCTCGTATAATGCGAATTGCATTTTTGTAACAAATGATCTCTGCTTTCACTTCTTTTAACCAGTCCATACCGATTATCACATCAAAACTCCCTAACTCTACTGGTATCAAATCAATCTTAAATGTTTCGCTAACCAGTTTAATTTCTCGATTCCGACATATATTATCTGCTGAAATTAATTTACCATTTGCTAATTCAAGTAAAAATTTACTATCCAAAGGCATCAATGGACAACTTAATTTAGCACAAAAATCTCTACTCATATAGCTTCTATCCGCACCCGAATCAAATAAAACGTAAGCAGATTTATTGTCAATAAGAAACGTACCCGTAACAAGATTCGGGTCTTCCTGTGCCTCTGCCGCATTAATATTGAAAACTCTTCTGCGGCCTTGTCCATTCGTGTTCTCCTGGTTCGGGCAATTTCTAATAATGTGGCCCGGTTTTCCACATTTATAACAAACTACATTGGCATAACTTGCTCCGACACTACTTGCTCCGCCATTACTCGTTCCGACACCATTTGTTCCTTTCGTTCTATTAACCCCTGGTCCGTAGACCTCACACTTCGTCGTGCTATGACCATTTCTTTTACACTTGTTACAAAATTTGGTGCAGAACCCAGAGTGATACTTTTCACACCTTTGGCATAGCTGCTTCTGATTGTTGTTGTTGTTGCCGTTATTATTGTTGTTGGGATGATTGTTGTTGTTGTTGTTGTTGTTGTTGGGCCGTTTGTTGTAGTTGCGATTGATGTTGCGATTGTTGGGATAATTGTTGCGATTATTGTTGTAATTGCTGTTGTTGTTGTATTGGTGATTCTTATCACCGTTTTCCTCCCACTTTCTTTTGACTTGTTTCACATTGGCCTCTTCAGCAGTCTGTTGTTTAATTCTTTCTTCAATCTGGTTCACTAATTTGTGAGCCATTCTACATGCCTGTTGTATGGAGGCGGGCTCGTGTGAACTTATATCTTCTTGGATTCTTTCCGGTAATCCTTTCACAAACGCGTCGATCTTCTCTTCCTCATCTTCGAATGCTCCCGGACACAATAGGCACAATTATGTGAATCGTCTTTCGTACGTGGTAATATCAAATCCTTGGGTTCATAACCCTCTAAGTTCTGTCTTGAGCTTATTGACCTCGGTTCTGGGACGGTACTTCTCATTCATCAAGTGCTTGAATGCTGACCACGGTAGTGCGTACGCATCGTCTTGTCCCACTTGCTCTAGATAGGTATTCCACCATGTTAACGCAGAACCTGTGAAGATATGCGTAGCGTACTTCACTTTGTCCACTTCAGTACACTTACTTATGGCAAACACCGATTCGACCTTCTCGGTCCACCGTTTCAATCCGATCGGTCCTTCGGTTGCATCAAATTCCAAAGGTTTGCAGACAGTGAATTCTTTGTAGGTGCATCCTACACGATTTCCTGTACTGCTAGATCCAAGGTTATTGTTGGTATGTAGCGCAGCCTGTACTGCGGCTATGTTTGAAGCTAGAAAAGTACGGAATTCCTCTTCATTCATATTCACGGTGTGTCGAGTAGTCGGTGCCATTTCCTTCAAAATAGTCAAATGAAACAAGTTAATCATACAGAATATTAAGAGTAGTTAATAGTATTTCGTAGCATAATATGAACTCATTTATAAAAGCTTTTTCTTCATATTAGCGTTTTATAAGTTTAAATTCGGGTAGTACCTACCCGTTAAGTTCATACTTAGTAGCTAATATACAATTCAACTACTACAATTCTATATGAAAAACTGATTATAATAATATTTCGTGTTCAAACTTTTACACAATATTTTACAAACTTACAATACCGCTTATTTTACATATAGCATGAAATATAGCACACAATAAATTTGATACAAGATGATTGTGAAGATAATTCTAGCTAGTACACAAGTCGTTCAGCAAAGGCAATAAAGACACGTAATTCATACGCCCAGAAACAAGTCATGCATTCTGGTTTTACTAGGATTACTTCCCATCCTTGGTCTTGTGGAACATAACCGTTATGGCCGTTGATAAGACAGCGTGTTGTAACATCGTCAAAGGGACGAGGGTTACGTAATGTCCAACAGTCCCGTAACAATCTAAAAACCCCATTTCTTACCCCAATTACCGACTCCGTCACTTGTGGGAACGTTTTGTTTAATAGTTGTAGCCCGATGTTCTTGTTCTCACTTTAGTGAGAAGCGAACATTACTAATCCGTAAGCATAACATGCTTCTTTATATTGCATGTTAGCCGCTTTTTCTAAATCACGAAGTCCAATATTCGGATATATTGAGTCAAAATAATTTCTTAACCCATTGCGTAAAATAGCATTTGGGTTCCCCGCAATATATGCGTCAAAGTAAACACATCGTAACTTATGGATTTCCCAATGTGATATCCCCCATCTTTCGAACGAAAGCCTTTTATAAACCAAGGCATTCTTGGAACGTTCTTCGAATGTCTTACAAACTGATCTCGCCTTAAATAGTTGTGCCGAAGAATTCTGACCGACTCTAGACAAGATTTCATCAATCATGTCTCCGGGTAGGTCTCTTAAAATATTGGGTTTTCTATCCATTTTGTGTTTTTATACTGTAAAATAGACAAGAGTTAGATTCATAAAAAAATACTTATTAATACAAGCAATTTTTACATATATCATAAAGCATAAGCACACTATATTACATATATTACACCACACGAATACAACTATCTTATTCCGACTCGCTTGTTTCTTCTTCTTCGGTTTTGGTTCGTTTATCCAAGTTTCTAGGGATATATGATGTTCCCCTAATACGAGCCGTCGTTTTCCACATTGGTTTAGAAAAACCTGGTGGTTTAGAGGTTCCCGGGTCATTGTTACAACTTAAGGACTTCGGGGGTTGATGATACATATAAAGTTCATCGGGGTTGGAATTAGATTTCTCTATTTTTATGGCCTTTCCCTTATTATTTTCTTTTGCCTTTTTAAATTCAGTTGGGGTAATTTCTATAACATCATCGGAATTCTCGTCGGAATCCGATTCATCGGAGAATTGGTAATCCTCCCAATATTTTGCTTCCTTGGCGGAAACACCATTGACCATAATTAACCTTGGTCGGTTGGTTGAGGATTTTCTATTACTTAACCGTTTTATTATTTCTCCCACCGGTTCTATTTCTTCATCCGGTTCCGATTCTTCTTCCGGTTCCGACTTTTCTTCCGGTTCCTCTTCGGGAACTTGTGAATCAGTCCACGAATCATTCCAATTTACATTTGACTCTTCATTATTATTAGGTGAGTCAATGGGACTTGTTCTAGAGGTAGACATCTATCACATAATATCAAATGCGTTAAGAGATTAATATATCACATAATATTCACATGTTAAAAATATATAGTTTCCAACAAAATTTGTTAAGCAATCATTTTTCAACTAAACACGGTCGAAGTCCAGACTCACTAATGCATCCTAACAAACTCGATAAGACACACTAATACAAAATTCTGGTTCTCTAAGACCAACGCTCTGATACCAACTGTAATGTCCCGTTCTTATTGATTAAAAACGTTCCATATTAATTGATTTCGTTGCGAGGTTTTGACCTCTATATGAGACGTTTTTCAAAGACTGCATTCATTTTAAAACAAACCATAACCTTTATTTCATCAATAAAGGTTTAAAAAGCTTTACGTAGATTATCAAATAATGATAATCTAAAATATCCTGTTTACACACGACCATTACATAATGGTTTACAATACAAATATGTTACAACAAAATAAGTTTCTTGAATGCAGTTTTTACACAATATCATACAAGCATGGACTCCAAATCTCGTCCTTATTTAAGTATGCGACAGCGGAAGCTCTTAATAATCACCTGAGAATAAACATGCTTAAAACGTCAACAAAAATGTTGGTGAGTTATAGGTTTAACCTATATATATATATATATATATATATATATATATCAAATCATAATAATAGACCACAAGATTTCATATTTCAATACACATCCCATACATAGAGATAAAAATCATTCATATGGTGAACACCTGGTAACCGACATTAACAAGATGCATATATAAGAATATCCCCATCATTCCGGGACACCCTTCGGATATGATATAAATTTCGAAGTACTAAAGCATCCGGTACTTTGGATGGGGTTTGTTAGGCCCAATAGATCTATCTTTAGGATTCGCGTCAATTAGGGTGTCTGTTCCCTAATTCTTAGATTACCAGACTTAATAAAAAGGGGCATATTCGATTTCGATAATTCAACCATAGAATGTAGTTTCACGTACTTGTGTCTATTTTGTAAATCATTTATAAAACCTGCATGTATTCTCATCCCAAAAATATTAGATTTTAAAAGTGGGACTATAACTCACTTTCACAGATTTTTACTTCGTCGGGAAGTAAGACTTGGCCACTGGTTGATTCACGAACCTATAACAATATATACATATATATCAAAGTATGTTCAAAATATATTTACAACACTTTTAATATATTTTGATGTTTTAAGTTTATTAAGTCAGCTGTCCTCGTTAGTAACCTACAACTAGTTGTCCACAGTTAGATGTACAGAAATAAATCGATAAATATTATCTTGAATCAATCCACGACCCAGTGTATACGTATCTCAGTATTGATCACAACTCAAACTATATATATTTTGGAATAAACCTCAACCCTGTATAGCTAACTCCAACATTCACATATAGAGTGTCTATGGTTGTTCCGAAATATATATAGATGTGTCGACATGATAGGTCGAAACATTGTATACGTGTCTATGGTATCTCAAGATTACATAATATACAATACAAGTTGATTAAGTTATGGTTGGAATAGATTTGATACCAATTTTCACGTAGCTAAAATGAGAAAAATTATCCAATCTTGTTTTACCCATAACTTCTTCATTTTAAATCCGTTTTGAGTGAATCAAATTGCTATGGTTTCATATTGAACTATACTTTATGAATCTAAACAGAAAAAGTATAGGTTTATAGTCAGAAAAATAAGTTACAAGTCATTTTTGTAAAGGTAGTCATTTCAGTCGAAAGAACGACGTCTAGATGACCATTTTAGAAAACATACTTCCACTTTGAGTTTAACCATAATTTTTGGATATAGTTTCATGTTCATAATAAAAATCATTTTCTCAGAATAACAACTTTTAAATCAAAGTTTATCATAGTTTTTAATTAACTAACCCAAAACAGCCCGCGGTGTTACTACGACGGCGTAAATCCGGTTTTACGGTGTTTTTCGTGTTTCCAGGTTTTAAATCATTAAGTTAGAATATCATATAGATATATAACATGTGTTTAGTTGATTTTAAAAGTCTAGTTAGAAGGATTAACTTTTGTTTGCGAACAAGTTTAGAATTAACTAAACTATGTTCTAGTGATTACAAGTTTAAACCTTCGAATAAGATAGCTTTATATGTATGAATCGAATGATGTTATGAACATCATTACTACCTTAAGTTCCTTGGATAAACCTACTGGAAAATAGAAAAATGGATCTAGCTTCAACGGATCCTTGGATGGCTCGAAGTTCATGAAGCAGAATCATGACACGAAAACAAGTTCAAGTAAGATCATCACTTGAAATAAGATTGTTATAGTTATAGAAATTGAACCAAAGTTTGAATATGATTATTACCTTGTATTATAATGGTAACCTACTGTAAGAAACAAAGATTTCTTGAGGTTGGATGATCACCTTACAAGATTGGAAGTGAGCTAGCAAACTTGAAAGTATTCTTGATTTTATGTAACTAGAACTTGTAGAATATATGAAGAACACTTAGAACTTGAAGATAGAACTTGAGAGAGATCAATTAGATGAAGAAAATTGAAGAATGAAAGTGTTTGTAGGTGTTTTTGGTCGTTAGTGTATGGATTAGATATAAAGGATATGTAATTTTGTTTTCATGTAAATAAGTCATGAATGATTACTCATATTTTTGTAATTTTATGAGATATTTCATGCTAGTTGCCAAATGATGGTTCCCACATGTGTTAGGTAACTCACATGGGCTGCTAAGATCTAATCATTGGAGTGTATATACCAATAGTACATACATCTAAAAGCTGTGTATTGTACGAGTACGAATACGGGTGCATACGAGTAGAATTGTTGATGAAATTGAACGAGGATGTAATTGTAAGCATTTTTGTTAAGTAGAAGTATTTTGATAAGTGTATTGAAGTCTTTCAAAAGTGTATAAATACATATTAAAACACTACATGTATATACATTTTAACTGAGTCGTTAAGTCATCGTTTGTCGTTACATGTAAGTGTTGTTTTGAAACCTTTAGGTTAACGATCTTGTTAAATGTTGTTAACCCAATGTTTATAATATCAAATGAGATTTTAAATTATTATATTATCATGATATTATCATGTATGAATATCTCTTAATATGATATATATACATTAAATGTCTTTACAACGATAATCGTTACATATATGTCTCGTTTAAAAATCATTAAGTTAGTAGTCTTGTTTTTACATATGTAGTTCATTGTTAATATACTTAATGATATGTTTACTTATCATAGTATCATGTTAACTATATATATATCCATATATATGTCATCATATAGTTTTTACAAGTTTTAACGTTCGTGAATCACCGGTCAACTTGGGTGGTCAATTGTCTATATGAAACATATTTCAATTAATCAAGTCTTAACAAGTTTGATTGCTTAACATGTTGGAAACATTTAATCATGTAAATATCAATCTCAATTAATATATATAAACATGGAAAAGTTCGGGTCACTACAGTTAAAACCTAATGTAAAATATTAAAAATAAATATAACTTAATTTTAAGCGTAAAGTAAATAACGATAATGAAATTACGATAAATAAAAGTGCGATAAATAAAATGATAATAAATAAAATTGCGATAATTAAAAAGTACGATAATTAAAATAACAATAAATTAAAGTGCGATAATTAAAAGTGCAATTAAATATGAAATAAAGGAATTATGCTTATTTAAACTTCTGTAATCATGATGTTTGACGTGTTGATTTTAGTTTATTCCCATGGGTTAATTGTCCTTTGTCCTGGATTATTCAATATGTCCGTCTGGTTTTTGTCCATAACAGTCCATTAGTCATAAATATAAAGTGCGAGTATCCTCGTCAAATTATCATTATATCCAAAGTCAAATATTCCAACTAATTGGGGACTTAAACTATAATTACACCAAGTGTCATTGTATATAATTCACCCCTGTTTTAATAAGTCCATTAACTATTAATTCATTCCCGTGTCCGGTTAAATGAACGATTATTAGTACTTATAAATATCCCGCCCATCGTGTCCGATCGAGTGTATGTGGTTATTTATAGGTACGTTCAATTGTAAATCTTTATATTAAATTAACAAACTATCATTTAATTAAACAAATATAAAGTCCATTAATAGCCCATAGTCTAATTTCCACAAGTGTCGTTCTTTTGTCTAAAACCCAATTATGGTTCAAAGCCCAATTACCCCGTCTTAAATATTTAGCCCAACATCACGATTACTTCGGCTTAAATAAGCATAATAATAACTTAGCTACGAGACATTAATTTAAAAAGGTTGAACATAACTTACAATGATTAATAATAGCGTAGCGTTACACGGACAGAATTTCGACTTACACCCTTACAACATTCGCTAACATACCCTTATTATTTAGAATTTAAAATTAAAATTAAAATTAAAATTAAAATTATAATATATATATATATATATATATATATATATATATATATATATATATATATATATATATATATATATACGTGAGATAGAGAGAATGAATTAGAAAAAGGAGTGTAAAATTCGTACAGAATTCGATGGCTTTTATAGGCCCACGTTGTACTGTAGAGCTCTGCGAGTGCGGATGTATCCTTCACAAAAGTACCGCGAGTGCGGATGTCTGGAAACCAGCTCACATATTAGATCCAAAACGTGGGCTGCGTAAAATTATATTATATAATAATATATATAATTAAAATTATATATTATATTTTATTCTTATGCATAGTTGACTTGTAATTTTTGGTCCGTTGCGTCGCGCACTGAAAGTTAGTTCATGTCTCGGTTCCGGATTTTCGAACGTCCTTGCGTACTATTTAATATCTTGTACTTTGCGTTTTGCGTCTTGTACTCTTGTAATTTTGAGACGTTTCTCATCAATAATTTGAACCACTTTGATTGTACTTTGTACTTTTTAGCTTTTTGGTCGTTTGCGTCTTCAAATCGTCGAATCTGTCTTTTGTCTTCACCTTTTATTATTTAAACGAATATCATTTGTAAATAGAACAATTGCAACTAAAAACTTGTCTTTCTTGAGGGATAATGCTATGAAATATATGTTCGTTTTTAGCATTATCAGTACATTAAGAGGTTAAGATAACGCTAGTACATAACTGAACTATACTTAGTTAAGTTTTAAAATGAAAACGTCATATGATATAATAAACCCTATTATATAAACGATCTTGAGTTACACTTTGAAATATAAATAGTATTGAAAAACTAAATATTATATTAGTAAATAAATATTTCTAATATATATAAACTTATATTTCTAAATATATATATATATATATATATATATATATATATATATATATATATATATATATATATATATATATATATATATATATATATATATATATATATATATATATATATATATATATATATTTTCCAAATAATAAAATATAACTGTAATATTAAGCGTTTGATTTAAAATAATATATTTTAATAACCAACGAGACATTAATTTATAGAAGCAAATAACCAAAACACTTGAATGATTAGATTACACTTGGAGTAATATAGTTATTGGTGCATAAAGTCTAATTATTGATAAAGGTACGTGTCGCGAAATGTAAAGTACAAGTTTTCTAAGCGTACGAAAGGGCGTTCGAAAAACTGAAACCGGTACGTAAGTCGAGCATCAGTGTACAATTCATCGGTGCTAAAATTACAGACCAACTGTACACGAGAATATAATATAATATTTAATTAATTCTAAAGATTAAATATATTATATATTAAATAATAATTATATACATAATTATGTTACATGAAAGAAGTATCGGCAGAGCAGCAAGTGGATTATGAGCTGGAGTTTTCCTTCATGCGATCGCATGAACATTAAGTAGAGACCCCATGCGATCGCATGGGGTATAGGAGAGGGACTCTTCTATAAAGCAATTGAATTTGGATCAGTTGTCACACAATTCTCAATCTCTCGATCTCCCTCTGCTCTCTAATATATATTTATATCATATAATAATAATTATTATTATTATTAAGATTAATATTATTATTAATCTTAATTAGTAGTATTATTATTATTATTACACATAAAATACTACGACGAGGTCATATGCGTGTTATTTCAAAAATGGATTTTATGAGTAGGATAGGGCTAAAGAAATTATGGGTTATAGCTATGGAGGTAATGGGTATGGTTCATGGGTATGCTCGTGAGGTCAATCTAGTGTTTATCATCTCAGTTGCATCTACGTACCTTTCCGGCAATATTGAATCTCAATATTGATACGTGAGCACTCATAACTTAACTTTTATACATTAATAGTGTATCCCTGACTAGTGCTCGAGTATATAGGATTACGCATGCTTGTATTTTTGATATTGTCGTTAGATATGTTAAGTTGAATCCTGAATTAGTTACATATGCGGTTGAGATAAGGTATAAGATATGCATGTCGTTGGAAAGCTAGCGAAAAATTAAGAACTTTTCATTTAGATATCGAATGGTTTCGATGAACGGATTAGAAGTTATAGTCAATTGAATTTTTGTATTATTATTAAAAATGATTATTATTATCGTCGTTATTATCGTCGTTATAGTTTTTTATCTAATTATTATTATTATTTTTATTATTATTATTATTATTATTATTATTATTATTATTATTATTATTATCATTATTATTATTATTATTATTATTATTATTTTTATTATTATTATTATTATTATTATTATTATCAATAAAAGGTATTATCATTAAAAATTGTTATTTTTATTATTATTACTATCGTTATTATCGTAAAAGTTATAATTAGTATTATTATTATTATTATTATCATTAATATTATCATAATATTTATTATTATTAGTATTACTATAATTAAAACTAATATTAGTAACATCTAATTATTATGATTACTATTATTATCATTAATATGAACGCGATATAAAAGACGATTAAAAGCTATTAAACGAATCGATTAGGAAATAATGAGTATAGGTATCATGATGAAATTAAAATATCGTAAGATATTGATTTAGATAAAAATATCATTATCATTATTATTATTATTAAAAGTATTATTAGAATTAAAACTATCATTACCATTTTAATAGAAATGACATTGTTATTATAAAATATCATTATTATTATCATTTTTAAATTAAAATTATTATTTTAAAGTTAATATTAAAAAGTATCGTAAATATTAAAGTTATCATAATTAGAATTATTATTTTATCATAATATCATTTTTAGTAAATATAAATATTGATATATTTATTAATAGAATAACAATAATTATTATTACAAAATAATGTAACTTTTACTTATTATTATTATCGATATTATTTTATCAAATAAATATACGATACAAAGATATTTTACTACGTGTAATATAATTACATTAATAAAATCTATCATATTATTTTTATGATATTAAATGAACTTTATAAATTTTATTAATTAAAATATATAAAAGTATATTTTTATTATATAAATTTTAATATGAAATTCTATTTATTAATAAATGAATTATATTATTTACTCTAATAAATCTGTTAAAAAAATATATTTAAAAATATAAAACGACGATATTTAAACTATATAATAATCATGTATAAATTTTCGGAAATTATTTTTGAGTCAAATTGACTTTTATTGACTTTTGCATATTAGTCTCGAGCATTAGGATTGTGGTACACTATGACTTGACTTAAATTGTTAGACAAATATTAACCAACATATAAATATATATACTTAATTTAGGTTCGTGAATCCGAGGCCAACCTTGCAATTGTTCAATGACGTTATATGTATTTTTACTACGAAATACAGTATTGTGAGTTTCATTTGCTCTCTTTTTAAATGCTTTTGCAATATATATTTTTGGGACTGAGAATTCATGCGCTTTTATAAATGCTTTACGAAATAGACACAAGTAATCGAAACTACATTCTATGGTTGAATTGTTATACCGGATATCGCCCTCGTTGAACTTGGTAACCTAAGAATTGGTATTTATTATAATTGCCACCAATTGACGCGAATACTAAAGATAGATCTATGGGCTTTGACACGCCCCAGTCAGAGAATTTGAACTGCTTTAGTACTTCGATGATTATATATGGGGATATTCTAGATGCAATTTGTTAATGTCGGTTACCAGGTGTTCAATCCATATGAATGAATTTTAAACACTTACGAGTGTATGATTATTGAATAAATGAAATCATGTGGTCTATTAAAATTATGGAAATGATCGATTATGATAAACTAATGAACTCACCAACCTTTTGGTTGACATTTAAAGCGTGTTTATTCTCAGGTTTGAAAGAAATCTTCCGTTGTGCATTTGCTCATTTTAAAGATATTACTTGGAGTCATCCATGGCATATTTCAAAAGACGTTGCATTCAAGTTGTTGAGTTCAATAGAGATTATTATTAAGTAAATGACATATTAGATCATTTATAAGTTGAATATTATGAAATGGTATGCATGCCTGTCAACTTTCAATGAAATGAAAGGTTGTCTTTTAAAAATGAATGCAATGTTTGTAAAATGTATCATATAGAGGTCAAATACCTCGCGATGTAATCATATGTTATTGTATTCGTCCTTATGGATTAGGATGGGTCGTCTCATGTGGTATCAGAGCGGTGGTCTTAGCGAACCAGGTCTGCATTAGTGTGTCTAACTGATAGTCGTTAGGATGCATTAATGAGTCTGGACTTCGACCGTGTCTGCATGTCAAAAGTTTTGCTTATCATTTTTGTCGGAAATTACCTGCTTATCCTTCTTAGTCTAGACACATTTTATTGCATTGATTGCATGAATAGTGTATAGACAAAATTCATATCTTAACGTATCTGCTAATTCATATCTTAGCGTATCTGTTACTGTAAACTTTGCCTAACATATTCCGTAAATTTCTCCGTAATCTACGAAATCTTTTGCTCTATATATATAGATATTCTATGTAGTTAGAAGATCATCCAATATTCGAAAATAATTTCATATCGAAAAATCCTTCATTCAATCGTACGAAATGGAATTCGTCATTAGTTCAAGTCCCTCGGATTCCGAAATGGAATCCTACTCAAGCTCCGAAAACAGTGTGACTGGAATGGATCAACCAATCAGTCATCATCTATTCTGGATGAATTGGGGATAGGTTCGTAGCCTCCTCAATCATTGGAGACAAGAAGAAGGTGATCCCTTCCATCCACCACATTGCCCTCTTGGCGAAGAACCTGAAGCACTTACCGGCGAACCTGTCCGAAACACTATTTTCTCTCTCATTTCTAGAGTATCTCGTCACAATTATATACTACATCAAATTCTAGATTTTATTTATCCGCTCGTCCGAACCGACAATCACCCCGGTGTAATAGAAGAAGTCAATGAGCTTTGCGCTCGGGTAGTGGCTTTGGAGAATATGGTGCAAAGGTTACAAACACCAACAGCAGCACCAGCAGCATAACCAGTACCATCATCATTAACGGCAACAGTACCAATACCACCCCCAACCACAACCGCGTCGTAAACCTCAACTTTACAATCTATCCCACGAGCACCAATGTCATGCGCTCTGTAGATACCAAGGAATACCAACAACAACAAACGATGAAGTATTAATTCATAACTTCATTGGAGAAACATTCTGCGGCGATTATGTAATCTCCAAAGTCTTAGAGATTATCTATTCTAACCCTAACCATAAATCAGATGAGTGAACCAAAATGATAGAAGGAAGAATAGAAACCCTGACAAGAATGGTGAGTAATTTACAAGCTAGACTTGTTATACTAGCGCCACCGGTAGTACCACAAGCAGCACCATTAGTATCACCAATACTAGAAACACCTGTAGCACCACAAGCTACACCAGCTCCATAATCATCGACGATATCGACATCACAATCATTAATGAGTATATTGAAATAACGAGTTATGAAGTATTAACACATTTCCACTGAAGAATTTATATGTATGTCTTATATATATATATAAATTTTGAAACCATATTATATCTTTTCGTACTAAGCTATTATGAATGAATTGAATAAGGGTAGATACTACTCGGTTAATTCATATTACTAATATGCAATGATGTACATCTTTCATTAACGACTTAACCATTGTTAACTACAATCTCTATTTCAAACTCAATGAATTTAAATTCATAATAAACCAAGTGTATTAATCAATTACATGTTTGATTTTACACTTTCATCTTCGATGTACTCGAAACTCTCTAGAAAACATCATTCGTACCTTGCGAAATTCACAAGAATTCCACAAACACCAACATCATGCAAATAACAAAGTATTAATTCATAATTTCAATTTCATTGAATAAATACTCCGTAGAAGTTATGTAATTTCTAAAGTCTTTAGGGATTATTCAATTCTAGTTTCAACCGTAAATCAAATGAGTTTAATTTAATATTAACTCATTAAATCTACGTTACGTCTAAAGAAAATATACACATATATATTTTCATAAAGACTGTAATAAAATTCTTTTGTACAAAATATTAATTGTGAAATTTTTTAACGGGTAGGTAATACCCGAGAGATATATAAATTCACAATTAATATGTTATATTCTTCGATTCTGATTCAACAATTATCAACTATACTCAATATCTTCACAACGATACACATTCTTTCATAGCAATCAAAATAACCATTCTCATCCAAATTTGATTACATATTCTAATTTTTGACAAATCAAAATCCAAGTCAAGATTTAACAGAAGGCATCACTCTTAGATTCCTACATCTTTGAAGTTATACTTTGACTTCAAAACTATGCTAGAACATCATATGTATATTAACGATTACAATCTGTGTTCAAACCCCTCGAAATTCCTGAAGACACTTCAAATAATGAACAATCGAGATGATGATCCAATTACATGTTATTCACAATCATGCATATGGAGAACTCTTGAAACCTAAGTAAAAGTTTAACACGTACTCACGTCAAATCCTTTGGCATTTATTAGCAAAAATAACCATGCGAATCCTTTTCAAAGTAGCAAATTCTGTCACAGGTCCAGCAAGTCAACTTCGATTTTTCATTCAGAGTAACCTTATTATAACCCTGATATATACAATTACCCTTTTGTTACCGGAGAACCTTTTATATTCCACCACATTAGCAGTAAACTTATCAGCAACCGTAATGATCTAGGATTTTCTGAAAAATCATTATATTTATCAAGATCCATCATTTACTCATCTGCACCTTGTAACGAGAATTGCCATACGAATCATCGGAAATTAGCAATCAGTAATTTGAAATCTCGCAGTATATCTACACCAACAATTATATGTGTACATATAACGTCTATCTACTACATTTACATACTTCGAATGTGAAATTTCTGAAAAAAACACCCTAAACTGCGAACTAGTTTTCGAAATGCCATGAGACTTCTACGTCACCCGAGAATAACGACTCTGTTATGAAATCAAGTGACAGACAGACTCATCAGTATTCCCCTCTTACTTGAATGGTTCAACATTAAATATTCGTTTATGCATTAAATCTGAATGACAAATGATGTTGAATTGTTCAACAACATTTACCGAACTTTTCATAGTTGAATTACGCTTTTAAACATTTAACACTCCAAACTCCAAATTACATTAACTTTATTTCATTGACTTATATTTAAAATGTTGATACAATGATTTTACATCATTTATCATTTATAGATTTTATTCAAAACAACTTTGAAACAAATTATTGTCGTTTAAAACCAATTTAAATAATAACCTTTGAATCATTTAAATTTTGAATCAATGTTTAATCACGATGTTTTATCGAACATTGTGAAACTTGGATTACGTGGACCACCCTTGCTAAGACTCTTTTTCTAAATAATGATTATAATTATAATTATAAACATAATTTTTGCTCATTATAAAATTTGCTTACATTTTAGCATAATGCCAAAAGTTCAAACAAGAACGACAAAAAAGAAAGAACTGCGAGAACTTTTAATTTACAAAGATTTTTACAAGTGAATAGACTGAATCACCCATAAATGTTAATAGATGTTAATAGAGAGTAAGAATGAACATAAAATAGTTTGAAAAAAATTTATATTTTACCTATATAATCAAATATATAGTTTTTTGTTCATATGTGGATATTTGTTTGTGTAACATGTGAACACTTTATATAATGAAACATTTAACATGTAATTTGTGGTAATAAACATATGTTTGTTAATCATATGAACATTAATTAATATTTGCATGTCATTTGTTGCATATTAATGCATAAAATTATGAAATTAAAAAGTTCTCGCAGTTCTCGCCTTTTTGTGGTTCTCGTTTGAACCTGTCCCTATAATTGTTTTTTCATGACATGGAACTCAACCAATGAACAAGTTAACCATTGTGAAACTTTAGAGTACGTGTGTTTGAGCTATAATGAAATAACTACAACAACAACAAATAACAACAAAACCAATACCACATAAGTGGTGTATGAGGAGGTGAGATGTAAACAATCCTTCCTCTATCCGAGAATAAAGACAAGTCATTTCCATTCAGAGTGAAAACACTCTCAAAAGTAGAGAAAGTCATCCCTCTCTCTATTCGAAGGATAGATAGATTGCTTCCGAGTGGACCACCGGCCAATAAGTAGAAAAATTTTTTGAAAAAATAAAATTGAGACGCCATGAAAATTGTAAAATTAAATTTCCATGAATTTTAAATCATGCCTGAAATTTAATTTAGGCTCTAAGAGTCAGTCAAGTCGTCAATAAATTGACGCTTGCTGTCGACTCAATAACTAGAGTCACTAAAGGAAAAACGTAATGTAGGTTTTTTTTTTTTTTATTTAAAAAAAAAAAAACGTACTGTAGGTATGTAATGTAAACGGACATGTTTCATTCTAAGAGATCCAATTGAAATTGAAAGTGAAATTAATAATTAAATTTAAATTTATTTTTTATTAATTTATTATATTAAAAAATAAATAAAAAACATTAACACTGTTATCAGGCTTGCAACAGACATTGACAGACAGGCCAGTTAGAGCAGCCTAACAAACAGTATTTTACAACCCCTCTTCCATTTTCCGATCGTTCGCCGGAATTTTGCCACCGAGCACATTCCTCCGGTCAATTGTGCTATCCCCGAACCTTGAATTGACCTAATTTTATAAAATCGAAACAGTATAGGGCTCAATTCTACCTATTAACAACAATAATGGCGGAATTCATAGTCTAGGGTATCTTAAAACCCTCCTCCTAAACTGAAATTGATAGACACAGGGAGTGGAGAACGATGTCTCGGCAAGCTGCCACCACCGCTTTTCATAAATCGAAAACCCTAGACAACAGATATGTAAGAATTGTTTCTAATTTTGTTCAGTTTTTGTATCCTCTAGTATCGTTTCATATCTTCCGCGAAATGGGGTTATAATAATGAATTTGGATGTCACAATTCAAATTCGAAGTATATGAGAATATGATATGGTGTTATTTGAAAATTTTAAGAATATGATGATGTTTGAGAGTATAAAGTTATCAGAGTGCTGGTATGTTGCGTAATTATGTATCGAAGTAGTATTTCGATCTCAGTTTCCTTGACCTTTTACAAATGGTTACACCCTAAATCAAGTCCGCATACACGCGCAATGATAGAACTTAACTAGATGTAGGCTGAGATCATAAGGCTGTGTTTTGTAATATAATGATTTGTAAGTGAATTAGAAGGTTGGAAATGTTAGTGTGTTGGACCTTCTTTTCACAATTATTCACTCTGACCCGATTGAATAACGTGCCAATAGGGTGGTTGCTAGTTCATAAATCTTATTAGTCGTGTCTTTTTATTTATATTAATGGTTTACTTTCGGCATGGGATATTTGTATATTGATTTTTTGTTTTGGAATATGGAAGAGGCTAGGGGATGAGATTGGGAAAGGAGCATATGGTCGAGTATACAAGGGTTTGGACTTAGATAATGTAGATTTCGTTGCAATAAAACAAGTTTCTTTGGAGAATATTGCACAGGAGGATCTTAACATCATAATGGTATGGTATTAAATATTATTTTATTAATTTTTGAGGTTGATGAACTCCCTATTCCCCCATCTCGTGTTATTATTTTCTATGAACAATTGATATTTATACCGTTTAAATTATATATTACCATGTATGATGTTTGCTTACTTGTCTATTTTTAGAGACTAGCCATTGAAATATGAGCAACATATTGATTGAAGATGTGAAAGTTTTACTTTCTTGTTTACATTGTTCACTTAGCGCCTGTATAGTATCCGTTGTATGTTTCTCATTTAAATCGCTATATGAATCTTAGCGAGAGTCAGAATTTGGTTTCAATTATAGTTTTGCAAATCACAACTCTTTAAGTTTGTGGTAAGCATTTATGCGTAGTAGCACTAATATTCTTACATTTGCATATAATTACATTAGATAATGCATTTGTTAGGGAAGCTTCATTCAGAATATTTCTTATGACGGTTTAATGTGAATTATATTATAATTGTTTTAAAAATGTTTTAGTTTGATGCATTTTATCTTCTCTAATGTGTTTCTTACAATTTATTATAAGATGGCCATCTTGGTTAATTAACCTGTCCTTTCGTTATTATTGTAGTTTGTGGTTAGATAATTACTGCCTTCTGTATTAACTTTTTTGCTGCTTTTCAATTTTTTTATATGGACAAATTGTGAACTGACTGAACTTCGTAACTTCTCAGCAAGAGATTGACTTGCTTAAGGTAATCCTTTGTCCAACGTCTACATCGTCAATATTTGATATTTAATATTATATATGTATTTAATTCAATTGTCTCTGGTTCACGATAATTCATGAATTTAGAAGTGTTATGCATGTTCTTTTTTGGATTTTTTTTGCTAAACGGAACCTTTGTTTATATGTAGAATTTGAACCACAAGAATATAGTAAAATATCTTGGATCTTTAACGACAAGGACCCATCTTTATATAATTCTTGAGTAAGTATGGTACTTATTATTATAGTAATGATATTATGATATGTTTATCAGATATGTTTATCAGTGTTATCATGTTTGAAAGCACTCTTATTATATCAGGTATGTGGAGAATGGGTCACTTGCAAACATTATCAAACCAAATAATTTTGGGCCATTTCCTGAATCTTTGGTGGCTGTTTATATAGCACAGGTTTGTAATTTGTTACTGGGCTTGACGTTTGCTCTGTTTTAATAATAATCTGCTAATTCTGACTTTTATAATTGTGGTAGGTTTTGGAAGGATTGGCTTATCTTCATGAACAAGGGGTTATTCATCGCGATATCAAGGGTGCAAATATCTTGACTACTAAAGAGGTTAGTCTATTAACAATTGGATTACTTTATTTTAATTTGTTTTTGCTTTATAGTTGACCTTTTTTACTTTTTTATTTCAGGGTCTTGTAAAATTAGCAGATTTTGGGGTTGCCACAAAGCTAACTGAAGCTGATATTAATACACATTCAGTTGTTGGCACACCTTACTGGATGGCCCCTGAGGTTTATTTTAATTTTCTATTATTATTTTTTAAATTATAAATTTGATTTGATTCTTATTAATTCCATTTTCAGGTAATTGAAATGTCAGGAGTTTGTGCAGCATCTGATATATGGAGTGTAGGTTGTACTGTTATTGAGCTTCTTACCTGTATACCTCCTTATTATGATCTTCAACCTATGCCCGCTCTCTTTAGGATTGTTCAGGTATTTTATGTTTTTCTTTTCTTTTTTTTAATAATTTTTTGTTCTTATTGTTTGATATATATATATTTATGTTCTGACATTGATGTTTTGGCGTTGACTGCAATGGTTTTCACATTGTTTTTGACTTTCTTCAAATTGTCTTCAGGATGAAAGTCCTCCAATACCAGATAGCCTGTCACCTGGCATTACAGATTTTCTACACCAATGCTTTAAAAAGGTATGTGAGGTTGATTTTAAATCTGTTATTGATAAATTGTTTCATCAAAAGTAATAAAGTTAGTTATAATGTGGATTGATGGAATAGGTCAAAAGTTTCAAATGCCTAGTACCTCTCCTAAATTGGTTTAATCCAACATAATCTATAACATCAATATAGATTTTGATCATATTTGATAGGTAAAACTATTCATAACATTTAATAATGGACATCACTGGCTTTGTGGGTCAGCACTATCTGGTCTGATGGGTTAGTTCTCAAATGCCAAATAGTTATATTTTCTTCAGATATGTTGTTCCTTTTTAAACAAACCACAAGAGATTAACAAACAAGCCTAACTTGACCTACTTTTGGTCATTTGGGATAGATAATTTGGCGCTTTTTTATTTTGAAGTTTTCTTTTTTAACACACAACTTCGGTTTTTAGGATGCTAAGCTGAGACCCGATGCAAAGACATTGCTATCTCACCCTTGGATACAATACTCGTTACAAAATTCAAGACGTGTTGTATTGCAGTCTTCACTTCGACATAGTGGTACACTGAGGTAGTTACTTAATCATATTTACTGATCAATATTTCCAATTCTATTATTTATATCTGAATAGCAACTTTTTTTTTAAATTTTTTTCAGAAATTTAGAAGATGATGCTTCAGTGAGTGTGAAAATTTTAAATCCAGATGGTTTAAGCAACATTGAAAACCTGCCTGCAGAGAAAGTCAAAGTATTTCCTTTGTGATTTGAACTGATAATCTAATTGTTTGGGGTTTTGTTACTTACTAAAAATATTAAATTCAGGAAAATGATTCAACTATCGACGAAAAAGCAGTTGAATCTGATGATGATCTGTCAGCAGACCAAGTTGCCACCTTGGCAATTCATAATAAATCACCATTGGAATCATCTGCTAATGATGAAGCGTCTAATTTGATAGACGTGCATGAGGTAGTGATAACAAATGGTGAATCTGGATCTTCAGAGTCAAAGTCAAAGGCCACAGTAGACAAAAAAGTCAAAGAAAATGGAAATTCTGTTATTGTCAATAACAGTCCTCATGAATCTGGACGCAAAGCCTATGACCACAGTTATCAAAAGGGTGTAAAGGGAATAAAAACAGTTGAAAATAATGAGCTGAGTAAGTTTAGTGATACACCTGGTGATGCTTCGTTAGATGATCTATTTCACCCGATACATAAAAGCAATGAAGCCTCAACATCTTCTTCCTCCTTACATTTAAATCAAGGTAGTACATTCGCTACCGATAGCAGGAAAGCTGACCTGGCGACCCAGTTAAGAGCTACTATTGCTCAAAAGCAAATGGAGGGTGAAACGGGTCAGTCATCTAATGGGGAAGATATACTTCATCTGATGATGGGTGTATTAAAGGAGGATGTGATCAGTATAAATGGTATAAATGGTCTGGTAAGTTTCTTATCATATATGACACTACTTGTAGAAATTTTGGATAAAAGGTGTTCTGAGTCAACTAGTTGTGACCCGCCCAGTACAAAATTACTCATTTTGACCTGAAAGTGTTTGAATTATTATATGTACCGCGTGTGTTGCCACCTCTAACTCTGTATATGTCTTATATTATATGGTTATTAGGGTTTTGATGATAAACTACCTGCAGACAATCTTTACCACCTTCAGGTACTCTCTTTTCACATCTTAAATTAGGTTACTTTAAATGCTATGGATACAAATATCTTAGTTTCTACAGCTGTGTACAAATATCTAATTCAAAGTTCAATCTATAGGCTGTTGAGTTTGGAAAATTAGTTTCACAATTGAGACCCGAGGAATCAGAAGATGTGGTTGTGTCATCTTGTCAAAAGTTAACGGTTTTCTTTCAACACCGCCCTGAGCAGAAACTTGTATTCATGACCCAACATGGCCTGCTTCCGCTTCTTGAATTGCTCGAGGTTCCTAGGACACGGGTATGTATGACCATTCATAGTGTCTTGTATGTTTTGTAACCGATATGTACTAATAATGTATTTGCTATTCTTTATGTGCAACAGGTTATATGCTCTGTGCTCCAGGTTTTAAATCAAATCATCAAGGATAATACTGACTTTCTGGAAAATGCTTGTCTTGTTGGCCTTGTAAGTATTTTTGTACACTTCACGACTCTAGGTTACTACTCCAAAATACATCTGTATTGTAATGTAGAAACGAGGTGGCAATTTTGACCCATATACTTTTGAGTGGGTCGCTTCATGTATGTTCTATATATATTAATGCTTCAAATATGTATAATCACATAAAGGTCTATTTAGAATGTATACAACCTCTTATATTTATATTATTTTCATTTAAAAGAACAAAATGTATATAAACAGTGTGATCTTTTTAGTGGTATTTGACACACTAATTGTAATAAAAAAAATTAGAAATTTGGAGAAGAACTCTATCTGGGGTTTTTATTTTTTTATTTTAACTGTTGTGGGCTTTTTTAAAATTTTGCTTGTTAGATTTTTTTAAATAATGAGAAACCTTCTCAGGTCCCTGTTGTTATGGGTTTTGCGGTGCCTGATAGAACAAGAGAGGTTCGTATGGAAGCGGCCTACTTTTTGCAACAACTTTGTCAGTCGAGGTAACCAAATTTGTCATGTCCCATAGATTTGTATAAATTTACTTTGTTTATTAATTATTAGTTATTATACAATGATTATTTACTGAAGTGGATGCATTTTTGCTACAGCTCATTGACGTTGCAAATGTTTATAGCTTGTCGTGGGATACCTGTTCTTGTGGGATTTCTTGAGGCTGATTATGCAAAATACAGGTTCTCACCTTAATTCGTACCATACAAGTTATTTTCATAGATTCTTATACTGATATATTTTCAACATGAAGAAAACTCACATTGTTATTTGAATCTTTGTTGGGTGTTTATTGAGTAAATGTTGTGAAACATGCGGGTGGGGCGGGTTAGGTGACAACTTAAAATGGCTAATTCTGTGGGTATTATCCCTATATTGAATATGTTAATAATTTTCTAGTTTGTTGGATATGATTATACAAATCTACTCCTTTAGTTATGCTGTATAAAATGATTGGGTGACTTTCATGAATTTTATCATAATTTTCCGCTAATGCTACTTTACAAATATGACTTAATGTTAATTGCACTTGATTATATATTAGGGTTGATGTTTCCACCTTTAATGGTTGTATGTATGATGTCATCACATTTTTTTCACTTGCACATAGATGAATACTAATATACTAATATCTGATAAATTTGAAGTTACCTGGTGAATACTAATACAAATTTTTAATTTTTTTATTTGATTTTCAGGGAAATGGTTCATTTAGCCATTGATGGCATGTGGCAAGTATTTAAGCTCCAAAGATCAACACTCAGGAATGATTTTTGTCGCATAGCTGCAAAAAACGGAATATTACTTAGGCTTATCAATACCCTTTATAGCTTAAATGAAGCCACAAGGCTAGCTTCAATATCTGGAGGAGGCGGACCCCGCTCAGGCCCACTAGATCCTACTAGTAATACTTTCATCCAGAACGAAAACCCATCCAATGGTTCAGATCATCCTGATCATCTTAAGGTCAAACATGCAGTTGTAACAGATCATCCTTTCGCATCTGGACCTCAAGAATCTTCTAGAATTTCATCCTCTCACTCACCCGATTCAAAATTTGATACCGAACCTCCAATTTCTTCAAAATCGCCCGAATCAACATCAATGGATAGAGAGGATGTAGAACCTAGACAACGACTTTCTAATTTTGGAAGGTTGTCTACCGATAGGCCTAGAAAGTCAACAGATTCTGCATCAAATGGGTATCATGCAACAAATCAACAAGAAAACGTGCGACCACTTTTAAGTCTGTTGGAAAAAGAACCCCCATCACGACATTTTTCAGGACAACTTGAATATGTAAAACATCTTACCGGGCTGGAGAAACATGAAACCATACTGCCACTTTTGCATTCATCTAATGAGAAAAAGACCAATGGGCTTGATTTCTTAATGGCTGAATTTGCTGGTAAACATTAATCTTCTTTTCAGAAGTATCTCTTTTTGTTAGTGTAATTTAGGTTGTTATCTGTATAAGTGGCAAAATGGGCAGGTTGGGTAACGGGTTTAGTTTAACATGTCGGGCTGAGTTGGACTGACTCGCAGATGCTTCTGTTTATTTGGCTCATTGATGCGCGTTTGACAAGCCTAATCTGGTCCACCTGTTTCTATTTAACCATTACAATTTTTATGTGTAGAGGCATTACATAGCACAAGTTGACCTGTGTAATTATAACTGGGTCAAAATTGCCACCTTAATTTTTGTCAGTGTATCTTGTTTGTTACCTTACTGAGTTTAGATTTTGCTATTGTATAGAGGTTTCTAGTCGTGGAAAAGAAAACGCTAACACCGAATCGACAACTAAGACTCATCACAAAGTACCTAATAAAAAAACTGGGTTTGTGGGACCCAATGAGGGAGGGGCTTCCACATCAGGTATTGTATCCCAGACAGCATCAGGTGTACTCTCAGGTTCTGGAGTTTTAAATGCTAGACCAGGTAGTGCCACGTCATCAGGACTCCTGTCCCACATGGTCCCACCATGGAACGCTGACGTGGCGAGGGAATATTTGGAAAAAGTTGCAGATCTTCTACTTGAGTTTGCTGGTGCTGACTCGACAGTGAAGTCGTATATGTGCCTCCAAAGTTTGCTTAGCCGCCTCTTTCAAATGTTCAATAAAATCGAACCTCCTATCTTGTTGAAGGTGCGGTATTTTTTTTCATAGTCAACTTTTTTTGACTTTGACTTTCAATTGTGAATACTTAACCTATTTTTGTCTTAATTTGCAGCTGCTAAAATGCATTAATCATTTGTCAACTGATCCACACTGCTTAGAACATCTACAAAGAGCTGATGCTATTAAGCATCTTATTCCTAATCTTGACCTTAAAGACGGTCCTCTTGTGTCTCAAATTCATCACGAGGTATTAATTTTTATAATAATTAGCTTTAAAACACAAATTCAAACATTCCTTAAAATAAAGATATTGTGAAAGTATAGTTTTACTTTTGATTCATGAAGTGCTTTGACTAATCGATTTCTAATATTTTGCTTGTTGAAGGTTCTGAATGCACTATTCAACCTATGCAAGATAAACAAGAGGAGACAAGAACAAGCAGCAGAAAACGGAATCATTCCACACTTAATGCGTTTTATTATGTCAGATTCTCCATTAAGACAATACGCGTTGCCCTTGTTATGTGACATGGCACACGCATCACGTAATTCACGTGAGCAATTACGAGCTCATGGTGGAATGGATGTATACTTGAGTTTACTCGAAGACCAACTTTGGTCCGTAACCGCATTAGATTCGATTGCCGTGTGCTTGGCACATGACAACGATAACAAAAAAGTTGAACAAGCATTATTAAAAAAGGAAGCGGTTCAGAAGTTGGTTAAATTCTTCCAGTGCTGCCCGGAACAGTTTTTCCTACACATTTTAGAACCGTTTTTGAAGATTATCACGTATGTTTTTTTTCTGTAGTTTGCTTAATTTCTTGTTTTTGTGTATTTTTTAAAAATCCATGATATATATATTTTTTTAAAAATTCAGGAAATCATCTCGAATAAATACTACGTTGGCTGTTAATGGGTTGACACCTTTGCTCATATCAAGACTCGATCACCAGGATGCTATAGCTCGTCTCAATCTGCTTAAACTTATCAAGGTTTGTAATTTTTTTTGTGTAGTACACTTTTTAGGTGACTAATATACTTATTAATGTGTTAATATATGATATTATGTGACTGCAGGCTGTATACGAACATCACCCACGTCCAAAACAACTGATCGTAGAAAACGACTTGCCTCAAAAACTTCAAAATTTAATCGAAGAGCGCAGAGATGGTCAAAGCTCGGGTGGTCAAGTTTTGGTCAAACAGATGGCAACTTCACTACTAAAAGCACTCCATATCAACACTGTCCTATGATGTACATCATTCAATTGTGTCCTTCCATTTAACATGTAAATATAATTTTTGTGTCATGTAATCGTTCTTCTTTCGGTTCTTATAAAAGTGCGTTATTATCGTATTGGCTTGCTTTGTTTTTAGTAGTGTTTCACGTGTTCCATTGAAAATCAAAGGCAACCTTGTATAAAGAACACAAGTTATATATATTATGTATATTTTCATTATTATTTGCACTTGTTTTTGTATGATCAATCTTCCCATATTCTTATGCTTCTGGTCTTAGTGGTTATCCATTTATGTAATACTGTACATATATTGTTACAAAACATAACCAACATGAATTTATTAGTGTCACTTGCAAGGTGTAGTTGCAGAAAACATAGAATCTGCTACTAGTAATTTACAAACATTAAAGTAGCAGTATTGCCAGCAAAGCAATATACTTTTATTATTAAATTTTTTATATTTATATGTATTCTAATTTTACCTAGTACTGTATTATCAATTAATTACTATTATCATCTTCATGTCATCTATTGAGCATCATCAAAAAAATTATCATCAACCCATAAAAAATAGTAAAAAATTGCTTGTAAAACACACAAGAAAACACATAAATCGTTGAATTCTAATTAGCCATATTAACAAATTAAACAAAACTTCACATTATATTGATCTCAATACGATTCAATTTTTACCCAAAATCTTCTTCCCCAATAATCCTCCAAATCTAACTTGTTTGCCATCCACTACAAATTAAAAAACTAAACAAAACTTCACATTAAAGTATTAAACTGAACCCAGCAATATGATTCAGTTTATCTTGTTCATCATTACTAAAAAACTAAAACCAAAGTCGAAACTCTTTCGCTGCAGAAACCAAATCTTTTCTGCCTTTTTCCCGTTCGATTTCCTCCGCCGTCAGCCGCCATTCTTCCGCCGTCAAATCACTCTCCGATTCTTCCTTCTTAACCGAATCTTCTTCGTCCCTGTGGCACCTCATATGCCCACCCAACGCCTGCCCAAATTTAAACTCTTTCTTGCACAATTTACATTTATGCAACCCTAAAGAAGACAACTTTCTTGAAACAGTACCACCACCAACAGCAAGTGTTAATTGCATCCATGCATCTAATTTATCACTTTCACTCTGTTTTTCAATTATCTTTCTATGAATCCCCTGATGCCCACCAAGTGCTTGATAACTACTAAATACCTTCCCACATGTCTTACAATTAAACTCATCATCTTTATCTTTATTATCATCATAATTACGATCACGAAAACCAGAATTTTCTGCAATCTTGAGCGTTTTCATAGTGTTATCACTTCGTTTTCTGTTGGTTTTCTTCATCTCTATAGTCATCGTTGCAATCTTTAAGTGTAAATTTGTGTTCTTTTGTGTGTGTGTGTGTGTGTGTGTGTGTACGTATGTGTTTGTAGTATGTGCAGTGGAAAATAATAATGATAACAAATTGGGTTTAATTTTGTGTGTGTGTGTGTGTGTGTGTGTGTGTGTGTGTGTGTGTAGTATGTGCTGTGCGAAGGGAGAAATAAAGTATTTATAACAAGTTGGGTTTAATTAGAGTCGTAATGATTTATGGAAACTAAAAATAATGATGAAAATAGTAGATGAAAAAAGGAAACAAAATTTGTTTTGTATTTACGTTTTCTTGCATACCAAGGTTCGCATTCATAATCCGTATGTGTGTGCATAAAAATACATATATCTGTATCTATATTATATATCTATTATCTACGCATTTTTAATAAAGGACAGAATTTAAATAAAGAGTAACGAATTATATATGGAAATTTCTAAATATTCACAGGGTGATTTGTTATACACGCGTTTCTGTATTTCTTTGTACGGAGTAATTAACAAGATTTAAACTTAAATCCGATATCATTCCGTACATGCGGAATTACCACTTTACCAGTATAGTAGCACATAGTAGGCTAAATTAAATAGACAAAATTGGTGAAATAGTCCCCGTAGTTTGTACCAAAATGCTGATTTAGTCCCCGTGGTTTTTTGCAACAAGTGTAAAAGAAATGGTCATAACGCGGCGAAGTGTGAGGTCTACGGACCAGGGGTTAACAGAACGAAAGGAACAAATGGTGTCGGGACGAGTAATGGCGGAGCAAGTAGTGTCGGAGCAAGTTATGCCAATGTAGTTGGTTATAAATGTGGAAAACCGGGCCACATTGTTAGAAATTGCCCGAACCAGTAGAACACGAATGGATAAGGCCGCGGAAGAGTTTTCAATATTAATGCGGCAGAAGCACAGGAAGACCCGGAGCTTGTTACGGGTACGTTTCTTATTGACAATAAATCTTCTTACGTTTTATTTGATTCGGGTGCGGATAGAAGCTATATGAGTAGAGATTTTTGTGCTAGATTAAGTTATCCATTGACACCGTTGGATAGTAAATTTTTTACTCGAATTAGCAAACGGTAAATTAATTTCAGCAGATAATATATGCCAGAATCGAGAAATTAAACTGGGTAGCGAAATATTTAAGATTGATTTGATACCAGTAGAGTTAGGGAGTTTTGATGTAATAGTTGGCATGGACTGGATGAAGAAGGTGAAAGCAGAGATCGTATGTTATAAAAATGCAATTCGCATTGTACGAGAAGAAGGAGAACCCTTAATGGTGTACGGAGAAAAGGGCAACATGAAGCTACATCTTATTAGTAATTTGAAGGCACAAAAACTAATAAGAAAAGGTTGCTATGCTATTCTAGCACACGTCGAGAAAGTACAAACTGAAGAAAAGAGCATCAATGATGTTCCCGTCGCAAAAGAATTTCCCGATGTATTTCTGAAAGAATTACCGGGACTACCTCCACATCGATCTGTTGAATTTCAAATAGATCTTGTACCAGGAGTTGCACCAATAGCTCGTGCTCCTTATAGACTCGCACCCAGCGAGATGAAAGAACTGCAAAGCCAATTACAAGAACTTTTAGAGCGTGGTTTCATTCGACCAAGCACATCACCGTGGGGAGCTCCTATTTTATTTGTCAAGAAGAAAGATGGTACATTCAGGTTGTGTATCGACTACCGAGAGTTGAACAAACTTACCATCAAGAACCGCTACCCACTACCAAGAATTGACGACTTATTTGATCAACTACAAGGCTCGTCTGTTTATTCAAAGATTGACTTACGTTCCGGGTATCATCAAATGCGGGTGAAAGAAGATGATATTCCAAAGACTGCTTTCAGAACACGTTACGGTCATTACGAGTTTATGGTCATGCCGTTTGGTTTAACTAATGCACCAGCTGTGTTCATGGACCTTATGAATCGAGTGTGCGGACCATACCTTGACAAGTTTGTCATTGTTTTCATTGATGACATACTTATTTACTCAAAGAATGACCAAGAACACGGTGAATATTTGAGAAAGGTGTTAGAAGTATTGAGGAAGAAAGAATTGTACGCTAAATTTTCAAAGTGTGCATTTTGGTTGGAAGACGTTCAATTCCTCGGTCACATAGTGAACAAAGAAGGTATCCAGGTGGACCCGGCAAAGATAGAAACTGTTAAAAAGTGGGAAACCCCGAAAACTCCGAAACACATACGCCAGTTTTTAGGACTAGCTGGTTACTACAGAAGGTTCATCCAAGACTTTTCTAGAATAGCAAAACCCTTGACTGCATTAACGCATAAAGGGAAGAAATTTGAATGGAAGGATGAACAAGAGAAAGCGTTTCAGTTATTGAAGAAAAAGCTAACTACGGCACCTATATTGTCATTGCCTGAAGGGAATGATGATTTTGTGATTTATTGTGACGCATCAAAGCAAGGTCTAGGTTGTGTATTAATGCAACGAACGAAGGTGATTGCTTATGCGTCTAGACAATTGAAGATTCACGAACAAAATTATACGACGCATGATTTGGAATTAGGCGCGGTTGTTTTTGCATTAAAGACTTGGAGGCACTACTTATATGGGGTCAAAAGTATTATATATACCGACCACAAAAGTCTTCAGCACATATTTAATCAGAAACAACTGAATATGAGGCAGCGTAGGTGGATTGAATTGTTGAATGATTACGACTTTGAGATTCGTTACCACCCGGGGAAGGCAAATGTGGTAGCCGACGCCTTGAGCAGAAAGGATAGAGAACCCATTCGAGTAAAATCTATGAATATAATGATTCACACTAACCTTACTACTCAAATAAAGGAGGCGCAACAAGGAGTTTTAAAAGAGGGAAATTTAAAGGATGAAATACCCAAAGGATCGGAGAAGCATCTTAATATTCGGGAAGACGGAACCCGGTATATTACTGAAAGGATTTGGGTACCAAAATTTGGAGATATAAGAGAAATGGTACTTAGAGAAGCTCATAAAACCAGATACTCAATACATCCTGGAACGAGGAAGATGTACAAGGATCTCAAGAAACATTTTTGGTGGCCGGGTATGAAAGCCGATGTTGCTAAATACGTAGGAGAATGTTTGACGTGTTCTAAGGTCAAAGCTGAGCATCAGAAACCATCAGGTCTACTTCAACAACCCGAAATCCTGGAATGGAAATGGGAAAACATTACCATGGATTTCATCACTAAATTGCCAAGGACTGCAAGTAGTTTTGATACTATTTGGGTAATAGTTGATCATCTCACCAAATCAGCACACTTCCTGCCAATAAGAGAAGATGACAAGATGGAGAAGTTAGCACGACTGTATTTGAAGGAAGTCGTCTCCAGAGATGGAATACCAATCTCTATTATCTCTGATAGGGATGGCAGATTTATTTCAAGATTCTGGCAGACATTACAGCAAGCATTAGGAACTCGTCTAGACATGAGTACTGCCTATCATCCACAAACTAATGGGCAGAGCGAAAGGACGATACAAACGCTTGAAGACATGCTACGAGCATGTGTTATTGATTTCGGAAACAGTTGGGATCGACATCTACCGTTAGCAGAATTTTCCTACAACAACAGTTACCATTCAAGCATTGAGATGGTGCCGTTTGAAGCACTTTATGGTAGAAAGTGCAGGTCTCCGATTTATTGGAGTGAAGTGGGGGATAGACAGATTACGGTTCCGGAGATAATACAAGAACTACCGAGAAGATCATCCAAATTCAACAACGGTTGAAAACCACCCAAAGTCGACAAAAGAGCTACGCTGACATTAAAAGAAAAGATATAGAATTTAAAATTGGAGAGATGGTCATGCTTAAAGTTGCACCTTGGAAAGGCGTTGTTCGATTTGGTAAATGAGGGAAATTAAATCCAAGGTATATTGGACCATTCAAGATTATTGATCGTGTCGGACTAGTAGCTTACCGACTTGAATTACATCAACAACTCGCGGCTGTACATAACACTTTCTACGTCTCGAATTTGAAGAAATGTTTTGCTAAAGAAGATCTCACTATTCCATTAGATGAAATCCAAATCAACGAAAAACTTCAATTCATTGAAGAACCCGTCGAAATAATGGATCGTGAGGTTAAGAGACTTAAACAAAATAAGATACCGATTGTTAAGGTTCAATGGAATGCTCGTAGAGGACTCGAGTTCACCTGGGAGCGTGAAGATCAGATGAAGAAGAAATACCCGCATTTATTTCCAGAAGATACGTCAACACCTCCAACTGCTTAAAATTTCGGGACGAAATTTATTTAACGGGTAGGTACTGTAGTGACCCGAACTTTTCCATGTTTATATATATATTAAATGAAATTGTTATTTACATGATTAAGTTTTTCCAACATGTTAAGCAATCAAACTTGTTAAGACTTGATTAATTGAAATAGGTTTCATATAGACAATTGACCACCCAAGTTGACCGGTGATTCACGAACGTTAAAACTTGTAAAAACTATACGATGACATATATATGGTTATATATATAGTTAACATGATTTTATTATAAGTATGTATCTCATTAGGTATTTTAACAATGAGTTATATACATAAAAATGAGACTATTAATTTAAGAAACTCGAAAACGATATATATAACGATTATCGTTATAACAACGTCTTACTAGGTACATATGAATCATATTAAGATATTGATACACTTGGTTAATTATGTTAAATGATAAGTAAATATATTATTAAGTGTATTAACAATGAAATACATATGTAAAAATAAGACTACTAACTTAATGATTTCGAAACGAGACATATCTGTAACGATTATCGTTGTAACGACATTTAACTGTATATATATCATACTAAGATATATTATATATCATAATATCATGATAATATAACAATTTAACATCTCATTTGTTATAATAAACAATGGGTTAACAACATTCAACAAGATCGTTAACCTAAAGGTTTCAAAACAACATTTACATGTAACGACTAACGATGACTTAACGACTCAGTGAAAATATATATACATGTAGTGTTTTAATATGTATTCATACACTTTTGAAAGACTTCAAGACACTTATCAAAATACTTCTACTTAACAAAAATGCTTACAATTACATCCTCGTTCAGTTTCATCAATAATTCTACTCGTATGCACCCGTATTCGTACTCGTACAATACACAGCTTTTAGATGTATGTACTATTGGTATATACACTCCAATGATCAGCTCTTAGCAGCCCATGTGAGTCACCTAACACATGTGGGAACCATCATTTGGCAACTAGCATAAAATATCTCATAAAATTACAAAAATATGAGTAATCATTCATGACTTATTTACATGAAAACAAAATTACATATCCTTTATATCTAATCCATACACCAACGACCAAAAAAATCTACAAACACTTTCATTCTTCAATTTTCTTCATCTAATTGATCTCTCTCAAGTTATATCTTCAAGTTCTAAGTGTTCTTCATAAATTCCAAAAGTTCTAGTTTCATAAAATCAAGAATACTTCCAAGATTGCAAGTTTACTTCCAAGTTTTCTAAATCCATTCCAAGTAATCATCCAAGATCAAGAAACCTTTGTTACTTACAGTAGGTTATATTTCTAATACAAGATAATAATCATATTCAAACTTTAATTCAATTTCTATAACTATAACAATCTTATTTCGAGTGGAAATCTTACTTGAAATTGTTTTCGTGTCATGATTCTGCTTCAAGAACTTTCAAGCCATCTAAGGATCCTTTGAAGCTAGATCTATTTTTCTCATTTCCAGTAGGTTTATGCAAGGAACTTGAGGTAGTAATGATGTTCATAACATCATTCAATTCATACATATAAAGCTATCTTATTCGAAGGTTTAAACTTGTAATCACTAGAACATAGTTTAGTTAATTCTAAACTTGTTCGCAAATAAAAGTTAATCCTTCTAACTTGACTTTTAAAATCAACTAAACACATGTTCTATATCTATATGATATGCTAACTTAATGATTTAAAACCTGGAAACACAAAAAACACCGTAAAACCGGATTTACGCCGTCGTAGTAACACCGCGGGCTGTTTTGGGTTAGTTAATTAAAAACTATGATAAACTTTGATTTAAAAGTTGTTATTCTAGGAAAATGATTTTTATTATGAATATGAAACTATATCCAAAAATTATGGTTAAACTCAAAGTGGAAGTATGTTTTCTAAAATGGTCATCTAGACGTCGTTCTTTCGACTGAAATGACTACCTTTACAAAAATGACTTGTAACTTATTTTTCTGACTATAAACCTATAATTTTTCTGTTTAGATTCATAAAATAGAGTTCAATATGAAACCATAGCAATTTGATTCACTCAAAACGGATTTAAAATGAAGAAGTTATGGGTAAAACAAGATTGGATAATTTTTCTCATTTTAGCTACGTGAAAATTGGTAACAAATCTATTCCAACCATAACTCAATCAACTTGTATTGTATATTATGTAATTTTGAGATACCATAGACACGTATACAATGTTTCGACCTATCATGTCGACACATCTATATATATTTCGGAACAACCATAGACACTCTATATGTGAATGTTGGAGTTAGCTATATAGGGTTGAGGTTGATTCCAAAATATATATAGTTTGAGTTGTGATCAATACTGAGATACGTATACATTGGGTCCTGGATTGATTCAAGATAATATTTATCAATTTATTTCTGTACATCTAACTGTGGACAACTAGTTGTAGGTTACTAACGAGGACAGCTGACTTAATAAACTTAAAACATCAAAATATATTAAAAGTGTTGTAAATATATTTTGAACATACTTTGATATATATGTATATATTGTTATAGGTTCGTGAATCAACCAATGGCCAAGTCTTACTTCCCGACGAAGTAAAAATTTGTGAAAGTGAGTTATAGTCCCACTTTTAAAATCTAATATTTTTGGGATGAGAATACATGCAGGTTTTATAAATGATTTACAAAATAGACACAAGTACGTGAAACTACATTCTATGGTTGAATTATGAAATCGAATATGCCCCTTTTTATTAAGTCTGGTAATCTAAGAATTAGGGAACAGACACCCTAATTGACGCGAATCCTAAAGATAGATCTATTGGGCCTAACAAACCCCATCCAAAGTACCGGATGCTTTAGTACTTCGAAATTTATATCATATCCGAAGGGTGTCCCGGAATGATGGGGATATTCTTATATATGCATCTTGTTAATGTCGGTTACCAGGTGTTCACCATATGAATGATTTTTATCTCTATGTATGGGATGTGTATTGAAATATGAAATCTTGTGGCCTATTGTTGCGATTTGATATATATAGGTTAAACCTATAACTCACCAACATTTTTGTTGACGTTTAAAGCATGTTTATTCTCAGGTGAATACTAAGAGCTTCCGCTGTTGCATGCTAAAATAAGGACAAGATTTGGAGTCCATGTTTGTATGATATTGTGTAAAAACTGCATTCAAGAAACTGATTTCGATGTAACATATTTGTATTGTAAACCATTATGTAATGGTCGTGTGTAAACAGGATATTTTAGATTATCATTATTTGATAATCTACGTAGAGCTTTTTAAACCTTTATTTATGATATAAAGGTTATGGTTTGTTTTAAAATGAATGCAGTCTTTGAAAAACGTCTCATATAGAGGTCAAAACCTCGCAACGAAATCAATTAATATGGGACGTTTTTAATCAATAAGAACGGGACATTTCAAAATCCCATCTTGACTACATACGTCCTAGATATATACTTTGTATCTCACCTGAGCTCTTCCTTGTGAACTACCATATTTTAGAATAGCGAAGGAAAGAATCAAGGCACAACACTTAGTGAATATCCGAACCCAATATGTATCTCAGGTCAGAGGATACAATGACATTCGCCTTTACTCAAGATTACATGTGATCAACCACAAAGGATCCATTTAGTAAGTCTTGAGAGCGGGTCTTCCAATATTTGTTTCTCACAAATATCTATGAACCTTGGTAGCAACCTTGCCTCACATTCAGCCTATGAATGTATACCAATCCAAGTTCATAATAGTCTAAACCTCACACTTGTTCCCACAAATGTGATCGACTACGGAATTTAGAATAATTACTTATTCATGGATAAAATATGCAAAATAGGAACATGACTCAAGATTAATAAATTAACACCATAATTATATTAATGAGTTTGAACCACTTCGTTCCGATACAATACATAAAACAGATCACAACCAATCACTAGAATATCGAAGCCCTAATGCACTAACATGCCCTTGATGTTTTGTACCATGTAAAAGCTTCGTGAGTGGATCCGCTATATTAAGATCTGTGTGAACTTTGCGAATACATATCTTTCCCTTTTCAACTTCATCCCTTATGTAGTTGAATCTTCGCTCAATGTGACGGGTCTTTTGGTGAGCACGAGGTTCCTTGATTTGAGCAATCGCACCCTCATTGTCACAAAAGATCTCAAGAGGGCCCTGAATGGAAGGGACTATTCCTAAGTCGTCGATGAATTTATTCATCCATGCAGCTTCCTGAGCTACCAATGAGGCAGAAATGTACTCTGACTCTGTAGTGGATAATGCAATAACATCCTGTTTTGAACTCTTCCAAGAGACCGCACCTCCATTTAACGTGAAGACATAACCGGATTGTGATCGAGAATCATCTCGATCAGTTTGGAAACTTGCGTCCACGTAACCCTTTACTGCGAGTTCCTTCTCACCAGAGCCGTATATAAGAAACATATCCTTAGTCCTCCTAAGGTATTTCAATATACTTTTAACCGCAATCTAATGACTGTTTCCTGGGTTATTCTGGTATCTACTTGTCAAGCTAAGAGCGCATGACACATCCGGTCTAGTGCATATCATTGCATACATGATTGACCCAATAGCAGATGCGTACGGGACTTTCTTCATTCTCTCTTGTTCATCTTTCGTGGTAGGACACTGAGATGAACTGAGAAGCGTTCCTCTTTGAATAGGTACCAAACCTTTCTTAGAGTTGTCCATCTTGAACCTTTTCAAGATCTTTTCAATGTATGCACTTTGATTCAAGATGGACAACTCTAAGAAAGGTTTGGTACCTATTCAAACCTATCAGTTTCTTGGATCTATCCCTGTAGATCCCAATCCCCAAAACGTATTGTGCTTCTCCAAGATCCTTAATGGAGAAGCATTTACTTAGCCAAGTTTTAACACCTTGCATTGCCGGAATATCATTTCCAAATAACAATATGTCATCCACATATAGTATAAGGAACATGATTGTGCTCCCACTAGCTTTCTTGTATACACAAGCTTTATCACCATTTTTAATGAAGCCGAATTTCTTGGCCTCCTCATTAAAACGATGATTCCACATTCAAGATGCTTGTTTCAATCCGTAGATTGACTTCTTTAACTTGCATACCTTTTTAGGATATTTCAGATCAACAAAACCTTCAGGCTGAACCATATAGACATCTTCCTCAAGATGTCCATTTAGGAAAGCGGTCTTGACATCTATTTGCCATATTTCATAATCATAATGAGCAGCAATGGCAAGTAATATCCTAATAGACTTTAGCATTGCCACAGGCGAAAAAGTTTCATCATAGTCAACCCCTTGAGTTTGAGTGAAACCTTTTGCTACAAGTCTAGCTTTATATGTATCCAAGTTTCCATGTATATCGGTTTTCATTTTGAAAAGCCATTTACAATCAACTAGCCTTGAGCCAGTAGGTTGTGCAACAAGTTCCCAAACTTGGTTGTCATACATGGATTGCATCTCAGCGTTCATGGCTTCCTGCCATTTATCCTTATCAATCATTGATAAAGCATCTTGGTAGTTTGTTGGTTCATCCAAATCAACCACATAGCAACCATCCATGAGAAACCCATATCTCTCAGGAGGATTACTAATCCTACCAGATCTGCGAACGTCTTGTGTATTTTGATCATCCATTTGATCACTCTCAACATTTTCATGTTGAGTGCTAGTGTCAACCAATTTTGTATCATCTACTTGATTTTGAACCTCTTCAAGATCTATCTTCCTCTCACTATTTCCTTCCATTAGGAACTTAGTTTCAAGGAATTCAGCCTTTCGAGCAACAAATACATCTTGCTTGGTTGGATCATAGAAATAGTATCCCATATCATACTTGGGATATCCTATGAAGATACACTTCGTGGATCGAACATTCAACTTATTTGGGACGTAATGCTTAAGATAAGCTTCACATCCCCATACCTTTAAGTATGATAGAGATGGAGGTTTGGAAAACCACATCTCATGAGGAGTTCGTTCCACTTTCTTGGTTGGGGCCATATTTAAAATACGAGCCACGGAGCATAGAAAATAACCCCAAAATGATAGAGTAACGAGCTTCTTGCCATCATAGATCGAACCATATCCATTAGGGTTCGGTTCCTCCTTTCGAAAACCCCATTTATTTGGGGTGTTCTAGGTGGAGTAAGTTGCAAGATAATCCCACAACTTCTAAGATGATCCTGGAAAGCATCACTCAGGTATTCACCTCCTCTATCGGTATGAAGTACCTTGATTGTCTTATTGAGTTGATTTTGTACTTCGTTTTGATATTCCTTGAATGCTTCAAAAGTTTCGTCCTTGTGTCTTAATAAGTAGACATATCCGAAACGACTAAAGTCATCAATGAAAGTAACGAAGTATCTTTCACCATTCCTAGTTATGGGCTTAAAGGGTCCACATACATCCAAATGTATTAATCCCAATAAGTCTTTAGCCCTTTCATAGGTCCCTTTGAAAGGTGCTTTAGTCATTTTGCCTTGTAAATAAGATTCACATACATCAAATGAGTCTAGTTCATTTTATTTCAAAAGTACATTCTTTTGAAGTTTATGAAGGTATTTCATATGCCCGAGAGACATATTAAATTAACGTGGCTAATATGTTTTGATCCAAGTCGGGTCATACCCAATAACAAGCTTACCGACACCTTATTTGTATTTGATCTTAACGATTGGATCATTGATCAAATACGCGACACTTGAATTTTAAGAAAAATGGTTTTCTGAGATATTACTTAATGTGTATATATATAAATTATGGAATAATTTATATAACAAGAGTTTAAATTATTTATGGGTTAAATAATTGATTTTGTTATGTTACATTTTATAAAGTTTTGGTTTTAAAAAAATTAATGTACATAACAAATATATATATGGAAGTATTATAAAGAGTTTTATAAAAATCAAACTTTTATAAAGCTTATTTTATAACATGAAAGGGAAGTGGCATTGGAGGTGTACACACATGCTAAAGACTTAGATTCTTTGACCCATGCTTTCCCATTTCCATATACAAGTATCTTGACTCTTGGAAAAACACATACATGGAAATACACTTAAAAAAAAACTGCACAAAAAACCCTCCAAAACAGCTGATTCTGGCCTTGGGGTTTAGTGTGCACAAAGGGGTTCTTAGTTTGGTTTTGCAAGCTTAATTCAAGTGTAATTAAATCCTAACCAAAAGCTAGGGTTTTGGTGCACAAGTTTGGGGTATAACAACTTGAGGTTTAATTCTTTTGGAGCTCCATTCATCATCATCATCTTCATCACTTATCAACAAGCTTGGAGTAGGTATAAACTCTTTTCTTGCTTGTAGTTTGTAAGTATGTTTCACAACTTGATCCTAATTGGGATTTAACTTTAATTGGTTAAAGTATAACAAGTTCTAAAATGGTAATACTTACATGCTTCTGCTTTATTTGTTAATAAAATGTTTTAAGTATTATGTAACTTGTTAAATCCCAACAATGGTATCTAGAGCCGATGTTATTGAAATATGCTTCGAGATGGTTATTATGCTCACTATATATTTTGCATTTTATGTACATGCATGAAAGTAAAATGCAAAAATTTATATGTTTGGGTGGGTTTGTTGGTTTGGTCAAAATTTAGGAGGTTCCAAATGGGTTTGGAACTTGCCATTTGGTCATTTTTTGTCGTATGTTAAAGTTCACAATCAAGCCTTGACCTTGTGTTTGAATGGTTGCATGTTTGGTTGATTATTTATTATTCATTTGGTATGTAATATTAATTCATTCATTTGGTTTGTAATAATATTATTTTGGTTATGTAATTTATTTTATATTTGGTATGTAAAATAGATTAGGTTATAATTTCATTTTTTAGAGAAAAATGTATTAGGATATATTTTGTAAAAAAAAAATGATGAAGATGATGAAGACTTGAAGAACACAAGAAGAAGCATTTGGATGCAAGATTAAGTGGGAGATTTAAAATCTCCTACTTTGTGTTATACCCCCTTAACCGGTGGCATTTGTTTTCGGCTAAACAAATGTCTACCAAATTGGATTGATTGTGAACATATTTGTTTTGCATGCATGGTTGTTTATTGTGTTTGTATGTTTGGTTGCTACAAGAATATCACAAGTTAACAACAAGAAAAATGACAATTTAATTGGTTAAATTAGACATTATTAATGACATGCAAAACGACAATTTAATTGGTTAAATTAAAAGTGGCAAAGGATTTAATAATTGGTTATTAAGACACAATAAAATGGTTTATTTTTAAAGTAATAAAATTGGTTTTATTACATAATATGAAAAATGGATTTTCACATGAACCACACACTAAATGCATGTTAGTGTATGGTACTATAGTTTTCTTAAACTAGAAATTATGAAAACTTAAAATCCCTAAATGAACAAGGTAAACAAGTTAAACTCCATCCTTATTGTGTGACACTTAGGCATATTAGGGAACTCATGATGGGATAAAGGTCACCTAACCATTATGAACAAACTAATATGATTAAGGTGAATTTCGCACACTTGTGGGATAAAGGTCACCTAACCACTTGTATGTTGAATTTACACGTTTACATAAGTAGGACGACTTGATTTGGGAATCATGAACTTAGGGTCACCGAAGCATGAGGAACAAATAGGCGTTGATGGGATAAATATGCCATGCAAAAGGATTGCATGATCCCATAACTTAGAAGTTGCAAAAGGATTGCAATTATCATACAATGACTACCTAGCTAAATCAAATGACGGGATAAAGGTCACCTAACCGAAATTTGGTTTACCGTTGGATTCTAAAATTTAATAAATATCAATTGGATTTAAAGGGTATTGATTGTTAAATTAAAATTGATACTTAAACAACTTTGTTAAATTTTGTAGATGGCTGCCAATAACAACAACATTCCAAACGCACCAATCAACTTTAACAACCTATCGTTGAGGTCAATCCTCGAAAAGGAAAAACTCAACCATACGAACTTCATAGATTGGTTTCGCAATCTAAGAATTGTCCTCAAACTAGAGGATAGGGCATATGTGTTGGAAGACCCCATTCCCGATCAACCGGACGAGGATGATACGGAAGGCATGGCTTATTGGGAGAAATATTGCACCGATTCAGTACAAGTTTCTTGCCTCATGCTTGGGACTATGATACCAGAACTCCAAAAGGATTTCGAGCATCATAGTGCATATGACATGATCACACAATTGAAGGAGATGTTCTTTCAACAAGCTCGTGTCGAGCGCTTCGAAACGGTTCGAGCGCTTCATGCATGTCAGATGGACGACTCCCAATCCGTTTCATCTTATGTCCTTAAGATGAAAAGCCTAATTGATCGAGCAAACCATCTAAATTGCAACGTGTCTAATGAATTAGCCACGGACCTTATCCTTTATTCTTTGTTAAAGAGGTTTGACACATTTGTAATGAATTACAACATGAATGGATGGGATAAGAGCATTGGCGAATTACATGCCATGCTTAAGACGACCAAAGCGAGCATAGGTAAAAGGGCTTCACCCATGTTTATGATCAATGAAGGCGGGTCCAAAAACAATAACACTTCTAAGCCGAAGGCGGCTAAGAGGAAAGGACCCACCTACTAAGGCAAAGGCAAGGGAAAGGAAAATATGGTTACCCCAACCAACAAGAACAAAAAGCAAAAGGTTGCCGGTAAAGCTAACCCCAAGGAAGATCCGTGCTTTGGTTGTGGTGAAATGGGTCACTGGAAACGCAACTACGTGGTCTACCTAAAGGAGTTGAAACAAAAGAGGGATGCAGGGCAAACCTCAGGTAATGTATATATGGTATACATTGAGCTTAGTATTACTTCTTCTAATACATGGGTATTAGACACAGGATGTGGAATTCACATTTGCAATTCTATGTAGGGGTTCAAGAGAAGTAAACAAGAAGCGGGAACATCAAGTCTCTTCATGGGAAATGGAGTTAAGGTGCACGTAGTAGCTCAAGGAGACTTTATTTTGAAGCTTCCAAGTGGTTTGGAGCTTATTTTGAAAAATGTTTTGTATGCACCTGATTTATCTCGAAACATTATTTCTGTATCCCGTTTGAAACAATGTGGTTTTAATCTTAATTTCATTAATGATGATATCCATGTTTCTTTGGATAATGTGTTCTATTTCAAGGCTTCGCCTTTGAATGGTATTTATGAATTGGTTCATGATGACACATCATACAATAGCTCAATATACCATGCAAACACCAAGAAACTCAAAAGGGATTTGAGTGATTCCTACTTATGGCATTGTCGTCTTGGTCACAAAACCAGAACCAAATGCATACACTTCAAAAGAATGGCGTTTTGAAATCAAATGAACTAGACTCGTTTGATGTATGTGAATCTTGTTTACAAGGCAAAATGACTAAAGCACCTTTCAAAGGGACCTATGAAAGGGCTAAAGACTTATTGAGATTAATACATTCGGATGTATGTGGACCCTTTAAGCCCATGACTAGGAATGGTGAAAGATACTTCGTTACTTTTTTTAAAGACTTTAGTCGTTTCGGATATGTCTACTTATTAAGACACAAGGACAAAACATTTGAAGCATTCAAGGAATATCAAAACGAAGTACAAAATCAACTCAATAAGACAATCAAGGTACTTCATACTGATAGAGGAGGTGAATACCTAAGCGATGCTTTCCAAGATCATCTTAAAAGTTGTGGGATTATCTCGTAACTTACTCCTCCTAGAACACCCCAACTTAATGGAGTATCCGAAAGGAGGAACCGAACCCTAATGGATATGGTTCGATCTATGATGTCTAGAAGCTCGTTACCTCTATCATTTTGGGGTTATTGTCTATGCTCCGTGGCTCGTATTTTAAATATGTCCCCAACCAAGAAAGTGGAACGAACTCCTCATGAGATGTGGTTTGGAAAACCTCCATCTCTATCATACTTAAAGGTATGGGGATGTGAAGCTTACCCTAAGCATTACGTCCCTAATAAGTTGAATGCTCGATCCACGAAGTGTATCTTCATATGATATCCCAAGGATGATATGGGATACTATTTCTATGATCCATCCGAGCATAATGTATTTGTTGCTTGGAAGGCGGAATTCCTTGAAACTAAGTTCCTAATGGAAGGTAATAGTGAAAGGAAGATAGATCTTGAAGAGGTTCAAGATCAAGTAGATGATACACAATTTGTTGACACTAGCACTCAACATGAAAGTGTTGAGAATGATCAAATGGATGATCAAAGTATACAAGACGTTCACAGATCTGGTAGGATTAGTAATCCTCCTGAGAGATATGGGTTTCTCATGGATGGTTGCTATGTGGTTGATTTGGATGAACCAACAAACTACCAAGATGCTTTATCAAGTATTAATAAAGATAAATGGCAGGAAGCCATGAACGCTGAGATGCAATCCATGTAAGACAACCAAGTTTGGGAACTTGTTACACAACCTACTGGCTCAAGGCTAGTTGATTGTAAATGGCTTTTCAAAATGAAAACCGACATACATGGAAACTTGGATACATATAAAGCTAGACTTGTAGCAAAAGGTTTCACTCAAACTCAAGGGGTTGACTATGATGAAACTTTTTCGCCTGTGGCAATGCTAAAGTCTATTAGGATATTACTTGCCAATTATGATTATGAAATATGGCAAATGGATGTCAAGACTGCTTTCCTAAATGGACATCTTGAGGAAGATGTCTATATGGTTCAGCCTGAAGGTTTTGTTGATCCGAAATATCCTAAAATGGTATGCAAGTTAAAGAAGTCAATCTACGGATTGAAACAAGCATCTAGAATGTGGAATCATCGTTTTAATGAGGAGGCCAAGAAATTTAGCTTCATTAAAAATGGTGATGAAGCTTGTGTATACAAGAAAGCTAGTGGGAGCACAATCATGTTCCTTGTACTATATGTGGATGATATATTGTTATTTGGAAATGATATTCCAGCAATGCATGGTGTTAAAGCTTGGCTAAGTAAATGCTTCTCCATTAAGGATCTTGGAGAAGCACAATACGTTTTGGGGATTGTGTGACGATCGCTCCAAATCCATATGGACGAACACGTCATTCATCGATTTCATTGCGAGGTATTTGACCTCTATATGATACGTTTTGTAAACATTGCATTCTTTTGAAAAGGCACACCATAAATGAATATTTAAATCAAAGGTTTTCGACATCTGATGATTTCTACATATAGACAATCACCGTAAATAATAGTTTACAATAGTAATTCCGTTGACAATGCAGTCAAAATAAGATACATGGTGATGATTTGGTGAATGCAACGTTTCCTTGATAAATATGCCATGTAAGACTCCATGCACATAGCTTGTCTAACATATAAGCAAACAGCGGAAGACTTCTAGGGAACCTGAGAATAAACATGCTAACAAATGTCAACACAAAGGTTGGTGAGTTCATAGTTTTAGTGTTTCGCATAATATGTATATAAAAGTGGATCACAAGATTTCAGTTGTTTCATCCAGAAACGTTTATCAAAAGTTTGTCAATAGATTCTACGTAACAGAGCACCCTGGTAACTAAGCTTTAACGTTATAATGATAAATACCCCATTCGTTTTAATACACGCAAACCAACGTGTCCTAAACTCAAATAACACACGTCCGTTAAAAGGCTAGCGCTCTAGCTCGGACGGGGATGTCAAGCCCTATGGATCCATATACTGTTATTCGCGCCCACCAGTCCATATCCTATGTACTGGCAGCTACTAGTTACCAAAGCTAAGGGATTTTCGGTTCAAACTCAGTGTAGAATTAAGTATGTACTTGTATCCATTGTGTTTAAAATAAATTGCATGTATTCTCGGCCCAAAAATATATACTGCAAAAGCAATTAAAAAGGGAACAAATGAAACTCACCTTAGCCGCATATAAAGTCGTTCACCAAAATGTGACCGAAACTCGGATTACCAAATAACTGTAGATCTCAACCTAGAGAACATATGTTGGTCAATAATTGTTTATCAAGCTAGGTCGGGTCATAGTGTATCACAATTCTAATGCTCGAGATCGACATACAGTAGTTATCAAAAGTCATTTCAAAAAGTCAATTTTGACAATTGTTCAACAAAACGAGACGTGCCTTATATAAGGATTCATTTACTTGACTAGTAGTATTTTATCAATCTCATAAACAGGTTGTTTAAATATTAATTGCAGATTCAAAAGCAATTCCAATTAACGTCAATTATAATTCAGTTGACCATATCTTTTAATTCATGCATCAAAATTACGCAATTTCTAAATGAAAAGTTATTGATTTTTCGCCAGCTTTCCGAAAACATGTATATCATATACCTTTTACCAGTAATATATGTATTTAATTCGTGATTCATTATAAACTGTTTAACGAAGAAATTTAGCATACAAGCATGTATAAATGTATACTCGAGCACTAGACATGTATACACTATTAATATATAAAAGATAAGATATGAATGCTCACGTATCAATATTGAGATTCAATATTGCAGGAAAGTACGTAGACGCAACAGAGATGATAAATACTAGGTTTGACTTGCGAACAATACCCATGAACATTACCCATAACCTCCATAGCTATAACCCATAATTTCCTTAGTTTTATCCCGTTTGAAGCTTGTTTTGAAAGTGACACGCTCATGACCTCGTCGTAATATTTTATGTATAATATTACCAAAAATATTAAGATTAATAATAATAATAATCTTAATAATAATAATAATATAATAATAATAATAATAATAATAATAATAATAAATAAATAAATAAATAAATAAATACTTACATAGTAATAGGTGTAAAAAACATGCGCAAGAAACCTGGTATTTATAGCCATAATTCCTGATTCTGATGCTCATGCGATCGCATGGGTTTTATGCCTATTTCTCATGCGATCGCATGGCCATCAGATCCAGCTCACATATTTTTTGTTTTCTTGTTTGTCGACATAATTAAATATAATATATATAATATAAATAATTTAAATAATTAATTATATATTATATTAAATTCATGTGCATAGTTGACTTGTAATTTTCGTTCCGATGACTCGTACGTTGTCACTCGACTTATGTCCCGGTTCCGGTTTCTCGAACGCACTTTCGTACGCTTAGAAAACTCGCAATTTACATTTTGTGACTCGTACTTTTGTCAAAATATAGTCTTAAATTATCAATAAACTATATCATTCAAAGTGTATCTTAAACTTTCGAGTGTTTTGGTCATTTACTTCTATAAATCATTGTCTCGCTATTTGTTAATATATATATATATATATAATAACAAATCATTTTATGACCAAGTTAATATATATTTTCAACATTCATAAACACGTTTTAAATATAGTCGTAAGTTGTTCATACAATTAATATTCCAACTTATCATATATATTCAAATAAATATTTAAACCAATAAGTTTAATGTACGGTATCAAAAAAATTAATACATTGTTACGTTTTCAAGTTATAGTATATATATATGTATCTATATACATATAATTGTTCGCGAATCGTCGAGAACAACCGAAAGGTATTTGAATATATGAAAATAGTTCAAAAATTTTGAGATTCAGTTTTACAGACTTTGTTTATCGTGTCGAAAATGTTACTCATACAAAGATTAAGTTTAAATTTGGTCAGAAATTTCCGGGTCATCACAGATTGGGATCTACAGAGATAGATTTAAGAAACTGATAGGTTTGAATCAAAATGCATACATTGAAAAGATCTTGAAAAGGTTCAAGATGGAAAACTCTAAGAAAGGGTTGGTACCTATTCAAAGAGGAACGCTTCTCAGTTCATCCCAGTGTCCTACCACGAAAGATGAACAAGAGAGAATGAAGAAAGTCCCGTACGCATCTGCTATTGGGTCCATCATGTATGTAATGATATGCACTAGACCGGATGTGTCATGCGCTCTTCGCCTGACAAGTAGATACCAGAATAACCCAGGAAACAGTCATTGGATTGCTGTCAAAAGTATATTGAAATACCTTAGGAGGACTAAGGATATGTTTCTAATATATGGGTCTGGTTAGGAAGAACTCGCTGTAAAAGGTTACGTGGACGCGAGTTTCCAAACTGATCGAGATGATTCTCGGTCACAGTCCGGTTATGTCTTCATGTTAAATGGAGGTGCGGTCTCTTGGAAGAGTTCAAAACAGGATGTTGTTGCATTATCCACTACAGAGTCGGAGTATATTGTCACCTCATTGGCAGCTCAGGAAGCTGCATGGATGAAGAAATTCATCGATGACTTAGGAATAGTCCCTTCCATTCAGGACCCTCTTGAGATCTTTTGTGACAACGAGGGTGCGATTGCTCAAATCAAGGAACCTCGTGCTCACCAAAAGACCCGTCACATTGAGCAGAGATTCAAATACATAAGGGATGAAGTTGAAAAGGGAAAGGTATGTATTCGCAAAGTTCACACAGATCTTAATATAGCGGATCCACTCACGAAACTCTTACATGGTGCAAAACATCAAGGGCATGTTAGTGCATTAGGGCTTCGATATTCTAGTGATTGGTTGTGATATGTTTTAAGTATTGTAACGGAACAAAATTGTTCAAACTCATTAATATAATTATGGTATTAATTTATTTTGAGTTATGTTCCTATTTTGCATATTTTATCCATGAATAAGTAATTATTCTAAATTCCGTAGTCGATCACATTTGTGGGAACAAGTGTGAGGTTTAGACTATTATGAACTTGGATTGGTATACATTTACGGGATGAATGTGGGGCAAGGTTGCAACCAAGGTTCATAGATATTTGTGGGATACAAATATTGGAAGACCCGCCCTCAAGATTTACTAAATGGAGCCTTTGTGGTTGATCACATGTAGTCTTGAGTAAAGGCGAACATCATTGTATCCTCTGACCTGAGATACATATTGGGTTCGGATATTTACCAAGTATTGTGCCTTGATTCTTTCCTTCGCTATTCTGAAATATGGTAGTTCATAAGGAAGATCTCAGGTATAATGCAAGGTATATATTTAGGACGTATGTAGTCAAGATGGAATTTGTCCCTCTTATTCGTTGAGAGTCGGATGTCTATGGCCTGTTAAAGTTAAATCTAGAAGAGAGTGATCACTATGTGTCTCTTGGATTTAACATGACATCTAGGATGAAAGAAAATAATGAAAGATTCACCTATTCATATTCGAGATGGAAACTCGAAAGGGATGATGTTATTGAATGGCACAAAGTCATAACATATTGGGGGTGATGGACGGTCGTTAGGTGGTATCCATCACTTGCATTAATTTCTTATGTTTCTCGTGCAAGTGGGAGATTGAAGGTATTTCGTATGCCCGAGAGACATATTAAATTAATGTGGCTAATATGTTTTGATCCAAGTCAGGTCATACCCAATAACAAGCTTACCTACACCTTATTTGTATTTGATCTTAACGATTGGATCATTGATCAAATACGCGACACTTGAATTTTAAGAAAATTTTTTATCTGAGATATTACTTGATGTGTATATATATAAATTATGGAATAATTTATATAACAAGAGTTTAAATTATTTATGGGTTAAATAATTGATTTTGTTATGTTACATTTTATAAAGTTTTGGTTTTATAAAAATAAATGTACATAACAAATATATATATATGGAAGTATTATAAAGAGTTTTATAAAAATCAAACATTTATAAAACTTATTTTATAACATGAAAGGGAAGTGGCATTGGAGGTGTACACACATGCTAAAGACTTAGATTCTTTGACCCATGCTTTCCCATTTCCATATACAAGTATCTTGACTCTTGAAAAAACACATACATGCAAATACACTTAAAAAAAAAACTGCACAAAAAACCTCCAAAACAGCTGATTATGGCCGTGGGGTTTAGTGTGCACAAAGGGGTTCTTAGTTTGGTTTTTCAAGCTTAATTCAAGTGTAATTAAATCCTAACCAAAAGCTAGGGTGTTTGTGCACAAGTTTGGGGTATAACAACTTGAGGTTTCATTCTTTTGGAGCTCCATTCATCATCATCATCTTCATCACTTATCAACAAGCTTGGAGTAGGTATAAACTCTTTTCTTACTTGTATTTTGTAAGTATGTTTCACAACTTGATCCTAATTGGGATTTAACTTTATTTGGTTAAAGTATAACAAGTTCTAAAATGGTAATACTTACATGCTTCCGCTTTATTTGTTAATAAAATTTTTTAAGTATTATGTAACTTGTTAAATCCCAATAGTGTATGCATTCGATTCTTGTTTATGTGACCAAGGCGACAATGCCATAAGTAGGAATCACTCAAATCCTTTTTGAGTTTCTTGGTGTTTGCATGGTATATTGAGCTATTGTATGATGTGTCATCATGAACCAATTCATAAATACCATTCAAAGGCGAAGCCTTGAAATAGAACACATTATCTAAAGAAACATGGATATCATCATTAATGAAATTAAGATTAAAACCACATTGTTTCAAACGAGATACAGAAATAATGTGTGACGATCGCTCCAAATCCATATGGACGAACACGTCATTCATCGATTTCATTGCGAGGTATTTGACCTCTATATGATACGTTTTGTAAACATTGCATTCTTTTGAAAAGGCATACCATAAATGAATATTTAAATCAAAGGTTTTCGACATCTGATGATTTCTACATATAGACAATCACCTTAAATAATAGTTTACAATAGTACTTCCGTTGACAATGCAGTCAAAATAAGATACATGGTGATGATTTGGTGAATGCAACGTTTTCTTGAAAAATATGTCATGTAAGACTCCATGCACATAGCTTGTCTAACATACAAGCAAACAGCGGAAGACTTCTAGGAAGCTGAGAATAAACATGCTAACAAGTGTCAACACAAAGGTTGGTGAGTTCATAGTTTTAATGTTTTGCATAATCTGTACATAAAGGTGGATCACAAGATTTCAGTTGTTTCATCCAGAAAATTTTATCAAAATATTCTACAAGATTGAGCACCCTGGTAACTAAGCTTTAACGTCTATATAATAAGTACCCCTTTTTTTAACATACATGCAACCAACATGTACAATACATGCAAACCAACGTGTACTAAACTCAAATAGCATACGTATGTTTTATAGTTCAGGTTAGGGTTTCTATACCTGGAAAAGACAGGGATGTCAAGCCCTATGGATCCATATATAACTACTCACGCCCACCAGTTCTTATAACTGGCAGTTACTAGTTACCAAAGCTAAGGGATTTTCGGTTCAAACTCAGTGTAGATTTTAGTATGTACTTGTGTCCATTGCGTTTAAAATAAATTGCATGTATTCTCAGCCCAAAATGTAAAGAGAAAAAGGAATCATATGAAACTCACCTTAGCAGCACATAAAGTCGTTCAGCGAAATGTGACCGAAACTCGGAATATCAAATAACCGTAGATCTCAACCTAGAGAACATATGTTGGTCAATAAATGTCTATCAAGCTAGGTCTGGTCATAGTGTATCACAATCCTAATGCGCGAGATCGACATACAAAAGTTATCCAAAGTCATTTCAAAAAGTCAATTTTGACAATAGTTCAACAAAACGAGACGTACCTTATATAAGGATTCATTTACTCGGTTGGTAATATTCAAAAATCCAATTTATCAATCTTACAAACAAGTTGTTTAAATATTAATTGCAGATTTAAAAGCAATTCCAATTAACGTCAATTATAATTCAGTTGATCATATCTTTTAATCCGTTCATCGAAACTATTCGATATCTAAATGAAAAGTTATTGATTTTTTGCCAACTTTCCAAAAACATGTATATCATATACCTTTTACCAGTAATATATGTATTTAATTCGTGATCTATTATAAACTGTTTAACGACAAAATTTAGCATACATGCATGCATAAATATACATACTCGAGCACTAGACATGGATACACAATTAATATACAAAAGATAAAATATGAATGCTCACATATCAATATTGTGATTCATTATTGTAGAAAAGTAAGCAGACGCAACATAGATGATAAACACTAGGTTTGATTCATAAATATACCCCCGAACATTTCCCATAATTTCCTTAGCTCTATCCCGCTTGAAAACCCATTTTGAAAGTGACACGCTCAAGACCTCGTCGTAGTATTTTATGTATAATATTAATACTACTAACAATTATAAGATTAATAATAATATTAATAATAATAATAATAATAATAATAATAATAATAGTAATAATAATAATAATAATAATAATAATCATAATAATCATAATAATAATAATAATAATAATAATAATAATAATAATAATAATAATAATAATAATAATAATAATAATAATAATAATAATAATAATAATAATAATAATAATAATAATAATGATAATAATAATAATAATAATATAAATAAAATAAATAAATACTTACGGAGTAATTGAATCAAAACATAAGCAAAATGATCGAGCTTTTATAGGTGTGGCCTGTCCCCAGACCCCATGCGATCGCATGGTTCTGAAGGCCATTGGCCATGCGATCGCATGGCCCATTTTTCCAGCTCACATAATTTTGGCAACTAGCTCGTCGACATATTTTTATAATATATATAATATATAATTTAAATTAATTACTTATATATTATATTTTATTCTCGTGCATAGTTGATTTGTAATTTTTGTTCCGATAAGTCGTACGTCGTCACTCGACTTATGTCCCGGTTCCGGTTTTTCGAATGTCCCTTCGTACGCTGAGAAAATTTGCTCTTTACGTTTCGTGACACGTACCTTTGTCAAAATATAGTCTTAAATTATCAATAAACTATATCACTCAAAGTATATCTTAAACTTTCGAGTGTTTTGGTCATTTACTTCTATAAATCATCATCTCGTAGTATATACATATACATTTTCATTTTGAAATAGTGTTTTACTGTAGCAAAGTTTTTTTTAACTGTAGCAAATAGTGATTTTTGAAAACACTATAGCTTTTCGGGTACTGTAGCAATTCAAAAATACCGTAGCAAATTAGTGTTTTACAGGTTCATCTTAGACGTTTTAGTTAACTTATCTAAATATCAATCGAATCAATAATCGAATGTTACTATCGTTTACTAAATAACTTGAAATCATATATATATATATATATATATATATATATATATATATATATATATATATATATATATATATATATATAGATATATGCACATTAAGTTATATATATATTGTTCGTGAATCTTCGAGAACAGTCAAAGAATAATTGATTACATGAATATAGTTCCAAAACTTTGAGACTCAACATTACAGACTTTGCTTATCGTGTCGAAAACATTAAATCATTTAAAGATAAAGTTTAAATTTGGTCAGAAATTTCCCGGTCATCACAGTACCTACCCGTTAAAGAAATTTCGTCCCGAAATTTAAGTGAGGTCGTCATGGCTAACAATAAAAATGTTTACATGACGAATATGAGTTGATAAATAGAATTTTATCACCGTTGAATAATATGGATAAAACAATCCGATTTCTCGAAACGTATGAGAGAAGTTATCGTAAAAGAGTGAAATGAAAGAATAGAGATTCGTCTTAACTTTTGACGTAGTTACGATTGATTTTCGGAATTTAAGGAATAGAAAATCTTCATAATCTAAATAAGATTTGATTCTTCGAAATTTAAGGAAATTAAGATTTCCTTTAAATGCGTAATCTGCCTCGATTATTATGTCTGATATTTTGCTATAAATTAACCACTTCCATTTCATTATTTTCACCACTCCTACATCTTCTTCCTTATTTCATACTTCCAAAAGATTGTGAAATGCTTAATCTAGTTCTGATTCTTGATATTTTCTTGGCTATCGTATCCTTCATTCTTCTTTTTCATCTGCCACCAGAGGAAGTTATTTTCTTCTACTATTACCTTGGGGTTATAGTATTTTTCATTTTCCCATGTCTTTATATTGCTATACGCATTGATATACACGGTTTGTAATATATGTGTTGTTGTCAGGCTTTATATTTTCCCTTATATTTAGGAGATCCATGCTTTCGTTTTTCCTTCCCGACTTCAAGTCAAGCGAATAATGGTCCAGAATTCGTAGGTATGAATTTCGGAATGAACATAATTAATGTTCTAAGAAAGAAATGGTAATGGCACAATCTGACTTGTCAAATTACCAGAAAACCTCGAAAAAGACCGAATCATCAAGAAAAATATTTTCTTGATATGTTTAGAGGTTAAATAGAATGAAAGAGTTATGTAACATGGTTCATGATAAGGGTATGACCTGTGAACCTTTATCATGTTCCATTAGAAACTCAGCATGACTTACTGTAATATAATCACGTTGATCAAGTGTCATTATATTATACCAACTCATACTTCAGTTCCCAACATTACTTCAAAACATCCATTTTTTTGAATTTTTTAGATTTTAGAAACTAAAATAGTTTCTTTTATGATGTAACACAGATAGCGCGAAGAGGTAATGATTTCAGATAAAAATGGTTTCGAAAAATATCTTCAGAAATATGGAGGATATTTATAATGGGAGATACGATGATATCTTAGAATATTTAAGATAAGATGATGATGAAGAATATTGTCCGCAAAGGTTTTAGAGTAAGGAGCAGGTATTCGCTAATGATTTTAGCAGACACTGAATCATTTGGATTCTTTGAAGGTAGATTTAGTCTTTGTGATTTGTCCACAGCCTCCTTCATGGTCTGCTCAATCCGTTTTTCAGTTTCAAACCTTCTCTTTTTCTCAGCTTTACCACCATACTATTCTTTATCATCAAACTTTTGACTGTTAAAGTTGTTTACCATTTTTGCTGCTTCATCAGCATTGTTCCAATTTCAGAGAACTAGTTCATAGTTTGGGATGTTTTTTAGAAACTTCACATTCAAAATATGTAAGTCTAGAAGATAGATGTTATCTATATATAACTGTTGTCGTAGAAAATGCTGCGAGATTCAAAATACTGATTGCTAATTCCTGGTTGTTGGTATGGCAATTACCGTTACAAGATGTGGATGAGTACATGATAGGGTTTCAATGAGTATAAGGATTTTTTGAAAGGTCAAGGATCAATGAAGTTGTTGGTAAATTTACTGCTAATGTGGTGGAACATAAAAGGTTCTCCGGTAACAAAAATGTATATGTCAAGGTTATAATAAGGCTAATCTGAAAAGTCGAAATTCACTGGTTGGAAGTGGGGTAAAACTGGATACTTTGAAAAATAAATTGCAAGGTTATTTTTGGTAAAAATAACGCTAAAGGATCTTGCACAGTTTTGAAGTTAAAGTATAGATTTGAAAGATGTAGAGATCTAAGAATGATGTCACCGTTTCAGAGTTATGACTTGGATTCTAATCCGTCAATATCAGAATATATAATTGAATTTGTATGAAAACGATTGTATATCGTTGTGAGCATTGTTAATAATTTTTGAATCAATGTTGAAGAATGTATAGTGTAACATATTAATTGCGAACTTATATATTTCCCGGGTATTACCTACCCGTTAAAGATTTCACAATTAATACTTTGTACAAAAGAATTTTTATTACCATCTTTATGAAAATATATGTATGTATATTTTCTTCAGATGTAACACAGATTTAATGAGTTAATATCATATTAAGCTCATTTAATTTTTGGTTGGATTAGAAATGAATAATCTCTAAAACATTAAAGATTTCATAATCTTCGTGGAGTATTTTACTAATGTAATCGATACTTCATTATTTATTTTTATTCCTCGGTGAAGGATGTTGATGCTCGTGGAAATTTTGTGAACCTTACAAGGCACAGATGATGTTTTCTGGAAAGTTTCGAGTACTCGAAAATAAAAATGTAAAATCAATTATGTAATTGAATAATACACTTGGTTTATTATGAAATGGAATTCATTAAGTTGAAACAGAGATTGTAGTTAACAATGGTTAAGTTATTAAAGAAGGATATACATCATTGCATATTAGTAATATGAACTAACCGAGTAGTACCTACCAGTTAAGATTCACACGTAATAGCTTAGTACGAAAAGATTTATTTTGATTTCAAAATTCATATATATTAAATATACATAAAATTTCTTCAGGGGAAATGAGTTAATACTTCATCGGTTATTGTTGCTGATATTTCTTGGTAACTACAATGCGTATGACGTTGATGTTCAAGGTACATATTGTGATGTTGAGGCTTGCGGTGCGGATGTTGTTGGTGGTGGTAATGGTACAGTTGGTGTTGTTGTCGGTGGTACTGTTGATGCCGGTGATTCTGCTGGTGCTTATAACCTTTGCACCATATTCTCCAAAGTAGAGTCTAGTAGTTGCCTTTTTCTATTAGTTGTGCGATGCATTCGAGCGTGAAGCTCGTTGACTTCTTCTACTACACCGGGATGATTGGCGGTTCGGACGAGCGGATGAATAAGATCCAGAATTTGAGAGAGTATATGATCATGACGAGATATTCTGGAGATGAGAGAGAAAATGGTATTACGAACAGGTTCGCCGGTAAGTGCTTCAGGTTCTTCACCAAGAGGGCAATGTGGTGGATGGAAGGGATCACCTTCTTCTTGTCTCCAATGATTAAGTAGACTACGAACCCATCCCCAATTCATCCAGAATAGATGATGGCTAATTGGTTGATCCATTCCGGTTACACTGTCTTCGTAATTCAGGTGAATATCCATATCGGAATAGCTGTCGGAGTTTAAGGAATTTGAACTAGATACGGGATTCATCTTGTATAATTAAGGAGATGATTTTTGATATGAATTAGATTATAGAATTTAGTTTGGTATTCTTCAATACATAATTTACATATGTATATATAATACCAAGTTCCATAAATCACGGAGAAATTTTCGGAAGATGTCAGGAAAAGTTTACAGTAACAGATACGCTAAGATATGAATTTTTGTCTATATACTATTTATGCAATAAATGCAGGAAAACGTGTCTAGACTTAAGAATGATAAGCATGTAATTTCCGACAAGAAATGATAAGCAAAACTTTTAACATGCACACACGGTCGAAGTCCAGACTTACTAATGCATCCTAACAATTATCAGTTAGACACACTCATGCAAGACCTGGTTCACTAGGACCAATGCTCTGATACCAACTGTGACGATCGCTCCAAATCCATATGGACGAACACGTCATTCAACGATTTCATTGCGAGGTATTTGACCTCTATATGATACGTTTTGTAAACATTGCATTCTTTTGAAAAGGCATACCATAAATGAATATTTAAATCAAAGGTTTTCGACATCTGATGATTTCTACATATAGACAATCACCTTAAATAATAGTTTACAATAGTACTTCCGTTGACAATGCAGTCAAAATAAGATACATGGTGATGATTTGGTGAATGCAACGTTTTTTTGAAAAATATGCCATGTAAGACTCCATGCACATAGCTTGTCTAACATATAAGCAAACAGCGGAAGACTTCTAGGAACCTGAGAATAAACATGCTAACAAGTGTCAACTTAAAGGTTGGTGAGTTCATAGTTTTAATGTTTTGCATAATCGGTACATAAAGGTGGATCACAAGATTTCAGTTGTTTCATCCAGAAACGTTTATCAAAATATTCTACAAGATTGAACACCCTGGTAACTAAACTTAAACGTCTATATAATAAGTACCCCCTTTTTAACATACATGCAACCAACATGTACAATACACGCAAACCAACGTGTACTAAACTCAAATAGCATACATCTGTTTTATAGTTCAGGTTAGGGTTTCTATACCTGGAACAGACGGGGATGTCAAGTCCTATGGATCCATATATAACTACTCGCGCCCACCAGTTCTTATAACTGGCAGTTACTAGTTACCAAAGCTAAGGAATTTTCGGTTCAAACTCAGTGTAGATTTTAGTATGTACTTGTGTCCATTGCGTTTAAAATAAATTGCATGTATTCTCAGCCCAAAATGTAAAGAGAAAAAGGAATCATATGAAACTCACCTTAGCAGCACATAAAGTCGTTCACCGAAATTTGACCGAAACTCGGAATACCAAATAACTGTAGATCTCAACCTAGAGAACATATGTTGGTCAATAAATGTCTATCAAGCTAGGTCTGGTCATAGTGTATCACAATCCTAATGCTCGAGATCGACATACAAAAGTTATCCAAAGTCGTTTCAAAAAGTCAATTTTGACAATAGTTCAACAAAACGAGACGTACCTTATATAAGGATTCATTTACTCGGTTGGTAATATTCAAAAATCCAATTTATCAATCTTACAAACAAGTTGTTTAAATATTAAATGCATATTCAAAAGTAATTCCAATTAACTTCAATTAAAATTCAGTTGATCATATCTTTTAATCCGTTCATCGAAACTATTCGATATCTAAATGAAAAGTTATTGATTTTTCGCCAACTTTCCAAAAACATGTATATCATATACCTTTTACCAGTAATATATGTATTTAATTCGTGATCTATTATAAACTGTTTAACGACAAAATTTAGCATACAAGCATGCATAAATATATATACTCGAGCACTAGACATGGATACACAATTAATATACAAAAGATAAAATATGAATACGCACGTATCAATATTGTGATTCAATATTGTAGAAAAGTAAGTAGACGCAACAGAGATGATAAACACTAGGTTTGATTCATAAATATACCCCCGAACATTTCCCATAATTTCCTTAGCTCTATCCCGCTTGAAAACCCATTTTAAAAGTGACACGCTCATGACCTCGTCGTAGTATTTTATGTATAATATTAATACTACTAACAATTATAAGATTAATAATAATAATAATCTTAATAATAATAATAATAATAATAATAATAATAATAATAATAATAATAATAATAATAATAATCATAATAATAATAATAATAATAATAATAATAATAATAATAATAATAATAATAATAATAATAATAATACTAATAATAATAATATAAATAAAATAAATAAATACTTACGGAGTAATTGAATCAAAACATAAGTAAAATGATAGAGCTTTTATAGGTGTGGCCTGTCCCCAGACCCCATGCGATCGCATGGTTCTGAAGGCCATTGGCCATGCGATCGCATGGCCCATTTTTCCAGCTCACATAATTTTGGCAACTAGCTCGTCGACATATTTTTATAATATATATATATATAATATATAATTTAAATTAATTAATTATATATTATATTTTATTCTCGTGCATAGTTGATTTGTAATTTTTGTTCCGATAAGTCGTACGTCGTCACTCGACTTATGTCCCGGTTCCGGTTTTTCGAATGTCCCTTCGTACGCTGAGAAAATTCACTCTTTACGTTTCGTGACACGTACCTTTGTCAAAATATAGTCTTAAATTATCAATAAACTATATCACTCAAAGTGTATCTTAAACTTTCGAGTGTTTTGGTCATTTACTTCTATAAATCATCGTCTCGTAGTATATACATATACATTTTCATTTTGAAATTGTGTTTTACTGTAGCAAAGTTTTTTTACTGTAGCAAATAGTAATTTTTGAAAACACTATAGCTTTTCGGGTACTGTAGCAATTCGAAAATACCGTAGCAAATTAGTGTTTTACTGGTTCATCTTAGACGTTTTAGTTAACTTATCTAAATATCAATCGAATCAATAATCGAATGTTACTATCGTTTACTAAATAACTTGAAATCATACATATATATATATATATATATATATATATATATATATATATATATATATATATATATATATATATATATATATATATATATATATATATATATATATATATATATATATGCACATTAAGTTATATATATTGTTCGTGAATCTTCGAGAACAGTCAAAGAATAATTGATTACATGAATATAGTTCCAAAACTTTGAGACTCAACATTACAGACTTTGTTCTTGTTGGTTGGGGTAACCATATTTTTGTTTCCCTTGCCCTTGCCTTGGTAGGCGGGTCCTTTCCTCTTAGCCGCCTTCGGCTTAGAAGTGTTATTGTTTTTGGACCCGCCTTCATTGATCATAAACATGGGTGAAGACTTTTTACCCATGCTCGCTTCGGCCGTCTTAAGCATGGCATGTAATTCACCAATGCTCTTATTGATAGTGCTCCAAATGAACATATATTTAGTAGCAATATCCTCCCAACATGTAAATTATTTAGTTGTAATTGTCCTATTTTAAGTTGTAATCGTTTATATTAAATAAGTGCGAAGACAAAAGGCGAAAACGACGATTTGAAGACGCAAATGACCAAAAAGCTCAAATGTACAAGATACAATCCAAGTGGTTCAATTTATTGATAAGAAACGTCTAAAAATGACAAAAGTACAAGTTGCGGAACGCAAAATACAAGATATTAAATTATACGAAAGAACGTTCGAAAATCCGAAACCGGAACATGAGTCAACTATCAACGCCCGACGCAATGGACTAAAAATTACAAGTCTACTATGCACAAGAATATAATATAATATATAAATAATTATATTAATTATTTATATTTTATATTTATATATAAATTATGTCGACAAGCTAAGATCTAAAAAATTGTGAGCTGAAAAATCAAACTCCACGACTCGCGGAGTTTGAAGGCCAAAAACTCCACGACTCGCGGAGCAGCCAGATTCCAAAATGCCTATAAAAGGCCACGAGCTTCTGCAGTTTTAAAAAATATATATATATATACATAATAATAATAATACTCTGTAATATATAATATATATATATATATATATATATATATATATATATATATATATATATATATTCATATTCATATATATATATATATATATATATATATATATATATATAGTATAGGTTAGTTTTATATTAGATTAGTTTGGGTTATGTAAAGGTTATTTTACGGGTTTGTGAAGTCAAAATTCTGTCCGTGTAACACTATGCGATAAATACTCAATGTAAGTTATGTTCTCCTTTTTAAATTAATGTCTCGTAACTAAGTTATTATTATGCTTATTTGAGTCGAAGTAATTATGATGTTGGGCTAAATATTAAAGATGGGGTTATTGGGCTTTGTACCATAATTGGGGTTTGGACAAAAGAACGACACTTGTGGAAATTAGACTATGGGCTATTAATGGGATTTATATTAACTAAATGATACCTCATTAAATTAATATAGAGATTTATAATTTGACGTAGATATAAATAACCATATACGCTCGATCGGACACGATGGGCGGGATATCTATAAATACTAATAATTGTTCATTTGACCGGACACGTGGATGGATTAATAGTCAATGGACTCATTAAAACAGGGGTGGATTACATTCAAGGGTAATTGGTGTAATTGTTAACAAAGTATTAAAACCTTGGATTACACACAGTCGATAACCTGGTGTATTCATTAAACAAAGTATTAAGACCATGTTACAGTTCGAATCCCAGTTAGTTGGAATATTTGACTTCGAGCATAAGGTTAAATTTGCCGAGCATTTTATAATTATGATCGATGAACTATTGTGGACAAAAACCAGATAGGTTTCAAATACATCTAGGACAAAGGACAATTAACCCAGGACAATAAATTAAAATCAAAACGTCAAACATCATAGTTACGGAAGTTTAAATAAGCATAATATCTTTTATTTCATATTTCCTCGTACTTTTATTTATTGTCATTTTAATTATTGTTATTTATTTTATATTGGTTAAATATCGTCATTTACTTTACGCTTCGCTTAAAATATAAAATCGACAAACCGGTCATTAAACGGTAAACCCCCTTTTATATGTTATTAATATAATATATTTTGTACAAATATAATTGTTTAAAAATATAGTGTGCAATAAGCCCGCTCTCTGTGGAATGAACCGGACTTACTAAAAACTACACTACTGTACGATTAGGTACACTGCCTATAGTGTTGTAGCAAGGTTTAGGTATATCCCATTTGTAAATAAATAATTAAAACTTGTGTAAATTGTAACGTATTTCGTAGTAAAATATAGTACTATCACGTACCCCCACGCTACCACACCACTTATCCCATCCATTCATGTTGTAATTCATTACAAATGTGTCAAACCTCTTTGACAAAGAATTAAGGATAAGGTCCGTGGTTAATTCATTAGACACGTTGCAGTTTAGACGGTTCGCTCGATCAATTAGGCTTTTCATCTTAAGGACATAAGATGAAACGGATTGGGAGTCGTCTATCCGACATGCATGAAGCGCTCGAACCGTTTTAAAGCGCTCAACACGAGCTTGTAGAAGGAACATCTCCTTCAATTGTGTGATCACTTCATATGCACTATGATGCTCGAAATCCTTTTGGAGTTCTGGTATCATAGTCCCAAGCATGAGGCAAGAAACTTGCACCGAATCGGTGCAATATTTCTCCCAATAAGCCATGCCTTCCGTATCATCCTCGTCCGATTGATCGGGAATGGGGTCTTCCAACACATACGCCCTATCCTCTAGTTTGAGGACAATTCTTAGATTGCAAAACCAATCCATGAAGTTCGTATGGTTGAGTTTTTCCTTTTCGAGGATTGACCTCAACGATAGGTTGTTAAAGTTGATTGGTGCGTTTGGAATGTTGTTGTTATTGGCGGCCATCTACAAAATTTAACAAAGTTGTTTAAGTATTAATTTTAATTTAACAATCAATACCCTTTAAATTCAATTGATATTTATTAAAAATTAGAATCCAACGGTAAACCAAATTTCGGTTAGGTGACCTTTATCCCGTCATTTGATTTACCTAGGTAGTCATTATATGACAATTGCAATCCTTTTGCAACTTCTAAGTTATGGGATCATGCAATCCTTTTGCATGGCATATTTATCCCATCAACGCCTATTTGTTCCTCATGCTTCGGTGACCCTAAGTTCATGATTCCCAAATCAAGTCGTCCTACTTGCGTAAACGTGTAAATTTAACATACAAGTGGTTAGGTGACCTTTATCCCACAAGTGTGCGAAATTCACCTTAATCATATTAGTGTGCTCATAACGGTTAGGTGACCTTTATCCCATTATGAGTTCCCTAATTATTTTTAAGTGTCACACAAAAGGATGACGTTTAACTTGTTTGCCTTGTTAATAAGGGATTTTAAGTTTTCATTATATCTAGTTTAAGAAAACTTTTATGCCATACACCAACATGCATTTAGTGTATGGTACTTATGAAAAACCATTTTCATGTCTTGTAATTAAGCCAATTACTTGATATAAACCATTTTATATATGTAATCATTTTCATGTTCTTAATAACCGTTTATTAATGTCCTTTTGCCATTTCAATTTAACCATTTAAATTGTCGTTTTGCATGTTGTTAATAACGTCTAATTTAACCAATTAAATTGTCATTTTGCTTGTTGTTAACTTGTGATATACTTGTAGCAACCAAACATACAAACATAATAAACAACCATGCATGCAAAACAAATATGTTCACAATCAAGCCAATTTGGTAGACATTTATTTAGCCGAAAACAAATGCCACCGGTTAAGGGGTTGTAACACAAAGTAGGAGATTTCAAAATCTCCCACTTAATCTTGTATCTTCCTTATCTTCATCTTGCATCTTCATCTTTTACAAAAAATATATCCTAATACATTTCTTCTAAAAAATGAAAATACAACCTAATCTATTTTACATACCAAATATAAAATAAATTACATAACCAAAATTAATATTACATACCAAATGAATAATTAATATTACAAACCAAATTGAATGAATATTAAATCAACCAAACAAGCATTCATTCAAACACAAGGTCATGGCTATGATTGTGAACATCAATATATCATCAAATATTAACCAAATGGCAAACCCAAAACCACTTTTGGAACCATCTATAATTCGGCCAAACCCATGAACCTACCCAAATCCATTAATTTTTGCATTTTACTTTCATGCATGTTAGTAGAATGCAAAGTTGGTGGGTTTTAAAGGCCATATATAAGAAGCATATTTCATAGACTTCGGCTCTAGATACCATTGATGGATTTCAACATAACAACAAGTTTTAATGTCAACATAATCACAAAGCCATTTTTATGATAATTAAAGAAAGCGGATGCATGAAGGTTTATAAAACAAGTTTATATGTTAAACCATTTTAAATGAATTCCATATTGTTATAAAGTCTTGAAACATATGCTTACATATAAGAACAAGAAGAGAAGATTCATACCTCCTCAAGCAAGTTGAGGGTTGTTTATAAATGAGCAAGATGATGATGAACATGAAAAAGAATGGAGCTTCAAAATGATGAAACCTCAAGGAGAAATACCCCAAACTATTAACCCAACACCCTTGCTTTTGGTTAGGATTTATGTGACACTTTAAATAAGCTTGCAAAAACAAATTAAGACCCTTCTTTTGCTCCTAAACAGCCCACGGCCAAGACAGCACAGCAGCAGAAAGTTTTTGCAGTTTTTTAAGCTTTGAATGCCTAGTTTCACTTGAGGGAATCAGTTTATCTTTGGTTTAAGAGTTACCCATGCACATAAGGACTTGTGTAGTCTTAAAAGTAACAAAACACCAAGCATGGGAGTGTCTTGGAGTCCCAAAATCTGCCCACTATATATTTTTATAACAATGTTATAACTTATATATAAACTTGTTATAAATATATAAAACATGTATTTGTTATGTTACTTTCACATTTTATAAACCTTTTATAAAATATAACACAATATAAACATTTAAACATATAAACAATTATATATAAATTATCCAAATAATTTATCTCAAGTGATAATATTTTAGAAAATCGATTTTCTAAAGTTCAAGTGTCGCGTATTTACTTAATGATCCAATCGTCAAGATTAAATACATATAAAGTGTTGGTAAGCTTGTTATTGGGTATGACCCGACTTGGATCATAACATATTAGCCGCGTTAATTTAATATGTCTCTCGGGCATACGAAATACCTTCAGCCGCGAGATTCCAAAATACTGATTGCTAATTCCCGGTAATTGGTATGACAATTATTGTTACAAGATGCAGATGAGTAGATGATAGGGTTTCGATAAATATAATGATTTTTCAGAAAGTCAATAATCAATGAAGTTGTTGGTAAGTTTACTGCTACTGTGGTGGGATATAAACGGTTCCTCGGTAACGATGACGAAAGGCAAACTTATATATCAAGGTTATAATAAGGCTAATTCGAATGAAAGTCGAAGTTGATTTGCTGGAGCTATGACAAAATTGACTAATTTGAAAAAGGATTGCATTGTTATTTTCGGAAATAACAATGCCAAAGGAGCTAGCACAGATACGTGTTAAACGTTTACTTAATTTTCGAGAGTTTTTCAGGTGAATAACTATATGCATCAATCTTTTCTTCCGTAGATGAAGTACGGTTGATTCATCCTCTCGATTGAGGTGTTTTCAAGAATCATGAAAGGTTTGAATGCAGATTGTAATCGTCAAGATACAAATGAGGTTTAAGATGAAATCAAGTGGCAGACTTGAAGAATTGTTTAGTTTCATATGTTATAATCAATATTTTAATTCATTTTAATTGTCCAATCTTGGTAGTCCACAGTTAGCAGCCCACAGTCACTAACTCAATAATTCATATATAGTTTATAATATTCGAATTAATTAATACGTATCGTGACCCATGTACATGTCTCAGATTCAATCACAACTCAAATTATATATATTATTATAGAATCAACCTCAACCCTGTATAGCTAACTCGATCATTACTGCATATAGAGTGTCTATAGTTATTCCAAATAATATATATAGATGCGTCAATATGATATGTCAAAACCTTGTATACGTGTCCCGATATTTAAAGTGCGTAAAATAAATAACAGAAATTAAATGACGATAAATAAAATTACGAGAATTTAAATTGCGATAAATAAATTGCGATAATTAAATTGCGATAAATAAATTGCGATAAAAAAATGTAATCAGTTAGCTAGGAACAGTTAGCTAGGAACAGTTAGCGTGGATTCTTAACAAAATTTTTCTTATAGTTAGTTTGTATGTTTCAAACAAATTTTATTTTGTCCAATGTTTTCTTCATTATGCCACTTGTTGGATTCTGATAAATCAAAATCCAAATATGAAATTGAATGAAAATGGTTATTCTGTGGTGAACGAATACGTATATCGGTGGATGTAAGTAGGATAGTAAATGACCGTTGAATCAGATTTGAGGAATGTACAATGTAACTTATTAATGTGAAATCTAAATATTCCTCGGGTATTACCTACCCGTTAAAATATTTTCACCATTAACATTTTGTACGAAAGAATTTTTAATTACAATCTTTATGAAAATATACTTACATATATATTTTCTTCAGATGTAATCATAAATTTAATGAGTTAATATAATATTAATCTCATTTGATTTACCGTTAGAACTAGAATACATAATCTCTAAAACATTAGAGATTACATAATCGTTATGCAGAACGAAGATAAATGATGTAGAACAATTTGTAGAATAATGATTAAGTTCGAGGTATGGATTGTGATGTTGAGACGTGATTTGTTGATGGTACGGGTGTTTTTGCTGGTGGTTCTGTTGATGTCGGTGATGTTGCTGAAGCTGATAAGTTTTGCACCCTATTCTCCAAATTGATTACTCGAGCGCGAAGCTCGTTGACTTCTTATATTATTCCGGGATGATTGTCGGTCGAAATGAGCGGATGATTAAGGTTTAGAATTTTAAATAGGATTTAATCGTGGCGAGATATTCGGGAAATGAGGGTGAAAATGGTGTTTCGATTTGGTTCGCCGGTGAGTTCTTCAGGTTCATCGCCAAGAGGGAAATTTGGTTGATGGAATGTATCGCCTTCTTCTCGTCTCCATTGATTAAGTCGACTACGAACTCATCAGATAAATTGGGGATGAATGATTGGTTGATTCATTCTAGTGACGCATGCTTTCGGAGCTCAGTTGGATATCCATATCGGAATAGCTGTCGGAATCCGAGGAATTCGAACTGGTTGAGGGATCCATCTCGTACGATCAAATGGAGGATTTTTTGATATGAAATGATTTTCGAATATTGGATGGTATTCTAACTACATAGAATATCTATATATATAGTACTAAAGATTTCGTAGACTACAGAGGAATTTACGACATATGTCAGGCAAGTCTACAGCAACAGATGCGCTAAGATATGAATTATCAGATACGCTAAGATATGAATTTTGTCTATACACTATTCATGCAGTCAATGCAGTAAAATGTGTCTAGACTAAGAATGATAAGCAGGTAATTTCCTAAGGATGATATGCAGATGATTTCCGACTAGAAATGATAAGCAAAACTTTTGACATGCAGACACGGTCGAAGTCCAGACTCACTAATGCATCTAAACAACTATCAGTTAGACACACTAATGCAAGACCAGGTTCGCTAAGACCACCGCTCTGATACCAACTTTCATGACCCGTCCTAATCCATCTGGACGAATACATTACATTTGGTTACATCGCGAGGTACTTGACCTCTATATGATACATTTTTACAAACATTGCATTCGTTTTTAAAAGACAAACTTTCATTACATCGAAAGTTGACGGCATGCATACCATTTCATAATAAATCCAACTATAATTGACTTAGCATTAATCTTGATGAACTCGACGACTCGAATGCAACATCTTTTGAAATATGTCATGAATAACTCCAAGTAATATCTCTAATATGATCAAATGCACAGCAGAAGATTTCTTTCATACCTGAGAATAAACATGCTTTCAAGTGTCAACTAAAAAGTTGGTGAGTTCATTAGTTTATCATAATCAATCATTTCCATAATTTTAATAGACCACAAGATTTCCTTTATTCAATAATCATACACTCGCAAGTGTTTAAAAAAATTATTCATATGGATTGAACACCTGGTAACCGACATTAACATCATGCATATAGAATATCCCAAAAACAGAAATCCATCTGTATAATATAAACTCGAAGTACTAAAGCATACCATTTTCCAGTATGAGGGGAGTTAGTGCCCGTAGATCTACCTTTAGGATTCGCGTCAATTAGGGTGTCTGTTCCCTAATTCTTAGGCTACCAAGTTAAAAGAGGTGATATTCGATTCGATAATCCAACCATAGAATGTAGTTTCGATTACTTGTGTCTATTTCGTAAAACATTTATAAAAACAGCGCATGTATTCTCAGTCCCAAAAATATATATTGCAAAAGCATTTAAAAAGGGAGCAAATGAAACTCACTATACAATATTTTGTAGTAAAAATATTCATTCGACTGAACTGAACAATGCAGGGTTGGCCTCGGATTCACAAACCCTTTCTAAAGCTTTTCCAAAAAGAATTGCCCACAACGGGGCTCGAACCCGCGACCCCTTGAATACCCGAACAATCCCCTGACCATTCCTCTACGACTGCTTATCTGATTATTATTACCATTTAAATATATTTAAACTGTTTCTATCGAAATACCATTTTTATCTTCTTCACCTCCCTCAAAAAAAAAAACTCAGACGATCCAATACCATAATCAAATCTTCACAGTACCGATTTTACACTTCAAAATAAATATAAACAACTAGTATCCAAGATTGTATTAACATAAAAAGGAAACAAAATACGAAAAAATGAATTGATAGAACATATTGCTGATGTTCGTCGACATATACAAAAAAAAAATTTGATTTTCGAATTCCATGAAGATTTGGAAAATTGTTACAACATAAAACACATTTTAAATCATTTATAAAAAGTATTGGAATAATCAATTTAACTGGAAACATCACAGAAAATTCCAATTCGATTGAAAAATAAAAGTTGACTTTTTAGAACAATACCTTTGACTTCAAAATTCGTATTTGATATTAAGAATTGGGGTATGAAACTTTATAGATAGTTTATTTAAAACATTCCTAACACAACTGCAATTATAGATTCTGAAAATTAAAATAATTTCGAGCTCTTGAAAAAATTTGACACGAACAGAGGGTAATGGGTTCGTTGCTTGAGTTTTCTGTTTAATTCTTTATATAATCGCCATTTACAATTGATAATAGATAGTGATGAATAACAGATCAAATAAATTGATTACAGAAAAATATGAGATGGTTGATCGGTTTTTATGGGACTGATGTCGACCAGAAATCACAGACAAACAGAATAATAGAGAAAAAAAAAACAAATAATCGATCAGATAGTGATGCTGCATAAATAACGCGTGATATATCTGCTCCATTATATATTGTTTTAATTTTTAATAAATAATAATGATATAATTAAAATTAATATTGATATTATTATTATTAATAATAAACATACTAATAACAATAATAATACTATCAAAATAAACTCAATAATAAGACTAATAATAAAAGTAATAATGATAACAATAATTTTAGTAATTATAATACATTAATTGCATCAAATTTTATGTATAACTATCATATATTGTAATATTAATAATACTAATATTAATAATAATAATAATATTAACAATAATAATAAGAGTAATAATAATAAATAATAGTAATAATAATAGGTCACAATAATAATAATATTAGTGAAAATGATAATAATGTAAATGATAATAATATTAATATCATACCAATTTATATGTATCAAACTTCCTATCTAGATTTTATCTATTGAAGATAATAATATGACTAATACTGATTTTTAATATTAATATTAGTATTGGTATTGGTGTAACAATCATATTTTAAATTTGTAATTTCATTTAATATCATACCTTGCAATTATACCATATATATATATGCTAACATATGTTGGATATTTATTATTTATACATTTTAATATAAATACATTATAAAATATGTGTTTGCATATTAAATATGAAAATATAATTGTTTAATATATATGTATATATATTATATTATTTCAGCATTAAAATAAATTTCGACATATAATATCTATCACTTTTATTACATAACCCAATATACATAAAATTATAGAAATCATATATATTTATACATAGATTTATTTTAATAACAACTTATCGTGTATATTATTTTACATATTCAATTCAAATGGTTAAATCATATTTATTATTTCAATTTATTATATATTTTTGGTTATATTTATTTATATACATATATGCATTATTACTCACACACAATTGTTCGTGAATCGTCAGAAATAGTCAATGGTCAAATGATATTATGAATATAGTTTACAAACTTTATTACTCGACATTACAGACTTTACTTATCGTGTCGAAATCATATAAAGATTAAGTTTAAATTTGGTCGGAAATTTCCGGGTCGTCACATTAAAGTCGAAACTTTGTCCGTGTAACGTTACGCAAAAATAATCACTGTAAGCTATGTTCTTCCTTTTTCAAAAATAATCACGAGTTGTGGGCTTCCGATTTAAAGGGTCCTGGCTACCTGCTGCATCTATTAACTATTCGAAACGTGGGCAAAATCAGAAAAATCTATTAATTCGATAACTTATATAATTTTTATTTTTATAACTAATAGTATATTCAGTGAATGCACCGGGCAAAACGTTCACCACCTGTAACTCGATCAAGACATCTAGCTAATATTTCCGCTGTTGATTTTTCTTTAGAATTATCATCTAGTCGAACAAGTTCTCCAACTCAAATTTCCGATAATCCATTTTTTGAACCCGACTTCACAATTGAGAACCCGGAGGATATTCAAGGACAATTCCAAGATCTTGAACCACTAATCATTCCTCCTGAACTACAAACCGTTAAATCAGAATCTTCTAGTGATTCGGATTCAATAATTTCAAATATGGAAATAACGTAACCTCTAAGTATGGAAGATCGAATGAGAGCTACACGCACGGGCCAAGGTCACGCCATTAATCAGCCAAATGTTAATGCGCCAGATTTTGAAATCAAATGACAAATCCTACACATGGTAACTAATCAATGCCAATTTAGTGGTACGCCAAAAGAAGATCCAAACGAACATCTTCGAACCTTTCATAGGATCTGTACTCTAATCAAAATTAGAGAAATTGAGGATGAACAGATCTATCTCATGTTGTTTCCCTGGACTTTAAAGGGAGAAGCCAAAGATTGGTTAGAATCGTTACCTGATGGAGCGATTGACACATGGGATGTTTTAGTTGAGAAAATTCTTAAAAGATTCTTTCCGGCATCTAAAGCCGTGAGACTTCAAGGAGAAATTGTTATGTTCGCGCAAAAGCTAAATGAAACATTATATGAGGCGTGGACAAGATTCGGAAAGTTGTTGAGAGGATGTCCTCAATACGGTTTAGACACTTATCAAATAGTACAAATATTCTACCAAGGTGTCGACGTCGCTACACGAAAAGACATCGACACAACAGCTGGTGGTTCCATTATGAAGAAAACCACAACTGAAGCTCACAAAATTATTGATAACACAGCCTCCCACTCGCATGAGTGGCATCAGGAAAAAGATATCTTTCGTTCATCTAAAGCGGCTAGAGCCGATTCTAGCCATGACTTTGATTCCGTTTTCGCAAAAATAGATGCTTTTGAGAGACGAATGGAAAAGATGACTAAAGATATTCACGCAATACGAATCAGTTGTGAGCAATACGGTGGACCACACTTAATGAAAGATTGTCACATCGAGCAAACGATGGAACAACATGAGAATGTTTCCTACATGAACCAAAGGCCGGGAAATAATTATCAAAATAATTATCAACTGCCAAGGCCAAACTTTAATCGAAATCAAAACATTCTTTACAATTCAAATGGACCCAACAATAACTCGTACAACCAACAAGGTCCAAATAACCAACCAACTCAAAACAACACTTTCAATCAACAAAGACCTAGCTTGTATAAATCACCACAACAAACCGAAGAGAAAAAAACAAATTTGGAAGAAATGATGGCAAAGCTAATGGAATCTCAAACACAATTTATTACATCTCAAACCTAAACAAATGAGAGGTTTGATCAGTCATTAAGAACTCAACAAACTTCCATTTTGAATCTAGAAAAACACGTAGGTACTCTTGCTAGCATGATGAGTGAAAGGGAACAAGGAAAGCTACCGAGTAATACTAAAGTAAATCCTAGGAATGAAAATGTTAATATGGTTTCAACAAATTCTGAAAAATCAGCACCAGAAAATGGGAAGGTTTTAGATGTGAGTAGCGATGAAGAAGTTACACCACCACCACCACCACCACCACCCGAGTGTGTAAAGTCAGTGGTGGTACCATACAGACCACCCATCTCGTTTCCAAGAAAAGGAGTTTAGTATGAGCAAGTAATAGGTAATAAAGTTTGTGAGTCCTCTGGAAAGAAGAAGAAGAAGAATAAGAAAGTACAAGAAATAAAAACCGTAAAGATAAACCTGGTGAAGACAGTTCAACTAAAACTTCCACCCAGGTTGGGTGATCCGGGTGAATTTATTGTTCCTTGTCTACTTAGTGATTGTGTCATGTATGATGCATTAGCAGATTTAGGTGCGAGTGTGAGTGTTATGCCTCTTTCATTATATAAGAGATTAGGTGTAGGTGAGTTAAGTCCAACGGAAATGAGTGTTCGACTCCTTGATAAAACCATTAGGCACCCAGTTAGAATTGCTGAAAACCTACCCGTTTAAGTGGGTAATTTAACCTTTCTAGTCGAATTTATTGTCATTGACATAGAAGAGGACTCAAACATTCCTCTAATTTTAGGTCGACCATTCTTAGCGTCTATCGGGGCGTTATTTGATGCAAGAGAGGGTAGAATGACACTTAGTGATGGTGAAAAATCGGTCACCTTTGTGAATCGAAAGGCTAAATCTCCACCAACCAAAATCGTTGAACCAACAAAGACGATTGGTAAAAACCACATTGTTTTACCAACTCCAACGGTAGTGCTTAACAATAATAAAACGCCTAAGTGTGGAGAAGATGAAGTAACACCTAATGATGACTTGATAATGAAGAACCCCGTTGTTGATACGAAATTAAATGACCCCGTTATTAATAGTTCAATGAAGAAACTTATTAAACGGATTCGCGATGCTAGAATTAAGGGGAACTTTAAGTTATGTAACCGGTTAGTATCCAATCTATCGCCTAAAGAAAAGGCGAAACTAGTTGAATTTGTGGATATTACACAGGAATCCGACCAATGGCTTAAAGCAAAAGTCACAGATATGCAAGTTGATTATGGTCCAAGAGAAATTGACGATGAAGTCAATCACAATTTTGACACCACGGCTACCTAATTGTGGGGAGATTCAAATGTTCTAAAAAGAAAATGCTGTCTAGAGTTAGTTGTTCTGTTCTTGTGTAGTTCCGAGAATGGAATCCGATTGGTCTTTTCCACTAGCAGACACTAAAGAACTAGTTTTCTCCCCCCATTCTGAATTTTTTTTTTGTTTTGTAGGGTTTTTATGAAATTAATATGCATTTTAAATTTAAGTTTTGTGTGAATTAAAAAAAAAAATTTGCTTTATTTTATTAAGTTTAAAAAATAATTTCTAAAATTCGTCATAAGTTAAAGACTAGGTCATGTAACCGAAATTGCTTTACCCAAAGACGGGGCGAAAAATTTTGTTATCATTATTTTTAATATTATTGATCTAAAGTATGCCAAAAAAAAATTAAAAAAACCCGAAAATCTTTGTTTTTAAAAAAATCGCTTTAAAACGAGAATTTTTAAATTTTATCGAGGGATGGACTAGGTAAACGTACTGAAACTACTTCTACCTAAAGTAAAAGGAAACAAAATTTTAAAAATTATTCATTTAAATTGTTTTAATAAATTAAAGTTTTATAAATATATATATATATATATATATATATATATATATATATATATATATATATATATATATATATATGTAGTCTATCTTATGTACAAAACAGGGTAAAACCACGCACTTTCAAAGACTGTCATTAAGTTCAGCAAAAGCTACTAATTTTGACGATAAGACGCAACACATATGTGAAATTACAACAAAAGGAATGAACGATGAGGCGCACCATCTATCATTCGACGAGTTTAGTAATTACAAACTGGGTATTTTTAATCATTTTTCTACGCTAATCACCCTCATGAATTTAATTTTTTTTACTGATTTCTTGCAAATGAGGGCATTGCAAGATCTCAAGTGTGGGGAAGGGTTATAAATTCTCTCGGGTTTACACTTAGTTTAATTGCCAAATTTTGTGAAAATTTGAAAAAATTTCAACTAAATGAACTCAAAATCATGTTTATACATATTTATGAATGATAAAACTAGGTGATAATACCGAAATTATTGTTACCTCAGAGAGAACATAAATTGAGAAACAACCCAAAACGCTTGAATTCATTTAAAATGAATAGAAGATAATAAAAAGGCAAAGAAAAAAATAAATAAAAGCCAAGTGTGGGAAGAATTCACGAAGTTCTTTAAATCATATATCACATATTTTTTACAAGATTATTGCAGGTAATTTTGCTTTGGACTAAACTAATCAGTTTTACCCGATTTACTATAATATATTTAAAAGAAAGATGGATCTACACGATGAATCAATTTCATCATTAAAAGGAAGTAAAGTCTTCCGAAAAAGACACGCGCTTCTTGATTTAGGTCAACAAGTTGTCGTCCAGACCAGGTTTAGGTTGACGAAAAATCTATAAAAGTCATCTCTAAAATCAGCCGGAAATCCACGGACCTCAGCATCAAACAGGGTCGCCAAGTGGTCAGACTTATCCTAACCATAAGAGGATCTGTCTCGTAAAATGGGGAGGGCGCCGTGCAAATTAGCTTGATAAGACTAATGAATCAGACCCCCAGAAAGGATAATCTCCTTAAAGATCAAAAATCGGCTTTTAACACTGATATTACTCAATCCTTGAGATTGACCTTAAAGATTGAGAATTACAAACTCATAGAATTCAATGATATCTAAGCTCGAGCTTGAACGATAAAATATTTTGATCAAATTAAAACCGATTTGTTTTCTGAAAATCTATTTTCAATGCGTTCATTACCATTGAACGTAAAATCCTAAGAATTCACTGAAATTCATTAGGTCACCTGAACCAAATCGGGTCCGTAAGAACGATGGTTGCATAGCATGGTCGAAGACAGGACCTTGTGCCAGACCGAAAAATTATAGGGTGATCTTTACTATTTCTCCTAGAACGGATAGTAATTGCATCCGATACGTTGTGGACCAACAACATCTGCATGTCATTAGACATTGCCTCAACAGTTGCTTGTTCAATGCTTTCCTTTACAACCGGACGGTAGTTTACTGAAAGGTAATATACGAAGCAAGTATACTGGACGTGTGTGTAACGACCCTGGTTTTTCCTACGTTATTTATTAATAATTATTATTATTAATACGCTTGATTAAACGAATGTATGTTATTACATTTACATGTTGCTTTGATTGCCCGTACTTGAACTTTAAATGCCCGAAACGTCTTTGTGACACCCGGAACTTGCACGAATAATATTTTAAGATATTATTTACATTCATGATTAATTTTATTAATCATTTTAATTAACTAAAGCTATTAGTTAGTTACTTGGGCTTAAGTTGGACTTTTATTGGATTACTTGCTAACTACTTGCAAACTTGGGCCTTTTAGTGTTAATGGACTTGTGTAAGCCCACCCTACATTTATTAATGGACCTTTAGCCCACTCTTTCAAAGTGTAAGTATTACTTAGGACTTGTAACTAGTTGGTTTGAACATTTGGAATCTAGTCATGCCATAATCCCCATGTATAACCACTCTTTAACCAACTTTTGAAGCTTTAACACCCTAATAACCAAAGAACTTTGTCCTCCCCCTCCCAATTCAGCTGAATGCCGAATCCATGTACCCCATTTAGTGGAGTTTTGATTTCATTTTCCTTCATTACTCTCACTTGCTCACTCATTTCTCATATACACACACACACTTGCTTCATCTTTTCTCTTATCTTTCTCTCAAGTTCTTCTTTCTTTCTTGTAAGTAACAACTTCTTTTCTTCTTTTCTTTGTTGGTAAAAACTGATTTCTACATCACATAATCATCATCAATCTTTGTTGTTAAAACTTTTGTTACTTGTTCTTGTTTAAAGTTAATTACTTGTAAGATACTAAGTTGTTTACTTACTTACTTTCATGTTACAAGATCAAACTTCTTAGTTTTGATTCTTCATAATATCTTGTATTATCAAGAACATCCAAGAACATAATCTATCTAGTTATGTTCTACATATTTTGTTTCAAAAGATTTAAAGTTTATAATCTTTATAATTGTTACTTGTGTTCTTGTTTGTTGTATGTTACTAGAATACCACCTTCATGGTTGGTTTAGGCTTATCATTTCATTTTTATTTACTTCTTATTGTTAGTTGCTTACTACACATTTGAACAAGGACATGAAACCAACAAGAGCTTACACTTTGGTGCAAGTATCATGGATCCAACACTTGGTTGTGATCTTTCTTAGTGTTCATGAACTTGTTCATAAACTTACATGTAACCTTGGTTCATCAAACACTTACAACACTTGCACTTGAGTTATGATGGACAAACCTTGGTCAAAATGATGTTAACACATCAACGAGTTGTACACTTGAAGCTATACGCATCAAGGATGAGAACCGTGATGAACATCAAGCACCGAGACAACCGGAACTCTCCAAAACCCACTGTTCTGTCCAAGACCTACTGACCTGATGCTTCTGGAACAGACCAGTAGACCTGGGCTGTTCTAACCTTGATTTTTAGATAGAACTTTTAGAGTAGATAACTTTTCATATAGGACTCATCTTAATCCGAGTTACGGTTTAGGATTTACGGCCCTCCGATCGTTACCATGTCCTTTAACGTTGTGCAGAAATTTCTGACCTACTCGCACTTAGACCGTCGCCACGGTCAAACCAAGACGAGTTTGCTTCTGTAAATTTTACCACACTTAAGGGACTCATAGACGGAGCCATGACCACTGGTCTCACCTTAATTCAGTAAGGGTAGAGGCCGTGGTGACTGACCGAAGTCAGCCTTTGTTTTAAACGACTTTCATAAACGAGTCATACTTGTTACCTTTTGTTTAATGATGATTGATGATGACCCTTATGACCTTAATTACGTACTTGTAAACCTTTTGAGACGACTTATTGACTTAGTGCTATTTGACTTAGGTTGAGGACGTTTGGACCGTTACTTGCACACCACTTTCCCGACTACTACCTTACCGTTACGTCTAATCATTGTGAGTTATAGCATTCCCTTTTTACTTTAACTTATTTTGGGAACTGAGAATACATGCGGATTTTATGTTTTACATACCAGGCACGAGTACTTAAACTTATATATGTGTGGGTTATACAACGGCATAAACATTCCCTTTAGCTCGGTAACGTTTAATCATTGGTTTTTGGAACCGTGAACGCGAATCTTAGATATGGATCCATAGGGTTTGACATCCCCACTCGGGCTAGTAGCGCTAGCATTTAACGAGTGTTTAATACTTCGAGGTTATACGCACTTGCCAAGTGCACTTTAAGGGGGTACATTAAACGTTAAGTTAGTTACCGGGTGCCCACGGTTAAGCATATACTTTCACATACTTTTGAAACGCTCGTTGTAGCACTGAAATCTCGTGGCCTACTTACATTACTGTTATACTTAAACTATAGCTCACCAACCTTTGTGTTGACCTTTTTAAGCATGTATTTTCTCAGGTGTTTGAAGTCACTTCCGCTATCTTACTAGTCGTGCTGTAGAACCCGCTGCCTAGAGTTGTTATCGCATGACTACTTATGTTGCATTCAAACTTTTTACTTATGAACTTATGTTATGTAACGACCATTATGGTCACGTACACTTATTTAATGCTTCTACTTAGCGAAGCATACTTTTGATTTGTAAAACAATTGACGTATGTTATGACGTCACTTTTATTTATGAATGTAAACTCTGTTTTGAAAACGCATATAGTACTTAACCTTGTAATGATCCTGTTGTTGATGGTCCGTACATGATGATTTAGTACGGGGCGTCACAGTGTGCTTTTCTAATACAAGGTTAGCAAGTGGGTGACACAAAACCGCAAGTTTTGAGCTAAAATTTTAAAATATGAAATCCACAAAACCCACAAAAATATTTTACAACACCGGTGAAGAGTTATTCTGGAATACTTATCTAGGGTAAAAGCTAGAATGAATTTTCAAAAGATCAAATATTTTCATAAAGATCCAATTTCCTTAAAGGATCTAAATTTTCATAGTCATGTGGGACTGTAAACCACATCATTACTATCATTGTTTATACCGCCGTATCAAATTCACTGATGTATAAAGTGTGAGAATAAAAAAAGTGATTCGAGTGAAGTGTGATTTAATTTCAAGTTCTATATTGCTTGAGGACAAGCAATGCTCAAGTGTGGGGATATTTGATAGTGCTCCAAATGAACATATATTTAGGCTCAATATCCTTCCAATATGTAAAAATTTTAGTTACTATTGTTCTATTTTTATGTAATATTCGTTTAAATAAATAAGTGCGAAGACAAAAGAAGAAAATGACGATTTGAAGACGCAAATGACCAAAAAGCTCAAATGTACAAGATACAATTCAAGTGGTTTCATTTATTTATAAGAAACGTCTAAAAATGACAAGAGTACAAGCCGCGAAACGTAAAGTACAAGATATCTACGCGTACGAAAGGACGTTCGAAAATTCGGAACCAAGACGTAAACCGAGCATCAACGAGCAAGTCAACGGAGCTAAAATTACAAGTCAACTATGCACATGAATATAATATATATATATATATATATATATATATATGTATATATATATATATATATATAATTATATAAAATTATATATATTATATTATATTATTTAAATGTTTCGGCAAACAAAAAAATAAATGAATGTGAGTTGGTGCCAGGCTCCATGCGATCGCATGGGAATAACACTCCCAGGCCATGCGATCGCATGGTCCCAAAAGTCTGGCCAGGTCCTATAAATACCACGATTTCAGACGAGTTCTTTACCCCTTTTTCTTTCTTTCTCTCTATGTAATATATATTTATAATTTTAATTTTAATTTTAATTTAAGTTTAATAATAATTGGATTATTGTAAGAAATGTTTTACGGGTTTTAAAGTTGAAACTATGTCCGTGTAACGCTACGCAAAAATAATCACTGTAAGCTATGTTCTTCCTTTTTCAATTAATGTATCGTAACTAAGTTATTATTACGCTTATTTGAGCCGAAGTAATCGTTATGTTGGACTAAATATTTAAGATGGGGTTATTGGATTTTGTACCATAATTTGGGTTTGGACAAAAGACCGGCACTTGTGGATATTGGACTATGGACTATTAATAGATGGGGGTATTGTCTAATCGAATGATAACTCATTCGAATCTGTCGAACCTATCTTCAAATTAGTTAATCTAATAATTATTAAATGATTTTGCATGTCCTATTTAGTGACGTTTATACGACATCTTTTACAAATCATTTAATTTAATCAATTGGGTTGGGTAATTTATTATTCATTATGGCCAGGTGAATAAATTAATATATCATGGACTAATTATAACAGGGGTGGATTACATACAAGGGTAATTGGTGTAATTGTTAACAAAGTATTAAAACCTTGGATTACAAGCAGTCGATAACCTGGTGTAATTATTAACAAAGTATTAAAACCTTGTTACAGTTTAAATCCCTAATTAGTTGGAATATTTGACTCCGGGTATAAGGTTAATTTGACGAGCATTTTATAATTATGACAGATGGACTATTATGGGCAAAAACCAGATAGGTTTCAAATAAATCCAGGACAAAGGACAATTAACCCAAAGTAATAAATTAAAATCACAACGTCAAACATCATGATTACGGAAGTTTAAATAAGCATAATTCTTTTATTTCATATTCTATCGAAATTTTATTTACTGTTATTTTATTTATCGTCATTTATTTATCGTTATTTATTTTACGCACTTTAATTATTGTCATTTATCTTTACGCTTAAAAATATAAAATCGACAAACCGGTCATTAAACGGTAAAACCCCCCTTTTATAATAATTACTACCTATATATAATTATATATATTTTGTAAAAATATAGTTTTATAAAAATATAGTACGTAATCACTAGCTCCATGTGGAATGAACCGGACTTACTAAAAACTATACTACTCTACAATTAGGTACACTGCCTATAGTGTTGTAGCAAGATTTAGGTATATCCCATCTGTAAATAAATAAATAAAACTTGTGTAAAATTGTATCGTATTTAATAGTATTTCGTATACACCGCTGCACACATCAATAACCCACCAATCACACACGCTCTTTTGGCCTCACACAACGAGTAGTGTAACATCGCACATTGCTACACCATAGTGAATCCTAACGGAATACACTAACCGTCAACACACGCTCTTTTGACCTCAATCGCAACGAGTAGTGTAACATCGCGCACTGCTACACCATAGTGAATCCTAACGGATTACACTAGCCATCCACCCCAAACAAATATCCATTAGTGTAGTTAACACCGCGTAACACTAACCCCCAGGTGGTGTCTTAACACCGCGACTAACCCACCCAAGTAAATCCATCATACATATACGCGCATCATACGTACGCGTACACAACGCCCACACAATCGAGCAAGAACCACCTATATCGCACATAGGCACAAAACAATAATTCTCTATAAGAGAATCCGACATGCACATCCCTTAACCGAGGGATATCACCTTGCTCGTCAAACACGTCCATTATCCCTAAATGAGATTCACCATATTACCACCTTGGTGATATTTAAATCCAAAACTATAAGTACAATTTATTTTAAATCGTACCTTTACCACAATCGACCAACGTAGGTCTCAACGCTAGCTCCGAATCCATATGGGCATCGTCCAATATCAATACACTAGAACATCTTCGTGCGAGAGTTCAAACTCCCCCACTTAGAACTCCGTTCCATAACCACATCACGATACCTTGCTCCAGCCTTGAGCACACGAAGGATTTTAGCCTATCCTTAAACACTTCGAACGAAGAGTTCACCACAAATTACACAAACTTTACTCTCGCAATTATCCAATTGCTATAGCTTGTCAAATCTCAACCTAGTCACTCATGTACCTAAGGGTTTCTCTCCGGTACCTTAAGTACAATGTAACCGCAACACCATCGGAGTCGAATACCATGCTAGTAGGTATGAAAGAGGCACCTAACATCGCGTCACCTACAATTCATATATATACACATACATCACAATTTATTTCAATTTGGTCAACTAAGATCAATTGCAACTAAGGTTTATCCTTAAAACTCACAAAAATTCTTTTTGACACTTTCTAGACCAAACCAAGATTTGTATTCATAAATCTTTCAAACCAAAAGTTTCAACAACTCAACTTTCTTAACTTATACAAACCAAGTTCTCAAAGAAACATACATAAACCAGATTTTTAACTTAGACCCAAATAATTCACAAGTCACTAGCTTTAATTTGACCATTTCATCTTTTTCACAAAACCCAAATTCATGAACTCCAACCCTAATTTCGAATTAGGGTTTCAAGGATGTCAAACTTTTGATTCTAACAATAATAACATCATCTAACTACATAATTTCGAGTTTAAAGAACTAATCATTCATACCTTAAGCTAGGGTTTTAAAACCCACAAATCTCACATGATGACGAAGAAATATGAGAAACAAGACTTCAAATGGTGCTAGCAAGTATCTACAAGGTTGATTTCACCAATTGATTAGATTGCATGAGAAAAATTTAAGGAATTTGAGCTAGTTCACCCAAAATCGTCACTTTCTCCCTCTACACTTTTTCTCTAAAAAATTTCTGCACTTGTGGGAAATAAGGGAGTGTATGGGTTGTTTTATTAAACATGTTTTAAGGAAAATTTACCATTTTACCCCTGCTCAACATAAAACCTTACACCCTTAGTCCTATTTCTAACCAAGGTTAAGTTAACAACAACAAGGATAATAAAATAATACCTTTAAAAAATTTAGGATGTTACAATTCTCATCCACTTATTTCGGATCACGTCCTCGTAATCCAAGCTTAGTGACTAGACGGAAAGTGTTTAAGCATGATTCTTCCGTTTCCCAAGTGTATTCCGTCTCTTTTATGTATTTCCATTTAACTTTGAATGATTTGGTTGGTCTATTACGAATCTTCCTTACTTGTTCATCAATAACATCAACCGACTCTTCAACGTAATCAAGTTGATCATTAACCTCAATTTCCTCCAGCGGCACAACTGTGGATTATGCGGTTACACACTTCCTCAATTGAGACACATGGAAGGTGTTGTGAATTCCCACCAACTTCTCGGGCAATTCTAATATATAATCAACTTCACCAAACCTTTCTAGAATCTTAAATGGTCCGATATAACGAGGACCTAGTTTCCCTCATTTTCTAAACCGAAAATACCCTTTCACGGTGACACTTTTAACATTACCATATCACCTTCCCTAAACTCAATAGATCCCCTTCTTCTATCCGCATAAGATTTTTGTCTATCTTGGGCGGCTTTCAAGCACCCTCGTATGACTTCAATCTTTTCATTCATTTTTAATAAAAGGTCGGATCTGTGACGCCCCGTACAAAACCATCATGTACGAATCATCAACAACAGGTCCATTACACAGTATTAGTGAGTCTAAGACCGACCCGAGTAGGATTCACTAATAGGGCTAATCTACAACTTGTTAGTTTACTTGTTTCCGCTGAACTTACTGCATGCTGCTGCTTACTATTACTGCTATATGCCGTATGCTACTACATGATTTCACTACTGCATGCTATTACTTGCCTTCGATTGCATGCTAGTTTCATACGATTACTGATATTGCCATGCTACTTATTGTTATACATGATTTAAACTGTTGGCCTATTATTTGCTTGCTTTATGACATACTGACATGGAAAATTTATTTTTCCTTGTTCAGATGTCGGACGTTCCACCTACTGACATCCCGAGCGGCTCAGGCCCCGTTGTTCCACCCACTGCTGCACCTGTTGCTGCTGCTGCTGCTGCTGACATTCCGGCCCCGACACCCAATGGCAACCCCGGCGCCTCTAGTTCTGGAGCTAGCTCTAGTGTGCCTATCCCGGCGTCTCCTTCCAGACCCCTGAGGCAACTGGCTCGCATTGGTGGCATAGATATCCCCGCGGAGTTTGGGGAGGGTCCTTTCCGTAATCATTGGCGCACACCTTGCCGACGCACTGCCGACGGCCGCTTAGCCGTGATTACGCCAGGCCGACACCGACAGATGTTGGCCGCTTTCGGATATGTTGAGCCACCCGCGCCACCACCGCATGATTCAGACGACGGTTCTTCCACCGATGCTTCTTCAGACGACACCTCATCTGACGACTCCAGTGATGAGGAGGATCCCGATGACCGACCGATTCAGGCACCTTCTACCCCGCCGAAGAAGCGGTATCGCTTCGCTGGCATAATTCCTGGTCGTACTGTCACTGACGCTTATGGTCGGCGTCGTAGGATCACTGCACGTAAACGGCTGGTGCCGTACCCCGCCGACCCACTGATATTACCGTCTCCACCCAGAGCCGGACCATCCACTTCAGCACCACCGGCTCCACCTGCACCGCCAGCACCACCTGCCCCACCATCTTCCTCTAATGAGGAGATGAGGTGGAGATTGAGATTCTCCAGACTCGAGTTACTGAGCTCGAGGAGCAGTTGGCTCATGTTTTGGACATCTTGTACCCACCATCGCCGTAGGACTTTGTACTAGATTCTGTATTGTAATCTCTTTTGTAATTTCATATTTCACTTATGTAATGTACGAACTTATTGTAATGTATGAACTTATTATCATTAATGAATGGAATTTGTGTTGCTTACTTCTTGCGCAAGTGTTCTATTTACGTTATCATCTCATGGTTTTGTGGTACCTATATCTGCTTGCGTTATTTAATCAACATGTGTTGTGCTGTTTTCATGTTGGTTGTTATATAATGTACTATTATTATTTGCATAATGGATTTTGACTTGAGTCAAAATGTTTGTATAGAACATCATGGCCAACGGGAGATCTATCCCCACCGCGGCACAAATTGAGGAAATGATTAACGAGCGAGTCGCTGCTGCACTAGCCGAAAGACCACCCCAAGTTCCACCACCACCGCCTGTCAATCCACCTGTCGTCCGAGATGGGTGTACTTACAAGGAATTTCAAAACTGCAAGCCACACTACTTCAGTGGCACTGAGGGACCCGTCGGTCTCACCAGATGGTTCGAAAAGTTGGAATCGGTATTCAGGGTTAGCAACTGTTCTGAGGCTAACAAAACGAAATTTGCATCTTGCACACTTTCGGATGGCGCGCTTACATGGTGGAATACCATGGCCCAAGCGAAAGGAATTGATGAGGCGTATGCTACGCCTTGGGAAGAATTTAAATGTGCTATGATCGAGGAATACTGTCCGAGAACCGAGATTCAAAAGATGGAAATCGAATTTATGCAATTGAAAACCGTAGGGAACGACCTTAACAGCTACAACCGTAGATTTTTGGAATTGGCTCTTATGTGTCCAACCATGGTCACCCCCGAATTTAAGCTTTTGGAGAAATACTTCTCGGGACTTCCTAAGTCCATCAAGGGTAATGTTACCTCATCCAAGCCACCAAGTGTTCCCGAAGCAATGCGCATGGCGCATACTCTCTTGAATCAAATCATCCTTGACGAGCCGGAGAAGGCTAAGTTTGAAACTGTTAGTGGTGAAAAGAGGAAGTGGGACAACAACCACAACAACAACAGGGGTAGGAACTATGATCAAAACCCGGCAAAACGACATGAAGGGTTCAGGCAAAACAACAACATGCACAACAACAACACCAACCCCAACAACAACAACCGCACCAATCCGAACTACAAAGGAACCTTACCACAATGCAATAGGTGCTACAAGCACCACACTGGGTATTGCAATGTTATCTGTGAGAAGTGCCAACGATCTGGACATGTTGGCAAGGATTGCAAGGTTACCACTTTGAATGTGAAGCCAAACCACAACAACAATGGGCCTAAGAAGTGTTATGAATGTGGAAAGACGGGCCATTTCAGAAACGAGTGTCCTAACAAGCGTAAGGATGGCGGACCACCACGCGCTAGAGCCTTCAACGTTAATGCAAGGGACGCTCGCGACAACCCCGACTTGGTGACAGGTATATTCAAGATCAACAATCTTTTAGCTTCTGTCCTATTTGATACTGGTGCCGATAGGAGCTATGTGTGTAGACATTTTTGTGATAAGTTAGATTGGTCGTTAGTTCCTTTGAAGGAAAGTATGCTTGTCGAGGTCGCCAATGGAAAACTTGAAAAGGTTGACCATATTAGTCGTGGAGCTATTATCAACATAGCTGGTGCAGATTTCGAAATTGATTTGATACCTATCAAACTGGGAAGTTTTGACGCGATCGTCGGTATGGATTGGTTGAGCAAGATAAAGGCCGATGTTATCTGTGGAGATAAAGCACTTCGCATACCACAAGGAGATGGCGAACCACTGGTTATCTATGGAGAGAGATGTACCTCGAAGTTGAACCTCATTAGTTGCGTGAAAGCGCAAAAGATTATGAAGAAGGGACGCTTTGCTGTCCTAGCACATGTGAAAGCGGTAGAAACTGAGGTGAAGAACGTGAACGACGTACGAATTGTGAACGAATTTTCTGATGTCTTCCCAGAGGAATTGCCTGGATTACCGCCGCAGAGAGCAGTAGAGTTTCAGATTGACTTAGTGCCAGGAGCTGCACCTGTAGCTCGCGCACCTTATAGACTCGCACCTTCCGAGATGCAAGAATTACAGAGTCAACTACAAGAGCTATTAGATCGAGGGTTTATCCAACCAAGCTTCTCGCCTTGGGGCGCACCTGTGTTATTTGTAAAGAAGAAGGATGGATCCTTCCGTATGTGTATCGACTACCGTGAACTCAACAAATTGACTATCAAGAATCGGTATCCTCTTCCACGAATTGATGATCTTTTTGATCAACTACAAGGATCGAGCGTTTATTCAAAGATCGATTTGCGATCCGGATATCATCAGCTGAGGGTGAAGGAAAGTGACGTGGCGAAAACTGCATTCAGGACCCGTTATGGTCATTATGAGTTCCTCGTGATGCCATTCGGTTTGACAAATGCACCTGCCGTGTTCATGGATCTCATGAATCGTGTCTGCAAGCCTTACTTGGATAAGTTTGTTATCGTCTTCATAGATGATATCCTCATCTACTCTAAGAGCGAAGAAGAACATGAGCAACACCTTCGACTAGTGCTTGAACTCTTAAGACAAGAGCAACTTTACGCCAAATTCTCCAAGTGGGAATTTTGGTTGAAGGAAGTACAGTTTTTGGGTCATATTGTGAGCGACCAGGGTATCAAAGTTGATCCCGCCAAGATTGAAGCCATCAGCAAGTGGGAGACCCCCACTACTCCAACGCATATTCGCCAGTTTCTAGGTCTCGCCGGTTATTATCGAAGGTTTATCGAAGGATTTTCTCTGATTGCGCGTCCTTTGACCGCACTGACTCACAAGGGCAAGAAGTTCATTTGGGAACCCACACACGAATCAGCATTCCAAACTTTGAAGAAGAAGTTAACCTCCGCACCTATCCTATCACTTCCTGAAGGCAGTGACGACTTTGTTGTTTATTGCGATGCGTCGAAGAGTGGTTTTGGTTGTGTACTGATGCAACGATCAAAGGTTATTGCCTATGCCTCCCGCCAATTGAAGATTCACGAGCGGAACTACACTACACATGATCTTGAACTTGGAGCCGTTGTCTTTGCACTCAAATTGTGGAGACATTATCTGTATGGAACTAAGAGCACTATCTTCACCGACCACAAGAGTCTCCAGCACATCTTTGATCAGAAGCAACTAAATATGAGACAGCGTCGATGGATCGAGACGCTCAACGACTACGATTGTGAACTCCGTTATCACCCTGGCAAGGCCAATGTTGTAGCTGACGCTTTAAGCCGAAAGGAGAGGACGGCACCTCTCCGTGTTAGGGCTCTGAACATCACCATCCATTCGAACCTCAACAACCAGATCAGAGTAGCCCAAGTTGAGGCTCTCAAGGAGGAGAACATATCTCACGAGCATTTGAACATACTTGTCTCTCGATTCGAGGTTAGAGAGTCTGGACTCCGATGTTATGCCGGAAGAATTTGGGTACCTTACTATGGAGATCTGCGAAGCCTGATACTTGATGAAGCACACAAATCGAGATATTCGATTCACCCCGGTGCAGGTAAGATGTACCACGACCTTAAAGAACAGTATTGGTGGCCGAATCTTAAGAAGGACGTTGCGACTTATGTTGGTAAGTGTTTGACTTGCTCGAAGGTTAAAGCCGAGCATCAGAGACCTTCTGGGTTACTTCAACAGCCGGAAATCCCACAATGGAAGTGGGAAAGGATCACAATGGATTTCATTACTAAGCTGCCGAAGACGGTGGGCGGATGCGATACTATTTGGGTTATTGTTGACCGCCTCACCAAATCTGCACACTTCCTAGCGATGAAGGAAACTGATACAATGGAAAGACTTGCTCAACTGTACATCAAAGAGGTTGTATCTCGTCATGGTGTACCTTTATCAATCATTTCCGATCGCGATCCCCGTTTTGCTTCCAGATTTTGGCGTTCTTTGCAAGAAGCCATGGGAACTCGTCTTGACATGAGTACTGCTTATCATCCTCAGACTGACGGGCAAAGTGAACGAACGATTCAGACCTTGGAGGACATGCTGCGTGCATGTGTCATTGATTTTGGAAAGGCCTGGGAAAGGCATTTGCCACTCGCCGAATTCTCGTACAATAACAGTTATCACTCAAGCATTAATGCTGCACCTTTTGAAGCATTGTATGGTCGTAAGTGCCGATCTCCTATTTGTTGGGCCGAAGTAGGTGAAAAGCAAATCACCGGACCCGAGGTAGTTCACGAAACCACGGAGAAGATTGCTCAGATCCAAGCTAGACTTAAGACTGCCCGTGATCGCCAAAAGAGCTATGCCGATCTTAAACGGAAAGACTTTGAATTTAATGTTGGTGATCGTGTAATGTTGAAGGTTGCACCTTGGAAAGGTGTGATCCGTTTTGGAAAACGTGGAAAGTTGAACCCACGATACATTGGTCCATTCGAGATCTTGGAACGTGTTGGACCAGTTGCATACCGTTTGGATCTACCAGCACAATTGAGCTCAGTTCATCCTACCTTCCATGTGTCAAACTTGAAGAAATGTCTTGCTGCACCCGAACTCATCATACCATTGGAAGAACTTACTATTGATGACAAACTCCACTTTGTGGAGGAACCTGTTGAGATTATGGATCGTGAGATCAAAACCTTGAAACGCAACAAGATTCCGATTGTACGAGTACGATGGAATGCCAAACGAGGACCTGAGTTTACTTGGGAGCGAGAGGATCAAATGATGCGAAAGTATCCTCACCTTTTCCCGACTCCTCCATCTACTTCAGCTTAAAATTTCGGGACGAAATTTTCTTTAACAGGTGGGTAATGTAACGACCCTGGTTTTTCCTACGTTATTTATTAATAATTATTATTATTAATACGCTTGATTAAACGAATGTATGTTATTACATTTACATGTTGCTTTGATTGCCCGTACTTGAACTTTAAATGCCCGAAACGTCTTTGTGACACCCGGAACTTGCACGAATAATATTTTAAGATATTATTTACATTCATGATTAATTTTATTAATCATTTTAATTAACTAAAGCTATTAGTTAGTTACTTGGGCTTAAGTTGGACTTTTATTGGATTACTTGCTAACTACTTGCAAACTTGGGCCTTTTAGTGTTAATGGACTTGTGTAAGCCCACCCTACATTTATTAATGGACCTTTAGCCCACTCTTTCAAAGTGTAAGTATTACTTAGGACTTGTAACTAGTTGGTTTGAACATTTGGAATCTAGTCATGCCATAATCCCCATGTATAACCACTCTTTAACCAACTTTTGAAGCTTTAACACCCTAATAACCAAAGAACTTTGTCCTCCCCCTCCCAATTCAGCTGAATGCCGAATCCATGTACCCCATTTAGTGGAGTTTTGATTTCATTTTCCTTCATTACTCTCACTTGCTCACTCATTTCTCATATACACACACACACTTGCTTCATCTTTTCTCTTATCTTTCTCTCAAGTTCTTCTTTCTTTCTTGTAAGTAACAACTTCTTTTCTTCTTTTCTTTGTTGGTAAAAACTGATTTCTACATCACATAATCATCATCAATCTTTGTTGTTAAAACTTTTGTTACTTGTTCTTGTTTAAAGTTAATTACTTGTAAGATACTAAGTTGTTTACTTACTTACTTTCATGTTACAAGATCAAACTTCTTAGTTTTGATTCTTCATAATATCTTGTATTATCAAGAACATCCAAGAACATAATCTATCTAGTTATGTTCTACATATTTTGTTTCAAAAGATTTAAAGTTTATAATCTTTATAATTGTTACTTGTGTTCTTGTTTGTTGTATGTTACTAGAATACCACCTTCATGGTTGGTTTAGGCTTATCATTTCATTTTTATTTACTTCTTATTGTTAGTTGCTTACTACACATTTGAACAAGGACATGAAACCAACAAGAGCTTACACTTTGGTGCAAGTATCATGGATCCAACACTTGGTTGTGATCTTTCTTAGTGTTCATGAACTTGTTCATAAACTTACATGTAACCTTGGTTCATCAAACACTTACAACACTTGCACTTGAGTTATGATGGACAAACCTTGGTCAAAATGATGTTAACACATCAACGAGTTGTACACTTGAAGCTATACGCATCAAGGATGAGAACCGTGATGAACATCAAGCACCGAGACAACCGGAACTCTCCAAAACCCACTGTTCTGTCCAAGACCTACTGACCTGATGCTTCTGGAACAGACCAGTAGACCTGGGCTGTTCTAACCTTGATTTTTAGATAGAACTTTTCGAGTAGATAACTTTTCATATAGGACTCATCTTAATCCGAGTTACGGTTTAGGATTTACGGCCCTCCGATCGTTACCATGTCCTTTAACGTTGTGCAGAAATTTCTGACCTACTCGCACTTAGACCGTCGCCACGGTCAAACCAAGACGAGTTTGCTTCTGTAAATTTTACCACACTTAAGGGACTCATAGACGGAGCCATGACCACTGGTCTCACCTTAATTCAGTAAGGGTAGAGGCCGTGGTGACTGACCGAAGTCAGCCTTTGTTTTAAACGACTTTCATAAACGAGTCATACTTGTTACCTTTTGTTTAATGATGATTGATGATGACCCTTATGACCTTAATTACGTACTTGTAAACCTTTTGAGACGACTTATTGACTTAGTGCTATTTGACTTAGGTTGAGGACGTTTGGACCGTTACTTGCACACCACTTTCCCGACTACTACCTTACCGTTACGTCTAATCATTGTGAGTTATAGCATTCCCTTTTTACTTTAACTTATTTTGGGAACTGAGAATACATGCGGATTTTATGTTTTACATACCAGGCACGAGTACTTAAACTTATATATGTGTGGGTTATACAACGGCATAAACATTCCCTTTAGCTCGGTAACGTTTAATCATTGGTTTTTGGAACCGTGAACGCGAATCTTAGATATGGATCCATAGGGTTTGACATCCCCACTCGGGCTAGTAGCGCTAGCATTTAACGAGTGTTTAATACTTCGAGGTTATACGCACTTGCCAAGTGCACTTTAAGGGGGTACATTAAACGTTAAGTTAGTTACCGGGTGCCCACGGTTAAGCATATACTTTCACATACTTTTGAAACGCTCGTTGTAGCACTGAAATCTCGTGGCCTACTTACATTACTGTTATACTTAAACTGTAGCTCACCAACCTTTGTGTTGACCTTTTTAAGCATGTATTTTCTCAGGTGTTTGAAGTCACTTCCGCTATCTTACTAGTCGTGCTGTAGAACCCGCTGCCTAGAGTTGTTATCGCATGACTACTTATGTTGCATTCAAACTTTTTACTTATGAACTTATGTTATGTAACGACCATTATGGTCACGTACACTTATTTAATGCTTCTACTTAGCGAAGCATACTTTTGATTTGTAAAACAATTGACGTATGTTATGACGTCACTTTTATTTATGAATGTAAACTCTGTTTTGAAAACGCATATAGTACTTAACCTTGTAATGATCCTGTTGTTGATGGTCCGTACATGATGATTTAGTACGGGGCGTCACAGTGTGCTTTTCTAATACAAGGTTAGCAAGTGGGTGACACAAAACCGCAAGTTTTGAGCTAAAATTTTAAAATATGAAATCCACAAAACCCACAAAAATATTTTACAACACCGGTGAAGAGTTATTCTGGAATACTTATCTAGGGTAAAAGCTAGAATGAATTTTCAAAAGATCAAATATTTTCATAAAGATCCAATTTCCTTAAAGGATCTAAATTTTCATAGTCATGTGGGACTGTAAACCACATCATTACTATCATTGTTTATACCGCCGTATCAAATTCACTGATGTATAAAGTGTGAGAATAAAAAAAGTGATTCGAGTGAAGTGTGATTTAATTTCAAGTTCTATATTGCTTGAGGACAAGCAATGCTCAAGTGTGGGGATATTTGATAGTGCTCCAAATGAACATATATTTAGGCTCAATATCCTTCCAATATGTAAAAATTTTAGTTACTATTGTTCTATTTTTATGTAATATTCGTTTAAATAAATAAGTGCGAAGACAAAAGAAGAAAATGACGATTTGAAGACGCAAATGACCAAAAAGCTCAAATGTACAAGATACAATTCAAGTGGTTTCATTTATTTATAAGAAACGTCTAAAAATGACAAGAGTACAAGCCGCGAAACGTAAAGTACAAGATATCTACGCGTACGAAAGGACGTTCGAAAATTCGGAACCAAGACGTAAACCGAGCATCAACGAGCAAGTCAACGGAGCTAAAATTACAAGTCAACTATGCACATGAATATAATATATATATATATATATATATATATATATATATATATATATATATATGTATATATATATATATATATATATAATTATATAAAATTATATATATTATATTATATTATTTAAATGTTTCGGCAAACAAAAAAATAAATGAATGTGAGTTGGTGCCAGGCTCCATGCGATCGCATGGGAATAACACTCCCAGGCCATGCGATCGCATGGTCCCAAAAGTCTGGCCAGGTCCTATAAATACCACGATTTCAGACGAGTTCTTTACCCCTTTTTCTTTCTTTCTCTCTATGTAATATATATTTATAATTTTAATTTTAATTTTAATTTAAGTTTAATAATAATTGGATTATTGTAAGAAATGTTTTACGGGTTTTAAAGTTGAAACTATGTCCGTGTAACGCTACGCAAAAATAATCACTGTAAGCTATGTTCTTCCTTTTTCAATTAATGTATCGTAACTAAGTTATTATTACGCTTATTTGAGCCGAAGTAATCGTTATGTTGGACTAAATATTTAAGATGGGGTTATTGGATTTTGTACCATAATTTGGGTTTGGACAAAAGACCGGCACTTGTGGATATTGGACTATGGACTATTAATAGATGGGGGTATTGTCTAATCGAATGATAACTCATTCGAATCTGTCGAACCTATCTTCAAATTAGTTAATCTAATAATTATTAAATGATTTTGCATGTCCTATTTAGTGACGTTTATACGACATCTTTTACAAATCATTTAATTTAATCAATTGGGTTGGGTAATTTATTATTCATTATGGCCAGGTGAATAAATTAATATATCATGGACTAATTATAACAGGGGTGGATTACATACAAGGGTAATTGGTGTAATTGTTAACAAAGTATTAAAACCTTGGATTACACGCAGTCGATAACCTGGTGTAATTATTAACAAAGTATTAAAACCTTGTTACAGTTTAAATCCCTAATTAGTTGGAATATTTGACTCCGGGTATAAGGTTAATTTGACGAGCATTTTATAATTATGACAGATGGACTATTATGGGCAAAAACCAGATAGGTTTCAAATAAATCCAGGACAAAGGACAATTAACCCAAAGTAATAAATTAAAATCACAACGTCAAACATCATGATTACGGAAGTTTAAATAAGCATAATTCTTTTATTTCATATTCTATCGAAATTTTATTTACTGTTATTTTATTTATCGTCATTTATTTATCGTTATTTATTTTACGCACTTTAATTATTGTCATTTATCTTTACGCTTAAAAATATAAAATCGACAAACCGGTCATTAAACGGTAAAACCCCCCTTTTATAATAATTACTACCTATATATAATTATATATATTTTGTAAAAATATAGTTTTATAAAAATATAGTACGTAATCACTAGCTCCATGTGGAATGAACCGGACTTACTAAAAACTATACTACTCTACAATTAGGTACACTGCCTATAGTGTTGTAGCAAGATTTAGGTATATCCCATCTGTAAATAAATAAATAAAACTTGTGTAAAATTGTATCGTATTTAATAGTATTTCGTATACACCGCTGCACACATCAATAACCCACCAATCACACACGCTCTTTTGGCCTCACACAACGAGTAGTGTAACATCGCACATTGCTACACCATAGTGAATCCTAACGGAATACACTAACCGTCAACACACGCTCTTTTGACCTCAATCGCAACGAGTAGTGTAACATCGCGCACTGCTACACCATAGTGAATCCTAACGGATTACACTAGCCATCCACCCCAAACAAATATCCATTAGTGTAGTTAACACCGCGTAACACTAACCCCCAGGTGGTGTCTTAACACCGCGACTAACCCACCCAAGTAAATCCATCATACATATACGCGCATCATACGTACGCGTACACAACGCCCACACAATCGAGCAAGAACCACCTATATCGCACATAGGCACAAAACAATAATTCTCTATAAGAGAATCCGACATGCACATCCCTTAACCGAGGGATATCACCTTGCTCGTCAAACACGTCCATTATCCCTAAATGAGATTCACCATATTACCACCTTGGTGATATTTAAATCCAAAACTATAAGTACAATTTATTTTAAATCGTACCTTTACCACAATCGACCAACGTAGGTCTCAACGCTAGCTCCGAATCCATATGGGCATCGTCCAATATCAATACACTAGAACATCTTCGTGCGAGAGTTCAAACTCCCCCACTTAGAACTCCGTTCCATAACCACATCACGATACCTTGCTCCAGCCTTGAGCACACGAAGGATTTTAGCCTATCCTTAAACACTTCGAACGAAGAGTTCACCACAAATTACACAAACTTTACTCTCGCAATTATCCAATTGCTATAGCTTGTCAAATCTCAACCTAGTCACTCATGTACCTAAGGGTTTCTCTCCGGTACCTTAAGTACAATGTAACCGCAACACCATCGGAGTCGAATACCATGCTAGTAGGTATGAAAGAGGCACCTAACATCGCGTCACCTACAATTCATATATATACACATACATCACAATTTATTTCAATTTGGTCAACTAAGATCAATTGCAACTAAGGTTTATCCTTAAAACTCACAAAAATTCTTTTTGACACTTTCTAGACCAAACCAAGATTTGTATTCATAAATCTTTCAAACCAAAAGTTTCAACAACTCAACTTTCTTAACTTATACAAACCAAGTTCTCAAAGAAACATACATAAACCAGATTTTTAACTTAGACCCAAATAATTCACAAGTCACTAGCTTTAATTTGACCATTTCATCTTTTTCACAAAACCCAAATTCATGAACTCCAACCCTAATTTCGAATTAGGGTTTCAAGGATGTCAAACTTTTGATTCTAACAATAATAACATCATCTAACTACATAATTTCGAGTTTAAAGAACTAATCATTCATACCTTAAGCTAGGGTTTTAAAACCCACAAATCTCACATGATGACGAAGAAATATGAGAAACAAGACTTCAAATGGTGCTAGCAAGTATCTACAAGGTTGATTTCACCAATTGATTAGATTGCATGAGAAAAATTTAAGGAATTTGAGCTAGTTCACCCAAAATCGTCACTTTCTCCCTCTACACTTTTTCTCTAAAAAATTTCTGCACTTGTGGGAAATAAGGGAGTGTATGGGTTGTTTTATTAAACATGTTTTAAGGAAAATTTACCATTTTACCCCTGCTCAACATAAAACCTTACACCCTTAGTCCTATTTCTAACCAAGGTTAAGTTAACAACAACAAGGATAATAAAATAATACCTTTAAAAAATTTAGGATGTTACAATTCTCATCCACTTATTTCGGATCACGTCCTCGTAATCCAAGCTTAGTGACTAGACGGAAAGTGTTTAAGCATGATTCTTCCGTTTCCCAAGTGTATTCCGTCTCTTTTATGTATTTCCATTTAACTTTGAATGATTTGGTTGGTCTATTACGAATCTTCCTTACTTGTTCATCAATAACATCAACCGACTCTTCAACGTAATCAAGTTGATCATTAACCTCAATTTCCTCCAGCGGCACAACTGTGGATTATGCGGTTACACACTTCCTCAATTGAGACACATGGAAGGTGTTGTGAATTCCCACCAACTTCTCGGGCAATTCTAATATATAATCAACTTCACCAAACCTTTCTAGAATCTTAAATGGTCCGATATAACGAGGACCTAGTTTCCCTCATTTTCTAAACCGAAAATACCCTTTCACGGTGACACTTTTAACATTACCATATCACCTTCCCTAAACTCAATAGATCCCCTTCTTCTATCCGCATAAGATTTTTGTCTATCTTGGGCGGCTTTCAAGCACCCTCGTATGACTTCAATCTTTTCATTCATTTTTAATAAAAGGTCGGATCTGTGACGCCCCGTACAAAACCATCATGTACGAATCATCAACAACAGGTCCATTACACAGTATAATACTACATGTTGTTTTAAAACAAGTTTTGCATTCATGAAAAGATAACGTTTTACAAAAGATAACGTGACACAAATGTCGTTACAAAGCCATTATTCAAAATAACATAAGTTGCGAATGCAAAATAAAAGTTCCATGATTGAGACATCTCTAAGTAATGCAGCGGAAGTCTAACACAACGAGTCTGTAACAGCAAGTCTATAACACCAAGACAGCAAGTCTAACAGCGGAAGCAACAACGTCTAAGCACCTGAGAAATACATGCTTAAAAAGGGTCAACACGAATATTGGTGAGCTATAGTTTTTTGTATTCAGTAATGTAATATAGACCACGAGATTTCGTATTTAAAACAGTATGAAAAGTATATGCTTAACGTGGGCACCCGGTAACTAACTTAACGTAATAATACCCCCTAAAAGTACACTTGGCAAGTGCGTATGTTCTTGAAGTATTAAACACCCGTTAAATGCTAGCGCGACTAGCCCGAGTGGGGATGTCAAACCCTATGGATCCATATCTAATATTCGCGTTCACCGGTTCAAAAACCAATGATTAAACATTACCGTGCTAAGGGGAATCTTTGTGCCGTTATATCACCCACACATATATAAAGTTTAAGTACTCGTGTCTTAGTATGTAAAACATAAAAAGCGTATGTATTCTCAGTCCCAAAGATAGTAAAGTAAAAAGGGAAGCTATAACTCACAGTGAATGTTCGGTAAAGTCGATATGAAAAGTATACAAGTAGTAAGTCGGTCTGAAAGGTCGTCAACCTAAGTCAAAGGTCACTAAGTCAGTATATTGTCCCCAAAAATTTAAAAGTGAATAAATTAAGTCTTAAGTATCATCATCATCATCATCATTCGTAAAAGCTAAAGTAAGTTTTCAACAAGAATAGAGATCGAAACAAAGCTGACTTCGGACAGCTTCTACGGCCTCTATACAAACCAAAAAGATACGTGGTCAGTGGCCAAGGCTCCGTATGTGAGTCCTATAACGGCTCTCCAATTTTCAGATCCTAAATCGATGTCGTTTGACCGTGGTGACGGTTCAAGCGCGAGTATGTCAGAATTTTCAGCACGTTGTTATAACGGCGTAGTGACTTTCGGAAGGCTATAAATCCTAAATCGTATATCGGATTTAGGCGAGTCCTAAACGAAAAGTCATCTACTCGAACCGAACTATCTGAAAATAAATTTTCCAGAAGTCCTAGGAGTCTGATCAGACCCCGAAAAACAGCAAATAAGTGCTCCGGTGGATTTCTTGGTGCTTGATGCTCATCACGGTTCTCATCCTTGATGCGTGTAAGCTTCAAGTGTACAACTTTTTGATGTTTTAGCATCACTTTGACCAAGTTTCAACCATCAACACACAACTAAGAGTAAAAGCTAACATTCTACAAGTTTTGAACATCAAGGTTGTCTCTTTATTGCATAAACCCAATAAAGCTTCAACCTTTGTCCTTTTGACACAAGTTGATGCATCTTTATCATATGAGATGATGAAGACTTGATTTTTATCACCATAAAAATCATAAAAAGGTTCCAAGCAAGTGAGATCTACAATAATAACTTTGATCTTCAAATATTAAGAAACCCTAAGCTAGAAAGCTTGGATCTTTACAAGATTAATGAGACCATAAGCTAGAAAGCTAAGATCTAGTAAAAGTAATAAGACCATAAGCTAAAAAGCTAAGATCTTTAACAAAATAATGAAACCCTAAGCTAGAAAGCTTGGATCTTTAATGTTCTTGAAGATCCTTAAAGCAAAAGGCTAGATCTTCAAGTTACATGAAGATCATAAACACAAGTTTTGATCTTTTTAACAAAATAAAGGGATCATAAGCTAGAAAACTTAGATCCAACAAAGTAATGAAGATTCAAAGCTATAAAGCTTGAATCTTTCATGTTCTTGAAGGATTCAAATAAAAGTTTGCATCTTCAAGATATAACAAGATCAAGAAGCTAAAAAGCTTGATCCTTGTATGATGATGATGATGATGATGATGTCGATGCTATGAAGAAGAAAAGAAGAAGAAGAAAATTTGAAACTTACACTTTTTAGAGTGAGAAAGACTAGAGAGAGAATTAGAGAGTAAGTGTGTGTAAAATGTGAATGAGATTAAGTGTGAAATGGGTGGGATTTGCTTGGTATTTATAGTGGTGAAAGGGGGTGATGGCCGTGGGGTTTCAAGGGGACAAGGGGGACACCTTTTTGCTTTTTGGTTAGTGGTGGTCTAAAGATGGTGCTTATTGTTAGGATCTCATGCAACATTTGTGATTATGGTGAACAAAAATGCTAGTATGTTGGCTCTTATAAATGGATATTTGTCTTACATTTATATGGGTCATAAACTTATTAAAATTGGGCTAATTAAATAGTCCATTAGATAGAGTAGGGTGGGCTAAAGTCCAACAAGGTAGAAAGTCCAACAAGACTAACTAGTGAGCATAAGTAAATTACTAAGCGTAATTAAGCAACCAAAAACCCAAGTAATTCTTATTAGGAAATAACAATTAGTATTACGTAGTCGTAATATTCCAATTACGACAAAAGTTAAACGTGTACCAAAACACATAGCTCGTTCTAAACGTCAAGTGACACTAACGGTCGTAAAAGCATTTGGGGATCAAGTTAGGTAACTAAGTACTTAATGGCACGTTGTATGGTATGAACGAAAGTAATTAATCATGAAATGAGATCCCAAAATATAAACCAACACAGTATGCATAAATACGCAGTTTCGCAGAAAGTGTAACATCCCACCTTTTTCCGTTTTCTTTTCCGTTATACTAATATAAAGTCCGTTATATGTTTATAACATCTCCCGTTGATACGCGTTTTAAATTATCTCGTTTAGGTAATTCCCGCACCCGAACGAAAGTTGAGGGACTAAACTTGACAAGGGATCAAACCCTTGACTAGGTCAAAGGGTCAAACCCCTTTCACCCATTCATTTCATCTTCATCTCTCTCTCTCTTTCTCTCTAGCAAGAACACACACACCCAAAACCATATTCATTCAATCATCATCTAAATTCGATCTAGGAGGCTTACAACAAAATAAATTACATATTTGGAATCCTCTCTTCATCCTCTACAATTTGATACCAACTTCATCTCGTTTGGGTAACATTTCTAAAACTCCAGATTTCTCTAAATTCGTGTTTTTGATTGGAAATGGTGTTAGTTAGTGTCTATGGCTCGAGTCTAACATGAATATATGTTTGGTTTGCTCGATTTGTTGTTTTTGGAGTAACTAGCATGAACTTGAAATGGGTGTGCTTAATCCTTGATTTTGGATGAGTTAATGTTGTTAGATTGTTAAAGTGCATGTTTTAATTGTGTTACTAGTATCACTAGCTTCGTTTTGATGCGTAGGTTGATTAAGAAAACTTCAAAAACATGAATATTGATTTTGTGATGTTTGACTAGGGTTTGATAGTTCTTGACATGAACTTTTGATGCTTGAATGCCATGGAATGTTAATTGTTAGTGATTAGTTGTAATGTATGCTTAATTACCTTCGAAACGGCATATCGTATGTGTAAATTGGATTCCCGAATCATAAAATACGTTTTACGAACTTGAAACCTTGAAAATAAACCTCTATTGATCACTTGACGGGATTTCGGTTATAGTATATGATGTTTTTGCTTGATGAAAAGTGCTTAGTTGCGTTCCTTGTTGAAAGAGCTTTCCGATGATATAAAATACATGTTCTAATTGTTTGCGGATCATAAAATGTGATTGTTTGTGTTTTGGTTCGTCCATTTGAGGAATACAGCAAACAGGGCCTGGGAAAAGATCAGGACGCCGTCCAGATACTTGGGACGCCGTCCCACCTTTTGAACCGGGACGCCGTCTAGCTTCTCGGGACGCCGTCCCAACCTTAAAACCGGGACGCCGTCTAGCCATTTGGGACGCCGTCCCATTTGGCTAAAACTGGCTGTTTGCTTTGGTCATTTGACATGAAAATGTTTGCTATGCTACGGACCTCCGATTAACATGAAACTTGGCCAACATGCTCATATATGATTATATAACTTAGAAAAATTGTCGGATATCCAACCCGACCCCGTTGACTTTGACTTTGACCAAGTTTGACTTTTAGTCAAACTTAACCAAACAATTATACGATCGTTCTAACATGCTTAGTTACTTCTATCGTGCATGAAACTTGACTAATTGATTCGCATGCTATATTAATCGAGTCGTAACGAGCCATAGGACTAATTAAACATCTTTGACCGTTTGTGTTTACCGTTATTGATACCACCTATTTGTTTAGGTCAAGACTAGCATTGTTCTTTGCACACATTTACTTGTTGAAGTACTTTACTACTCGTGCATTCAAGGTGAGATCATAGTCCCACTTTTACTCTTTTTGAACTTATATTGGGATGAGAAAACATAAACGATTCTTTTGAACTAAGTGAACACAAGAACGGGAAAACAAACATTCTACATACGAGTTTAGAACAAAAATCCTCAATTCGATTATCATTAGTTACACTTGCCGGGTGTAAGCGAGAACTTATGTTATATGGCCATATGGGTTGACAACCCTCATCTCTGACGGTTCGCTACCGTCTACGGATGAAATATATTTTCGAGAATCAGTGTTTGTTCTAGCACTAAGTGATGGGGTATACAATGGAAGGAATGTTAAGCTTTGATAATTGGGTGCTCGTGAAACAAACTTTTGGAATGTATTACTATTATTTCATTGATGCAAATCTTGTGGTTCACTTGTACTTACTTACTTAAACCTATGATTTCACCAACGTTTTCGTTGACAGATTTCTATGTTTTTCTCAGGTCCTTGAACGATACATGATACATGCTTCCGCTCATTATTTGATACTTGCATTGGATGTCGAGTATATGTGCATTTCATGGAGCGTCTTTTGACTTTACTTTAAACCGTGTCGCCTAGATTTCATTCGTATTATAACGTTGTAACTTAACTATTGGTTGAACAATTCTTGTAAACTTTGGGAACAATCTTTATTTTGAAATGAAGGCGACATATTTTGGTCAAACTTTGTCTTAAAGACTTATGACCACATAACGGGACCTAAGTAGACGGCGCCGTCAAACATGATTTGGTCGGGTCGCTACAGATGGTATCAGAGCGTTGGTTGTAGGGATTTAGAGTTCATTAGTGTCAACCCCGAGTCATAGGGTACATTGATGAGTCTAGACTACAACCGGCATATAGACTTGAAGTAGGAATTACTTGACTACTTGTGCATTTATACTCGAACGCTTCTACTCATATCTACTCTTAGTTCATCTTAATCTCACGTTGTTTAATTTGATTGACACGCCACCTTGACTATATGAAATGATGTCGAATGCACATATGAATCAGGGTAATATAATTTCCGGGATTATATTACGGTGACTCATATGAACGTTCCGACATTATGACATAAAGAATTTAAGGCGAGTCGAGGAAAAACTTCTCTTTATCTTTATTCTATATCACGGTTAGTATTATTGAGAATACTAATCAATGATATTCTTGTGTCTTGAAGGAACAATGGCTCCTCGTCGTGTACGCCGCAATGAAACTCCCGAACAAGCTCTTGAACGGATGATAGCCACCGCCGTAGATGCGGCCATGGCCGGTCACTCATCCAACAACAATAATAATAACAACCACAACAACAACAACAACAACAACAACAACAACAACAATGGAGCCGGAAACTCAAACGAGGGATGCTCCTATAAAGCTTTCATGGGGTGCAAACCTCACACTTTTGATGGAACCGGGGGACCGGTCGTGCTCACCCGATGGTTTGAGCAAACGGAAGCCGTCTTTAGCATAAGCGGTTGTCGGGACCAAGACAAGGTCAAATACTCCACTCACACTTTCTCCGGAATTGCTCTAACATGGTGGAACACCTATGTTCAATCGGTGGGTACCGATGAAGCTCATGCCCTCTCTTGGGCCGATCTAAAAGAAAAGATGATTGTTGAGTATTTTCCGCGCGAAGAAACCCGAAAGCTTGAGGAAGAACTAAGAGCTTTGAAAGCGGTCGGAAACGATCTTAAAGCTTATAATCAACGCTTCGCCGAACTATCCTTGATGTGTCCTAATCTTGTTAACCCCGAATCTCAAAGGATTGAGCTCTACATGCTCGGTCTTCCAAAAAGCATCAAACAAGGGGTGATGTCATCCAAACCCACTACTCATCAAGCCGCTATGAACATGGCTCGCCAACTAATTGAAACGGTTGACGAAATCGTAGTTCCGGCACCTAAGGCCGAGGATAAATCGGGCGGCAACAAAAGAAAGTGGGAACCCTCCCAATCAAGCAACAACAACTTTGCCAAGAAATCTTTCACTTTTGACGGCAAGAAGGGTTATGCCGGGAATCTACCTCTTTGCAACAAATGCAACAAACATCACTTTGGCGAATGTAGTAAGTTAATTTGCCACCGGTGCCAAGGAGTTGGTCATAAGGCCAACGATTGTAAAAGTGCCACTCCCGTCGCTCGAAAGTGGCCCAATGCACCAAAGACGGGCACTTGTTACGAATGTGGCCAAACGGGTCATTATAGAAATGCATGCCCAAAGAAGAAAGATAACCCCAATACGCGCGGCCGAGCTTTCAACATAAACACCGAGGAAGCCCGGGATGACACTGAACTAGTCACGGGTACGTTTCTTCTCAACAATTCTTATGTCTCTTGCTTATTCGATTCGGGTGCCGATAAATGCTTTGTATCCAAGACTTCGACTCATTATTTTAGCACTCCACCTCTTCCATTAGATACCATTTATACCATTGAAGTGGCTAACGGGAAACTATTAAGTGCCGACACATATTACCGGGGGTGTACGTTAAACATTTTGGGTAAGGAATTTGAAATTGACTTGATACCCATGGAACTAGGAAGCTTTGATGTAATAATCGGTATGAATTGGTTAGTCAAAACGAAATCTCACATCCTTTGTGATCTTAACGCAATCCGAATTCCTATCGAGAATGGTGAACCTTTGATTGTTTATGGCGATAAGAGTTGCACCAGACTCAACCTCGTTTCGTGCCTTAAAGTTAGAAAACTGCTCCGTAAGGGTTGTTTTGCGATCCTTGCCCACGTTAAGAAAGTCGAGTCCGATGATAAGCATATCGATGATGTGCCAATTGTTAGTGACTATTCCGATGTATTTCCCGACGAATTGCCGGGTCTTCCGCCTCATCGACCGGTTGAATTCCAAATCGATCTTATTCCGGGAGCCGCACCCGTAGCACGTGCACCGTATAGACTTGCTCCATCCGAAATGCAAGAATTGCAAAGTCAAATCCAAGAACTACTTGACCGTGGTTTTATCCAACCTAGCCATTCACCTTGGGGCGCTCCGATTTTGTTTGTTAAAAAGAAAGACGGATCCCTACGAATGTGCATTGATTATCGTGAACTAAATAAATTGACGGTTAAGAACCGATATCCTCTTCCTCGCATCGATGACCTCTTTGATCAACTACAAGGGTCTTGTGTATATTCGAAAATCGATCTCCGCTCGGGTTATCATCAATTAAGGGTTAAGGGGGAAGATGTCTCCAAAACCGCTTTCCGAACTCGTTATGGTAGTTATGAATTTCTTGTAATGCCATTTGGTCTCACTAACGCACCGGCGGTGTTCATGGATCTTATGAACCGCGTGTGCAAACCGTATCTTGACAAATTCGTTATCGTGTTCATCGATGATATTTTAGTCTATTCAAAAAGCGAAGAAGAACACGAGGGACACCTCCGACTTGTGCTTGAACTTTTAAGACAAGAACAACTCTATGCCAAATTCTCCAAGTGTGAATTTTGGTTAAAGGAAGTTCAATTTCTTGGTCATGTTGTAAGTGACCAAGGTATTAAAGTCGATCCAACGAAAATCGAAGCCATTAGCAAATGGGAGACTCCTACTACTCCTACCCACATTCGTCAATTTTTGGGTCTCGCCGGGTACTATCGTAGATTCATCGAAAATTTCTCTTTGGTTGCACGTCCTCTGACCGCATTGACTCACAAGGGAAAGAAATTCATTTGGGCGACCGAACATGAATCCGCATTCCAAATCTTGAAAACGAAGCTAACCACCGCTCCTATCTTGTCACTTCCCGAAGGCAATGATGACTTTGTTGTATATTGCGACGCCTCGAAACATGGTTTTGGGTGTGTATTGATGCAACGAACGAAAGTCATTGCTTATGCTTCTCGACAACTCAAAATTCATGAACGAAACTATACGACACATGATCTCGAACTCGGAGCCGTTGTCTTTGCACTTAAAATGTGGAGACACTATCTTTACGGGACCAAGAGTACTATCTTTACCGACCACAAAAGTCTCCAACACATTTTCGATCAAAAGCAACTAAACATGAGACAACGAAGGTGGATTGAAACCTTAAACGATTACGATTGCGAGCTTCGTTACCATCCCGGGAAGGCAAATGTAGTAGCCGATGCCTTAAGTCGAAAAGAAAGAGTGGTGCCTCTCCGTGTCCGAGCTTTAAACATCACCATTCACACCAACCTTAATAGCCAAATTCGGGTAGCCCAAGATGAGGCTCTCAAGGATGAAAACATCTCTCTCGAACACTTGAACGTCCTCACCTCTCGATTCGAAGTTAAAGAAACCGGACTCCGATATTTCGCCGGAAGGATTTGGGTGCCTAGTTATGGGGACCTACGAAGCCTTATTTTAGATGAAGCCCATAAGTCACGATACTCGATTCACCCCGGTGCCAATAAGATGTACCACGACCTTAAACAGCTATATTGGTGGCCGAACATCAAAAGGGACGTAGCTACTTATGTTTCCAAGTGTTTGACATGTTCCAAAGTCAAAGCTGAACACCAAAGACCGTCCGGACTACTTCGACAACCCGAGATCCCGCAATGGAAGTGGGAAAGGATAACGATGGATTTTATCACCAAACTACCAAAAACGACGGGCGGTTATGATACCATTTGGGTTATTGTTGACCGTCTCACCAAATCCGCACACTTCCTGGCCATGAAAGAAACGGACAAAATGGAGAAACTTGCACAACTTTACATTAAGGAGATCATAGCCCGACACGGTGTACCTTTATCGATTATCTCCGACCGAGATGGCCGTTTCGTTTCTAGATTTTGGCGTACATTGCAAGAAGCGTTGGGAACGCGTTTAGACATGAGCACCGCATATCATCCTCAAACCGATGGACAAAGCGAACGTACAATTCAAACCTTAGAGGACATGTTACGAGCTTGCGTGGTTGATTTCGGAAAAGCTTGGGACAAGCACTTACCTCTCGCCGAGTTCTCTTACAACAATAGTTATCACGCGAGTATTAAAGCCGCACCTTTTGAAGCGCTATATGGCCGCAAATGTCGTTCACCTCTTTGTTGGGCCGAGGTAGGCGACGTGCAAATCACCGGACCCGAACTCATTCACGAAACCACCGAGAAAATCGTTCAAATCCGAGAAAGGCTTAGGACGGCCCGAAGTCGTCAAAAGAGCTATACCGACAAACGACGCAACGATCTTGAATTTCAAGTCGGTGACCGAGTAATGTTAAAAGTCGCACCTTGGAAGGGTGTAATCCGTTTTGGGAAACGCGGGAAGCTAAATCCGCGGTATATTGGTCCTTTCGAAATCTTGGAGCGTATTGGAACCGTTGCTTATCGTTTAGATCTTCCGCCTCAATTGAACTCCGTTCATCCTACCTTCCATGTATCTAACTTGAAAAAGTGTCTTGCCGAACCCGATATCGTCATCCCTCTCGAGGAACTTACTATTGATGACAAACTTCATTTTGTGGAGGAACCGGTTGAGATTGTGGACACCTCCGTCAAGACATTGAAACAAAGCCGAATCCCGATTGTCAAGGTTCGTTGGGATGCCAAAAGAGGACCCGAGTTTACTTGGGAAAGACAAGATCAAATGCAAGGAAGTATCCTCATCTTTTTGTGAATTCAGAAACGCAAGATCTCGAGGAAGAAACAACGACTACTACGCCTACTTAAATTTCGGGACGAAATTTCTTTTAAGGAGTAGGTAATGTAACATCCCACCTTTTTCCGTTTTCTTTTCCGTTATACTAATATAAAGTCCGTTATATGTTTATAACATCTCCCGTTGATACGCGTTTTAAATTATCTCGTTTAGGTAATTCCCGCACCCGAACGAAAGTTGAGGGACTAAACTTGACAAGGGATCAAACCCTTGACTAGGTCAAAGGGTCAAACCCCTTTCACCCATTCATTTCATCTTCATCTCTCTCTCTCTTTCTCTCTAGCAAGAACACACACACCCAAAACCATATTCATTCAATCATCATCTAAATTCGATCTAGGAGGCTTACAACAAAATAAATTACATATTTGGAATCCTCTCTTCATCCTCTACAATTTGATACCAACTTCATCTCGTTTGGGTAACATTTCTAAAACTCCATATTTCTCTAAATTCGTGTTTTTGATTGGAAATGGTGTTAGTTAGTGTCTATGGCTCGAGTCTAACATGAATATATGTTTGGTTTGCTCGATTTGTTGTTTTTGGAGTAACTAGCATGAACTTGAAATGGGTGTGCTTAATCCTTGATTTTGGATGAGTTAATGTTGTTAGATTGTTAAAGTGCATGTTTTAATTGTGTTACTAGTATCACTAGCTTCGTTTTGATGCGTAGGTTGATTAAGAAAACTTCAAAAACATGAATATTGATTTTGTGATGTTTGACTAGGGTTTGATAGTTCTTGACATGAACTTTTGATGCTTGAATGCCATGGAATGTTAATTGTTAGTGATTAGTTGTAATGTATGCTTAATTACCTTCGAAACGGCATATCGTATGTGTAAATTGGATTCCCGAATCATAAAATACGTTTTACGAACTTGAAACCTTGAAAATAAACCTCTATTGATCACTTGACGGGATTTCGGTTATAGTATATGATGTTTTTGCTTGATGAAAAGTGCTTAGTTGCGTTCCTTGTCGAAAGAGCTTTCCGATGATATAAAATACATGTTCTAATTGTTTGCGGATCATAAAATGTGATTGTTTGTGTTTTGGTTCGTCCATTTGAGGAATACAGCAAACAGGGCCTGGGAAAAGATCAGGACGCCGTCCAGATACTTGGGACGCCGTCCCACCTTTTGAACCGGGACGCCGTCTAGCTTCTCGGGACGCCGTCCCAACCTTAAAACCGGGACGCCGTCTAGCCATTTGGGACGCCGTCCCATTTGGCTAAAACTGGCTGTTTGCTTTGGTCATTTGACATGAAAATGTTTGCTATGCTACGGACCTCCGATTAACATGAAACTTGGCCAACATGCTCATATATGATTATATAACTTAGAAAAATTGTCGGATATCCAACCCGACCCCGTTGACTTTGACTTTGACCAAGTTTGACTTTTAGTCAAACTTAACCAAACAATTATACGATCGTTCTAACATGCTTAGTTACTTCTATCGTGCATGAAACTTGACTAATTGATTCGCATGCTATATTAATCGAGTCGTAACGAGCCATAGGACTAATTGAACATCTTTGACCGTTTGTGTTTACCGTTATTGATACCACCTATTTGTTTAGGTCAAGACTAGCATTGTTCTTTGCACACATTTACTTGTTGAAGTACTTTACTACTCGTGCATTCAAGGTGAGATCATAGTCCCACTTTTACTCTTTTTGAACTTATATTGGGATGAGAAAACATAAACGATTCTTTTGAACTAAGTGAACACAAGAACGGGAAAACAAACATTCTACATACGAGTTTAGAACAAAAATACTCAATTCGATTATCATTAGTTACACTTGCCGGGTGTAAGTGAGAACTTATGTTATATGGCCATATGGGTTGACAACCCTCATCTCTGACGGTTCGCTACCGTCTACGGATGAAATATATTTTCGAGAATCAGTGTTTGTTCTAGCACTAAGTGATGGGGTATACAATGGAAGGAATGTTAAGCTTTGATAATTGGGTGCTCGTGAAACAAACTTTTGGAATGTATTACTATTATTTCATTGATGCAAATCTTGTGGTTCACTTGTACTTACTTACTTAAACCTATGATTTCACCAACGTTTTCGTTGACAGATTTCTATGTTTTTCTCAGGTCCTTGAACGATACATGATACATGCTTCCGCTCATTATTTGATACTTGCATTGGATGTCGAGTATATGTGCATTTCATGGAGCGTCTTTTGACTTTACTTTAAACCGTGTCGCCTAGATTTCATTCGTATTATAACGTTGTAACTTAACTATTGGTTGAACAATTCTTGTAAACTTTGGGAACAATCTTTATTTTGAAATGAAGGCGACATATTTTGGTCAAACTTTGTCTTAAAGACTTATGACCACGTAACGGGACCTAAGTAGACGGCGCCGTCAAACATGATTTGGTCGGGTCGCTACAGAAAGTAACAATAACAAAAGTAAGTCGAAAAAGTCGGGTCGTCACATAATCCACCCAATTCTCGTTCACCAAATTCACCCCAACAAATCGGAGTGCAACACTTTATATCATATAGCATCTCGTATGGCGACATTCCAATACTAGCATGATAGCTATTGTTGTATGAGAATTCCGCCAATGGAAGGTAAGTATCCCAACTTCCACCGAACTCAATTGCACAAGCCCACAACATGTCTTACAAAGTTTGAATGGCCCTCTCACATTGTGTGATGACCCGAAAAATTTCGACTAATTTAAACCAATTCTCTTTATGATTTAATATTATGTAAATATACATATATGTATGTGTATATATATATATATATATATATATATATTATAAGATGTACAAGTAAAAACGACTTTCCTACAGTAAAACATTAATTGCTACAGTAAAAATGACTTTACTACAGTAAAACACTATTTGCTACAGTAAAACACTATTTGCTACAGTGAAATACTATTTGATGTCGACGAACTAGCAAACAAAAACAGAAAAGGCGGCCATGCGATCGCATGGCAAAAACACTGAAAACTCATGCGATCGCATGAGCTACAGTAAATCGAAAAGTAATATAAATACGCAGTTTGTTCGACGAAGTTTTTTTCATATTTCTCTTAATATTTATATTTATATTATAATTATAATTTTAAATTTAAGTTTAATAATAATAAGGTATATACGAGGGTGTTTTTAATTCGGGTTTCAAACCGCTTTAAGCTAAGGAAATATTGGGTATTGTCCGGGGTATTGTTCTTGAATCCAAGGCCAACAATACAGTCGTCTACCATCATTAAGTCTACGCAATTTGCCTACAATATTGAGTCTCAATATTGAACTGTGAGTTATAGTCTCCCTTTTTAAATGCTTTAAATATTTTTGAGCTGAGAATACATGCAATTTATTTTAAACGCAATAAGACACAAGTACATACAAAATTCTACACTGAGTTAAACCGAAAATCCCTTAGCTTTGGTAACTAGTAGCTGCCAGTACATAGGATATGGACTGGTGGGCGCGAATAATTGTATATGGATCCATAGGGCTTGACATCCCCGTCCGAGCTAGAGCGCTAGCCTTTTAACGGATGTATATTATTTGAGTTTAAGACACGTTGGTTTGCGCGTATTAAAACGAATGGGATAATTATCACTATAGCGTTAAGTTTAGTTACCAGGGTGCTCTGTTACGTAGAATCTATTGATAAACTTTTGATGAAATCTTGTGGTCTATCTTTTTATATGTTTATGACTCGAGCAATTAAACCTATAACTCACCAACATTCGTGTTGACTTTTTAGCATGTTTTATTCTCAGGTCCTTAGAATGCTTCCGCTGTGATGTGCTTGTTGCCTGCATGGAGTCTCTCATGCTTTGTACAAAGTTTATTGCATTCAAAATAAAACTGCGTTGTGTAATAAATAATTGGACTGTGATGTCAACCTGTAAATTAAAGACTTATGTATTTTGGGGTTTTGCTTATACCTAAGCACTCGCCCACATGTTTATAACTTTCTATGTTTAGAAAGTCACTTATTTTAATGAATGCAATATTTTATCAAAACGTATCATATAGAGGTCAAAACCTCACTGTGGAATCAATGATTAACGTGCCGCGTCAATAGCGATTTTGACGGGTCGTTACACATTGACCATCAGTTTGTGGGTGGAAAGCGGTACTCGACCTTAACTGCATACCCATATCCTCTTGAAACTTTCGCCAAAGCCGAGAAGAAAACCGAGTATCCATTGGAAACAGGGACACCATGTCTAGTTATCACTTCTTTAATAAAAAGTGAAGCCAATGTTTCAGAAGGCGAGGTTTCCCTGATTGGAAGAAATAAGGCACTCTTCATTAATCGATCTACAATCACCTAAATAGTATCGTATTTGGGTTCTCGCAGTTTTGGGTAACTTCGTGATAATATCCATGGTAATATGCTCCCACTTTCACTTCGGGGGAGTTGTGAGGTTGTAAAGGGACACCAAAACAACCTAAGTTAGATTATATTCTTGAGTGATTTAAAGTTGTTTGATTGTGCGCTTAGTTAAAAGATCCATTATTGTTAAAGTGTTCGGTTTGAACCCGTCAAAATAAGTTAGGGAGTAGGTTAACGACAATTAAGTTACAAAACATAGCTTGTGCTTCAACACCTTGAGTGATCTACACAATTGTGTGAATACTTAGGGATGCCGAAGTAGGAACATAATTGGTGATTGGTTTGCGTCTAATTCTTACAGTCGTATGACTAGGTTCGGGACACCGGAGTAGCCTAGGTTTTATGAGAGTAAAACTGAAATAAGTCGCATAGTTGAATAACTTAGTGGTGAATTAACTTGTATCTAGGTAGTGAGAGTTCCTTGGTAAATACTTGCTAAGAAACTGTAGGAATCGACAGATAAATACAGTGGTTATTTAATCGGGTTTAACAAAGCAATCCTAGCCAGGTGAATTAATTCTGAGTGGATACCGCCGTCTCTATTGAATTCTTGTTTATTTACTTTACGCGTTCATTTAGTTTAATTCAAAATCACTTCAAAAACCCCAATCTACTTAGGATAATTATTAGTATTAAATTCTTGATTCCATCTGCTCCCTGAGGAACGAACCGAATTACCGTTATTTTATTACTGCGTGATTAGGGTAATTGCCTATTTGTGTGCTAATTAATAATAGTATTTCTAGTTTATATTATAGGTTAGATTTAGCACATCAGTATACTACACAAATTATAACTTTTTGAATGATATGATCCAAAAGCGTATACAATCATATGAACCAGTCTGCTGCTCAAAAGCCTGAAGTTAAAGGACGTTTCAGAGCAACAACAAACTCAATTAAATGTTGGCAGTAGTTGATGAATGCTTTGAAAAACAATATGTGAGAGACTAAGATATAGTTTCAACATATACAACTATTAATCAAAATTCTAACCAATATTGTTTAAATTAGAGGTGTCAAGACGGGTTTGATAAAACCATTTCCATCCATGACATCCTCACTCTCCAGGACAGACCGCCACATCAGCGCCACATCAGCGCCACATCAGTTTTCTCTCTCTATTTCCTCCCCACTTCCTTCCCATCACACACCACTAACATAAATGACATACTCCTTCCTCATCACATACCCCACAAAATTAATTAAACAAATTATGTTACAAATTGTTTATGCATAAGTATAAATAAATAATACACAAAAGAGAGAGAGAGAGAGAGAGAGAGAGAGAGCGCTGTTATTCGTCCTGTATTATGCTTGGATATGAAATGAGTGAGGGCGAAGTGTGAGGTCGAAGTGAGGACGCAAGTGAGGGCAAGGGAATGATATTGGAGCTCTCGAGTGCAAGTTGAGGGCAAGGTGATGATGGATACAGATATGAATGGTCTAAGGTTTAGGTTGAAAAGTGAAATGGACCAGTTTTATGTATGAGGATAGGTTGAGTTTGACACACTTAAATACTTAATACTTTTATTACAATCTTTTTAATACAAAAATGTGTTATTTATAAACTAGTGAACATAATACCAAAAAGTTCAGTTAATGCACCTCGGATTCTAAGCAGTTTTCATAAGATTCCTTATATTTCTCTCATCTTCCTTCATCCGATTACCCATTTAGACAATAAAAACAACTGGGTGTTGATATTTCCACTAATTAAATTGATAAATCTACTTTTTTCATGCTTACAGTGTATATGCTATATAAGTATTTAATGCATTCAAATGAGTGAATTTATAAAATAAATACAAGTGGATATATCACTAGTAAAAACAAAAGTACATCAAATGATCAAGTTAAAAATTCATCAGTTCAAACTAATATCAAAATTTGAAAGCAATATATATACGAATACTTATATAACAGATAAAAAGATGTGAGATGCATATACAGTAATTAATCCGTGAACTAACCCTGTTCAAAACCCATTCAGTAATTAATCAATGAAGTAACTCTGTTCATTACTATTATCTTCTTCATGTTATTTATTGACCATCATCACAAGAATGATCATCAACCCATACAAAATTGTTCATAAACCGCCAAAAAACAAATCAAATAAATCGAATTCACAGGATTAATTGTTCTTTACATTCTAATTCCGATACTATCATATTAACAAACTAAACAAATCTTCACATTAAACTGAACCCAGCAATATGATTCAATTTTTACCCAAAATCTTTCTACTCATTATCCTCCCAATTCAACTTGTTCACCATTACTAAAAAACTAACCGAACCAAAGTCGAAACTCTTTCGCTGCAGAAACCAAATCTTTTCTGCCTTTTTCCCGTTCGATTTCCTCCGCCGTCAGCCGCCATTCTTCCGCCGTCAAATCACTCTCCGATTCTTCCTTCTTAACCGAATCTTTTTCGTCCCTGTGGCACCTCATATGCCCACCCAACGCCTGCCCAAATTTAAACTCTTTCTTGCACAATTTACATTTATGCAACCCTAAAGATGACAACTTTTTTGAAACCCCACCACCAACACCAAGTGTTAATTGCATCCATGCATCTAATTTATCACTTTCACTCTGTTTTTCAATCATCTTTCTATGAATCCCCTGATGCCCACCAAGTGCTTGATAACTACTAAATACCTTCCCACATGTCTTACAATTAAACCCATCATCTTTATCTTTATTATCATCATAATTACGATCACGAAAACCAGAATTTTCTGCAATCTTGAGCGTTTTCATAGTGTTATCACTTCGTTTTCTGTTGGTTTTCTTCATCTCTATAGTCATCGTTGCAATCTTTAAGTGTAAATTTGTGTTCTTTTGTGTGTGTGTGTGTGTACGTATGTGTTTGTAGTATGTGCAGTGGACAAGGGCGGAAAATAATAATGATAACAAATTGGGTTTAAGTGTGTGTGTGTGTGTGTGTGTGTGTTTTTTTTTTTTTTTGTAGTATGTGCTGTGCGAAGGGAGAAATAAAGTATTTATAACAAGTTGGGTTTAATTAGAGTCGTAATGATTTATGGAAACTAAAAATAATGATGAAAATAGTAGATGAAAAAAGGAAACAAAATTTGTTTTGTATTTACGTTTTCTTGCATACCAAGGTTCGATTCAATATCTCGTATGTGTATGCATAAATACATATATCTATCTATATCTATATACTGTATTATCTATGTATTTTTTTAAAAGGACAGAGCTTAAATAAAGAGTAACGAATTATGGAAATTTCCAAATATTCACAGGGTGATTTGTTGTACACGCGTTTCTGTATTGCTTTGCTAACAAGATTTTAATCCCGAAATATCGCATTCTGTGCAAGCGGAATAAACAGTATAGGAGTAGCACTTGGTAGGGTAAAATAAATAAACAATACTGAGAATTTTTTTTTTTTTTGGTAAAAGGTAACAATAGTGATGTTTTTCGCTTTTATTTATTCATTAAAATTTATGTGTAGCATACACCCGCCAATGGTCCGGTGATGATTCGGTAACTTATAGTTTTTACTTTTTATATGGGTAAATTATATAGTAGGTCCCTGTGGTTTTACATAAATTATGAGGGTCGTCCCTAGCTTCTAAAAGTTATACCGCTAATCCCTGTACTTTTAAAAAGGTTCACTGGTGGTCCATTTTTAACTTCCGTTAGGTTCTCCTGTAAAATCCCATCATGTGCTGCGCACATGATGGGTAAATAACGCCAAACATATTTAAAGCAGAAGTTAAAACCACAGTGACTAACAATGAAGTTGTGATGTTGTCCAGCAGTTGGTGGTCTGTCTCCTTTAGAGGAGGTCAGGAGTTCGACCTCTGTTAGCTACATATTAAAAACACAATTTCATCTCTGCCATGAAGTATCCACCCATGGCACCTTTCCCATATCGTTTGGGGGGTCAAGGGGAGGGGGTTTTACTTAGCCGTGCCCTTGGATCGGTTTCAAGGTTTCCTCCCGGGCTGCGATGGAGGCGGGGTTATTATCACTGCATCGGCATAGTCAAAACGGGATATGATTTCAACGGGTGGTTTAGTCCCCCTCGGGTGATCCCAATCACTGTTCAAAAAAAAAAAAAAAAAAAAAAAAAAAAAAAAAAAAACCCACAGGGACTAACGCTATAACTTTTAAGACTTAAAGACTACAGGCATAATTTAAGGTAAACCACACGGACCATCGGTAAAATTAACTCTTTTTATATTTATCTTTTAGAATTTGCGGAATTAAAGTTTTTAAATTCATCTATTAATATTAATTACTACGTAATAATTAATAATATGTGGTAGTGGTAGGTGTTCCGATAGACAACTAGTGGTTTGGTTTTTCGGTGTTGATTCGGTGGTGGTTGTTGGTCCGGTAGTAGTCACATGGTTCGTTGGTGGTTCTTGGTATGGAGATGGTTCGGTGATCCGGTGGTGGTTCGTTGATCCGGTAGCAGTCACATGGTCTACTGGTGGTTCTTTGGTATCCAAGTGGTTTGGTGGTCCGGTGATAATTCGATTGTCCGGTAATGCCCTGTAGTAGTGCGTTAATTCAGTGATAGTCCGTAATTGGTGACCGATGATAGTCTGTAAGTGGTGGTCCGGTTCATATTATTTAAATTCAACATTGTCACTTAATATTATCCAAAGTAAATGTTAGAGCGGTGGGAGTGGAGGTCAGTCGCCTCCCCGTCTCACCCATGCGTCTCCAATTTCCCACTCCCCACATCCGTCGCACACCTCCGCTTCACTTCGGTCAGTCCCCCACACGACGTGATTTTGTTTCTTGGTTTAATAAAATGATAATAAAAATACCCAAGTGACACACCAAGTCACCACTCCCCATTTTTCCCGACTCAACAAGTCACGTCTAACATGTCAAGTGACCTGAGTCACCACTCCCAGTGCTCTTATTCCATGTTATTCATTATCTCTTAACATTAAAATAAAACTGAATATTATTATTGTTATTTAATATTAAAATAAATAAATAAAAGATTGTTATATCACTTAATATTATTCAAAAAGAGTGTTATCACTTAATACATACATACATATATTGAAAATAACGGTGTTTATCGGTTCAGTTTTGGTTAATTCAGTTCCATTTAAAAAATGTTGGAGGTAAATTTGAAAACCGAAACTGAATGCAATTTCAAAACTAAAATCGAACCAATTCCAATTCATTCGGTTTTGATTAGAATCAAAAAACCTAAAAAGTCATAATATAATCATAACAAATCGATTTTCAAATTTGACTTCTAATTTTCAAATCTCGTTTAAGTCTATACATAGTTTAATAAATTACTAGTTAATTTCATTTTAGGTTAACCGATTTTGAAAGTAAACCAGAGAACCAAGCCGAGTATCAAATTCAAATTTAAAGACCCAACAGAAATCCGAATTCAAATTTAGGTCATGGATTCGAGTCTCGCTATGTCCATCCTTTAATCAATCTGCCTGAAATATGAAGCTCCAGGTTGACCCTGGGGTTTTTTTCTCGGATCCGTTCAGTATATAAACCCAGTCCGCCTGTCCTTCGAGATGGTTTAAGGATCGAGTTTCTGCAATGCGATTCAAGTTCCTCCCGAAAACGCGTGCATGCGTGGCATATGATCGAGAAGGTGATTAAGTTCTCTCTAGGTGATGCCAACAACTTGCCTTTCATTAAAATAAAAAAAAAATAAAAAATCTATTTGAAAGTTGGAAATAAATTGTTTATGAATATTGTTTTAGGAAAATAATGAAGCAAACAAATTACGAGTATATAAGTTTCTGGAACGTAACATTACACGAATTACTGATCGCCTACATTTAGAATTTGATTAAAAACAGAATATTGCTAAACAACTACCATAATTCAATCGCATGTACAGCCGGATTTAGCAGCCAACTATTCCAATAACTTGGTTTTCTTTGAGCGCCTGGTATCCATTCAAACGTTTTGACTTGAATTTCGTTAAGTATCATTGGCACATTCCATATTTTCTTTTGAAATATTGTTTGGTTTCTATTTTTCCATAACAAATAACCACACGCCCATTCTATAACTTGCCAAAGACTTGATGCTGAAGTCGTTTGTAACAAGTTACATTTGCCCTGAAACATCTCCTCTATGGACGTATAAAATGGCTTACCAGGTTTCCACCATTTAAACACTCTAGACCATATATCCTTCACGAACGAACGAACATTGAAGAAGTACCTGCTCTACAGATTTGATTTCGGTAGAATGGAATACAAATGAAACCTCAATCTTAATATGAAACACTAATAGGGCTAACAAAATGCACGCAGGTTGAGTAATAATTTCAGACGGATAATTTTTAGTACTCGATTAGGATGTATTAGCCGAAAGATTTTGTATCCTCAGTATAACTACAAAAATAGAAACTTTTTGAATGTTATGGTCCAAAAGCTTATCCAAGCATATGAACTTAATTTGGGCGACTCTCAACCCTATTGATCTGTTTCATTCTTAGCTATTGTTTCTCGATGAAGATATAGCCATACCCTGAATCGACCTAGTGGTGGCAAGACGGGTTCAATAAGGTTTGAGTTGGGCCATTTTTAAGTATCAGGATCGGTTGGGTTTGACACACTAATACTTTTACTACAATCTTTTTTCAATACAAAAATGTGTTACTTGTAAACAAGTGAACACAATACCCAAAAGTTCAGTTATATTTATCTCATCTTCCTTCAACCGATTCGCCAATTATACAATCAAAAACATAAGTACATCAAATAATCAAGTTTTGAATTCATCACTTTAAACTAATATCAAAACTTGAATGTAATAAATACCAATACTAAAATAACAGATAAAAAAAATGTGAGATGCATATACAGTAATTAATCGATGAAATAACTCTGTTCAAAACCAATACAGTAATTAATCAATGAAGTAACTCTGTTCATTACTATTATATTCATCTTCATCTTATTTATTGAACATCAACCCAAAATCAAATCAAGAAAACAAAAATCAAATCAATCGAATTCGCAAGATTGTTCTTTACGTTCTAATTCCGATACTATCATATTAACAAATTAACAAACTTCTCATTAAACGAACAAAAAATATGATAAATCCTCCCGCCCAATTTAACTGGTTCACCATTAGTTGAAAAACTAACCGAACCAAAGTCGAAACCCTTTCGCTGCAGAAACCAAATCTTTTCTGACATTTTCCCGTTCGACTTCCTCCGCCGTCGGCGGCCGTTCTTCCGCCGTCAAATCACTAACGGCGGTTTCTTCAATCTTATCTGAATTTTTTTTGTTCCAGTGGCACCTCATATGCCCACCCAACGCCTGCCCAACATCAAACTCTTTATTGCACAATTTACATTTATGCCACCCTAAAGACGACAACTTTCTTGAAACAGTGCCACCACCAACAGCAAGTGTTAATTGCATCCATGCATCTAATTCATCACTTTCACTCGGTTTTTTAACTATCTTTCTATGACCCCCCACATGCCCACCCAGTGCTTGAGGAGTACTGAATATCTTCCCACATTTCTTACACTTAAACCCATCATCTTTATTATTATTATTATTATTATTATTATTATTATTATTATTATTATTATTATTATTATTATTATTATTATTATCATCATTACGATCACGAAAACCAGAATTTTCTGCAATCTTGTTGACGAGCGTTTTCATAATATTACCACTTCGTTGGGTTTTCTTCATCTCTTTTGTCATGGATGCAGTCGATCTGTAAGTGTGTGTTCTTGTGTGTGTGTGTGTGTGTTTGTAGTATGTGTTGTGAGAAGGGAGAAAAAATAGTAGTAATAACAAATTGGGTTTAATTTGTAATGATGAAAATAGTTTAGTAGATGAATAAAAAAGGGAAACAAAATCTTGTTAAGTAGTTAACGAGTAGTATTATTTTCTTGGAATACAAGGTTCGCATTCGTGCGACGTATGTACACGCGCTTGTGTATTTCTTTTTGTGAACTTAAAAGAACAAAAATTCGTTTTTTTCCGTGGATACGGATTCAATAGTATAAGTATCACCAGACTAAAAATAATCGATAGTGATTTATTCCCCCTTTTCTTTAATATTATATTATATATATATATTGGTTCCGATTTCACTAAATTAATATTCTTTTTATGAATTTCAATGTTGCAAAGTGTAATGTAATAAGTGAAGATTGAATATGAATCTCGTTTGTATTTGTAGAATGCGGAATTAAACTGTAAACGATTTCATTGATTAATCGAAAAATTACAGAATTGATGAAAATATTGAATGAATTATCAATGAAGCTAATTAACCGTTCTTAACCACGTAAACAAACTTATAACCAACTTAAGTACTACTTGACTTCTACATATTTACATATCTAGTCCCTGTAACTTCATAACTTAACATTTACAACTGAAACTTGACCCGATAAGACTTAATTTAAAGATTACACATTGATCTTTATCACATGTTCAACATCCTCCCCTCAAGGTGGAAGATCATCAAAACCAAATCTTTTAGTCAAAAAACAGTGTTGTTTTTGACACAATGTCTTGGTCATCACATCTGCTAGTTGTAAATGATTTGGGATGTATGCAATTTGTAGAAAACAATCTTGCACCTTGTCTCTAATGAAGTGGATTGGCTGCAATTTGATGTGCTACTTTGTTGTCACAAAATAAAGTCACTAGAACATGAACATTGATGCTCAAATCTTTCATTAAGTATACCAGCCATACCAGTTCACAAGTTGTGCTTGCCATACTTCTGTATTCAGCTTTTGTAGAAGATCTAGAGACTGTGACTTGCTTTTTAGTCTTCCAAGACACCAAAGAATGCCCTAAAAATATGCAATATCTTGTTAATGATCTTCAAGTCATTAAACATGGAGCTCAATCTGCATCTAAAAAACCTGTAACTTTCAATGTGGGTTAAATTGGGTAGAACAGTCCTTTAGAAATAGTGCCTTTCAAATATCTGAGTAAGTGCATTTCAGCCTGCATATGAGTGTCTTTTGGACTTGAAATAAATTGGCTAAGGTGTTGGACTGCATATGAGATATATGGTCTTGTCATAGATAAGTATAACAAAAGACCCACTAATCTTCTATATGTATCTGGTGAAGGTAGTAAATGGCCTTTGTCTGCAGAAAGGTTCAATCTCTAAGGTAATGGAGTGGAACAAGGTTTACTAGCAGTAAGGCCTGCATCCTTGAGTAAATCTATGACATATTTCCTTTGATGCAGATATGTACCTCCTTGTGTTGTACAGAGTTCTATACCCAAAAATACCTGGCTAACCCCAAATCTTTGACAATGAACTTCATATCTAGAGCATCTTTGACCCATTTGATCTCTTCTTCAGAATTACCAGTCACAAGTATATCATCAACATATACCGAAGCAATAGTGATAACCTCACCTTGAGCTTTCACAAATAATGAGTAGTCATGTTTGGATTGTGTGAAACCTATGGATACTAAATACTTAGTGAGTTCTTGAGTCCATTGCCTTGAAGCTTTCTTAAGATCATAGAGTGGTTTTCTTAGTTTGCAGACTTGATTAGGTAATGCTTTTGTATACCCTTTTGGTGGCTTCATATAAATCACCTCATCAACAAAACCATGGAGGAATGCATTATTTACTTCTAATTGATGTTTTGGCTGTTGCAATGGCAATGACTATTCTAACAGTTGCAGACTTTGCAACTTGTGAAAAAGTGTGTTTATAATCAACACCTTCCTTTTGATTGTACCCTTTTATCACCAATCTGGCCTTCAATCTTGCAATTGATCTATCTGGATTATATTTAGTCTTATAAACCCATTTGAATGAAATTGCCTTATGCTTAGGTGGTAGTGAAGTCAATTCCCCGGTCTCATTATCCTCAAGTGCCTTTATTTCTTTGTTCATTGCTTCTGTTTAACCTGGATGTGTAGAAGCTTCAATGTAACTTGATGGTTCAATGGAAGATAATACATTGAAAAGAGAAATAACATAATCTTCAGGGTAATCTTTAAACTGTTTGTTGGTGAACTGTAACAGACTGATGACCGGGCTAAACGTAAAATGATGAATATGCCCTTAAATTTGTTTATGTGTTATCATATGCTTTTTTAAATAATGCATTTATTATTAAGTGTGTATGTGATGACCCGTACGGTTGAGATGTGACTCGTACGAGTCACTGTTCACTCGTGTGGTGAACCATACTGATCAAGCATAAAACTGCAGCTAGGGCAAAAATAAGTTAGATCAACAAAAGAGGGGTTTTGGGGGTTCAACGACATCAACACTCCCGTTCGGTTACCGTGATAACCCGAATCGAAATGGTGATCTCGAGAGGGTGGATGATGGGTGAGAGTTGTCCGGTTAGATCGAGTAGTTGGGTCCGTGAGGAAAAAGGCCTATGAAGGCAAAAACCTTTAAGTTGTGTGTGAGATGAGAGAGAGAGGGGAGAGAGAGAAAGAAGGAGGTAGAGAGAGAAAGACCATATGGGAAATGAGGAGGGTGACTCCTCTATTTATAGGGGAGTAGTTAGGGTTTTAGAGGACCCATGGGCTTTTTATGAGCCAAGCCCAAGTGCAAGCCCAAGAAATAATCTTGACGGGCTACGCACGTCATCACATAAGGATCAGTTGATTCTCTGTTTAGTATTTGGTTATATACCAAACGTTCGAGTGAGTTGTCAAGCGCACGGTTGAGGGATCTCAAACGTGCGAGTGAGGGTGTTACCCGTACGGTTGGCAGACCAGTTGTTTAAGTGTTCAAGTGTTAGTATATTGGTGTTGTTGTCTTGTTGTTGGGATGATATCAAGACATGATTACTGACCGTGTTATTGTCTTTATTTGTATGTTTGTTGGTTGTAGGCATGACTGTTGTTTGATGTATGATGGATGTTTAGACTTAGTCTGTAGATAGATTCCATTCACTTAGCGGTGCGCTAACCCCCACATTCTTCCCCCTATAGGTTTAGGTACTATTGTTATAATCGGGTTGTGAAGTTGAAAATATGTTTGACTTGTAACTCTGATATGGACTTTTGTAACCGTGTATGTAATAAAGTAACAACGTTTGAAAATGTTAAACTTAATTACGAGGCTTTCTGTAATTATTACCCCCTATTTTTTCACCATACCCAACTAAAACAACAAATTCTAGCAGAAAATGAGTACAAGATGTTTCAAGTCTACCTTCAATTTGCCAAAAAACATTTGATTAAAGTGATCCAATATTCACAAAACAAAGTCACAAACTTTCTTGAATAACAAGCCTACCCTACAATAATAATAAGAAAACAATTTTGGGATCATCCTTCAAGCCCACAATGACAGTCAAAACAACTTAAAGTATCACAGATTCTCTCATTACTCAAAACCAGAAAAAGTAATCCTCTTCTTCAATACATCAACAAAACAAGCCATGATTGAAACACCAAACTTTTTCAAACTTCTTCCAGCGTCTTATATCAAGTCCGCCACGTTCATTGGCATTTCATCAATCTGAGTACTGTAGTACTGCTCTATGTCTCTCAGAATCTTGATATCATCAGTTTTCACAAAGTTTATAGCAACACCCTGCAAAACAGTTATAAATAGGATATTAGATGTTTGATAAACAGGATCACATCAAGTTAAAAAAATAATAATAATAATACAATGCCCCATCATTTGCAAGATGTATCTCAAGAAAAAAAAAAATTTCTTATCTACCTTTCGTCCAAATCGACCAGATCGACCAATACGATGAATGTAGAGTTCTCGGTTATTTGGGAGATCATAATTTATCACAAGGGACACCTAAAACAGAGCAGAAAAGAATTAATCATATATCATCTATACAATGACATCAAAATTTATACATAGCGAGTTTTAACATAAATCGTATCACTTTAATAAGAAAAGGTATAAAAGTGTTGGCTTATCTTACCTGTTGAACATCCAATCCTCTGGCCCACACATCGGTGGTAATCAGGACACGAGTAGCACCAGATCGAAACTCTTCCATAATTGCATCTCTCTCCTTTTGAGGCATGTCTCCATGCATTGCCGATACAGTAAAGTTGTTTTCACGCATCTTTTCAGTTAACCAATCCACCTACAACCATACAAAGTGAGAAAAAGTTAAGTATTGAGCCGAATTATCATTAAAAATTAGATAAAAATTCATAATTTCTAGAAGTTGATTTGTAACTGGTTCTATTGTATTACTTATCATCACACTAAACAGATAACATAGTACAATATTTCTTTCAGGATATGGAGATTGGAAAACGAGACTAAAACACATATTACCTTTCGCTTTGTGTTGCAAAATATTACAGCCTGGGTGATTGTAAGAGTATCATATAGATCACATAGAGTATCAAACTTCCAGTTTTCTCTCTCAACTGCAACGAAGAATTGTTTTATTCCCTGCCATAAATAGAATTTGTTAGCTAAAACAATTGGATAGTGTCCGCCAGAATTATTCTTTTTAGAGAAGGGCATATTTCTTACCTCGAGAGTCAATTCATCACGTTTTACAAGGATTCGAACAGGATCTGTCATGAATTTGCTGGTCATCTCCAATATTTCATTAGGAAGGGTAGCAGACACCAAACAAACCTGCAACAACGATGCATGTTAAGATGTTAGAAAGTGATGACTGAAAACAACACGTAATTTTCAACTTAATGTGACGAGCCATAATTAACTCTGAGTGAATACTACAGATAATGTAACTTTTAATGCATATGCTATATAGAAATAGGACACGTACTAACAGAAAACATAATGAAATTTGTTTCCCTCATAAAAAAATGGTAGAAGGTTTTCCTTGTTCAGGTTACCCGGGAGGGCGAGTAACCCGACCCCATACTCTAGTGTAGGCAGCCCATCAGGGTGGGTGGCTGTTTCCAACCCTTCCCTGACCGCCACAAAATACTCGACCTAAGCAGGATTCGAACCTGAGACCTCTTAAAAGGAAATAAGGCATTAACGACTGAACACAAACAAACAAAACCTGAACTTTAAGGACATACATCCAGTTTATTGTAACAGTAGTTGTGCTATTTCTATCAAAAGTTTCAAGAGATCAACATAATATCTTGGTAATATCATATTGTTGCCAACCAGATCATTTATTAAATTTAGTAAAACTATTATATGTAGCAACTAAATAAACTATCAAGGGAGTTGAACAAAACATTTAAAATTCAGTAATTAAGTGTCCAGTTTGCTTCTTCCATTTCTATCATCTCAAAAACATGCCCTCATCATTAACCATCTTCATCAAGGTACGAATATAACCATATATCCTTATCATTTTGATACATTTCACATCATATAAAGCATAAACATTGTTATAATCCTACCAAACACAACCTTGATCCTAATAAGACTTGTCCTGATGCAAGCTACAATTAATTATGTTGTATTGGACCAGATCGGTGTAACAGAGATTAAAAGGGAAGGGTGAATAAGAGAGAAATGTAAATCACCTGAAGCTCTGGTGGAAGGTATCGGTAGACATCATATATTTGATCCTTAAATCCTCTGCTCAACATTTCATCAGATTCATCCTGTTAAATATATCATAAAATTAAAAGGCATCAATATAAGATTATATCCAAAACAGATGTGACAAAAGTTAGACGTATATGAATTTAAAAAAAAAAAAAAGGTGATTAAAAATGTTAATATAAACTCACAAGAATTAGTAGTTTAATGTTTCTAGTTCGCAGTGTTCTCCTCTTGATCATATCGCAGACTCTGCCGGGTGTTCCGGAAACAACATGAACTCCATTTTCTAGCTTACGAATGTCTTCTCCGACACTTTTTCCGCCGATGCAGGCATGGGCTTGGATACTGATAAAATCACCAATCGCCAGTATCTGTTTTTCAGTTTGAGCTGCAAGCTCTCTTGTTGGTGACAAAATCAAAGCTTGGACCCTGTGGATAAGGATAAGAAAATCATAAAATAAACCATACAGCCAAGAAAAACAAAAATCAGAACAAATATCCATGTTCCCAATACACTTATGAAACAAATTGATTAAATTATAAACATATCACGTATTTCATCTCAGTTTCTCTGCAGATACTTCTGTTCTTTTCAATTACTATCTAGAAAAAGCTATTCTTTTAATCTAAGTTTGAATAGATAGTAATAAGGCTGTATTCAATTACTATCTAGGTAATGATATCTTCAACTACTTCAGTTCTTTGGAGTTTTATTACAAATTATACACTTTATGTTTTGTTGCAGTCCTTTAAAGTTCATCACAACAAACCAAATAGTATCATTCAAAAGCTGTTTATGCTACACACAACAACAAAAAACAAACTTTGATTCATTCAGCAGGTTAAAAATGTTGACTTCCATTCAGCACAAAAAAAAAAAAAAAAAAAAAAAACCACAAAGGGCTTAAAACCTAACCCTAAAAACCAAAGCTATACTTAAATTCCATAATAATCAAAATCAAATAGATTAGAATAAAGATCATACTCTCGAGAAGAAGTATCAACAATCTGGCAAACAGTAAGTGCAATCATTGACGTTTTTCCGGTACCAGATTGAGCCTGGGCGATGACGTCACGTCCCTCAATAATAGGACGAACAGCTCGTTGTTGAATTGCAGACGGTTTCTCAAATCCGTGTTGATAAATTCCACGAAGCAGATCATCTTTGATTCCCATCTGATCAAAACTCAAGATTGGTTCCACTCCGCGTGACGTTTCGAACACTAATTTCTCGTCGTCCACCATCGTATTCCGCCGTCCCCTGTTCGCCGGCACCACTGACGTTCCCGCCATTATAGAGATTTTGTTGGTTTAGGACTTTTGGTATTAAAGTTCTTATGTGAACAAGCCCTCGAGAGACTTATGAGAAGAAAAACGTGTTTGTGTGAGAAGAAAAATGTGTATATCTAGGGTTTTTGCGTCTGGGATTGGGTATGCTTTAGGTATATGGTGTCACTTTGTTTTTGTGACCAACAGTGGCGGATCCAGAATTTTTTCCACCTGGGCGAATTTTTTTTTAAAACCATAGCAATTTTTTTGAGTAAAATATGGAGGTTTTGGGGCAAAAAATTGAAGTTTTTAGGCAAAATTTGAAGATTTGTGGGTAAAATTTAAAGGTTTTGGGTCAAAATTTGGAGAATTTTGAACAAAATTTGAAGGTTTTGGGGCAAAATATAAAGCTTTTGGGGCAAAAAAAAAAATTCACCGGGGGCAAAGTCGAAAAATCCAAAATTTTTACACTAAAATTTCGAAATCGACCGCGGGCAGGCGCCCCCCCTCCTTACACTCTAGATCCGCCTCTGGTGACCAATTAGTTTTTTACTCCGTACTAAATTATTTTATATATTATTAATTTATTTATTTTATCCTACAAAACGATACTAGACGAAAGAACTTTCACTTTCCATAATCAAAATGAAAGAAAGCCCACCTATTCCTACAATTGCCATCACATTTTACATTACTCACCATAAAAGTGACACTAAGTTGAATTTAAAGTCTTTCATGTCTACTTGAACATCTTCAATGTTATTATCCCATCAACAATATAATCCTCATCTTCGGAGTTACTGTTACTGCCTCATTAACACCTTCTACTAATTCATTCTCGCCAAATTGTTCAAAAATTAACCTCTTGCAAGTTGTGTTCTCATGCACAGCATACACATTAATCTGCCTAATATTCTCCTCAAGATAAGTAAGCATGTTCTCCGAGTGTTCATCATTATTTAAAAGTTCTAACCCACTATCCAACTTTGTAGTCAGTCTAAGAAAGCGAAATAACACAGCTCTTCTAGGATCATAACCTAAATCGCCCATAACATTATGCAAGTCTATTGAAGAAAACTTATCTTTAATAAAACCATCAATGTAGGTTATCTTACAACGATTGTAAATTATTTCACTTGTCTTAGTTAAATACCCCCATGATGTAAGATAGTGCAGTAATTGTGATCAAACCAGGGTATTGATCAGCAAGTTGTGAAAAATTAAAGTTAAAAACCACAATCGAATAGAATTTTATAGCTTAAAACTAAAAAAAAAAAAACATACCGTATAGTTGTCTTTTTATGGTTATGTGATGAAGTAAAATCGTTGTTTGTGAAAATCCCAATTTCAGCAACATTAATTCGAAATTTACTGGATTCGAACATAATTGTATTCGAATACAATTATAAAGTTGTTCGAACTGGCCGGAATTCGAACTAGATGTTGTTTGAATACAATATATACATTGTGTTAGTAGCTAGTGAACGGAGACATGCCAATTTTATCGTATACGAACTCGCTTCCTGAGTTCGAACGATAAAGCCTGAGTTCGAACACAATCTTGTTCGAACGCATAGTGTATTAAGGCAATTTTTTAAAAGAAAATGTAAATTGTAATAAAATTTTGAAAAAGTATATTTGAGCCAACACTAATTACTATATCCTAAGACAACATGGATCAAAATCTATGACTTTATGGCATGATTGACGTTTTCATTATAAACAAAAATTGACTCAATATAAACACAAATGCATAATTAGATGACTCTGTTCTTTCTGAAACTAATCTAGAAAGGTATAAGTGATGTTTCACCTGTAAACCATTATTTATGAAATGCAATGACTTATTTCTGTCACTCATGAATATTATGGTGAAACATGAAAAGAGAAACTGTTATATCATTTCATAAAAAATAAAAAAAACATACGGGAGCTACATACATCAGTTTCAGAAGCTTTAAGTTTCAGAGGTTTTGTCCATAATTTTAGTAGCGTGGTTGGCAATGTCTTCAATTGGTGACTGACGTAATTGTCCAATGATTGAGTACACGTGTGATGAACTGATGAACTTCTTACAAGGTGGATAATCACACATTTTAGCTAATGTACTAAGAGTTCTTTTTAATGGTGTCTCAGTAATTTCATCAATCTTGCTTGGGTCAAGTGCGACAACTGAGTAGTCTTCTACCACCTTTAACAAAGCCTGCAATCACCAAATACGTAGTAATTAGATATGCACATTAAAGATATATAAAGTTTGAAGTTCAAAAGTATAATACTACCTAGCTACTTGAAGTTTTGTTATCAGATATCAGATGTACATTATATACAAATATATAAATGCAAAATGATAGTACTAAAAACATACCTCCATTGCTCCTTTGGAGATCATATCTTGACTAAGTTTATCGGAGTGGCAAGAAAGATTGTTAAGACAACTAGCAGCATTTTGCTTTGTGAAATTAGTAGTATCTGTTGAAAGCAACAGTTTTGCAAGTTGGGGTATACATCTCCTTAGCTCTTCATATAACGTGCCATTATGGTAAGCTGTATATAAAATCTGCAGAATTAATATTGTCAAGGAAGCTCCCATCCACTAAACATAATTAAAAATATAACGTTGGGACAATAATAACTACTCCGTAGTTGAAAACAGAAAAGCATCTTACAGCCTTCACAGCAAATCCCAGGGGGTAGCTGTCCTTATCAAATAACATATTAGCCAAAACACTAATGATGCCGTGATGTGCCTATTATATTATATATAGCATCAAGTAGTCAGAAAACAGAAAAAACATATGCGCTTGATCAATGATGTTTACAAAAATATAATATAAAGATATATTTGTTTTATAAGTAGAAATAATGGCTAATACTTACCAGCAAACTATAGAAATAGGAACCATGTAAGCACATTTGTTGTATAGCATCGCAAGCCCATGCACGCACACTTGGTTTTGCATGTGTAAGACATGTTCTCAACTGTTCAAAAATATCTGCTCCATTTATGTGCTCATAGAACTCCTACATGTATCCGTGTGTTTATTATTGATGATGATGATGATGATGATGATGATGATGATGATGATGATGATCCGTGTGTTTATTATTGATGATGATGATGATGATGATGATGAATAGTTTAAAAGCCCTCTTTAGGTCGGGGCTCCGTTTCGAATATAATTTATTGCGTTTAGTTTGTAAAATTATTTCGTTTTTAATGTGAAAAATTTAGGTGATTTACTAGGAGGTTTTATGAGAATTAGAGTAGTTGTCATTTGGGGCCCTGAAATGTTTCTACCCCTCTAAAGTTTGAATTTTGCCGCAAGAAAAGTTACATTTAGACCCCATGTTTTTTTCTCTCTTTGTTAAATGTTAGTGTTGAGTCCTTGTAGTACTGCCTGTTTAGCACGTTGTACAAACTTTTTTAGCGTGAGCCCTGTTATTGTTCACTATTTATGTGTATTAGTGTTAGTATAAGAGATAATAACAATAATAATAATAATAATAATAATAATAATAATAATAATAATAATAATACAGCAGTAGCAGCCATCAGTCCACTAACGACCACCCGACCGCGACGCTGCCACTGCTGCCGCGACGACGACAACAGCAATAATAAGTACGTACCTAGCTACAAATATATACAGTTAATAATAAGTACGTACTGACCTCGTCCATTTTAGCTAATTTTGTAAGTATATCGAGAACGTCCACTTTGACTTCATTTGGTGATGAATCATCAAGTAACCTTTTCATAATAAATGGATCTAAGAGATCTTGGTCAAGAAGTTCAACAACCAGTGACCGGTGAACTACCATCTTGTTTACAAGGAAAACAGGTTTAGCAGTATCCTTCAAATCCAAAAGTTGCAAACACTTGATAATTATCCCAGGAAGTCCTACCTGATCAAGATTTAAAAGCACTAATTATTCCCAAAATTAATTAGCTGTAACCATATTTGGCCTGTTGTTTTTAAGTAAAGAGTATATTTGTTTACTAGACCAAATTATTTTCAAACAAGAACACCTTACATGAAAAAAAAAAAAATAAATAATAGAGACAAAATGGATTGGATAAAATTAATTATATACCTCCGAAAGGATTTGAACATAATTCTCAATGTTTGTTTTTATGTCTTTAACCATATCCTTCTTATTCCCAGACTCCATGTCTTGAAAAAGTTTGCTCTCCACAGAAGCCACAAATGGAAACTCCAAAAGTTTAATTACAGATGCAACTATATTATTAACTCCGTTCTTCCCTCCACCCGGTCCAACCCAACAGTGTATAGCATTTAGATGGACATCAGATATTAAATCACACAAGATTTGTACATGTTCCCTTGTAAGCAACACCTGGTGAAAAACAGAACTACCACCTTTAAGAGATAAGTACAACGAGTAAGTCATTCTTAAAACCCCAACCGGTGACAGGCCAATTTCATTTGAATGTTTGTTTCCTAACAGATCCATAAGAGTTTGAGGGATATCACTAGCACCCGAGTCCTGCATATCTGAAATACCGTTCCAATATAATCTGTAACACAATAAACCCACACACCCATCCCTAAGTCCGTGCCAATACGAGAACATCATATTATCAGCTGATTGAGCATTTGTTGCTAAGATTTTGAGGTAATCACAAAGTGTGGTACTCCGTGGAATTAATGGAAAGGTTTTTTTATGAATTGATCTTTCAGTAGAAGCACCAAGTTCTAGGTACAAAATTGATTCGAGTGCTAGCATGGCGGACATAGAATGGGGTTGAATACGTTGTATTCCATCTCCATTGCTTAAAGGGAAATGGTGGGCCAGGTCAGAGATGCGGGACTTCTGCCTGTTTGGTGAAGATGTAAGCATAAAAAATGCAGTTTTTCTTCCAGCCGACCTTAAGGATTGTGCAACTGAAGCTAGAAGAAGGCATGCATGAAGAATTAAGGCACTTGGATCGGATACTTTACTTTTCAGGCTTATTGTGTCTCCTCCTCCTGTCTGTTGTCGGTCTTTATCGAATGACGCACAAAGAGATATTATTGAAAAAACCTCTGAAACTATTGTATTAACACCACTACCACTAATCGCCATGTTAACAGGTAAGGAACTAGAGAGACCACATAAAACAGTAGCAACTGAATCATTATGAATGCAGCACCTTGAGATAATCTGATGAAACAACAAATTGTTATATCACTCCTCAGATAACAGAAGATTAGCAAATCACTACAAAAGTGTCGCACGTAATGCATAAATTTAATCTCCTTAATTATATTCTTCAAAATAAAGTATATTATTTAAATGACATAAATTTGTTTTATTTGACACATTAAATAAATAAGCTGATTAAAATTTTTTTAAACTAGCCGGGTAAGGAGCGTAGTTTTCACTCGAATTTACGCGGTCAAACCGGGTTATACGTAGTTTTCACTCAGAAGTATGCGGCCAAACCGGATTATCTCATGATCGTTTCCGACCTTTTTTCCGTGACCACCCAAAGATATGTTGCTACTGAGTTTGAACTCGAAATTTCATGTGAGGATATCAGGACACCAACTACGATCTTGGGATGGTTTGACATATTGACTATTTATTGAACAAAAATAGAACCGTGAAGTTTTTGGACAATTAGTGGTGGGGGATAACCCGATCCATTTTAACACGTAGCTATACTTTACCCAATTTGACCCATTATTCACCCTTAAAAGTCTTTATTGTACCTCACCTGAATTACAGAAGACCATGAGGCCTGTAGACGTTGCCGAAGGCAATAGAAAATAGCAACTTGCGTAGGTTCGGATCCAAGGAATGCTTGCGTCACTGATTCCATAATTTTTTCTATACCTTCACCCATCAACGGACCTCCTTTGAGGCTAATCCGATGCGAAGTGAGAAAATGCATTGAGCTTAATGGAAATACATGTGGATTTTCTTTTGTATGTTGAATCTCAAAAGCATCTATCAAAGACCAAATTGCCTCACAAGTTTCACAAGCCACAACTAACAATTTTGAGGAGCCAGACATGAGACTTGTGCCACAAGTCACAAAGCAAGAAAGCAAAGCATCTATGACACCTGATGCTTTAGCATGATCCAATATCTCTTGAGGACCGTTTGTCGCCACCTCAGCATCTTTGGTGGCCAGGGAAGTTTTAATACCTTGTGCTACTGTAGACATAATTATCCTAATGCAGGCAACAGATTCATAAACAAGTCTCTCGGGTGCATCTTCGATAAAACCAGAAACCTACATGTACCCAAAGTTATTTTGAGATATAATAATATATATATAAGAAAAAACTTTATGTATTTATTTGGTTGATCGAGAGTATAACCTCTTTATAGAGATCCAATATGGCAACACAATGCCTGATATATGAATCTTCAAACCCACCTTCACAGTTCTCCAATAACTTCTTTATGACTGAGAAACACTGAACGAGACATGATAACGAGCACCATTTAATTAGGAACTAGGCGACATCCAGAAAAAGGAAGACGAATATGAAAAATAAAGGAATAAAATTACAGAGAAAACCAAACATCAACTAATCTTTTAGAAAAAAGTATTTATATAAATACAACTAGTGGCTTTCTGTTATCCCCTAACAAACACTACAGTTCTTATTCAATCTCGGACTATTTATTAGTTGAGTTTTATCTAAACCTGGTCAACAAAAAGCTTTGCCCAAAAAGGGAACAAGTCATATGGATTGAAAGTGGTCCAAAGGGCATTTCTAATGTATCCAACCTCATAAATAGTTTATTACAGCTGCTTTAGAGATAGTTGTAACCAAATTTAACCCATTTAAGTAATATTTTTGAAAAGAAAACAGATAAAGAGAGCGACAACTGGCAAGACAAAACTGTGTTTCTTGTCAACCAAACCCGATCGGGAATCCTTTCACTAGTTTTAGATGGAACCCTATTTAAACTGATAACCAACCTACCCTTGTTGCCAACTTTTCTAACATGGTGTTTCATCTTAGAAGGTTAAATCCCTGGTAGCTAGCTTTGCAGTTGTCAACAAAGAGTAACATACCTGAACCAGTAAGTCATATAGCAAATCTGGGGGTGTAACATTCTTATCTGACTTTTTAATGCGGAGAATGTTGAGAGTAATTCCCACATGTTCCGTTAAAATCTCATCTAGCACCCTTGAAGTATTAACTTTCAGCTCAGACTGATTTAATGAGTTAATATGTTGATCCCTGTTCTCATAACCAAAGATTCCAGTGTGTAGCAGTATGTTAGAGCATTTTATAAACTAAAAACATTCCAGGTAACATCCAAATACAGGGAGCATCAAAATGAGTTGAAATAACGATTTTTGTATAACAATTCTCTCATTGATATCATCATCAGCAGGCGACTATCTGTTTCTAAACAACGTGCGCACTCACTGTCATAAGAAACCCCGATTAATCCGAAATTACTCCTTTTTAAGAACAAACTGATCCTATTTTCCAAAATCCTTTTAATTAATCAGTCAGTAGCGTCGGTTAATGGGTCAAAATCGGATTTGATGGTCAAAGTCGGTCAAAATTAAAAACAGTCAACATTTTAACATGTATTTAAACTAGAACTTGAGAGTTTTCGAACAAATGAACAATTATGTTTAAGTTTTTAGACAAATATGTTATAGTTTATGTTTATGATTTTTTCTATATTTACACATATAATTTTGAAATTTATTATTTAAATGTGTCAAAAATCCAATTCGATTAATCCTTGAATTGCCAATTACTCCCTCCAAAGTCCTGATCGAGTACTCCCGAGTACTCTCGAGTAGTTAGTTTTGCATCCTTGTGCACAATAGCTATGCACGACACGAGATGTATTGTTTCTCCATACACAACATACTGAACTTTATTTAATTTATTTAACATATATACTAAAAGAACTCCGTAATCTTGTCGTATTACACACTCAAACGACATTTGCACATGGGTTTGACAATCTACTATAATTAGGAGTATATTTTACTATACTAAAAGAACTCCGTAATCTTGTCGTATTACACACTCAAACGACATTTGCACATGGGTTTGACAATCTACTATAATTAGGAGTATATTTTACTATGAGTTTGGCCATTTAATATTATTAGAGAGTATAATATTGTTATGTTTTTAAATAATTGCTTTCATATATTTTAACCAATGTTTTTTTTAAAAAATAAATCCTTTTAAAATTTTGTTATCAAATATTTTTGTCACTAACATTTTTTGTTACGGGTTACGTGCTAACTATTTATGCCAATTAATTTGAAATATTTCAAAAAGTAATACGAATAATTTACTGTGATTATTTTAATTTGGATTCACTACGAGTAAAATAGTTTAATTGAAAACATATTTCTTTGTGACAATTGTTGATATTAATTCTATCCTACTAAAATAAATATTTAATACATATACTGAAATTTATTGTTGCAAACGACTTTCCGCAGCAACGCGCGGTGATTTTTTTTCTAGTTGAATTCTAAACATCAAACAAATTAAATTAAATTAAGTCACAGAAGGGTCACAAGCTCACCATGATTCAGGCAAATTGATAGGTGTCCAATTTCGTAGAAAAAAAGTCTTTTCTGATTTGTTCTCGCGATTGCTGTCATCCGCACCACTAGAAAGTGACTGTAAAGTAAAACCAACTGTTACTTGCTATTATGTTAAGTATCAGTTTAGCCATGATCAACAGAACGATTTTATTTCAACCATGAACCTGTTAAATGATTCTTTATGGCTTCACCCAGTGTGTTTATGTATGTATACGTATGTATAGTATAGTTAAAATGGTTGGTTTCGTAATTACCATGCTGCCCTTATTGAAAAGGGCATCCTTCGAGGGATGTATGTCGAGCTTATCTCTTGAAGTGATTGCAATAGGAGAATCTGACTTGGCATTCGTGTTCTCCTGAAATTCATGAATTATACATAAGCATCATACATTTCATACAACAAAAAGGATGATCATGATACAGATTGCAACAAAAAAGAAATCAAGAAAAATAATACCAAGTATCTCTTTGATCAAAAGTCAAAACATGACTATAATTTTGGGACTCATGGGTATTTACTATTTTACTATGCATATAGAAATGAATTAAATAAAACTTCCAAGTGTAGAACATATCGTAACTTACCAGCATATCTAACGCCTTCTCAAGTTCTTGTAACACAAAATCCATTGAGGGCCGTCCTTTTCGATCTTCCAGCAAACACTGATACGCAATACGCGCAAACTTTTTCACAGAGTTTGATTCCACGTACTCGATCAAAGTAGGATCAATAATCATTTTCAGTTTTTCTTTTTTATAGTATTTCTGGGCCAGCTGAGGTAACAACTGCTCTTTACTATGTAGATTAGACTGAAAGCACAACCTTCCACATAAAACCTCAAACAATACAACACCAAATGAATAAACGTCTGACTCTTTGGTCAATATCCCAGTTTGTCTGTATGCAGGATCACAATACCCTTCTGTACCACAAGCATTCGTAACGAGAAAAGTTTCAGTTTCATTTGCACGTCCTAATTTCGAAAGACCGAGATCCGCAATCATTGCTTTCCAATTATCATCCAACAGAACATTAGCACTTTTAACGTCTCGATGAATTACTCGTTGACGATCTTCAACGTGGTTATGGAGATAATCCAAACCACGTGCTGCATCGATGCAGATTTTTAACCGTTGTTTCCATGTTAATTCACAAGTCGATTTATTTGCACTACGTAGGTATCTATCAAGGCTTCCACGATGTGCGTACTTATAAATAAGTATTTTTTCGTTGCGTTCTTCGCAATGACCGAGAAGGGAAACGAGGTTCGGATGATTATAACGAGAGAGCAAATGAATTTCTGTTAAAAACTCTTTAGCACCCTGACCCGAAAGGTTATTGATTAGTAGTCGCTTAACAGCAACAGTGGTGAGTTCTTCAGATAGTTTGAGTTCTCCTTTATAAACTTCGCCAAATCCACCCTTTCCGATTAGTGTTGTGAAGTTTTTAGTGGCTGTTTTAACAACTTGGAAGGGTATAATGAGGTGTTCTGACTCTTTAAGAGAAGACATTTGAAAGAGATTATTATAATGATGTTAAAGTGAACAGAGTAATGAGATGATGGTGAGAAACACCAACAAAATAAAAAAGATAATTAAGATGTTAACTACAGTAATATGCATATGACTGCACATAGAAATGATATGAAGGCAACATGGTTTTAGATCTAGAGTTAAGAGAAAAAAGGACCTAATCGTGAGTTAGATCTAGGTTGTTAAAACTTAGAGGATTGACTTTCTTTTACTCATACAAAATGAGTTAAGCCTAACCAAATTATTCCTTGACCTTTTCCTATCAACTGGCTCCTGAGCTATTGTGCTACCAAAGTTTGAACTGAAAGTCTGGATATCATAACACCAACTCTGGTTAAACAACAACAATGAAAACTAAAAAACATAAAAGATCATGTGAACACAAGTAAGGTTTGAACACGAAAAATCTAACTAAAAGCATGAAGACATGGTAAGGCCCCTTTAATTGTAGCATGGTGCCATCAATCACATTGCCCTTGCTTAAGTAAGAAAATTGGTATAAAAGCATGTATAACTAGCTTGTAAGTTAGTATATATTAATTGTTGATCATCTCTATAAAAAAAAAAAGTGGATAACTACAAAAGTGGTTGTCAAATTATTTAGTAAGAAAAATACACCTCAATTATGGAGTAATAAATGCAAAATAAAACCATTGACTTTAAGTATGCTTCACTTATACAAGTGGTTGATTTTTAAATAATTTTTCTTTTATGTATTTCCAAAAAAAAAAAAAAAAAAAAAAAAAAAAAAGTTTTCAACTTATGTTACCTCTGTATCATGAGAACACATGTAAATTTTCATTTTCAACCAAATGCATTTCACCTTTCATGATATAAAAATTAGATAGAGAGACTAAAACACATATTACCTTTCGCTTTGTGTTACAAAAAATTACAGCTTGGGTGATTGTAAGAGTATCATATAAATCACAGAGAGTATCAAACTTCCAATTTTCTCTCTCAACTGCAACGAAGAATTGTTTAATTCCCTGCCATAATAGAATTGGTGAGTTAAAACAATTGGATCTTGTCTGCCATAATAATAACAACAAATCTTATTAATGAAGAGCATAAGTCAAACCTCAAGGGTCAATTCATCACGTTTTACAAGGATTCGAACGGGATCTGTCATGAATTTGCTGGTCATCTCCAATATTTCATTAGGAAGGGTAGCAGACACCAAACAAACCTGCAACAATGATGCATGTTATTACTGTTAAAAAGTGATGACTCGTGACTGATAAGAACATGTAATTTTCAACTTAATGTGACGAGCCAAAACTAACTCTAAGCAAATATTTCAAAATTCTTGATTATAAATTTTTTAGTGCAAATGCTATATGGAAATAGGACACGTAATAACAAAGAAACATAATGAAATTTGCTTCACTCATAACTTGGACACAAACAAACAATACCTGAACTTTAAATACATACATCCAGATTATTGTAATAGTAGTTGTGCTATTTCTATTAGAAGTTTCAAGAGAGCAACATAATATCTTGCGTTAACCGTGTGTACTTTTAAATTTATAAAACGCAGCGGAACATGAAAATAAACATTGATGCAGATACAGACCAAACATTTGGCCCAATTGATATTCAACACACAACTTTGGGTAACCTTTTTGTGGGCCTAACAGACGAGTACAACTTTTGGAGGAAAGGAATTGGATGACACAAGAATTGGAATTTAATAAGGAAACTATTTCATTATACTTATCTTCTATATTTATCCAGTACACTCCTAGTTTTAGGTTAATTAGTTTTTGAATTGTTTAGTTGTTATCATTTGTTTTTGTTAGTATTTATGTATTAGTCGTGAATCATAAAGAGGGCAGAGTTGATTATTATTTTTCTTTATTCATATTGAATAAAGTTTCAAACCGTGAAGGTTTTTTATTTCAACCGAGAAGGTTGTGTTTCGATTAAGTCGTGAAGGTTTTAATCACTGTTATCCTGAACCGAGAAGGTTCACTATTATCTTGTCAATTTCTTGTTTAGTCACAATCGTCTTTTTACACTATTTGGTATCAGAGCCCGGGCATTGCTAAACAAGCTGAGATCGAGAGACTGAATCGCAAGATTCAAGATTTGGAAGACATGCAAAATCTCTTGCGTAATATAGAGATGAAGCTTGAAAATCCTAAATTTTTAAAAGAGGCTCAATCGAATAACTTTGTTGATTCGGTTGATCATGTTTTTAACATGGAGTACATTCACGAATCTTGTGTGGTTGAAGACACCGTCCTTATTTATGATACTGACAATGAGGAAGAAGAAGATTCCGAGTGTGAGGTTGCAGCGGGTGATGCAATAGATGAATTCGACACCAACATGTCCAATGAAGATGTTAAAGTTTTCTATTGTGCAAATGTTGATGTTGTTATGAAAAACGATTTGAAACAAAATCGTGTCATTCTTGAGGATCATTTAGATGTTTCGGTCCTTCAAGTTGTAGACTCGAGGACGAGTCTTTTTGAAGAAAGGGAGGATGATGCAGGAATAATTAAAGTCCGGCTACCAAATATTGGATCAAAGAGTTATTGGGCTGAAAGGGTGGAACAGTTTTGGGCCCAACAAAGGAGTCTGGGTTGAGGACTTGGAATCTGCCGAGATGGAATAGGATAACAATAACAAGAATTAAAAGTGGAAGTGGTTAAGGAGTTTAATTATAGTTTGAATTTTGTGTTTATCTATTTTCTATAGTAGTCGGTTCCTACTTTCTTGCTATTGGTTATTTAGTGATAGTTTTTAAGAAGTTGTTTTAAGTTGGAAAAGAGAGTTGAGTTTTTTTGTTATTAAAGAAATATTACGTGAAGTAATAAAATAGCCAAGAAGGCTTGATATCTTCTAGCAATAGTATTATTGGTGAGTAATATCCAATCATATTTTGCTTTTGTATTGGTGAGTAATATCCAATACTATTTATCCTATTCTATTTAGCCATCGATCCTTCATTCCGCATTAAACATATTTTTATTTATTAATAAACATCTTTTATTATTTGTAATAAATTTCAAGTAAAACATTCACACGATTAACGATCCCAACAAGATCCAATTACGCCACTAATAATTGTCAATTAATTAAATCACGAAGTATAGTTTAGATATACCTTTAGCGAGCGATGGAAGAGCGATAGAATCAACTGTCCATGTCTAGGTTGAAACATATATTCAAAGTGTATGAATATATCTATGGTTGATCCACACAGCACGTCGAACAACACCAACCGGATGCTAGTCCGTATATAACCCAACAACAATATCAAATATTGTTTACGTATTATGTTTGAAAAGAAGAATGAAAAAGAAAATATCTTGTTTCTTTTTCTTGTCGACCACCAACACAAACAGAGAGCTAGTTTTACCAAATTTATTTTGAGTTTGAAAATCTTCATGTTTTGGACTCAAAAAACACACACACAATAAAAGGAAGAATTCCTATCTTTGTTGTTTCTCTCTGCTATATCTAAAACTATCATCTCTTATCATAATAAATTATATGTAATCTTTTTAAATACTTATCTTTTGCTTTTTGTGTCACTTTTCAAAAGCCTACAAGGCTACAACCATTTATTTAATCTTTCTCGATAACTAACAAAAGCCAACTTCTCTTGTTATATTTCTTTTATTGCAATGAGTAGATCACCAAATATTATGATATCTATCTATCTACCTTTCAAAGGTGAACAACCCTTTTCAATTATGTTAAATGTCGGTGGACCAAAACAAGTACTAGCCCAATTTATTTTTATTATCTTTACACAAAAATAAGCTCATTTAATATTTAGTGGTTCAACGGTCCATTGAGCATTGTATATTTAATTAAATCATATTTAATTAATTCATACTTTTTCGAACTATAGGTTATAATCATATATCAACAATATATAATAATGGTGTCTAAATGCTAAAGTGTGTGACCCCATAGACTTGTATATAAGTGGTAGTATAGATTTGTGTTATGACGTGCACACTGAACCAAAAAACTCCCACTTGTGCATGCCATAACATCCAGAAAAATATACCGACATATATTGGCGTCTAGCAACACGTCAATGCCCTCGAAAATATACAAGTGTTTGTTTCAGCTAAACGAACTATCATTATTATTAAAAATGATTTAATGATTGAGTGTCTGTTGTCCCTTTATTACCGATACCGAGTTGACATGAGACATGGATCTAGTCATTCTCATTTGTCAACCAATTTTGTTTCTCGATCTAGAAAGATTGAATGCGATCACCAAGTTAGAATTGATCATCAATCAATATTTCTTGGACACGACCGTGTAAATATCCATTCACTTTCATCGAAGGGCCCAGTGGTATCATACTCTCACGAAGAGGAATAAATTCCATTTTGATTATATGTGCTTGTCATGTACTTCACATCATACCCAATGATGACCTTTATAACTACCTTGTTCAGGACATCGTTTAACCATATCAAAGTATAATATGTCATACAATCGAAAACTAACATATACATCTCAGGTCTAAGGACACAAAGACATAACCATTATGAGATTCACTATTGACGACGATCCATGTAGTGACATCTCATGATTGGGTCATTTCCAATATTCATCATCAATGAATATATATGAATTTTGGCCTCAACTAGTTTACTATTCACCATATGTGAATAAAACCAAACATTCATAATAATCTTAATTCATGTTATTCCCATAACATGACCGATTATGGAGATTTAGAATAATCAATAATTATTTACGCATTAAACATGCTAATATAGAACACAGTAATATAAATGAAAACGACCATACTGAGTATCTCAATTCATTTAGATAAAACTGTTTAATGTTCCAGAAATATCCAAATACTAAATTACAAATGAAAAAGATTATTAGCTTAACGAAGTCCAATATTACTAGCATGATCATCATGCTGGTTGTACATCAAGGGCTTCGTGAACGGGTCAGCCACGACATCATCTGTATGAATCTTAAGAATACTAATTTCATTCGTCTCAATGACTTCACGAATGTAGTCAAAACTTTTGAAGAATGTGTCAGATTGATTAATGTATATGTGATTCTTTTGTAAGTATAATACGTGACGAACTATCACAATACATTTTCATAGAAGATTTAATGTTGGGAACTACTTCGAGTTCAACAGTAAACTTCTTAATCCAGACAGCTTCCTGAGCAGCTTCTCAAGCAATAATCTATTCTGCTTTTGTTGTAGATTATTCAACCATGCTCTACTTTGAGCTCTTCCAATTAACTGTCTCGTCCATCGTGACAAAGACACAACCTGATTGGGATCGAGAATCATCTCGATCAGTTTGGAAACTAGCATCAGTATATAACTTAATACTTGACTCCTTTTCCAAACCACCGTAAATCAAGAACATATCTTTAGTACTCTACAAATACTTAAGAATATTCTTAACAACAATCAAATGTTCTTAACTTAGATTTTGTTGATAACGACTCGTCAAACTCAAAAATAACGAGACATCATTTTAGTACATAACATGGCATACATAATGGATCCTATAGCCAAAGCATATGTGATACATTTCATTCGTCTTATCTCATCATGTGTGATAAGACTTTGAGACTTGCTCAAGGATATGTCCCTTTGAACATGCAATGCTCCAAGGTTGGAGTAATGCATGCTAAATCTCTGCAAAATAAGATATGTACATTAATTCAAAACAATAAGCCATTTGAATCTATTTCTATAGATCATGATTCCAAGTATATAAGTAGCTTCTCCAAGATCATTTATGAAAAAAACATTTTCAAGCCAAGACTTGACATCTTGCAAGTTGAAATGTTATTTCCAATAAGAAGTATGTCATCAACATATATGATTAAGAAGACTACTTTACTCCCACTAGATTTAATGTAAACACAGAGCTCATCTTGTTTTTGAGAAAAACCAAACTCTTTGATATTCTTATCAAACTTAAGATTCTAGCTCCTGAATGCTTGCTTTAATCCACAAATAGATTTTAGAAGTTTGCATACTTTAATAGGATGCTTAGGATATATAGATCCTTTCGGCTGAACCATATATACGTCCTCGCTTAGGTTGCCATTTAGAAAAGCGATTATGATATCCATTTACCATACTTCATATCATGAAAAGTAGCTATGGCAATAAGTATCCTAATGTATAAAGCTCGCGATCAGTGGAAAAGTTTCCTCATAACCTTTTACCATGAATCGAGCTTTAAAAGTGTTTACATTACCGTCCATGCTAGTCTTCTCTTTGAAGACTCATTTACACCCCATTGTCTTACAATTGGGTGGAAGATCAATCAAGTCACATACTTGATTATATTTCATGGAATGCATATTTGCATTCATGGTATCTTGCCATTTTTAAGATTCATGATCTTATATGGCCTCACGGTAGCTAGAGGGTTCATAATCCTTTAGGTGAGATTCATCTAAATTAATAAGATAATCAAACCTCTTATGCCAATAAGAAGTTTTACCATACCTATGAAGTTCATGTGCAACACGTTTTGGCTCAGCGACAGTGTGCTCAGATTCAACGTGTGTATTACTAGTGCTTATAGAAGGTATGTTACTTTGTGGTTCTTGAATTTCTTCAAGATCTACTTTACTCCCACTAAATTCTTATAAGAGAAGATCTCCCTTTTAAGAATTCAGTAGACCGAGCAGAAAACACTTTGTTTTTAGCTTTGTAGTAGAAGTAGTAACCCATTGTTTCCTTTGGGTATCCCATAAAGTGAAATTTAATACTTTAGGGTTTTAATTTGTTTGAAGTGTCATGTTTCACATACACTGCACAACCCCAGAATTTCAAATAAGACAACTTGGGAATCTTCCCATGCCATACTACATATGGTGTCTTTTCTACCTTCTTGGTTGGAACCATATTGAGTATGCTTGCAGCAGACTCTAATGTTTAACCCCAAAAAGACGATGGTAGAGTAGTCAGACTCATCATAGATTGAACCATATCGAGTAAAGTTTGATTCCTCCATTCAGACTTACCATTGAGTAGTGGTGTGTGAGGTGAAGTGAATTGTAAGACAATCCCACAATTCTACAGGTGGTCCAAAAACTCTTGACTCATATACTCACTTCCTCCATCAGAGTGAAGTGATTTAAATATATTTCCAAGCTGATTGTTTATTTCGTTTTCGAAGAAGTTGAACATTTCATGTAACAACTCAAACCTCGATACACCCAAAATATGACCCAATTTTTTTTTCTGGACTAGTACATCTGGACGGCGTCCAGCATTCTGGACGACGTCCAGTACTGAAGGCCAGGACGGCATCCAGCCTTTTGGGACGGCGTCCCATTGAACTGCCAGGGACTGATCCCCGTGCTCAACTTACGCGAGCGGAAAACCCGCTTCCCGACACTTTCAAACGAAACCCTTTTTACAGCATGACAATATAAGTTAAACTAAGAGATTTCCACCATAAAACCAAGTTTTACAACATCGGGCCCACACCGGCCGATTTACGAGTTTCGTTCAAAAATACAAGTTCGATCATAAGAGTTTAAATTCCAAACGACACCTAGAGCATGGTGTTTGGGGTTAAACTACCCACATATTGGCCAACTTCAAAAGCTAACACATCCAAAAGTGTCCCCTATCAAAACAAAGCGGGATCTCTAATCCAACCGAACACCCTTACCCATGTCGACGCCCGAGCCTATAAAAAGGTAAACAACGAGAGGGTAAGCAAAGCTTAGTGAATGCAATAATTATACGCATACATATACAATCTACTTACTTGCAATCACTTACACAAATACCTCATACACGCTAGCATTTTAAGAATTAGCATACCATCTAAATACAAATGCTAAGTCCACGATATCATGAGCTAGCACAAATGATAGCATATAACACAAACAATATATTATGCTATACCACAATACAAAACCATGGTTAACCAATCGTACAAAGGAATGGTATTCGAATTTCCCATCGGTGTTCATAACAACCGTTAGTGTACAACAACATATATCACTAACCCTTGGCGGAACGACAACACATATCCGTTCATAAAACCGTTAGTGTACAACGACATATATCGCTAACTAGGACAACACATATCCGTTCTCAAAGGCCATTAGTGTACAACAACATATATCACTAACTTGGACAACACATATCCGTTCTTAGAAACCGTTAGTGTACAACAATATATATCACTAACTCGGACAACACATATCCGTCCCTACAAATAAATACATTATATACATACATGTATACTTATTCCACTCACCTTAACAGGTCGGTGATGATTATACTTCCGTACTCTTAAAGCAAGGTACCTAATACATTACGCACATATATCAATCATACATTCAAGTTGGTCAACCAACTTATTCGCCATACAAATGCCATTTGGCCCATAGTGCAAACGTGACCCATTTGCACCATTCATTCTAACACTAGGTCGGAATTTTGTCAAACCCTTACTAACGATTCAATTATGGTCTTAATACACCTTTTAACACAAGGTTATCACATTTTCGCTTCCATTAACCCACCTAGGTCATTAAAGACTCATTTGACCTATTTCAAGGTTAACACACTCATTTGGGTCACTATCATACCCAAATACACCCATTCACTTTAAACTCTAAGTGTGCTAGTGGTTTACTATCATTTAAGACCCATAAGCACAATTTAACATTTCAAAACCCTAGGTTAGTTATCTTTGAGTACTCATGACCCAAACTTACCCAAAACCCCCAAATCACTAACAAATGGGTTTTATGTTCATCTCTAACCCAAACCCTAACCCTTAAACAATTAAAACAAGGGATTAAAGGTTAAGACTTACCACTACAATCAAAATGTAGCTAGGGACTAGATGAACAACTTTAGAACTCGCACTTAAACCCGATTCGACCTTCTTCTTCCTTGATTTGAGCTCTCTCACTCTAGAAACCCTTTTCTCTCTCTAAAATTGAATTGGAAGAGGTGTGGTTGTTGGAGATGGAGTAAATGGTGCTCCAAAACTGATCTAGGGCCTTAAATTCGTCAACAAAGTGAAATTACCAAAATACCCATTTGAAATGTCTAAAAACAAGACAGCTGGCCCGCCAGTTAATCTGGACGGCGTCCAGATTACTGGACGGCGTCCAGCCCTTCACAACAGGACGGCGTCCCACCATTTTGGATGGCTTCCCAACCTTCTGGGTAAACAGGATCTTACAACTCTCCCCCACTTGAACCGGATTGCGACCTCGCAATCCAAGCCGCATGACAAGCAGGAAGATACACTAAAACAAACACTACGGATTCCCACATAAACTCGGAACCTATACTTCGACGCCATTGAAATTTAAAAGTTCTCACATCTTTATTCCTCAATCTTTTCACCTTTTCATCGAGTATAGCAATCGGCTCCTCAATATACTCTAACTTATTGTTTAGCTGAATTTCATCTAAAGGCACCCATGAAGACTCATTCGCAAGACACTTACGGAGGTGGGAAACATGAAATGTATTATGGATCCTCGCAAGCTCTTCGAGTAATTCCAAATGATATGCAACTTCACCAACACGTTGAAACTTTAAGCATCACCATGTCACCTTCTTGAAACTCAATCGGTCGTCTTCATTTGTCTGCATACGCCTTTTGTCTATCCTGAGCCTTTTTCAAATGAGCCCGAAACATATCAATCTTGCTATTCGTCTCTAAAACCAAATCGGTACTCCCGATTTCTCTTTGACCCACTTCACCCCCAACAAATCAGGGTTCGACATCTACGCCCATAAAGCATCTCGTAAGGTGGCATCTCGATACTAGTATGATAACTATTATTGTACGAGAATTCCACCAATGGTAAGTGCTCATCCCAACTACCGCCGAAATCAATAATACACGCCCGTAACATATCCTCTAATGTTTGATTCGTACGTTCGGTTTGACCGTCCGTTTGAGGATGATACGCCGTGCTCAATTTCAATTGTGTACCCATATCTTCGTGAAACTTTTCCCAAAATCGAGATGTAAAACGAGTATCTCAATCCGAAATAACAGATATAGGAACCCCATGTCTCGATATCACTTCCTTGATGAACAATTTAGCTAAGGTCTCCGACGATATCGCTTCCCGAATGGGAAGAAACAAAGCACTTTTCGTCAATCGATCAACTATCACCCAAATCGAATCAAATTGGGTTCTTGCCGTTTTAGGCAACTTTGTGATGAAATCCATGGTGATGTGCTCCCATTTCCATTTCGGGATTTCTAACGGTTGTAACGTACCATACGGCTTTTGGTGTTCGGCGTTAACTTGCAAACACGTGACGCATTGTTCAACATATTTAACAACAACACGTTTCATGCCCGGCCACCAATACACTTTCCTCAAATCAAGATACATTTTCGTCGCGCCCGGATGAATGGAATACTTTGACTTATGTGCTTCATCAAGTAGCACTCGTCGGAAATCTCCCATTCTAGGCACCCATACTCGTCCTTGAAAAGACAACAAACCATGCGGACCTAAAGTAATAGACTCCGTTTGTCCCACGATTCGTTCCTCATGCTTATTGTTAACAAAAGCTTCAATTTGAGTCTCGCCAAGATTTACAAGAAAATCGTTAGTAATAATCATGCGTAACGATCCTACTCGTATCGCCGGATGTTGAATCTTTCGACTTAACGCATCCGCGACCACATTCGCCTTACCCGGATGATAAAGTATTTCACAATCATAGTCCTTCACCACATCCATCCATCTACGTTGACGATAATTCAAATCTCGTTGATCAAAAAGATGTTTCAAGCTCTTGTGATCCGAATAAATCGTACACTTGACACCATATAAGTAATGGCACTAAATTTTCAACGCATGAACAACCGCCGCCAACTCAAGATCATGAGTCGGATATCTTGTTTCGTGTTCCTTTAATTGTCGAGAGGCATACGCGATGACTTTACCTCGTTGCATTAGAACACAACCGATCCCATTTAAAGAAGCATCACAATAAACCGTCATGTCTTCTACACCTTCCGGCAACACTAAAACCGGAGCTTGACATAACTTCTCTTTTAGCAATTGGAAAGCAATTTCTTGCTCATTTTCCCAATTAAATCTCGCGTTCTTTCTCGTTAACTTTGTCAAAGGAGAAGCGATTTTAGAAAAGTCTTGGATAAAACGATGATAATAACCGGCCAATCCGAGGAAACTTCAGATTTCAGTGGGCGTAGTCGGTCTTCCCCAACTCTTCACCGTCTCAATCTTCCCCGGATCTACTTGAATACCGTCTTTGTTCACAATATGACCAAGGAATTGAAATTCCCTTAGCCAAAATTCACATTTGGAGAATTTAGCATACAACTTCTCCTTTCGCGGCGTCTTCAACACACCCCGCAAATGATGTTCATGTTCCTTCATACTCTTTGAATAAACAAGTATGTCGTCAATGAACACTATTACCGACTTGTCCAACATAGGTTGGCACACTTTGTTCATAAGATCCATGAATGCCGCCGGTGCATTCGTAAGACCAAAAGGCATAACCACGAATTCAAAATGCCCATAACGAGTTCGAAAAGCTGTTTTCTCGATGTCTTCCTCACGGACCCGCATTTGGTGATAGCCGGACCGTAGGTCGATTTTGGAGAAATACGTTGCACCTTGGAGTTGGTCAAACAAATCGTCAATCCTAGGCAATGGATAACAATTCTTGATCGTCACTTTGTTCAACTCCCGATAATCGATGCACATCCGCATACTACCATCCTTCTTCTTCACGAATAAAACCGGAGCTCCCCATGGTGAAGCACTCGGTCGAATAAAAACCTTTTCGAGCAACTCTTGGGTTTGATTTAACAACTCTTGCATTTCCGTTGGTGCTAAACGATAAGGAGTCTTAGCAATGGGAGTAGCTCCCGGAACCAACTCAATGCGAAATTCGACTTGTCTTTCCGCCGGAACACCCGGTAATTCATCCGGAAAAACGTCTTCAAATTCACTAACCACCGGAATTTCACGAATGGATGGTGGATCTTCGCGAGTATCAACTACATGAGCAAGAAAAGCCAAGCCACCACTAGCAAGAAAACGCCGTGCCCGTGCATAGGTGCATAATGGCACAAGTCTCCTTCGTCTCTCGCCGTGAATAATTAACTCTCCCCCACTTGGGGTCTTCACACGAATAGATTTTTCATGGCATGCAATATCGGCTCTATAACGATCGAGCCAATCCATACCAACGACAATATCAAATTCGCCCAAGGTCATCGGAATAAGATTAATTTTAAACGTTTCGGAACCAAACACAATATCACAATCATTACACACCTCAACCCCTAGCACCGTTTTACCATCCGCTATTTCAACTTCTACCGGATGACTCAACTTAGCTAGTGGTTTATCAAGCTTAGGCACAAAACGCAGAGACACAAACGATAAATTAGCACCGCTATCAAATAGTATCCTAGCCGGATTAGAGTCAACCATGAAAGTACCTGAGACGACTTCATTGGATTGTTTGGCCTCATCATGGGTCATCAAATAATTACGTCCCCGAGCCGTACCCGCTGCCTTCTCCAACTTCTTAACATGATTTGTGTTCAAATCGGGACACTCCGGCCTTCGGTGCCCTTCCTTACTACAATTATAATAAGTGAGCTTGGTTGTAGATGATAATTTCGGGCAATCACGAGAGATGTGACCTTTGTGCCCACAATTGTAGCAAGTGACCACATAACCACCGGAATTTCCCTTCTTCACACTACCAACGCTTTCGGAGCCCTTCTTGCTCTTCTTATTTGAAAAGTTCGAATGACTCGAACCCTTAAACTTTCTTTTGCCGAAAGTAAAGCCACTCTTTCTCAAAATGAGCGCCTCAAAACCCTTTGCCATGTTGAACAATTTGTCAAAGCTTTTTACCACACTTACACTAATCTTTTCTTGATAGTTATCGTTCAAGATTCGGTAAAAATCTTTTTTCAACATTATATCATTCCCGACATACTCCGGGCAAAATTGGGTCTTTGACAATAAAACAGATTTGAGAGTGTTCAAATCCATCGACCCTTGCCTCAAGGAACGCAACTCGTCCTTGAGTCCAGTAAGATCGGCCAAAGTTCGGTATTCGTCGAAAAACTCCTTCTTGAATTCATCCCAAGTGAATTCCATGCATTGTTCTTCACCATAAAGTTGGATCTTCGCGTCCCACCACAATTTAGCATCACCCCTTAACATGCTACAACCATACCTCGTCTTTTTATCGAGAGGGCATTCACATGTACGAAAAGCCCCCTCCATATCGGAGATCCAACGAGCACTCTTAAGTGGGTCCCGTTCGCCATCAAAGGTGGGAGGTTGTGAATCCTTGAAATTCTTATAAAAAAAGTACCTTCTTCCAACATTATCCTCTTGAAGGACAACCTTAATTTGTTCCTTTACTACATTGACTAATTGCTCATCAATCGTATCTAGAAACATCTTCTTAACGTCTTCAAGAAACTCCGCTTTTTGACGTTTAAAGATAGCCTCAACCTTTGCCGTAAACTCGGCATCCTCACTCGTACCACCGTCATTGGTGTCGTGTCCATTTCTCATCTTCATACTATAAAACGGAAATAGATTAAACAACGACGCGAAGGACATGCCACAAAATATACACATATACACCTCACCGCCCCATCTTGCTCAACAATCGTCGTACATCACTTGTTCGACACGATTTGAACCTGTAACAATGGTAGCTAATCATTGTTACGCGACCAAGTCGCATTAACTTGCTAGTATAACGTCTATCTCGCTTGATGATTGCAAAACACAACACAAAACAATTAGCGCATAGTTAGTTCACCTAAACCTAGGCACTAACCAATCCCCGGTCCGACCCGTCTCCTACAAGTCCCGCATACGACGCATACATAAATAAGTCTAAGTCTAGGAACAAATCTCAAGTCGCCTAAATCCCTTAGACCATGCTGTGATACCACTTGTAACAACCCAAACCTTGATACGCCCAAAATATGACCCCAAAAAAAAAATTCTGGACTAGTACATCTGGACGGCGTCCAGCATTCTGGACGGCGTCCAGCATTCTGGACGGCGTCCAGTACTGAAGGCCAGGACGGCGTCCAGCCTTTTGGGACGGTGTCCCATTGAACTGCCAGTGACTGATCCCCGTGCTCAACTTACGCGAGCGGAAAACCCGCTTCCCGACACTTTCAAACGAAACCCTTTTTACAGCATAACAATATAAGTTAAACTAAGAGATTTCCACCATAAAACCAAGTTTTACAACATCGGGCCCACACCGGCCGATTTACGAGTTTCGTTCAAAAATACAAGTTCGACCATAAGAGTTTAAATTCCAAACGACACCTAGAGCATGGTGTTTGGGGTTAAACTACCCACATATTGGCCAACTTCAAAAGCTAACACATTCAAAAGCGTCCCCTATCAAAACAAAGCGGGATCTCTAATCCAACCGAACACCCTTACCCTTGTAGACGCCCGAGCCTATAAAAAGGTAAACAACGAGAGGGTAAGCAAAGCTTAGTGAATGCAATAATTATACGCATACATATATAATCTACTTACTTGCAATCACTTACACAAATACCTCATACACGCTAGCATTTTACGAATTAGCATACCATCTAAATACAAATGCTAAGTCCACAATATCATGAGCTAGCACAAACGATAGCATATAACACGAACAATATATTATGCTATACCACAACACAAAACCATGGTTAACCAATTGTACAAAGGAATGGTACTCGAATTTCCCATCGGTGTTCATAACAACCGTTAGTGTACAACAACATATATCACTAACCCTTGGCGGAACGACAACACATATCCGTTCATAAAACTGTTAGTGTACAACGACATATATCACTAACTAGGACAACACATAACTGTTCTCAAACGCCATTAGTGTACAACGACATATATCACTAACTTGGACAACACATATCCATTCTTAGAAACCGTTAGTGTACAACAATATATATCACTAACTCGGACAACACATATCCGTCCCTACAAATAAATACATTATATACATACATGTATACTTATTCCACTCACCTTAACACGTCGGTGATGATTATACTTCCGTACTCTTCAAAGCAAGGTACCTAATACATTACACACATATATCAATCATATATTCAAGTTGGTCAACCAACTTATTCGCCATATAAATGCCATTTGGCCCATAGTGCAAACGTGACCCATTTGCACCATTCATTCTAACACTAGGTCGGAATTTTGTCAAACCCTTACTAACGATTCAATTATGGTCATAATACACCTTTTAACACAAGGTTATCACATTTTCGCACCCATTAACCCACCTAGGTCATCAAAAACTCATTTGACCTATTTCAAGGTTAACACACTCATTTGGGTCACTATCATACCCAAATACACCCATTCACTTTAAAATCTAAGTGTGCTAGTGGTTTACTATCATTTAAGACCCATAAGCACAATTTAACATTTCAAAACTCTAGGTTAGTCATCTTTGAGTACTCATGACCCAAACTTACCCAAAAACCCCCAAATCACTAACAAATGGGTTTTATGTTCATCTCTAACCCAAACCCTAACCCTTAAACAATTAAAACAAGGGATTAAAGGTTAAGACTTACCACTACAATCAAAATGTAGCTAGGGACTAGATGAACAACTTTAGAACTCGCACTTAAACCCGATTCGACCTTCTTCTTCCTTGATTTGAGCTCTCTCACTCTAGAAACCCTTTTCTCTCTCTAAAATTGAATTGGAAGAGGTGTGGTTGTTGGAGATGGAGTAAATGGTGCTCCAAAACTGATCTAGGGCCTTAAATTAATCCACAAAGTGAAATTACCAAAATACTCATTTGAAATGTCTAAAAACAAGACAGCTGGCCCGCCAGTTAATGTGGACAGCGTCCAGATTACTGGACGGCGTTCAGCCCTTCACAACAGGACAGCGTCCCACCATTTTGGACGGAGTCCCAACCTTCTGGGTAAACAGGATCTTACATTTCAAAAACTTAATGTTTATTTTTCAGCAAGTAAACATAACCGTATCTACTATAACCATAGTTAATTTAACGAAGCAAGATTTACCATTTCTAGACATTATTCTAAAGAGCCACATACATCAATATGTATTAGTCCTAAAAGATATGTAGCTCTTTCACCTAAATCGGAGAAATGAGCCTTTGTCATCCTTTCACATAAACATTACTCACATACATCAAATGAATCAAAGTCATTTGATTCCAAAAGTCCATAAGAATGGAGTTTTTAAATGCGTTGTTTATATGACCAAGTTGACAATGTCATAGATAGGTTTTATTCAAGCGTTGCTTGAATCACTTGGCGTTACAGGTATACATAGAATTCTCATTTGAAATCACACCATGCATATCAATTTCAAAAATACCATCACTTGGATAGGCATTAAGATAAAAAAAATAATATTATCCTTAGAAACTGAAATACCAAAGTGCGTAAATGCAAGTTTAAAACCAGCATCTTTTAAATCATATTGCTTCTAATACTAGGAGCATAATAATATTGTTTTAACAAAACAATAAGACCACTTGAAAGAGTAAGCTCATAGTGATCAATGACTTCAATCGAAGCTTGATTCTCATTGCCTACTCACAAATCCAGTGTGCCTTTCTTCAGTCTATTATTACTTCTCATTCCCTTTATATTGTTACAGGTGTGAAGACCACAATCAGTTAACAATGATCTAGGAATCACTAGAAGAAGTATATAACCGTATATGAAATATACTTGAGATTTCTAGTCTTACTAGCATTGCATTTTCTCAGCTCAGATTGGTAGATAGGACAACTTCCTTCTCCAATTGCCAACCTTTCCACAATAGAAATATTCGGTGTCTTTAGTTGGGATTTCCTTCTTGGAAGGTGGAATAATTTTCCTGAAAAATGATTTATCTTTTCCTTCCACAAAGTATTCGGCTTATTCCTTTTCACCATTTTTATCCTACTTCTCCTACTCATCGAACAACTTCCGATAAGCATTTTGCTGAGTAGCAGGAGCTGCGCAAACAGAAGGATCGGATAAGGGTTCTAGTTTTGCTTAACTTCCATTTATGCTTGAGAAACAGTTCTCAGGTTGCATTTCCAGTCTAGGAAGTTTGAACATTGAGTTTATCCTTCTCCAACAAAGAAGGATGTGTGTTTTGGTTTACGTGTTCATTATTTGAAATCTACAACAGATATAAGATTCAATTTAGTATTTTCGATATTAAGCTTTAATAAATTAACTACCCAAGTTTTTATAATATTTTTTTAAAAACAAGTAATTTACGAAAGCTTAAGATCCACATAGAGGTTCCATAGCCACATCTGTTGATCAGCTAGCAGTTATGGAGTCTATTGGTAGGTAGTGGGTACCAATTGCATTACAAGTGCAACTCTTAGATCTTTATGGGACCTTGAGATATGTGTAATCCAACAAACCATTATTATCTATTGGCATGTTTGTCCCATCCTTGCCTCGAACTCAGGTCTCACCGTGAATACGATTAAGTCGTCCAATTTGAAAACAGTGAAAATTCACGCTAGTCTCACTAGATCGAAACATCCACCTCGTGGCTATAATTTAGCCTAGTCTCACTAGATCAGAAAAATAACGAGGAGTGTTTGCAAGCTCATTGGATGACATGACTTAAATTTGACGGGTAATTTAAAAATATTTGTGTTAACGAATAATGCATGCACACAAGATTTGTTACACCTTTTGTTAAAAAAACATTTTAACCAATTATATATATGTCAATCATGTTTATGCGTCTAGTTTGTTATTTTATTTTATATATAAAATAACAAATACATATTGTGTATCCTTTTAAAACAGTTTTAAAAGATGTCGCCCATATATATTATTTGAGTTTCAAAAAAACATTTAACTTTAAACTCGTTAGAGTTTAACCTTTTAAAATCATCAATTTTAATCTTTGAAACTTGTTATGTGTTTATTTACCGTTTTCATCAAAAACATTTAGCATACACTATAATCAACAATTATATATAAATGCAATAATAAAACACAATCATGCATCACATACACATAGCCTAGCCCAAAAATCCTATGCTTGATCCCATGAGCCGACATGAGATCAAGAGGTCAAACTAAGGGTAATATAGTAGCTCCCACTTAATTCAAGAATCAAGTGAAAACTTGACAAACGCCATCGTTGTCAATTTGACCTGTTCGCCATCTTCTAAGTCAAACTTCACGTTGCATCTTTATCTTTAATCTTCATCTTATTACATTTATTTAAAATTGAAAAATACAACTAATCTAATACTTTTACAATTTAGAATAAACATAATACAACACTATGAAATTGAAAATAAATAAAATACAATTTTGGCTTCAAAAATGGCCTTTCTAATAAATCAATAACCAATATGGCTTAAAATCGTCATGACCAACAATCATAGCATTCACATATAATCAAACACATAGGTCGGGGCATTACGAGCTATGTATGCAATCATAATTTTAATAACTACGTTATTAAAAATCTACATATGGCTTGTCCATGGTTACAATGCATGTGTATAACCATGGAAATACAAATTCAACAATTATAACAATTATTCAAGCCATAATAATTAAATCTACAATTTAAAGTAGTGATATTCTTTCAATCATATTTGTGCGTCACGAGGTTAAGTCTAAATCAACCACGTTGACTTTAAAACCTAAAAGGTTTCGACTTTCACCAATACACCACAAAGCCATATCTAAAGAATAAACACCCGACAATTAAAACGGTGTAAAAGCGGCTCGGATATCACTGATGGAAAATCGTGTGTACTTTTAAATTTATAAAACGCAGCGGAACATGAAAATAAACATATTTTTATTTATTAATAAACATCTTTTATTATTTGTAATAAATTTCAAGTAAAACATTCACACGATTAACGATCCCAACAAGATCCAATTATGTAACGACCCTGGATTTTCCAACGTATAATTATTAATATTTATTATTAATACTTGCGCTTTAACAAATGTATTTTTATACATTTACTTGTTATCGTAATTGACTTTACATATCCCGACTTGTCTTTGTGACACACGTACTTTACACGAATAATATTTCGAATATTATTTACGTTCATGATTAATTATTATTAATCATTTTTAATTAACTAATGCAAGTAGTTAATTACTTGGGCCTTATTTATTTAATTGTTACATACTTGGACTTGGGTCTTTATTAATGGACATGGACTTGGAAGCCCACCCTACTTCTCTTAATGGACTAGTTGTGAGCCCACCATATTACTAGTGACTTATTAAGGCTTAAACTTAGATTAATTAAGTTAATGAGGAGACAAAGTTGTCACAAGCATGCTAGTAACTCTTTCCCATACATTTAACTTTAATCCATTCTAAGCATTCACCATCACCCATGCATGAAAGAAGCAAGTTGACCTTCCTCTTTGGGAGCCTTGGCCGTCGGTTTTGGAATGGGTGTGAGGGAGTTCCATTTCAAACTTTTTGTTACTTATTTGCTAGTCTTCATTTCATTTCACACACACAAAAAATACTTACACTTTTCTCTCCTTTCTTGTAAGTGATATGTTCTAGTTTTCTTCTTCTTTTTCCTTTAACAAAACCGAAAATAATCATCATCATTTCATTAGTTTGTTGTTGTTTGTTGTTAAAAGATCAAACTTGTTAGTTTGTATCTTCATAAATCTTGTTACTCCCATCTTTGTTTGATGAGAAAACGAGAACAAGGATCTAAGTTTCTATAACTTATGGTTCTACACTTAAATGTTTTAAAGATCTAAAAGTTCATAAGCTTTATAATCATACTTGTGTTCATGTTTTGTAGACTTGAAGTTTACTTTCCTAAGATCCAAACTTTGATTTGAATCTTCTCAAGTATGAAACAAACATGAACATAATACTTGTAACTTTAGTTTATTTCTTTCTTTTGTAAGTACTTTAAAGTTGTGATATTGTTAATTTGGTCAAGTATTACTAGTTAAACTTGATCTCATATTTCTTGAAACTAAAGTTAACTTTATAAGTTCAAGAACATAGAAGTATAACTTTCTAGTTATAACTTCACACACTTATGTTGGATCTAAGTTTTTATAGCTTATGGTCTTCTAATTTTGTTGTAAATAAGAGCTTATAAGCTTACATACATTCTACAAGACTAAAACCTAAGTTTCATGACTTATGGTTTCATTAAAGTTAAGATCCAAGTTCTATAACTTTGGGTTTAACTTAAGAACACTAGATCTAGACTTTTTGGTCTATGATCTTCAAGATCTAGCTAAGAAATAAGTTCTACAACTTAAGATCTTGTTTACTTAGTTTACTTTCAAGTTTATAGCTTAATATTACTATTAGAACTCATGTATGTGTCGGATCTAAGATCTTGATGTAACTTTGGTTCATCAACCTTCATACAACCCTTAATTGAGTTGTGCTACATCCCTTAGACTTACATTAGTGTTATGATGGTCAAAACTTGGTAAAAATGATGTAAACACATCAACGGGTTGTACACTTGAAGCTATACGCATCAAGGATGAGAACCGTGATGAGCATCAAGCACCAAGAACCCACCGGAGCACCTTACCTACTGTTTTCCAGGTCTGATCAGTAAACTGGGCTAATGTAAAAGTTTATTTCCAGATATTTCGGTTTGAGTAGATGATTTTCTATTTAGGCCTCGTCTTAATCCGAGTTACGGTTTACGATTTATGGCCTCCCGAAAGTCACTACACCCTTTTAACGTTGTGCTGAAAATTCTGACCTACTCGCACTTAAACCATCGTCATGGTCAAACGAAGACGAGTTTGGTTCTGTAAATTGGTCAGCCTCTAGTGGACTCATATACGGAGCCATGGCCACTGGTCTCACCTCATTTCAGTTTGTATAGAGGTCGTGGCGACTGAACTAAGTCAGCCTTTATTTCAAATTCTATTCTTGATTGAAACTTACTTTACACTTTTTGATTAATGATGAATGATGATGATACTTAAGACCTAATTTACATACTTTTAAACCTTTGGGAACGATTTACTGACTTAGTAACTTTTGACTTAGGTTGAGGACCTTTTGGACAAACTACTTGCTTACTTTCCCGAATCAACTTTACTACTTTTCACTGTGAGTTATAGCATCCCTTTTTACTTTAACTATTTTGGGACTGAGAATACATGCGCATTTTACATTTTACATGCTAGGCACGAGTACTTAAACTTTATATATGTGTGGGTTATACAACGGCATAAACTTTCCCCTTAGCTCGGTAACGTTTAGTCATTGGTCTTTGAACCGGTGAAAGCGAATCTTAGATATGGATCCATAGGGTTTGACATCCCCACTCCGGCTAGTAGCGCTAGCATTTAACGAGTGTGTAATACTTCGTAAACTTACGCACTCGCCAAGTGTACTTTTAGGGGGTGTTATTTACGTTAAGTTAGTTACCAAGTGCCCACGGTTATGCATATACTTTTCATACTGTTTTGAAACACTGAAATCTCGTGGCCTACCTTACATTACTGTTACGTTAAACTATAGATCACCAACCTTTGTGTTGACGTTTTTAAGCATGTTTTTCTCAGGTGCTTAAGATTTGATTGCTTCCGCTGTAGTTGCCATGCTTTGTAGACTCCCGCTGCGCTTATTAGAGATGTCTTCGCATGAAACGTTTATTTTGCATTCAAACTTTATTACTTTTGAACAATGAATTTGTAACGACCTATGGGTCACGTACTATTATTATTGCCTTCTATTCGTATAAGCACACTATCGGTTATAAAACTTTTAATGTTGGTTAAGACGTCACTCCATTTTATGAATGCAAACTTATTTTAAAACAGCATATAGTGTTTGACCTTGTAATGATCCTGTTGTTGATGATCTGTACACGTTAATTTTGTACGGGGCATCACATTTGGTATCAGAGCATTGGTTGTAGGGAATTAGGTTGCATTAGTGAGTCTAGACCAGACCGAGTTGGATTCACTAATAGGACTAATCTACAACTTGCTAGTTTACTTGTTTCTGCGTAACTTGCTGCATGCTGCTGCTTACTTTTACTGCTATATGTCGTATACTGCTACTTGTTTTCACCACTGCATGATACTATCTGCTTTTGATTGCATGATACTTCTGTAGGATTCGTTATTATTGCCATGCTATTTACTGTTATAGATGATCTAGACTGTCGTAGTTACTTTGCCTAATACGTGCTTGCTTTATGACTTACTGACATGGAAAAAGTTATTTTTCCTTGTTCAAATGTCGGATATCCCGCCCGTTATCATTTTGGGGAGCGACTCAGACTCATCTGCCACATCGCCTGCCATTGTTGCCAATTCACAGATCCCATACTCTCTACCCTCCAACGACTCTGGCGCTTCGTCCTCTGGAGAGAGTAGCCTTGCACCCGACCCAGTGATCATCTCAGACGGACACGAGGATTCACCGGAGATTCCAGCTCCACTTATCCCAGGACCTTCGGAGCCACAACACCATTCCGGTGGTGCTGTGATTCCTGGGGATCATGGGGAGGGTCCGTTCCATAATGAGCATAACCATTGGGTCAGACGCCTTCCTGATGGACGTGTCGTGCCTATTCCACTCGGCAGATACCGACTGATGACTACCGGCCGAGCACATCCACCTTTCGATGATTCCGACGACTCATCATCCAACTATTCCAGCGACGAGGATTCCGATGATGATTCTGACGAGGACCCTGAGGAGATGCCCGTGTAGCCGGCCTCTACCCTGCCGAAGAAGCGGTATCATTTTGATGGTACTGTTATTTCAGGGGTTAACGGAGGTAGATCGTTCGTTAACGCACATGGACTGAAGGTTAGGGTCACCACCAGCAAGCGGGTTGTGCCTTACCCTGCCGATCCATTCATGCGTAAGGCTTCTTGATACGCAGCATCTACTTCTGGTGCTGGATCGTCTGCACCACCAGCTCCACCAGCATCATATGCACCACCGGCACCACCTGTACCATCTGTACCGCCTGCTCCACCAGCCTCTCCCTCTGTCGAGGAACTGACGAGGGAGGTGGATACCCTCCGTGTTCGGGTAAATGAGCTCGATGACCAGATATCCCACATAATGGACATCCTTTACCCACCGTCACCATAGGGCTTTTGTATTAGGTTTCTTTATGTAATCCCATTTGTAGTTTCATGTTTCACTCATGTATTGTACGAATCTTATACGAATGTATGCAACTTTTTATTAATGAATGGAACTTAGTGTTGTTTAATCTTTGTATGGTTTCTATTTACATTACTGTATGATGATTTTGTGGTATCTGTATCTAGTTGCATTACTTAATTAACATGTGTTGTGTTGATTCTATGTTGGTTACCATATACTGTATCATTATTATTTGAATGCTGGATTTTGACTTGAGTCAAAAATTTTGTTTAGAAGATCAATGGCCAACGGAAGATCAACGCCCACAGCAACATAGATTGAAGAAATGATAGCCGAACAGGTAGCCGCAGCTATAGCAGAAATGAACCCCCAAGCTCTACCGGTTATCCAGCACAATCATAACGGGTGCTCATACAAGGAATTCCAAACCTGCAAGCCCCACAATTTTAGTGGTACTGAGGGGCCAGTTGGACTTACAAGGTGGTTTGAGAAATTTGAAGCTGTATTCCATGTAAGTAACTGCTCAGAGAGAACAAAACCAAGTATGCCTCATGTACGTTGTCGGACGACGCCTTAACCTGGTGGAACACACTTGCTCAGGCTAAGGGTATCGACGAGGCATATGCTACCCCGTGGGAGGAATTTAAGGGGGCCATGATCGAATAGTATTGCCCCAGGACAGAGATACAGAAAATGGAGGCTGAGTTCTGGGATTTGAAGGTTGTGGGAACCGATCTCGATGGTTATAACCGTAGGTACCTGGAATTAGCTTTGATGTGTCCCACGATGGTTACCGCGGAATTTAAGCGCATGGAACGGTATTTGTGGGGACTTCCCAAGTCCATCCAAGGAAATGTCACCTCTTCAAAACCAGCTGACGTCCCGGAAGCTATGCGCATGGCGCACACCCTGATGAACCAAATTACCAGCAAAGAACCAGAAAAGGCTAAATCCGAATCGGGTAGTAGTGAGAAGCATAAGTGGGACAACAACAAGGGGAGGGTCTTTGAATAAAACCCTACTAAGAGGCACAACGATAGAAGGAACCCCAACCCGAACCCTAGCTCGAACTCTAACTACAAGGGTAGTCTGCCGCAGTGTAAGAGATGCTATAAGCATTACACCGGGTACTGCAACGTGGTCTGTGAAAAATGTAAAAGGACTGGGCATATTGGCAAAGACTCCAAGATCACCACCCTAAATGTGAAGACAAACCCTACTGGACCGAGAAAGTGCTATGAGTGTGGACAACCGGGCCACTTCAAAAATGAGTGTCCCAACAAGCGAAAGGACGGCGGACTACCACGTGGCAGAGCTTTCAACGTAAACGCAAGGGATGCCCGTGAAAACCCCGACTTGGTTACAGGTATATTCACTATCAACAATCTATTAGCTTCTGTCCTGTTTGATACTGGTGCCGATAGGAGTTATGTATGTAGACACTTTTGCTCTAAGATAAATTGGTCGTTAGTTCCTTTAAAGGAGAGTATGCTTGTAGATGTAGCCAATGGAAAACTTGAGAAAGTTGACCAAATTAACCGAGGAGCTATTATCAACATAGCTGGTGTGGATTTCGAGATTGACTTGATACCCATTAAATTGGGAAGCTTTGATGTTATTGTTGGTATGGACTGGTTGACCAAGATAAGGGTTGACATTATTTGTGGAGATAAAGCTCTTCGTATACCACACGGAGATGGTGAGCCACTGATTATTTACGGAGAGAGATGTAGCTCGAAACTGAATCTCATTAGTTGCATGAAAGCGCAAAAGATCATGAAGAAAGAGATGTCTTGCTGTTCTAGCACATGTGAAAACATTAGAAACTGAAGTGAAGAGCGTGGGTGATGTACGAATTGTGAACGAATTTTCCGATGTCTTTCCGGAAGAATTGCCTAGATTACCGCCACCGAGAGCAGTGTAGTTTCAGATCGATTTAGTGCCAGGGGCTGCACCTGTAGCTCGCGCACATTATCGACTCGCACCTTCCGAAATGCAAGAGTTGCAGAGCTAATTACAAGAACTGCTAGACCGTGGATTTATCCAACCAAGTTTCTCGCCTTGGGGCGCACTTGTTTTATTTGTGAAAAAGAAGGACGGATCCTTCCGCATGTGTATCGACTACCGTGAACTCAACAAATTGACGATCAAGAATCGGTATCCTCTTGCCCGAATTGACGATCTTTTCGATCAACTGCAAGGATCAAGCATTTACTCTAAGATCGATTTGTGATCCGGTTATCACCAGTTGGTGAACGAGAGTGATGTGATGAAAACTGCGTTCAGAACTCGTTATGGTCATTATAAGTTTCTCGTGATGCCATTTGGTTTAACCAACGCACCTGTCGTGTTTATGGACCTCATGAATCGTGCATGCAAGCCATACCTGGGTAAGTTCGTTATTGTCTTCATAGATGATATCCTCATCTACTCCAAAAGCAAAGAAGAACATGAACAACATCTTCAGCTAGTGCTTGAACTCTTGAGACAAGAACAACTTTATGCCAAATTCTCCAAGTGTGAGTTTTGTTTCTGGGTCACATTGTGAGCGATCAAGGTATCAAAATTGATCCCGCAAAGATCGAAGCTATCAGTAAGTGAGAAACCCCCACTACTCTGACTCATATCCGCCAATTTTTAGGCTCGCCGGTTACTACCGAAGATTTATTGAAGGTTTCTCTCTGATTGCGCGTCCTTTAACCGCGCTGACTCACAAAGGGAAGAAGTTCATTTGGGAACCCGAACAGGAATCAGCATTTTAAACCTTGAAAAAGAAGTTAACCACATCACCTATCTTATCACTTCCTGAAGGCAGTGACGATTTCGTCGTATATTGTGATGCCTCGAAAAATGGTTTTGGTTGCGTATTGATGCAAAGAACGAAGGTCATTGCTTATGCTTCTCGTCAACTGAAGATTCACGAGCGAAACTATACTATTCACGATCTCGAACTTGGAGCTGTTGTCTTTGCGCTCAAACTGTGGAGACACTACCTTTATGGAACAAAGAGCACTATTTTCACCGATCATAAAAGCCTCCAACACATCTTTGATTAGAAGCAACTAAATATGAGAAAGTGTCGATGGATCGAGACGCTGAACAACTATGATTGTGAACTTCGTTATCACCCTGGCAAGGCCAATGTTGTAGCTGACGCTTTGAGCCGAAAGGAGAGGATGGCACCTCTTCGCGTTCGAGCACTGAACATCACCATTCATTCGAACCTCAATAGCCAGATCCGAGCAGCCCAAGATGAGGCTCTCAAGGAGGATAATATATCTCATGAATACTTGAACATTCTCGTCTCTCGATTCGAAGTTAAGGAGACTGGACCCCGATGCTATGCTGGAAGAATTTGGGTACCCCTTTATGGAGATCTATGGAGCCTTATACTAGATGAAGCCCATAAGTCGAGATATTCGATTCATCCAGGAGCCGGTAAAATGTACCTCGATCTCAAGGAACAGTACTGGTGGCCTAATCTTAAGAAGGACGTTGCAACTTATGTTGGGAAGTGTTTGACTTGCTCGAAGGTTAAGGCCGAACATCAAAGGCCATCTGGGTTACTTCAGTAACCGGAAATCCCTCAATGGAAGTAGAAAAGTATAACAATGGACTTCCTTACAAAACTACCAAAGACGGTGGGCGGATACGATACCATTTGGGTTATCGTTGACCGTCTTACCAAATCTGCACACTTCTTAGCCATGAAGGAAACGGATACGATGGAGAGACTCGCTCAACTATACATAAAAGAGGTTGTAACTCGTCATGGTGTGCCCTTATCGATCATCTCAGATCGCGATCCCCGTTTTGCTTCCAGATTTTGGCGTTCTTTGCAAGAAGCCTTGGGGACTCGTCTCGACATGAGTACTGCGTATCACCCACAGACCAACGGACAAAGCGAACGCACGATTCAGACTTTGGAGGACATGTTGTGTGCTTGTGTTATTGATTTCAGAAAGGCTTGGAAAATGAATTTGCCGCTAGCCGAATTCTCTTACAACAACAGTTATCATTCGAGTATTAATGCCGCACCTTTTGAAGCGTTGTATGGCCGCAAATGCCGATCTCCTATTTGTTGGGCCGAGGTAGGCGAAACGAAAATCACCGGACCCGAGATAGTCCATGAAACAACTGAAAAGATTGTCCAAATTCAAGCGAGACTTAAGACGGCCCGTGATCGCCAAAAGAGTTATGCCGACCTTAAACGTAAATATTTTGAATTCAATGTGGGTGACCGTGTAATGTTGAAAGTCGCACCTTGGAAAGGTGTAATTTGTTTTGGAAAACATGGGAAGCTCAACCCGCGATACATTGGTCCTTTTGAAATCTTGGAGCGTGTTGGACCCGTTGCTTACCGTTTGGATCTTCTGACTCAATTGAGCTCCGTTCATCCTACCTTTCATGTATCAAATTTGAAGAAGTGTCTTGGTGAACCGGAACATGTCATACCATTGGAGGAACTTACAATTGATGACAAACTCTACTTCGTGGAAGAGCCTGTCAAAATTATGGACCGTGAGGTCAAAACTTTGAAACACAACAGGATTCCGATCGTCCGAGTCTGATGGAATGCCAAACGAGGACTTGAGTTTACCTGGGAGCGAGAGGATCAAATGATGCAGAAGTATCCTCACCTTTTCCCACCTCCTCCATCTCCCTCAGCTTAAAATTTCGGGACGAAATTTTCTTTAACATGTGGATAATGTAACGACCCTGGATTTTCCAACGTATAATTATTAATATTTATTATTAATACTTGCGCTTTAATAAATGTATTTTTATACATTTACTTGTTATCGTAATTGACTTTACATGTCCCGACTTGTCTTTGTGACACACGTACTTTACACGAATAATATTTCAAATATTATTTACATTCATGATTAATTATTATTAATCATTTTTAATTAACTAATGCAAGTAGTTAATTACTTGGGCCTTATTTATTTAATTGTTACATACTTGGACTTGGGCCTTTATTAATGGACATGGACTTGGAAGCCCACCCTACTTCTCTTAATGGACTAGTTGTGAGCCCACCATATTACTAGTGACTTATTAAGGCTTAAACTTAGATTAATTAAGTTAATGAGGAGACAAAGTTGTCACAAGCATGCTAGTAACTCTTTTCCATACATTTAACTTTAATCCATTCTAAGCATTCACCATCACCCATGCATGAAAGAAGCAAGTTGACCTTCCTCTTTGGGAGCCTTGGCCGTCGGTTTTGGAATGGGTGTGAGGGAGTTCCATTTCAAACTTTTTGTTACATATTTGCTAGTCTTCATTTCATTTCACACACACAAAAAATACTTACACTTTTCTCTCCTTTCTTGTAAGTGATATGTTCTAGTTTTCTTCTTCTTTTTCCTTTAACAAAACCGAAAATAATCATCATCATTTCATTAGTTTGTTGTTGTTTGTTGTTAAAAGATCAAACTTGTTAGTTTGTATCTTCATAAATCTTGTTACTCCCATCTTTGTTTGATGTGAAAACAAGAACAAGGATCTAAGTTTCTATAACTTATGGTTCTACACTTAAATGTTTTAAAGATCTAAAAGTTCATAAGCTTTATAATCATACTTGTGTTCATGTTTTGTAGACTTGAAGTTTACTTTCCTAAGATCCAAACTTTGATTTGAATCTTCTCAAGTATGAAACAAACATGAACATAATACTTGTAACTTTAGTTTATTTCTTTCTTTTGTAAGTACTTTAAAGTTGTGATATTGTTAATTTGGTCAAGTATTACTAGTTAAACTTGATCTCATATTTCTTGAAACTAAAGTTAACTTTATAAGTTCAAGAACATGGAAGTATAACTTTCTAGTTATAACTTCACACACTTATGTTGGATCTAAGTTTTTATAGCTTATGGTCTTCTAATTTTGTTGTAAATAAGAGCTTATAAGCTTACATACATTCTACAAGACTAAAACCTAAGTTTCATGACTTATGGTTTCATTAAAGTTAAGATCCAAGTTATATAACTTTGGGTTTAACTTAAGAACACTAGATCTATACTTTTTGGTCTAGGATCTTCAAGATCTAGCTAAGAACTAAGTTTTACAACTTAAGATCTTGTTTACTTAGTTTACTTTGAAGTTTATAGCTTAATATTACTATTAGAACTCATGTATGTGTCGGATCTAAGATCTTGATGTAACTTTGGTTCATCAATCTTCATACAACCCTTAATTGAGTTGTGCTACATATCTTAGACTTATATTAGTGTTATGATGGTTAAAACTTGGTAAAAATGATGCAAACACATCAACGGGTTGTACACTTGAAGCTATACGCATCAAGGATGAGAATCGTGATGAGCATCAAGCACCAAGAACCCACCGGAGCACCTTACCTACTGTTTTCCGGGTCTGATCAGTAACCTGGGCTACTGGAAAAAGTTTATTTCTAGCTATTTTGGTTCTAGTAGATGATTTTCCATTTAGTCCTCATCTTAATCCGAGTTATGGTTTAGGATTTATGGCCTCTCGAAAGTCACTACACCCTTTTAACGTTGTGCTGAAAATTCTGACCTACTCGCACTTAAACCGTCATCACGGTCAAAAGAAGATATGTTTGGTTCTGGAAATTGGTCAGCCTCTAGGAGACTCATATACGGATCCATGTACACTGGTCTCAACTCAATTCAGTTCGTATAGAGGTCGTGGCGACTGAACGAAATCAGCCTTTATTTCAAACTCTATTCTTGATTGAAACTTACTTTACACTTTTTGATTAATGATGAATGATGATGATACTTAAGACCTAATTTACATACTTTTAAACCTTTGGGAACGATTTACTGACTTAGTAACTTTTGACTTAGGTTGAGGACCTTTTGGACAAACTACTTGCTTACTTTCCCGAATCAACTTTACTACTTTTCACTGTGAGTTATAGCATCCCTTTTTACTTTAACTATTTTGGGACTGAGAATACATGCGCATTTTACGTTTTACAAGCTAGGCACGAGTACTTAAACTTTATATATGTGTGGGTTATACAACGGCATAAACTTTCCCCTTAGCTCGGTAACGTTTAGTCATTGGTCTTTGAACCAGTGAACGCGAATCTTAGATATGGATCCATAGGGTTTGACATCCCCACTCCGGCTAGTAGCGCTAGCATTTAACGGGTGTTTAATGCTTCATAAACTTACACACTCGCCAAGTGTACTTTTAGGGGGTGTTATTTACGTTAAGTTAGTTACCAAGTGCCCACGGTTATGCATATACTTTTCATACTGTTTTGAAACACTGAAATCTCGTGGCCTACCTTACATTACTGTTACATTAAACTATAGCTCACCAACCTTTGTGTTGACATTTTTAAGCATGTTTTTCTCAGGTGCTTAAGGTTTGATTGCTTCCGCTGTAGTTGCCATGCTTTGTAGACTCCCGCTGCGCTTATTAGAGATGTCTTCACATGAAACGTTTATTTTGTATTCAAACTTTATTACTTTTGAACAATGAATTTTTAACGACCTATGGGTCACGTACTATTATTATTGTCTTCTATTCGTAGAAGCACACTATCGGTTGTAAAACTTTTAATGTTGGATAAGACGTCACTCCGTTTTATGAATGCAAACTTATTTTAAAACAGCATATAGTGTTTGACCTTGTAATGATCCTGTTGTTGATGATCCGTACACGTTGATTTTGTACGGGGCATCACAAATTACGCCACTAATAATTGTCAATTAATTAAATCACAAAGTATAGTTTAGATATACCTTTAGCGAGGTATGGAAGAGCGATAGAATCAACTGCCCACGTCTAGGTTGAAACATATATTCAAAGTGTATGAATATCTCTATGGTTGATCCACACAGCACGTCGAACAACACCAACCGGATGCTAGTCCGTATATAACCCAACAACAATATCAAATATTGTTTACGTATTATGTTTGAAAAGAAGAATGAAAAAGAAAATATCTTGTTTCTTTTTCTCATCGACCACCAACACAAACAGAGAGCTAGTTTTACCAAATTTATTTTGAGTTTGAAAACCTTCATGTTTTGGACTCAAAAAACACACACACATTAAAAGGAAGAATTCCTATCTTTGTTGTTTCTCTCTGCTATATCTGAAACTATCATCTCTTATCATAATAAATTATATGTAATCTTTTTAAATACTTATCTTTTGCTTTTTGTGTCACTTTTCAAAAGCTTACAAGGCTACAACCATTTATTTAATTTTTCTCGATGACTAACAAAAGCCAACTGTTCTAGTTATATTTCTTTTATTGCAATGAGTAGATCACCAAATATTATGATATCTATCTATCTACCTTTCAAAGGTGAACAACCCTTTTCAATTATGTTAAATGTCGGTGGACCAAAACAAGTACTAGCCCAATTTATTTTTATTATCTTTACACAAAAATAAGCTCATTTAATATTTAGTGGTTCAACGGTCCATTGAGCATTGTATATTTATGTGACAACCCAGAAATTTCTTACCAAATTTAAATTTTATCTTTAAATGATTTAATGTTTGTGACACGATAAGCAAAGTCTGTAATATTGATTCTCAAAATTTTTGAACTAATGTTATATATTCAGTTAACCTTTGACTATTGACCGACGATTCACGAACATCTATTTGTAAATATATATATATATATATATATATATATATATATATATATATATATATATATATATATATATATATATATATATATACAATAAGTTGGAATATTAATTATTAAAATTAATTATAAATAACTTGCAAAGTGTATTTAAAAACTGATTTATGTATATTAAATAAAGATATATACATATATATAATTTCAAGTTATTTAGTAAACGATAGTAACATTCGTTTGTTGATTCGATTGATATTTAAGATAAGTGAACTAAAACGTTTAAGATGAACAAGTAAAACACTAATTTGCTACAGTGTTTTCGAATTGCTACAGTACCCAAAAAGCTACAGTGTTTTCGAAAATCACTATTTGCTACAGTAAAACACTATTTCAAAATGAAAATGTATATATATATATATATATATATATATATATATATATATATATATATATATATATATATATATATATATATATATATTTTACAAGGTGATAAAATAAAATAATCTTAAAATGATTTGATTTAAAATAATATTATTAAATATATATTAATAAATAACTAGACGTTGATTTATAAAAGCAAATGACCACAACACTCAAATAAATAAGTTACATTTCAATTAGTATAATTATTGATGAATTGAGCCTAATTATTAATAAAGGTACAAGTCGCGAAAGGTAAAGTGCTAGTTTCTAAGCATACGAAAATGCGTTCGAGAAACCGGAACCGGGACATAAGTCGAGTGACAACGTACGAGTCATCGGAACGAAAATTACAAGTCAACTATGCACGTGAATTTAATATAATATATAATTAATTATATAAATTAAATATATTATATATATATATATATTATAAAATCATGTCGACAAGCAAAACGTTAAACAAAAAAGAGCTGGAGACAAGAGCCATGCTATCGCATGGGCTTATGCCTTCCCAGCCATGCGATCACATGGGAAGGTGGGAGAGGCCAAGTCCTATAAATCTCGATCGAATTCGTTTTCTTCACTCACAATTCAATTTCTCTCATCTTTCTCTGCACTCTATATATATTTATATTATTATTATTATTATTATTATTATTATAATAATAATAATAATAATAATAATAATAATTATTATTATTATTATTATTATTATTATTATTATTATTATTATTAAAGATTAATATTAGTATTAATTTTATTATTATTATTAGTATTTGTATTATTATTAGTATTATACATAAAATACTACGACGAGGTTATGTCCAAATGATTTCAAAATGATTTTTCGAGCGGGAAAGAGCTAAGGAAATTATGATTTATAGCTAAGGAGGTGATGGGTATTATTCGAGGGTATTGCTCGTGAATCAAAATAGTGTTTATCATCTCCGTTGCATCTACGTACTTCCCTACAATATTGATACGTGAGCATTCATATCTTATCTTTTATATATTAATAGTGTATCCATGTCTAGTGCTCGAGTATATATGTTTATGCATGCTTGTATGCTTTAATTTTGTCGTTAGATAGTTTATGATGAATCACGAATTTGATACATATGCTACTGATATAAAGTATATGATATGCATGTTTTTGGAAAGCTGGCGAAAAATTATTAACTTTTCATTTAGAAATCGCGTGATTTCGATGAACGGATTAAAAGATATGGTCAACTGAATTATGGTTAATGTTAATTGAAATTGTGTTTAAAACTGTAAATTAATATTTAAATAACTTGTCTATGAGATTGATAAATTTAATTTTCAAATATTACTAATCGAGTAAATGAATTTCTATATAAAGCACGTCTCGTTTTGTTGAACAATTGTCAAAGTTGATTGTCTTATCATGTTTTAAAGCTTTATAAATACTATAATCTGATTTTACAAGTATTGAAAAGCTATGTGAAATAATAAAATATTTTTGATTGCTATGATAATTCAAATATAATATAGTTCCTGAAATAAATAATATTTTGAGTTTGATAAACTATAAATTCGTTCAATTATCAAGACTTATACTATGATAATAAACATGTATAGATTTAAAGATCATATTGGGTCAGGTTGACTTTTGAGATGACTTTTGTTAACTTTTGCATGTCGGTCTCGAGCATTAGGATTGTGATACACTATGACCCGACCTAACTTTTTAGACATGTATTGACCAACATATGTTCTCTAGGTTGAGATCTACGGTTATTTTGCATTCCGAGTTTCGGTCACATTTCGGTGAAAGAATTTATGTGCTTCTAAGGTGAGTTTATAGATCCTTTTTTAATTGCTTTTGCAATCTATATTTTTGGGCTGAGAATACATGCATTTTATTTTAAATGCAATGGACACAATGTGACGACTCGAAAATTTCTGACTAAATTTAAACTTAATCTTTATATAATTCTGACTTGATAAGCAATGAATTTTAATAAATCTTGAACCTCTGAAAAGAGTTTTACACAAGCTTTTGGTCACCCTTTTATTCCGACGATTCACGAACGTCATAACTTGATTTAATTATTTAATTATTTAATTATTGTGTATATATATGGATTTATATATATGGATTTATATATATTTAACTTGAAAATATGATAATTAAATATCTCATTAAGTATATTAACAAAGTATTATATATATATATTTTCATACTACTAATTTAAAGAGTTTTCAAACAATATATATATTACTATTTAAACGACGTAATTAACTTATGTTAAAATGTATTTACATATAATGTATTACGACTGTAAATACATCCTTACAAATATTGAATACACTTTATAATATACCAATACATATAAAGGATAGCTATACTCGTATTTTCGTTCAATTTTCTCAAAGAATTCTACTCGCATTCATACGGTATTTTTACCCGTATTATACACAGCTTCTAGAAGTATTTACTATTGGTATGTACCAATAGAAATCTGCAATTATTTGTGTAATATGTCATCCATGACCTAATCAATTTAATATGTCATGCATGACTTAATACAATTTAACTTATCTTAGATATTTTCACTAAAAGTCAAAATTATAAGCTTATAAATAAGGACCATTTTAAATCATTTTTACTCCACATTTTCTTAAACTAAAAACACACACTTGAATGCTCTCATATTATACTTTAATCTCAGAAACTTTCCTCTTCATAATCAAGGTAAAATACTTCTCAAAATCCTTGTTCAATTCCTTGTTTAGTTGCTATCTTATTATACTTATAAAACTTGTAAAAACTAGAACTTGTTTTGGTGAATACCAAGCTTGTTTGAAAAACTAATCTAATCTTTCTAACTTAACTCTAATAATACTTATTTATATGTATTATAATGTTATATTAAGTTAATATAAGAACTTATAACTTGTACATATGAAGAACACCTTGAAACCTAACATATATCCTTTAATCTCTATTCGGTAAAAAGCGGGCCGTTTTGGGTTGGGAATTAAAAACCTATCTTAGACTTTGAGTTCGAGGCTAAGACTTTGGAAATATGTTAATATATGTAAATAAGACTTCCATTATTTTTTTCATGATTTTAGACAAAGTGGAAGTATTTTATTAAAAATCATATATTGGGTGGATGCCGGGATTTTTCCAAATCTGTCCACCGACACAAAAAGAAGGTAAAGCTCTAAAAATTACTACTTGGGATGAAATTTTCGAATTGGTTTTGTAAAATTTACTTCTTAATGAATCCATAGCAACTTGATTCACTTTAAACGGAGTTGTAATGAATATTTGGCGAGCAAAACAAAATCTGCTAAAATTAACGTTGTATGGACGAAATTTATATTATAAAAACTATATTAACCATATCCTTTTTAACTTTTCCTATATCCTATATATATTTGGACATGTTATCAGTAGTATAACAAAATATTATAATCTTGATTAATTTTGTGATTGTATATATGTATAATAATATTCTTGGTACGTCTTAACACAATAAGTATACAATACATTTTGATAAATCCTAAGACAATACGTACACAATACGTCTTAGTTAATTCTAAGACAATACGTATACAATACGTCTCTGGGTTGATGCAAAGAAAATACGTATACAATACGTCGTGGGGTAATTCTAAGATTATATATATATATATATATATATATATATATATATATATATATATATATATATATATATATATATATATATATATATATATATATATATATATACCGATTATTGGACTGTTGGACTTTTCGGACTATTTTGGACTACTAACAAAGGACTACTAACATAAAATGTTAAAAATTATTATATAAGTATTCTATGAACTTGCTTTATTTTATTCATATGTCGTATTATTATCTGAATCGTTATTATTGTTATAGGTTCGTGAATCCAAGGACGACGGTCATATTTTTAATAAGTTGAAAACTTATTATTAATATACTTTTACTACCGTGAGTATATAGTCCCATTTTTAAACTCTAAAAATATTTTGGGATGAGAATACATGCATTTTATGTTTTACGCCATGGACACAAGTACTTAAAATATATTCTACGTTGAGTTGTACCACCTTGCATATCTTCCCTAATAGCTTGGTAACTAATATTTACATGTTGTAAGAACATGTAAGCGCGAATCCTATTGATAGATCTATCGGGTTTGACTACCCCAATCGGGCTAGTCACTCTAGTATCGTAAACGGTTGCATAGTACTTCGTTTTTACTACACTTGGTACAGTGTAGGGAGATTTCATAATAAAGGGAATATGCCACATTAATGGTTAAGCATGGTTACCGAAGCGCTCAACAACTTATAGAATACTTTTATACACTTACGAGTGTACATATATTTATAACTATGAAATCTTGTGGTCTATATTTATAGCGATGATAAACCTATATATCTCACCAACCTTTGTGTTGACTGTTTACGAATGTTTATTCTCAGGTCCTTAAGAAAGTCTTCCGCTGTTGCATTATCTGAGCAAGCTGTGCATGGAGTCTCATACTTTTATTTAAATAAAGTGTTACATTCAATAAAACCTTTGTCATGTATTATATTCGACTGTTACGTCACGTGTGTAGTATTTGGAAACCGATGTATTTTGGGGATTATTTCTTAAATAATCGCCCACTTGTTTAAAACATGCATTATGTATAATAATGATGTGCTTTTTATGAAAAAAAAATGCAATATTTTCTAAAACGTATCATATAGAGGTCAAATACCTCGCTATGGGACCAATGAGAACGTACTGCATTTATAGTAATATGGATGGGTCGTTTTAGTTGGCATCAGAGCGGTGGTCTTAGCGAACCAGGTCTTGCATTAGTGTGTCTAACTAATAGTTGTTAGGATGCATTAGTGAGTCTGGACTTCGACCTTAGCTGCATGTCAAAAAGTTTTGCTTATCATTTCTTGTCGAAAATTACTTGCTTATCATTCTTAGTCTAGGCACATCTTACTGCATTTATTGCATGAATGGTGTATAGACAAAATTCATATCTTAGTATATCTGCTAAATCATATCTTAGCGTATCTGTAACTGTAAACTTTGCCTGACATATTCCGTAAATTCCTCTGTAATCTATGAAATATTTTGCTCTATATATATAGATATTCTAAGTAATTATAATACCATTCGATTGCCGAAAATCATTTCATATTGAAAAATCCTTTATTCAATTGTACGAAATGGAACTCTCCACTAGTTCAAGTCCCTCGAATTCCGATATGAAATTTCACTCGAGCTCCGAAAGCAGTGTGACCGGAATGGATCAACCAATTAGCCATCATCTATTTTGGATGAATTGGGGATGGGTTCATAGTCTACTTAATCATTGGAGACAAGAAGAAGGTGATCCCTTCCATCCACCACATTGCCCTCTTGGTGAAGAACATGAGACACTTATCGGCGAACTCGTTCGTAACACCATTTTCTCTCTCCTTTCCAGGATATGCCGCAACGAGTATAATATTACTAATATTATTGAGGCTATCCGACCTTTACTCCGTATATTGCATGGTGAATTATTTAGTAAAAATAAAAAAATAATAAAAAAAATTACTGTCATGAAAAGCAAAACTTCATTAGCAAGTGCATCCTACATCATTTTCATTCCCTTTATAAAGCTCTTGACCTCTCTTTTTATTCAAGAAACTTTAAACATCTTCTTTCACAATACAATACAAAATAAATTCTCATCATCTATACTCACATCAAACCACTACCAGCACCAGCACCAGCATTACCAACAACATCACAAGCCTCAACATCGCAAGCCGCATTACGAGCATCAACATCATACGCACCACAGGCACTGAGGGATACCAACAATAATGAGTGATGAAGTATTAATTCATTATTTCATTTATGTTGAAGAAATATTCCGCGGCGATTATGTAATCTCTAAAATTTTAGGGATTATTCATTTCTAGTTCCAACCGTAAACCAAATGAGATTAATATAATATTAACTCATTAAATCCATATTACATCTGAAGAAAATATACATACATATATTTTCATAAAGACTGTAATAAAAATTCTTTTGTACAAAATATTACTTGTGAAATTTTATTTTAACAGGTAGGTAATACCTGATAAATACTTAAGTTCACATTAATATGTTACACTGTATAGTTTCAATGATGTTTCGACAATCGTTAATTATACTCTCTCCTTTCATAGCAATATACATCATTTCACAAAATTCATGACAACCATTTTCCATACCAATTCAATTACATATTCTGATTTTGATAGATCAAAATCCAAGTCAAGATTTAAGAAGTGCCATCAATCTTAAATTCCTACATCCTTCAAAATCATATTTTAAATTCAAACTATACTAGAACATCACTTTCATTCACAGAACTCATAAAGATATTCGTATCATTCAAGATTCACGATGAATTCATTATACGGATATTGACGATGACAACCTGCGTCTAAACCCTTCAAAATTCTTAAAAACATCTCAACTAAGGAACAATCGAGAGAATGAACCAATCACACGATACATACGAAGAATATATGCATATAGATATGCATTCGGAGGACACTTGAACCTAAGCAAAGGTTCAACACGTATCTGTGTCAGATCCTTTAGCATTATTATTACCTAAAATAACTTTACAATCCCTTTTCAAAATAGCGAATTTTATCACAGCTCCAAAAAGACAACTTCGACTTTTCATCCGGAGTAGCCTTATTATAACCTTGATATATACGTTGTCTTTTTGCCATCGTTACTGGGGAACCTTTTATATTCCACCACATTAGTAGTAAGCTTACCAGCAACTTTATTGCTCTTTGACTTAAATCTCTCTGAAAGATCACTATAAAACCTTGTCATGTACCCATCTACATCTTGTAACAATAACTGTCATACCAAACCCCAGGAAGCATCAATAATTATTCTTGAATCTCACATCATTTCTGCATATACATATAACGTTATTTCCTGGGATTATAATTCTAAAATCCAGAATAGCACTTCAGCCTACGAATCAGTACTATGAAGTTTTGAAAAAGCTGAATGAAGCAGCAGAAACTATAGACAACTGTAACAGTCAAAAGTTGATGATAAAGAATATTGTGTTAGCAAAGCACAGAAAAAGAGAAGGTTTGAAACTGGAAAACGGATTGAGCAAACCCTGAAGGAGGCTGTGGAAAAATCACAAGGATGAAATCTACCTTCAAATAATCCAAATGATTCGGTGTCTGCTAAAATCCTTAGCAAATACCTTGCTCCTTACTCTAAAACTCTTGCGGACAATATTCTTCATCATCCTCTTATCTTAAATATTCTAAGATATCATCGTATCTTCCATTATAAATATCCTTCATATTTCTGAAGATATTTTCATAACCATTCTTATCTGAAATCATTTATTCCTTCGCGTTATCTGTATCACATCATAAAGAAAACTGTTTTAGTTTCTAAATATCTGAAACCTCCGAGTGTAAAGTATGAATGTTTTTGAAGTAATGTTGGGAACTGAAGCATGAGTTAGTATAATATAATGACACTTGATCAACGTGATTATATTACAGTAAGTCATGCCGAGTTTCTAAATGGAACGTAATGATTCACAGACCATAACGTCATCATGTGCCATGTTACATGACTCTTACATTCAATCTAATCTCTAAACATATCAAGAACATATTATATTGATAGTTCTATCTTTTCCTTTAGATTCTGGTAATTTCACAAGTCAAATTGTGCTATTACAATTTCTCTCTTAGAGCATTAGCTATGTTCATTCCGAATTTCATATCTATGAATTCTAGACCATTATTCGCTTGACTTGAAGTCGGGAAAAGAAGACGGAAGCATGAAACTCCAAAATATAAGGAAAAATATAAGCACGAAGACAATGCAGAAATTACAAACCATGTATATCGATGCGTATAGCAATATAAAGACATGGGAAAACTAAGAACACTATAATCCCAAGAGCATAGTAGAAATTAACGGATTCCTTCGGTGGAAGATGAAAAAGAAGAATGACAGATGTGATAGTCAAGAATATATCAAGAATTAAAACTGGATGGAGCATATTGACAAATGTTTTGGAAGTACGAAGAAAGGAAGAAATTATAAAAGATGGGAGATGTGGAAATAAGGAAACGTAGGAGGTTGATTTATAGTAAAATATCCGACAGAGAAATCGAGACAGATTATTGCATTAAATCGAAGAGGATCATAATTTCCTTAATCGCCGAAGAATCAAATCTTATATAGATTACAAAGATTTTCTTTAATCCAGAGATCAACCGTGATGACGTCAAAAGATAAGACGAATCCCTATTTTCTCATTTCACTCTTTTACGATAACTTCACTCATACGTTTCGAGTAATCGAATTATTTTATCCATATTTCTCAATCATGATAAAACCCTATGAATCAACTTATATTCGTCATAATAACATTCTTATTGTTAGCCATGACGACCTCGATCAAATTTCGGGACGAAATTTCTTTAACGGGTAGGTACTGTGACGATCCGGAAATTTCCGACCAAATTTAAACTTAATCTTTATATAATTCTGACTTGATAAGCAATGAATTTTAATAAATCTTGAACCTCCGAAAAGAGTTTTACACAAGCTTTTGGTCACCCTTTTATTCCGACGATTCACGAACGTCATAACTTGATTTAATTGTTTAATTGTTTAATTATTGTGTATGTATATGGATTTATATATATTTAACTTGAAAATATGATAATTAAATATCTCATTAAGTATATTAACAAAGTATTATATATATATATTTTCATACTACTAATTTAAAGAGTTTTCAAACAATATATATATTACTATTTAAACGACGTAATTAACTTATGTTAAAATGTATTTACATATAATGTATTACGACTGTAAATATATCCTTACAAATATTGAATACACTTTATAATATACCAATACATATAAAGGATAGCTATACTCATATTTCTTTTCAATTTTCTCAAAGAATTCTACTCGCATTCATACGGTATTTTTACCCGTATTATACACAGCTTCTAGAAGTATTTACTATTGGTATGTACCAATAGAAATCTGCAATTATTTGTGTAATATGTCATCCATGACCTAATCAATTTAATATGTCATGCATGACTTAATACAATTTAACTTATCTTAGATATTTTCACTAAAAGCCAAAATTATAAGCTTATAAATAAGGATCATTTTAACTCATTTTTACTCCACATTTTCTTAAACTAAAAACACACACTTGAATGCTCTCATATCATACTTTAATCTCAGCAACTTTCCTCTTCATAATCAAGGTAAAATACTTCTCAAAATCCTTGTTCAATTACTTGTATAGTTGCTATCTTATTATACTTATAAAACTTGTAAAAACTAGAACATGTTTTGGTGAACACCAAGCTTGTTTGAAAAACTAATCTAATCTTTATAACTTAACTCTGAAAATACTTATTTATATGTATTATGATGTTATATTAAGTTAATATAAGAACTTATAACTTGTACATATGAAGAATACCTTGAAACTTAACATATATCCTTTAATCTCCATTCGGTAAAAAGCGGGTCGTTTTGGGTTGGGAATTAAAAACCTATCTTAGACTTTGAGTTCGAGGTTAAGACTTTGGAAATATATTAATATATGTAAATAAGACTTCTAGTATTTTATTCATGATTTTATACAAAGTGGAAGTATTTTATCAAAAATCATATATTGGGTGGATGCCGGGATTTTTCTAAATCTGTCCACCGACACAAAAAGAGGGTAAATCTCTAAAAATTACTACTTGGGATGAACCTTTCAAATTGGTTTTGTAAAATTTTCTTCTTAATGAATCCATAGCAATTTGATTCACTTTAAACGGAGTTGTAATGAATATTTGACGAGCAAAACAAAATCTGCTAAAATTAACGTTGTATGGACGAAATTTATATTATAAAAACTATATTAACCATATCCTTGTTAACTTTTCCTATATCCTATATATATTTGGACATGTTATCAGTAGTATAACAAAATATTATAATCTTGGTTAATTCTGTGATTGTATATATGTAAAATAATATTCTTGGTACGTCCTAATACAATAAGTATACAATACGTTTTGATAAATCCTAAGACAATACGTACACAATACCTATTAGTTAATTCTAAGACAATATGTATACAATACGTCTCTGGGTTGATGCAAAGACAATACGTATACAATGAAATGTCCCGTTCATATTGATTATAAACGTTCCATATTAATTGATTTCGTTGCGAGGTTTTGACCTCTATATGAGACGTTTTTCAAAGACTGCATTCGTTTATAAAAACAAACCATAACCTTTATTTTATCGACAAGGTTAAAAGGACACCACCTAGATTATCAGAAATGATAATCTAAAAAATATCACACTTACACACTATCAATACATATTGGTTTACAATATTAATATGTTACAACAAAGTAAATTTCGAATGCAGTTTTAAACAACATTATACAAGCATGCTGACTCCAAATCTTGTCCATATATTAGCATGCAACAGCGGAACCTCTTAATAATCACCTGAGAATAAACATGCTTTAAACGTCAATAAAAATGTTGGTGAGTTATGAAATGTCCCGTTCTTATTGATTAAAAACGTTCCATATTAATTGATTTCGTTGCGAGGTTTTGACCTCTATATGAGACGTTTTTCAAAGACTGCATTCATTTTTAAAACAAACCATAACCTTTATTTCATAGATAAAGGTTTTAAAAAGCTTTACGTAGATTATGAAATAATGATAATCTAAAATATCCTGTTTACACACGACCATTACATAATGGTTTACAATACAAATATGTTACAACAAAATAAGTTTCTTGAATGCAGTTTTTACACAATATCATACGAGCATGGACTCCAAATCTCGTCCTTATTTAAGTATGCGACAGCGGAAGCTCTTAATAATCACCTGAGAATAAACATGCTTAAAACGTCAACAAAAATGTTGGTGAGTTATAGGTTTAAACTATATATATCAAATCATAATAATAGACCACAAGATTTCATATTTCAATACACTTCCCATACATAGAGATAAAAATCATTCATATGGTGAACACCTGGTAACCGACATTAACAAGATGCATATATAAGAATATCCCCATCATTCCGGGATACCCTTCGGATATGATATAAATTTCGAAGTACTAAAGCATCCGGTACTTTGGATGGGGTTTGTTAGGCCCAATAGATCTATCTTTAGGTTTCACGTCAATTAGGGTGTCTGTTCCCTAATTCTTAGATTACCAGACTTAATAAAAAGGGGCATATTCGATTTCGATAATTCAACCATAGAATTTAGTTTCACGTACTTGTGTCTATTTTGTAAATCATTTATAAAACCTGCATGTATTCTCATCCCAAAAATATTAGATTTTAAAAGTGAGACTATAACTCACTTTCACAGATTTTTACTTCGTCGGGAAGTAAGACTTGGCCACTGGTTGATTCACGAACCTATAACAATATATACATATATATCAAAGTATGTTCAAAATATATTTACAACACTTTTAATATATTTTGATGTTTTAAGTTTATTAAGTCAGCTGTCCTCGTTAGTAACCTACAACTAGTTGTCCACAGTTAGATATACAGAAATAAATTGATAAATATTATCTTGAATCAATCCACGACCCAGTGTATACGTATCTCAGTATTGATCATAACTCAAACTATACATATTTTGGAATCAACCTCAACCCTGTATAGCTAACTCCAACATTCACATATAGAGTGTCTATGGTTGTTCCGAAATATATATAGATGTGTCGACATGATAGGTTGAAACATTGTATACGTGTCTATGGTATCTCAAGATTACATAATATACAATACAAGTTGATTAAGTTATGGTTGGAATAGATTTGTTACCAATTTTCACGTAGCTAAAATGAGAAAAATTATCCAATCTTGTTTTACCCATAACTTCTTTATTTTAAATCCGTTTTGAGTGAATCAAATTGCTATGGTTTCATATTGAACTCTATTTTATGAATCTAAACAGAAAAAGTATAGGTTTATAGTCGGAAAAATAAGTTACAAGTCGTTTTTGTAAAGGTAGTCATTTCAGTCGAAAGAACGACGTCTAGATGACCATTTTAGAAAACATACTTCCACTTTGAGTTTAACCATAATTTTTGGATATAGTTTCATGTTCATAATAAAAATCATTTTCTCAGAATAACAACTTTTAAATCAAAGTTTATCATAGTTTTTAATTAACTAACCCAAAACAGCCCACGGTGTTACTACGACGGCGTAAATCCGGTTTTACGGTGTTTTTCGTGTTTCCAGGTTTTAAATCATTAAGTTAGCATATCATATAGATATAGAACATGTGTTTAGTTAATTTTAAAAGTCAAGTTAGAAGGATTAACTTTTGTTTGTGAACAAGTTTAGAATTAACTAAACTATGTTCTAGTGATTACGAGTTTAAACCTTCGAATAAGATAGTTTTATATATATGAATCGAATGATGTTATGAACATTATTACTACCTCAAGTTTAGTAGGTAAACCTACTGGAAGTGACAAGAAATGATCTAGCTTCAAAGGATCTTGGATGGCTTGAAAGTTCTTGAAGTAGGATCATGACACAAAAACAAGTTCAAGTAAGATTTTTACTCGAATTAAGATAGTTTATAGTTATAGAAATTGAGTCAAAGTTTGAATATGAATATTACCTTGAATAAGAAAGATAACCTACTGTATATAACAAAGGTTTCTTGATCTTAGATGATTACTTGGAATGGATTAGAAAACTTGGAAGTAAATTAGTAAACTTGAAGGGATTTTTGAAGTGTTCTTGAAGTGTTCTTCCTATGATGATTATAGCTTGATTCTTGAAGTGATTTTTGATGAAGATGATGATTAACTACTGGAAAAATACGTCCATAATAGTGTGTGTGTGTGTGTGTGTGTTGAGAGAGAATTAGAAAGAGAATTGGAAGTGAAATGGAGTGAATGATGAGTGGTAATTGGTGAGTGGTGAGTGGGGTTAAAAGGAGTTCTAGTTAGTTGACTAGCTCATGGTAGAAGTTAAAATTGATTAGTCATACATGACATAATCAAGAGTGGAATCTCATGCTAGTTCCTATTGGTATATACCCATAGTAAGTACGTTTTAAAGCTGTGTATAATACGGGTAAGAATACGACTAGAATTCTTGATGAAAGAAAAGAATGGGAAAGTAACTGTAACCATTTTCGTTAAGTATGAGTGTTTTGATATATGTCTTGAAGTCTTCCAAAAGTATTTTAATACATCTAAATACACTACATGTATATACATTTTAACTGAGTCGTTAAGTCATCGTTAGTCGTTACATGTAAGTGTTGTTTTGAAACCTTTAAGTTAACGATCTCAATTAATGTTGTTAACCCATTGTTTATTATATCTAATAAGATGTTAAATTATTATATTATCATGATATTATGATATATTAATATATCTTAATATGATATATATACATTTAAATGTCGTTACAACGATAATCGTTACATATATGTCTCGTTTCGAAATCCTTAAGTTAGTAGTCTTGTTTATATGTATATAACTCATTGTTAATATACTTATGGAGATACTTACTTATCATAATCTCATGTTAACCATATGTATATCCATATATATATCGTCATGTCATTTTTACAAGTTTTAACGTTCGTGAATCGCCGGTCAACTTGGGTGGTCAATTGTCTATATGAAACATATTTCAATTAATCAAGTCTTAACAAGTTTGATTGCTTAACATATTGGAAACATTTAATCATGTAAATATCAATCTCAATTAATATATATAAACATGGAAAAGTTTAGGTCACTACAGTACCTACCCGTTAAATAAATTTCGTCCCGAAATTTTAAGCTGTTGAAGGTGTTGACGAATCTTCTAGAAATAGATGCGGGTATTTCTTCTTCATCTGATCTTCAAGCTCCCAGGTGAACTCGGGTCCTCTACGAGCATTCCATCTAACCTTAACAATTGGTATCTTGTTTTGCTTAAGTCTTTTAACCTCACGATCCATTATTTCGACGGGTTCTTCGATGAATTGGAGTTTTTTGTTGATTTGGATTTCATCTAACGGAATAGTGAGATCTTCTTTAGCAAAACATTTCTTCAAATTCGAGACGTGGAAAGTGTTATGTACAGCCACGAGTTGTTGAGGTAACTCAAGTCGGTAAGCTACTGGTCCGACACGATCAATAATCTTGAATGGTCCAATATACCTTGGATTTAATTTCCCTCGTTTACCAAATCGAACAACGCCTTTCCAAGGTGCAACTTTAAGCATGACCATCTCTCCAATTTCAAATTATATATCTTTTCTTTTAATGTCAGCGTAGCTCTTTTGTCAACTTTGGGCGGTTTTCAACCGTTGTTGAATTTGGATGATCTTCTCGGTAGTTTCTTGTATAATCTCCGGACCCGTAATCTGTCTATCCCCCACTTCACTCCAACAAATCGGAGACCTGCACTTTCTACCATAAAGTGCTTCAAACGGCGCCATCTCAATGCTTGAATGGTAGCTGTTGTTGTAGGAAAATTCTGCTAACGGTAGATGTCGATCCCAACTGTTTTCGAAATCAATAACACATGCTCATAGCATGTATTCAAGCGTTTGTATCGTCCTTTCGCTCTGCCCATCAGTTTGTAGATGATAGGCAGTACTCATGTCTAGACGAGTTCCTAATGCTTGCTGTAATGTCTGCCAGAATCTTGAAATAAATCTGCCATCCCTATCAGAGATAATAGAGATTGGTATTCCATGTCTGGAGACGACTTCCTTCAAATACAGTCATGCTAACTTCTCCATCTTGTCATCTTTTCTTATTGGCAGGAAGTGTGCTGATTTGGTGAGACGATCAACTATTACCCAAATAGTATCAAAACCACTTGCAGTCCTTGGCAATTTAGTGATGAAATCCATGGTAATGTTTTCCCATTTCCATTCTGGGATTTCGGGTTGTTGAAGTAGACCTGATGGTTTCTGATGCTCAGCTTTGACCTTAGAACACGTCAAACATTCTCCTACGTATTTAGCAACATTGGCTTTCATACCCAGCCACCAAAAATGTTTCTTGAGATCCTTGTACATCTTCCCCATTCTAGGATGTATTGAGTATCTGGTTTTATGAGCTTCTCTAAGTACCATTTCTCTCATATCTCCAAATTTTGGTACCCAAATCCTTTCAGCCCTATACCGGGTTCTGTCTTCCCGAATATTAAGATGCTGCTCCGATCCTTTGGGTATTTCATCCTTTAAATTTCCTTCTTTTAAAACTCCTTGTTGCGCCTCCTTTATTTGAGTAGTAAGGTTATTATGAATCATTATATTCATAGATTTTATTCGAATGGGTTCTCTGTCCTTCCTGCTCAAGGCATCGGCTACCACATTTGCCTTCCCCGGGTGGTAACAAATCTCAAAGTCGTAACCATTCAACAATTCAATCCACCTACGCTGCCTCATATTCAGTTGTTTCTGATTAAATATGTGTTGAAGACTTTTGTGGTCGGTATATATAATACTTTTGACCCCATATAAGTAGTGCCTCCAAGTCTTTAATGCAAAAACAACCGCTCCTAATTCCAAATCATGCGTCGTATAATTTTGTTCGTGAATCTTCAATTGTCTAGACGCATAAGCAATCACCTTCGTTCGTTGCATTAATACACAACCGAGACCTTGCTTTGATGCGTCACAATAAATCACAAAATCATCATTCCCTTCAGGCAATGACAATATAGGTGCCGTAGTTAGCTTTTTCTTCAATAACTGAAACGCTTTCTCTTGTTCATCATTCCATTCAAATTTCTTCCCTTTATGCGTTAATGCAGTCAAGGGTTTTGCTATTCTGGAAAAGTCTTGGATGAACCTTCTGTAGTAACCAGCTAGTCCTAAAAACTGGCGTATGTGTTTCGGAGTTTTCGGGGTTTCCCACTTTTCAACAGTTTCTATCTTTGCCGGATCCACCTTAATACCTTCTTTGTTCATTATGTGACCGAGGAATTGAACTTCTTCCAACCAAAATGCACATTTTGAAAACTTAGCGTACAATTCTTCCTTCCTCAATACTTCTAACACCTTTCTCAAATGTTCACCGTGTTCTTGGTCATTCTTTGAGTAAATAAGTATGTCATCAATAAAAACAATGACAAACTTGTCAAGGTATGGTCCACACACTCGGTTCATAAGGTCCATGAACACAGCTGGTGCATTAGTTAAACCAAACGGCATGACCATAAACTCGTAATGACCGTAACGTGTTCTAAAAGCAGTCTTTGGAATATCATCTTCTTTCACCCGCATTTGTTGATACCCGGAACGTAAGTCAATCTTTGAATAAACAGACGAGCCTTGTAGTTGATTAAATAAGTCGTCGATTCTCGGTAGTGGGTAGCGGTTCTTGATGGTAAGGTTGTTCAACTCTCGGTAGTCGATACAAAACCTGAATGTACCATCTTTCTTCTTGACAAACAAAACAGGAGCTCCCCACGGTGATGTGCTTGGTCGAATGAAACCACGCTCTAAAAGTTCTTGTAATTGGCTTTGCAGTTCTTTCATCTCGCTGGGTGCGAGTCTGTAAGGAGCACGAGCTATTGGTGCAGCTCCTGGTACAAGATCTATTTGAAATTCAACGGATCGATGTGGGGGTAATCCCGGTAATTCTTTCGGAAATACATCGGGAAATTCTTTTGCAACGGGAACATCATTGATGCTCTTTTCTTCAGTTTGTACTTTCTCGACGTGTGCTAGAACAGCATAGCAACCTTTTCTTATTAGTTTTTGTGCCTTCAAATTACTAATAAGATGTAGCTTCGTGTTGCCCTTTTCTCCGTACACCATTAAGGGTTTTCCTTTTTCTCGTATAATGCGAATTGCATTTTTGTAACAAACGATCTCTGCTTTCACTTTTTTCAACCAGTCCATACCGATTATCACATCAAAACTCCCTAACTCTACTGGTATCAAGTCAATCTTAAATGTTTCGCTAACCAGTTTAATTTCTCGATTCCGACATATATTATCTGCTGAAATTAATTTACCATTTGCTAATTCGAGTAAAAATTTACTATCCAAAGGCGTCAATGGACAACTTAATTTAGCACAAAAATCTCTACTCATATAGCTTCTATCCGCACCCGAATCAAATAAAACGTAAGCAGATTTATTGTCAATAAGAAACGTATCTGTAACAAGCTCCGGGTCTTCCTGTGCCTCTGCCGCATTAATATTGAAAACTCTTCCGCGGCCTTGTCCATTCGTGTTCTCCTGGTTCGGGCAATTTCTAATAATGTGGCCCGGTTTTCCACATTTATAACAAACTACATTGGCATAACTTGCTCCGACACTACTTGCTCCGCCATTACTCGTTCCGACACCATTTGTTCCTTTCGTTCTATTAACCCCTGGTCCGTAGACCTCACACTTCGCCGCGCTATGACCATTTCTTTTACACTTGTTACAAAATTTGGTGCAGAACCCCGAGTGATACTTTTCACACCTTTGGCATAGCTGCTTCTGATTGTTGTTGTTGTTGCGGTTATTATTGTTGTTGGGATGATTTTTGTTGTTGTTGTTGTTGTTGTTGTTGGGCCGTTTGTTGTAGTTGCGATTGATGTTGCGATTGTTGGGATAATTGTTGCGATTATTGTTGTAATTGCTGTTGTTGTTGTATTGGTGATTCTTATCACCATTTTCCTCCCACTTTCTTTTGACTTGCTTCACATTGGCCTCTTCAGCAGTCTGTTCTTTAATTCTTTCTTCAATCTGGTTCACTAGTTTGTGAGCCATTCTACATGCCTGTTGTATGGAGGCGGGCTCGTGTGAACTTATATCTTCTTGGATTCTTTCCGGTAATCCTTTCACAAACGCGTCGATCTTCTCTTCCTCGTCTTCGAATGCTCCCGGACACAATAGGCACAATTCTGTGAATCGTCTTTCGTACGTGGTAATATCAAATCCTTGGGTTCGTAACCCTCCAAGTTCTGTCTTGAGCTTATTGACCTCGGTTCTGGGACGGTACTTCTCGTTCATCAAGTGCTTGAATGCTGACCACGGTAGTGCGTACGCATCGTCTTGTCCCACTTGCTCTAGATAGGTATTCCACCATGTTAACACAGAACCTGTGAAGGTATGCGTAGCGTACTTCACTTTGTCCTCTTCAGTACACTTACTTATGGCAAACACCGATTCGACCTTCTCGGTCCACCATTTCAATCCGATCGGTCCTTCGGTTCCATCAAATTCTAAAGGTTTGCAGGCAGTGAATTCTTTGTAGGTGCATCCTACACGATTTCCAGTACTGCTAGATCCAAGGTTATTGTTGGTATGTAGCGCAGCCTGTACTGCGGCTATGTTTGAAGCTAGAAAAGTACGGAATTCCTCTTCATTCATATTCACGGTGTGTCGAGTAGTCGGTGCCATTTAATTCAAAATAATCAAATGGAACAAGTTAATCATACAGAATATTAAGAGTAGTTAATAGTATTTCGTAGCATAATATGAACTCATTTATAAAAGCTTTTTCTTCATATTAGCATTTTATAAGTTTAAATTCGGGTAGTACCTACCCGTTAAGTTCATACTTAGTAGCTAATATACAATTCAACTACTACAATTCTATATGAAAAACTGATTATAATAATATTTCGCGTTCAAACTTTTACACAATATTTTACAAACTTACAATACCGCTTATTTTACATATAGCATGAAATATAGCACACAATAAATTTGATACAAGATGGTTGTGAAGATAATTCTAGCTAGTACACAAGTCGTTCAGCAAAGGCAATAAAGACACGTAATTCATACGTCCAGAAACAAGTCATGCATTCTGGTTTTACTAGGATTACTTCCCATCCTTGGTCTTGTGGAACATAACCGTTATGGCCGTTGATAAGACAGCATGTTGTAACGTCGTCAAAGGGACGAGGGTTACGTAATGTCCAACAGTCCCGTAACAATCTAAAAACCTCATTTCTTACCCCAATTACCGACTCCGTCACTTGTGGGAACATTTTGTTTAATAGTTGTAGCCCGATGTTCTTGTTCTCACTTTGGTGAGAAGCGAACATTACTAATCCGTAAGCATAACATGCTTCTTTATGTTGCATGTTAGCCGCTTTTTCTAAATCACGAAGTCCAATATTCGGATATATTGAGTCAAAATAATTTCTTAACCCATTGCGTAAAATAGCATTTGGGTTCCCCGCAATATATGCGTCAAAGTAAACACATCGTAACTTATGGATTTCCCAATGTGATATCCCCCATCTTTCAAACAAAAGCCTTTTATAAACCAAGGCATTCTTGGAACGTTCTTCGAATGTCTTACAAACTGATCTCGCCTTAAATAGTTGTGCCGAAGAATTCTGACCGACTCTAGACAAGATTTCATCAATCATGTCTCCGGGTAGGTCTCTTAAAATATTGGGTTGTCTATCCATTTTGTGTTTTTATACTGTAAAATAGACAAGAGTTAGATTCATAAAAAAAATACTTATTAATACAAGCAATTTTTACATATATCATAAAGCATAAGCACACTATATTACTTATATTACACCACACGAATACAACTATCTTATTCCGACTCGCTTGTTTCTTCTTCTTCGGTTTTGGTTCGTTTTGCCAAGTTTCTAGGGATATATGATGTTCCCCTAATACGAGCCGTCGTTATCCACATTGGTTTAGAAAAACCTGGTGGTTTAGAGGTTCCCGGGTCATTGTTACAACTTAAGGACTTCGGGGGTTGACGATACATATAAAGTTCATCGGGGTTGGAATTAGATTTCTCTATTTTTATGCCCTTTCCCTTATTATTTTCTTTTGCCTTTTTAAATTCAGTTGGGGTAATTTCTATAACATCATCGGAATTCTCGTCGGAATCCGATTCATCGGAGAATTGGTAATCCTCCCAATATTTTGCTTCCTTGGCGGAAACACCATTGACCATAATTAACCTTGGTCGGTTGGTTGAGGATTTTCTTTTACTTAACCGTTTTATTATTTCCCCCACCGGTTCTATTTCTTCTTCCGGTTCCGATTCTTCTTCCGGTTCCGACTCTTCTTCCGGTTCCTCTTCGGGAACTTGTGAATCAGTCCACGAATCATTCCAATTTATATTTGACTCTTCATTATTATTAGGTGAGTCAATGGGACTTGTTCTAGAGGTAGACATCTATCACATAATATCAAACGCATTAAGAGATTAATATATCACATAATATTCACATGTTAAAAATATATAGTTTCCAACAAAATTTGTTAAGCAATCATTTTTCAAGTAAACACGGTCGAAGTCCAGACTCACTAGTGCATCCTAACAAACTCGATAAGACACACTAATGCAAAATTCTGGTTCTCTAAGACCAACGCTCGGATACCAACTGAAATGTCCCGTTCTTATTGATTAAAAACGTTCCATATTAATTGATTTCATTGCGAGATTTTGACCTCTATATGAGACGTTTTTCAAAGACTGCATTCATTTTTAAAACAAACCATAACCTTTATTTCATAGATAAAGGTTTTAAAAAGCTTTACGTAGATTATCAAATAATGATAATCTAAAATATCCTGTTTACACACGACCATTACATAATGGTTTACAATACAAATATGTTACAACAAAATAAGTTTCTTGAATGCAGTTTTTACACAATATCATACAAGCATGGACTCCAAATCTCGTCCTTATTTAAGTATGCGACAGCGGAAGCTCTTAATAATCACCTGAGAATAAACATGCTTAAAACGTCAACAAAAATGTTGGTGAGTTATAGGTTTAACCTATATATATCAAATCATAATAATAGACCACAAGATTTCATATTTCAATACACATCCCATACATAGAGATAAAAATCATTCATATGGTGAACACCTGGTAACCGACATTAACAAGATGCATATATAAGAATATCCCCATCATTCCGGGACACCCTTCGGATATGATATAAATTTCGAAGTACTAAAGCATCCGGTACTTTGGATGGGGTTTGTTAGGCCCAATAGATCTATCTTTAGGATTCGCGTCAATTAGGGTGTCTGTTCCCTAATTATTAGATTACCAGACTTAATAAAAAGGGGCATATTCGATTTCGATAATTCAACCATAGAATTTAGTTTCACGTACTTGTGTCTATTTTGTAAATCATTTATAAAACCTGCATGTATTCTCATCCCAAAAATATTAGATTTTAAAAGTGGGACTATAACTCACTTTCATAGATTTTTACTTCGTCGGGAAGTAAGACTTGGCCACTGGTTGATTCACGAACCTATAACAATATATACATATATATCAAAGTATGTTCAAAATATATTTACAACACTTTTAATATATTTTGATGTTTTAAGTTTATTAAGTCAGCTGTCCTCGTTAGTAACCTACAACTAGTTGTCCACAGTTAGATATACAGAAATAAATCGATAAATATTATCTTGAATCAATCCACGACCCAGTGTATACGTATCTCAGTATTGATCACAACTCAAACTATACATATTTTGGAATCAACCTCAACCCTGTATAGCTAACTCCAACATTCACATATAGAGTGTCTATGGTTGTTCCGAAATATATATAGATGTGTCGACATGATAGGTCGAAACATTGTATACGTGTCTATGGTATCTCAAGATTACATAATATACAATACAAGTTGATTAAGTTATGGTTGGAATAGATTTGTTACCAATTTTCACGTAGCTAAAATGAGAAAAATTATCCAATCTTGTTTTACCCATAACTTCTTCATTTTAAATCCGTTTTGAGTGAATCAAATTGCTATGGTTTCATATTGAACTCTATTTTATGAATCTAAACAGAAAAAGTATAGGTTTATAGTCGGAAAAATAAGTTACAAGTCGTTTTTGTAAAGGTAGTCATTTCAGTCGAAAGAACGACGTCTAGATGACCATTTTAGAAAACATACTTCCACTTTGAGTTTAACCATAATTTTTGGATATAGTTTCATGTTCATAATAAAAATCATTTTCTCAGAATAACAACTTTTAAATCAAAGTTTATCATAGTTTTTAATTAACTAACCCAAAACAGCCCGCGGTGTTACTACGACGGCGTAAATCCGGTTTTACGGTGTTTTTCGTGTTTCCAGGTTTTAAATCATTAAGTTAGCATATCATATAGATATAGAACATGTGTTTAGTTAATTTTAAAAGTCAAGTTAGAAGGATTAACTTTTGTTTGCGAACAAGTTTAGAATTAACTAAACTATGTTCTAGTGATTACGAGTTTAAACCTTCGAATAAAATAGTTTTATATATATGAATCGAATGATGTTATGAACATCATAACTACCTCAAGTTTAGTAGGTAAACCTACTGGAAGTGACAAGAAATGATCTAGCTTCAAAGGATCTTGGATGGCTTGAAAGTTCTTGAAGTAGGATCATGACACAAAAACAAGTTCAAGTAAGATTTTTACTCGAATTAAGATAGTTTATAGTTATAGAAATTGAATCAAAGTTTGAATATGAATATTACCTTGAATAAGAAAGATAACCTACTGTATATAACAAAGGTTTCTTGATCTTAGATGATTACTTGGAATGGATTAGAAAGCTTGGAAGTAAATTAGTAAACTTGAAGGGATTTTTGAAGTGTTCTTGAAGTGTTCTTCCTATGATGATTATAGCTTGATTCTTGAAGTGATTTTTGATGAAGATGGTGATTAACTACTGGAAAAATACGTCCATAATAGTGTGTGTGTGTGTGTGTTGAGAGAGAATTAGAAAGAGAATTGGAAGTGAAATGGAGTGAATGATGAGTGGTAATTGGTGAGTGGTGAGTGGGGTTAAAAGGAGTTCTAGTTAGTTGACTAGCTCATGGTAGAAGTTAAAATTGATTAGTCATACATGACATAATCAAGAGTGGAATCCCATGCTAGTTCCTATTGGTATATACCCATAATAAGTACGTTTTGAAGCTGTGTATAATACGGGTAAGAATACGACTAGAATTCTTGATGAAAGAAAAGAATGGGAAAGTAACTGTAACCATTTTCGTTAAGTATGAGTGTTTTGATATATGTCTTGAAGTCTTCCAAAAGTATTTTAATACATCTAAATACACTACATGTATATACATTTTAACTGAGTCGTTAAGTCATCGTTAGTCGTTACATGTAAGTGTTGTTTTGAGACCTTTAAGTTAACGATCTCAATTAATGTTGTTAACCCATTGTTTATTATATCTAATAAGATGTTAAATTATTATATTATCATGATATTATGATATATTAATATATCTTAATATGATATATATACATTTAAATGTCGTTACAACGATAATCGTTACATATATGTCTCGTTTCGAAATCCTTAAGTTAGTAGTCTTGTTTATATGTATATAACTCATTGTTAATATACTTATGGAGATACTTACTTATCATAATCTCATGTTAACCATATGTATATCCATATATATATCGTCATGTCGTTTTTACAAGTTTTAACATTCGTGAATCGCCGGTCAACTTGGGTGGTCAATTGTCTATATGAAACATATTTCAATTAATCAAGTCTTAACAAGTTTGATTGCTTAACATGTTGGAAACATTTAATCATGTAAATATCAATCTCAATTAATATATATAAACATGGAAAAGTTCGGGTAACTACAAGTTATAGGTTTAACCTATATATTTATCAAATCGTAATAATAGACCACAAGATTTCATATTTCAATATACATCCCATATATAGAGATAAAAATCATTCATATGGTGAACACCTGGTAACCGAAATTAACAAGATGCATATTAGAATATCCCCATCATTCCGGGACATCCATCGGACATGATATAAAACTCGAAGTACTAAAGCATCCGGTACTTTGGATGGGGTTCGTTAGGCCCAATAGATCTATCTTTAGGATTTGCGTCAATTAGGCGTGCACTAATTCTCAAAATTAGTGATGTTCCCTAATTCTTAGGCTACCAAGCAAAAGGGGCATAGTCGGCTTCGATCATTCAACCATAGAAAGTAGTTTCGTGTACTTGTGTCTATTTTGTAAAACATTTATAAAGCTGCATGTATTCTCATCCCAAAAATATTAGATTTTAAAAGTGGGACTATAACTCACTTTCACAGATTTTTACTTCGTCGGGAAGTAAGACTTGACCACTGGTCGATTCACGAACCTATAACAAATATGTACATATATATCAAAGTGCGTTCAAAATATATTTACAACATTTTTAATACGTTTTAATGTTTTAAATATTTTTAGTCAGCTGTCCTCGTTAGTAACCTACAACTAGTTGTCCATAGTTAGATGTACAGAAATAAATTGATATATATTATCTTGACCCAATCCACGACTCAGTGTATACACGTCTCAGGCTAGATCACAACTCAAAGTATATATATTTTTGGAATCAACCTCAACCCTGTATAGCTAACTCCAACATTACTGCATATAGAGTGTCTATGGTTGTTCCAAATAATATATATAGATGGGTCGATATGATATGTCAAAATATTTGCATACGTGTCTATGGTATCCCAAGATTACATAATATATTAGAATACATGTATAATACAATATAAGTTAGATAGGATATGATTTGCATAGAATTGTTACAATATTTCCCGTAGCTACAACAATCAAAGAATATCCAATCTTATTTTACCCATAACTTCTTCGTTTTAAATCCTTTTTGAGTGAATCAAATTGCTATGGTTTCATATTGAACTCTATTTTATGAATCTAAATATAAAAATTATAGGTTTATAGTCAGAAATATAAATTACAAGTCGTTTTTATAAGAGGTAGTCATTTCAGTCGAAAGAACGACGTCTTGATGACCATTTTGAAAAACATACTTCCACTTTGAGTTTAACCATGATTTTTGGATATAGTTTCATGTTCATAAGAAAAATCATTTTTTCAGAAGAACAACTTTTAAATCAAAGTTTATCATAGTTTTTAATTATCAAACCCAAAACAGCCCGCGGTGTTACTACGACGGCGTATGTCCGATTTTACGGTATTTTTCGTGTTTCCAGGTTTTAAATCATTAAGTTAGCATATCATATAGATATAGAACATATGTTTAGTTGATTTTAAAAGTCAAGTTAGAAGGATTAACTTTTGTTTGGGGAACAAGTTTAGAATTAACTAAACTATGTTCTAGTGATTTCAAGTTTAAACCTTCGAATAAGGTAGTTTTATATATATGAATCGAATGATGTCATGAACATCACCACTACCTCAAGTTTTGTGGATAAACCTACTAGAAATGAGAAAAATAGATCTAGCTTCAAAGGATCCTTGGATGGCTTGAAAGTTCTTGAAGCAGAATCATGACACGAAAACAAGTTCAAGTAAGATTTCCACTCGAAATAAGATTGTTATAGTTATAGAAATTGAATCAAAGTTTGAATATGAGTATTATCTTGTATTAGAAAGATATATTACTGTAAATAAAAAAGATTTCTTGAGGTTGAATGATCACTTTACAAGATTGGAAGTAAGCTAGCAAACTTGGAAGTATTCTTGATTTTATGAAACTAGAACTTATAGAATTTATGAAGAACACTTAGAACTTGAAGATAGAACTTGAGAGAGATCAATTAGATGAAGGAAATTGAAGAATGAAAGTGTTTGTAGGTGTTTTTGGTCGTTGGTATATGGATTAGATATAAAGGATGTGTAATTTTGTTTACATGTAAATAAGTCATGAATGATTACTAATATTTTTGTAATTTTATGAGATATGTCATGCTAGTTGCCAAATTATGGTTCCCACATGTGTTAGGTGACTCAAATGGGCTGCTAAGAGCTGATCATTGGAGTGTATATACCAATAGTACATACATCTAAAAGCTGTGTATTGTACGAGTACGAATACGGGTGCATACGAGTAGAATTATTGATGAAACTGAACAAGGATGTAATTGTAAGCATTTTTGTTAAGTAGAAGTATTTTGATAAATGTCTTCAAGTCTTTCAAAAGTGTATGAATACATATTAAAACACTACATGTGTATACATTTTAACTGAGTCGTTAAGTCATCGTTAGTCATTACATGTAAATGTTGATTTGAAACCTTTAAGTTAACGATCATGTTAAATGTTGTTAACCTAATGTTTATTATATCTAATGAGATTTTAAATTTTTACATTATCATGATATTATGATATATTAATATATCTTAGTATGATATATATACAGTTAAATGTTGTTACAACGATAATCGTTACATATATGTCTCGTTTCGAAATCATTAAGTTAGTAGTCTTGTTTCTACATATGTAGTTAATTGTTAATACACTTAATGACATGTTTACTTATCATTTATCATGATTAAACATAGTGTATCAATATCTTAATATGATTCATATGTATTTAGTAAGACGTTATAACGATAATCGTTATATATATCGTTTCGAGTTTCTTAATTCAATAAACTCAATTTTATGTATATAACACATTGTTAAAATACCTAATGAGATACTTACTTATCATAATATCATGTTAACTATATATATAATCATATATATGTCATCATATAGTTTTTACAAGTTTTAACATTCGTGAATCACCGGTCAACTTGGGTGGTCAATTGTCTATATGAAACCTATTTAAATTAATCAAGTCTTAACAAGTTTGATTGCTTAACATGTTGGAAACACTTAATCATGTAAATAACAATTTCATTTAATATATATAAACATGGAAAAGTTCGGGTCACTACATACAATATGTCGTGGGGTAATTCTAAGATTATATATATATATATATATATATATATATATATATATATATATATATATATATATATATATATATATACCGATTATTGGACTGTTGGACATTTCGGACTATTTTGGACTACTAACAAAGGACTACTAACAATGGACTACTAACATAAAATGTTAAAAATTATTATATAAGTATTCTATGAACTTGCTTTATTTTATTCATATGTCGTATTATTATCTGAATCGTTATTATTGTTATAGGTTCGTGAATCCAAGGACGACGGTCATATTTTTAATAAGTTGAAAACTTATTATTAATATACTTTTACTACCGTGAGTATATAGTCCCATTTTTAAACTCTAAAAATATTTTGGGATGAGAATACATGCATTTTATGTTTTACGCCATGGACACAAGTACTTAAAATATATTCTACGTTGAGTTGTACCACCTTGCATATCTTCCCTAATAGCTTGGTAACTAATATTTACATGTTGTAAGAACATGTAAGTGCGAATCCTATTGATAGATCACCCAAACCGGGCTAGTCGCTCTAGTATCATAAACGGTTGCATAGTACTTCGTTTTTACTACACTTGGTACAGTGTATGGAGATTTCATAATAAAGGGAATATGCCACATAATTGGTTAAGTATGGTTACCGAAGCGCTCAACAACTTATAGAATAGTTTTATACACTTGCGAGTGTACATATATTTATAACTATGAAATCTTGTGGTCTATATTTATATCGATGATAAACCTATATATATCACCAACCTTTGTGTTAACTGTTTACGCATGTTTATTCTCAGGTCCTTAAGAAAGTCTTTCGCTGTTGCATTATCTGAGCAAGCTGTGCATGGAGTCTCATACTTTTATTTAAATAAAGTGTTGCATTCAATAAAACCTTTGTCATGTATTATATTCGACTGTTACGTCACGTGTGTAGTATTTGGAAACCGATGTATTTTGGGGATTATTTCTTAAATAATCGCCCACTTGTTTAAAACATGCATTATGTATAATAATGATGTGCTTTTTATGAAAAAAATGCAATATTTTCTAAAACGTATCATATAGAGGTCAAATACCTCGCTATGGGACCAATGAGAACGTACTGCGTTTATAGTAATATGGATGGGTCGTTTCACACAAGTACATACTTAATTCCACACTGAGTTTGAACCAAAAATCCCTTAGCTTTGGTAACTAGTAACTGCCGGTTATAAGAACTGATGGGCGCGAGTAGTTGTATATGGATCCATAGGGCTTGATATCCCCGTCCGAGCTAGAGCACTAGCCTTTTAACGGACGTATGCTATTTGAGGAGCGTATACCTTGGTTTGCGTGTATTATTAAGATGATTATACAAAGGGTACTTATTATATAGACGTTAAAGTTTAGTTACCAAGGTGCTTAATTTCGTAGAATATTTTGATAAACGTTTCTGGATGAAACAACTGAAAACTTGTGATCCACCTTTATATACATATTATACGCAACATTAAAACTATGAACTCACCAACCTTTGTGTTGACACTTTTAAGCATGTTTATTCTCAGGTTTCTAGAAGTCTTCCGCTGTTTGCTTATACGTTATACAAGCTATGTGCATGGAGTCATACATGCTTTATTCAAGAAAACTTTGCATTCACAAAATCATCACCATGTATCTTATTTTGACTACATTGTCAACAGATGTAGTATTATAAACTATTATATACGGTAATTGTCTATACGTAGAAATCATCAGACGTCGAAAACCTTGGATTTATATATTCATTTATGGTGTGTCTTTTCAAAAGAATGCAATGTTTACAAAACGTATCATATAGAGGTCAAAACCCCACTATGAAATCAATGAATGATGTATTCGTTCAAATGGATTTGTTGTTTGAGGAGTGATATAACAATTTGTTGTTTCATCAGATTATCTCAAGGTGCTGCATTCATAATGATTCAGTTGCTACTGTTTTATGTGGTCTCTCTAGTTCCTTACCTGTTAACATGGCAATTAGTGGTAGTGGTGTTAATACAATAGTTTCAGAGGTTTTTTCAATAATATCTCTTTGTGCGTCATTCGATAAAGACCGACAACAGACAGGAGGAGGAGGAGACACAATAAGCCTGAAAAGTAAAGTATCCGATCCAAGTGCCTTAATTCTTCATGCATGCCTTCTTCTAGCTTCAGTTGCACAATCCTTAAGGTTGGCTGGAAGAAAAACTGCATTTAGTCAAAATAAGATACATGGTGATGATTTTGTGAATGCAAAGTTTTCTCGACTAAAGCATGTATGACTCCATGCACATATCTTGTATAACGTATAAGCAAACAGCGGAAGACTTCTAGAAACCTGAGAATAAACATGCTTAAAAGTGTCAACACAAAGGTTGGTGATTTCATAGTTTTAATGTTGCACATATTCTGTATATAAAGGTGGATCACAAGATTTCAGTTGTTTCATCCAGAAACGTTTATCAAAATATTCTATGAAATTGAGCACCCTAGTAATTAAACTCAACGTATATATAATTTGTACCCTTTGTATAATCATCTTAATAATACTCGCAAACCAACGTGTACGCATCTCAAATAGCATACGTCCGTTAAAAGGCTAGCGCTCTAGCTTGGACGGGGATATCAAGCCCTATGGATCCATATACTACTACTCGCGCCCACCAGTTCTTATAACTGGCAGTTACTAGTTACCAAAGCTAGGGGATTTTCGGTTCAAACTCAGTGTAGAATTTAGTATGTACTTGTATCCATTGCGTTTAAAATAAAGTGCATGTATTCTCAGCCCAAAAATATAGATTGCAAAAGCAATTAAAAAGGGAGCAAATGAAACTCACCTTAGCAGCACATAAGTTCATTCACCGAAATGTGACCGAAATTCGAAAAGCAAAATAATCGTAGATCTCAACCTAGAGAACATATGTTGGTCAATACATGTCTAATAAGCTAGGTCGGGTCATAGTGTATCACAATCCTAATGCTCGAGACCAACATGCAAAAGTTAACAAAAGTCATCTCAAAAGTCAACCTGACCGAATATGATCTTTAAATCTATACATGTCTATTATCATAGTATAAGTCTTGATAATTGAACGAATTTATATTTTATCAAACTCAAAATACTATTTATTTAAGGAGTTATATTATATTTGAATTATCATGGCAATCGAAAATATTATATTATTTCACATAGCTTTCCAATACTTGTAAAATCAGATTATAGTGTTTATAAAGCTTTAAAACATAATAAGACAGTCAACTTTGACAATTGTTCAACAAAACGAGACGTGCTTTATATAAAAATTCATTTACTCGATTAGTAATATTTGAAAATCCAATTTATCAATCTCATAGACAAGTTGGTTAAATATTAATTTACAGTTTCAAACACAATTTCAATTAACGTTAACCATAATTCAGTTGACCATATCTTTTAATCCGTTCATCGAAATCACGCGATTTCTAAATGAAAAGTTAATAATTTTTCACCAGCTTTCCAAAAACATGCATATCATATACTTTATAATAGTAGCATATGTATCAAATTCGTGATTCATCATAAACTATCTAACGACAAAAATTAAACATACAAGTATGCATAATCATATATACTCGAGCACTAGTCAGGGATACACTATTAATATATAAAAGTTAAGTTATGAGTGCTCACGTATCAATATCGTGATTCAATATTGTAGGAAAGTACGTAGACGCAACAGAGATGATAAACACTAGTTTGACTCATGAGCAATACTCCCGAACCATACCCATAACTTCCATTATTATAACTCATAATTTCCTTAGCTCTATCCCGTTCGAAAAGCTTGTTTTGAAATCGTTTGGGCATAACCTCGCCGTAATGTTTTATGTGATAATAATAATAATACTAATACTAATAATAATAATAATAACAATAATAAGATTAATAATAATATTAATCTTAATAATAATAATAATAATAATAATAATAATAATAATAATAATAATAATAATAATAATAATAATATAAATATAAATATAATACAGAGAGTGTAATATGTATGTGTGTGAAAAACAGAACGAATTCGACTGAATTTATAGAACCCGACATGCCCAGCCATCCCATGCGATCGCATGGGATGTGTGTGGTTTTCTCATGCGATCGCATGAGCATGTTTTACAGCTCATGATCGTTTTATCGTGTAGCTTGTCGACATGATTAAATATAATATATATAATATATTTAATTTATATAAATTAATTATATATTATATTATATTCACGTGCATAGTTGACTTGTAATTTTTGGTCCGATGACTCGTACGTTTACGCTCGACTAATGTCTCAGTTCCGGTTTCTCGAATGCATTTTCGTACGCTTAGAAAACTAGTACTTTTCGTTACGCGACTGGTACCTTTATTAATAATTAGGCTTAATTCATCAATAATTATACTAATTGAAATGTAACTTATTCATTTGAATGTTGTGGTCATTTGCTTCTATAAATCAACGTCTCGTTATTTATTAATATTATTTTAATAATATTATTTTAAATCAAATCGTTTTTAAGATTATTTTATTTTATCACCTTGTAAAATATATATATACATTTTCATTTTGAAATAGTGTTTTACTGTAGCAAAGTTTTTACTGTAGCAAATAGTGATTTTTGAAAACATTGTAACTTTTTGGGTACTGTAGCAATTCGAAAATACTGTAGCAAATTAGTGTTTTTCTTGTTCATCTTAAACGTTTTAGTTCACTTATCTAAATATCAATCGAATCAACAAACGAATGTTACTATCGTTTACTAAATAACTTGAAATTATATATATGTATATATCTTTATTTAGTATACATAAATCAATCTTTAAATACACATTGCAAGTTATTTTTAATTAATTTTAATAATTAATATTCCAACTTATTGTATATATATATATCTATTTATAAATAGATGTTCGTGAATCGTCGGTCAACAGTCAAAGGTTAAATGAATATATAACATTAGTTCAAAAATTTTGAGAATCAATATTACAGACTTTGCTTATCTTGTCGAAATCATATAAAGATTAAGTTTAAATTTGGTCAAAAATTTCCGGGTCGTCACATCATGTGCATGTGATCTTCTCATGTACTCGGCCGAATATAAGTGTAACACAGTTTTGCAAAAGTTTTCCAAACATTTATAAGATGTTGTTTCACCCATATGTAAATATTTATCAAATATATCGGGCGCAATACCGTACACTAATTGTCGTATAGCGGAAGTATATTTTTGAAAAATACTAAAACCATATAAACCGGCTGCATCCCGCTTTTGATGAAAATAACTAATATACTCGGGAATAGGTTCTTGTTAAAATTAATTATACCTCGACATATATGGATAAACAAAGACTTGCTCATACGGAAGCGTCTACGGAACTTATCAAGCGGGAAAGTGAGTGTATCGGAAAAATAATCTTGTTTAGCTTTTCCTTCCCAATCTCTCGGAATATGCCTTTTAGGAGCTCTAATTATAGATACACCTTCATTTTCGGCTTCATCTTATTCTAAAAAAAAATATTCGATAGCATCGAGTGCTAGAAGTGGAGTATATGCATTTGCAACTGCTACAGCCTTTTCATAATTTTCATCGTCGCGATCCATTTTCCGATCGCATTTTGAATTGCGGCATTCAACGGCAAAGTGAAGGACGCCTACTAGTATCGGCGTCGTTCAACGACGATTGCAACGACGGTTCAATCGCGCCACCGATACTATCAATCTTATAATACTTTTTGAATCATTTGCCCATTCCAATTTGATTACATATGAATGAGTAACGTATTTGGAACTTCCTTTTCTTATTCAACATGTGTGCTTAATTTTTCCTCATTTGCATGAAAAGTAATACAGTATAGTTTTATAAGTAAACATTTATTAAGATAATAGAAAATACAATACAATGGTTCTTCATAAACACAACTCCAAATAATACGACATTAGTCGATACAACTCTAAAGACTTTAACCTAAAACTAAATTGCGACAAAAACCTATACAAGAAGTTCTTCTCATTTGGGATTTTGGAGTTTCTTTAATTTTTGGGTATCACGTGTTTATTCCTCTTGGTGATACGGAGTATATTTTTCTTTAAAAAAAATAATTTTCTAGCGAATTTGCAAAAGATAAGATTAACTTTCCACTTTTGATAAGATAAAACGTATATAATTTAGTCACTTAACATCTATAGTAGAAAATTTTACAGAGAACTTGATTTATTATTCTCAAACGATTTTTACTGCTTTTCTTTATTCTTTTCTTAAATTTTTTATTTATAACTAAATAACTAATATTCAAATTTGCATGTATCTGTGTCTAATCAATAATATGTTCAATATAGTAAAAAAAAATGAAAAAAAAACACACATAGAAATTTTGTGTTTCCTTTAATGAAAAGTTTGTGCTTCACATATATTCATAACTATATTAAATCCGTGTTCACTTATTAATTCGTTTATGCGAGACAAAGTTCAAATATTTAAAACTACACATTACGTAAATATCTTACTATATGAATATGAATTAATATTCAATATCTCACTTACATTAACTTCGATTTAAAATATATTACCGCATTGCAAAGTGCTCATAGAAAAGATACAAATACATAAGCTAAAATAGTAAAATTCGTATACGACCAAAGACGATCAAAATTCATGTGTTTCACTATATTTTCTATAATTTATTCTGAATTTTGAAACATAACGTTAGAATGCAGTCAAGACAAGTCAAAGAAAGTCAACTTACCTTTTATAGTAAGTTGACTTTAGGATCAGAAGAATACTCGTCATCACTTCCTGTTTTCTTCAAGTCACAAGACCACATGGGCAACATCAACCACGCATCAACGACAACTATCAAAGGAATATTTTCTTATTTGAAAAGGGGGTTCCAAAATATATATTGGATCCTACCTTAGAATAGAATTAGCTGTTAGGTTCTGTTTCTCATATAAGCTCACTCTTGTAATGTTTAACAACCAATTCAAGTTTATGAAAAATACAAACTGATCGGTATAAATTGTCATTACAATCATTAATTCTTGAAATTTATTATGGTATCAGAGCTAACGTTGAAGATCAATGATCAATTCACTCATTTTTTAAAGCTTCAATCATATACCAAACAATAAGCTTCCATGTCAAAGTGACGGTAGCTTAAGATGTCAGAACAAGATAACAACCAATTAAACCAAGCTACCATGTCAAAGATCGACGGCAGCTTGGTCAATAGTCGAAATCAATTCATAAATGGTCAAACGAGTTACCTGAGTGCTCTCTGTAAACCACAAACCTGCGTCACCAATCCAGAAACAGTCACCTTTGTCCCGTCACCAATGATTCACCACCAGACGCTAGAACAGTCAGTATGTGTGTATTGTGGTGTGTCAAATCACACAATAATTCAGTGTTTCAGACTTATCGGTTATCCCAAGTGGTGGAACAAGAACAAAGGCAAGGTAATGGAAGCAACAACCAAGTTCGTGGCTAATGGTATGAACAGAGAGACAACTAACAGTGGAACCAATAATGGAAGATGCAACCACGAATATATCATCAATTCTTCACGAAACAACAGAGGTAACCCTAATTCCATGTTGCCTTTATTTCAAAAAACGACCAAATGGATAAGGGTTAAACCCCCAAATCGAAAAATTGGACCTTCCTTTCATCAATCGACCGGAGTAAATAGGGTAAACCCTAAAAACTCCAAATCAATCGATGAAAAAGGAACATGGGAAACACCTAACAGTTTTTCGTGCTTACAAGATCCGATGAAAGAAGAAGGGATAAATCCCAATCTAATTTCCCAATCACTTAAACCAGTAGAAAGGGTGGGAGAGAAACCCTTAAACCAAAAAATGACCAGAACGAAATTACAGGACCCAAATCGTGTTTTTTGTAAATCAAAATACACAAATCGATTCCATTCTCTTCAAGAAATAAATGAAGAAGAGGAATCAAAATCACAGAGAATGACTAAAGGTGAAAGAAAAAAGTCGAACCCTAATTTTGAGTCTATTTTGAATGACGATGTACCAGCTTATGAGGATAATTTTATTCGGCCTATTTTTACAGGAAAAAAGGAAAAAAAGATTGGGCTTTATAATAATAAGGGTGGGCTTAGTGGTTCAGCCCATAAAGGAAAATGGGATGGGTTTGAAAGTGTTTCGGCCCAAACAAGAAAAAATGGTGTTCTTGGTAGGCTTTATGAAAGCGATTCAGACCAAAATTTGGACTATCACCTTGCCCAGGCCCAAACTCAAAAACACGGTAAGAATCACAATATTAAACTGGTCCAAAACTCTATTTTTAAAAATAAACATTTAATTAATAACTCACGTTTTACCGGTAAAGCTAACATTATTTCAAATAATGTAAAGAGTAACGAATGGATTTTTGATTGTGGTGCCACACACACCATGAGTTTTGAAAAATCAGACTTTTGTTCCGAATCAAATCCTCGGGTACATAAAATTCAAACCGCTAATGGAGGGATTGTACCAGTGAAGGGGGGGGGGGGGAATTGAAGTTACTCCGACCGTATCTAATTGATTATATATCCCGACCTTGTCCCATAAATTGTTATCTATTAGCCACGTTACAAAAGAACTGAATTGTTCTGTTTTATTATACCCTACTTTTTGTATCTTACAAGATATCAGGACCGGGGTGATTATTGGGTGGGGCACTGAACGGGGTGGGTTATACTATGTAGACGAAGTAACCCACAAGGCTCTGTGATGCTTACACATGGAACAACTGATAGAGAGCCATGGTTATGGCATAGGAGATTGGGTCACCCTTCTGCCGGATACTTACATGCCTTATTTCCTAGCCTTTTTAAATCCAATGTTAATTTAAACTGCGATACTTGTATTTTGGCTAAAAGCCACCGAAGTACATACAAACCTAGTGATACTAGAAAAGATGTACCTTTTGTACTAATCCACTCTGATGTGTGGGGTCCTGCACCGGTTATTGGAGGGAGGAATTTCCGGTACTTTGTTTTGTTTATTGATGATCATTCACGCACGACCTAGATTTATTTTTTAACTCACAAATTAGAAGTTTTTGAAAAAATTTCTCACTTTTATAAAATGGTACAAACTCAATTCAACAAAAATATACGAATTTTAAGATTCGATAATGGGGTGAGTTTGTTAATACGTCAATGAAACAATTTTGTGAAGATAAAGGGATTATTCACCAAACATCCTTTGCTCACACTCCCGAACAAAATGGAGTAGTCTAACGGAAAAATCGACTACTCTTAGAAATGACAAGAGCTTTATTAATTGAATCGAAAGTTCCGAAAAGTTTTTGGCCCGAAGCTCTTGCTTCCGCTACCTACCTTATTAACCGACTACCTACTAAAGTTGTTGGGCACAAAAACTCCGAAAGATACTCTTTTCTAATTTCATACCCTTCCGACCGCATTTAGCATTGAACCTCGAATATTTGGGTGCTCGGTCTTGGTCCACATTCCGAAAAATGAACGTACTAAACTTGATCCATGTGCGGAAAAATGTGTTATGGTTAGTTATGGAATAAACCAAAAAGGATACCGATGTTATAGCCCTAAAAGGCGTCATGTTTTCACTACAATGAATTGTGACTTCCTCGAAACCGAATATTTTTACAATAATACCCAACTCACGAGTGAGGGGGAGAATGAAAGTAATGACACTCTCAGTTGGATGACATGGGTTCCACCTCAAATACCTCAAACACAAAACCATGAACCACTTATGTGCGATAGCGGAAGGGTATGAAATACTATTATAGTTGCTACAAAATACTATTAAATACGATACAATTTTACACAAGTTATTTATTTATTTATAGAATGGATATACCTAAACCTTGCTACAACACTTATAGGCAGTGTACCTAATCGTAGAGTAGTGTAGTTTTTAGTAAGTCCGGTTCATTCCACAGGGAGCTGGCTGAGCTTACACAATATTTTTATTAACTATATTTGTATATAAATATATACATATATATATATATATATGTATATATATAAGTATTATTATTATTATTATTATAAAAGGGGGGTTTTACCGTTTAATGACCGGTTTGTCGATTTTAAGTCTTATATCACAGTCAAAACCTAATGCAAAATATTAAAATATAAATAGAACTTAATTTAAAGCGTAAAGTAAATAACGATAAATAAAAGTACAATAATTAAAAATACAAGTAAAGCGTAAAAATAAATGACGATAAATAAAAGTGAGATAAATAAAAGTACGATAATTTAAAGTACGATAAATAAAATGACGATAAATAAAATGACGATGAAATATAAAATAAGAGAATTATGCTTATTTAAACTTCCGTAATCATGATGTTTGACGTATTGATTTTAATTTATTACCATGGGTTAATTGTCCTTTGTCCTGGATTATTTGATAAGTCCATCTGGTTTTGTCCATAATAGTCCATCGGTAATAATTATAAAGTGCGAGGGTCTTCGCAAAATTAACCTTATACCCGAAGTCAAATATTCCAACTAATTGGGGATTTAAACCGTAATAAGGTCTTAATACTTTGTTTAATGATTACACCAGGTTATCGATTGCGTGTAATCCAAGGTTTTAATACTTTATTAATAATTACACCAATTACCCTTGAATGTAATCCACCCCTATTTTAATGAGTCTATTGACTATTAATCCATCCCCGTGTCAGGTCAAATGAACAATTATTAGTATTTATAGATATCCCGCCCACCGTACCCAGTCAAGCGTATGTGGTTATATATAAATACGTCAAGTTGTAATCTCTATATTAAATTAACAAGATATCATTTAGTTAATTAAATATAAAGCCCATTAATAGCCCATAGTCCAATTTCCACAAGTGTCGGTCTTTTGTCCAAACCCCAATTATGGTCCAAAGCCCAATAACCCAATCTTTAATATTTAGTCCAACATCACGATTACTTTGATTTAAATAAGCATAATAATAACTTAGCTACGAGACATTAATTTAAAAATGTTGAACATAACTTACAATGAGTATTAATCGCGTAGTGTTACACGGACAGAGTTTTGACTTACAAACCTTAAAATATTCGCTACTATAACTTTATTATTATTAACTTAATATTAAAATTATAATTATAATTATAAAATATAAATATAAATATAAATATAAATATAAATATATATTGAGATCAGAGAGTAAGATGTATGATGAAGTGTACATAATTCGCAGAATTCGTTGCCTTTTTATAGCACCTGACCCAACTTTTTGTAGTGACCCGAACTTTTCCATGTTTATATATATTAATTGAGATTGATATTTACAAGATTAAATGTTTCCAACATGTTAAGCAATCAAACTTGTTAAGACTTGATTAATTGAAATATGTTTCATATAGACAATTGACCACCCAAGTTGACCGGTGATTCACGAACGTTAAAACTTGTAAAAACTATATGATGACATATATATGGATATATATATAGTTAACATGATACTATGATAAGTAAACATATCATTAAGTATATTAACAATGAACTACATATGTAAAAACAAGACTACTAACTTAATGATTTTTAAACGAGACATATATGTAACGATTATCGTTGTAAAGACATTTAATGTATATATATCATATTAAGAGATATTCATACATGATAATATCATGATAATATAATAATTTAAAATCTCATTTGATATTATAAACATTGGGTTAACAACATTTAACAAGATCGTTAACCTAAAGGTTTCAAAACAACACTTACATGTAACGACTAACGATGACTTAACGACTCAGTTAAAATGTATATACATGTAGTGTTTTAATATGTATTTATACACTTTTGAAAGACTTCAATACACTTATCAAAATACTTCTACTTAACAAAAATGCTTACAATTACATCCTCGTTCAGTTTCATCAACAATTCTACTCGTATGCACCCGTATTCGTACTCGTACAATACATAGCTTTTATATGTATGTACTATTGGTATATACACTCCAATGATCAGCTCTTAGCAGCCCATGTGAGTCACCTAACACATGTGGGAACCATCATTTGGCAACTAGCATAAAATATCTCATAAAATTACAAAAATATGAGTAATCATTCATGACTTATTTACATGAAAACAAAATTACATATCCTTTATATCTAATCCATACACCAACGACCAAAAACACCTACAAACACTTTCATTCTTCAATTTTATTCATCTAATTGATCTCTCTCAAGTTCTATCTTCAAGTTCTAAGTGTTCTTCATAAATTCTACAAGTTCTAGTTACATAAAATCAAGAATACTTTCAAGTTTGCTAGCTCACTTCTAATCTTGTAAGGTGATCATCCAACCTCAAGAAATCTTTGTTTCTTACAGTAGGTTATCATTCTAATACAAGGTAATAATCATATTCAAACTTTGGTTCAATTTCTATAACTATAACAATCTTATTTCAAGTGATGATCTTACTTGAACTTGTTTTCGTGTCATGATTCTGCTTCAAGAACTTCGAGCCATCCAAGGATCCGTTGAAGCTAGATTCATTTTTTTCTTTTCCAGTAGGTTTATCCAAGGAACTTAAGGTAGTAATGATGTTCATAACATCATTTGATTCATACATATAAAGCTATCTTATTCGAAGGTTTAAACTTGTAATCACTAGAACATAGTTTAGTTAATTCTAAACTTGTTCGCAAACAAAAGTTAATCCTTCTAACTTGACTTTTAAAATCAACTAAACACATGTTCTATATCTATATGATATGCTAACTTAATGATTTAAAACCTGGAAACACGAAAAACACCGTAAAACCGGATTTACGCCGTCGTAGTAACACCGCGGGCTGTTTTGGGTTAGTTAATTAAAAACTATGATAAACTTTGATTTAAAAGTTGTTATTATGAGAAAATGATTTTTATTATGAACATGAAACTATATCCAAAAATTATGGTTAAACTCAAAGTGGAAGTATGTTTTCTAAAATGGTTATCTAGACGTCGTTCTTTCGACTGAAATGACTACCTTTACAAAAACGACTTGTAACTTATTTTTCCTACTATAAACCTATACTTTTTATGTTTAGATTCATAAAATAGAGTTCAATATGAAACCATAGCAATTTGATTCACTCAAAACGGATTTAAAATGATGAAGTTATGGTTAAAACAAGATTGGATAATTTTTCTCATTTTAGCTACGTGAAAATTGGTAACAAATCTATTCCAACCATAACTTAATCAACTTGTATTGTATATTATGTAATCTTGAGATACCATAGACACGTATACAATGTTTCGACCTATCATGTCGACACATCTATATATATTTCGGAACAACCATAGACACTCTATATGTGAATGTTGGAGTTAGCTATACAGGGTTGAGGTTGATTCCAAAATATATATAGTTTGAGTTGTGATCAATACTGAGATACGTATACACTGGGTCGTGGATTGATTCAAGATAATATTTATCGATTTATTTCTGTACATCTAACTGTGGACAACTAGTTGTAGGTTACTAACGAGGACAGCTGACTTAATAAACTTAAAACATCAAAATATATTAAAAGTGTTGTAAATATATTTTGAACATACTTTGATATATATGTATATATTGTTATAGGTTCGTGAATCAACCAGTGGCCAAGTCTTACTTCCCGATGAAGTAAAAATCCGTGAAAGTGAGTTATAGTCCCACTTTTAAAATCTAATATTTTTGGGATGAGAATACATGCAGGTTTTATAAATGATTTACAAAATAGACACAAGTACGTGAAACTACATTCTATGGTTGAATTATCGAAATCGAATATGCCCCTTTTTATTAAGTCTGGTAATCTAAGAATTAGAGAACAGACACCCTAATTGACGCGAATCCTAAAGATAGATCTATTGGGCCTAACAAACCCCATCCAAAGTACCGGATGCTTTAGTACTTCGAAATTTATATCATATCCGAAGGGTGTCCCGGAATGATGGGGATATTCTTATATATGCATCTTGTTAATGTCGGTTACCAGGTGTTCACCATATGAATGACTTTTATCTCTATGTATGGGATGTGTATTGAAATATGAAATCTTGTGGTCTATTATTATGATTTGATATATATATAGGTTAAACCTATAACTCACCAACATTTTTGCTGACGTTTTAAGCATGTTTATTCTCAGGTGATTATTAAGAGCTTCCGCTGTCGCATACTTAAATAAGGACGAGATTTGGAGTCCATGCTTGTATGATATTGTGTAAAAACTGCATTCAAGAAACTTATTTTGTTGTAACATATTTGTATTGTAAACCATTATGTAATGGTCGTGTGTAAACAGGATATTTTAGATTATCATTATTTGATAATCTACGTAAAGCTTTTTAAACCTTTATTGATGAAATAAAGGTATTGGTTTGTTTTAAAATGAATGCAGTCTTTGAAAAACGTCTCATATAGAGGTCAAAACCTCGCAACGAAATCAATTAATATGGAACGTTTTTAATCAATAAGAACGGGACATTTCACTTTTGGGGTCAGAGCGTTGGTCTTAGAGAACCAGAATTTTGCATTAGTGTGTCTTATCGAGTTTGTTAGGATGCATTAGTGAGTCTGGACTTCGACCGTGTTTACTTAAAAAATGATTGCTTAACAAATTTTGTTGGAAACTATATATTTTTAACATGTGAATATTATGTGATATATTAATCTCTTAACGCGTTTGATATTATGTGATAGATGTCTACCTCTAGAACAAGTCCCATTGACTCACCTAATAATAATGAAGAGTCAAATGTAAATTGGAATGATTCGTGGACTGATTCACAAGTTCCCGAAGAGGAACCAGAAGAAGAGTCGGAACCGGAAGAAGAATCGGAACCGGAAGAAGAATCGGAACCGGATGAAGAAATAGAACCGGTGGGGGAAATAATAAAACGGTTAAGTAAAAGAAAATCCTCAACCAACCGACCAAGGTTAATTATGGTCAATGGTGTTTCCGCCAAGGAAGCAAAATATTGGGAGGATTACCAATTCTCCGATGAATCGGATTCCGACGAGAATTCCGATGATGTTATAGAAATTACCCCAACTGAATATAAAAAGGCAAAAGAAAATAATAAGGGAAAGGGCATAAAAATAGAGAAATCTAATTCCAACCCCGATGAACTTTATATGTATCGTCAACCCCCGAAGTCCTTAAGTTGTAACAATGACCCGGGAACCTCTAAACCACCAGGTTTTTCTAAACCAATGTGGAAAACGACGGCTCGTATTAGGGGAACATCATATATCCCTAGAAACTTGGCAAAACGAACCAAAACCGAAGAAGAAGAAACAAGCTAGTCGGAATAAGATAGTTGTATTCGTGTGGTGTAATATATGTAATATAGTGTGCTTATGCTTTATGATATATGTAAAAATTGCTTGTATTAATAAGTATTTTTTTTTATGAATCTAACTCTTGTCTATTTTACAGTATAAAAACAAAAAATGGATAGACAACCCAATATTTTAAGAGACCTACCCGGAGACATGATTGATGAAATCTTGTCTAGAGTCGGTCAGAATTCTTCGGCACAACTATTTAAGGCGAGATCAGTTTGTAAGACATTCGAAGAACGTTCCAAGAATGCCTTGGTTTATAAAAGGCTTTCGTTCAAAAGATGGGGGATATCACATTGGGAAATCCATAAGTTACGATGTGTTTACTTTGACGCATATATTGCGGGGAACCCAAATGCTATTTTACGCAATGGGTTAAGAAATTATTTTGACTCAATATATCCGAATATTGGACTTCGTGATTTAGAAAAAGCGGCTAACATGCAACATAAAGAAGCATGTTATGCTTACGGATTAGTAATGTTCGCTTCTCACCAAAGTGATAACAAGAACATCGGGCTACAACTATTAAACAAAACGTTCCCACAAGTGACGGAGTCGGTAATTGGGGTAAGAAATGAGGTTTTTAGATTGTTACGGGACTGTTGGACATTACGTAACCCTCGTCCCTTTGACGACGTTACAAAACGCTGTCTTATCAACGTCCATAACGGTTATGTTCCACAAGACCAAGGATGGGAAGTAATCCTAGTAAAACCAGAATGCATGACTTGTTTCTGGACGTATGAATTACGTGTCTTTATTGCCTTTGCTGAACGACTTGTGTACTAGCTAGAATTATCTTCACAACCATCTTGTATCAAATTTATTGTGTGCTATATTTCATGCTATATGTAAAATAAGCGGTATTGTAAGTTTGTAAAATATTGTGAAAAAGTTTGAACGCGAAATATTATTATAATCAGTTTTTCATATAGAATTGTAGTAGTTGAATTGTATATTAGCTACTAAGTATGAACTTAACGGGTAGGTACTACCCGAATTTAAACTTATAAAACGCTAATATGAAGAAAAAGCTTTTATAAATGAGTTCATATTATGCTACAAAATACTATTAACTACTCTTAATATTCTGTATGATTAACTTGTTCCATTTGATTATTTTGAAGGAAATGGCACCGACTACTCGACACACCGTGAATATGAATGAAGAGGAATTTCGTACTTTTCTAGCTTCAAACATAGCCGCAGTACAGGCTGCGCTACATACCAACAATAACCTTGGATCTAGCAGTACAGGAAATCGTTTAGGATGCACCTACAAAGAATTCACTGCTTGCAAACCTTTGGAATTTGATGGAACCGAAGGACCGATCGGATTGAAATGGTGGACCGAGAAGGTCGAATCGGTGTTTGCCATAAGTAAGTGTACTGAAGAGGACAAAGTGAAGTACGCTACGCATACCTTCATAGGTTCTGTGTTAACATGGTGGAATACCTATCTAGAGCAAGTGGGACAAGACGATGCGTACGCACTACCGTGGTCAGCAATCAAGCACTTGATGAACGAGAAGTACCGTCCCAGAACCGAGGTCAATAAGCTCAAGACAGAACTTAGAGGGTTACGAACCCAAGGATTTGATATTACCACGTACGAAAGACGATTCACAGAATTGTGCCTATTGTGTCCGGGAGCATTCGAAGACGAGGAAGAGAAGATCGACGCGTTTGTGAAAGGATTACCGGAAAGAATCCAAGAAGATATAAGTTCACACGAGCCCGCCTCCATACAACAGGCATGTAGAATGGCTCACAAACTAGTGAACCAGATTGAAGAAAGAATTAAAGAACAGACTGCTGAAGAGGCCAATGTGAAGCAAGTCAAAAGAAAGTGGGAGGAAAACGGTGATAAGAATCACCAATACAACAACAACAGCAATTACAACAATAATCGCAACAATTATCCCAACAATCGCAACATCAATCGCAACTACAACAAACGGCCCAACAACAACAACAACAACAACAACAGCAACTACAACAATCATCCCAAAAACAATAATAACCGCAACAACAACAACAATCAGAAGCAGCTATGCCAAAGGTTTGAAAAGTATCACTCGGGGTTCTGCACCAAATTTTGCAACAAGTGTAAAAGAAATGGTCATAGCGCGGCGAAGTGTGAGGTCTACGGACCAGGGGTTAATAGAACGAAAGGAACAAATGGTGTCGGAACGAGTAATGGCGGAGCAAGTAGTGTCGGAGCAAGTTATGCCAATGTAGTTTGTTATAAATGTGGAAAACCGGGCCACATTATTAGAAATTGCCCGAACCAGGAGAACACGAATGGGCAAGGCCGCGGAAGAGTTTTCAATATTAATGCGGCAGAGGCACAGGAAGACCCGGAGCTTGTTACGGGTACGTTTCTTATTGACAATAAATCTGCTTACGTTTTATTTGATTCGGGTGCGGATAGAAGCTATATGAGTAGAGATTTTTGTGCTAAATTAAGTTATCCATTGACGCCTTTGGATAGTAAATTTTTACTCGAATTAGCAAATGGTAAATTAATTTCAGCAGATAATATATGTCGGAATCGAGAAATTAAACTGGTTAGCGAAACATTTAAGATTGACTTGATACCAGTAGAGTTAGGGAGTTTTGATGTGATAATCGGTATGGACTGGTTGAAAGAAGTGAAAGCAGAGATCGTTTATTACAAAAATGCAATTCGCATTATATGAGAAAAAGGAAAACCCTTAATGGTGTACGGAGAAAAGGGCAACACGAAGCTACATCTTATTAGTAATTTGAAGGCACAAAAACTAATAAGAAAAGGTTGCTATGCTGTTCTAGCACACGTCGAGAAAGTACAAACTGAAGAAAAGAGCATCAATGATGTTCCCGTCGCAAAAGAATTTCCCGATGTATTTCCGAAAGAATTACCGGGATTACCCCCACATCGATCCGTTGAATTTCAAATAGATCTTGTACCAGGAGCTGCACCAATAGCTCGTGCTCCTTACAGACTCGCACCCAGCGAGATGAAAGAACTGCAAAGCCAATTACAAGAACTTTTAGAGCGTGGTTTCATTCGACCAAGCACATCACCGTGGGGAGCTCCTGTTTTGTTTGTCAAGAAGAAAGATGGTACATTCAGGTTGTGTATCGACTACCGAGAGTTGAACAAACTTACCATCAAGAACCGCTACCCACTACCGAGAATCGACGACTTATTTGATCAACTACAAGGCTCGTCTGTTTATTCAAAGATTGACTTACGTTCCGGGTATCATCAAATGCGGGTGAAAGAAGATGATATTCCAAAGACTGCTTTCAGAATACGTTACGGTCATTACGAGTTTATGGTCATGCCGTTTGGTTTAACTAATGCACCAGCTGTGTTCATGGACCTTATTAACCGAGTGTGTGGACCATACCTTGACAAGTTTGTCATTGTTTTCATTGATGACATACTTATTTACTTAAAGAATGACCAAGAACACGGTGAACATTTGAGAAAGGTGTTAGAAGTATTGAGGAAGGAAGAATTGTACGCTAAGTTTTCAAAGTGTGCATTTTGGTTGGAAGAAGTTCAATTCCTCGGTCACATAGTGAACAAAGAAGGTATTAAGGTGGATCCGGCAAAGATAGAAACTGTTGAAAAGTGGGAAACCCCGAAAACTCCGAAACACATACGCCAGTTTTTAGGACTAGCTGGTTACTACAGAAGGTTCATCCAAGACTTTTCCAGAATAGCAAAACCCTTGACTGCATTAACGCATAAAGGGAAGAAATTTGAATGGAATGATGAACAAGAGAAAGCGTTTCAGTTATTGAAGAAAAAGCTAACTACGGCACCTATATTGTCATTGCCTGAAGGGAATGATGATTTTGTGATTTATTGTGACGCATCAAAGCAAGGTCTCGGTTGTGTATTAATGCAACGAACGAAGGTGATTGCTTATGCGTCTAGACAATTGAAGATTCACGAACAAAATTATACGACGCATGATTTGGAATTAGGAGCGGTTGTTTTTGCATTAAAGACTTGGAGGCACTACTTATATGGGGTCAAAAGTATTATATATACCGACCACAAAAGTCTTCAACACATATTTAATCAGAAACAACTGAATATGAGGCAGCGTAGGTGGATTGAATTATTGAATGATTATGACTTTGAGATTCGTTACCACCCGGGGAAGGCAAATGTGGTAGCCGATGCCTTGAGCAGGAAGGACAGAGAACCCATTCGAGTAAAATCTATGAATATAATGATTCATAATAACCTTACTACTCAAATAAAGGAGGCGCAACAAGGAGTTTTAAAAGAGGGAAATTTAAAGGATGAAATACCCAAAGGATCGGAGAAGCATCTTAATATTCGGGAAGACGGAACCCGGTATAGGGCTGAACGGATTTGGGTACCAAAATTTGGAGATATGAGAGAAATGGTACTTAGAGAAGCTCATAAAACCAGATACTCAATACATCCTGGAACGGGGAAGATGTACAAGGATCTCAAGAAACATTTTTGGTGGCCGGGTATGAAAGCCGATGTTGCTAAATACGTAGGAGAATGTTTGACGTGTTCTAAGGTCAAAGCTGAGCATCAGAAACCATCAGGTCTACTTCAACAACCCGAAATCCCGGAATGGAAATGGGAAAACATTACCATGGATTTCGTCACTAAATTGCCAAGGACTGCAAGTGGTTTTGATACTATTTGGGTAATAGTTGATCGCCTCACCAAATCAGCACACTTCCTGCCAATAAGAGAAGATGACAAGATGGAGAAGTTAGCACGACTGTATTTGAAGGAAGTCGTCTCCAGACATGGAATACCAATCTCTATTATCTCTGATAGGGATGGTAGATTTATTTCAAGATTCTGGCAGACATTACAGCAAGCATTAGGAACTCGTCTAGACATGAGTACTGCCTATCATCCACAAACTGATGGGCAGAGCGAAAGGACGATACAAACGCTTGAAGACATGCTACGAGTATGTGTTATTGATTTCGGAAACAGTTGGGATCGACATCTACCATTAGCAGAATTTTCCTACAACAACAACTACCATTCAAGCATTGAGATGGCGCCGTTTGAAGCACTTTATGGTAGAAAGTGCAGGTCTTCGATTTGTTGGAGTGAAGTGGGGGATAGACAGATTACGGGTCCGAAAATTATACAAGAAACTACCGAGAAGATCATCCAAATTCAACAACGGTTGAAAACCGCCCAAAGTCGACAAAAGAGCTACGCTGACATTAAAAGAAAAGATATAGAATTTGAAATTGGAGAGATGGTCATGCTTAAAGTTGCACCTTGGAAAGGCGTTGTTCGATTTGGTAAACGAGGGAAATTAAATCCAAGGTATATTGGACCATTCAAGATTATTGATCGTGTCGGACCAGTAGCTTACCGACTTGAGTTACCTCAACAACTCGCAGCTGTACATAACACTTTCCACGTCTCGAATTTGAAGAAATGTTTTGCTAAAGAAGATCTCACTATTCCGTTAGATGAAATCCAAATCAACGAAAAACTTCAATTCATCGAAGAACCCGTCGAAATAATGGATCGTGAGGTTAAAAGACTTAAGCAAAACAAGATACCAATTGTTAAGGTTCGATGGAATGCTCGTAGAGGACCCGAGTTCACCTGGGAGCGTGAAGATCAGATAAAGAAGAAATACCCGCATCTATTTCCAGAAGATTCGTCAACACCTTCAACAGCTTAAAATTTCGGGACGAAATTTATTTAACGGGTAGGTACTGTAGTGACCCGAACTTTTCCATGTTTATATATATTAATTGAGATTGATATTTACATGATTAAATGTTTCCAACATGTTAAGCAATCAAACTTGTTAAGACTTGATTAATTGAAATATGTTTCATATAGACAATTGACCACCCAAGTTGACCGGTGATTCACGAACGTTAAAACGTGTAAAAACTATATGATGACATATATATGGATATATATATAGTTAACATGATACTATGATAAGTAAACATATCATTAAGTATATTAACAATGAACTACATATGTAAAAACAAGACTACTAACTTAATGATTTTTAAACGAGACATATATGTAACGATTATCGTTGTAAAGACATTTAATGTATATATATCATATTAAGAGATATTCATACATGATAATATCATGATAATATAATAATTTAAAATCTCATTTGATATTATAAACATTGGGTTAACAACATTTAACAAGATCGTTAACCTAAAGGTTTCAAAACAACACTTACATGTAACGACTAACGATGACTTAACGACTCAGTTAAAATGTATATACATGTAGTGTTTTAATATGTATTTATACACTTTTGAAAGACTTCAATACACTTATCAAAATACTTCTACTTAACAAAAATTCTTACAATTACATCCTCGTTCAGTTTCATCAACAATTCTACTCGTATGCACCCGTATTCGTACTCGTACAATACATAGCTTTTATATGTATGTACTATTGGTATATACACTCCAATGATCAGCTCTTAGCAGCCCATGTGAGTCACCTAACACATGTGGGAACCATCATTTGGCAACTAGCATGAAATATCTCATAAAATTACAAAAATATGAGTAATCATTCATGACTTATTTACATGAAAACAAAATTACATATCCTTTATATCTAATCCATACACCAACGACCAAAAACATCTACAAACACTTTTATTCTTCAATTTTATTCATCTAATTGATCTCTCTCAAGTTCTATCTTCAAGTTCTAAGTGTTCTTCATAAATTCTACAAGTTCTAGTTACATAAAATCAAGAATACTTTCAAGTTTGCTAGCTCACTTCCAATCTTGTAAAGTGATCATCCAACCTCAAGAAATCTTTGTTTCTTACAGTAGGTTATCATTCTAGTACAAGGTAATAATCATATTCAAAATTTGGTTCAATTTCTATAACTATAACAATCTTATTTCAAGTGATGATCTTACTTGAACTTGTTTTCGTGTCATGATTATGCTTCAAGAACTTCGAGCCATCCAAGGATCCGTTGAAGCTAGATTCATTTTTATCTTTTCCAGTAGGTTTATCCAAGGAACTTAAGGTAGTAATGATGTTCATAACATCATTCGATTCATACATATAAAGCTATCTTATTCGAAGGTTTAAACTTGTAATCACTAGAACATAGTTTAGTTAATTCTAAACTTGTTCGCAAACAAAATTTAATCCTTCTAACTTGACTTTTAAAATCAACTAAACACATGTTCTATATCTATATGATATGCTAACTTAATGATTTAAAACCTGGAAACACGAAAAACACCGTAAAACCGGATTTACGCCGTCGTAGTAACACCGCGGGCTGTTTTGGGTTAGTTAATTAAAAACTATGATAAACTTTGATTTAAAAGTTGTTATTTTGAGAAAATGATTTTTATTATGAACATGAAACTATATCCAAAAATTATGGTTAAACTCAAAGTGGAAGTATGTTTTCTAAAATGGTTATCTAGACGTCGTTCTTTCGACTGAAATGACTACCTTTACAAAAACGACTTGTAACTTATTTTTCCGACTATAAACCTATAATTTTTCTGTTTAGATTCATAAAATAGAGTTCAATATGAAACCATAGCAATTTGATTCACTCAAAACGGATTTAAAATGAAGAAGTTATGGGTAAAACAAGATTGGATAATTTTTCTCATTTTAGCTACGTGAAAATTGGTAACAAATCTATTCCAACCATAACTTAATCAACTTGTATTGTATATTATGTAATCTTGAGATACCATAGACACGTATACAATGTTTTGACCTATCATGTCGACACATCTATATATATTTCGGAACAACCATAGACACTCTATATGTGAATGTTGGAGTTAGCTATACAGGGTTGAGGTTGATTCCAAAATATATATAGTTTGAGTTGTGATCAATACTAAGATACGTATACACTGGGTCGTGGATTGATTCAAGATAATATTTATCGATTTATTTCTGTACATCTAACTGTGGACAACTAGTTGTAGGTTACTAACGAGGACAGCTGACTTAATAAACTTAAAACATCAAAATATATTAAAAGTCTTGTAAATATATTTTGAACATACTTTGATATATATGTATATATTGTTATAGGTTCGTGAATCAACCAGTGGCCAAGTCTTACTTCCCGACGAAGTAAAAATCCGTGAAAGTGAGTTATAGTCCCACTTTTAAAATCTAATATTTTTGGGATGAGAATACATGCAGGTTTTATAAATGATTTACAAAATAGACACAAGTACGTGAAACTACATTCTATGGTTGAATTATCGAAATCGAATATGCCCCTTTTTATTAAGTCTGATAATCTAAGAATTAGGGAACATACACCCTAATTGACGCGAATCCTAAAGATAGATCTATTGGGCCTAACAAACCCCATCCAAAGTACCGGATGCTTTAGTACTTCGAAATTTATATCATATCCGAAGGGTGTCCCGGAATGATGGGGATATTCTTATATATGCATCTTGTTAATGTCGGTTACCAGGTGTTCACCATATGAATGATTTTTATCTCTATGTATGGGATGTGTATTGAAATATGAAATCTTGTGGTCTATTGTTACGATTTGATATATATATAGGTTAAACCTATAACTCACCAACATTTTTGTTGACGTTTTAAGCATGTTTATTCTCAGGTGATTATTAAGAGCTTCCGCTGTCGCATACTTAAATAAGGACGAGATTTGGAGTCCATGCTTGTATGATATTGTGTAAAAACTGCATTCAAGAAACTTATTTTGTTGTAACATATTTGTATTATAAACCATTATGTAATGGTCGTGTGTAAACAGGATATTTTAGATTATCATTATTTGATAATCTACGTAAAGCTTTTTAAACCTTTATTGATGAAATAAAGGTATTGGTTTGTTTTAAAATGAATGCAGTCTTTGAAAAACGTCTCATATAGAGGTCAAAACCTCGCAACGAAATCAATTAATATGGAACGTTTTTAATCAATAAGAACGGGACATTTCACTTTTGGGGTCATGCGATCGCATGGCCTGGGAGTGTTATTCCCATGTGAACGCATGGAGCCTGGAACCAGCTCACATTCATTTGTTTTTTAGCTTGTCGACGTTATATTATAATATATAATATAATATATATAATTTTATATAATTATATATATATTATATTATATTATATTCTTGTGCATAGTTGACTTGTAATTTTAGGTCCGTTGCGTCGTGCGTTGATTGTTGGTTCATGTCTCGGTTCCAGATTTTCAAACGTCCTTTCGTACGCTTATATATCTTGTACTTTGCGTTTCACGACTTGTACTCTTGTAATTTTTAGACGTTTCTTGTCAATAAATTGAACCACTTGGATTGTATCTTGTACATTTGAGCTTTTTGGTCATTTGCGTCTTCAAATCATCGAATCTGTCTTTTGTCTTCACCTTTTATTATTTAAACGAATATCACTTGTAAATAAAACAATTGCAACTAAAAGCTTGTCTTTCTGGGAGGATAATGCTATGAAATATATGTTCGTTTTTAGCATTATCAACCACCTCAAACACAAGAGCCCGAGCCAACACAAAACCCCGAACCTATACAAACTCCAACACTAAACCCCGAGCCAACACAAGACCATGAACCCACAAATGAGACTACTGAAACCTCCTCGAACATTGAACTTCAAACCCATGAGGAACAAAATGCCTCAAATTCCGATGAAGCCACCCAACGATATGTCCTACCTTAAAGAATCAATAGAGGTGTCCCACCTAAACGATACTCACCAGAAAAAGAAGTGCAAAGATCCAGATATCCTATGGCGAATATAGCACGGGGAAATCTGTCAAAAGAAGCTCATAAATTTAACTCTGCAATCTACTCTGAAAATATTCCAACCTCCGTTGAACAAGCTCTAAAATCAAAAAACTGGAAAGAAGCAATGAAGGTTGAAATGAAAGCTTTGAATGATAATAACACGTGGGAAAAATGTGCCATGCCTCAAGGAAAGAAACCAGTGGGATGTCGATGGGTATTTAAGATAAAATGTAAACCAGATGGAACTATTGAAAGATACTGTGACGACCCGGAAATTTTCGACCAAATTTAAACTTAATCTTGATATTATTTTGACACGATAAGCAAAGTCTGTTATGTTGCGTCTTAAAAATTTTGAACTATTTCATACATTCATGTAACTTCGACCATTTCTGACGATTCACGAACCACTAATTTGTAAATAAATATGTGTATATATATATATATATATATATATATATATATATATATATTGAAATGTAATTTATGATGTAATTGTTAGAAACTAATTATGTAAAATAAATTAAAATAAAATAATTATTATTTAAAACATATATATATATATATATATATATATATATATATATATATATATATATATATATATATATATATATATATATATAAAGTATATTGTATAAGTATATATAGTTTCGAATTTATTTAGTAAGCGACAATAACACTCATTTGCCATTCGATAAATATTAAAATTAGTTTAATTCGAACTTGTGAGATGTTACAAATAAAATTGGTATGTAATTTAGTTATGTAAATTTTAGAGTTCTTAAAAAATATATTTAATTATCTTAAGTTGAGTTTTAACACTCCGAACAGTTTACTTGGAACTAAAAATAAATATTAGACGAATCTCTTTGATCAGGTTTCAAACATTTAATGACCAAAATAACTATATTGATTTAATATAAAAATTTGGGATTCTTCTGCGTACTCTTATCCGCAACTGATTAACAACGGACACGATATTTCACTCTCCGTGAAAACTGTCGGTAACATACCAACAATTGAATTTTCCTGTAGTCTTAAATTATGGTACTATCTTTTGAAATCATTGCATCTACTTTACCTTATTATATTATATATGTACGGGAGACATATTGATAAATCATCACTAACAACCCCTTGTTTTCATCTGTAAGTTGTTAGTAATGCGATTGCAGTATTTTACTTTATCATATTCTAATTCATCGACATGTGATTTCTATTATTATCACTTCACATGTTATGTACAAGTATATATATTGATATATAGGGATAGATGACCATAATCACACTTCCTTCTTCAGTAAACATCTTTCTTCTTCCACTTAAAACCTTGATCACCATCCCATATTTCTTTTACTTCCTTTTCTCAATAAAATAACCCACATCCCATTTGCAGTTGAAACAATTAATTTGATCGAACATATCCCTGTCCTATATTTGATATATGTAAGTTCATTGTTCTACTTTATTCAATATCTAAATTCATATATATGTATTCTTACATATTACATATTCATGAGCATATACATATACGCAATCATACATATACATATATATATATATATATACATATATATATATATATATATATATATATATATATATATATATATATATATATATATATATATATATAAATTCAAGATCAAACCTTAAACCACCACACCTCATCTTATTTTCTTGCTCGATCAACTTCTACATCAATCACCCTTTGATCACTATTTTTGTTAATTTTGTTTTACGGTTTTCTGACCAAACCCGTCAACCTATACCATCACCACAAATACCATAACCTCCATCACCCTTGACAACCTATCACTCTACTTGCTTGTTAATAACTTCACGGCAACCCACAAATCACCACTCCCTACCACCACCACAAGAACCATCACTAACCACCAAGTCGACAACCACCATGAAAATCACAAACCACTATTGCTCTGATCAAAACTCGCGTATTCTTCTTTTTCTTTATTTATATTACATACTTCGTATAATGTATCATCCTTCACCATAATTTCTATCTGTTAATTACTGAACCCATAGATTATATTTGATCCACCCAAGAACATCACCGTACATGCTACTGCAACTATTTTCGAATGTAACGCCAGGAATCACAAAAACCCACTTAAACACAACCTTAATTTTCCTTTCTATTTTCTCTTCTGTTGCGACAGGAACCCTCAAAACCATTGAAACCATCACAGACCTGTAACAACGATTACCTCTACAGTTATTCAAACAACAAACTAGCGGCCACTCGTTCAATTTTGTTCCAACCAAATCAAACACCATTAAAACACCTGCAACCCAAGTAAACCTACATAAAATCATCATCATTATCATTCATACTGCTGCAGACCACCGCTGTTATTACTTTTTCTGTTTTATAAATTAAATATGAAGAAGACGATGATGTTACTTTTCTGTTTTAAACTGATCGCGTGTTCTCTCTTTTTCTTCTGGCCGACAATTACAATATAAAAAAACTCACTTGATTTTTTTAAAAGAAAAAGGGACCGGTACCCTATTAAATTAGGATTAATGATTCACGAAAATAGGATAATGGAATAATTAAAAGAGTAAAACACGTCCTGTTGTAACCACCCCACTAATCTCATTCAAATCAAATTAATATGTTATTGGGCTTGTGTATATCGGGTTTAAGAAGATGTTGTTGGATCATTTTAATCACGAGCCAAATTCCTTTTAGTTGAAGTATTGGGCCGAATAGTTTTATTGGACGTTGAGCAAATGGTGTTAGTGATTAGATGAGGATATGATGTTGAACGAATTACGAAAATGATAAAAGGCGATATTATGTGATACTGATAATGATACTTGAATGATGACACTTCTACCTTCCTGCTCGTTCTAAAACTGCTACTGCTACAACTAAATTCCCGTTTCTGGTTCTCTTTTCCTGTGTGAACCCACAAGACTAACATAACTATTAAATGAAAGAAAATGAAATCGAATACTTATAGGTTTTCTTGTTGGGCCACCATGTTTCTTTCTTCCTTTTGGGTTGTGTACTTGGCTATATAGTTGGGCCATGATTTCGTTTCCTATTGGGCCAGGAAGTTAGATGGTGATGATAATCATAAGTATAATCGTATGATGATAATTATATAGATGAGGTGAGATGATGATGGAAAAGGAACTTCGATGATGAATATGATAACGAAACCTGTATATGATGATATGATACCGTGATCTTGATAATGATACATAAAATGATAAAGAAGGTGATGATGAAATGAATATGTGATGATATAATAGTGTTGATGATGAGGGCATGCCGATGATGTTATGATGATGATGTTTATGATCATAAAGTTGTTATGGTGATCGTATAACATATATAATATATAATGATAATGATTAAGGATGTTATCGGATTAGCGGGACGTCGCGGGTTCAATCCCAGACTTGGGCATTTTTTTAAAAGGCTACTTCTATTGAGGTAGTATTTTCATTAATATTAATATTATTATTATTTTTAATATTATTATTATTATTATTATTATTATTATTATTATTATTGTTATTATTATTATTATTATTATTATTATTATTATTATTATTATTATCATTATTATTATTATTACTAACAATTATTATTATGTTTATGATAAAGATAAAAATAGACATAATTTATGTTACGAAATGTTAAGATAAAATGATTATAGTTATGATCATAGTTAACGTAATTACAAGCAAAAAGATTAATTATATGCACGATTATGATTAAGATAATATAGAGATATAGTTATGAATATAATTATAATTAAGTCATAATTAAATGAATAATCATTATTATTAAAATATCTTTTTATTAAAAACTATTATTATTATTATTATCATTTTATAAATATTAGAACTTTTATTATTAACATAAGTATATTATTAGTATTAGTATCATTTTATAATTATTAGTATCATTAATATTGATAGAAGTATTATTATTAATATTATCACTTTTATTAAAATAATTATCATTAACGAGTACTGTTATTAATAAAAGTTAATATAATCATTACTAAAAAGTATCATTACTTTAAAGATGTATATTATTTTTAAAAATTATTATTAATACTACCATTATTATTATTAAGAAAATTATTATTTTTATCATTATACTTATTCTAGTATTATTATAACTAATTTATGTAAACAAAAGATTACTTATATAAAAAGATATATAATATAACACTTAACTATATTAAAATTATTATTTATTTAAATAAATAGAATAACATATAATTTGTTAATATAAAAAATATATCGTTAGTAATAATATATATAAATTTGTTCGATTACGATTATATGTTTTAATATAAATATGAGTAATATAGGTTTGTGAATCCAAGGCCAACCCTGCATTGTTCAATGTCATCATATGTATTTTTACTACAAAATACAGTATGGTGAGTTTCATTTGCTCCCCTTTTAAATGCTTTTTCAATATATATTTTTGGGACTGAGAATACATGCGCTGCTTTTATAAATGTTTTACGAAATAGACACAAGTACTCGAAACTACATTCTATGGTTGGATTATCGAATCGAATATCACCCCTTTTAGCTTGGTAGCCTAAGAATTAGGGAACATACACCCTAATTGACGCGAATCCTAAAGGTAGATCTACGGGCACTAACTCCCCCCATACTAGAAAATGGTATGCTTTAGTACTTCGAGTTTATATTATACAGATGGATTTCTGTTTTGGGGATATTCTATATGCATTATGTTAATGTCGATTACCAGGTGTTCAATCCATATGAATGATTTTTTAAACACTTGCGAGTGTATGATTATTGAAAATATGAAATCTTGTGGTCTATTAAAATTATGGAAATGATTAATTACGATAAACCTATGAACTCACTAACCTTTTGGTTGACACTTGAAAGCATGTTTATTCTCAGGTATGAAAGAAATCTTTCGCTGTGCATTTGCTCATTTTAAAGACATTATTTGGAGTCGATCATCGCAATGGGACCAGATGTTGGTGACTTCGTCCAGATGGATTAGGACGGGGTATGACATGTGGTATCAGAGCGGTGGTCTTAGTGAACCAGGTCTTGCATTAGTGTGTCTAACTAGTAGTTGTTAGGATGCATTAATAAGTTTGGACTTCGACCTAGTAGTTGTTAGAATGCATTAGCAAGTCTGGACTTCGACCTTAGTTGCATATTATAACTCTTGTTTATCATTCCTTGTGGAAAATTATCTGCTTATCATTCCTAAGCCTAGACATGTTTTACTGCATTTATTGCATAGATAGTGTATAGATGGATTCATATCTTAGCATATCTGTTACTATAAACTTTGCCTGATAGCTTTCGAAGATTCCTCCGTGACTTATGGGATTTTGGTAATTGTATATACATATGTAAGTTATGTATTGATGCATACCAAACTAAATTCTATAATCTATTTCCATCGAAAATACTTTATCTGAGGTGCAAGATGAATTCTGCAACCAGTTTAAGTTACTCGAATTCCGATATGGATTTCCACTCGAACTCTGAAAGCAGTGTAACCGGAATGGATCAACCAATCAGCCATCATCAATTCTGGATGAATTGAGGATGTGTTCGTAGTCGACTTAACCAATGGAGATAAGAAGAAGGCAATCCTTTCCACCCACCAACCTGCACTCTTGGCGAAGAACCTGAAGCACTTACCGGCGAACCTGTCCGAAACACCATCTTCACTCTCAATTCCAGAATAGCTCGCAACGATTATATGCTATATAAAATTCTAAACCTTATTCATCCGCTCGTTCCAACCGACAATCATCCTGGAGTAAATAGAAGAAGCCAACGAGCTTCGCGCCCGAGTAATCAATTTGGAAAATATGGTGCAAAACTTACCAGCTTCAGCAACATCACCGGCACCAGTACCACCAACGACCCAAGTTTCAACATCACATACCTCAACATCTCATTCTATACCTCGGGCATAATCATCGTTCTATGTATCATTCTATATACTTTATCTTCGTTCTACATATCGTTCTACATCATCTTCATTCTACATAACAATTATGTAATTTCTAAAGTTTTAGAGATTATATATTCTCGTTCTAACAATAAATCAGATGAGATTAATATCTTATTAACTCATTAAATCTATAATTACCTCTGAAGAAAATATACATATAAGTATATTTTCATAAAGACTATAATTAAAAATTTCTTTTGTACAAACTATTAATGATGAGAATATTTTAACGGGTAGGTAATACCCTAGAAATATTTAGATCTCACATTAACATGTTACACTGTACATTCTTCAAATCTGAATCAACAGTCATTTACTATACTACTTACAACCACAGATATACGTATCCGTTTATCCACGAATAACCATTTTCATTCCAATTCAATTTCATATACGAATTTTTCCCGATCAGAATCCAAGTCAAGTTTTAACAGGTGGCATAATGAGAAAAATATTGGACAAAATAGAATTTATTAGAAACAATCTAATTATGTATGTAAAAATTTTGTTAAGAACCCAACGCTAACAATATCCTAGCTAACTGTTCATGTATCCGTTATGACTATTTCCTTATAATATACTAGTCTTGGTTAAACTATTGAACTATTGGACTACTAACATTGGACCAAAAAAAAAGTAGGAAATATCATTTTGATTTAAAATATCGTTAATAAGTTACATCTTCTACAGTTAAACATTTCTTCAAATTTGCCACTTGATTTCATCATAAACATCGTTTATATCTTGACAATTACAATTTTCATTCAAACCCTTCAAATTCCTGAAAAACCCCTCGGATCGATAACTAATGATTCAGATTCGTTAACCTTGAGAATGCTGATGAAGCAGCAAAGCTATAGATGGTCGTAATGGCCAAAAGTTTGATGATGAAGAATGGAGTGTTGGAAACACTCAATAGAGATTTCGTGCTGAAAAACGGTTTGAGCAAACTATGAAGGAGACTGTGGACAAATCACAGACACTAAACCTATACTTAACGAATTTAGATGATTCAGTATATGCTAAAACCTTTAAACGAATATCTTGCTCCTACTTATTCTAAATCCTTGCGGACAAATTTCTTAATCATCTTCTGATCTTAAATATTTTAAATTGTAAAATATCATTGTATTTTTTGTTATAAACATCTTCGATATTTCTGAAGATACCTTCATAAATATCTTCGTCCGAAATTATCTATCTCCTCGTGCTATCTGTGTTACATCAGAAAAGAAACTATTTTAGTTTCTATCCTTCTATAAAATTTGAGTTTAAATTATGAATGGTTTCTGGAGAAGTGTTGGGAATTGAAGCATGAGTTAGTATAATATAATGACGTCAGGCCAACGTGATTATATTACAGTAAGTCATGCTGAATTTCTAATGGAACGTGATGATTCACATACTTTAACGTCATCATGTACCATGTTACATAACCCTTTCATTCTACTTAACCTCTAAATATATCAAGAAAATATTTTCTTGATAGTTCTATCTTTTCGGATTTTCTGGTAATTTAACAAGTCAGATCATGCTATTACCATTTATTTCTTAGAACGTTAGACATGATCGTTCGAAATTCAAAGATTTAATCTACGAATTCGAGACGTCTTGATCGCTTTATTTAAAGCCGGGAACAGAAAATAAAAGCATGGAACTCCGAAATATAAGCACGACATCAATATAGAAATTACAAACTGTGTATATCAATACGTATAGCAACATAAAGGCACGGTAGAATTAAAAACACTATAAACCCAAGGTAATAGTAGAAGTTAACAGATTCCTTCGGTGGTAGATGAAAAAGGAAGAATACAAAAGCGATTGTCAGAAGAAGGACAAGGATCAGTATTGGATTAAGCATTTTTTTACAATCTTTAGAAGTATGGATTAAGGAAGAAAGAAAAGGAATGGTGAGAATAATAAAATGGAAGAGGTAAATTTATAATGAAAATATCCGACAGAGCAATCAAGGCAGATGACCGCATTTAATTAAAGAGATCTTAATTTTCTTAATCACTGGCGAATCAAATCTTATATAGATAACGAAGATTTTCTTTGAAATCCCTTGAATTTCGGAAATTCAACCATGACTAGTCAAAAGTTATGATGAAACTTGTCTTTCTCATTTCACCATTTAGTGATAGCTTCATTCGTACGCTTCAAGTAATTGAATCGTTTTATCCAAATTATTCAATGGTGGTAAAACTCTATTTATCAACTCATATTCGTCATGAAAACATTTTTATTGTTAGCCATGATGACCTCACTCAAATTTCGGGACGAAATTTCTTTAACGGGTAGGTACTGTGACGACCCGAAAATTTTCGACCAAATTTAAACTTAATCTTGATATTATTTCAACACGATAAGCAAAGTCTGTTATGTTGCGTCTTAAAAATTTTGAACTGTTTCATACATTCATGTAACTTCGACCATTTTTGACGATTCACGAACCACTAATTTGTAAATAAATATGTATATATTTAAATACAAATATATATATATATATATATATATATATATATATATATATATATATATATATATATATATATATATATATATATATATATTGAAATGTAATTTATGATGTAATTGTTAGAAACTAATTATGTAAAATAAAATAAAATAAAATAATTAATATTTAATATATATATATATATATATATATATATATATATATATATATATATATATATATATATAAAGTATATTGAATAAGTATATATAGTTTCGAATTTATTTAGTAAGCGACATTAACACTCATTTGCCATTCGATAAATATTAAAATAAGTTTAATTCGAACTTCTGAGATGTTACAAATAAAAGTGGTATGTAATTGAGTTATGTAAATTTTAGAGTTCTTAAAAAAAATATTTAATTATCTTAAGTTGAGTTTTAACACTCCGAACAGTTTACTTGGAACTAAAAATAAATATTAGACGAATCTCTTTGATCAGGTTTCAAACATTTAATGACCAAAATAACTATATAGATTTAATATAAAAATTTGGGATTCTTCTGCGTACTCTTATCCGCAACTGATTAACAACGGACACGATATTTCACTCTCCGTGAAAACTGTCGGTAACATACCAACAATTGAATTTTCATGTAGTCTTAAATTATGGTACTATCTTTTGAAATCATTGCATCTACTTTACCTTATTATATTATATATGTACGAGAGACATATTGATAAATCATCACTAACAACTCCTTGTTTTCATCTGTAAGTTGTTAGTAATGCGATTGCACTATTTCACTTTATCATATTCTAATTCATCGACATGTGATTTCTATTATTATCACTTCACATGTTATGTACAAGTATATATATTGATATATAGGGATAGATGACCATAATCACACTTCCTTCTTCAGTAAACATCTTTCTTCTTCATGAACTCTCCACTTAAAACCTTGATCACCATCCCATATTTCTTTTACTTCCTTTTCTCAATCAAACAACCCACATCCCATTTGCAGTCGAAACAATTAATTTGATTGAACATATTCCTGTCCTATATTTGATATATGTAAGTTCATTGTTCTACTTTATTCAATATCTAAATTCATATATATGTATTCTTACATATTACATATTCATGAGCATATACATATACGCAATCATACATATATATAAATTCAAGATCAAACCTTAAACCATCACTCCTCGTCTTATTTTCTTGCTCGATCAACTTCTACATCAATCACCCTTTGATCACTATTTTTGTTAATTTTGTTTTACGGTTTTCTGACCAAACCCGTCAACCTCTACCATCACCACAAATACCATAACCTCCATCACCCTTGACAACCCATCACCCTACTTACTTGTTAATAACTTCACGGCAACCCACAAATCACCACTCCCTACCACCACCACAAGAACCATCACTAACCACCAAGTCGACAACCACCATGAAAATCACAAACCACTATTGCTCTGATCAAAAGTCGCGTATTCTTCTTTTTCTTTATTTATATTACATACTCCGTATAATGTATCATCCTTCACCATAATTTCTATCTGTTAATTACTGAACCCATATATTATATTTGATCCACCCAAGAACATCACCGTACATGCTACTGCAACTATTTTCGATTGTAATGTCAGGAATCACAAAAACCCACTTAAACACAACCTTAATTATCCTTTCTATTTTCTCTTCTGTTACGACAGGAACCCTCAAAACCATTGAAACCATCACAGACCTGTAACAACGATTACCTCTTCGGTTATTCAAACAACAATCTAGCGGCCACTCGTTCAGTTTTGTTCCAACCAAATCAAACACCATTAAAACACCTGCAACCCAAGTAAACCTACATAAAATCATCATCATTATCATTCATACTGCTGCATACCATCTCTGTTATTTCTTTTTCTGTTTTATAAATTAAATATGAAGAAGACGATGATGTTACTTTTCTGTTTTAAACTGATTGCTTGTTCTCTCTTTTTCTTCTGGCCGACAATCACAACATAGAAAACCCCACTTGATTTTTTTAAAAGAAAAAGGGACCGGTACCCTATTAAATTAGGATTAATGATTTACAAAAATAGGATAATGGAATAATTAAAAGAGTAAAACGTGTCCTGCTGTAACCACCCCACTAATCTCGTTCAAATCAAATTAACATGTTATTGGGCTTGTGTATATCGAGTTTAAGAAGATGTTGCTGGATCATTTTAATCACGAGCCAAATTCCTTTTAGTCGAAATATTGGACCGAATAGTTTTATTGGACGTTAACCAAATGGTGTTAGTGATTAGATGAGGATATGATGTTGAACAAATTACAAAAATGATAAAAGGCAATATTATGTGATACTGATAATGATACTTGAATGATGACACTTCTACCTTCCTGCTCATTCTAAAACTGCTACTGCTACAACTAAATTCCCGTTTCTGGTTCTCTTTTCCTATTTGAACCCACAAGACTAACATAACTATTAAATGAAAGAAAATGAAATCGAATAGTTACAGGTTTTCTTGTTGGGCCACCATGTTTCTTTCTTCTTTTTGGGTTGTGTACTTGGCTATATAATTGGGCCATGATTTCATTTCCTATTGGGCCAGGAAGTTAGATGGTGATGATAATCATAAGTATAATCGTATGATGATAATTATATAGATGAGGTGAGATGATGATGGAAATGGAACTTCGATGATGAATATGATAACGAAACCTGTATATGATGATATGATACCGTGATCTTGATAATGATACATAAAATGATAAAGAAGGTGATGATGAAATGAATATGTGATGATGTAATAGTGTTGATGATGAGGGCATGCCGATGATGTTATGATGATGATGTTTATGATCATAAAGTTGTTATGGTGATCGTATAACATATATAATGATAATGGTTAAGGATGTTATCGGGTTAGCGAGACGTCGCGGGTTCAATCCCGGACTTGGGCATTTTTTTAAAAGGCTACTTCTATTGAGGTAGTATTTTCATTAATATTAATATTATTATTATTATTATTATTATTATTATTATTATTATTATTATTATTATTATTATTATTATTATTATTATTATTATTATTATTATTATTATTATATTATTATTATTATTATTATTATTATTATTATTATTATTATTATTATTACTAACAATTAATATTACGTTTATGATAAAGATAAAAATAGACATAATTTATGTTACGAAATGTTAAGATAAAATGATTATAGTTATGATCATAGTTAACGTAATTACAACCGAAAAGATTAATTATATGCACGATTATGATTAAGATAATATAGAGATATAGTTATGAATATAATTATAATTAAGTCATAATTAAATGAATTATCATTATTATTAAAATATCTTTTTATTAAAAACTATTATTATTATTATTATTATTATTATTATTATCATTTTATAAAAATTAGAACTTTTATTATTAACATAAGTATATTATTAGTATTAGTATTATTTTATAATTATTAGTATCATTAATATTGACAGAAGTATTATTATTAATATTATCACTTTTATTAAAATAATTATCATTAACGAGTACTGTTATTAATAAAAGTTAATATAATCATTACTAAAAAGTATCATTACTTTAAAGATGTATTTTTTTTAAAAAAAATTATTATTAATATTACCATTATTATTAAGAAAATTATTATTTTTATCATTATACTTATTCTAGTATTATTATAACTAATTTATGTAAACAAAAGATTACTTATATAAAAAGATATATAATATAACACTTAACTATATTAAAATTATTATTTATTTAAATAAATAGAATAACATATAATTTATTAATATTAAAAATATATCGTTAGTAATAATATATATAAATTTGTTCGATTACGATTATATGTTTTAATATAAATATGAATAATATAGGTTTGTGAATCCAAGGCCAACCCTGCATTGTTCAATGTCGTCATATGTATTTTTACTACAAAATACAGTATGGTGAGTTTCATTTGCTCCCCTTTTAAATGCTTTTGCAATATATATTTTTTGGGACTGAGAATACATGTGCTGCTTTTATAAATGTTTTACGAAATAGACACAAGTACTCGAAACTACATTCTATGGTTATATTATCGAATCGAATATCACCCCTTTTAGCTTGGTAGCCTAAGAATTAGGGAACAGACACCCTAATTGACGCGAATCCTAAAGGTAGATCTACGGGCACTAACTCCCCCCATACTGGAAAATGGTATGCTTTAGTACTTCGAGTTTATATTATACAGATGAATTTCTGTTTTGGGGATATTCTATATGCATTATGTTAATGTCGGTTACCAGGTGTTCAATCTATATGAATGATTTTTTAAACACTTACGAGTGTATGATTATTGAAAATATGAAATCTTGTGGTCTATTAAAATTATGAAAATGATTAATTACGATAAACCTACGAACTCACCAACCTTTTGGTTGACACTTGAAAGCATGTTTATTCTCAGGTATGAAAGAAATCTTCCGCTGTGCATTTGCTCATTTTAAAGACATTATTTGGAGTCGATCATCGCAATGGGACCAGATGTTGGTGACTTCGTCCAGATGGATTAGGACGGGGTATGACCGATACAAAGCTCAACTGGTTGCAAAAGGGTACACTCAGACACACGGGATTGATTACTCCGAACCCTTCTCACCAGTTGCAAAGATTGATATAATCAGAGTTCTCTTCTCTATCACTGCAAATGAAGACTGGCCACTTCATCAATTTGATGTGAAGAATGCCTTTCTCCATGACGAATTAAAAGAAGAAGTCTATATGGAAGCATTGTAGTGACCCGAAAAATTTTGACTAATTTTAAATCAAACTCTCGATACGATATTGTATTTTCAACACGATAAGCAAAGTTTGTTAGGTTGAGTCTCAAAAATGTTTGAACTGTTTCATATATTCAATTGACCTTCGACCAATTTCGACGATTCACGAACAGCTATCTGTAAATATATATATATATATATATATATATATATATATATATATATATATATATATATATATATATATATATATATATATATATATATATATATATATATATATATATATATATATATCTATATATATATATATATATATATATATATATATATATATAATTTGTAATATTATTTGATAAATATATGATTTAATTTTAGGAAATAAATATGTAAAATAATATGCGATGTAATGAAAACTACTATTATAAATATATAGATATGTATATATAAATATTTCTTGTAAATATATAAAATTATATTAAATCTAATTGTTTAAAAATATATAATATATTTATTTTAGTAGTTAAAACTTGCTATTTAATACTGTTTGCATATAGAAAGAGAATATATTAAAAATATTTGATTTCGAGCCTAATTGGTAAACGTCAGTGACACTCGGTTGATGTTTTGTTAGTTTTAATATAGATATTGTACATGTTCATGAAGGATTGAAATAAATGTTGGACTGTAAATTGATTACGAAGATTTTAGATTTGTTAAAAAAATATTTTTATCTTTTTAAGTTTAAATATTAGTACTCCGTACATATAAATTGGAACAGGAAATAAATAATTATCGAACCTTTTTGATCAGGTTTCAAACAGTTAATGAGTGAAATAATTAAATATATTTAATCTAAAAATTTGGGATTTTTAGGAGCACTTTTATACGTTAACTGTTTAGCATTAGACGCGATATAATACTTCATGAAAAATTTTCGGCACATAATTACAATATATCATTGGCTGCTTCACTATTCTATCTTTGCAATTCACAAATTGCACGTTTAAAATTTCTAGGTGCTATAGATATTATTATTTAATTATTATTTAATTATTGATGTTTGCTTTATGATATGTTATACTGATCCATCCACATATCTAGTCTACTATATTTTCTTTCTTTTGATTCTTCCCCACTAAATGGACTACATATATTATATATATATACATAAGAGTGATAGTTATAATCATGTAGATAACCCACCAATTTGCTTTCTTTTACTCTTCATGATCGACTAAACCCATCAACAACCAACTGAAATTTTTTTTTTTTTGTTTAATCACAAATCAAGAATCATTGCCCATTTATAATTCCGTTCAACATCTTCAACCCACAACTCTTCTTCTTCTAAACCCAACACATATTAATTCGTTGCTCAATCTTATTCCTAATAATACTCAAATCATTTATCTTTACTTACTTTAAATTTTCTGTTTCTTTGATGTCGAGCAAAACCAAGAACCCAAAAACCCTCACCCTCCATTTTACTAAAGCTGTACTCGATCATCGTTCTCAGTCTTTTGCTACTGCTATCCTCTTCTATTTTTATTTTTGTTCGAACCATGAACCATCATAACTTCACCACCGCCACCCTACACCTTCACTCTCCACCATGTAACCACCAGCGTAAACCATCACTATTAGAACCATCACTAAACCCACTTTTATGTTGCTATTCGAAATTTTTTTCATTGTTTCGGTTAGAAACCACAACCATAACCCACCAAGAACAATCTCCATCTCTCTCCCTCTTTTCCTCAAAACACGACTCACCACCTTTGTACAACCGTCACCATGAACACCACAACCTACTGTTTTAATACTGTTTCTGTTTTGGATTCGAAAACCACCAAACCCATTACCGCTGCAGTTATGTAAACCACACACAACACTATCAATATATATTTGAATTAGCAATCTTCAAATAACTTTATCCATTAACACTGCTTTAGCGTGTTTACTTGTGTTCTTTTTGGCCAACAAAACAACCCCACACATACCGTTAATAATTGCTATTTGATTTAGCTGCGCTATTTTTTTTTTTACTTCAATTCGTGCAGTATGACCAGCCCAGCAAACAACTAAGCCCAACTTTGTTTGTGATGTACCAGTCCATTAAAAAAACGGCCCATATTACTCTTTTCCACTGGAACAAAACTGGTAACGAGATTAACAGTGTAAATAACACGATATTCATGCAAGGCTTGTCTAGGTTTAGTTATTTAATTGGGGAAGTTGATGGAGGAAGATACCGAAGACGATAAACAGTGAAGAAGACGATTCTTGATGATGAGTTTCAATTGTTGAAAGTGTTTCCCGTCTTCCTTTCGAACATCACAACAACCCATTTTTTTTTATGTTGCTACAATAACAATTAGATACTTAATAATGGTGATTGTGATGATAAGAACAACGATGATAAGGTTAAGGATGTGGTTTGATTTATGGACTCTGGTCGATGTAAGGAAGGAAGAATAAAACGAAACCGAAAGGGAAATGGTTTTATAGTTTTGGGATGATTAAATTCCAGGAAAACAAAAAGGGGTGGAGTGGTTAATGGTGTTATTGGATTAGCGAGAGATCGGGGGATCAAACCCGGGATGGGGCACTATTTTTTTTTAAAAGCCTTTTTCTGTTGAGGTAGAATTTTTATTTATTATTATTATTATTATTATTGTGATAATTTACTTATGAATTTCTAATGCTAAAATAATTAAAGAACATAGTTAATGATAATTAAGAATTAAAAGTAAAAATAATCATGTTATGGTTATGACTTAAAAATGAAAATATATGTATAAATGATAAGTATTTTCACTTTTATTAACAATATTATTATTTTTAACATTATTATTATTATTATTATTATTATCATTTTTACTACTATTAATATCATTATTATTATTATTATTACAATAAAAATTAGTTATATAAAAATATATTTAACGAACACTATATTAATATTCTTCTAATAAAGATTAATTATTTATTTAAAATCATATAAAATAAATATATTCATTAAGTTATTAACAAAATATATAATTCACTAAGATAACATCGAGATCACTAATAATATATAAATTTGTTCCATTTCCATTATATGTGTTAATATATATATATAAATGATATAGGTTCGTGAATCCGAGGCCAACCCTGCATTGTTCAGTTCTGTCGTATGCATATATTTACTACAAAATATCGTATTGTGAGTTCATTTGCTCCCTTTTACTCTTTACATTTTTGGGACTGAGAATACATGCACTATTTTTACAACTGCTTTATTAAATACTTTTGAAATATATTTTGAACTGAAAATACATGCGCTATTTTTACAACTGCTTTATTAAATACTTTTGAAATATATTTTGAACTGCGAATACATGCAATGCTTTTATAAATGTTTGACGAGATAGACACAAGTAAAACATTCCTTGAATGAATTATTATGCAGACAGAAGTTCTGCGGATTATTATTGAATTATGTGGACATGATAATTGCCACGATTGAATTATGTGGACATGATAATTGCCACCATTGAATTATGTGGACATGATAATTGCCACCAATTGATGAGAATGTTATGTATCGAGAGAATGATTTTTATACACATGTTATGTGTGTTAGTTTTTGTGCACGAGATATGTGTACGGTTACTAAGATTTATGAAAATGATTTTGTACATGAGAAAGGTGTACTGTATTTAAAAGATATCGTATGTACATTACAGGTGGGTATAGGATTCGGGCCCATTTGTACCATGCAGCATTTAAATCTTGTGGTCTATCAAAATGATGAATTTTATTGTTTATGCTAAACTTATGAACTCACCAACCTTTTGGTTGACACTTTTAAGCATGTTTATTCTCAGGTATGAAAGAAACCTTCCGCTATGCATTTGCTCATATTACATGGAGTCGTTCATGGCATATAGAGGTTCGTTCATTGCAATGGTACCAGATGTTATTGTATTCGTTCAAGAGAATTTGGACGGGGTATGACATGTGGTATCAGAGCGGTGGTCGTAGCGAACCAGGTCTTGCATTAGTGTGTCTAACTAGTAGTTGTTAGAATGCATTAATGAGTCTGGACTTCGACCTAGTAGTTGTTAGGTTATATTAATAAGTCTGGACTTGAACCTGGTCTGCATGTTAGAAACTTTGCATATCATTCCTTGTCGAAAAATATCTACTTATCATTTTCAGTCTCGACATGTCTTATTGCAATTATTGTATAGATGATATACAGACGAATTCATATTCCATCATGTTAGATCTTGTCTGACACGTTTCCTTAATTTCCTCCGTAATCTACGGGATCTTTTGTACTATATTTAGGTATTCTATGTAATTAGAATATCATTCGATATCCGAAAGTCATTTCATATCGAAAAATCCTCTATTTAATCGTACGAAATGGAATTCGTCATTTGTTCTAGTCCCTCGGATTCCGAAATGGAGTCCCACTCAAGCTCCAAAAGCAGTGTGACTGGAATGTATCAACCAATCACCCATCATCAATTCTGGATGTATTGGGGATGGGTTTGTCGTCTACTTAATCATTGGAGACAAGAATAAGGTGATCCTTTTTCATCGACCGAATTCACCTCTTGGCAATGAACCTGAAGCACTTACCGGTGAACTGTAGTGACCCGAACTTTTCCATGTTTATATATATTAATTGAGATTGATATTTACATGATTAAACATTTCCAACATGTTAAGCAATCAAACTTGTTAAGACTTGATTAATTGAAATAGGTTTCATATAGACAATTGACTACCCAAGTTGACCGGTGATTCACGAACGTTAAAACTTGTAAAAACTATATGATGACATATATATGGTTATATATATAGTTAACATGATATTATGATAAGTAAACATATCATTAAGTATATTAACAATGAACTACATATGTAAAAACAAGACTACTAACTTAATGATTTTTAAACGAGACATATATGTAACGATTATCGTTGTAACGACATTTAAATGTATATATATCATATTAAGATATATTAATATATCATAATATCATGATAATATAATAATTTAACATCTCATTAGATATAATAAACAATGGGTTAACAACATTAATTGAGATCGTTAACTTAAAGGTTTCAAAACAACACTTACATGTAACGACTAACGATGACTTAACGACTCCGTTAAAATGTATATACATGTAGTGTATTTAGATGTATTAAAATACTTTTAGAAGACTTCAAGACATATATCGAAACACTCATACTTAACGAAAATGGTTACAGTTACTTTCCCATTCTTTTCTTTCATCAAGAATTCTAGTCGTATTCTTACCCGTATTATACACAGCTTCAAAACGTACTTACTATGGGTATATACCAATAGGAACTAGCATGGGATTCCACTCTTGATTATGTCATGTATGACTAATCAATTTTAACTTCTACCATGAGCTAGTCAACTAACTAGAACTCCTTTTAACCCCACTCACCACTCACCAATTAACACTCATCATTCACTCCATTTCACTTCCAAATCTCTTTCTAATTCTCTCTCAACACACCCACACTATTATGAACGTATTTTTCCAGTAGTTAATCATCATCTTCATCAAAAATCACTTCAATAATCAAGCTATAATCATCATAGGAAGAACACTTCAAGAATACTTCAAAAATCCCTTCAAGTTTACTAATTTACTTCCAAGCTTTCTAATCCATTCCAAGTAATCATCTAAGATCAAGAAACCTTTGTTATATACAGTAGGTTATCTTTCTTATTCAAGGTAATATTCATATTTAAACTTTGATTCAATTTCTATAACTATAAACTATCTTAATTCGAGCAAAAATCTTACTTGAACTTGTTTTTGTGTCATGATCCTACTTCAAGAACTTTCAAGCCATCCAAGATCCTTTGAAGCTAGATCATTTCTTGTCACTTCCAGTAGGTTTACCTACTAAACTTGAGGTAGTAATGATGTTCATAACATCATTCGATTCATATATATAAAACTATCTTATTCGAAGGTTTAAACTCGTAATCACTAGAACATAGTTTAGTTAATTCTAAACTTGTTCGCAAACAAAAGTTAATCCTTCTAACTTGACTTTTAAAATTAACTAAACACATGTTCTATATCTATATGATAAGCTAACTTAATGATTTAAAACCTGGAAACACGAAAAACACCGTAAAACCGGATTTACGCCGTCGTAGTAACACCGCGGGCTGTTTTGGGTTAGTTAATTAAAAACTATGATAAACTTTGATTTAAAACTTGTTATTCTGAGAAAATGATTTTTATTATGAACATGAAACTATATCCAAAAATTATGGTTAAACTCAAAGTGGAAGTATGTTTTCTAAAATGGTCATCTAGACGTCGTTCTTTCGACTGAAATGACTACCTTTACAAAAACGACTTGTAACTTATTTTTCCGACTATAAACCTATACTTTTTCTGTGTAGATTCATAAGATACAGTTCAATATGAAACCATAGCAATTTGATTCATTCAAAACGGATTTAAAATGAAGAAGTTATGGGTAAAACAAGATTGGATAATTTTTATCATCTTAGCTACGTGAAAATTGGTAACAAATCTATTCCAACCATAACTTAATCAACTTGTATTGTATATTATGTAATCTTGAGATACCATAGACACGTATACAATGTTTCGACCTATCATGTCGACACATCTATATATATTTCGGAACAACCATAGACACTCTATATGTGAATGTTGGAGTTAGCTATACAGGGTTGAGGTTGATTCCAAAATATATATAGTTTGAGTTGTGATCAATACTGAGATACGTATACACTGGGTCGTGGATTGATTCAAGATAATATTTATTGATTTATTTCTGTACATCTAACTGTGGACAACTAGTTGTAGGTTACTAACGAGGACAGCTGACTTAATAAACTTAAAACATCAAAATATATTAAAAGTGTTGTAAATATATTTTGAACATACTTTAATATATATGTATATATTGTTATAGGTTCGTGAATCAACAGTGGCCAAGTCTTACTTCTCGACGAAGTAAAAATCTGTGAAAGTGAGTTATAGTCCCATTTTTAAAATCTAATATTTTTGGGATGAGAATACATGCAGGTTTTATAAATGATTTACAAAATAGACACAAGTACGTGAAACTACATTCTATGGTTGAATTATCGAAATCGAATATGCCCCTTTTTATTAAGTCTGGTAATCTAAGAATTAGGGAACAGACACCCTAATTGACGCGAATCCTAAAGATAGATCTATTGGGCCTAACAAACCCCATCCAAAGTACCGGATGCTTTAGTACTTCGAAATTATATCATATCCGAAGGGTGTCCCGGAATGATGGGGATATTCTTATATATGCATCTTGTTATTGTCGGTTACCAGGTGTTCACCATATGAATGATTTTTATCTCTATGTATGGGATGTGTATTGAAATATGAAATCTTGTGGTCTATTATTATGATTTGATATATATAGGTTAAACCTATAACTCACCAACATTTTTGTTGACGTTTTAAGCATGTTTATTCTCAGGTGATTATTAAGAGCTTCCGCTGTCGCATACTTAAATAAGGACGAGATTTGGAGTCCATGCTTGTATGATATTGTGTAAAAACTGCATTCAAGAAACTTATTTTGTTGTAACATATTTGTATTGTAAACCATTATGTAATGGTCGTGTGTAAACAGGATATTTTAGATTATCATTATTTGATAATCTACGTAAAGCTTTTTAAACCTTTATTGATGAAATAAAGGTTATGGTTTGTTTTAAAATGAATGCAGTCTTTGAAAAACGTCTCATATAGAGGTCAAAACCTCGCAACGAAATCAATTAATATGGAACGTTTTTAATCAATAAGAACGGGACATTTCAGTTGGTATCCGAGCGTTGGTCTTAGAGAACCAGAAAATTTGCATTAGTGTGTCTTATCGAGTTTGTTAGGATGCATTAGTGATTCTGGACTTCGACCGTGTTTTCTTTAAAAATGATTGCTTAACATTTTTGTTGGAAACTATATATTTTTAACATATGAATATTATGTGATATATTAATCTCTTAACGTGTTTGATATTATGTGATAGATGTCTACCTCTAGAACAAGTCCCATTGACTCACCTAATAATAATGAAGAGTCAAATGTAAATTGGAATGATTCGTGGACTGATTCACAAGTTCCCGAAGAGGAACCGGAAGAAGAGTCGGAACCGGAAGAAGAATCAGAACCGGAAGAAGAATCGGAACCGGAAGAAGAATCGGAACCGGTGGGGGAAATAATAAAACGGTTAAGTAAAAGAGAATCCTCAACCAACCGACCAAGGTTAATTATGGTCAATGGTGTTTCCGCCAAGGAAGCAAAATATTGGGAGGATTACCAATTCTCCGATGAATCGGATTCCGACGAGAATTCCGATGATGTTATAGAAATTACCCCAACTGAATTTAAAAAGGCAAAAGAAAATAATAAGGGAAAGGGCATAAAAATAGAGAAATCTAATTCCAACCCCGATGAACTTTATATGTATCGTCAACCCCCGAAGTCCTTAAGTTGTAACAATGACCCGGGAACCTCTAAACCACCAGGTTTTTCTAAACCAATGTGGAAAATTACGGCTCGTATTAGGGGAACATCATATATCCCTAGAAACTTGGCAAAACGAACCAAAACCGAAGAAGAAGAAACAAGCGAGTCGGAATAAGATAGTTGTATTCGTGTGGTGTAATATATGTAATATAGTGTGCTTATGCTTTATGATATATGTAAAAATTGCTTGTATTAATAAGTATTTTTTTTATGAATCTAACTTTTGTCTATTTTACAGTATAAAAACACAAAATGGATAGACAACCCAATATTTTAAGAGACCTACCCGGAGACATGATTGATGAAATCTTGTCTAGAGTCGGTCAGAATTCCTCGGCACAACTATTTAAGGCGAGATCAGTTTGTAAGACATTCGAAGAACGTTCCAAGAATGATTTGGTTTATAAAAGGCTTTCGTTCGGAAGATGGGGGATATCACATTGGGAAATCCATAAGTTACGATGTGTTTACTTTGACGCATACATTGCGGGGAACCCAAATGCTATTTTACGCAACGGGTTAAGAAATTATTTTGACTCAGTATATCCAAATATAGGACTTCGTGATTTAGAAAAAGCGGCTAACATGCAACATAAAGAAGCATGTTATGCTTACGGGTTAGTAATGTTCGCTTCTCACCAAAGTGAGAACAAGAACATCGGGCTACAACTATTAAACAAAACGTTCCCTCAAGTGACGGAGTCGGTAATTGGGGTAAGAAATGAGGTTTTTAGGTTATTACGAGACTGTTGGTCATTACGTAACCCTCGTCCCTTTGACGACGTTACAACACGCTGTCTTATCAACGGCCATAACGGTTATGTTCCACAAGACCAAGGATGGGAAGTAGTCCTAGTAAAACCAGAATGCATGACTTGTTTCTGGACGTATGAATTACGTGTCTTTATTGCCTTTGCTGAACGACTTGTGTACTAGCTAGAATTATCTTCACAACTATCTTGTATCAAAGTTATTGTGTGCTATATTTCATGCTTTATGTAAAATAAGCGGTATTGTAAGTTTGTAAAATATTGTATAAAAGTTTGAACGCGAAATATTATTATAATCAGTTTTTCATATAGAATTGTAGTAGTTGAATTGTATATTAGCTACTAAGTATGAACTTAACGGGTAGGTACTACCCGAATTTAAACTTATAAAACGCTAATATGAAGAAAAAGCTTTTATAAATGAGTTCATATTATGCTACGAAATACTATTAACTACTCTTAATATTCTGTATGATTAACTTGTTCCATTTGACTATTTTGAAGGAAATGGCACCGACTACTCGACACACCGTGAATATGAATGAAGAGGAATTCCGTACTTTTCTAGCTTCAAACATAGCCGCAGTACAGGCTGCGCTATATACCAACAATAACCTTGGATCTGGCAGTACAGGAAATCGTGTAGGATGCACCTACAAAGAATTCACTGCCTGCAAACCTTTGGAATTTGATGGAACCGAAGGACCGATCGGATTGAAACGGTGGACCGAGAAGGTTGAATCGGTGTTTGCCATAAGTAAGTGTACTGAAGAGGACAAAGTGAAGTACGCTACGCATACCTTCACAGGTTCTGCGTTAACATGGTGGAATACCTATCTAGAGCAAGTGGGACAAGATGATGCGTACGCACTACCGTGGTCAGCATTCAAGCACTTGATGAACGAGAAGTACCGTCCCAGAACCGAGGTCAATAAGCTCAAGACAGAACTTAGAGGGTTACGAACCCAAGGATTTGATATTACCACGTACGAAAGACGATTCACAGAATTGTGCCTATTGTGTCCGGGAGCGTTCGAAGATGAGGAAGAGAAGATCGACGCGTTTGTGAAAGGATTACCGGAAAGAATCCAAGAAGATATAAGTTCACACGAGCCCGCCTCCATACAACAGGCATGTAGAATGGCTCACAAACTAGTGAACCAGATTGAAGAAAGAATTAAAGAACAGACTGCTGAAGAGGCCAATGTGAAGCAAGTCAAAAGAAAGTGGGAGGAAAACGGTGATAAGAATCGCCAATACAGCAACAACAGCAATTACAACAATAATCGCAACAATTATCCCAACAATCGCAACTACAACAAACGGCCCAACAACAACAACAACAACAACAACAACAGCAACTACAACAATCATCCTAACAACAATAATAACCGCAACAACAACAACAATCAGAAGCAGCTATGCCAAAGGTGTGAAAAGAATCACTCGGGGTTCTGCACCAAATTTTGCAACAAGTGTAAAAGAAATGGTCATAGCGCGGCGAAGTGTGAGGTCTACGGACCAGGGGTTAATAGAACGAAAGGAACAAATGGTGTCGGAACGAGTAATGGCGGAGCAAGTAGTGTCGGAGCAAGTTATGCCAATGTAGTTTGTTATAAATGTGGAAAACCGGGCCACATTATTAGAAATTGCCCGAACCAGGAGAACACGAATGGACAAGGTCGTGGAAGAGTTTTCAATATTAATGCGGCAGAGGCACAGGAAGACCCGGAGCTTGTTACGGGTACGTTTCTTATTGACAATAAATCTGCTTACGTTTTATTTGATTCGGGTGCGGATAGAAGCTATATGAGTAGAGATTTTTGTGCTAAATTAAGTTGTCCATTGACGCCTTTGGATAGTAAATTTTTACTCGAATTAGCAAATGGTAAATTAATTTCAGCAGATAATATATGTCGGAATCGAGAAATTAAACTGGTTAGCGAAACATTTAAGATTGATTTGATACCAGTAGAGTTAGGGAGTTTTGATGTGATAATCGGTATGGACTGGTTGAAAGAAGTGAAAGCAGAGATCGTCTGTTACAAAAATGCAATTCGCATTATACGAGAAAAAGGAAAACCCTTAATGGTGTACGGAGAAAAGGGCAACACGAAGCTACATCTTATTAGTAATTTGAAGGCACAAAAACTAATAAGAAAAGGTTGCTATGCTGTTCTAGCACACGTCGAGAAAGTACAAACTGAAGAAAAGAGCATCAATGATGTTCCCATTGCAAAAGAATTTCCCGATGTATTTCCGAAAGAATTACCGGGATTACCCCCACATCGATCCGTTGAATTTCAAATAGATCTTGTACCAGGAGCTGCACCAATAGCTCGTGCTCCTTACAGACTTGCACCCAGCGAGATGAAAGAACTGCAAAGCCAATTACAAGAACTTTTAGAGCGTGGTTTCATTCGACCAAGCACATCACCGTGGGGAGCTCCTGTTTTGTTTGTCAAGAAGAAAGATGGTACATTCAGGTTGTGTATCGACTACCGAGAGTTGAACAAACTTACCATCAAGAACCGCTACCCACTACCGAGAATCGACGACTTATTTGATCAACTACAAGGCTCGTCTGTTTATTCAAAGATTGACTTACGTTCCGGGTATCATCAAATGCGGGTGAAAGAAGATGATATTCCAAAGACTGCTTTCAGAACACGTTACGGTCATTACGAGTTTATGGTCATGCCGTTTGGTTTAACTAATGCACCAGCTGTGTTCATGGACCTTATGAACCGAGTGTGTGGACCATACCTTGACAAGTTTGTCATCGTTTTCATTGATGACATACTTATTTACTCAAAGAATGACCAAGAACACGGTGAACATTTGAGAAAGGTGTTAGAAGTATTGAGGAAGGAAGAATTGTACGCTAAGTTTTCAAAGTGTGCATTTTGGTTGGAAGAAGTTCAATTCCTCGGTCACATAGTGAACAAAGAAGGTATTAAGGTGGATCCAGCAAAGATAGAAACTGTTGAAAAGTGGGAAACACCGAAAACTCCGAAACACGTACGCTAGTTTTTAGGACTAGCTGGTTACTACAGAAGGTTCATCCAAGACTTTTCCAGAATAGCAAAACCCTTGACTGCATTAACGCATAAAGGGAAGAAATTTGAATGGAATGATGAACAAGAGAAAGCATTTCAGTTATTGAAGAAAAAGCTAACTACGGCACCTATATTGTCATTGCCTGAAGGGAATGATGATTTTGTGATTTATTGTGACGCATCAAAGCAAGGTCTCGGTTGTGTATTAATGCAACGAACGAAGGTGATTGCTTATGCGTCTAGACAATTGAAGATTCACGAACAAAATTATACGACGCATGATTTGGAATTAGGTGCGGTTGTTTTTGCATTAAAGACTTGGAGGCACTACTTATATGGGGTCAAAAGTATTATATATACCGACCACAAAAGTCTTCAACACATATTTAATCAGAAACAACTGAATATGAGGCAGCGTAGGTGGATTGAATTATTGAATGATTACGACTTTGAGATTCGTTACCACCCAGGAAAGGCAAATGTGGTAGCCGATGCCTTGAGCAGGAAGGACAGAGAACCCATTCGAGTAAAATCTATGAATATAATGATTCATAATAACCTTACTACTCAAATAAAGGAGGCGCAACAAGGAGTTTTAAAAGAAGGAAATTTAAAGGATGAAATACCCAAAGGATCGGAGAAGCATCTTAATATTCGGGAAGACGGAACCCGGTATAGGGCTGAAAGGATTTGGGTACCAAAATTTGGAGATATGAGAGAAATGGTACTTAGAGAAGCTCATAAAACCAGATACTCAATACATCCTGGAACGGGGAAGATGTACAAGGATCTCAAGAAACATTTTTGGTGGCCGGGTATGAAAGCCGATGTTGCTAAATATGTAGGAGAATGTTTGACGTGTTCTAAGGTCAAAGCTGAGCATCAGAAACCATCAGGTCTACTTCAACAACCCGAAATCCCGGAATGGAAATGGGAAAACATTACCATGGATTTCATCACTAAATTGCCAAGGACTGCAAGTGGTTTTGATACTATTTGGGTAATAGTTGATCGTCTCACCAAATCAGCACACTTCCTGCCAATAAGAGAAGATGACAAGATGGAGAAGTTAGCACGACTGTATTTGAAGGAAGTCGTCTCCAGACATGGAATACCAATCTCTATTATCTCTGATAGGGATGGCAGATTTATTTCAAGATTCTGGCAGACATTACAGCAAGCATTAGGAACTCGTCTAGACATGAGTACTGCCTATCATCCACAAACCGATGGGCAGAGCGAAAGGACGATACAAACGCTTGAAGACATGCTACGAGCATGTGTTATTGATTTCGGAAACAGTTGGGATCGACATCTACCGTTAGCAGAATTTTCCTACAACAACAGCTACCATTCAAGCATTGAGATGGCGCCGTTTGAAGCACTTTATGGTAGAAAGTGCAGGTCTCCGATTTGTTGGAGTGAAGTGGGGGATAGACAGATTACGGGTCCGGAGATTATACAAGAAACTACCGAGAAGATCATCCAAATTCAACAACGGTTGAAAACTGCCCAAAGTCGACAAAAGAGCTACGCTGACATTAAAAGAAAAGATATAGAATTTGAAATTGGAGAGATGGTCATGCTTAAAGTTGCACCTTGGAAAGGCGTTGTTCGATTTGGTAAACGAGGGAAATTAAATCCAAGGTATATTGGACCATTCAAGATTATTGATCGTGTCGGACCAGTAGCTTACCGATTAGAGTTACCTCAACAACTCGCGGCTGTACATAACACTTTCCACGTCTCGAATTTGAAGAAATGTTTTGCTAAAGAAGATCTCACTATTCTGTTAGATGAAATCCAAATCAACGAAAAACTTCAATTCATCGAAGAACCCGTCGAAATAATGGATCGTGAGGTTAAAAGACTTAAGCAAAACAAGATACCAATTGTTAAGGTTCGATGGAATGCTCGTAGAGGACCCGAGTTCACCTGGGAGCGTGAAGATCAGATGAAGAAGAAATACCAGCATCTATTTCCAGAAGATTCGTCAACACCTTCAACAGCTTAAAATTTCGGGACGAAATTTATTTAACGGGTAGGTACTGTAGTGACCCGAACTTTTCCATGTTTATATATATTAATTGAGATTGATATTTACATGATTAAACATTTCCAACATGTTAAGCAATCAAACTTGTTAAGACTTGATTAATTGAAATAGGTTTCATATAGACAATTGACTACCCAAGTTGACCGGTGATTCACGAACGTTAAAACTTGTAAAAACTATATGATGACATATATATGGTTATATATATAGTTAACATGATATTATGATAAGTAAACATATCATTAAGTATATTAACAATGAACTACATATGTAAAAACAAGACTACTAACTTAATGATTTTTAAACGAGACATATATGTAACGATTATCGTTGTAACGACATTTAAATGTATATATATCATATTAAGATATATTAATATATCATAATATCATGATAATATAATAATTTAACATCTCATTAGATATAATAAACAATGGGTTAACAACATTAATTGAGATCGTTAACTTAAAGGTTTCAAAACAACACTTACATGTAACGACTAACGATGACTTAACGACTCCGTTAAAATGTATATACATGTAGTGTATTTAGATGTATTAAAATACTTTTAGAAGACTTCAAGACATATATCGAAACACTCATACTTAACGAAAATGGTTACAGTTACTTTTCCATTCTTTTCTTTCATCAAGAATTCTAGTCGTATTCTTACCCGTATTATACACAGCTTCAAAACGTACTTACTATGGGTATATACCAATAGGAACTAGCATGGGATTCCACTCTTGATTATGTCATGTATGACTAATCAATTTTAACTTCTACCATGAGCTAGTCAACTAACTAGAACTCCTTTTAACCCCACTCACCACTCACCAATTAACACTCATCATTCACTCCATTTCACTTCCAAATCTCTTTCTAATTCTCTCTCAACACACCCACACTATTATGAACGTATTTTTCCAGTAGTTAATCATCATCTTCATCAAAAATCACTTCAATAATCAAGCTATACTCATCATAGGAAGAACACTTCAAGAATACTTCAAAAATCCCTTCAAGTTTACTAATTTACTTCCAAGCTTTCTAATCCATTCCAAGTAATCATCTAAGATCAAGAAACCTTTGTTATATACAGTAGGTTATCTTTCTTATTCAAGGTAATATTCATATTTAAACTTTGATTCAATTTCTATAACTATAAACTATCTTAATTCGAGCAAAAATCTTACTTGAACTTGTTTTTGTGTCATGATCCTACTTCAAGAACTTTCAAGCCATCCAAGATCCTTTGAAGCTAGATCATTTCTTGTCACTTCCAGTAGGTTTACCTACTAAACTTGAGGTAGTAATGATGTTCATAACATCATTCGATTCATATATATAAAACTATCTTATTCGAAGGTTTAAACTCGTAATCACTAGAACATAGTTTAGTTAATTCTAAACTTGTTCGCAAACAAAAGTTAATCCTTCTAACTTGACTTTTAAAATTAACTAAACACATGTTCTATATCTATATGATATGCTAACTTAATGATTTAAAACCTGGAAACACGAAAAACACCGTAAAACCGGATTTACGCCGTCGTAGTAACACCGCGGGCTGTTTTGGGTTAGTTAATTAAAAACTATGATAAACTTTGATTTAAAACTTGTTATTCTGAGAAAATGATTTTTATTATGAACATGAAACTATATCCAAAAATTATGGTTAAACTCAAAGTGGAAGTATGTTTTCTAAAATGGTCATCTAGACGTCGTTCTTTCGACTGAAATGACTACCTTTACAAAAACGACTTGTAACTTATTTTTCCGACTATAAACCTATACTTTTTCTGTGTAGATTCATAAAATACAGTTCAATATGAAACCATAGCAATTTGATTCATTCAAAACGGATTTAAAATGAAGAAGTTATGGGTAAAACAAGATTGGATAATTTTTATCATTTTAGCTACGTGAAAATTGGTAACAAATCTATTCCAACCATAACTTAATCAACTTGTATTGTATATTATGTAATCTTGAGATACCATAGACACGTATACAATGTTTTGACCTATCATGTCGACACATCTATATATATTTCGGAACAACCATAGACACTCTATATGTGAATGTTGGAGTTAGCTATACAGGGTTGAGGTTGATTCCAAAATATATATAGTTTGAGTTGTGATCAATACTGAGATACGTATACACTGGGTCGTGGATTGATTCAAGATAATATTTATTGATTTATTTCTGTACATCTAACTGTGGACAACTAGTTGTAGGTTACTAACGAGGACAGCTGACTTAATAAACTTAAAACATCAAAATATATTAAAAGTGTTGTAAATATATTTTGAACATACTTTAATATATATATGTATATATTGTTATAGGTTCGTGAATCAACAGTGGCCAAGTCTTACTTCTCGACGAAGTAAAAATCTGTGAAAGTGAGTTATAGTCCCATTTTTAAAATCTAATATTTTTGGGATGAGAATACATGCAGGTTTTATAAATGATTTACAAAATAGACACAAGTACGTGAAACTACATTCTATGGTTGAATTATCGAAATCGAATATGCCCCTTTTTATTAAGTCTGGTAATCTAAGAATTAGGGAACAGACACCCTAATTGACGCGAATCCTAAAGATAGATCTATTGGGCCTAACAAACCCCATCCAAAGTACCGGATGCTTTAGTACTTCGAAATTATATCATATCCGAAGGGTGTCCCGGAATGATGGGGATATTCTTATATATGCATCTTGTTATTGTCGGTTACCAGGTGTTCACCATATGAATGATTTTTATCTCTATGTATGGGATGTGTATTGAAATATGAAATCTTGTGGTCTATTATTATGATTTGATATATATAGGTTAAACCTATAACTCACCAACATTTTTGTTGACGTTTTAAGCATGTTTATTCTCAGGTGATTATTAAGAGCTTCCGCTGTCGCATACTTAAATAAGGACGAGATTTGGAGTCCATGCTTGTATGATATTATGTAAAAACTGCATTCAAGAAACTTATTTTGTTGTAACATATTTGTATTGTAAACCATTATGTAATGGTCGTGTGTAAACAGGATATTTTAGATTATCATTATTTGATAATCTACGTAAAGCTTTTTAAACCTTTATTGATGAAATAAAGGTTATGGTTTGTTTTAAAATGAATGCAGTCTTTGAAAAACGTCTCATATAGAGGTCAAAACCTCGCAACGAAATCAATTAATATGGAACGTTTTTAATCAATAAGAACGGGACATTTCATGAACCAGCCCGAAACACCATTTTCACTCTCATTTCCCGAATATCTCACCACAATTAAATTCTATCTAAAATTCAAAACCTTATTCCTTCGCTCGTTCATACCGACAATCATCCCGGAGTAATAAAGTCAATGAGTTTCGCGCCCGAGTTGTAGCCTTGGAAAATATGGTGCAAAATGTACCAGCTTCAACAACATCAACGGCATCAACTGTACCACCAGCAACAACACAAACCACAACAACACACGCCTCAACATCTCATTCTGTACCTCGAGCATTATCATCGTTCTACGAATCGTTTTACATCATTTATCTTAGTTCAACATGGCGATTATGTAATCTCTAATGTTTTAGAGATTATATATTCTTGTTCTAACAGTAAATCAAATGAGTCTAATATCATATTGACTCATTAAATCCATGATTACATCTGAAGAAAATATATATGTATATATATTTTCATAAAAATTGTAATTAAAAATTCTTTCGTACAAACTGTTAATGATGAAAATATTTTAACGGGTAGGTAATACCCGAGGAATATTTAGATTTCACATTAATAAGTTACACTGTACATTCTTCGAATTCGATTCAACGATCATTTACTATCCTATTTACAACCACCGATATACGTATCCGTTCACCAAAGAATAACTATTTTCATTCAAATTCAATTTCATATTTGGATTTTGACCTACCAGAATCCAACAAGTGGCATAATGAAGAAATAATGGACACAATAAAAATTGATTAGAAACAGACTAATTAACAATATGAAATTTTGTTAAGAAACCACGCTAACTGTTCCTAGCTAACTGTTAATTCCGTATTACCTTTTATTTATCGCAATTTATTTATCGCATTTTATTTATCGCAATTTTAATTCTCGCAATTTTATTTATCATCATTTAATTTCTGTTATTTATTTTACGCACTTTAAATATCGGGACAAGTATACAAGGTTTTGACATATCATATCGACGCATCTATATATATTATTTGGAATAACCATAGACACTCTATATGCAGTAATGCGGGAGTTAGCCATACAGGGTTGAGGTTTATTCTACAATAATATATATAGTTTGAGTTGTGATCAAGTCTGAGACGTATACGGGTCACGACACGTATTAATTAATTCGAATATTATATATTAAACTATATATGAAATATTGGATTGTTACTGTGGACTATCGACTGTGGACTATCAAGATCGGACAATTAAAAATGAATTAAAATATTGATTATAACATATGAAACTAAACATTTCTTCAAGTTTGCCACTTGATTTCAACTTAAACCTCATTTGTATCCTGACGATTACAATCTGCATTCAAACCTTTCATGATTCTTGAAAACACCTCGATCGAGAGGATGAACCAACCGTACTTCATCTACGGAAGAAAAGATTGATGCATATAATTATACACCTGAAAACTCTTGAAAACTGAATAAATGTTTAACGCGTAGTTGTGCTAATTCCTTTAGCGTCATTATTACCCAAAATGACTTTACAATCCCTTTTCTAGGTAGCCAATTTTGTCACAGCTCCAGCAAGTCAACTTCGACTTTTCGTTCGAAACAATCTTATTATAACCTTGATTTATATGCGTGCTCTTTTATTGTTACCGGGGAACCTTTTATATTCCACCATACAACCATCGGCATTTAATGTAACGACCCTACTTTTTCCGTTATCTTTTACCGTTAACTATTTAACGACCGTTAATTGTTATTCGTGCCACGTCATTTCTATGACCTATATTATTATTTTTGTAATAATATATTAATTATTATGTGTTATATGAATATTTGTATTCATATTTTAAATTATACGTTCCTACGAGTCGCGGATTTCTATCCGGCGAATCTTTTCGGTTTTCAAACCAACGGTCGAGTTTTTGGGATTTTTAAGTCCTAATTATTTTAAATATGATATTTTGATGTCATATGATTATATATAGTGTTTATATATTTTATTCGTCGCGTATTTATTATCTCTCCGAAAAATCAATCGCGTAGCGGTGTTTTCGCGTTTCGGGTTTTGTTCGGGCGTTCGGGCCACTAGGATTTTGTCATTTATCAAATTGGGTCACTATGGGGCCCACCCCATTCAGTTCTTGGCCGAAATTGTCAAGGGGATGGGGTATTTTTGCCAAACTTTGTAAATTGTGATACATGTTGATCAAAACTCCACAATACTTCTCATTTCAACCTAATTCATTTTTTTTTTTTTTTGCAAACCCTCTCCTCTCCTCTCATCCTTGCCGTCACCACTACCACTAAACATCATCATCATCTTTCAATTTTTGCTTTAAAGGTTTAGAGCTTTCATCATAATCGGGTTCACCGCATCGTTCTCTACACGTTCATATCCTTCAATTCTTGATTAGGGTATAAACCCTAACCCTAGCTTTTCAATTTTTCATTTATTTTACTGATTTTATATGTTATATTGATAGTATGATGATTACATGTTATTGTATTGATGATTGTATGCGTAGAATTGCTCGATTATGCATGTTTTCGGTTTGATTTAATTGGGACAGCAGCTTTTTCGTGTGTTTCTGACTTTGTAACTGATATAAAAGCTAAAATAAAATATATAAATGAGTTCCTCTCATCAAGACATTAATTTTAGACTCCGGATTCATGTCGTTTCGATTCCCGGAGCCCTAGATATGCTTAATTTGATTTTTGGTAAAGATTGAAAGGTGTTATGGGCAAGAACAAGGTATGGTCCGACTTTGTGATCATCCTTGGTGTCTTTAGGGTGTGTTATTTGGTTAGGACTGATGGTGGGACGAATTTTCATGTTCGGCTCACCTAAATCCGAGCCACGGTTCACCCGTTGTGCCTAAATCACTGTTTTGAGTAAATTGAATTCCCAAGTGTTGTCATGGCTGATATCCACGACCTAGGGACTGTTCTTGGAGTGTTCTTGAGTACAAAATTGTGTCGGGTGGTTTGAGTAGGCGGAGATGCATATGTGGCTCGCCCGAAACCGACACCCGGGGCTCAAGATACGACCCGATGAACTTTTAAACTTAAAACTTATGGTTAATGATTAAACTTATGTTAAAATGAATGGCTTTCATTATTAATAAATTACTTATGATAAAATAAGTAATTATTATTATTTAAGACTTATGATATAAATATTTATTATATCATTTAATTATTAATTATGATTTAATTAACATTTTAATTAAACTTATGATTAATAATACTTTTATTATTAAAGAAAAATACTTATGATAAGTATTAAATTTATTTTTGAGAAATTATTATAAGACTTATAATAAAGATTAAATAATTATTTAATTATTGTAAGACTTAATTATTATTTAATTATGATTTAATTATTAAATACTTATGATTTAATAATTTTAATTAGAAACTTATGATATAATTAATAATTCATTATTAATTTATAATACTTATGATATGAATTAAAATTCATTATTAATTAATAAAACTTATATAATGATTAATATTTAATTAATTAATTAAATACTTATGTTATACTAATTATAACATTTCAACTTATATTAACTTTAATAATTCATTTTATTTAATTAAACTTATGTTATGACATAACTTTACACTTTTGACTTTAATAAACATTATAACCTATGTTATTATTATAACTTACACTTTTCAAATTAATGTTGACTATGTTGACCAAGTTTGACTTTTGAGTTGACTTTCGGTTGACTTTGACTTTCAGTTGACTTCTGTTGACTTTCTAAATAAGGAAACTTTCCTAACTTCAAAACTTTCTAAAAATAGAAGTTTCTAAATTTGGAAACTTTCCAAAAATAGAAACTTTCCTAAAATAGAAACTTTCCCAAAAATAGAAACTTTCTAAAAATAGAAAGTGTGTGTCCTTATGCTGTTCCAATCAAACCGATGCTTGCTGAGTAATGTTCTATGTCTAATTGCAACATGTACAATAGCTATCATACTAAGACTTGACCTAAGTTAGTTATTATTTCGACCTGCTTTATTTATAGGTCGGCGTTGTGATCTTTCTTGATCACTTTACTTTACTTGCTGTTCGCTTGTTTGTGAGATTTCTTCAGTTGCTATTTAAGGTGAGTTATAGTCCCATTTTTCTATTTAAATCTTTTGGGATGAGAATACATGCAATTTATTTTATATTTTGGACAAGTGGAAGTTGGTTTAAATTATTCATTGTGAGTTGAACAAAAATATTCCCTAGTCTGGTAACTGTAATCACTGGTTTCTACTGGTGAACGCGAATCCTATGGATAGATCTATCAGGTTTGACAACCCCATTTCGAGCTAGTCGCGCTAGCAATTTATAATCGGAATGTTTAGTACTTCGTATTTAGTTGAAGATACACTTGTTCGGTGTATATTATTTATTGTGTTTGGCAAGGGTAAATAAAGGGTTAAGTGGTTACCAGGTGGCTCACGGAAAATGGAATAATGTTTTATTATATGTTTTCTAGCATATAATTTGGTGGTTTAAAAGGAGTTTTATGTTTTCAAACATAAATTTTTATTGTTTAAATTAAATATTGTTTGCAATATTAAACCTATAATTCACTCAACATTTTTGTTGACAGTTACTCGCATGTTTTATTCTCAGGTTTATGATTGACTGCTTCCGCTGTGCTTAGAGGGTCTGCATATTTATGATGGCAGCTTTTGTTAAAAATTAACTTGCATTCTATTTTGTTACTTAAAAAGTGGATGTTGTTGACTTTGTTTGGTCAACATTTGGTTAAAGTATTTATGTATAGTTTTTCTAAACTTATACAATTTAGTAGATTTTCTTTATAGGAAATCATTTTTAAATAAAGAATGCAAGGTTGTTTTATAAAATTCATATAGAGTTTCGATCAAGCTGTGGGACCAAGTGACGGAGCCGTTAAGTGTTTTGACGGAGTCGTCACAGTTGGTATCAGAGCGTTGGTTGTAGGGAATTAGGCTGCATTGATGTCGTTACCCGAGTCAATAGGGTGCATTAGTGAGTCTAGTCTACAGCCCGGCCTATTATATATTATTATATGTGATTATTTGTATCGTATTTTTATGTATATGGTTATCACACATACATTTCTATTATGTTCTGAATCCGGGAGGAACTCCCATTCTGATTTAAACGTATTCTCCGACTCATGCGAGTTCATCTTTTATAGGAACGCCTCGGTTAGTGAAACCGAGGGGGTGTCATTCTTGACTTCTGAAATTCTCGACATTTCTACGTCATAATTTGTGTTTATTGATATAACGTTTGAGTTATATTACGCGAGATGTCATTCTTGACTTCTAAAGGCTCGGCATTTCAATGTCAGCTATTGTGTTTGGGTATATAACATTTTTGTTATATTACTTGCCTTTGTGCCGTTGTGCCTATGTGCTTTGGTTTTTGAAAAGGAAAACGTCATTCTTGACTTTTAGAGATTCTGGGTACTTCGAAGACATTCTTATGTCATCGTTACTCCTATTCATTACTTTCGACGTCTTTGTCTCTTGTGCTATCCCTAGCACATTGTTAAGAAATTGTTTTAGGGAAATTGTGTTGAAATTCGAGGTTGACCACGTGTCCTGACCTTATGTAGTGATATTGGAATGGAACTATGAGTTAGTGAAATATAATGGCGTCAGGCCAACGTGATTATATTACGTTAATTCATAAAAAGTCCCAATATTGTGACATGAGGAATAGAAAGTGAGTCAAAGAAAATTTGTACACCACTCATTCAGAAATTCTAACGTTGTTACATGAGTAAGGAAGATACTCATTATCTTATTTGTTGATATACGAGAGACTCATCTTAACCGAACTACTTACCCCATGTTTTATCATTCATAACTCGCTTGTTAGTGACAGCTTCGCACGTGACTAGTTTTGACCCAAGGACTTGTGTCCTGATAAAAGTCAAAACAATATTTAACTCATTGGTTTTCATGACCTCGTAGCATTTATTGATTAGATGTCGCAAGACGATTCAAGTCCTTCACTCGAGCTTTAACGGTCTTACTTCAACTCGTAACCTTTATAATGCGGATACCCTGCTTTTCATTTAAAATTTTTACACATTTGTGTAATTGGGCGGTTCTCGTGAGATTTATGGGCGAATAGAAGTAATGAAATATTTTGTCATGTATACTAATTATAAAATCATATATGTACGTATGAATTCGAATGGATAAATTTACCCTTACCTATTTTGGCTAGTATACACTAAATTGTACCTTCAAAATTATTTTAAAATCACTCATGTCGAGTTGTCTAGTTAACTCAAATTGTTTTACGTAAAATGGTACACGTTGTACATACTTCTAAATTTACTAAGAGCTTCGTTCCATTTATGGGGTTACATCAGACGTTTAAAGTTTTTTCAAAACTTCTTTGATTGATTACATTAGAATTTTCGCATTACTCTACAGAGTGCTTGGATCACAGTTCTTCTCATCCTCCGTTTAAGGATGAAATTTACCATTAAGTTCATTGATAGAAATTCTTACACCAGTTTGGATGTCGGTTTTATAAAATTTGTTGGAAAGTCTTTGCGCCCATAGAATTTTCCCTCTTATGGTTGGACATGGCCGAAACGCAGACCGATAAAGCAAGTTTCTGGGGTACACTCGATGGTCACCCTATTGTAGAAAAGGCGCTAAGTGGGTTTCTACCCCAACTGTTGTTATGGCGGGTATCATGGATATATATTACACTAGACTGATTGAGGAGTTTCTACTCTCAATATTCACTGTCAATCGCAACACCCTCATAAACATCAATCCTAGGATTCAATACTTTGAGGTACACGAAATTATTTTTGGAGATTCATCTCAACCGGAGTCGACCATTCTTTATAACCCATGATTCGCATTCTTTTCATCCGCACATAAATTTAGGAATATGGATGAATCCTAGACTTCCTCGCTCATTGTACACGAAAGTTCACTCTCGTTGAATTATCACACTTTTCGTACGTCTTCCTTTTGAAAATGTAATGAAAATTTACTTTGGAATCTATGATCCTTGTTATCCCCTTTGAGAGAATTGCCATAAACATCCTCGCAAAGGTTGTCATGCTATTCTAGCCCATGTTGTTGATTCCGATAATGAAGAGAAGAGTATTAAGGATGTTCCCATTGTTAGTGATTTTCCCGAGGTATTTCCCGAAGATTTACCTGGTCTTCCGCCGCAACGCGCGGTAGAATTTCAAATCGATCTTGTTCCCAGTGCTGCTCCTGTAGCACGTGCTCCTTACCGACTTGCGCCTTCCGAACTTCAAGAATTGTCGAGTCAACTCCGTGAGTTGTTAGACAAAGGTTTTATTCGTCTCAGTTCGTCCCCTTGGGGAGCTCCTGTTCTTTTTGTTAAGAAGAAAGATGGTTCGTTTCGTTTATATATTGGTTATCGCGAGTTGAACAAGCTTATGGTTGAGAACCGTTACCCTCTTCCGAGAATTGATGATCTGTTCGATTAACTTCAAGGTTTGCCTGTTTATTCTAAGATTGATCCTTGTTCCGGTTATCACCAACTACGGGCTAAAGAAACTGATGTTTCGAAAACTGCTTTCCGCACCCGTTACGGTCACTTTGAATTTCTTGTTACGCCGTTCGGATTGACAAATGCACCTGCTGTGTTTATGGACCTCATGAACCGTGTGTGCAGACCCTATCTGGACATATTCGTTATTGTTTTTATCGACGACATCCTTATTTATTCTAAGAGTGATGAAGAACACGAAGAATATTTGAAGTTGGTGCTTGATTTATTGAGAAAAGAAGAGTTGTACGCTAAGTTCTCTAAGTGTAATTTCTGATTAAGAGAAGTTCAATTCCTTGGATATATTGTTAGTAAACAAGGAATACTAGTTGATCCCGCCAAGATTGAGGCAATTGAAAAGTGGGAAATTCCGAAAACTCCTACTCAAATTCGCCAGTTTCTAAGATTAGCAGGTCATTATAAAAGGTTCATTCAAGATTTCTCTCAAATAGCTAAACCTCTGACTGCTTTAACGCACAAAAGGAAAAAGTATGAGTGGAAGAATGAACAAGATGCTGCTTTTCAAACTCTGCAGGAGAAGTTAACTTCCGCTCCGATATTGTCACTACCTGAGGGTAATGACGATTTTGTTGTCTATTATGATGCATCGCGTCAGGGCTTGGGTTGCGTTTGATGCAACGAAAGAAAGTCATCGCTTATGTGTCATGTCAGTTGACGATCCATGAACAGAATTATACAACCCATGATTTAGTGTTAGGAGCTGTTGTGTTTGCGCTTAAGATTTGGAGACATTATTTATATGGGGTCAAAAGTACAGTGTACACTGATCACAAGAGTCTTCAACATATTCTTGATCAAAAATAGCTAAATATGAAGTAGCGATGACGGGTTGGGACGTTGAATGATTATGATTTCGAACTTTTATATCATCCTTGAAAGGCCAATGTTGTGGCTGACGCTATGAGTCGAAAGGAGAGAGTTGAACCTCGTAGGTTTAGAGCCTTAAATATGACCATTCGAACAAACCTCACAAGGCAGATTCTTGAGGCACAACAAGAAGCCTTGAAGGAGGAAAATTTTGTAACGGGAAGGTCCGAGGCTTGAGTAAATAGTTAGAGGTACAAACCGATGGTACTCGGTATTTTGCGGGATGCCTTTGGGTTCCGAAGTTTGGTGATCTACGAAAACTTGTTTTAGATGAGGCTCATAAGTCTAGGTACTCTATCCATCCTGGTTCAGGAAAGATGTATCGTGATCTTAAAGAGCTGCATTGGTGGCCTAATTTGAAAGCTGATGTGGCTACGTATGTGGCTAAGTGTTTGACCTGTGCTAAGGTTAAAGCTGAACATCAGAACCGTCAGGACTTTTGGTGAAACTTGAAATTTTCGAGTGGAAGTGGGAAGGTATTGCAATGGACTTTATTACGAAGTACCGAGAGTTGTGGGTGGTTACGATACCATTTGGGTGATTGTTGACCGACTCGCTAAGTCAACTTTTTTTTTTCTTGCCAATTAAGGAAACATATTCAATGAAGAAGTTTACTCGTTTGTATTTGAAAGAGATTATTTCGAGACATGGTGTTCCCGTATTGATTATGTTGGACTGAGGCAGTCCTAACAAGGTGCTCTAGGAACTAAATTGGATATGAGCACCGCTTATCATCCACAGACGGATGGTCAGAGTGAAAGGACCATTCAAATGTAGAAAACATGTTAAGAGTGTGTGTTATTGATTTTGGAAATGGGTGGGATAAATATTTGCCGCTGGCTGAGTTTTCTTATAACAGCAGTTATCATGCAAGTATTAAAGCCGCACCGTTTGAAGCTCTGTATGGTAGAAAGTGTAGGTCTCCTGTCTGCTGGAATGAGGTTGGGGATGCTCAACTCACAGGACCAGAGATCATTCACGAGACTACCGAGAATATTGCACAGATTAAGGAAAGATTGAGAACCACCAGGAGTAGGCAAAAGAGTTATGCTGATAAGAGAAGGAACGATATCGAATTTCAGGTCGGTGATCCTGTTATGTTGAAAGTTTCACCTTGGAAGGGTGTGGTACGTTTTGGTAAAAGGGGAAAGTTGAATCCTCGATTTGTTGGAACTTTTGGGATTATTGAGAGAGTTGGACCAGTGGCTTATCGTTTGAAATTTCCACAAGAACTCAGTGCTATTTGTGACGTTTTTCATGTATCGAATTTAAAGAAGTGTTTGGCCGAGGCCAATGAAACTATTCTTTTTGATGAACTTCATGTTGATAAGCAACTACATTTTTTTGAGGAACCTGTTGAAATTATGGACCGAGAGGTTAAGACTCTCAAGCAGAGTAGAATTCCTATTGTTCGAGTTACATGGAACGCCAGACGCGTTCCCGAGTTCACTTGGGAGCGTGAAGTTCAGATGAGGCAGAAGTACCCGCATTTGTTCCCAGATGCTGAGTCAACCCCTGCACCTGCTTAAATTTCGGGACGAAATTTCCGTAACGGGAAGGTACTGTAACGACCCTACTTTTTCCGTTATCTTTTACCGTTAACTATTTAACGACCGTTAATTGTTATTCGTGCCACGTCATTTTTATGACCTATATTATTATTTTTGTAATAATATATTAATTATTATGTGTTATATGAATATTTGTATTCATATTTTAAATTATACGTTCCTACGAGTCGCGGATTTCTATCCGGCGAATCTTTTCGGTTTTCAAACCAACGGTCGAGTTTTTGGGATTTTTAAGTCCTAATTATTTTAAATATGATATTTTGATGTCATATGATTATATATAGTGTTTATATATTTTATTCGTCGCGTATTTATTATCTCTCCGAAAAATCAATCGCGTAGCGGTGTTTTCGCGTTTCGGGTTTTGTTCGGGCGTTCGGGCCACTAGGATTTTGTCATTTATCAAATTGGGTCACTATGGGGCCCACCCCATTCAGTTCTTGGCCGAAATTGTCAAGGGGATGGGGTATTTTTGCCAAACTTTGTAAATTGTGATACATGTTGATCAAAACTCCACAATACTTCTCATTTCAACCTAATTCATTTTTTTTTTTTTTTTGCAAACCCTCTCCTCTCCTCTCATCCTTGCCGTCACCACTACCACTAAACATCATCATCATCTTTCAATTTTTGCTTTAAAGGTTTAGAGCTTTCATCATAATCGGGTTCACCGCATCGTTCTCTACACGTTCATATCCTTCAATTCTTGATTAGGGTATAAACCCTAACCCTAGCTTTTCAATTTTTCATTTATTTTACTGATTTTATATGTTATATTGATAGTATGATGATTACATGTTATTGTATTGATGATTGTATGCGTAGAATTGCTCGATTATGCATGTTTTCGGTTTGATTTAATTGGGACAGCAGCTTTTTCGTGTGTTTCTGACTTTGTAACTGATATAAAAGCTAAAATAAAATATATAAATGAGTTCCTCTCATCAAGACATTAATTTTAGACTCCGGATTCATGTCGTTTCGATTCCCGGAGCCCTAGATATGCTTAATTTGATTTTTGGTAAAGATTGAAAGGTGTTATGGGCAAGAACAAGGTATGGTCCGACTTTGTGATCATCCTTGGTGTCTTTAGGGTGTGTTATTTGGTTAGGACTGATGGTGGGACGAATTTTCATGTTCGGCTCACCTAAATCCGAGCCACGGTTCACCCGTTGTGCCTAAATCACTGTTTTGAGTAAATTGAATTCCCAAGTGTTGTCATGGCTGATATCCACGACCTAGGGACTGTTCTTGGAGTGTTCTTGAGTACAAAATTGTGTCGGGTGGTTTGAGTAGGCGGAGATGCATATGTGGCTCGCCCGAAACCGACACCCGGGGCTCAAGATACGACCCGATGAACTTTTAAACTTAAAACTTATGGTTAATGATTAAACTTATGTTAAAATGAATGGCTTTCATTATTAATAAATTACTTATGATAAAATAAGTAATTATTATTATTTAAGACTTATGATATAAATATTTATTATATCATTTAATTATTAATTATGATTTAATTAACATTTTAATTAAACTTATGATTAATAATACTTTTATTATTAAAGAAAAATACTTATGATAAGTATTAAATTTATTTTTGAGAAATTATTATAAGACTTATAATAAAGATTAAATAATTATTTAATTATTGTAAGACTTAATTATTATTTAATTATGATTTAATTATTAAATACTTATGATTTAATAATTTTAATTAGAAACTTATGATATAATTAATAATTCATTATTAATTTATAATACTTATGATATGAATTAAAATTCATTATTAATTAATAAAACTTATATAATGATTAATATTTAATTAATTAATTAAATACTTATGTTATACTAATTATAACATTTCAACTTATATTAACTTTAATAATTCATTTTATTTAATTAAACTTATGTTATGACATAACTTTACACTTTTGACTTTAATAAACATTATAACCTATGTTATTATTATAACTTACACTTTTCAAATTAATGTTGACTATGTTGACCAAGTTTGACTTTTGAGTTGACTTTCGGTTGACTTTGACTTTCAGTTGACTTCTGTTGACTTTCTAAATAAGGAAACTTTCCTAACTTCAAAACTTTCTAAAAATAGAAGTTTCTAAATTTGGAAACTTTCCAAAAATAGAAACTTTCCTAAAATAGAAACTTTCCCAAAAATAGAAACTTTCTAAAAATAGAAAGTGTGTGTCCTTATGCTGTTCCAATCAAACCGATGCTTGCTGAGTAATGTTCTATGTCTAATTGCAACATGTACAATAGCTATCATACTAAGACTTGACCTAAGTTAGTTATTATTTCGACCTGCTTTATTTATAGGTCGGCGTTGTGATCTTTCTTGATCACTTTACTTTACTTGCTGTTCGCTTGTTTGTGAGATTTCTTCAGTTGCTATTTAAGGTGAGTTATAGTCCCATTTTTCTATTTAAATCTTTTGGGATGAGAATACATGCAATTTATTTTATATTTTGGACAAGTGGAAGTTGGTTTAAATTATTCATTGTGAGTTGAACAAAAATATTCCCTAGTCTGGTAACTGTAATCACTGGTTTCTACTGGTGAACGCGAATCCTATGGATAGATCTATCGGGTTTGACAACCCCATTTCGAGCTAGTCGCGCTAGCAATTTATAATCGGAATGTTTAGTACTTCGTATTTAGTTGAAGATACACTTGTTCGGTGTATATTATTTATTGTGTTTGGCAAGGGTAAATAAAGGGTTAAGTGGTTACCAGGTGGCTCACGGAAAATGGAATAATGTTTTATTATATGTTTTCTAGCATATAATTTGGTGGTTTAAAAGGAGTTTTATGTTTTCAAACATAAATTTTTATTGTTTAAATTAAATATTGTTTGCAATATTAAACCTATAATTCACTCAACATTTTTGTTGACAGTTACTCGCATGTTTTATTCTCAGGTTTATGATTGACTGCTTCCGCTGTGCTTAGAGGGTCTGCATATTTATGATGGCAGCTTTTGTTAAACATTAACTTGCATTCTATTTTGTTACTTAAAAAGTGGATGTTGTTGACTTTGTTTGGTCAACATTTGGTTAAAGTATTTATGTATAGTTTTTCTAAACTTATACAATTTAGTAGATTTTCTTTATAGGAAATCATTTTTAAATAAAGAATGCAAGGTTGTTTTATAAAATTCATATAGAGTTTCGATCAAGCTGTGGGACCAAGTGACGGAGCCGTTAAGTGTTTTGACGGAGTCGTCACATTTAATCATCTAGAAACACAAAATCTCCTGAAAACACCTCGGATTGATAACCGACGATTCAGATATGGCTACATTAAATGCAGACGAAACAGTAAATTTATAGATGGCCTGAATGGCCAAGGGTTTGATGATAAAGAATGGAGTGTTGGGAACGCTCGATAGAAAATTTGGTACTGAAAAACGGATTGAGCTAACCATAAAGGAAACCAAGGACAAATACAAGGAACAAATCCTATATTCAAAGAATCCAGATAACGCTGGATCCAATGAAGTCTTCAATGAATATCTTGCTCCCTATTCATGTTAAAATCTTGCGGAAAAATCTTTCTTCATCAACTTTCGAACTTAGAAATTACAAAATATCATCATAAATATCTTCGATATTTCTGAGGATATTTTCATAAATAATCTTGTCCGAAATTATTTATCTCATCGTGCTATCTGTGTTGCATCATAAAGGAAACTATTTTAGTTTCTAAATTTCTTTAAAATTCGAGTTTAAATTATGAATGATTTCTGGAGAAGTGTTGGGAATTGAAGCATGAGTTAGTATAATATAAAGACGTCAGGCCAACGTGGTTATATTACAGTAAGTCATGCTGAGTTTCTAATGGAATGTGATGATTCATAGATCATAATGTCATCATGTGCCATGTTACATAACTCCTTCATTATGCTTAACTTCTGAACATATCAAGAAAGTATATTCTTGATAATTCCATCCTCAGGAATTCTGGTAATTTGACAAATCAAGTAGTGCTAATACATTCCTTCCTGCTTAGAACATTATAATTATTCGAAACTCTATATCTACAAATTCTGGACTATTATTCGCTTGACTTGAAGTCGGGAAGAGAAAACAAAAGCATAGAGCTTTGAAATTTAAGGGAGAATATAAACCCCGATAATGACACATAAATTACAAACCGTGTATGTCAATGTTTATCGCAACATAAAGACACGGGAGAATAAAAACACCATAACCCCAAGGGCGAAGCAGAAGAAAGCAGATTCTGCTTGTGGAAGTTGGAAAAGGAGAATGAATGTCGCGATAGTAAAGATGAGGACAAGGATTAGAACTGGACTAAGTATTTTTACAATCGTTTGAAAGCATGGATCGAGAAAGAAAGAATTGGAGTGGTGAAAATAATGGAACGGAAGAAGTTCATTTATAGAGAAGATACCAGACAAAGCAATCGAGACAGATAATCGCATTAAATTAAAGAGGATCCTAATTCTCCATAAATCTCAAAGAATCAGATCTTATAGATTTCCAAATTTTCTCTAAACCCCTTGAATTCCGAAATTCAAACCAGACTACGTCAAAAGTTAAGACGCACCTCATTTTCTAAATTCAACCATGACTACATCACCGATAAATCTGCATTTACTCATCTACATCTTTTGTGATAGCTTCCTTCGTACGCTTCACAAAATCGAATCATGTTATCTATATTAATCAATAATGATAAAACTCTAACTCATATTCGTTATGAAAACATTTTTATGTTAGCCATGACGACCTCACTCAAATTTCGGGACGAAATTTCTTTAACGGGTAGGTACTGTAGTGACCCGGAAAATTTTGACTAATTTTAAATCAAACTCTCGCTACGATATTGTATTTTCAACACGATAAGCAAAGTTTGTTAGGTTGAGTCTCAAAAATGTTTGAATTGTTTCATATATTCAATTGACCTTCGACCAATTTCGACGATTCACGAACAGCTATCTGTAAATATATATATATATATATATATATATATATATATATATATATATATATATATATATATATATATATATATATATATATATATATATATATATATATATATATATATATATATATATATATAATAATAATTTGAAATATTATTTGATAAATATATGATTTAATTTTAGGAAATAAATATGTAAAATAATATGCGATGTAATGAAAACTACTATTATAAATATATAGATATGTATATATAAATATTTCTTGTAAATATATAAAATTATATTAAATCTAATTGTTTAAAAATATATAATATATTTATTTTAGTAGTTAAAACTTGCTATTTAAAACTGTTTGCATATAGAAAGAGAATATATTAAAAATATTTGATTTCGAGCCTAATTGGTAAACGTCAGTGACACTCGGTTGATATTTTGTTAGTTTTAATATAGATATTGTACATGTTCATGAAGGATTGAAATAAATGTTGGACTGTAAATTGATTACGAAGATTTTAGATTTGTTAAAAAAATATTTTTATCTTTTTAAGTTTAAATATTAGTACTCCGTACATATAAATTGGAACAGGAAATAAATAATTATCGAACCTTTTTGATCAGGTTTCAAACAGTTAATGAGTGAAATAATTAAATATATTTAATCTAAAAATTTGGGATTTTTAGGAGCACTTTTATATGTTAACTGTTTAGCATTAGACGCGATATAATACTTCATGAAAAATTGTCGGCACATAATTACAATATATCATTGGCTGCTTCACTATTCTATCTTTGCAATTCACAAATTGCACGTTTAAAATTTCTAGGTGCTATAGATATTATTATTTTATTATTATTTAATTATTGATGTTTGCTTTATGATATGTTATACTGATCCATCCACATATCTAGTCTACTATATTTTCTTTCTTTTGATTCTTCCCCACTAAATGGACTACATATATTATATATATACATAAGAGTGATAGTTATAATCATGTAGATAACCCACCAATTTGCTTTCTTTTACTCTTCATGATCGACTAAACCCATCACCAACCAACTGAAATTTTTTTTTTTGTTTAATCACAAATCAAGAATCATTGCCCATTTATAATTCCGTTCAACATCTTCAACCCACAACTCTTCTTCTTCTTCGAAAACCAAACACCACAAACCCAACACATATTAAATCATTGCTCAATCTTATTCCTAATAATACTCAAATCATTTATCTTTACTTACTTTAAATTTTCTGTTTCTTTGATGTCGAGCAAAACCAAGAACCCAAAAACCCTCACCCTCCATTTTACTAAAGCTGTACTCGATCATCGTTCTCAGTCTTTTGCTACTGCTATCCTCTTCTATTTTTATTTTTGTTCGAACCATGAACCATCATAACTTCACCACCGCCACCCTACACCTTCACTCTCCACCATGTAACCACCACCGTAAACCATCACTATTAGAACCATCACTAAACCCACTTTTATGTTGCTATTCGAAAATTTTTTTATTGTTTCGGTTAGAAACCACAACCATAACCTACCAAGAACAATCTCCATCTCTCTCCCTCTTTTCCTCAAAACACGACTCACCACCTTTGTACAACCGTCACCATGAACACCACAACCTACTGTTTTAATACTGTTTTTGTTTTGGATTCGAAAACCACCAAACCCATTACCGCTGCAGTTATGTAAACCACACACAACACTATCAATATATATTTGAATTAGCAATCTTCGAATAACTTTATCCATTAACACTGCTTTAGCGTGTTTACTTGTGTTCTTTTTGGCCAACAAAACAACCCCACACATACCGTTAATAATTGCTATTTGATTTAGCTGCGCTATTTTTTTTTACTTCAATTCGTGCAGTATGACCAGCCTAGCAAACAACTAAGCCCAACTTTGTTTGTGATGTACCAGTCCATTAAAAAAACGGCCCATATTACTCTTTTCCACTGGAACGAAACTGGTAACGAGATTAACAGTGTAAATAACACGATATTCATGCAAGGCTTGTCTAGGTTTAGTTATTTAATTGGGGAAGTTGATGGAGGAAGATACCGAAGACGATAAACAGTGAAGAAGACGATTCTTGATGATGAGTTTCAATTGTTGAAAGTGTTTCCCGTCTTCCTTTCGAACATCACAACAACCCATTTTTTTTATGTTGCTACAATAACAATTAGATACTTAATAATGGTGACTGTGATGATAAGAACAACGATGATAAAGGTTAAGGATGTGGTTTGATTTATGGACTCTGGTCGATGTAAGGAAGGAAGAATAAAACAAAACCGAAAGGGAAATGGTTTTATAGTTTTGGGATGATTAAATTCCAGGAAAACAAAAAGGGGTGGAGTGGTTAATGGTGTTATTGGATTAGCGAGAGATCGGGGGATCAAACCCGGGATGGGGCACTATTTTTTTTTAAAAGCCTTTTTCTGTTGAGGTAGAATTTTTATTTATTATTATTATTATTATTATTGTGATAATTTACTTATGAATTTCTAATGCTAAAATAATTAAAGAACATAGTTAATGATAATTAAGAATTAAAAGTAAAAATAATCATGTTATGGTTATGACTTAAAAATGAAAATATATGTATAAATGATAAGTATTTTCACTTTTATTAACAATATTATTATTTTTAACATTATTATTATTATTATTATCATTTTTACTACTATTAATATCATTATTATTATTATTATTACAATAAAAATTAGTTATATAAAAATATATTTAACGAACACTATATTAATATTCTTCTAATAAAGATTAATTATTTATTTAAAATCATATAAAATAAATATATTCATTAAGCTATTAACAAAATATATAATTCACTAAGATAACATCGAGATCACTAATAATATATAAATTTGTTCCATTTCCATTATATGTGTTAATATATATATATATATATATATATATATATATATATATATATATATATATATATATATATATATATATATATATATATATATATATATATATATAAATGATATAGGTTCGTGAATCCGAGGCCAACCCTGCATTGTTCAGTTCTATCGTATGCATATATTTACTACAACATATCGTATTGTGAGTTCATTTGCTCCCTTTTACTCTTTACATTTTTGGGACTGAGAATACATGCACTATTTTTACAACTGCTTTATTAAATACTTTTGAAATATATTTTGAACTGAGAATACATGCGCTATTTTTACAACTGCTTTATTAAATACTTTTGAAATATATTTTGAACTGCGAATACATGCAATGCTTTTATAAATGTTTGACGAGATAGACACAAGCAAAACATTCCTTGAATGAATTATTATGCAGACAGAAGTTCTGCGGATTATTATTGAATTATGTGGACATGATAATTGCCACGATTGAATTATGTGGACATGATAATTGCCACCATTGAATTATGTGGACATGATAATTGCCACCAATTGATGAGAATGTTATGTATCGAGAGAATGATTTTTATACACAGGTTATGTGTGTTAGTTTTTGTGCACGAGATATGTGTACGGTTACTAAGATTTATGTAAATGATTTTGTACATGAGAAAGGTGTACTGTATTTAAAAGATATCGCATGTACATTACAGGTGGGTATAGGATTCGGGCCCATTTGTACCATGCAGCATTTAAATCTTGTGGTCTATCAAAATGATGAATTTTATTGTTTATGCTAAACTTATGAACTCACCAACCTTTTGGTTGACACTTTTAAGCATGTTTATTCTCAGGTATGAAAGAAACCTTCCGCTATGCATTTGCTCATATTACATGGAGTCGTTCATGGCATATAGAGGTCCGTTCATCGCAATGGTACCAGATGTTATTGTATTCGTTCAAGAGAATTTGGACGGGGTATGACATGCATCACCGGGATTCACCAACAACTTTAAAAACAGGGAAGTTTGTCGACTTAAAAAGGCTTTATATGGTCTAAAACAATCGCCACGAGCTTGGTTTGGGAGATTTACTTTACTTATGAAAAAAATATGATTTTAAACAAAGCAACTCGGATCATACTCTCTTTTTTAAACGAAAAGGAAATTTAATTAAATGCTTAATCATTTATGTGAATGATATGATAATAACCGGAAATGATAAAGAGGAGATTTCTAACTTAAAATTGAACTTATTTAAAGAATTTGAAATGAAAGACTTGGGCATACTTAAGTATTTTTGGGGATTGAGGTATTACGATTCCAACATGGAATATTTATCTGTCAAAAGAAGTATGTTCTTGATTTTCTTGCAGAAACATGTATGATTGATTGCAAACCAGCTGATACTCTAATGATTCCAAACCAAAAGCTATATATGGAAGATGAAGCTGATCTTGCTGATAAAGGGCAATACCAAAGGATGGTGAGAAAACTCATCTATCTTGCTCACACTCGGCCTGATATAGCACATGCAGTTAGAGTTGTGAGTCAATTCATGCATCAACCACAAGTTCACCATATGGAAGCTGTAATGAGAATCATCAGATACTTGAAGAAAACAGCAGATCATGGAGTTGTTTTTAAAAGATATGGACACCTTAAGACTCAAATATATACAGGTGCAAGCTGGGCTGGAGAAAAAGGGAATAGAAAATCTACATCCGAATTCTTCACACTTGTCGGGGGTAACCTAGTTTCATGGAGAAGAAAGAAATAAAAAGTTGTCTCACTCTCAAGTGCCGAATCAGAATTCAGAGGGATAGCAAAAGGAGTAGTTGAAGCATTATGGATTAAAAAGTTACTAACAGAGATTGAGTTCCCGCCAAAAGAAACTATTCAGATTATGTGCGACAATGAAGCTGCAATAGCCATCTCAGAGAATCTAGTTCAACATGACCAAACAAAACATGTTGAAGTGGATAGACAATTTATCAGAGAAAAACTCGATGCCGAAATTATTTCTCTATCACATGTCAGATCAGAAGACCAATTGGCAGACATCCTCACCAAATCAGTCAACGGAAGACTCTTCAGTGAAGTTCTTGGCAAGTTGAATATCGGAAACCCCACTATTCAACTCTAGGGGAAGTGTTAGAATGCAGTCAAGACAAGTCAAAGAAAGTCAACTTACCTTTTATAGTAAGTTGACTTTAGGATCAGAAGAATACTCTTCATCACTTCCTGTTTTGTTCAAGTTACAAGACCACATTGGCAACATCAACCAGGCATCAACGGCAACCATCAAAGGAATATTTCCTTATTTGAAAAAGGGGTTCAAAAATATATGTGATGACCCATCCAAATCCATTTGGACGAATACATCATTCATTGATTTCATAGTGAGGTTTTGACCTCTACATGATACGTTTTGTAAACATTGCATTCTTTTGAAAAGGCATACCATAAATGAATATCTAATTCCAAGGTTTTTGACATCTGATGATTTCTACGTATAGACAATTACCGTATATAATAGTTTACAATACTACATCCGTTGACAATGCAGTCAAAAAAGATACATGGTGATGATTTTGAGAATGCAAAGTTTTCTTGAATAAAGCATGTATGACTCCATGTGAAATGTCCCGTTCATATTGATTATAAACGTTCCATATTAATTGATTTCGTTGCGAGGTTTTGACCTCTATATGAGATGTTTTTCAAAGACTGCATTCATTTTTAAAACAACCATAACCTTTATTTTATCAATAAAAGTTTCAAAAGCATTACGTAGATTATCAAATAATGATAATCTAAAATATACTGTTTACACACGACCATTACATAATGATTTACAATAGAAATATATTACATCGACATATGTTTCTTGAATGCAGTTTTTACATAATATCATACAAACATGGACTCCAAATCTTATCCTTATTTTAGTATGCAACAGCGGAAGGTCTTAATATTCACCTAAGAATAAACATGCTTTAAACGTCAACAAAAATGTTGGTGAGTTATAGGTTTAACCTATATATATCAAGTCGTAACAATAGACCACAAGATTTCATATTTCAATATACATCCCATACATAGAGATAAAAATCAATCATATGGTGAACACCTGGTAACTGACATTAACAAGATGCATATATAAGAATATCCCCATCATTCTGGGACACCCTTCGGATATGATATAAATTTCGAAGTACTAAAGCATCTGGTACTTTGGATGGGGTTTGTTAGGCCCAATAGATCTATCTTTAGGATTCGCGTCAATTAGGGTGTCTGTTCCCTAATTCTTAGATTACCAGACTTAATAAAAAGGGGCATATTCGATTTCGATAATTCAACCATAGAATGTAGTTTCACGTACTTGTGTCTATTTTGTAAATCATTTATAAAACCTGCATGTATTCTCATCCCAAAAATATTAGATTTTAAAAGTGGGACTATAACTCACTTTCACAGATTTTTACTTCGTTGGGAAGTAAGACTTGGCCACTGGTTGATTCACGAACCTATAACAATATATACATATATATCAAAGTATGTTCAAAATATATTTACAACACTTTTAATACATTTTGACGTTTTAAGTTTATTAAGTCAGCTGTCCTCGTTAGTAACCTACAACTAGTTGTCCACAGTTAGATGTACAGAAATAAATCGATAAATATTATCTTGAATCAATCCATGACCCAGTGTATACGTATATCAGTATTGATCACAACTCAAACTATATATATATTTTGGAATCAACCTCAACCCTGTATAGCTAACTCCAACATTCACATATAGAGTGTCTATGGTTATTCCGCAATATATATATAGATGGGTCAATATGATAGGTTGAAACATTGTATACGTGTCTATGGTATCTCAAGATTACATAATATACAATATAAGTTGATTAGGTTATGGTTGGAATAGATTTATTACTAACTTTCACGTAGGTAAAATGAGTAGTTTTTATCAATCTTGTTTTACTCGCCATTTCTTCGTTTCTAATCCGTTTTGAGTGATTCCAGTGGCCACGGTTTCGTATTGAACTTAACTTTATGAATTTAAACAGAAAAAGTATAAGTTTATAGTCGAAAATACAAGTTACAAGTCGTTTTTGAAAGAGGTAGTCATTTTCGTCAAAAGAACGACATCTTGATGACCATTTTGAAAAACATACTTTCACTTTGAGTTTAACCATGATTTTTGGATATGTCATGTTCATAAGAAAAATCATTTTTCCAGAAGTATAGCTTTTAAATCAAAGTTCTTCTTAGCTTTTAATTATCCCAACCAAAACAGCCCCCGGTTGTACTACGACGGCGTATATCCAGTTTTATGGTGTTTATCGTGTTTCCGGGTTTTAAATCATTAAGTTAGCATATCATATAGATATAGAACATGTGTTTAGTTGATTTTAAAAGTCTAGTTAGAAAGATTAACTTTATTTGCGAACAAGTTTAGAATTAACTAAACTATGTTCTAGTGATTACAAGTTTATAACGTTGAATAAGACAGCTTTTTCTGTATGAATCAAATGATGTTATGAACATCATTACTACCTCAAGTTCCTTGGATAAACCTACTGGAAATGAAAAAAATGGATCTAGCTTCAAAGGATCCTTGGATGGCTTGAAAGTTCTTGAAGCAGAATCATGACACGAAAACAATTTCAAGTAAGATTTCCACTCGAAATAAGATTGTTATAGTTATAAAAATTGAATTAAAGTTTGAATATGATTATTACCTTGTATTAGAAAGGTAACCTACTGTAAGTAACAAAAGTTTCTTGATCTTGGATGATTACTTGGAATGGATTTACAAAACTTGAAAGTAAACTTGCAATCTTGGAAGTATTCTTGATTTTATGAAACTAGAACTTTTGGAATTTATGAAGAACACTTAGAACTTGAAGATAGAACTTGAGAGAGATCAATTAGATGAAGAAAATTGAAGAATGAAAGTGTTTGTAGGTGTTTTTGGTCATTGGTGTATGGATTAGATATAAAGGATATGTAATTTTGTTTTCATGTAAATAAGTCATGAATGATTCCTCATATTTTTGTAATTTTATGAGATATTTCATGCTAGTTGCCAAATGATGGCTCCCACATGTGTTAGGTGACTCACATGGGCTGCTAAGATCTAATAATTGGAGTGTATATACCAATAGTACATACATCTAAAAGCTGTGTATTGTACGAGTACAAATACGGGTGCATACGAGTAGAATTGTTGATGAAACTGAACGAGGATGTAATTGTAAGAATTTTTGTTAAGTAGAAGTATTTTGATAAGTATCTTGAAGTCTTTAAAAAGTGTATGAATACATATTAAAACACTACATGTATATACATTTTAACTGAGTCGTTAAGTCATCGTTAGTCGTTACATGTAAGTGTTGTTTTGAAACCTTTAGGTTAACGATCTTGTTAAATGTTGTTAACCCAATGTTTATAATATCAAAAGAGATTTTAAATTATTATATTATCATGATATTATGATGTACAAATATCTCTTAATATGATATATATACATTAAATGTCGTTACAACGATAATCGTTACATATATGTCTCGTTTCAAAATCATTAAGTTAGTAGTCTTGTTTTTACATATGTAGTTCATTGTTAATATACTTAATGATATGTTTACTTATCATAATATCATGTTAACTATATATATAACCATATATATGTCATCATATAGTTTTTACAAGTTTTAACGTTCGTGAATCACCGGTCAACTTGGGTGGTCAATTGTCTATATGAAACCTATTTCAATTAATCAAGTCTTAACAAGTTTGATTGCTTAACATGTTGGAAACACTTAATCATGTAAAATAACAATTTCATTTAATATATATATATATATATATATAAACATGGAAAAGTTCGGGTCACTACAGTACCTACCCGTTAAATAAATTTCGTCCCGAAATTTTAAGCAGTTGGAGGTGTTGACGTATCTTCTGGAAATAAATGCGGGTATTTCTTCTTCATCTGATCTTCTCGTTCCCAGGTGAACTCGGGTCCTCTACGAGCATTCCATCAAACCTTAACAACTGGTATCTTGTTTTGCTTAAGTCTTTTAACCTCACAATCCATTATTTCGACGGGTTCTTCGATGAATTGAAGTTTTTCGTTGATTTGGATTTCATCTAACGGAATAGTGAGATCTTCTTTAGCAAAACATTTCTTCAAATTCGAGACGTGGAAAGTGTTATGTACAGTCGCGATTTGTTGAGGTAACTCAAGTCGGTAAGCTACTGGTCCAACACGATCAATAATCTTGAATGCTCTAATATACCTTGGATTTAATTTCCCTCATTTACCAAATCGAACAACGCCTTTCCAAGGTGCAACTTTAAGCATGGCCATCTCTCCAATTTCAAATTCTATATCTTTTCTTTTAATGTCAGCGTAGCTCTTTTGTCGACTTTGGGCGGTTTTCAACCGTTGTTGAATTTGGATGATCTTCTCGGTAGTTTCTTGTATTATCTTCGGACCCTTAATCTGTCTATCCCCCACTTCACTCCAACAAATCGGAGACCTGCACTTTCTACCATAAAGTGCTTCAAACGGCGCCATCTCAATGCTTGAATGGTAGCTGTTGTTGTAGGAAAATTCTGCTAACGGTAGATGTCGATCCCAATTGTTTCCGAAATCAATAACACATGCTCGTAGTATGTCTTCAAGCGTTTGTATCGTCCTTTCGCTCTGCCCATCAGTTTGTGGATGATAGGCAGTACTCATGTCTAGACGAGTTCCTAATGCTTGCTGTAATGTCTGCCAGAATCTTGAAATAAATCTGCCATCTCTATCAGAGATAATAGAGATTGGTATTCCATGTCTGGAGACGACTTCTTTCAAATACAGTCGTGCTAACTTCTTCATCTTGTCATCTTCTCTTATTGGCAGGAAGTGTGCTGATTTGGTGAGACGATCAACTATTACCCAAATAGTATCAAAACCACTTGCAGTCCTTGGCAATTTAGTGATGAAATCCATGGTAATGTTTTCCCATTTCCATTCCGGGATTTCGGGTTGTTGAAGTAGACCTGATGGTTTCTGATGCTCAGCTTTGACCTTAGAACACGTCAAACATTCTCCTACATATTTAGCAACATCGGCTTTCATACCCGGCCACCAAAAATGTTTCTTGAGATCCTTGTACATCTTCCCCGTTCCAGGATGTATTGAGTATCTGGTTTTATGAGCTTCTCTAAGTACCATTTCTCTCATATCTCCAAATTTTGGTACCCAAATTCTTTCAGCCCTATACCGGGTTCCGTCTTCCCGAATATTAAGATGCTTCTCCGATCCTTTGGGTATTTCATCCTTTAAATTTCCCTCTTTTAAAACTCCTTGTTGCGCCTCCTTTATTTGAGTAGTAAGGTTAGTGTGAATCATTATATTCATAGATTTTACTCGAATGGGTTCTCTGTCCTTTCTGCTCAAGACGTCGGCTACCACATTTGCCTTCCCCGGATGGTAACGAATCTCAAAGTCATAATCATTCAACAATTCAATCCACCTACGCTGCCTCATATTCAGTTGTTTATGATTAAATATGTGTTGAAGACTTTTGTGGTCGGTATATATAATACTTTTGACCCCATATAAGTAGTGCCTCCAAGTCTTTAATGCAAAAACAACCGCACCTAATTCCAAATCATGCGTCGTATAATTTTGTTCGTGAATCTTCAATTGTCTAGACGCATAAGCAATCACCTTCGTTCATTGCATTAATACAAAACTGAGACCTTGCTTTGATGCGTCACAATAAATCACAAAATCATCATTCCCTTCAGGCAATGACAATATAGGTGCCGTAGTTAGCTTTTTCTTCAATAACTGAAACGCTTTCTCTTGTTCATCCTTCCATTTAAATTTCTTCCCTTTATGCGTTAATGCAGTCAAGGGTTTTGCTATTCTGGAAAAGTCTTGGATGAACCTTCTGTAGTAACCAGCTAGTCCTAAAAACTGGCGTATGTGTTTCGGAGTTTTTGGGGTTTCCCACTTTTCAATAGTTTCTATCTTTGCCGGATCCACCTTAATACCTTCTTTGTTCACTATGTGACCGAGGAATTGAACTTCTTCCAACCAAAATGCACACTTTGAAAACTTAGCGTACAATTCTTCCTTCCTCAATACTTCTAACACCTTTCTCAAATGTTCACCGTGTTCTTGGTCAAGGTATGGTCCACACACTCGGTTCATAAGGTCCATGAACACAGATGGTGCATTAGTTAAACCAAACGGCATTACCATAAACTCGTAATGACCGTAACGTGTTCTGAAAGCAGTCTTTGGAATATCATCTTCTTTCACCCGCATTTGATGATACCTGGAACGTAAGTCAATCTTTGAATAAACATACGAGCCTTGTAGTTGATCAAATAAGTCGTCGATTCTCGGTAGTGGGTAGCGGTTCTTGATGGTAAGTTTGTTCAACTCTCGGTAGTCGATACACAACCTGAATGTATCATCTTTCTTCTTGACAAACAAAACAGGAGCTCCCCACGGTGATGTGCTTGGTCGAATGAAACCACGCTCTAAAAGTTCTTTTAATTGGCTTTGCAGTTCTTTCATCTCGCTGGGTGTGAGTCTGTAAGGAGCACGAGCTATTGGTGCAGCTCCTGGTACAAGATCTATTTGAAATTCAACAGATCGATGTGGAGGTAGTCCCGGTAATTCTTTCGGAAATACATCGGGAAATTCTTTTGCGACGGGAACATCATTGATGCTCTTTTCTTCAGTTTGTACTTTCTCGACGTGTGCTAGAACAGCATAGCAACCTTTTCTTATTAGTTTTTGTGCCTTCAAATTACTAATAAGATGTAGCTTCGTGTTGCCCTTTTCGCCGTACACCATTAAGGGTTCTCCTTCTTCTCGTACAATGCGAATTGCATTTTTATAACATACAATCTCTGCTTTCACCTTCTTCAGCCAGTCCATGCCAACTATTACATCAAAACTCCCTAACTCTACGGGTATCAAATCAATCTTAAATATTTCGCTACCCAGTTTAATTTCTTGATTCCGGCATATATAATCTGCTGAAATTAATTTACCGTTTGCTAATTCGAGTAAAAATTTACTATCCAACGGCGTCAATGGACAACTTAATTTAGCACAAAAATCTCTACTCATATAGCTTCTATCCGCACCCGAATCAAATAAAACGTAAGCAGATTTATTGTCAATAAGAAACGTACCTGTAACAAGCTCCGGGTCTTCCTGTGCCTCTGCCGCATTAATATTGAAAACTCTTCCGCGGCCTTGTCCATTCGTGTTCTCCTGGTTCGGGCAATTTCTAATAATGTGGCCCGGTTTTCCGCATTTATAACAAACTACATTGGCATAACTTGCTCTGACACTACTTGCTCTGCCATTACTCGTTCCGACACCATTTGTTCCTTTCGTTCTATTAACCCCTGGTCTGTAGACCTCACACTTCGTCGCGCTATGATCATTTCTTTTACACTTGTTGCAAAATTTGGTGCAGAACCCCGAGTGATACTTTTCACACCTTTGGCATAGCTGCTTCTGATTGTTGTTGTTGTTGCGGTTATTATTGTTGTTGCGGTTATTATTATTGTTGGGATGATTGTTGTAGTTGATGTTGTTGTTGTTGTTGTTGTTGTTGTTGTTGTTGTTGTTGTTGTTGGGCCGTTTGTTGTAGTTGCGATTGATGTTGCGATTGTTGGGATAGTTGTTGCGATTATTGTTGTAATTGTTGTTGTTGTTGTATTGGTGATTCTTATCACCGTTTTCCTCCTACTTTCTTTTAACTTGCTTCACATTGGCCTCTTCAGCAGTCTGTTCTTTAATTCTTTCTTCAATCTGGTTCACTAGTTTGTGAGCCATTCTACATGCCTGTTGTATGGAGGCGGGCTCATGTGAACTTATATCTTCTTGGATTCTTTCCGGTAATCCTTTCACAAACGCGTCGATCTTCTCTTCCTCATCTTCGAACGCTCCCGGATACAATAGGCAAAATTCTATGAATCGTCTTTCGTACGTGATAATATCAAATCCTTGGGTTCGTAACCCTCTAAGTTCTATCTTGAGATTATTGACCTCGGTTCTGGGACGGTACTTGTCGTTCATCAAGTGCTTGAATGCTGACCACGGTAGTGCTTAAGCATCATCTTGTCCCACTTGCTCTAGATAGGTATTCCACCATGTTAATGCAGAACCTGTGAAGGTATGCGTAGCGTACTTCACTTTGTCCTCTTCAGTACACTTACTTATGGCAAACACCGATTCGACCTTCTCGGTCCACCGTTTCAATCCGATCTGTCCTTCGGTTCCATCAAATTCCAAAGGTTTGCAGGCAGTGAATTCTTTGTAGGTGCATCCTACATGATTTCCTGTACTGCTAGATCCAAGGTTATTGTTGGAATGTAGCGCAGCCTGTACTGCGGCTATGTTTGAAGCAAGAAAGGCACGAAATTCCTCTTCGCTCATATTCAAGGTGTGTCGAGTAGTCGGTGCCATTTCCTTCAAAATAGTCAAATGAAACGAGTTAATCATATAGAATATCAAGAGTAGTCAATAGTATTTCGTAGCGTAATATGAACTTATTTATAAAAGCTCTTTCTTCATATTAGCGTTTTATACTCTTTAATTCGGGTAGTACCTACCCGTTAAGTTCATACTTAGTAGCTAACATACCATTTCAACTACTACAATTCTATATGAAAAACTAATCACAAAAAAAATATATATATATATCATATTCAAACCTTTATACAATAACTTGCAAACTTACAATACCGCTTTTTTTTTTACATATAGCATGAAATATAGCACATAAAACTTTGATACAAAGTAGTTGCGAAGATAATTCTAGTTAATAAATAAGGCATTCAGCAAAGGCAATAAAGACACGTAATTCATACGTCCAGAAACAAGTCATGCATTCTGGTTTTACTAGGACTACTTCTCATCCTTGGTCTTGTGGAACATAACCGTTAAGACTCAAATATATACAGGTGCAAGCTGGGCTGGAGAAAAAGGGAATAGAAAATCTACATCCGGATTCTTCACACTTGTTGGGGGTAACCTAGTTTCATGGAGAAGAAAGAAACAAAAAGTTGTCTCACTCTCAAGTGCCGAATCAGAATTCAGAGGGATAGCAAAAGGAGTAGTTGAAGCATTATGGATTAAAAAGTTACTAACAGAGATTGAGTTCCCGCCAAAAGAAACTATTCAGATTATGTGCGACAATGAAGCTGCAATAGCCATCTCAGAGAATCTAGTTCAACATGACCAAACAAAACATGTTGAAGTGGATAGACACTTTATCAGAGAAAAACTCGATGCCGAAATTATTTCTCTACCACATGTCAGATCAGAAGACCAATTGGCAGACATCCTCACCAAATCAGTCAACGGAAGACTCTTCAGTGAAGTTCTTGGCAAGTTGAATATCGGAAACCCCACTATTCAACTCTAGGGGAAGTGTTAGAATGCAGTCAAGAGAAGTCAAAGAAAGTCAACTTACCTTTTATAGTAAGTTGACTTTAGGATCAGAAGAATACTCCTCATCACTTCCTGTTTTGTTCAAGTTACAAGACCACATTGGCAACATCAACTAGGCATCAACGGCAACCATCAAAGGAATATTTCCTTATTTGAAAACGGGGTTCAAAAATATATGTGATGACCCGTCCAAATCCATTTGGACGAATACATCATTCATTGATTTCATAGTGAGGTTTTGACCTCTACATGATACGTTTTGTAAACATTGCATTCTTTTGAAAAGGCATACCATAAATGAATATCTAATTCCAAGGTTTTTGACATCTGATGATTTCTACGTATAGACAATTACCGTATATAATAGTTTACAATACTACATCAGTTGACAATGCAGTCAAAAAAGATACATGGTGATGATTTTGAGAATGCAAAGTTTTCTTGAATAAAGCATGTATGACTCCATGTGAAATGTCCCATTCATATTGATTATAAACGTTCCATATTAATTGATTTCGTTGCGAGGTTTTGACCTCTATATGAGACATTTTTCAAAGACTACATTTATTTTTAAAACAACCATAACCTTTATTTTATCAATAAAGGTTTCAAAATGAAATGACCCGTCCTAATCCATCTGGATGAAGTCATTAACATTTGGTCCCATTGCGATGATCGACTCCAAGTAATGTCCTTAAAATGAGCAAATGCACAGCGGAAGACTTAATTCGTACCTGAGAATAAACATGCTTAAAAGTGTCAACCAAAAGGTTGGTGAGTTCATAGATTTATCGTATCAATTATTTCAATATATTAATAGACCACAAGATTTCATAATCATAAACATAATACACTCTCAAGTGTATGTAAAGCATTCTAAGTGGTTGAGCACTTGGTAACCATACTTAACATTTAATCACGTCGCATATTCCCTTTATTATGAAATCTCACTACACCGTACCAAGTGTTCACCGAAATGAAGTACTGTGCAACCGTTGAATACTGGTCATCCAGTTCGGTTGGGGTTGTCAGGCCCGATAGATCTATCAACAGGATTCGCGTTTACAATACCCATGTAAATAGTAGTTACCAAGCTACAGGGAAGTATGCCAGTGGTACAACTCAACGTAGAATATATTTTTAAGTACTTGTATCTATTTTGTAAACATTTATAAAAGCAGCGCATGTATTCTCAGCCCAAAAAATATATATTGCAAAAGCAATTAAAAAGGGAGCAAATGAAACTCACCTGACAACTTCAGAAATAAATCACAGAGATGTGACCGAATATCAGAATGCAAGTAACCGTAGACCTCAACCTAGAGAACATATGTTGGTCAATAAGTATCTAATAAGCTAGGTCAGTCCATAGGGTAAGTATAGTCCTATTGCTCAAGTCCGACTCATAAATTTAGCAAAAGTCAACGCAAGTCAACGCAAGTCAAACTAAGTCAAATGTAAGTCAAACGCAAGTCAAGCACAGTCAACATGGTTAACACAAGTTAAAATCTCATAATATTACTCAACTTGGTCAAATAGTCAAACATAGGTCAAACAACACGTTTTAGTTCATAAATGGTCAATTACACAATCATAGTTTATTGTCATGCATAACGTTCATGTACATGTAGCAAACTTCGCATAATATCTCATAGCACAAAATTCATGGTAACATGGCAAACTCCAGATCACAAATAGACTTAAAATAGATTCCAAAAAGTCCAGCCAGGGTCTCATACTATGTCTACAAGTCGGGAATCAGAAGGGGTACATTTATCATTTACTAAATCAGTTTCTGACCGCGCACTGATATCGTAATGGCTATAACTGGAGCTAGGGACATGGAATTAATACAAGGTCAGTGGCCATGGTTTAAGGACAAGTCAAAATATAACATATCCAAAAATAAGTAACTTTGGTTTAGCCAATTGGTACAGTTTATTCAATAAATTTGGATGTCCTGTTTTAGTTCATTTCAGAAATTACCAAAACTATGGCCCTAGTGTGCACAATGCATAAGTTTTCAGAGTTTGCAATAAACTAAACATATATCACATATCATGTAAAGATTCATATTCCAGAAGCATTAATGTTAATTCACAAAACACAAATCACAGAGTACAAATCAGAGAACAAGTGGAAGATTCGATCCTAGTTTAGCTAGTCACTTTCGCATGCAATTAGCCGAAGATATAGATACAATTAGACCATGATATCTACACGAAAAGTGAATTAATTTCTGTGTATATTTCAGATATGAAAAGATCTCATCTCATAAGTCAATACATTTTAGCATACAAGTCCGTTTTCATGCATGTGCTGGAAAAATCTACCTTTTCATTCGATTAGGCATAACACGAGTTTTACTCAAACAAATGACATGATATCCTAGTGTAACCTGAGTGTTTTTGAATTTTCTATCCAATGGTAATCAAAACATAATCCAATTCGTGACCCATCAATACCAGTTTTCTGATCAAGCATAAAAACACAACGATAATTCAAACGGTCATAACATAAGCATACGGAAACGAAATCAAGCGAATCCAAAGTCTAAAATCAATAGTTTTTCATGAGGATTATGAATATCACATAATATCATGCAATTTAAAAATTCAAATTTCTGTTACCATCAAATACAAATTCGTGATTTATCAAAAAGTCATCAAACGATCAAATTAACGAATACTATCATGCATACATACAAGGACTTGAGCACTAGACACTATATCTACCCTAAAATGTAAAAAAAACATGAAAACCTAAAAATTGGAGTTTTTTAAACTTACCCTAATCAAGAAATTGTTGGTATATATGTGTAGAGGTCTTCGAGAGGAGTCCGAATATGTAAACGATTTTATGATCAAGTGATTATTGAAGGTGTTCTTGAGTGATTCTTTCTATGGTGTTTATGTATTGTTTTTGAAGCTAGATTATGATGGGTTTTTGCTGAGATGAGGAGGTTGAGAAGAGATTTCAAGTGTGTGTGTTTTATAGAGTAAGAAATGAGGATTAGAATTGAAATGGAAATGGTTAAGTGTGTATGTAGTTAGGCGTCATTTTTGATTCCTCATAAAGGGATTCCTAAGTTGAATTTTGAGCTAGAAGTTTAATACTAGAAGTTAAGAAATGTTTAAACATGTTTCCCCATGATTAATAGGTTGAAAATGATGTTTTACTATTGGTATATATGAATAGTAAATACATCTAGAAATTGTATATAGTACATGTCTCATGAGTCATATATAATAACAAAGATGTCATTTTCCATGATAAAAGGTTGAAAATGATGTTTTCCTATTAGTATATTCCAATAGTAAATACATCTAGCAACTGTGTATAATACGGGTATAAATACCGTATGAATACGAGTAGAATTCTTGAGAAAATCGAATGCGAATACGAGTATAGCTATCTTTGTTGAGTATAAATATGTTAGTACAAGTATTTAAGTCTTTCAAAAGTGTGTATATTACATATTAATACAATACATATATATATTCATTTTAACATAAGGGTTATTACGTCGTTAAGCGTTACATATATATAATGTTTCGAAACCCTTAAGTTAGTAGTCTCATTTTATATATATAACCCATTGTTAATATACTTAATGAGATACTTAATTATCATATATTCAAGTTAGATATAATCCATATATATCCATATATATACATAATTATATAATTAATACAAGTTATGACGTTCGTGAATTGTCGGACAAATGGATGGTAAACTGTTTGTATAAAACTCATTTTTAAAAGTTTTAAAACTTGTCAAAATTCATTGCTTATCATGACGAAATCATATAGAGAATTGGTTTAAAATAAGTTAAAATTTTCCGGGTCGTCACAGTACCTACCCGTTAAAGAAATTTCGTCCCGAAATTTGATCTAGGTCGTCGTGGCTAACAATAAGAATGTTTTCATGATGAATATGAGTTGATAAATAGAGTTTCATCATTGTTGAGTAATATGGATAAAACAATTCGGTTACGCGAAGAGTATAAGTGAAGCTATCGCAAAGGATTGAAATATAGAAATAGAAATTCGTCTTATCTTTTGACGTAGGTTGATTTCCAGAATTCAGGGAATTTAAAGAAATCCTCTAATCAGAAAGGAAATGTAATAGCACGATCTGATTTGTTAAATTACCAGAAATCATGGAAAGATAGAAATATCAAGAAAATATTTTTCTTAACACGTTTAGAGGTTAAGTAGAATGAAAGAGTCGTGTAACATGGCACCTGATGAGGATATGATTTGTGAACCATCATCACGTTCCATTAGAAATTCAGCATGACTTACTGTAATATAATCACGTTGGCCGGGCATCATTATATTATACTAACCCATGCTTCAATTTCTAACACTTCTCTACAATTCATTCATAATTTATACTTAGATTTTACAGAAGTTTTCAATATAATGGAATACAGAAAACACGATGAGGTAGATAATTTCGGACAAGAATATTTATGAAAATATCCTCAGAAATATCGAAGATATTTATGATGATATTTTTTTGAATTTCTAAGTTCGAAGGTTGATGAAGAAGAGTTTTCCGCAAGATTTTAACATGACTTCGGAGAATGATATTCTCTAAAGATTTCATCAGATTCAGAATTACCTGGATTATTTGAATATAGGGTTTGGTCCTTATATTTGTCCTTGGTCTCCTTCATGGTTAGCTCAATTCATTTTTTTTTCAGTACCAAATTTTCTATCGAGCGTTCCCAACATTCCATTCTTTATCATCAAACTCTTGGCCTTTTAGACCATCTACGATTTTGCTGTTTCCTTGGCATTTAATGCAGCCATATCTGAATCATCGGTTATCTATCCGGGATGGTTTCAAGAGAATTGTGTTTTTAGATGATTAAACGCTGATGGTAATATGGTGAAATATAAAATGTTTTCCGGTAATAATAAAAGAGCACGCATATATATCAAGATTATAATAAGGTATTTCGAATGAAAAGTCGAAGTTGACTTGCTGGAGCTGTGACAAAATTGGCTAATTTGGAAATGAATTGTAATGTTATTTTTGATAATAACGATGCCAAAGGAGCTAGCACAGATACGTGTTAAACATTTACTCAGGTTCCGAGGGTTTTTCGGGTGCATAATTATATGCATCAATCTTCTCTTCTGTAGATGAAGTACGGTTGGTTCATCTTCTCGATTGAGGTGTTTTCAAGAATCATGAAAAGATTTGAACATGGATTGGAATCGTCAAGATTCAAATGAGGTTTAAGATGAAATCAAGTAGCAAACTTGAAGAATTGTTTAGTTTCATATGTTATAATTAATATTTTAATTCATTTTAATTATCCAAAGTTAGTAGTCCAATAGTCCAATAGTTCATATATAGTTTAATATATAACATTCGAATTAATTAATACGTATCGTGACCCGTGTACCGGTCTCAGTATTGATCACAACTCAAACTATATATATATTTTGGAATCAACCTCAACCCTGTATAGCTAAATCCGTCATTTGCATATAGAGTGTCTATGGTTGTTCCAAGATAAATATATAGATGGGTCAATATGATATGTCGAAACCTTGTATACGTGTCCCGTTATTTAAAGTGCGTAAAATAATTACAGAAATTAAATGACAATAAATAAAATTGCGAGAATGTAAATTGCGATAATTAAATTGCGATAAATAAAATGTAACCAGTTAGCTAGGAACAGTTAGCGTGGATTCTTAATAATATTTCAATTAGTTAGCTCGTTTGTTTCTAACAAATTTTACTTTGTCCGATGTTTTCTTCATTATGCCACTTGTTGGATTTTGATAGGTCAAAATCCAAATATGAAATTGAACGAAAATGGATTCTGTGGTGAACGGATACGTATATCTATAGATACAAGTAGGATAGTGACTGACTGTTGAATCAGAGTCGAGGAATGTACAGTGTAACTGATTAATGTGAAATCTAAATATTCCTCGGGTATTACCTACCCGTTAAAATATTTTCACCATTAACAGTTTGTACAAAAGAATTTTAATTACAATCTTTATGAAAATATACTTACATATATATTTTCTTCAGATGTAATCATGGATTTAATGAGTCAATAAGATATTAAACTCATTTGATTTATCGTTAATACTAGATTACATAATCTCTAAAACTTTAGAAATTACATAATCGCCATGTCGAGCGAAGATAATCGATGTAGAACGATATGTAGAATGAAGATAAAGTAGATAGAACGATGCGTAGAACGATGATTATGCTCTAGGTACAGAATGAGATATTGAGGCGTGTGATGTTGAAACTTAGGTTGTTGGTGGTACTGGTGGTGCCGGTGATGTTGCTGGAGCTGTTAAGTTTTGCACCATATTCTCTAAATTGATTACTCGAGCGCGAAGTTCGTTGACTTCTTCTATTACACCGGGATGATCGTCGGTCGAAACTAGCGGATGAATAAGGTTTAGAATTTTATATAGAATATAATCGTGGTGAGATATTCGGGAAATGAGGGTGAAAATGGTGTTTCGGACTGGTTCGTCGGTAAGTGCTTCTGGTTCATCGCCAAGAGGTAAGTTCGGTTGGTGAAAAAGATCGCCTTCTTCGCATCTCCAGTGATTAAGTCGACTACGAACCCATCAGATGAATTGGGGATGGCTGATTGATTGATTAATTCTAGTGACACCGCTTTCGGAGCTTAGGTGAATATCCATGTCGGAATAGCTATCGAAATCTGAGGGACTCGAACTGGTTGAGGGATTCATCTCGTACGATCAGATGAAGGATTTTCGATAGGAAATAGATTATAGGATGTAGATTAGTACCCTGTAATACATCATTTACATATGCATATATAATACTAAAATCCCATAAGTTACGGAGGAATCTACGGAAGCTGTCAGGCAAAGGTAACAATAACATATACGCTAAGATATGAATTTTGTCTATACACTATTCATGCAGTCAATGCAGTAAAATGTGTCTAGACTAAGAATGATAAGCAAATAATTTTCGACACTAAATGATAAGCAAAACTTTTGACATGCAGACACGGTCGAAGTCCAGACCCACTAATGCATCTAAACAACTATCAGTTAGACACACTAATGCAAGACCTGGTTCGCTAAGACCACCGCTCTGATACCAACTGAAATAACCCGTCCTAATCCATCTGGATGAAGTTATTAACATTTGGTCCCATTGCGATGATCGACTCCAAGTAATGTCCTTAAAATGAGCAAATGCACAGCGGAAGACTTAATTCGTACCTGAGAATAAACATGCTTAAAAGTGTCAACCAAAAGGTTGGTGAGTTCATAGATTTATCGTATCAATTATTTCAATATATTAATAGACCATAAGATTTCATAATCATAAACATAATACACTTGCAAGTGTATGTAAAGCATTATAAGTGGTTGAGCACTTGGTAACCATACTTAACATTTAATCACGTCGCATATTCCCTTTATTATGAAATCTCACTATACCGTACCAAGTGTAGTCACCAAAATGAAGTACTATGCAACCGTTGAATACTGGTCGTCCAGTTCGGTTGGGGTTGTCAGGCCCGATAGATCTATCAACAGGATTCGCGTTTACAATACCCATGTAAATAGTAGTTACCAAGCTACAGGGAAGTATGCCAGTGGTACAACTCAACGTAGAATATATTTTTAAGTACTTGTGTCTATTTTGTAAACATTTATAAAAGCAGCGCATGTATTCTCAGCCCAAAAATATATATTGCAAAAGCAATTAAAAAGGGAGCAAATGAAACTCACCTGACAACTTCAGAAATAAATCACAGAGATGTGACCGAATATCGGAATGCAAGTAACCGTAGACCTCAACCTAGAGAACATATGTTGGTCAATAAGTATCTAATAAGCTAGGTCAATCCATAGGGTAAGTATAGTCCTATTGCTCAAGTCCGACTCATAAATTTAGCAAAAGTCAACAAAAGTCAACGCAAGTCAAAGTAAGTCAAATGTAAGTCAAACGCAAGTCAAGCACAGTCAACATGGTTAACACAAGTGAAAATCTCATAACATTACTCAACTTGGTCAAATAGTCAAACATAGGTCAAACAACACGTTTTAGTTCATAAATGGTCAATTACACAATCATAGTTTATTGTCATGCATAACGTTCATGTACATGTAGCAAACTTCGCATAATATCTCATAGCACAAAATTCATGGTAACATGGCAAACTTCAGATCACAAATAGACTTAAAATAGATTCCAAAAAGTCCGGCCAGGGTCTCATACTATGTCTACAAGTCGGGAATCAGAAGGGGTACATTTATCATTTACTAAATCAGTTTCTGACCGCGCACTGATATCGTAATGGCTATAACTGGAGCTAGGGACATGGAATTAATACAAGGTCAGTGGCCATGGTTCAAGGACAAGTCAAAATATAACATATCCAAAAATAAGTAACTTTGGTTTAGCCAATTGGTACAGTTTATTCAATAAATTTGGATGTCCTGTTTTAGTTCATTTCAGAAATTACCAAAACTATGGCCCTAGTGTGCACAATGCATAAGTTTTCAGAGGTTGCAATAAACTAAACATATATCACATATCATGTAAAGATTCATATTCCAGAAGCATTCATGTTAATTCACAAAACACAAACCACAGAGTACAAATCAGAGAACAAGTGGAAGATTCGATCCTAGTTTAGCTAGTCACTTTCGCATGCAATTAGCCGAAGATATAGATACAATTAGACCATGATATCTACACGAAAAGTGAATTACTTTCTGTGTATATTTCAGATATGAAAAGATCTCATCTCATAAGTCAATACATTTTAGCATACAAGTCCGTTTTCATGCATGTGCTGGAAAAATCTACCTTTTCATTCGATTAGGCATAACACGAGTTTTACTCAAACAAGTGACATGATATCCTAGTGTAACCTGAGTGTTTTTGAATTTTCTATCCAATGGTAATCAAAACATAAGCCAATTCGTGACCCATCAATACCAGTTTTCTGATCAAGCATAAAAACACAACTATAATTCAAACGGTCATAACATAAGCATACGGAAACGAAATCAAGCGAATCCAAAGTCTAAAATCAATAGTTTTCATGAGGATTATGAATATCACATAATATCATGCAATTTAAAAATTCAAATTTCTGTTACCATCAAATACAAATTCGTGATTTATCAAAAAGTCATCAAACGATCAAATTAACGAATACTATCATGCATACATACAAGGACTTGAGCACTAGACACTATATCTACCCTAAAATGTAAAAAAAAACATGAAAACCTAAAAATTAGAGTTTTTTAAACTTACCCTAATCAAGAAATTGTTGGTATATATGTGTAGAGGTCTTCGAGAGGAGTCCGAATATGTAAACGATTTTATGATCAAGTGATTATTGAAGGTGTTCTTGAGTGATTCTTTCTATGGTGTTTATGTATTGTTTTTGAAGCTAGATTATGATGGGTTTTTGCTGAGATAAGGAGGTTGAGAAGAGATTTCAAGTGTGTGTGTTTTATAGAGTAAGAAATGAGGATTAGAATTGAAATGGAAATGGTTAAGTGTGTATGTAGTTAGGCGTCATTTTTGATTCCTCATAAAGGGATTCCTAAGTTGAATTTTGAGCTAGAAGTTTAATACTAGAAGTTAAGAAATATTTAAACATGTTTCCCCATGATTAATAGGTTGAAAATGATGTTTTACTATTGTTATATACGAATAGTAAATACATCTAGAAATTGTATATAGTACATGTCTCATGAGTCATATATAATAACAAATATGTCATTTTCCATGATAAAAGGTTGAAAATGATGTTTTCCTATTGGTATATTCCAATAGTAAATACATCTAGCAACTGTGTATAATACGGGTATAAATACCGTATGAATACGAGTAGAATTCTTGAGAAAATCGAATGCGAATACGAGTATAGCTATCTTTGTTGAGTATAAATATGTTAGTACAAGTATTTAAGTCTTTCAAAAGTGTGTATATTACATATTAATACAATACATATATATTCATTTTAACATAAGGGTTATTACGTCGTTAAGCGTTACATATATATAATGTTTCGAAACCCTTAAGTTAGTAGTCTCATTTTATATATATAACCCATTGTTAATATACTTAATGAGATACTTAATTATCATATATTCAAGTTAGATATAATCCATATATATCCATATATATACATAATTATATAATTAATACAAGTTATGACGTTCGTGAATCGTCGGACAAATGGATGGTCAACTGTTTGTATAAAACCCATTTTTAAAAGTTTTAAAACTTGTCAAAATTCATTGCTTATCATGACGAAATCATATAGAGAATTGGTTTAAAATAAGTTAAAATTTTCCGGGTCGTCACACAAAAGCATTACGTAGATTATCAAATAATGATAATCTAAAATATACTGTTTACACACGACTATTACATAATGGTTTACAATAGAAATATATTACATTGACATATGTTTCTTGAATGCAGTTTTTACATAATATAATACAAACATGGACTCCAAATCTTGTCCTTATTTTAGTATGCAACAGCGGAAGCTCTTAATATTCACCTGAGAATAAACATGCTTTAAACGTCAACAAAAATGTTGGTTAGTTATAGGTTTAACCTATATATATCAAATCGTAACAATAGACCACAAGATTTCATATTTCAATATACATCCCATACATAGAGATAAAAATCATTCATATGGTGAACACCTGGTAACCGACATTAACAAGATGCATATATAAGAATATCCCCATCATTCCGGGACACCCTTCGGATATGATATAAATTTCGAAGTACTAAAGCATCCGGTACTTTGGATGGGGTTTGTTAGGCCCAATAGATCTATCTTTAGGATTCGCGTCAATTAGGGTGTCTGTTCCCTAATTCTTAGATTACCAGACTTAATAAAAAGGGGCATATTCGATTTCGATAATTCAACCATAGAATGTAGTTTCACGTACTTGTGTCTATTTTGTAAATCATTTATAAAACCTGCATGTATTCTCATCCCAAAAATATTAGATTTTAAAAGTGGGACTATAACTCACTTTCACAGATTTTTACTTCGTTGGGAAGTAAAACTTGGCCACTGGTTGATTCACGAACCTATAACAATATATACATATATATCAAAGTATGTTCAAAATATATTTACAACACTTTTAATACATTTTGACGTTTTAAGTTTATTAAGTCAGCTGTCCTCGTTAGTAACCTACAACTAGTTGTCCACAGTTAGATGTACAGAAATAAATCGATAAATATTATCTTGAATCAATCCACGACCCAGTGTATACGTATCTCAGTATTGATCACAACTCAAACTATATATATATTTTGGAATCAACCTCAACCCTGTATAGCTAACTCCAACATTCACATATAGAGTGTCTATGGTTGTTCCGCAATATATATATATATATATAGATGGGTCGACATGATAGGTCGAAATATTGTATACGTGTCTATGGTATCTCAAGATTACATAATATACAATATAAGTTGATTAGGTTATGGTTGGAATAGATTTATTACTAACTTTCACGTAGGTAAAATGAGTAGTTTTTATCAATCTTGTTTTACTCGCCATTTCTTCGTTTCTAATCCGTTTTGAGTGATTCCAGTAGCCACGGTTTCATATTGAACTTAACTTTATGAATCTAAACAGAAAAAGTATAAGTTTGTAGTAAAAAATACAAGTTACAAGTCATTTTTGAAAGAGGTAGTCATTTTCGTCGAAAGAACGACATCTTGATGACCATTTTGAAAAACATACTTTCACTTTGAGTTTAACCATGATTTTTGGATATAGTTTCATGTTCATAAGAAAAATAATTTTTCAATAAGTATAGCTTTTAAATCAAAGTTCTTCTTAGCTTTTAATTATCCCAACCAAAACAGCCCCCGGTTTTACTACGACGGCGTATATCCAGTTTTATGGTGTTTATCGTGTTTCCGGGTTTTAAATCATTAAGTTAGCATATCATATAGATATAGAACATGTGTTTAGTTGATTTTAAAAGTCTAGTTAGAAGGATTAACTTTATTTGCGAACAAGTTTAGAATTAACTAAACTATGTTCTAGTGATTACAAGTTTATAACGTTGAATAAGACAGCTTTTTATGTATGAATCGAATGATGTTATGAACATCATTACTACCTCAAGTTCCTTGGATAAACCTACTGGAAATGAGAAAAATGGATCTAGCTTTAAAGGATCCTTGGATGGCTTGAAAGTTCTTGAAGCAGAATCATGACACGAAAACAATTTCAAGTAAGATTTCCACTCGAAATAAGATTTTTATAGTTATAGAAATTGAATTAAAGTTTGAATATGATTATTACCTTGTATTAGAAATATAACCTACTGTAAGTAACAAAGGTTTCTTGATCTTGGATGATTACTTGGAATGGATTTAGAAAACTTGGAAGTAAACTTGCAATCTTGGAAGTATTCTTGATTTTATGAAACTAGAAATTTTGGAATTTACGAAGAACACTTAGAACTTGAAGATAGAACTTGAGAGAGATCAATTAGATGAAGAAAATTGAAGAATGAAAGTGTTAGTAGGTGGGATATGTAATTTTGTTTTCATATAAATAAGTCATGAATGATTACTCATATTTTTGTAATTTTATGAGATATTTCATGCTAGTTGCCAAATGATGGTTCCCACATGTGTTAGGTGACTCACATGGGCTGCTAAGAGCTGATCATTGGAGTGTATATACCAATAGTACATACATCTAAAAGCTATGTATTGTACGAGTACAAATACGGGTGCATACGAGTAGAATTGTTGATGAAACTGAACGAGGATGTAATTGTAAGCATTTTTGTTAAGTAGAAGTATTTTGATAAGTGTCTTGAAGTCTTTCAAAAGTGTATGAATACATATTAAAACACTACATGTATATACATTTTAAATGAGTCGTTAAGTCATCGTTAGTCGTTACATGTAAGTGTTGTTTTGAAACCTTTAGGTTAACGATCTTGTTAAATGTTGTTAACCCAATGTTTATAATATCAAAAGAGATTTTAAATTATTATATTATCATGATATTATGATGTACGAATATCTCTTAATATGATATATATACATTAAATGTCGTTACAACGATAATCGTTACATATATGTCTCGTTTCAAAATCATTAAGTTAGTAGTCTTGTTTTTACATATGTAGTTCATTGTTAATATACTTAATGATATGTTTACTTATCATAATATCATGTTAACTATATATATAATCATATATATGTCATCATATAGTTTTTACAAGTTTTAACGTTCGTGAATCACCGGTCAACTTGGGTGGTCAATTGTCTATATGAAACCTATTTCAATTAATCAAGTCTTAACAAGTTTGATTGCTTAACATGTTGGAAACACTTAATCATGTAAAATAACAATTTCATTTAATATATATATATATATAAACATGGAAAAGTTCGGGTCACTACACCATGCACATATCTTGTATAACGTGTAAGCAAACAGCGGAAGACTTCTAGGAACCTGAGAATAAACATGCTTAAAAGTGTCAACACAAAGATTGGTGAGTTCATAGTTTTAGTGTTGCGCAAAATCTGTATATAAAGGTGGATCACAAGATTTCAGTTGTTTCATCCAGAAACGTTTATCAAAATGTTCTACAAAATTGAGCACCCTGGTAACTAAACCTTAACGTTATAATAAGTACCCCTGTTTTAACATACATGCAACCAACATGTACAATACATGCAATCCAACATGTACTAAACTCAAATAGCATACTTCTGTTTTATAGTTCAGGCTAGGGTTTCTATAACTGGAATAGACGGGGATGTCAAGCCCTATGGATCCATATACTACTACTCGCGCCCACCAGTTCTTATAACTGGCAGTTACTAGTTATCAAAGCTAAGGTATTTTTGGTTTAAACTCAGTGTAGAATTTAGTATGTACTTGTATCCATTACGTTTAAAATAAAGTGCATGTATTCTCAGCCCAAAAATATAGATTGCAAAAACAATTAAAAAGGGAGCAAATGAAACTCACCTTAGCAGCACATAAATTCATTCACCGAAATGTGACTGAAACTCGGAATGCAAAGTAATCGTAGATCTCAACCTAGAGAACATATGTTGGTCAATAAATGTCTAACAAGCTAGGTCGGGTCATAGTGTATCACAATCCTAATGCTCGAGACCAACATGCAAAAGTTAACAAAAGTCATCTCAAAAGTCAACCTGAACCAATATGATCTTTAAATCTATACATGTTTATTAACATAATATAAGTCTTGATAATTGAACGAATTTATAGTTTATCAAACTCAAAATATTATTTATTTCAGTAGCTATATTATATTTGAATTATCATGACAATCGAAAATATGTTATTATTTCACATAGCTTTCCAATACTTGTAAAATCAGATTATAGTGTTTATAAAGCTTTAAAACATGATAAGACAGTCAACTTTGACAATTGTTCAACAAAACGAGACGTACCTTATATTGAAATTCATTTACTCGATTAGTAATATCTAAAAATCCAATTTATCAATCTCATAGACAAATTGTTTAAATATTAATTTATAGTTTCAAACACAATTTCAATTAACGTCAAACATAATTCAGTTGACCATATCTTTTAATCCGTTCATCGAAATCACGCGATTTCTAAATGAAAAGTTAATAATTTTTCGCCAGCTTTCCAAAAACATGCATATCATATACTTTATATCAGTAGCATATGTATCAAATTCGTGATCTGTCATAAACTATTTAACGACAAAATTTAGCATACAAGCATGCATAATCCTAAATACTCGAGCACTAGTCAGGGATACACTATTAATATATAAAAGTTAAGATATGAGTGCTCACGTATCAATATTGTGATTCAATATTGCAGGAAAGTACGTAGACGCAACGGAGATGATAAACGCTAGGTTGACCTCCCAAGCTATACTCCCGAACCATACCCATAACCTCCATAGCTATAACTCTTAATTTACTTAGCTCTATCCCTCTTGAAAAACTCGTCGTAGTATTTTATGTATAATAATACTAATAATAATACTACTACTACTAATAATAATACTACTAATAATAATAATTAATAATAATAATAATTATAATAATTATAATTTATATATATATAGAAAGGTTCAAGAGATAGACGATTGAAATGAATGAATCACAAATTGCAAAAACGTTCGATTTATAAGCACTTGACACCACCTACCACACCATGCGATCGCATGGGCTTGAAGGTGTGTGGCCATGCGATCGCATGTCCTCTTGATACAGCTCATATTCCATTTACAAACTCTGCCGACACTCTCGTTAATAATATATGTATAATATTTAATATATAATATATTTAATCTTTAGAATTAATTAAATATTATATTATATTTTTGTGCATAGTTGATTGGTAATTTTTACACCGATGAATTGTACGTTGACGCTCGACTTATGTATCAGTTTCGGTTTTTTGAACGTCCTTTTGTACGCTTAGAAAACTTGTACTTTATGTTTCGCGACGTGTACCTTTATCAATAATTAGGCTTATTTCACCAATGAGTATACTAATTAAAATGTAACTTATACTTTTGAGTGTTAAGGTCATTTGCTTCCTAAAATCATCGTCCAAATATATATATATAATAATATTATTTTAAATCTAAACGTTTTATGACTAAGTTATTATTATATTTTTATCACATTATAAAAATATATATATATATATATATATATATATATATATATATATATATATATATATATATATATATATATATATATATATATTCATGTCTAGTTAGAAATATTTGTTCGTGAATCGTCGGTCAAAATCATATAAATTTTAAATTTAAATTTGGTCGGAAATTTTCGGGTCATCACAGTACATACCCGTTAAAGAAATTTCATCCCGAAATTTGATAGAGATTGTCATGGCTAACAATAAAAATGTTTTCATGACGAATATGAGTTGATAAATAGAGTTTCATCATTATTGACTAATATAGATAAAACGATTCGATTATGTGAAGCGTACGAGTGAAGCTATCACAAAAGAGTGAAGATGAGTAAATACATGTTTGCCTTAACTGGTTACGTAGTCACGGTTGATTTCCGGAATTCAAGGGATTTAGAGAAAATCTTCATAATAAGATTTGGTTCTTCGGTAATTAAGGAAATTAGGATCTTCTTTGGTTAAGTGCAATAATCTGTTTTGATTGCTCTGTCGGATATTTCACTATAAATCCACTCCCTTCGTTTCCTTATTTCTACAGCTCACACATTCTTTTCTTTCTCCCTCAATTCATACTTTAAAGCATTCGTCAATATGCTCCATCCCGTTCTAATTCTTGATATACTCCTAACTTTCATATCTATCATTCTTCTTTTTCATCTACCGCCGGAAGAATCTATTCACTTCTACTATACTCTTGGTTTTATAGTGTTTTTAGTTCTCCCGTATCTTTACGTTGCAATACTTATTGATATACACGGTTTGTAATTTATGTGTTGTCATCGGGCTTTATATCTTTCCTTATTTTTCGGAGTCCCTGCTTCTGTCTTTCTATAATCATTGACATCCACAGTTAATGCCCTCTCTTATTTGCTGCGATTTATACTCCCATTTCTATTTCGGAGCTTCATGCTTTTGTTTTCTTCTTCCCGACTTCAAGTCAAGCGAATAATGGTTCAGAATTCGTAGGTATGGAGTTTCGAATGATCATAATATACAAAAAAGAAAGGAAAGGTAATAGCACGATTTGATTTGTCAAATTATCAGAATATCCAGAAAAGACCGAATCATCAAGAAAATATTTTCTTGATAGTTTAGAGGTTAAATAGAATGAAAGAGTTATGTAACATGGTTCATGATGAGGATATGATCTGTGAACCTTTATCACGTTCTATTAGAAACTCGGCATGACTTACTGTAATATAATCACATTGATCAAGTGTCATTATATTATACTAACTCATGCTTCAGTTCCCAAGACTTTTTCAAAAGATTTATAATTTAAACTCGAAGGTTTACAGAATATAGAAACTAAACAGTTTCCTTTATGATGTAATACAGATAACGCGAGGAGATAAATGATTTCAGATAAAGATAGTTATGAAAATATCTTAAGAAATATCGAGGATATTTATAATGAAAGACATGATGATATCTTAGAACTTCTAATATCGAAGGATGATGAAGAAGATTTATCCGTAAAGGTTTAGAGTCAGGAGCAAGTATTCATTAATGACTTCAGCAGATACTGAATCATTTGGATTCTTTGAAGACAGGTTTAGTCTTTGTGATTTGTCCACAGCCTCCTTCATGGTTTGCTCAATTCGTTTTTCAGTACCAAATTTTCTCTTTTTCCGAGCTTTGCCAACACACTATTCTTTATCGTCAAACTTTTGGCTGTTAAGGTCATTTACAGTTTTTGCTGCTTCATCAGCTTTTTCAACATTCAGAATGTTGATTTGTAGACTGGTTGCTTTTCAGATTTTCAGAATGAAAGCTTATAATTCTAAGAGATGAATGTTATATGTATACATATGATGTTCTAGTACAGTTTTGAATTCAAAGTATGGCATTTGAAAGATGTAAGAATCTAAGAGTGATGTCTTCTTTTAAATCTTGGCTTGGATTCTGATTTTTAAAAAAAAAATCAGAATATGTAATCAAATTTGGATTAGAATGGTTGTTTTGATTTCTATGAAAGAATGTATATCGTTGTGAAAGTAGTGAGTATAGTTGATGATTTGTTGAATCAGAATCGAAGAATGTAACATATTAATTGTGAATTTATATATCTCTCGGGTATTACCTACCCGTTAAAAGTTTCACAAGTAATATTTTGTTCCCGAGAATTTTATTAGTCTTTATAAAAATATATGTATGTATATTTTCTTCAGATGTAATACAGATTTAATGAGTTAATATCATATTAAGCTCATTTGATTTCCGACTGGATTAGAAATGAATAATCTCTAAAACATTAAAGATTTCATAATCTTCGCGGAGTATTTGACTAATGTAATCAATACTTCGTTATTCTGTTTTATTGATAATTCCTCAGTGAATCATGTTGGTGCTTATGGAACTCTTACTAACTTCGCAAGATACGAATGATATTTTCTAAAAAGTTTCAAGTACATCGAAAAGGAAAGTGTAAAATCAAACATGTATTTGAATAATACACTTGATTTATTATGAAATGGAATCTATTAAGTCGAAGCAGAGATTATAGTTAACGATTGTTAATTCATTAACGAAGGATGTACATCATAGCATATTAATAACATGAACTAACTGAGTAGTTAAGATTCACATGTAATAGCTTAGTACGAAAAGACTTATTTTGATCTCAAAATTCATATATATATAAAATATACATATAATTTCTTCAGAGGGAATGAGTTAATACTTCATAACTCGTTGATGCGATATACGCGTTGTTGATTAGTGATGATGTTTGCGATGATTATGGATCTGGCGAAGCTTGTGATGTTGTAGATGTTGCTGATGCTGACGGTACAGACGGTGCTGGTAATGCTGACGGTATTGTTGATGCTGCTGGTAAAACAGATCTAGCTTGTAAATCGTGCACCATTCTGATCAGGGTTTTATTTCATCATTTTTATTTGCTCTCTCATCTGGTTTACAATTAGAACTAGAATAAGTAATCTCTAAAACTTTTAGAAACTACATATTCTCTGCAGAATATTTATTCGATGAAGTTATGAATCAATACTTCATCGTTTGTGGTTGTTGGTATTCCTTGGTATCTATGGTGCGTATGACGTTGATGTTCGAGGTACAGATTGTGATGTTGAGGTGTGGGATGCGGATGTTGTTGGTGGTGGTGGTAATGATACTGTTGGTGTTGATGATGGTGGTGCTGTTGATGCCGGTGATGCTGCTGGCGCTTGTAATCTTTGCACCATATTCTCCAAAGCCACTACCCGAGCGCGAAGCTCGTTGACTTCTTCTACTACACCGGGATGATTGGCGGTTCAGACAAGCGGATGAATAAGATCTAGAATTTGAGATAGTATATAATCATGACGAGATACTCTGGAGATGAGAGAGAAAACGGTATTACGAACAGGTTCGCGGGTAAGTGCTTCAGGTTCGCCGCCAAGAGGGGAATGTGATGGATGGAAGGGATCACCTTTTTCTTGTCTCCAATGATTAAGTAAGCTATGAACCCATCCTCAATTCATCCAGAATAGATGATGGCTAATTGGTTACTCCATTCCGGTCACACTGCTTTCGGAGTTCAGGTGAATATCCATATCGGAATAGCCGTCGGAGTTTAAGGAATTTGAACTAGATATGGGATTCATCTTGTATAATTAGAGAGATGATTTTTGATATGAAATAGATTATAGAATTTAGATTGGTACTCTTCAATACATAATTTACATATGTATATATAATACCAAAGTTCCATAAATCACGGAGGAATTTTCGAAAGATGTCAGGAAAAGTTTACAGTAACAGATATGTTAAGATATGAATTCGTCTGTATACTATCTATGCAATAATTGTAGTAAGACGAATCTAGACTATAGAATGATAAGCATGTAATTTCTGACAAGAAATGTTAAGTAAAACTCGGTAAAAACAGATACGGTCATAGTCCAGACTCACTAATGCATCCTAACAATTACCAGTTAAACACACTAATGCAAATTCTAGTTCCCTATGACCTTAGGCTCTGATGCCAACTGTGATGACCCGTCCAAATCCATTAGGACGAATACATCATTCATTGATTTCATAGTGAGGTTTTTGTGACGACCCGGAGATTTCCGACCAAATTTAAACTTAATCTCTATATGATTTTGACACGATAAGAAAAGTCTGTAATGGTGAGTCTCGAAAACTGTGGAACTATGTTCATATATTCATTTGACCCTTGACCATTCCCGACGATTCACGAATAATTATGTGTAAATAAATATGTAAATATAAATGTAAGTATATATATAATAATAATTGGAGATAATGAAATATAATATAAACATTAAAGTTAAATATGAAAAATAAGATATAAGATAATTAAATTGAATCTATATCTATATATATATATATATATATATATATATATATATATATATATATATATATATATATATATATATATATATATAACTTTTATACATAATTGATATTATATGTATATTGTAATAAATATAAAATATATGAATATTAACAATTCAAATATGTATATATAAATATTAAAATAAGTACATATAATGATTTGGAATTATAGAATGCAGTTTAATCATCTGAATTAAATAACTAAAATAATATAATTAAGTTATTACTAAAATGAATCTAAATATAAATATATATGATTTCGGTACATAATTATTATATGTACAATGTATATGCATTAAAATGTATAAGAAATTAATACTCAATATAAATTATTACACAATGCATATTATATAGTATAATCAATAAAATATAATACCAATATATTTAATTTAATTATAAAAATAAGTTGTTATAAATATTACTTTCAATACTAATATCAATACTAGTGTTATTAATATTACTATTTTTAAATATATAATCTATAGATATAATTTGGATACATATAAATGTTATAGTATTATTATTACTCATATTATTATTATCATTAATAATATTAATTTAATTAGTATTATTATTATTATCATTAATAATATTATTAATATCAATTTTTATAGTTATTATTATCATTATTAACATAATTACTAAAAATTATCATTTTTATTATTATTATTACTTTTATCATTTTTCTTATTAGTGGTATTATTTTATGATTAGTATTAATATTATTATTATTATTATTATTATTAATTCTATTATTATTATCATTATTAGTATTTTTCTTTTATATATTAATGTATTATTATTATTAATATTAATATTAATTATTAATGTTAATCAGTTTTTCATCGATCTAGTCCTATATTTTTTCTCCTTATCAATATTCGTTTTCTAACTGATAAAATCCAAATGGTCGAATCACTTTATCATTCCCAAACAAAATTGGTTAGAGGTCCTTATCCTTCCTTTTTAATTTTTTTTTATATATTCTCTTCACTAATTAAAATTAATGGCGACTATATCTGTACATATATAACGATCAATTGCTGAGGATATTAGGGAAAATATTCAATTATCCATCAACAACATCAAATTACAACAGTCCGTGATTTCCTTTCATCTGTAAATTTTTTTTTTATTTATTTATACAGCTCGACGGTCCTGTTTGTTCATGTTTTTGGTCAAATCAAGATTACGTACCACATTTTAAAATCCTTAAATGTAGAAAGGTTAGAAATCTTTCGTTTAAAGTATCTGCAAAGTTTCATAGTCCAATTCATCTTATCGAGGTTCAATTTTCAAGTCAAAGTTGTTAAATTAAAAAGTCAAACAAATGATCTTGATCAAATTCGAGTTAGCTGTTGTAATTGAAGTTAAATTGTCGATTTCAAAAGTTTGTATGAATGGTTTAAAACCTTTTTCCTGTTATAAGTATGGTCTCGAACATCCTAAAAGTTGAATTTGATTTTTGATTTAATCACTAGTAGTTTCTGAATCATTTTTTTTAACTCTAAAATTGTATAAGCTAGGGATTGATCACTGATTGTTGTCACGCCTGGTCGACTAGGTATTAAGAAGAAGATGATAGACAGATTAGATGGGTTAAAGGAAATTAAATCCGTATTAATTCAGAAAAACACGCCTGGTTCGATGGTTAAGGGTTAGTGTCGGGTTTCAAGAGGTGGCGGGTTCGAGTCCCTAATGGAGCATTTTTTTTAACAGCCTTTTTCATTGAAGGTAGTTATTTTTTTTATTTATTATTATCATTTCCTTTATTATTATTATTATTATTATTATTATTATTATTATTATTATTATTATTATTATTATTATTATTATTATTATTATTATTATTATTATTATTATTGATATTATTATTTTTATTGATTATTGTTACTACTTGTAATATCATTTAATATTGTAATTCTAATGATTATTATTGTCACAAAAATAAGTATTAGATATTTGTTATTATTATTATCACGATTATAATCACAATTAAAATTATTATTATTATTGTTATCATTAAAGTTACAAACATTATTATTATTATTATCATGAATACTAGAATTTGTATTATTTTATAATTATTAGTATTATTATTATTAACATAACTACTATTATTATTATGACCATTATTATTTTCGTTATTAGTATTAACAATATTATTAAAGTTATTATTATTATTAAAAGAATCAGTATTATCAAAACTAGCATTTTTATAAATAAATATTTTGTATATAAAAATATACTTATTACGTATACTATCATTATATTAAAATTTCATATAGATATATATATCAAATATTTTAACATTTTTTTTATATACTTACACATAACAAACTATTGATTTTTAAATATATATAAACATGATAATATAACTAAAGGTATAGATATTAATCATTTTAAAAATATATATATACAAAATAAATATATAGATAACATGTAATCTAAGATATAATATAAGTAACCATTTTTAAATGGAATTTAGTATAAATTCTATATAACTACAAATATATAAATAATATATATATTAACAAATGGATGAATGTGATTTCCATTATATTTATTAATAGATATACAAATGATATAGGTTCGTGAATCCGAGGTCAACCCTGCATTGTTCAATATCGTCATATGTATTTTTACTACAAAATACAGTATTGTGAGTTTCATTACTCCCTTTTTAAATGCTTTTGCAATATATATTTTTGGGACTGAGAATACATGCGCTTTTTAAATGTTTTACGAAATAGACACACGTAATCGAAACAACATTATATGGTTGAATGATCGAAGCCGAATATGCCCCTTTTGCTTGGTAACCTAAGAATTAGTAAACCAGTCTACTAATTGACGCGAATCCTAAAGATAGATCTATTGGGCCCAACAAACCCCATCTGTTGTAGCGGATGCTTTAGTACTTCGCTGTTGTTTTATCATGTCCGATGGATGTCCCGAAATGATAGGGGATATTCTTATATGCATCTTGTTAATGTCGGTTACCAGGTGTTCAATCCATATGAATGATTATTTTTGTCTCTATGCATGGGACGTATTTTTTATGAGAAATGGAAATGAAATTCTTGTGGTCTATTAAAATGATGAAAATGAATGATTATGATAAACTAATGAACTCACCAACCTTTTGGTTGACACTTTAAAGCATGTTTATTCTCAGGTACGAAAGAAATCTTCCGTTGTGCATTTGCTCATTTTAGAGATATTACTTGGAGTCATTCATGAAATATTTCAAAAGACGTTGCATTCGAGTCGTCGAGTTCATCAAGATTATTACTAAGTCAATTATAGTTAGATATATTATGAAATGGTATGCATGCCATCAACTTTCGATGTAGTGAAAGTTTGTCTTTTAAAAACGAATGCAAATGTTTGTAAAATTGTATCATATAGAGGTCAAGTACCTCGCGATGTAACCAACTATTGTGAATCGTTTGTAATCGATATGGACTTCATCCAGATAGATTAGGACGGGTCACTTCAGTTGGTATCAGAGTATTGGTCTTAGCGAACCAGGTCTTGCATTAGTGTGTCTGACTAATAGTTGTTTAGATGCATTAGTGAGTCTGGACTTCGACCGTGTCTGCATGTCAAAAGTTTTGCTTATCATTTCATGTCGAAATTACTTGCTTATCATCCTTAATGTATAGACACGTCTTACTGCCTCTATTGCATAGACAGTGTATAGATAAGTTCATATCTTAGCGTATTTGTTATTGTTACCTTTTCCTGACAACTTCCGTAGATTCCTCCGTAACTTATGGGATTTTAGTATTATATATGCATATGTAAATTATGTATTACAGGGTACTAATCTACATCCTATAATCTATTTCTTATCGAAAATCCTTCATCTGATCGTACGAGATGAATCCCTCAACCAGTTCGAGTCCCTCAGATTCCGATAGCTATTCCGATAGTTATTCTGACAGCTATTCCGACATGAATGTTCACCTAAGCTCCGGAAGCAGCGTCACCAGAACGAATCAACCAATCGGCCATCCCCAATTCATCTGATGGGTTCGTAGTTGACTTAACCGATGGAGACGAGAAGAAGGCGATCCTTTCCACCCACCAGCCTGCACGCTTGACGATGAACCTGAAGCACTTACCAATGAACCCATTCGAAACACCATTTTCACACTCATTTTCCGAATATCTTGCCAAGATTATATTCTATCTAAAATTCTAAACCTTATTCATTCGCTCGTTCCTACCGACAATCATCCCGGAGTAATAAGTCAACGAGCTTAACACCCGAGTTGTAGCCTTGGAAAATATGGTGCAATATGTACCAGTTTCAGCAACATCACCGACACCAACAGTACCATCAGTAATAGCACCAGTACCATCAATAATCCATGCCTCAACATCTCATTCTGTACCTCGAGTATAATTATCATTCCACGAATCGTTCTACATCATTTATCTTCGTTCGACATGACGATTATATAATCTCTAATGTTTTAGAGATTATATATTCTTATTCTAATGGTAAATCAAATGAGTCTAATATCATATTGACTCATTAAATCTATGATTACATCTGAAGAAAATATATATGTATATATGTTTTCATAAAGATTGTAATTAAAAATTCTTTTGTACAAACTGTTAATGATGAAAATATTTTAACGGGTAGGTAATATCCGAGGAATATTTAAGATTTCACATTAATAAGTTACACTGTACATTCTTCGAATCTGATTCAACGGTCAATTACTATCCTACTTACATCCATGGATATACGTATCCGTTCACTGCAGAATAACCATTGTCATTCAATTTCATACTTGGATTTTGATCTATCAGAATCCAACAAGTGGCATAATGAAGAAAACGTTGGACAAAATAAAATTTGTTAGAAACAAACAAATTAACTATGAGAAATTTTGTTAAGAATCTACGCTAACGAAATCCTAGCTAACTGTTAATTCCGTATTACATTTTAATTATTGCAATTTATTTATCGCAATTTAATTATCGCAATTTATTTTATCGCAATTTTAATTGTCGCAATTTTATTTATCGTCATTTAATTTCTGTTATTTATTTTACGCACTTTATTTATCGTCATTTAAATACTGTTATTTACGCATTTTAAATATCGGGACGCGTATACAATGTTTTGACATATCATATCGACGCATCTATATATATTATTTGGAATAACCATAGACACTCTATATGCTGTAATGATCGAGTTCGCTATACAGGGTTGAGGTTGATTCTACAATAATACATATACTTTGAGTTGTGATCGAGTCTGATATATGTACACGGGTCACGACACGTATTAATTAATTCGAATATTATATATTGCTAACTGTGGACTATCAACTGAGGACTAATGACATTGGACAATTAAAATGAATTAAAATATTGATTATAACATATGAAACTAAACATTTCTTCAAGTTTGCCACTTGATTTCATCTTAAACCTCATTTGTATCTTGACGATTACAATCTGCGTTCAAACCTTTCATAATTCTTGAAAACACCTCAATCGAGAGGATGAACCAACCGCACTTCATCTACGAAAGAAAAGATTTATTCATATAGTTATGTACCTGAAAACACTCAGAACTGGAGTAAACATTTAACACATGGATGTGCTAATTCCTGTAGCGTTGTTATTACCAAAAATTACTTTGCAATCCCTTTCCAAATTAGTCAATTTTGTCACAGCTCCAGCAAATCAACTTCGACTTTCATTTGGATTAGCCTTATTATAACCTTGATATATAAGTTTACCTTCCATCATTGTTACTGGGGAACCTTTTACATTCCATCATATTACCAGCAGACGTACCAGTAACCTCGTTGCTCCTTGGCTTAAATCTCTCTGACAAATCACTATAATTATCTATTGAAGTCTAATTATGAACTCATTGGCATCTTGTAATGATAATTACCATACCAAATACTGGGAGGCATCAATCGATAATCACGAGTTGTAGCGACCCGACCAAATCATGTTTGACGGCACCGTCTACGTAGGTCCCATTACATGGTCATAAGTCCTTAAGACAAAGTTTGACCGAAAATATGTCGCATTCATTTCATAATTTTGGATGTTTCAAAGTTTACAAAAGTAGTTTCCATAACTAGTACATAACAATGTTTAAAGTACAAATGAAACACGTGCGACACAGTTTAAAGTAGTCAAAAGACGCTCCAACTATGCAAGTATACTCGACATCCAAAGCAAGTATCAAAAAGAATGTGCGGAAGCATGTATCACCTAATGTTCAAGGACCTGAGAAAAACATAGAAATCTGTCAACGAAAACGTTGGTGAAATCATAGGTTTAAGTAAGTAAGTATGTAAAAGTAAGTCGAACCACAAGATTTGCATCATTGATAAATAGTAATACATTCTAAAAGTTAATATTCACGAGCACCCAATTATCAAGGCTTAACGTTTCCTTCCTTAGAACCCCATCACAATAGTGTTAGAACATACACTGTTTCTCGAAAATATATTTCACCCGTAGACGGTAGCGAACCGTCCGAAGTGAGAGTTTGTCAAACCCATATGGCCATACAACATAAGTTCACGCCTACACTTACACCCTGCAAGTGTAACTAATGATAATCAAATTGAGGATTTTGTTCTGAACTCGTACGTAGAATGTTTGTTTTCATGTACTTGTGTTCACTTAGTTAAAAGAATTGTTTATGTTTTCTCATCCCAAAAGTAAGTTCAAAAGAGTAAGAGTGGGACTATGATCTCACCTTGAGCGAAAGAGTAAATAAGTACTTCGACAAGTAACGTGTGCAAAGAACAATGCTAGCCTTAACCTAAACAAATAGGTCGTATCAACAACGGTAAACACAAAAGGTCAAAGATGTTCAATTAGTCCTATGGCTCGTTACGACTCGATTACGTAGCATGTGAATCAATTTGTCAAGTTTCATGCAAGATACAAGTATAGAAACAAGTTAGGAATGTTGCATAATTATTTGGTTAAGTTTGACAAAAAGTCAAACTTTTGTCGGTCAAAGTCAACGAAAAAGTCAACGCGTTCGGGTCGGGTCCCGAACTATTTTTCTGAGGTTTTTAATCATATATGAGCATGTTAGAACAAGTTACATGTGAATCGGAGGTGCGTAGCATAGCAAACATTTTTCAAAAATGGACAAAGTTAGACAGCCTACTTTGGCGCGCCGCGCGGGTATATGGCATGCCGCGCCATTACCTGTGCAGAGAAAACTGGCAGTTTTTAAGTTTTATGCACGAACCTAACTTCAAACAATCACCAATTATGACCCGCAAACAACCAAAGCATGTATCTTATATCATCGGAAAGGTATTTTGACAAGGAAAACAACTAAACACATTTCATCAATCACTTTTACATTTACAACAACCAAAATCACATTCAAAGCTCCTCATTAAATGCATTCAAGTTCATAAATGAAATTCGATGATTCGACAACCAATTTACACGAATGATATGCCGTTTCGAAGGTGATCAAGCATACAATACAACCTAACACTTACAAATAACATTTTATGTCATTCAAAGCATCAAAAGTCCATTTCAAGTTCATCAAACCCTAACCCAAATCCACCAAAACCAATAATCGAGTTTATGGAGTTTTCTCAAGCAACCTACACATCAAATTGAAGCTAGTGATACTAGGAACACATTTAATACATGCATTTTTAACATTTAACAACATTCAAGCAACCAAACCACCAAATCAAACACACTAAAGTTCATACTCAAGCTAATTACTTCAAATAACGAAATCGAGCATATAAATCATATATTCCTGTTAGACTTGAGCCATAGACACTAATTAACAACTTTATAACTTAAAAACATCAAGAACACATAATCTTGTGATTTTAGAAAGTTACCCAAATGATATGTAATCGGTATGGAATCGAAGAGGAAGTTGCAAGGATTCCAAATATGTAATTAGTTTAGATTGAAGCTTGCTAGATTTTGATTAGATGATGAATATTTGAAATGGTGTTTGAGAGAATTTGTGAAAGTATTAGAGAAAAATGGAAAAGAAAAGAAATAATGAATGGAGGAGGAAGAGTGTTGACTCTTTGACCTAGTCACCTCTTTGCTCCTTTGTCAAACTTAGTCCCTCAACTTTGGAAACGGGTGCGTGAATTACCTAAACGAGATAATTTAAAACGCGTATTAACGGGAGATGTTATAAACATATAACGGAGTTTAAAATAGTATAACGGAAAAGTAAATGGAAAAAGGCGGGATGTTACATTACCTACTCCTTAAAAGAAATTTCGTCCCGAAATTTAAGTAGGCGTAGTAGTCGTTGTTGCTTCCTCGGAATCTTGCGTTTCCGGAACCGGGAACAAGTGAGGGTATTTCTTTTGCATTTGATCTTGTCTTTCCCAAGTAAACTCGGGTCCTCTTTTGGCATTCCAACGAACCTTGACAATCGGAATTCGGCTTTGTTTCAACGTCTTGACGGAGGTGTCCACAATTTCAACCGGTTCTTCCACAAAATGGAGTTTGTCATCAATAGTAAGTTCCTCGAGAGGGATGACGACATCGGGTTCGGCAAGACACTTTTTCAAGTTAGATACATGAAAGGTAGGATGAACGGAGTTCAATTGAGGCGGAAAATCTAAACGATAAGCAACGGTTCCAATACGCTCCAAGATTTCGAAAGGACCAATATACCGCGGATTTAGCGTCCCGCGTTTCCCAAAATGGATTACACCTTTCCAAGGTGCGACTTTTAACATTACTCAGTCACCGACTTGAAATTCAAGGTCGTTGCGTCGTTTATCGGTATAGCTCTTTTGACGACTCCGGGCCGTCCGAAGCCTATCTCGGATTTGTACGATCTTCTTGGTGGTTTCATGAATGAGTTCGGGTCCGGTGATTTGCACGTCGCCTACCTCGGCCCAACAAAGAGGTGAATGACATTTTCGGCCATATAGTGCTTAAAAAGGTGCGGCTTTAATACTCGCGTGATAACTATTGTTGTAAGAGAACTCGGCGAGAGGTAAGTGCTTGTCCCAAGCTTTTCCAAAATCAACCACGCAAGCTCGTAACATGTCATCTAAAGTTTGAATTGTGCGTTCGCTTTGCCCATCGGTTTGAGGATGATATGCGGTGCTCATGTCTAAACGCGTTCCCAATGCTTCTTGTAAAGTACGCCAAAATCTGGAAACAAATCGGCCATCTCGGTCGGAGATAATCGATAAAGGTACACCGTGTCGGGCTACGATCTCCTTGATGTAAAGTTGTGCAAGTTTCTCCATTTTGTCGGTCTCCTTCATGGCGAGAAAGTGTGCGGATTTGGTGAGACGGTCAACAATAACCCAAATGGTATCATAACCGCTCGTCGTTTTTGGTAGTTTGGTGATAAAATCCATCGTTATCCTTTCCCACTTCCATTGCGGGATCTCGGGTTGTTGAAGTAGTTTGGACGGTCTTTGGTGTTCGGCTTTGACTTTGGAACATGTCAAACACTTGGAAACATAAGTAGCTACGTCCCTTTTGATGTTCGGTCACCATTATTGTTGTTTAAGGTCGTGGTACATCTTATTGGCACCGGGGTGAATCGAGTATCGTGACTTATGGGCTTCATCTAAAATAAGACTTCGTAGGTCCCCATAACTAGGCACCCAAATCCTTCCGGCGAAATATCGGAGTCCGGTTTCCTTAGTTTCAAATCGAGAGACGAGAATGTTCAAGAGCTCGTGTGAAACGTTTTCATCCTTGAGAGCTTCATCTTGGGCTACCCGAATTTAGCTATTAAGGTTTGAGTGGATGGTGATGTTTAAGGCTCGGACACGAAGAGGCACCGCTCTTTCTTTTCGACTTAAGGCATCGGCTACTACATTTGCCTTTCCGGGATGGTAACGAAGCTCGCAATCGTAATCGTTTAAGGTTTCAATCCACCTTCGTTATCTCATGTTTAGTTGCTTTTGATCGAAGATGTGTTGGAGACTTTTGTGATCGGTAAAGATAGTACTCTTGGTTCCATAAAGATAGTGTCTCCACATTTTAAGTGCAAAGACAACGGCTCCGAGTTCGAGATCATGCATCGTGTAGTTTCGTTCATGAATTTTGAGTTGTCGAGAAGCATAAGCAATGACTTTCGTTCGTTGCATCAATACACACCCAAAACCATGTTTCGAGGAATCGCAATATACAACAAAGTCATCATTGCCTTCGGGAAGTGACAAGATAGGAGCGGTGGTTAGCTTCGTTTTCAAGATTTGGAATGCGGATTCATGTTCGGTTGCCCAAACGAATTTTCTTCCCTTATGAGTTAACGTGGTTAGAGGACGAGCGACCAAAGAGAAATCTTTGATGAATCTACGATAGTATCCGGCGAGACCCAAGAATTGACGAATGTGAGTAGGAGTAGTAGGAGTCTCCCATTTACTAATGGCTTCGATTTTTAATGGATCGACTTTAATACCTTGATCACTTACCACATGACCAAGAAATTGAACTTCCTTCAACAAAAATTCGCACTTGGAGAATTTGGCATAGAGTCGTTCTTGTCTTAAAAGTTCAAGCACAAGTCGGAGGTGTTCCTCGTGTTCTTCTTCGCTTTTAGAATAAACCAAAATATCATCGATGAACACGATAACGAATTTGTCAAGATACGGTTTGCACACGCGGTTCATAAGATCCATGAACACCGCCAGTGCGTTAGTGAGACCAAATGGCATAACAAGGAATTCATAACTACCATAACGAGTTCGGAAAGCGGTTTTGGAGACATCTTCCCCCTTAACCCTTAATTGATGATAACCCGAGCGGAGATCGATTTTCGAATATACACAAGACCCTTGTAGTTGATCAAAGAGGTCGTCGATGCGAGGAAGAGGATATCGGTTCTTAACCGCCAGTTTGTTTAGTTCACGATAATCAATGCACATTCGTAGGGATCCATATTTCTTTTTAACAAACAAAATCGGAGCGCCCCAAGGTGAATGGCTAGGTTGGATAAAACCACGATCAAGTAGTTCTTGGATTTGACTTTGCAATTCTTGCATTTCGGATGGAGCGAGTCTATATGGTGCACGTGCTACGGGTCCGGCTCCCGGAATAAGATCGATTTGGAATTCAACTGGTCGATGAGGTGGAAGACCCGGCAATTCGTCGGGAAATACATCGGAATAGTCACTAACAATTGGCACATCATCGATGTGCTTCTCATCGGACTCGACTTTCTTAACGTGAGCAAGGATCGCAAAACAACCCTTACGGAGTAGTTTTCTAACTTTAATGCATGAAACGAGGTTGAGTCCGGTGCAACTCTTATCGCCATAGATGATCAAAGGTTCACCATTCTCGATAGGAATTCGGATTGTGTTAAGATCACAAAGGATGTGAGATTTCATTTTGGCTAGCCAATTCATACCGATTATTACATCGAAGCTTCCTAGTTCCATGGGTATCAAGTAAATTTCAAACTCGTTACCCAAAATGTTTAACGTACACCCCCGGTAATATGTGTCGGCACTCAATAGTTTCCCGTTAGCCACTTCAATGGTATAAGTGGTATCTAGTGGAAGTGGTGGAGTGTTTAAAAAATGAGTCAAAGTCTTGGATACAAAACTCTTATCGGCGGCCGAATCGAATAAACAAGTAACATAAGTGTTGTTGAGAAGAAACGTACCCGTGACTAATTCATTGTCATCTCGAGCTTCCTCGGTGTTGATGTTGAAAGCTCGGCCGCGCGTATTGGGGTTATCTTTCCTCTTCGGGCATGCATTTCTATAGTGGCCCTTTTGGCCACATTCATAACAAGTACCCGTTTTTGGTGCATTGGGCACCTTTCGAGCGATGGGGGCAACACTTTTACACTCATTGGCCTTATGACCAACTCCTTGGCACCGGTGGCAAATTAACTTGCCACATTCACCAAAGTGATGCTTGTTGCATTTGTTGCAAAGAGGTAGGTTCCCGGCATAACCCTTCTTGCCGTCGGAGGTGTAAGGCTTCTTGGCAAAGTTGTTGTTGCTTGATTGGGAGGGTTCCCACTTTCTTTTGTTGCCGCCCGATTTATCCTCGGCCTTAGGTGCCGGAACTATGATTTCGTCAACCGTTTCGATCAATTGGCGGGCCATGTTCAAAGCTTGTTGTAGGTTAGCGGGTTTGGATGACATCACCCCTTGTTTGAGGCTCTTTGGAAGACCATACATATAAAGTTCGACCCTTTGAGATTCGGGGTTCACGAGGTTTGGGCACATCAAGGATAGTTCGGCGAATCGTTGATTATAGGCCTTGAGATCGTTTCCGACCGCCTCTAAGGTTCTTAGCTCTTGTTCGAGCTTTCGGGTTTCTTCGCGAGGGAAATATTCGATGACCATCTTTTCCCTTAAATCGGCCCAAGAGAGGGCGTGAGCTTCATCGGTACCCACCGATTGTACATAAGTATTCCACCATGTAAGAGCGACACCGGCGAAGGTGTGAGTGGAGTATTTGACCTTGTCTTGGTCCCGACAACCGCTTATGCTAAAGACGGCTTCCGTTTGCTCAAACCATCGGGTGAGCACAACCAGTCCCCCGGTTCCATCAAAAGTGTGAGGTTTGCACCCCATGAAGGATTTGTAGGAGCACCCTTCATTTGAGTTACCGGCTCCATTGTTGTTGTTGTTGTGGTTGTTGTTATTGTTGTTATTGGATGAGTGACCGGCCATGGCCGCATCCACGGCGGTGGCTATCATGCGTTGTAAGGCTTGTTCGGGAGTTTCATTGCATCGTACACGGCGAGGGGCCATTGTTCCTTCAAAACACATGAATATCGTTGATTAGTATCCTTAATAATACTAACCGTGATATGGAATAAGGATAGAGAGAAATTTTCCTTGACTCGCCTTAAATTCTTTATGTCTAAATGTCGGAATGTCCATGTGAATCACCGTAATATAATCCCGGAAATTATACTACCCTGGTTCACATGGGCATTTAACATTACTTCATAAGGTCAAGGTGGCGCGTCAACAAAATTTATCAGCGTAAGATCAAGATCGAACAAGAGTTAGATATGATAGGAGAATTCGAGTATGATGCACAAGTAGTCAAATAATTCCTACTTCAAATCTATATGCCGGTTGTAGTCTAGATTCACTAATGTACCCTATGACACGGGGTAGACACAAATGAACTCTAAATCCCTACAACCAAAGCTCTGATACCATCTGTAGCGACCCGACCAAATCATGTTTGACGGCACCGTCTACGTAGGTCCCATTACATGGTCATAAGTCCTTAAGATAAAGTTTGACCGAAAATATGTCGCATTCATTTCATAATTTTGGATGTTTCAAAGTTTACAAAAGTAGTTTTCATAACTAGTACATAACAATGTTTAAAGTACAAATGAAGCACGTACGACACAGTTTAAAGTAGTCAAAAGACACTCCAACTATGCAAGTATACTCGACATCCAAAGCAAGTATCAAAAAGAATGTGCGGAAGCATGTATCACCTAATGTTCAAGGACCTAAGAAAAACATAGAAATCTGTCAACGAAAACGTTGGTGAAATCATAGGTTTAAGTAAGTAAGTATGTAAAAGTAAGTCGAACCACAAGATTTGCATCATTGATAAATAGTAATACATTCTAAAAGTTAATATTCACGAGCACCCAATTATAAAGGCTTAACGTTTCCTTCCTTAGAACCCCATCACAATAGTGTTAGAACATACACTGTTTCTCGAAAATATATTTCACCCGTAGACGGTAGCGAACCGTCCGAAGTGAGGGTTTGTCAAACCCATATGGCCATACAACATAAGTTCACGCCTACACTTACACCCTGCAAGTGTAACTAATGATAATCGAATTGAGGATTTTGTTCTGAACTCGTATGTAGAATGTTTGTTTTCATGTACTTGTGTTCACTTAGTTAAAAGAATTGTTTATGTTTTCTCATCCCAAAAGTAAGTTTAAAAGAGTAAGAGTGAGACTATGATCTCACCTTGAGCGAAAGAGTAAATAAGTACTTCGACAAGTAACGTGTGCAAAGAACAATGCTATCCTTGACCTAAACAAATAGGTCGTATCAACAACGGTAAACACAAAAGGTCAAAGATGTTCAATTAGTCCTATGGCTCGTTATGACTCGATTACGTAGCATGTGAATCAATTTGTCAAGTTTCATGCAAGATACAAGTATAGAAACAAGTTAGGAATGTTGCATAATCATTTGGTTAAGTTTGACAAAAAGTCAAACTTTGGTCGGTCAAAGTCAACGAAAAAGTCAACACGTTCGGGTCGGGTCCCGAACTATTTTTCTGAGGTTTTTAATCATATATGAGCATGTTAGAACAAGTTACATGTGAATCGGAGGTGCGTAGCATAGCAAACATTTTTCAAAAATGGACAAAGTTAGACAGCCTACTTTGGCGCGCCGCGCGGTTATATGGCGCGCCGCGCCATTACCTATGCAGAGAAAACTGACAGTTTTTAAGTTTTATGCACGAACCTAACTTCAAACAATCACCAATTATGACCCGCAAACAACTAAAGCATGTATCTTATATCATCGGAAAGGTATTTTGACAAGGAAAACAACTAAACATATTTCATCAATCACTTTTACATTTACAATAACCAAAATCACATTCAAAGCTCCTCATTAAATGCATTCAAGTTCATAAATGAAATTCGATGATTCGGCAACCAATTTACACGAATGATATGCCGTTTCGAAGGTGATCAAGCATACAATACAACCTAACACTTGCAAATAACATTTTATGTCATTCAAAGCATCAAAAGTCCATTTCAAGTTCATCAAACCCTAACCCAAATCCACCAAAACCAATAATCGAGTTTATGGAGTTTTCTCAAGCAACCTACACATCAAATTGAAGCTAGTGATACTAGGAACACATTTAATACATGCATTTTTAACATTTAACAACATTCAAGCAACCAAATCACCAAATCAAACACACCAAAGTTCATACTCAAGCTAATTACTTCAAATAACGAAATCGAGCATATAAATCATATATTCATGTTAGACTTGAGCCATAGACACTAATTAACAACTTTATAACTTAAAACATCAAGAACACAAAATCTAGTGATTTTATAAAGTTACCCAAATGAGATGTAATCGTTATGGAATCGAAGAGGAAGTTGCAAGGATTCCAAATATGTAATTAGTTTAGATTGAAGCTTGCTAGATTTTGATTAGATGATGAATCTTTGAAATGGTGTTTGAGAGAATTTGTGAAAGTATTAGAGAAAAATGGAAAAGAAAAGAAATAATGAATGAAGGAGGAAGAGTGTTGACTCTTTGACCTAGTCACCTCTTTGCTCCTTTGTCAAACTTAGTCCTCAACTTTGGAAATGGGTGCGTGAATTACCTAAATGAGATAATTTAAAACGCGTATTAACGGGAGATGTTATAAACATATAACGGAGTTTAAAATAGTATAACGGAAAAGTAAATGGAAAAAGGCGGGATGTTACACGAGTTTCTCAGCGATTCTACGACAATATATATATATATATATATATATATATATATATATATATATATATATATATATATATATATATATATATATATATATATATATATATATATATATATATATATATATATAACTTCTGTCTCCTGGATTTACGAACTTCAATTCTGAATTTCTGAAAAGTGCTTAGCCTATGAATCCGTTTTTCTGAGTTTTGAAAAGCTGATGAAGCAGTGAAAACTAAAGACTGCCTTAACAGTCAAAAGTTTGACGATAAAGAATGGAATGTTGAAAAAAGCTCAAAGATTTTGATACTGAAAAACGAATTGAGCAACCCGTGAAGGAGACTCTGAACAATCACAAGGGCTAAACTTGTATATAAAGAATCCAGATGATTATGTTTCTGATGAAATCTTTAGCGAATATCTTACTCTTTACTCTAGTCCCTTGTGGACGATATTCTTCATCATCCTCTGATCTTAAATATTCCAAGATATCATCGTATCTTTCATTATAAATATCCTCCATATTTCTGAAGATATTTTCATAACTATTCTTATCTGAAATCATAAATCTCTTCGCGCTATCAGTGTTACATCATATAAGAAACTGTTAGTTTCTATATTCTGTAAACTTTCAAGTTTAAACTATGAATGTTTTTGAAGTAGTGTTAGAAATTGATGCATGAGTTAGTATAATATAATGTCACTTGATCAACGTGATTATATTACAGTAAGTCATGCTGAGTTTCTAAATGGAATGAGATGATTCACAGATTATAACGTCATCATGTGCCATGTTACACGACTCTTACATTCTATCTAATCTATAAACATATCAAGAACATATCTTCTTGATAGTTCTATCTTTTCCAAATTCTCTGGTAATTTAACAAGTCAGATCATGCTATTGCCAGTTCTTTCTTAGAACGTTAGCCATGATCATTCGAAATTCAAAGATTTAATCTACGAAACCGAGAAGTCCTAATCGCTTTACTTTAAGTCGGGAAGAAAACAAAAGCATGAAGCTTCAAAATATAAGGGAAGATATAAAGCCCAATAAAAACACGGAGGTTACAAATTGTGGATATTAATACGAATAGCAATATAAAGACACGGTATAATTAAGAATAGTATCACCCCAAGCTAATAGTAGAAGTAAACAGGTTTTTCTGGAGGGAGATTGAAAAGAAGGATGACAGAAATGATAATTAGGAAAATATCAAGGATTAGAACGGGATTAAGCATTTTCACAATCTTTTGGATGTATGAACTAAGAAAGAAAGTATAGGAATTGTGAGAATAATAGAACAGAAGAGCTTAATTTATAATGGAAATATCAGATAGAGTAATCGAGGCAGATCACCGTATTTAATTATAGAGATCTTAATTTCCTTATTCGCCTAAGAATCAAATCTTTTAGATTTTGAAGAATTCCTTTAAATCCCTTGAATTCCGGAATTCAACCCTGACTCTGTCAAAAGTTAAGACGAATCTTTACTTTTCCTATTTCAATCTTTTGCGATAGCTTCACTCATACGCTTCAAGTAACCGAATCATTTAATCTATATTACTCGGTAATGATAAAACTCTATTTACCACCCATATTCGCCAGGAAAACATTTCTATTGTTAGCCATGACGACCTCACTCAAATTTCGGGACGAAATTTCTTTAACGGGTAGGTACTGTGACGACCCGGAGATTTTCGACCAAATTTAAACTTAATCTCTATATGATTTCGACACGATAAGCAAAGTCTGTAATGGTGAGTCTCGAAAACTGTGGAACTATGTTCATATATTCATTTGACCCTTGACCATTCCCGACGATTCACGAACAATTATGTGTAAATAAATATGTAAATATAAATGTAAGTATATATATAATAATAATTGGAGTTAATGAAATATAATATAAACATTAAAGTTAAATATGAAAAATAAGATATAAGATAATTAAAATGAATCTATATCTATATATATATATATATATATATATATATATATATATATATATATATATATATATATATAACTTTTATACATAATTGATATTATATGTATATTGTAATAAATATAAAATATATGAATATTAACAATTCAAATATGTATATATAAATATAAAAATAAGTACATATAATGATTTGGAATTATAGAATGCAGTTTAATCATCTGAATTAAATAACTAAAATAATATAATTAAGTTATTACTAAAATGAATCTAAATATAAATATATATGATTTCGGTACATAATTATTATATGTACAATGTATATGCATTAAAATGTATAAGAAATTAATACTCAATATAAATTATTACACAATGCATATTATATAGTATACTCAATAAAATGTAATACCAATATATTAAATTTAATTATAAAAATAAGTTGTTATAAATATTACTTTCAATACTAATATCAATACTAGTGTTATTAATATTACTATTTTTAAATATATAATCTATAGATATAATTTTGATACATATAAATGTTATAGTATTATTATTACTCATATTATTATTATCATTAATAATATTAATTTAATTAGTATTATTATTATTATCATTAATAATATTATTAATATCAATTTTTATAGTTATTATTATCATTATTAACATAATTCCTAAAAATTATCATTTTTATTATTATTATTATTATTATTACTTTTATCATTTTTCTTATTAGTGGTATTATTTTGTGATTAGTATTATTAATATTACTATTATTATTAATTCTATTATTATTATCATTATTAGTATTTTTCTTTTATATATTAATGTATTATTATTATTAATATTAATTATTAATGTTAATCAGTTTTGCATCGATCTAGTCCTATATTTTTTTTCTCCTTATCAATATTTTTTTTCTGACTGATAAAATCCAAATGGTCGAATCACTTTATCATTCCTAAACAAAATTGGTTAGAGGTCCTTATCCTACCTTTTTAATTTTTTTTTATATATTCTCTTCACTAATTAAAATTAATGGCGACTATATCTGTACATATATAACGATCAATTGCTGAGGATATTAGGGAAAATATTCAATTATCCATCAACAACATCAAATTACAACAGTCCGTGATTTCCTTTCATCTGTACATTTTTTTTATTTATTTATACAGCTCGACGGTCCTGTTTGTTCATGTTTTTGGTCAAATCACGATTACGTACCACATTTGAAAATCCTTAAATGTAGAAAGGTCAGAAATCTTTCGTTTAAAGTATCTGCAAATTTTTATAGTCCAATTCATCTTATCGAGGTTCAATTTTCAAGTCAAAGTTGTTAAATTAAAAAGTCAAACGAATGATCTTGATCAAATTCGAGTTGGCTGTTGTAATTGAAGTTAAATTGTCGATTTCAAAAGTTTGTATGAATGATTTAAAAACTTTTTCCTGTTATAAGTATGGTCTCAAACATCCTAAAAGTTGAATTTGATTTTTGAGTTCTTGAAGAACCTTGACGAGCTGTTACAGTAGTTTTTTTTCTTTCAATTAACTGATTTAATCACTAGTAGTTTCTGAATCATTTTTTTTAACTCTAAAATTGTATAAGCTAGGGATTGATCACTGATTATTATCACGCCTGGTCGACTAGGTATTAAGAAGAAGATGATAGACAGATTAGATGGGTTAAAGGAAATTAAATCCGTATTAATTCAGAAAAACATGCCTAGTTCGATGGTTAAGGGTTAGTGTTGGGTTTCGAGAGGTCGCGGGTTCGAGTCCCTAATGGAGCATTTTTTTAACAGCCATTTTCATTGAAGGTAGTTATTTTTTTTATTTATTATTATCATTTCCTTTATTATTATTATTATTGATATTATTATTTTTATTGATTATTATTACTACTTGTAATATCATTTAATATTGTAATTCTAATGATTATTATTGTCACAAAAATAAGTATTAGATATTTGTTATTATTATTATCACGATTATAATCACAATTAAAATTATTATTATTATTGTTATCATTAAAGTTACAAACATTATTATTATTATCATGAATACTAGAATTTGTATTATTTTATAATTATTAGTATTATTATTATTAACATAACTACTATTATTATTATGACCATTATTATTTTCGTTATTAGTATTAACAATATTATTAAAGTTATTATTATTATTAAAAGAATCGGTATTATCAAAACTAGCATTTTTATAAATAAATATTTTGTATATAAAAATATACTTATTACGTATACTATCATTATATTAAAATTTCATATAGATATATATATCAAACATTTTAACATTTTTTTTATATACTTACACATAACAAACTATTGATTTTTAAATATATATAAACATGATAATATAACTAAAGGTATAGATATTAATCATTTTATATATATATATATATATATATATATATATATATATATATATATATATATATATATATATATATATATATATATATATATATATAGATAACATGTAATCTAAGATATAATATAAGTAACCATTTTTAAATGGAATTTAGTATAAATTCTATATAACCACAAATATATAAATAATATATATATTAACAAATGGATGAATGTGATTTCCATTATATTTATTAATAGATATACAAATGATATAGGTTCGTGAATCCGAGGCCAACCCTACATTGTTCAATATCGTCATATGTATTTTTACTACAAAATACAGTATTGTGAGTTTCATTACTCCCTTTTTAAATGCTTTTGCAATATATATTTTTAGGACTGAGAATACATGCGCTTTTATAAATGTTTTACGAAATAGACACAAGTAATTGAAACTATATTATATGGTTGAATGATCGAAGCCGAATATGCCCCTTTTGCTTGGTAACCTAAGAATTAGTAAACCAGTCTACTAATTGGCGCGAATCCTAAAGATAGATCTATTGGGCCCAACAAACCCCATCCGTTGTAGCGGATGCTTTAGTACTTCGATGTTGTTTTATCATGTCCGATGGATGTCCCGGAATGATAGGGGATATTCTTATATGCATCTTGTTAATGTCGGTTACCAGGTATTCAATCCATATGAATGATTATTTTTGTCTCTATGCATGGGACGTATTTTTTATGAGAAATGGAAATGAAATTCTTGTGGTCTATTAAAATGATGAAAATGAATGATTATGATAAACTAATGAACTCACCAACCTTTTGGTTGACACTTTAAAGCATGTTTATTCTCAGGTACGAAAGAAATCTTCCGCTGTACATTTGCTCATTTTAGAGATATTACTTGGAGTCATTCATGAAATATTTCAAAAGACGTTGCATTCGAGTCGTCGAGTTCATCAAGATTATTACTAAGTCAATTTGTGACGATCGCTCCAAATCCATATGGATAATACGTCATTCATTGATTTCATTGCGAGGTATTTGACCTCTATATGATACGTTTTGTAAACATTGCATTCTTTTGAAAAGGCACACCATAAATGAATATTTAAATCAAAGGTTTTCGATATCTGATGATTTCTACATATAGACAATCACCGTAAATAATAGTTTACAATAGTACTTTCGTTGACAATGCAGTCAAAATAAGATACATGGTGATAAGTTGGTGAATGCAACGTTTCCTTGAAAAGTATGTCATGTAAGACTCCATGAACATAGCTTGTCTAACATATAAGCAACAACGGAAGACTTCTAGGAAACCTGAGAATAAACATGCTAACTAGTGTCAACACAAAGGTTGGTGAGTTCATAGTTTTAATGTTTCGCATAATCTGTGTATAAAGGTGGATCACAAGATTTCAGTTGTTTCATCCAGAAACGTTTATCAAAATATTTTACAAGATTGAGCACCCTGGTAACTAAACTTAACGTATATATAATTTGTACCCTTTGTATAATCATCTTAATAGTACACGTAAACCAACGTGTACGCTTCTCAAATAGCATACATCCGTTAAAAGGCTAGCGCTCTAGCTCGGACGGGGATATCAAGCCCTATGGATCCATATACAACTACTCGCGCCCACCAGTTCTTATAAATGGCAGTTACTAGTTACCAAAGCTAAGGGATTTTCGGTTCAAACTCAGTGTAGAATTAAGTATGTACTTGTATCCATTGCGTTTAAAATAAAGTGCATGTATTCTCAGCCCAAAAATATAGATTGCAAAAGCAATTAAAAAGGGAGCATATGAAACTCACGCATATAAATCTAGTATTTTCAGTATTTATAAACAGTCGCATGTATTCTCAGCCCAAAAATATATTGAGTAAAAGGGATCATATGAAACTCACCTTAGCAGCACATAAAGTTGTTCACCAAAACGTGACCAAAACTCGGAATATCAAATAACCGTAGATCTCAACCTAGAGAACATATGTTGGTCAATAAATGTCTATCAAGCTAGGTCAGGTCATAGTGTATAACAATCCTAATGCTCGAGATCGACATACAAAAGTTATCCAAAGTCGTTTCAAAAAGTCAATTTTGACAATAGTTCAACAAAACGAGACATACCTTATATAAGGATTCATTTACTCGGTTGGTAATATTCAAAAATCCAATTTATCAATCTCGTAAACAAGTTGTTTAAATCTTAATTGTAGATTCAAAAGCAATTTCAATTAACGTTAATCATAATTCAGTTGATCATATCTTTTAATCCGTTCATCGAAATTATTCGATATCTAAATGAAAAGTTATTGATTTTTCGCCAGCTTTCCAAAAACATGTATATCATATACCTTTTACCAGTAATATATGTATTTACTTCGTGATTCATCATAACTGTTTAACGACAAAATTTAGCATACAAGCATGCATAAATATATATACTCGAGCACTAGACATGGATACACAATTAATGTATAAAAGATAAAATATGAGTGCTTACGTATTAATATTGAGATTCAATATTGTAGAAAAGTACGTAGATGCAACAGAGATGATAAACACTAGATTTGATTCACAAATATACCCTCGAACATTACCCATAACCTCCTTGACAATAACCCATAATTTCCTTAGCTCTATCCCGCTCAAAAACCCATTTTGAAGGTGACACACTCATAACCTCGTCGTAGTATTTTAGGTATATATACTACTAATAATAATATTATAATAAGATTAATAATAATAATATTAATCTTAATAATAATAATAATAATAATAATAATAATATAAAAAAATAATAATAATACAGAGGAATGAATCGAGCTTTTATAGTATGTGGCCTGCTACAGTACCTCATGCGATCGCATGATTTTTGAGTATTTTTGCCATGCGATCGCATGGCCGCCTTATCCTGTTTTTGTTTGCTAGTCCGTCGACATCAAATAGTGTTTTACTGTAGCAAATAGTGTTTACTGTAGCAAATAGTGTTTACTGTAGCAAATCACTGAGCAAAGTCGTTTTCACTGTACACTGTAGCGAAATACGGTTTCACTGTAGCAAATAGTGTTTTACGGTAGGAAAGTCGTTTATATATATATATATATATATATATATATATATATATATATATATATATACATACATATAATTGTTCATGAATCGTCGAGAATAGTCAAATGTAATTTAATACATGAAACAGTTCTAAAATTTTAAGATTCAACTTCATAGACTTTGCTTATCGTGTCGGAAACATTAAATCATTTAAAGATAAAGTTTAAATTTGGTCAGAAATTTTCGGGTCATCACAGTACCTACCCGTTAAAGAAATTTCGTCCCGAAATTTAAGTGAGGTCGTCATGGCTAACAATTGAAATGTTTTCATGACGAATATGAGTTGATAAATAGAATTTTATCACCGTTGAATTATATGGATAAAACAATCCGATTTCTCGAAGCGTATGAGAGAAGTTATCGTAAAAGAGTGAAATGAAAGAATAGAGATTCGTCTTAGCTTTTGACGTAGTTACGATTGATTTCTGGAATTTAAGGAATAGAAAATCTTCATAATCTAAATAAGATTTGATTCTTCGGAATTTGCGGAAATTAGGATTTTCTTTTATTAAATGCGTAATCTGTCTCGATTGCTATAAATTGACCTCTTCCGTTTCATTTATTTTCACCACTCCTATAATCTTCTTTCTTATTTCATACATCCCAATAGATTGTGAAAATGCTTAATCCAGTTCTGATTCTTGATATTTTCCTGGCTATCGTATCCTTCATTCTTCTTTTTCATCTGCCACCAGAGGAAGTTATTTTCTTCTACTATTACCTTAGGGTTATAGTGTTTTTCATTCTCCCGTGTCTTTATATTGCTATACGCATTGATATACACGGTTTGCAATTTCGAGGTTGTTATCGGGATTTATGTTCTCCATTATATTTCGGAGCTTCATGCTTTCGTTTTCTCTTCCCGACCTTAAGTCAAGCGAATAATGGTCCAGAATTCGTAGGTATGAATTTTAGAATAAACATAATTAATGTTCTAAGAAAGAAACGGTAATGGCATAATCCAACTTGTCAAATTACCAGAATATCCGGAAAAGACCGAATCATTAAGAAATATATTTTCTTGATATATTTAGAGATTATATAGAATGAAAGAGTTATGTAACATGGTTTATGATGAGGGTGTGATCTGTGAACCTTTGTCACGTTCCATTAGAAACTTAACATGACTTACTGTAATATAATCACGTTGATCAAGTGTCATTATATTATACTAACTCATGCTTCAGTTCCCAACATTACTTCAAAACATCCATTTTTTCGAATTTTTCAGATTTTAGAAACTAAAATAGTTTCTTTTATGATGTAACACAGATAGCGCGAAGAGGTAATGATTTCAGATAAGAATGGTTTCGAAAAATATCTTCAGAAATATGGAGGATATTTATAATGGGAGATACGATGATATCTTAGAATATTTAAGATAAGATGATGATGAAGAATATTGTCCGCAAAGGTTTTAGAGTAAGGAGCAAGGTATTCGCTAATGATTTCAGCAGACTCTAAATCATTTGGATTCTTTGAAGGTAGATTTAGTCTTTGTGATTTGTCCACAGCCTCCTTCATGGTCTGCTCAATCCGTTTTTCAATTCCAAACCTTCTCTTTTTCTATGCTTTACCACCATACCATTCTTTATCATCAAACTTTTGACTGTTAAGGTCGTTTACAGTTTTTGCTGCTTCATCAACATTTTTCCAAAATTCGGAGAACTAGTTTCGTAGTTTGGGGTGTTTTTCGGAAACTTCACATTCGAAGTATGTAAGTCCAGGAGGTAGACGTTATATGTACACATATAACTGTTGGCGTAGACGTGCTACAAGATTTCAAGTTAATGATTGCTAATTCCCGATAGTTGGTATGGCAATTGCCATTACAAGATGTGGATGAGTACATGACACAGTTTCAATGAGTATAAGGATTTTTTGAAAGGTCAAAGATCAATGAAGTTGTTGGTAAATTTACTGCTAATGTGGTGGAACATGAAAGGTTCTCCAGTAACGAAAATGTATATGCCAAAATTACAAGTCTGAAAGGTCGTCGTTGACTGGTTGAATGGTTGATAATACTGGATACTTTGAAAAGGAATTGCAAGGTTATTTTTGGTAAAAACAATACCAAAGGATCTTTCATAGTTTTGAAGTCAAAGTATAGCTTTGAAAGATGTAGAGATCTAAGAATGATTTCACCGGTTCAGAGTTATGACTTGGATTCTGATCCGTCAATGTCAGAATATGTAATTGAATTTGTATGAAAACGATTGTATATCGCTGTGAGCATAGTTAATAATTTTTGAATCAAAGTTGAAGAATGTACAATATAACATATTAATTGTGAACTTATATATTTCCCGAGTATTACCTACCCGTTAAAGATTTCACAATTAATACTTTGTACAAAAGAATTTTTATTACCGTTTTTATGAAAATATATGTATGTATATTTTCTTCAGATGTAATACAGATTTAATGAGCTAATATCATATTAAGCTCATTTGATTTTCGGTTTGAATTAGAAATGAATAATCTCTAAAATATTAAAGATTACATAATCTTTGCGGAGTATTTCGCTAATGAAATCAATACTTCATTATTTATTCTTATTGATATTCCTTGGTGAAGGGTGTTGATATTCGTGGAATTCTTGCAAACTTCGCAAGGTGCAAATGATGTTTTCTAGAAAGTTTCGAGTGCATCGAAGATGAAAGTGTAAAATCAACCATATTATTGAATAATACACTTGGTTTATTATGAAACGGAATTCTTTGGATTGAAACAGAGATTGTAGTTAACGAAGGTTAAGTTGTTAACAAAGAATGTACATCATAGCATATTAGTAATATGAATTTAACAGAGTAGTATTTACCCTTTTTCAATTTATACTTAATAGCTTAGTACGAAAAGATTTATGATGGTTTTAAAATATATATATAAGATATACATATAAATTCTTCAGAGGGAATGAGTTAATATTTCATAACTCGTTGATACAAATATATGCGTTGTTGACTTGTAATAATATCCACGGTGCTTTCTTGAACTGGCGGAGCTTGTGATGTTAGAGGTGCTGATGATTCTAATGATGTTGACAGCACTAACTGTGCTGGTGAGGCTAAGGGTACTATTGATGCTGTTGGTAAAACAAGTCTAGCTTGTACCTTACGCATCATTCTTGTCAGGGTTTATATTCTTCCTTCTATTTATCTGATTTACGGTTAGAACTGGGATAAATAATCACTAAGATTTTAGAGATTACATAATCACCGTAGAATATTTCTTCGATGAAGTTATGAATCAGTACTGGGATAAATAATCTCTAAGATTTAAGATTTTAGAGATTACATAATCACCGTATAATCTCTAAGATTTTCACTGTAGCACTGTAGCAAAATACAGTTTCACTATAGCAAATAGTGTTTTACGGTAGGAAAGTCATTTTTACTTGTACATATATATATATACATACATATAATTGTTCATGAATCGTCGAGAGCAGTCAAATGTAATTTAATACATGAAACAGTTCTAAAATTTTAAGATTCAACTTCATAGACTTTGCTTATCGTGTCGGAAACATTAAATCATTTAAAGATAAAGTTTAAATTTGGTCAGAAATTTCCGGGTCATCACACAATTATAGTTAGATATATTATGAAATGGTATGCATGCCGTCAACTTTCGATGTAGTGAAAGTTTGTCTTTTAAAAACGAACGTAAATGTTTGTAAAATTGTATCATATAGAGGTCAAGTATCTCGCGATGTAACCAACTATTGTGAATCATTTGTAATCGATATGGACTTCGTCCGGATGGATTATGTGACGATCGCTCCAAATCCATATGGACGAACACGTCATTCATCGATTTCATTGCGAGGTATTTGACCTCTATATGATACGTTTTGTAAACATTGCATTCTTTTGAAAAGGCACACCTCAAATGAATATTTAAATCAGAGGTTTTCGATATCTGATGATTTCTACATATAGACAATCACCGTAAATAATAATTTACAATAGTACTTTCGTTGACAATGCAGTCAAAATAAGATACATGGTGATGATTTGGTGTATGCAACATTTCCTTGAAAAATATGCCATGTAAGACTCCATGCACATAGCTTGTATAACATATAAGCAAACAGCGGAAGACTTCTAGGGAACCTAAGAATAAACATGCTAACAAGTGTCAACACAAAGGTTGGTGAGTTCATAGTTTTAATGTTTCGTATAATCTGTATATAAAGGTGGATCACAAGATTTCAGTTGTTTCACCTGAAACGTTTATCAAAAGATTCTACAAGATTGAGCACCCTGGTAACTAAGCTTTAACGTCTATAATAAGTACCCCTATTTTAACATACATGCAACCAACATGTACAATACACGCAAACCAACGTGTACTAAACTCAAATAGCATACGTCTGTTTAATAGTTCAGGCTAGGGTTTCTAAACCTGGAACAGACGGGGATGTCAATCCCTATGGATCCATATACAACTACTCGCGCCCACCAGTTCTTATAACTGACAGTTACTAGTTACCAAAGCTAAGGAATTTTCGGTTCAAACTCGTTGTAGAATTTAGTATGTACTTGTGTCCATTGTGTTTAAAATAAAGTGCATGTATTCTCAGCCCAAAAATATAGATTGCAAAAGCAATTAAAAAGGGAGCAAATGAAACTCACCTTAGCAGCACATAAAGTTGTTCACCAAAATGTGATCGAAACTCGGAATACCCAAATAACCGTAGATCTCAACCTAGAGAACATATGTTGGTCAATAAATGTTTAACAAGCTAGGTATGGTCATAGTGTATCACAATCCTAATGCTCGAGATCGACATACAAAAGTTATCCAAAGTCGTTTCGAAAGGTCAATTTTGACAATAGTTCAACAAAACGAGACGTACCTTATATAAGGATTCATTTACTCGGTTGGTAATATTCAAAAATTCAATTTATCAATCTTACCAACAAGTTGTTTAAATATTAATTGCAGATTCAAAAGCAATTCCAATTAACGTCAATTATAATTCAGTTGACCATATCTTTTGTTTCGTTCATCGAAATTAAGCGATTTCTAAATGAAAAGTTATTGATTTTTCGCCAGCTTTCCAAAAACATGTATATCATATACCTTTTACCAATAATATATGTATTTAATTCGTGATTCATTATAAACTGTATAACAACGAAATTTAGCATACAAGCCTGTATAAATATATATACTCGAGCACTAGACATGGATACACAATTAATTTATAAAATATAAAATATAAATGCTTACGTATTATTATTGTGATTCAATATTTCAGAAAAGTACGTAGACGTAACGGAGATGATAAACACTAGGTTTGACTTGTGAATATTACCCACGAATATTACCCCTAACCTCCATAGCTATAACACATAGTTTCCTTAGCTTTATCCCGCTCGAAAAACTTGTTTTGAAGTGACACGCTCATGACCTAGTCGTAGTATTTTATGTATAATATTAATTAATAATAATACTACTAATAGTATTAAAATTAATTATAATATTAATTAATTAATAATAATAATAATAATAATAATAATAATAATAATATATAAATATATATTATAGAGGGAGATAGATGGATTGGTGTGTGTGTGTCTCGTAGCAAAACGAATTCAATTTATAAACTTTTTCTGAAATCTGACCCCATGCGATCGCATGGGTTTTATGCCTATTTTCCATGCGATCGCATGGCCCCAAAATCCAGCTCACATTTTTTTGTATTTTTGTTTGTCGACATAATTATTAATAATATATATAATATATTAAATTTATATAATTAATTATATATTATATTAAATTCACATGCATAGTTAACTTGTAATTTTTGTTCCGATAAGTCGTACGTTGTTACGTGACTTATGTCCCGGTTCCGGTTTTTCGAGTGTCCCTTCGTACGCTGAGAAAACTTGTAATTTACATTCTGGGACACGTACCTTTGTCAAAATATAGCCTTAAATTATCCCTAAATTATACCACCCAAAGTATATCTTAAACTTTCGAGTATTTTGGTCATTTACTTCTATAAATCATTGTCTCGTTATTTATTAATATAATAGTATTTATCAAACGTTTCATAACCAAGTTAATATCTATTCTCAATATTTATAAACATGTTTTAAAATACGTATCGCAAGTTATTCATATAATTAATTCTTAACAGTTAATATTCCTTATTATTGTATGTGTCCAAATTACGTTATTTAAACAAATAATTCACCATTTATTCCGAATACCGTTAAAAATGAATGATTTCTCAAATCAACGTGGACCTCTCAACAGAGACACGTAATAATATCATAATTCTTAAGAGACTCAGTAAATATCTTTTACTAGAATCATTTGGCATAATCTTTTAACTCTGTAGTTAAATATATCAATCAGATAATCAAACCAATAAGTTTAATGCATAGTATCATATCCTCAACACTTTGTTACATTTTCAAGTTATAGTATATGTATCTATATATAATTGTTTGTGTTTCGTTGAGAACAATCGAAGGTTAATTGAACAGTTCAAAATTTTGAGATTTAACTTTATAGACTTTGTTTATCGTGTCGGAAACGTTAATCATACAAGATTAAGTTTAAATTTGGCCAGAATTTTCCGGGTCATCACAATACCTACCCGTTAAAGAAATTTCGTCCCGAAATTTGAGTGAGGTTGTCATGGCTAACAATAAAAATGTTTTTATGACTTATATGAGTCGATAAATAGAGTTTTATCACCGTTAAATAATATGGATAAAACAATCCAATTACTTGAAAAGTATGAGGGAAGTTATCGTAATAAAGTGAAATAGAGAATAGAGATGTGATAGTGCTCCAAATGAACATATATTTAGTAGCAATATCCTCCCAATATGTAAATTATTTAGTTATAATTGTCCTATTTTAAGTTGTAATCGTTTATATTAAATAAGTGCGAAGACAAAAGGCGAAAACGACGATTTGAAGACGCAAATGACCAAAAAGCTCAAATGTACAAGATACAATCCAAGTGGTTCAAATTATTGATGAAGAACGTCTAAAAAAGATAAGAGTACAAGTTACAAAATGCAAAGTACAAGATATTAAATTGTACGCAAGGACGTTCGAAAATCCGGAACCAGGACATGAGTCAACTATTAACGCCCGACGCAACGGACTAAAAATTACAAGTCTACTATGCACAAGAATATAATATAATATATAAATAATTATATTAATTATTTATATTTTATATTTATATATATAAAACGTCAGCAAAGAAGATCCAAAGGGATGTGAGCTGTATTCCATATCCCCGCGACTCGCGGAGTTCTCAGGCACAAAGTGCCGCGACTCGCGGAGCACAGAAATTTCAGAATCCCTATAAAAGGTCGCGAATTCTGACGAGTTTTATAACAAAAAAATAATAATACTCCTCTATAATAATAAATATATATATATATATATATATATATATATATATATATATATATATATATATATATATATATATATATATATATATATATAGTATAGTGTAGTTTTATATTAGATTAGTTTGGGTTATGTAAAGGTTATTTTACGGGTTTTTAAAGTCGGAGCTCTGTCCGTGTAACACTACGCGATAAATAATCAATGTAAGCTATGTTCTCCTTTTTAAATTAATGTCTCGTACTTAAGTTATTATTATGCTTATTTGAGCCAAAGTAATCATGATGTTGGGCTAAATATTAAAGACGGGGTAATTGGGTTTTGTACCATAATTGGGGTTTGGACAAAAGAACGACACTTGTGGAAATTAGACTATGGGCTATTAATGGGCTTTATATTAAATTAACGATACCTCGTTAATTTAATATAAAGGTTATGATTTGAAGTATCTATATATAACCACATACGCTTAATCGGACACGATGGGCGGGATATTTATAAGTACGAATTATTGTTCATTTGACCGGACACGGGGATGGATTAATAGTCAATGGACTCATTAAAACGGGGGTGGATTACATTCAAGGGTAATTGGTGTAATTATTAACAAAGTATTAAAACCTTGGTTTACACACAGTCGATAACCTGGTGTATTCATTAAGCAAAGTATTAAGACCTTGTTACAGTTCGAATCCCCAGTTAGTTGGAATATTTGACTTCGGGTATAAGGTTAAATTTGCCGAGCAGTTTATAATTATGACCGATGAACTATTATGGACAAAAACCAGATAGGTTTCAAATACATCCAGGACAAAAGACAATTAGCCCAGGACAATAAATTAAAATCAAAACGTCAAACATCATGGTTACGGAAGTTTAAATAAGCATAATATATTTTATTTTATTTTTCCTCGTACTTTTATTTATTGTCATTTCAATTATTGTTATTTATTTTATATTGTTATTTAAATATCATCATTTACTATACGCTTCGCTTAAAATATAAATCGACAAACCGGTCATTAAACGGTAAACCCCCTTTTATATATTATTATATATAATTATATATATTTTGTACAAATATAGTTGTTTAAAAATATAGTGTGCAATAAGCCCACTCCCTGTGGAACGAACCGGACTTACTAAAAACTATACTACTCTACGATTAGGTACACTGCCTATAGTGTTGTAGCAAGGTTTAGGTATATCCATTTTGTAAATAAATAATTAAAACTTGTGTAATTTGTAACGTATTTAATAGTTTTTCCTTGTAAAATTTAATAGTATTTTATACCCCTTAGCTTTGACATCAAGTTTTTGGCGCCGCTGCCGGGGACTCGGCAAAATGCTATATTTTTAATTTATTTTTGTATAAATATATTTTTATATATTTTTAGAAAAACAATATAAAAAAAAAAAAAACATGTTTTTCAATCTCCGCGACTTGCGGAGGTTTTCTGGTACGGATCACCGCGACTCGTGGAGCCGCCCTGGCAGACCTGACCACGGAACCCTAATCGCATTTAATACAGAGTATATTAATTATTATTATTTTTAAAACCCTAATTAGTTTAATTAATTTAATATTTAGTTTTAATTTTAATTAATTAGTAATAATTAATTTTAATTAGTTTTATTTATATATAAAAATTAATACTATTATAAAATAAATATAAAAATAAGTAATTTTATCACTTTTTGTAATTTGTATCCTTTTATTTAGTGTAATCGTAATATTTTGTATATTTTTCATTCGCAATTAGTTTTAAAATTAGTTTTTCCGTAGTTATTTTATATGTATAGATTCTTAGGCTTTGCCGTAAAATCCCTTAAGTGCTTTTTCTTTAGATTAAAATTTAGGCGCTTTAGAATTTTGCGACGCCGTTTTTCGCTTTAGTTTTAAATAGATTTTAGTGCCTTTAAGTAATTGACATTTTCTGAATAAAATTGCATTTACCTTTAGACCTTTAGGCGCAACTTTTTAGATATAATTTTTAGACTTTTAAGTTACGACGCGCTATTTTCTTATTTTTATTTTTCGACGTTTTTTTTTTTTCGACGCGCATTCTTTTTCTTTCTTATTTCTCGACGCTTTAGTTTTTAGGACTTAGAAATTTTCTCTATTTCTTATCTAATATCTCAAACGGAAAGAAACATTATTTAAGTGATTAAATTAATGGACGTTGACAATTTTCTGCTTCGTAGTAATAGTTGGATTTGTTAGTGGCTGAGTTGTGAGCTTCCGATTTAAAGGGTTCTGGCTCCCTGCTGCATCTTTTGGCTATTCGAAACGTGGGCAAAAGCAGAAAAATCTATTAATTGGACAATTTATATAAGTTTTTCTATTTTTATAACTAATAGGATAATTAGTGAACGCACCACATTGTAGCTAAAAATTTGTCCATCGCAATAAAATGGAAAATTTTGAAAACAGGGCCTTGGAAACTCTTTTTGAACTCCAAAATCAATTAAATCAATACCCTCAAACGAGTGTTGATAACAATTCATTCGGTCAATCTTGGATCGCGAACGACGAAACAATAACTGGTTGTGAAATCTGTGGAGATTATCACTCAACATGGGAATGTTACTATTACGTTCCTATGGAAAGTTACGCACCCACGGAACCTGAATGGAACGATTACGAAGAACACAATTCAAATTGGGATTATTCCCAAGAATATATCCAAAGTCAACAACCAGAAGACGAGGAAAATTACGTGTCCGAAAATTCTTTAAACATTATAAAAATCAAACTCGAAGAACTCGATGCTCAAAATGAACAAATGAGAGAGTTTGTAAACCGGCAAGCTGAAACTCTATCAAATTACACACCTGTTGATCTGAGGAGACATGTTCAAAAAAATCCCATATCATCGAATTTTGATGAATTCGAGAGCTCCGAAATCACCAACTACCCCGATGATACTTTTTATTCAGTCTTACCAAATTCACAACATATCGACACATTAGCCTCTACAGACAAAATCATCAATCCATCAATGAATGATGAAGAAGAAATAAGGGTGACAAATTGGTACTCTTGGGAAAACGATAACGTTGAAAATTTTAACCCCGAGACCAAACCGAACTTCACCATTCCACAACCTTCCAACCCAATATTCTCTATAGAAGAGTCATCTACCGAAGATGAACTACGAGCTATAATAGATAATGACACCTCGGATTTCACCCAATTGGGTAATAGAGGTGAAAACTTTGATCCCGAGAATAAACGGAAGGAAATATTAGGAATTGTCCACCCTATAGAAATATGTATGTCGGTATATATCGATCCATTTGACCAAGAACCAGAAAAGAGACATATCCATTTACTAAAAGCTACACTTAAAAAAGAATTAAGTAGTGACGATCGGGTGAGTCTAAACTTTAAACCCATTGATATATTATACACCACCCGAGATGTAAATAACTGGCTCACTATTTTAATTCGTGGAACTTATTCTACCGACTTCACATGTCGTCAGCTAAGTGTGGGGAAGTCTAACCCCACTTAACGTTAAATTAGGGGTTCGGATTATTGCATAACTCGTTAACAAAAATGCATGATAAGTTAGGGTAAAAGACGCATTTTCAAAATTAGCAAACAGTTCAGAAAAGCAACCGTTTTTGAAGAAAAATATGTGTGATAAAACAACATTAAGGAATGAACGATGAGGCGCGCCATCTATCATTCGAAGAGCTTTGTAAGTACAAACTAGGTTTCTTAATCACTTTTATACACTAATCACCCTCATGAATTTATAATTATAGTCTGATTTCATGCAAATGAGGGCATTGCATGATCTCAAGTGTGGAGAAGGGTTATAAATTCTCTCGGGTTTGCACTTGGTTTATTTGCCAAATTTTGTGAAAATTTGAAAAATTTTCAATTAAATGAAGTCAAAATTATGTTTATACATATTTATGAACGGTGAAAACTAGGTGTTAATACCGAAATTATCGTTACCTCGGAAAGGGCATAAATTGAGAAACAACCTAAAACGCTTGAATTCATTTAAGATGGAATAAAGGAGAATAAAAAGGCAAAGAAAGAAACTAAGTGTGGGGAGAATGTACCAAGTTATTCAATTAAAAACTATCTATCACATGTTTCTGTAAAGTTATTGCAGGTGTTTTTGTTTTGGACTAAATTAACTGTTTTACCCGATTTATTAAAGAAAGATGGATCTACACGATGAATCAATTCCATCATTTAAAGGAAGTAAAGTCTTCCGAAAAAGAAACGCGCTTCTTGATTTAGGTCAAGAAGTTGTCGTCTAGACCAGCTGTAGGTTGACGAAAAATCTAGAAAAGTCATCACTAAAATCAGCAGGAAATCCACGGACCTCACCATCAAACAGGGTCGCCAAGTGGTCAGATTTATCCTAACCATGAGAAGGATTTATCTCGTACAATGGGGGGGCACCGTGCATATTAGCTTGATAAGACTAATGAATCAGATCCCCAGAAAGGATAATCTCCTTAAAGATTAAAAATCAGCTCTTAAGCCTGATATTACTCAATCCTTGAGATTGACCTTAAAGATTGAGAATTACAAACTCATGGAATTCAATGATATCTAAACTCGAGCTTGAACGAGAAAATATTTTGATCAAAAATAAAACCGATTTGTTTTCTAAAAACCCATTTTCAATGCGTTCATTACCTTTGAACGTAAAATCCTAGGAATTCACCTGGAATTCATTAGGTCACCTGAACCAAATCGGGTGTCAACCGTAAGAACGGTGGTTGCATAGCATGGTCGGAGACAGGACCTTGTGCCAGACCAAAAAATTATAGGATGATCTTTACTATTGCTCCTACAAAGGATAGTAATAGCATCCGACACGTTTATAGACCATAATCAAAAGCAAGTCATGGGACATTGCCTTAACAGTTTCTTGTTCATCGCTTTCCTTTACAACCGGACGGTAGTTTACCGAAAGGTAATATACGGAGCAAGTATACTGGACGTGTTGCTTTCCCAATACAAGGTTAGCAAGTGGGTAACACAAAACCACAAGTGTTGAGCTAAAATTTTCAAATCTGAAACCCACACAACCCACAAAAATAATTTGCAAACACCGGTGAAGGGTTATTCCGGAAAACTTATCTAGGGTAAAAACTAGATTGAATTTTCAAAAGATCAAATGTTTTCATAAAGATCCAATTTCCTTACGGATCTAAATTTTCATAGTCATGTGGGACTGTAAACCGCCATTCAAATGTGCACTTTGCTTTGGAAACCGAAAGTAAATTGGCTATTTGATTGCAAGTGTCGTTGACCTAAACCCGAGGCAACTGTGGATGACACACCCACCTTTAACCATGGTTCTATCGTTACTATCATTGTTTATACCACCATATCAAAATCACTAATGTACAAAGTGTGATGAATAAAAAAGTAATTCATGTATGTTTTTATTTCAAGTTCTGTATTGCTTGAGGACAAGCAACGTTCAAGTGTGGGGATATTTGATAGTGCTCCAAATGAACATATATTTAGTAGCAATATCCTCCCAATATGTAAATTATTTAGTTATAATTGTCCTATTTTAAGTTGTAATCGTTTATATTAAATAAGTGCGAAGACAAAAGGCGAAAACGACGATTTGAAGACGCAAATGACCAAAAAGCTCAAATGTACAAGATACAATCCAAGTGGTTCAAATTATTGATGAAGAACGTCTAAAAAAGATAAGAGTACAAGTTACAAAACGCAAAGTACAAGATATTAAATTGTACGCAAGGACGTTCGAAAATCCGGAACCAGGACATGAGTCAACTATTAACGCCCGACGCAACGGACTAAAAATTACAAGTCTACTATGCACAAGAATATAATATAATATATAAATAATTATATTAATTATTTATATTTTATATTTATATATATAAAACGTCGGCAAAGAAGATCCAAAGGGATGTGAGCTGTATTCCATATCCCCGCGACTCGCGGAGTTCTCAGGCACAAAGTGCCGCGACTCGCGGAGCACGGAAATTTCAGAATCCCTATAAAAGGTCGCGAATTCTGACGAGTTTTATAACAAAAAATAATAATACTCCTCTATAATAATAAATATATATATATATATATATATATATATATATATATATATATTATATATATATATAGTATAGTGTAGTTTTATATTAGATTAGTTTGGGTTATGTAAAGGTTATTTTACGGGTTTTTAAAGTCGGAGCTCTGTCCGTGTAACACTACGCGATAAATAATCAATGTAAGCTATGTTCTCCTTTTTAAATTAATGTCTCGTACTTAAGTTATTATTATGCTTATTTGAGCCAAAGTAATCATGATGTTGGGCTAAATATTAAAGACGGGGTAATTGGATTTTGTACCATAATTGGGGTTTGGACAAAAGAATGACACTTATGGAAATTAGACTATGGGCTATTAATGGGCTTTATATTAAATTAATGATACCTCGTTAATTTAATATAAAGGTTATGATTTGAAGTATCTATATATAACCACATACGCTTAATCGGACACGATGGGCGGGATATTTATAAGTACGAATTATTGTTCATTTGACCGGACACGGGGATGGATTAATAGTCAATGGACTCATTAAAACAGGGGTGGATTACATTCAAGGGTAATTGGTGTAATTATTAACAAAGTATTAAAACCTTGGTTTACACACAGTCGATAACCTGGTGTATTCATTAAGCAAAGTATTAAGACCTTGTTACAGTTCGAATCCCCAGTTAGTTGGAATATTTGACTTCGGGTATAAGGTTAAATTTGCCGAGCAGTTTATAATTATGACCGATGAACTATTATGGACAAAAACCAGATAGGTTTCAAATACATCCAGGACAAAAGACAATTAGCCCAGGACAATAAATTAAAATCAAAACGTCAAACATCATGGTTACGGAAGTTTAAATAAGCATAATATATTTTATTTTATTTTTCCTCGTACTTTTATTTATTGTCATTTCAATTATTGTTATTTATTTTATATTGTTATTTAAATATCGTCATTTACTATACGCTTCGCTTAAAATATAAATCGACAAACCGGTCATTAAACGGTAAACCCCCTTTTATATATTATTATATATAATTATATATATTTTGTACAAATATAGTTGTTTAAAAATATAGTGTGCAATAAGCCCGCTCCCTGTGGAACGAACCGGACTTACTAAAAACTATACTACTCTACGATTAGGTACACTGCCTATAGTGTTGTAGCAAGGTTTAGGTATATCCATTTTGTAAATAAATAATTAAAACTTGTGTAATTTGTAACGTATTTAATAGTTTTTCCTTGTAAAATTTAATAGTATTTTATACCCCTTAGCTTTGACATCAAGATGCGTCTTATCTCTTGACGTAGTAACGATTGATTTCCGGAATTTAAGGAATAGAAAGTCTTCATAATCTAAATAAGATTTGATTCTTCGGGAATTAAGGAGATTAAGATCTTCTTTAATTATATGCGGTCATCTGTCTTGATTGCTCTGTCTGTTATTTCGCTATAAAATTGACCTCTTCTGTTTCATTATTTTCACCACTCCTACATCTTCTTCCTCATTTCATACTTCCAAAAGATTGTGAAATGCTTCATCCAGTTCTGATTCTTGATATACTCCTAACTTTTATATCTGTCATTCTTCTTTTTCATCTACCACCAGAGGAAGTTACTTTCTTTTACCATTACCTTGGGGTTATAGTGTTTTTCATTCTCCCGTGTCTTTATATTGCTATACGCATTGATATACACGGTTTGTAAATTTCGGAGTTGTTATCGGGCTTATATTCTCCTTTTTATTTCAGAGCTCCATGCTTTCGATTTCTCTTCCCGACCTAATGTCAAGCGGATAATGGTCTAGAATTTGTTGGTATGAATTTCGGATGAACATAATTAATGTTCTAAGAAATAAATTGAAATGGCACGATCTTGATTTGTCAAATTACCAGAATATCTGAAAAAGACCGAATCATCAAGAAGTATATTTTCTTGATATATTTACAGATTATATAGAATGAAAGAGTTATGTAACATGATTCATGATGAGGGTGTGATCTGTGAACCTTTATCACGTTCCATTAGAAACTCAGCATGACTTACTGTAATATAATCACGTTGATCAAGTGTCATTATATTATACTAATTCATGCTTCAGTTCCCAACACTACTTCAAAACATTCATATTTTAAATTCGAATTTTTCAGAATTTAGAAACTAACACAGTCTCTGTTATGATGTAACACAGATAGCGTGAAGGAATGAATAATTTCAGATAGTCACGAAATTATCCTTAGAAATATTGAGGATATTTATAATGAAAGATATGATGATATCTTAGAATATTTAAGATAATGATGATGATGAAGAATATTGTCCGTAAAGGTTTTAGATTAAGGAGTAAGGTATTTTCTAAGGATTTCAGCAGACACTGAATCATTTGGATTCTTTGAAGGCAGGTTCAGTCTTTGTGATTTATCCACAGCCTCCTTCATACTTTGCTCAATCCGTTTTCCAGTTCCAAACCTTCTCTTTTTCTCAGCTTTACCACCATACCATTCTTTATCATCAAACTTTTGACTGTTAAAGTCGTTTACAGTTTTTACTGCTTCATCAGCATTTCGAGAACTAGTTCGCAGTTCAGGGTGTTTTTCAGAAACTTCACATTCGAAGTATGTAAGTCCAGGAGGTAGACGTTATATGTACTCATATAACTGTTGGCGTAGACGTGCTGCAAGATTTCAAAATACTGATTGCTAATTCCCGATAATTCGTATGACCATTATTGTTACTAGATGTGGATGAGTACATGATAGGGATTCAATGAGTATAAGGATTTTTTAGAAGGTCAAGGATAAATGAAATTGTTGGTAAATTTACTGCTAATGTGGTGGAACATGAAAGGTTCCCCAGTAACAAGAACGTATATGTCAAGGTTACAATAAGGCTAATCTGAAAAATCAAAGTTGACTAGTTGAAAGTGTGATAAAACTGGATACTTTGAAATGTGTAATAAGTAGTGCGTCAAATATGATTGAAAATATTATATCAACTTTCAAATAACTGTCTTTATGTTTGAGTAATTGTTTGTAAGTTTGTCATTATTAAAAGAAATATGTGCTTTGGAGGTAAATTTCAACCCGTTTGACCCGTTTTGTTTTAAGCTATTTTCTAGCATATGTGACCCGTCCATGATAAACATAAACTGCTTTGACCAACTCATACTTGATGCATTTGAAGCAAATTCATGCTTAAAACTAGAGTCATTCACTGATATGATGATATCATAAACAGAGGTTTTTAGTAAATATATTTCCTTGTGTTTAATGTTTGCAGCCCTACTTATTACTTGGATTAATCTCTCAGATAGTTAAGGTAATTATATGGAGTTATAGTTTGTCAGTTAATTTGAAGATTATAATTATATTAAGCTTTAATTCTAACTTATTGATGTCGTTGGCAGATAGATACAACTTCTTGCAGACGTCGATCTAAAGAAAACTCCTGAACTGGCGGAAATGGTTGAAGACATCAAGGTTTGATTTCTTACATACTTTTGCTATTCATTAAATAATTTATGAGCTTGATTTACATTCAAATGCGATATGATAAACCAGGAAGCAGAAGAGCTAATGGGTTTGGCACCAGAAAAGGTTCTTCTAAAATGGATGAATTATCAGCTGAAAAAAGCAGGCTACAAAAAAGAAGTTACAAATTTTTCATCCGACTTAAAGGTATGATTTTTAGATTAATATGAAAAATGCAACGTTATGAAGAAGTGTTATTATAAATTTTTTTTCTCTTCGATGTTTGTTAATTGTAGGACGGAGAGGCGTATGCACATTTACTTAATGAATCGACAAGCAACCCAAAATGTTACCGCCTTATTCACATTGTCGATCTCAAGTGAGTACACTGATTTTATTTAATATAACATTACAATGATGCTCATAATTATTTAGCATCCAAAAACATATCAGAACATCAATGTTATAACAAAACATTATTGTTTTACAACATAAAATGTCTACAACTAATATTGTGGGACGAACGTGCAACAGACATCGATGTTAACAGATATGAGCCTCACTCGAAAGCAGTTCTAATTGCCGTTACCAGCTACCCACTACCATTTCAATCTAAGGAATATCGGCAGTCGATTAAAAATGAAGGTGATGATCTTAATTTCAATTTTCAACCTCAGTTGCCTTATTTAATTTATCTATATATTATTTTTAGTGTTATTGATGTACCTTACATAATTTGTCATTTTAGAGTATTCCACTGATATATGACGAGAATCATGGTTCATGGATTCTCAAGAGAGCTCTTCCGGTAATTATCTCATATGTCATATATATATATGTATATATATATATATATACATATATTAAAACACAAACTAATGAACATTCACTATTTTCTTTTTTGTATTTTTTTAATTTTTAACACGTCATCTTACCTGGCCAATAGCCTTGCCAAGTCCTGTGTGCTGACGTTAACTACAATGCAGCCAATAGCCTTGCACGAATTAAGGCAAAGCGTGTGATTCTCGTTTCTTTCCCATGGGTTTCGTGTTAATCGCTCGTTCATCTATTGTACCAGGTACAGCTACATTAATCAGCTTACTACAAAAACATTATTACTTAAAAGAATCAATCAACAATGTTTTCTTTAAATACTCGAATCATCGACATCGTTTCAGGTGATGTATTTTGGATCTAAAAAAGTTAGGTTTTTTGTTTACCTACTTTTTTGTTATTTTCGTCTTACAATTCGCACCTACAAAGTTAGTTTTTGGTTGGTTTTTCATCTCAATCCATTGATGTTTTGCAGGTAATACGACCGTCTCCCTCGACTATCTTCATTACCATCTTCTCTGTGGTAAATATCCTAATTTTGAATACTAACTGTTAATGGTCGTGATTAAAGCTTTGTTGTTTTCAATTTCTGTAATTTTTAAGGATTATGTAGTTAATACCATATGGACTGTTGCTGATGCTAGGGTTCTTGATGTGGCCCTCCCAGAGGTATATATATATATATATATATATATATATATATATATATATATATATATATATATATATATATATATATACGTTCTGTTAAATTATTTTGTTTAGAAATTGAAAGCATATAATTTTTGATGAGTGATGAGTCAATTACTGCGAGTGAATGTAGCATACTGTATTAGATGTTATTAATGATGTTAGTTTAGTACAGTTTGACTTTGACCATGAATTTATATAGATTGTTAGGTTCTTGGTGTACTAATGATTCAGTTTGTGTGCAGTAAAAAAAGGTTTTTTGTGACTTTAATGTTAAGTATTAGGATTTATAATTGCACAAACAAAAATGTAGTGTTGCCTAACAGCTGCAACCTCTAATCAGGCTCTATACTTGACAATTAGTATTTATCTCAACATGATCATATTGAATAGTATCGATATGTCACGTATCACAATTAAGTTCATGTGAGTTTTGCCATTAGAATATCGTTATAGAACATTACTGGTCACAGTAATCACTTTTTAATACTAGATCTAGACCCTAATTTTACTTTTTTCTCGATTTTCAAGCTGTATCAGATCCTCCAGGTCACGTGTCCGTCAAATTTAGTGGTACTTCTACACGTTACATCTCATTATAGCCAATATTATTGATTGTAAATGTGATTCGGTTGTTTTAGCTTTATAGTTTTTTAACATATGTGATATGTATGTATTTTGGTTGGTGCAGATACAACACTTCAAACATTTCCTCCGTCTGGAGCTCAAGGAAAGATTGCAAGCGGTGCCGGACGACCTCGTGATACCGATGGTGTGTTTCTATTAACTTTTGAAATACTTGAATTTTGTTTTAAAGTGTGTTAGTGTAATGAAGATGCAATAAGATATAAATGATAACAATGGTTTTAAAATACAGTAGTTTGAAGATTTTGGAGAAGTCTATTGCGTTCAAAATTTCTGAGAGCTTCCACAATATGCCGATCCCACGAACCTCTTCTCAATTCTCATTCGATCAGGGCAGGGGAATGCGTCAAAATAGAAAAACTCACATTTTAGGGATAATCGGGCTATTGTAGGTGATAGTGATACACAGCCTTTTGGTCGTGCTTTCGAGGAATCATTCATCATGAGGTAAATATATAGTATAATTAATCAATTAGTCAGGAATTTAATTTTGATGTGTAGTTAGAAAGTTTCTAATTTCAGATTTAAAGCTAAACTTGGTTAAGTAATTTTCACATTTGTTATTACCATTTTCAAAATCACTTTTAGATTTACTATATTTTGTGAACAGAGAGTAATAAATAAAAGTAATGTAGTTCATAAGTTGTTTCAAAAGTCAAAGATGTATAGAAGTAGGTCCCACCTTTATTTACTTATTTATTTCCGGCACTCATATATCAATTGTATCTCTTCTGTGATTAGCTACTAAAGGAAACTGAGATCGTGATTTGCAGGTATGTCTGAATTTAAAAACTCGATCGAGTGCAAAAATGGGAACTTCAAGTACACTTAGAACTACTTCATCTTTTGTCAAATCATCTACAACGACCCTTCGCCACAGCATTAGTGAGTCAGAAAAGGCTTCATACATTTCCCATATTAACAACTTTCTTGGAGAAGATAAGTTTTTAAAGAATTATCTTCCGTTAGCCCCTGCAACCAATGCTTTATTAGATCTTCGTAAAGATGGAGTCCTTTTATGGTATTGATTAACACCTTAATGTTCTTTTGTTGATTCGAGTATTTAAAGAAAACATTGTTGATTGATTCTTTTAAGTAATAATGTTTTTGTAGTAAGCTGATTAATGTAGCTGTACCTGGTACAATAGATGAACGAGCGATTAACACGAAACCCATGGGAAAGAAACGAGAATCACACGCTTTGCCTTAATTCGTGCAAGGCTATTGGCTGCATTGTAGTTAACGTCAGCACACAGGACTTGGCAGAAGGAAAGGTAAGTCGTAGATAACATATTAGAACTATAGGTAGCAAAATGGACGGGCCAGGTAAGATGACGTGTTAAAATGTGTAATAAGTAGTGCGTCAAATATGATTGAAAATATTATATCAACTTTCAAATAACTGTCTTTATGTTTGAGTAATTGTTTGTAAGTTTGTCATTATTAAAAGAAATATGTGCTTTGGAGGTAAATTTCAACCCGTTTGACCCGTTTTGTTTTAAGCTATTTTCTAGCATATGTGACCCGTCCATGATAAACATAAACTGCTTTGACCAACTCATACTTGATGCATTTGAAGCAAATTCATGCTTAAAACTAGAGTCATTCACTGATATGATGATATCATAAACAGAGGTTTTTAGTAAATATATTTCCTTGTGTTTAATGTTTGCAGCCCTACTTATTACTTGGATTAATCTCTCAGATAGTTAAGGTAATTATATGGAGTTATAGTTTGTCAGTTAATTTGAAGATTATAATTATATTAAGCTTTAATTCTAACTTATTGATGTCGTTGGCAGATAGATACAACTTCTTGCAGACGTCGATCTAAAGAAAACTCCTGAACTGGCGGAAATGGTTGAAGACATCAAGGTTTGATTTCTTACATACTTTTGCTATTCATTAAATAATTTATGAGCTTGATTTACATTCAAATGCGATATGATAAACCAGGAAGCAGAAGAGCTAATGGGTTTGGCACCAGAAAAGGTTCTTCTAAAATGGATGAATTATCAGCTGAAAAAAGCAGGCTACAAAAAAGAAGTTACAAATTTTTCATCCGACTTAAAGGTATGATTTTTAGATTAATATGAAAAATGCAACGTTATGAAGAAGTGTTATTATAAATTTTTTTTCTCTTCGATGTTTGTTAATTGTAGGACGGAGAGGCGTATGCACATTTACTTAATGAATCGACAAGCAACCCAAAATGTTACCGCCTTATTCACATTGTCGATCTCAAGTGAGTACACTGATTTTATTTAATATAACATTACAATGATGCTCATAATTATTTAGCATCCAAAAACATATCAGAACATCAATGTTATAACAAAACATTATTGTTTTACAACATAAAATGTCTACAACTAATATTGTGGGACGAACGTGCAACAGACATCGATGTTAACAGATATGAGCCTCACTCGAAAGCAGTTCTAATTGCCGTTACCAGCTACCCACTACCATTTCAATCTAAGGAATATCGGCAGTCGATTAAAAATGAAGGTGATGATCTTAATTTCAATTTTCAACCTCAGTTGCCTTATTTAATTTATCTATATATTATTTTTAGTGTTATTGATGTACCTTACATAATTTGTCATTTTAGAGTATTCCACTGATATATGACGAGAATCAAGGTTCATGGATTCTCAAGAGAGCTCTTCCGGTAATTATCTCATATGTCATATATATATATGTATATATATATATATATATACATATATTAAAACACAAACTAATGAACATTCACTATTTTCTTTTTTGTATTTTTTTAATTTTTTTCTTTTTTTTTCCTTTTCTTTTCTTTTATCAGTATATATAGGTAGATTATATATATATATATATAATCTACCTATATATACTGATAAAAGAAAAGAAAAGGAAAAAAAAGAAAAAAATTAAAAAAATATAAAAAAGAAAATAGTGAATGTTCATTAGTTTGTGTTTTAATATATGTACTAATATAGTCTACTATTTCAGATGTGTTTGATGTGCCTATCTCATTGTTAGTTGTGTTGAATTCATTTATTTACCTTCTTTTCTCTTTTGTTTGTTTACTTTCCAACTATTAGTTTGTTTACATATATATATATATATATATATATATATATATATATATATATATATATATATATATATATATATATATATATATATATGTTGATGATGTTTTTTGTATTCATTAGTTGTTATGGTGCGATTATATTTTTTTATGTAGCATTTTTTTTCTTTTTTTCTTCTTAGTTATTGTATGTCTTAACTTTCTGCTACCACTACTGTTTTAAATGACTTCTGCTAATGTAGTAGTATTAATTTGAGTAGATATTTGCGGGTTGTATTTTCGTTATTTGGATCTTTTTGATACGATATTTGTTTTAAGGTACTTTTCTTATTTGTTTGGTTTCTTTTGTTTAGATTTTTAGTTTCATTGATCGCGGGCTTCGTTGTGGTATATGGATTTGCAGAGTATACTTAACAGGGTATTTTGTTATAAGAATCTGGAATTTTGTTTGTTGTATCATAACGCTAGGTAGGAATATGGCAGCTTAAAAATGATAAAGAAAAATGACTATGAAGTTTTTGTGGGTGGCGGCTAGAAGAGGTGTGTCATAATTGTATGAGTCGTGTTTCTTGCGGTTGGTTATGCGGGGTGTCGCCCTGTCTCCAGTCTGGTGTTTATGACAAATTGATGCAACGTCTACGACATTGTAGTCGTCTTTACAGAGCCACGCCACACCAATCTTTTCTTGATCACTAACAAAGATAAGTTTTTATGCAGGTAGAGAAGTTTTAATCTTTTTAACAAAGCAAACTAGTAAAGGAAGAGATATTCTTCAATGATGAGCTAAACATGTATTCTTTAATGAGTTACTTGACATGTTATCAATTGCTATTGATATAATATACCATCCTGTTTTTTTATTTATGGATGAAAAAAGGTTGATTATACCATAATTGTTTTTTTATTTATGAGTGAATAAAGTGTAATAGGTTTTTAAGATTCTTTAGACTTTGAATTTTCTTAATATGGTTACCTACGACCGGTCCTCAAGTGTGATCTAGGATGCTTGATTTCACTTCCCTACTTTGATTTTCACCCGTTTTTGTGTGTGACAAAGTAGGGTTTCACAGTTTCAACCTGTTAGGTATGATTCATACATCAATTTAGCCTAATTTATTTGGTTTTTTTATAGAATCAACTGAATATTTGGATTAAGAACTGAAGATTTTATATAAATATTTTTTATACCCACTACTTCTCATATTGTGTGTTTGCATAGAATTCTCGAGCTCTGTGGGTAACTGATATTACAGCTTATAGTATCAGCCTTTCACTTCTCATATTCGTTGTAGTTTGTATGCCCCAAAAAACAGCAGGTCAAATGTGTCGTGTGAATTGCTAGCTAGCGTTAAAATCGCATAAACCTTAGAGCTGCAACGCGCGAACCCTCAATTCTTGTTATCCCCATTTCAAAAACCAAAAACCGTCATCCCCATTCAGCGTTTGATTTCTATCTTAAAACTCCAAACCGTCATATCCAATAACCGCATTCAAAATCCCCTTCATCTAAATCCCCTAAATCTCATTCCATTCCTGCTAATCTAAATACATGGGCAATTTCAGTTGTCGGTATTAGGGCTGAATACGTTTCGATGTTAATCGACGACATCAATATCATAAATTACACACCACAACATTTATGTAAAACAAAATATTGATTCGAAACGTGGAATTAGGGTTCGTGATGTTTGTAATTTCCATCATTTTTTACTGATACAAATAACATCGTTTCAATTGAGTACAATCTTTTAATTTGATGTAGGTTATGGGGAATTGGCTAGATGCATTTTTATTGAATATGCACTATGAAAATGACAAGTTGAAAGCAAATGTTAAATCAGATGCTTGGTTCCTGGCTCTTGTAACTGCTCTCAAGTCAAACGATGCAGATGAAGACTGGTGAATTGGTATAATGTTTTGTTTGTTTACTTATGTATTACTGTATTATGTAACAATTGTGATCTTATTATCTTATTTCAATGTACACATGCTAACTTGGATTGTTTTAGTATGAAGTTCATTTAGTTACAGTAGAACTAATACGCATCCAAGCTGTTGGATGAATTGTTTGTGAGAAATGTGATTACATAATATGGTTATACATCCATTTTATATTGTACGTGAATTAGTGTATTAGCTTAATATTATGAAATTCTTAGAATTTATGATTGTAGACATAAATTAGATTTCACATTTAGTAATGGTTGTTTAATGATCAATGAACATTTTTTGTGAAATTGTTAGGGTTTATCAAGCATGAATAACTAAGTGAATATGCATATGTTTTTATGTATGTAGACTTTACCAATCCATAAATTGTTGATGGGAAGAAGCCGTATCTTATCGATTTTGGTTTAGGTATAATTGTAAAGTAAGTTCTTTATATTTGTATAATTTAACTTTATGGCATTGGAATGTATTATCATTATATCTATATACAGAAAGTATAACTGTCAGTATCATTAATACATGATATCTCACTGCATAGCAATCATACAAAGATTCATCAAAACATTACAAATCTATTGAAATATGGTTATGTATGATTTGTTATTCGTATAGTTGTATCCAATAGCTTTGTTTGGTGTTCTTTGCTGATACAATGAATTTGTTAATTTTTTGGTTGTAGTGGGTTGATGTAATGGACATGGACTATTTGTTGCTGCTTCGGGTATATGAAGAAAAACACGAACATGTTCGTGGGATTATTGATACAGGTTTATATGTTGTATTCATGAATGTAATCACTTTTTTGAATAAAGATATTAATGATTAATGATATTTGATGCGTGATGAAACACAAGTGCGGTTCTCCTTCTACCATTAGGGATATATTTGTTGTAATAGTCAATGATACTAACCTATATGATATGAATTCTTTACTTCATGTTTTTCTTTTTCGTAACAGTGTTAGAGGCTGTGCAAATTGATAGAACCACCTACAAGTTTCATATAGGTCTGATATATCCGAGGATGTTCAAGAATAGGTGGTGCAATCTTTAACCTTTACACCCATATCAGAATTCTTCATTTAGTTTTTTTTTTTTTTGGGGGTTTTTTTTTATGATTTTCAGATACAACTTGTGCATTTACAATTTAAATGAACTAAAGGACAAACATTCCTCCTATTTGCAGCTTCAAACAAATTTAGCAATGTTGAAACTGGGAAGATTAACCCGGCCACGAAATGATTAAAGACTTTCAGAAAAACTACATCTTACTACCATTTATGATCTAAGGACGGTATCACTTGCAATGCATGATATACAAATATCAAATGGTGGAGATCTTGAAAACCTTGATACGATGTCTTTTGTCCTTGAGAAAATAAATGATTTTGTAATGGTAGGAGCTCCTGAAATTCGTATCTCTGATCGACAAAAGGGGTTCTTAAGGCATTGATCAACTATTATTCCAGATGAAATTCAATGCCCGATATCACTTGAATTGATGAAAGATCATGTGATAATCTCTACTGGGCAGGTATGCACACTAGATAGCCTCCTGATATAATAGTTATGAATGTTGTGAGTATTTCATAGCTCACTGTTTTTGTTCAAGATTAACTTTTTGCATACTACAATCTTGATTATCTGACTGTGATCTGCATCATAGGTTCTCAAGTCAAAATCTTTAAATTTCTCTCATTTTGATGGTCCTTAATTATTTATAACAGGTACTTCTATTAATGGAAGTAATTTTACGCGACAAATGCTCGTGTTTACATTTAATCACAGTTGTAGAAGATCTCAATTCTTGTAAACAATCAATCATTTTTTCTGTCCCCAACAGATATTCGCCTTTTAATGTTGTTTTTTTTTCTTCAGGAAATGTTTGCAAGAGGAGACCTTGGTGTTGATTTTGAAAGATAGTAATTCTGTGTTGCTTTCATTCATAATCGATACAAATATATATACAGAGTTAGGATAAGCTAACTTTCCTCAATTCTAGCTAACTACTAATGCTAATAACCAGGACTCTATACACTGTCAATATACACGTGATATACATATTGTATGCTAAGTCAAATTACATTGTTTACATTGTCAGTACACACTACTTAAGACTATGATGTACTATTATGCTCCCGCAGTCGAAGCGTTCGAAGGTCGAATGCATAGACTGGCTCTAAACTCCTCAAATAGAACTCGCGGTAGACCTTTAGTGAAAATGTCTGCTATCTGAAACCGTGTGGGAACATGTAAGATGCGGACTTGTCCTCGAGCCACTTTTTCCCGAACAAAATGAATGTCAAGTTCAATGTGTTTCGTGCGTTGATGTTGAACCGGGTTCCCGGATAAGTAAATAGCACTTACGTTGTCACAATAAACAAGTGTGGTCTTGTGAATAGGACAATGTAACTCCATGAGTAAATTACGTAGCCAACAAACTTCTGCTACAACATTTGCCACGCCTCGGTACTCGGCTTCAGCGCTGGAACGAGACACAATGGGTTGTCTCTTCGAGGACCAAGATAATAAATTATCGCCTAGATAGACACAATATCCTGAAGTTGCACGTCTAGTGTCCGGGCAGCCTACCCAGTCGGCGTCCGTGAACGCTACCAAATCACGCAAGGAAGATGGTGTAATATGTAAGCCCATAGAAACAGTCCCTTGGATGTATCGGATAATGCGTTTAAGCGCATTAACATGAGATGTATACGGTGCATGCATGTGTAAGCAAATTTGTTGCACCGCGTATGAAATATCCGGACGCGTGAAGGTTAGATATTGTAGTGCACCGGCGAGACTTCGATAAAGAGTTGGTTTGGAATATGGAGTTCCAACTTTTGAACTCTGTTTCCCTAAGGTATCCACTGGTGTAGCACAAGACTTACAAAAGAACATACCTGCGCGCTTAATGATGTCTTTGGCGTAGGCTTCTTGGTTTAGAAATAACCCTTTAGATGATCGTGAGACTGATATCCCCAAAAAAGAGAAAGGACCGAGGTCTTTCATTACGAATTCGTTACCCAAAAGTTATAATAGTTTGCATCGCAAAGCATGAGATGATGTGACAAGGATAATGTCATCGACATATAAAAGCAAGTAGGCAGTCTCATCACCTTGACGAAAGACAAATAAGGAATGATCAACTTTGCTATTCACGAAGCCAATGGTTGATACAAAATTGGCAAATCGTTGATACCAAGCCCGAGGTGCTTGTTTAAGACCATATAACGAGCGTTTTAACAAACACACATGATTCGGTTTAGTAGGATCACGAAAACCCAACGGTTGGTGCATGTAAACAGTTTCGGCCAAATGTCCATGTAAGAAAGCGTTCTTGACATCAAGTTGATGAATAGACCAATTGTTGGAGACGGTAATACTCAAAAGGTACGAATAGTAGCGGGCTTAACCACCGGACTAAAGGTTTCATGACAGTCGATACTTATTTGTTGAGAACAACCGTCACCTACCAACCGTACTTTGTAACGTTCAAAAGTACCATCAGAACGGGTTTTATGTTTAAAAATCCACATAGAATGAATAACATGCATATGAGATTGACGAGGAACAAGAATCCACGTCTTATTATCCAAAAGGGCCTTGTATTCATCGGTCATGGCACGGAACCAATTAGGGTCGGAAAGAGCAGTTTTAGGATTGGAAGGAATGGGAGATATAGAGGTGGTGGCCGAAAGATTGAAAGGTACTTTCGGTTTTACAATTCCTGCTTTGCTACGGGTTGTCATAGGGTGAGATGGATTGAGAGTATGAGTTGTGGCAGGTGGAGAAAGTGTGTCAACAGAAGGTGACGAGTGAGAAGTAGAAGTGGTATTTGCATGTGTTGGGCTTGGTGGGCTCACTGGCCCAGTTGGTGGTGAATGAGAAGAAACGGATGGCGTAGAAGAGAGTGCATCAGAGAGTGGTTTTGTAAAGTTAAAATAAATGGGATTTAAATTATTGGTAAGGAATTGGTAATTGGCAGTGGGTGGTTCGGTTTTTGCAAAAGGAAAAACATCTTCATTAAATAAAACATGTTTATGAGTGGAAGAATCGTAGCATTTGTAACCCCGATGATCTTTAGGGTACCCGAGAAAGACACAAGGTGTAGAACGAGGTTCAAGTTTATTGATAGTAGAAGAGGGTAATAGTGAAGTGAGTCATAAGAGGGAGTGCGATGGTAGAGAAGTTGTGTGGGAGATAAATTGTTAGTATTTAGAGAGGGAAGAATGTTTAGAAGATAGGTGGCGGTTTCGAGTGCATGGTGCCAAAAAGTGGCGGGTACACAAGATTGTGCTAGAATGGTACGCATGATGTTGTTTATCGCACGAATTTTTCGTTCGGCTTTGCCATTTTGAGGTGAGGTGTATGTGCACGAAAAACGAAAGGTCATGCCATGTTGAGTACAAAAGTTATGAAAATTCTGATTGTTATATTCGGTACCATTATCGCATTGGAAAGTTTTTATGTTTGTACCGAATTGTGTTAGAATCATTTTATGAAAATTGGTAAAGATGGTGTATACTTGTGATTTGTAAGTTAAAGGAAAAGTCCATAGAAAATTTGTAAAGTTGTCGAGAAACAAAAGATAATATTTATGACCACCATTACCAGTGACCGGAGAGGTCCATAAATCACTATGAATTATATCAAACGGAAGTAAAGTATTGGTAGACGATGAATAAAAGGGAAGGCGTATATGTTTGCCAAAAATACAAGATTGACAAAAAGTTCGTTTATTACTAGAATTGTAATGAATACAATCTTTATTTCTAAGAGACTTTATGATGTTGGCGCCTGGATGTCCGAGGCGTTTGTGCCATAAGTCTTGAGAAAAAGCAGAAAAAGCGGAATGGTGTTGTAGTGCCGACAATGTGGAAGGCTTGAACGGATAAAGCTCACCGGTGCTGTTGCACCGCATTAGCGGGGTCCCCTTCGGAAAGTCCTTCAAAGTAAAACCAAACGGATCAAATTCAATAGATATTTTATTATCAGTAGTTAAACGTCGTACAGATATAAGATTTTTAATTTAGCTAGGTGAATGAAGGATATTATTAAGATAAAGTGGACGAGTAGGATTAAGGGGAAGGGTGTGTGAGCCGTAGCCCAAGATGGGAAGTCCGTGGCCATTACCGACTATAATACGTGAAGGCAACCTGTTTGGATAATAAGAAGTAAGAATATCCTGAGTACCTGTCATGTGAGAAGTGGCACCTGTGTCCATGTACCAGTTTTCATCAGGGGGTTGAGGGTCATAGTATGTAGTGCTTCTTTAATGTCCGTGGGAGTATTATTAGAATTCACTGAATTAGCATAATGATTTTGTGGGCGTGGACCCAAAATACCTGACTGATTTAAATTATTATTGGGCCTGGTCCATGTAGAGGTAGGATATGGGCAAGGTGGAATAGCCCACGTTGGATTTTGCCACAAGTTAGGTCCATACTGCCACTGGTAAGGGAAATTAAAATTAGGGCTATAACTGGTACGCCCTCTGCCTCGTGAAGAAGAAGATCGACCTCGACCATTTCCTCTAGAATTAGACCGATTCCTGCTGTAGATAGGGCGATTAGGATAGGAATCTGGTGCCGGAGTTCGTGGTGCCGATGGTGGGGCAGTAGCAACTAACGCCGTAGGATTTGGTGTCGGGTTTTGCTTAGCTTTTCGAGTTTCTTCTAAAATCAGCATTGAACGTGCTTCAGAGAATGATGGAAGCTTCTTGGCGTGTGCAATAAGCGAGCTGACAGTATCATAGCCGTCACTAAGACCGGTTATCAATTGTAACACAAGCTTATCTTCGTCAACCTTGTTGCCGACGTCATTTAATTGATCTGCAAGGTGTTTCATCTCCTGACAGTAAGCAGACATACTGGAGAAATTTTCAAGCTTGGTGTTGGTGAATTTAGTAGCGAGGTGAACAGCCCTTGAATTCTGGTTGTTGTGGAAGATGCCTTTGATTCGGTCCCACGTTTGTTGAGCGGTGGAACCAGGGGTGAGAATGTTGAGCAGTAACTCGTTGGAAAGAGTACCATAAATCCAGGAGAGAACAATAGCGTCTAGTTTGGCCCAATCAGCGGTATTGGTTGGTGGAGTTTGTCCGGTGTTGGAAGAACCAGACGAAACATCATCCGAGGGGATGATGTGGTCAAGAACGTCAAAGGCTTGACAATGGATCTTGAATAATTCTGCCCAAGAAGAATAATGGCTTGTGTTGAGTTCAAGGGTGATCGGGACAAAGTTTTTGATGTTGCTGACGGTAATTGCAGGGTGTAATCGTGCAGCTGCCATGGAGAAAGTAGATAAAAGGATGAAAAATTGAAGAAGGAGGTTGAAGAAATCGGCTGTTTTGCAGGTAAGGGTTTATTGGCCTGATACCATGAAAGATAATAATTCTGTGTTGCTTTCATTCATAATCGATACAAATATATATACAGAGTTAGGATAAGCTAACTTTCCTCAATTCTAGCTAACTACTAATGCTAATAACCAGGACTCTATACACTGTCAATATACACGTGATATACATATTGTATGTTAAGTCAAATTACATTGTTTACATTGTCAGTACACACTACTTAAGACGATGATGTACTATTAGATTTGCTGGTCGAAAAGGGACAATAGTCCAGCTAACCAATTTCTATTTTCTTCAGGAAATGTATTTAAATTTCTTAGAATTACAAATTGCCTGTTGGATGTATTTTAATTTGTATATCTTATATCTTATTGACAGTTAGACATGAAAAAATCAAGATTGACCCCCCATGTACCGGGTGAAATTCCTCATCTCTGCTGTAGTTGAGCTGGTGAGTTGCAAATAATTCATGCTGCTTTATTACAAGTTGAAAAATCGGTGAGTTGGATTAATAAATCTACTACAAGGTACTCATAACTCAGAATCAATTCTCCTTCCTTAGCATATCGTCTTCTATACATGCATGAGTTGTAGCTGAACTAGTGTGCTTGTGGTCGTTTGTTAAAAAAATCCACCATTCTGAGATTCTGCGTGCAGACAACAACTCAAACCATCGATGATCCGTTAGGATCTTAACCCGTTACCCGACCCGAGAAACAAGGAAAATGGGGTGTACTTGGCAGTTATTGGTTAGTCAAGATTCTACCACAATATTCTCAACTCCATTTAAACGTGGGAATATGGCTAGTACTTCACCCATGACCCCATGTGTGACAACCCGGAAATTTCCAACCAAATTTAAACTTTATCTTTATATTATTCCGACACGATAAGCAAAGTTTGTTAAGTTAAATCTCAAGAATTTTAAATTGTGTTCATACATTCATTATAACCTCGACCAAATTCCGACGATTCACGAACCGTTATATATAAATAAATATGTATATATATATATATATATATATATATATATATATATATATATATATATATATATATATATATATATATATATTATAACTTGAGAATATTAATAAAGTATTAAACGTATAATACTTTACATGAACGTATTTGTTTCAATATGTTTATCGATGGAATTAGAAGATAATATCAAATGATTGATTTATCAGATACATTATGATATGATTACGGGTCTATGTTATGAGGTCCACTGTGATTTAAGAAATCTATTCTTTTTGACAACATTCGGAAAATGGTAAAGTGATTTATAAGTAAGAACGTGAAGTGTAAATAACTTAGATGTTGGATATCGACAAGTTATGTAACTCGACATTTTTCATTAAGATGATTTCATACATTTATTTAACCTTTGAACTTTATCCCATGCTTCACCAACAAACTGTAATTTAAAAACTTGAAACCTATTATGAATATATATGATTCTACTTTTCTAAAACATTTTATGATATAACGATTTCCATTATTTTAACCTTTAAACAAAATGATTCTTAAAAATATATTTGGTTTTGGAAAACAAAATTATTATATTTATTTGATTTAGTTTCAAACGTACAAAAACGTTTTCAGTTTAAAAAGAACTTTATTATTAAAACGTATATAACTTTTATAAATATCTAGAACCACTTTTGACAACTCATTACTTAACCAGTATGATAAAGATAACGATATTTATATTTTATTTTATTAAATATATATAACGATTTAAATTAATATTATATATATTTATACGCGTATTATACGTACATAGTTTTATACTTTTACTATACTTAAACTTTACCTTTACTTTATTTTTACTTTACTTTAACTTTAATAATTCACTTTAATAATTCATACTTTAATAATTCACTTTAATAATTCATACTTTAATAATTCACTTTAATAATTCATACTTTAATAATTCACTTTAATAATTCATACTTTAATAATTCACTTTAATAATTCAAAAATCTATTATAAATAGAATTCAATAGGTTTCATTATTTCATAAGAAACTTGAAAATATTTTTCTCTAAACTCTCTCAATCGATTTACATATATATATTTACTCCGTATTATTTCAAGATATTATTAGTATACATAAAATATTACGTCAGAGTGCTGTCCTAGTGATTTCGAAATTGTTTTTCGAGTGGGATTGGATTAAGGAAATTATGGGTTATAGCTATGGAGGTGATTGGGTATGGTTCATGGGTATGCTCGTGAGATCAATATAGTGTTTATCATCTCCGTTGCGTCTACGTACCTTTCCTGCAATATTGAATCACAATATTGATACGTGAGTACTCATAATTTAACTTTTACATACTAATAGTGTATCCCTGACTAGTGCTCGAGTATATAGGATTATGCATGTTTGTACTTTTGATATTGCCTTTAGTTAGGTTATGTTGAATCCTGAATTAGTTATATATGCAACTGAGATAAGGTATAAGATATGCATGTCGTTGGAAAGCTAGCGAAAAATTAAGAACTTTTCATTTAGATATCGAATGATTTCGATGAACGGATTTGAAGTTATAGTCCATCGAATTTTTGTATTATTATTAAAAATGATTATTATTATCGTCGTTATTATCGTCGTTCTAGTTTTATCTTATTATTATTATTATTATCTTTATCAATAAAAGGATTTATCATTAAAAATTGTTATTTTTTTTTATTACTATCGTTATTATCGTTAAAGTTATAATTAGTATTATTATTATTATCCAATTATTATTATTATTATTATTGGTATTATTATTATTATTATCATTATTAATATATATATCATTATTTAAAAATGGTTATTGTTATTGTTATTATTATTATTACTATATTATCATTAAGATAATTATTAGTATTATCGTTAATAATGTTATAGTAACTATCATTATTAATATTAGTGTAATTAAAACAAATATTTGTAACACCTAATTATTTTGATTACTATTATTATCATTATTACGAACACGATATAAAAGACGATTAAAAGCTATTAAACGAAACGATTAGGAAATAATGGGTAAGAGTATCATGATGAAATTAAAATATTATAAGATATTGATTTAGATAAAATTATCGTTCTTATTACTTTTATCATTACTATTATTATTAAAATTATTGTTAGTATTAAAACTATCATTTTAACAAAAATTATCATTTTAATAGAAATGTCATTGTTACTATAAAATATCATTATTATTATTATTATTTTAAATAGAATTATTATTTTAAAGATAATATTAAAAATTATCGTAAATATTAAAGTTATCATAATTAGAATTATCGTTTTATCATAATGTCATCTTAGTAATTATAAATATTGATATTTTTATAATAATAATTATTATTACAAAATAATACAACTTTTACTTACTATCATTATAGATATTATTTTATCAAATAAATATTTGATAAAAACATATTTTACTACGTGTAATAACTTACTTTAATAATACCTATCATATTATCTTTATAATATTAAATGAACCCTATAAATTTTATTACTTAATATATATAAAAGTATATTTTATTATATAAATATAATATAAAATTTTATTTACTAATAAATAAATTATATTATTTACTCTAATAAATATTTTAAAAATATTTAAAAATATAAAACGACGATATTTAAACTATATATTAATCATGTATAGATTTTTGGAAATTATTTTGAGTCAAATTTACTTTTGTTTACTTTTGCATATTAGTCTCGAGCATTAGGATTGTGGTACACTATGACTTGACCTAATTTGTTAGACAAATATTGACCAACACATAAATATATATAATTAATTTAGGTTCGTGAATCCGAGGCCAACCTTGCACTTGTTCAATGACGTTATATGTATTTTTACTACGAAATACAGTATGGTGAGTTCATTTGCTCCCTTTTTACTCATTACATTTTTGGGCTGAGAATACATGCAAATGCTTTATTCACTGTTTTACAATATTTATATGCGTGAGTTTCATTTGCCTTTTTACCCTTTATATTTTTGGGACTGAGAATACATGCGCTTTTATAAATGTTTGACGAAATAGACACAAGTAATTGAAACTACATTCTATGGTTGAATTATCGAAATCGAATATGCCCCTTTTTATTAAAGTCTGGTAATCTAAGAATTAGGGAACAGACACTCTAATTGACGCGAATCCTAAAGATAGATCTATTGGGCCTAACAAACCCCATCCAAAGTACCGGATGCTTTAGTACTTCGAAATTATATCATGTCCGAAGGAGGATCCCGGAATGATAGGGGATATTCTTATATGTATCTAGTTAATGTCGGTTACCAGGTGTTCACCATAGGAATGATTATTTTTTTGTCTCTATGCATGGGACGTATATTTATGAGAACTGGAAATGAAATTCTTGTGGTCTATTAAAATGATGGAAATAAATGATTATGATAAACTAATGAACTCACCAACCTTTTGGTTGACACTTTAAAGCATGTTTATTCTCAGGTGTTAAAGAAATCTTCCGCTGTGCATTTGCTCATTTTAAAGATATTACTTGAAGTTTTTCATAGCATATTTCGAAGAACGTTTCATTTGAGTCATTGAGTTCATCAAAGATTATTATTAAATCAGTTTATAGTTGGATAGTGGATATTATGAAATGGTATGCATGCCTGTCAATTTTTGATGTAAAGAAAGATTGTCTTTTAAAAACGAATGCAATGTTTGTAAAATGTATCATATTCTCGCAATGTAATCAACTATTGTGAATCGTTTATAATGTATATGAACGGGTCCTTTCAGTTGGTATCAGAGCGGTGGTCTTAGCGAACCAGTTCTGCATTAGTGTGTCTAACTGATAAGTCGTTAGGATGCATTAGTGAGTCTGGACTTCGACCGTGTCTGCATGTCAAAAGTTTTGCTTATCATTTCTAGTCGGAAATCATCTGCTTATCATCCATAGGAAATTACCTGCTTATCATTATTAGTCTAGACACATCTTGCAACATTAATTGCATGAGTAGTGTATAGACAAAATTCATATCATAGCGTATCTGCTAAATCATATCTTATCGTATCTGTTACTTAAACTTTGCCTGACATATCCCGTAAATTCCTCCGTAATCTATGAAATCTTTTGATCTCTATATATAGATATCCTATGTAAATAGAATACCACCCGATAGCCGAAAAATCATTTTATATCGAAAATCCTTTATCCAATCGTACGAAATGGAATTTTTCATCAGTTCAAGTCACTCGGATTCCGAAATGGAATCTCACTCAAGCTCCGAAAGCAGTGTGACCGAAATGGATCAACCAATCAGTCATTACCTATTCTGGATGAATTGGGGATGGGTTCGTAGCCTCCTCAATCATTGGAAACAAGAAGAAGGCGATCCTTTCCATCCACCACATTGCCCTCTTGGCGAAGAACCTGAAGCACTTACCGGCGAACATGTTCGAGACACCATTTTCTCTCTCATTTCCAGGGTATCATGTCATGATTATATACTACATCAAATTCTAGATTTTATTTATCCGCTCGTTCCGACCGACAATCATCCTGGAATAATAGAAGAAGTCAACGAACTTCGCGCTCGGGTAGTGGCTTTGGAGAATATGGTGCAGAGATTACAAACACCAGCAGCAGCACCAGCAGCATAACCAGTACCACCATCATCAACGCCAACAGTACCATTACCACCTCCAACCACAACCGCATTGTAAACCTCAACTTCACAATCTGTCCCACGAGCATCAACGTCATACGCACCATAGATACCATGGAGTACCAACAACAATAACTGACGAAGTATTAATTCATAACTTCATTGGAGAAACATTCCGCAGCGATTATATAATCTCTAAAGTCTTAGAGATTATCTAATCTAGCCCAAACCATAAATCAGTTAAGCGAACCAAAATGATAGAAGGAAGAGTAGAAACCCTGACAAAAATGGTGTGTGATTAACAAGTTAAAATTGTTTTACCAACAGCATCAACAGTACCGTCAACGTCACCAGCATCGTCAGTACAGTCAACATCAGAATCAACAACACCTATAACATCACAAACTCCGTCAGTTCAAGAATCACTGTGGACATCATTACGAATCAATAACGTGTATATTGTATCAACAAGTTATGAAGAATTAACTCATTCCCTCTGAAGAAATTATATATATATTTTATATATATATATATATATATATATATATATATATATATATATATATATATATATATATATATTTTGAAATAAAAAATAAATCTTTCCGTGCTAAGCTATTGTGTGTGAATCTTAACTACTCGGTTAATTCATATTACAAATATGCAATAATGTACGTCCCTCGCCCGCGACTTAACCATCGTTAACTACAATCTCTGTCTCAATTCAACAAATTCCAATTCCTAATAAATCAAGTATATATTTGATTTTACACTTCATCATTGATGTAACCGAAACTTTTCAGATAACATCATTCGTACTTTGCGAAGTTCACAAGAATTAAACGAAAACCAACATCACATCTCAACAAATAACGAAGTATTGATTCATAATTTCAATATTATTGAAGAAATACTTATGTAACCTCTAAAGCCTTCAAGGAATTATTCAATTCTAGTTCCAACCGTAAATCGAATGAGTTTAATTTAGTATTAACTTGAAACGACCCGACCCAATCCATAGGGACGAATACAATAACATATGATTACATCGCGAGGCATTTGACCTCTATATGATACGTTTTATAAACATTGCATTCTTTTGAAAAGATATACCATAAATGAATATTTAAAATTCAATGTTTTCGACATCTGATGATTTCTACATATAGACAATCACCGTAAATAACAGTTTACAAGAATACTTCCGTTGACAATGCAGTCAAAATAAATACAAGGTGATGATTTTGTGAATGCAATGCTTCCTCGAATAAAACATGTATGACTCCATGCACATGGTTTCTCTAACATATATTCAAACAGCGGAAGACTTCTAGGAACCTGAGAATAAACATGCTTTAAACGTCAACATAAAGTTGGTGAGATATAGGTTTAATGCTAGCAGCGTTATAAATATAGACCACAAGATTTCATATACATAAACGTTTTAATAAAAATATTCTAAGTGGTTGAGCACTTGATAACCATACTTAACATTTAATCAACGTCGCATATTCCCTTTATTATGAAATCTCACTACACTGTACCAAGTGTGGTCACCGAAACGAAGTACTGTGCAACTGTTGAATACTGGTCGTCCAGTCCGGTTGGGGTTGTCAGGCCTGATAGATCTATCAACAGGATTCGCGTTTACAATACCACATGTAAATAGTAGTTACCAAGCTACAGGGAAGTATGCCAATGGTATAACTCAACGTAGAATATATTTTTTTTTATCACTTGTGTCCATAACGTAAATCATAAAATGCATGTATTCTCATCCCGAAATATTTAGAGTTTAAAAGTGGGACTATATACTCACTTTTGCCTTGAAAGTATTTAACTCGACTTGGTCTCCGATAGATATCACGAACCTAACCATATATATATAATATATCAACATATTTTCTTTTCAAGTAATCGTTACATATATATATATATATATATATATATATATATATATATATATATATATATATATATATATATATATATATATATATATATATATACTTTTAATAATTTTAATATTTTCTTAGTCCGTAGTTAGCAGTCCGATGTTAGTGGTCCACAATTAGTTGCTCAATAAAATAAATAAAGACCCCATCGTATTCGTATTGATCAGAATTAATCTCGACCCATGGTACCATGTTGTCAAATGACGTGTTGCGTACATAAAGTACCGTGTTGTCAAATGACGTGTTGCGTACAATCATGAGGTCTTATGATTAACCTTCTCGTGTTGTTTACGGGTGGTCCTGAAATATATAAAATCAAATCATAAGTAATTATATATAAAATATCATATTAATTAGAAAAGATATGATTAATTTACTTTATCTCCAAATATTTTTGTAGCTAAACTAGCTTCGGATACCCAATCTTGTTTTAGTCGTAGTTTCTTCATTACAACTCCGTTTTTGTTGGTTCAACTTGCCACTTCCTTGGATCGAGTCAAATTTTAAGAATATGAACTGAAAATACCTTAGTTTGTATTCTAAATCACAAGTTATAGGTCAAACTTTGGTAAAACTTATGAAAGTGATCAATTTCCATCATAAAAATAACATTTAATGATCATTTTTCTAAAAATACTTACACTTTGAGTTAAACCATGAAATTTTTATGTGTTAACATATTCATAAGAAATATCATTTTTCCAGAACATGAACTTCCAATTCAAAGTTCAAGATGGTTTTAATTATCCAATCCAAAACAGCCCCCGGTTGCACTCCGACGACGTAGATTCAGTTTTTAAGGTGTTCTTTGTAAAACCAAGTTATATCTTGTTAAGTTAGCATATCATTATGATATATTACAGGTCTTTAAGTGTTTTAAAAGTTAAGTTAGAAGGATCTATTTAGTTTGCAAACAAGTTTGAAATCATTCAAACTATGTTCTTGTTGTTAAAATTTTACAACATAAAATAAGATAGCTATATAATTATGAATCGAACAAGATTATGAACAAGGTTACTACCTCAAGTTACTTGGACAAAGTTACTGTAAGAGATAAGAAAAAATCTTGGAATCAAAGAGTGGTGGAGTTAGATCAAAAGGTTGGAAGTATACTTCTTCAAATGGGTGGTTATTTTGATATGTTCTTGAAAGAGTTTTCTTATGGTGTTTAAGGCTTGTAATTGAAGCTAAATGATGGGGAAAATGCTTGGAGATGATCAAGTATGAAGTTAGGAGTATTTTGAGAGAGAAATGAGGGTGTAGGTATGAGAAAATGGAGTGAAGAAATGGTGTTCATTCATAAAAACGTTTTTAGTTTATAAAGAAAGAAAAGGATTCCTAATTTTGTTTTCTTACTAATAATTCATGCTACTTGACAAATCCTAGTTACCTCATATCTAGGGCAGTAATAATGTTGATTAGGATGTTTATTTGATGTGTATATACCAATAGTAAATACATATAGAAGTTGGGTATGATACGGGTACATATACCCTAGATATACGTATAGAAATCTTGAGGAAACGGAATGAGAATTCAAATATAGCTATCTTTTGTGAATATACTTATATTGTTTTATGTATTTAAGTCCTTAAAAAGTAATTAAATACATTATATATACGATACATGTATAAGCATTATAGGTTGTAAGTATATATATCAAAGAATGTTACGTATAGTTATCGTTTTGAAAACTTAAGTTAGTAGTTTCAAAATATACTTATAACTCATTGTCATTAGTACACAATGAGATGTTAAACCATCCTTAGATCATGTTAAATATATATAAATACATATATATACACAAACGTATAATTATCGTATGTTATATAGTTCGTGATATCATCGGTCAAATTGGACGGTCAAACGTTGTGTAAAACTCTTTTCAAAAACACAAGTCTCAACAATTTGGATTGCTTATCATGTTGGTAAGGTTTAATTTATATAAATATTAATCTCATAAGTATAAAATGATTGGAAAAATCCGGGTCGTTACAGTACCTACCCGTTAAATAAATTTCGTCCCGAAATTTGAATGGGATGGTCATGGCTGACAATAAGTATGTTTTCATGACGTATACGAGTTGGAAATTAGAGTTTTATTATCATCAAGTAATATTGATAAAGCAATTTGATTTTTGTGAAGAGTACGAGTGAGGCTATCACCAAAGGGTGAAATGAGTAGGTATAGATTCGTCATATCTTTTGACGTAGATAGGATTGATTTCCAAGTTCAAGAGATTTGGAGTAAAATCTTCATAATGAGATTTGATTCTTCGATAATTAAGGAAATTAGAATCCGCTTTAAATGCGATCATCTATTTTGATTGCTCTGTCGGATCTTTTACTATAAATCCACCTCCCTTCATTTCCTTACAACTCATACCTTCTATTCTTCCTCCCTCAATTCATACTTTAAAATATTTATCAGTATGCTTCATCCAGTACTGATCCTGGATATACTCTTAACTTTCATCTCTGTCATTCTTCTTTTTCATCTACCTCTGGAGGATTTTATTTATTTCTACTATTACCTTGGGGTTATAGTATTGTTAATTCTCCCGTGCCTTTAAGTTGCAATACGTATTGATATACACGGTTTGTAATTTATTTGTTGTTATCGAGCTTTATATTTTCTTTTATATTCAACAGTTCCATACTTCTGTTTCCTCTTCCCGACTTCGAGTCAAGCGAATAATGGTCCGGAATTCGTAGGTATGGATTTTGAAATAAACATAGTTAATGTTCCAAGAAGGAAATAGTAATTGAACGATCTTGATTTGGTAAGTTACCAGAATGTCCGAAAAGATAGAATTATCAAGGAGATATGTTCTTAATATGTTTGGAGATTGGGTAGAATGTAAGAGTTGTGTAACATGGCACATGATGACGTTATGATCTGTGAATCATTATGTTCCATTTAGAAACTCAGCATGAATTACTGTAATATAATCACGTTGATCAAGTGTCATTATATTATACTAATTCATGCTTCAGTTTCCAACACTACTTCAAAACATTCATATTTTAAACTCGAATTTTTCAGAATTTAGAAACTAACACAGTTTCTTTTATGTTGTAACGCAAATATTGTGAAGAGATAAATGATTTTTGATGAGGATAGTTGGGAATATATCTTCAGGAATATCGGAGATATTTATAATGAAAAATACGATGATATCTTAGAATATCTAAGATCAGGGAATGACGCCAAAAATCTGTCTGTGAAGGTTTAGAATAAGGAGTAAGGTTCTTACTAACGGTTTCAGCAGACACTGAATCATTTGAATCCTTTGAAGGTATATTTCATCATTGTGATTTGTCCACGACCTCCTTTATACTTTGCTCAATCCGTTTTCCAGTACCAAATTTTTCGTTCGAGCTTTTCCAATCTATTATTCTTTATTGTCAAACTTCTGACCGTAATTGTTGTCTACTGTCTTTACCACTTTATCAGTCTTTTCCAAAACTTAATAGCACTAATTCGTAGACTGGAGCATTTTTCAGAAACTTCACATTTGAAATATGTAATTCTTGGGGATAGACGTTGTATATATATATAACTGCCGAAATAGAAATGCTGCGAGATTTCAAATTACCAATTGTTGATTCCGCCAAAGGGGTAACGAGTTGCTGGTACATCTGCTGATAATGTCGTGGAATATAAAAGGTTCTCTGGTAACAAAAGGGTAATCGTATGTATTACAGGTTATAATAAGGCTACTTCGAATGGAAAGTCGAGGTTGACTTGCTGAAACTGTGACAAAATTTGCTATTTTGAAAAGGAATCGCAAAGTTATTTTTGCTAATAAATGCTAAAAGATTTAACGCGGATACGTGTTAAATTATGTCCTTGGTTTCGAGAGCTTTTCAGGTGCAAGACTGCGGGTAATGTGTGGTTGGATCATCATCTCGATTGTCCATTATTTGAAGTGTCTTCAGGAATTTCGAAGGGTTTGATCATAGATTGTAATTGTTAATATACATATGATGTTTTAGGACTTTGAATGATACAAATATTTTTCTGGGTTCCAAGAATCGAATGATGTTCTAGCATAGTTTTGAAGTCAAAGTATAGTTTTGAAAGATGTAAGAGTCCTAAGAGTGATGTCTTCTGTTAAGTCTTGACTTGGATTTCGTTTTGTCGTAATCAAATTTGGATGAAAATGGTTGTTTTGATTTCTATGAAAGAATGTATATTATTGTGAAGGTAGTGAGTATAGTTGATGATTGTTGAATCAGAGTTGAAGAATATAATCATATTAATTGTGAATTTATATATCTCTCGGGTATTACCTACCCGTTAAAAAAAATGTCACAAGTAATGTTCTGTACCAGAGAATTTTATTACAATCTTTATGAAAATATATGTACATATATATCTTCTTCAGATGTAATCATGAATTTAATAAGTTAATATAATATTAGACTCATTTGATTTTCGATTTGAGCTAGAATAAGTAATCTCTAAAACGATTAGGAACCACATATTCTTCACAGAATATTAATGAAGTTATGGATCAATACTTCATTATTTATTCTTATATATATTTCCTTAGTGAATCATGCTGATACTCATTGAACTCTTGCTAACTTCGCAAGATAAGAATGTTGTTTCCCAGTAAGCTTCGAGTACATTGAAGATGAAAGTGTAAAATCAAACATATTATTGAATAATACACTTGGTTTATTATAAAACGAAATTCATTGAATTGAAACAGGGATTGTAGTTAACGATGATTAAGTTGCTGACGAAGGACGTACATCATTGCATATTTGTAGTATGAATTTAAACGAGTAGTATCTACCCTTTTTCAATTCATGCTTAATAGCTTAGTACGAAAAGATTTATTTTGGTTTCCGAATTCATATATATAAAATATTTATATAAATTCTTCAGAAGAATGAGTTAATACTTCATAACTCGTTGATGCAATATACGCGTTATTGATGATGTCCACGGTGATTCTTGAACTGGTGGAGCTTGTGATGTTAAAGTTGCTGATGATTCTAACGATGTTGACAGTACTGACTGTGTTGGTGAGGCTAAGGGTACTGCTGATGCTGTTGGTAAAACAAGTCTAGCTTGTACCTTACGCATCATTCTTGTCGGGGTTTCTACTCTTCCTTTTATCATTTCTGTCCACTCATCTGATTTATGGTTAAGACAGAATTAGGTAATCTCTATGTCTTTAGAGATTACATAATCACCGTAGAATGTTTCTCCGATGAAGTTATGAATCAATACTTCATCGTTTGTTGTTGTTGGTACTTCTTGGTATCTATGGTGCGTGTGACGTTGATATCCGAGGTACGGATGGTGATATTGAGGCGTGTGATGCGGATGTGATTGTTGGTGGTGGTAATGATCCTGTTGATGTTGATGATGGTGATAACGTTGATGCTGGTGATGCTGCTGGTGCTTAGGGTATTGAGGCTTGCGATGTTGATGTTATTGACGATACTGGTTATGCTACTGATGCTGCTGATGGTGTTTGTAACCTTCATACCGTATTCTCCAAAGCCACTACCCGAGTGCAAAGCTCGTTGACTTCTTCTATTACACCGGGGTGATTGTCGGTTCGGACGAGCGGATAAATAAAATCTAGAATTTGATGTAGTATATAATCATGACGAGATACTCTGGAAATGAGAGAGAAAATGGTTTCTTGAACAGGTTCGCTGGTAAGTGCTTCAGGTTCATCGTTAAGAGGGCAATTTGGTGGATGGAAGGGATCACCTTCTTCTTGTCTCTAATGGTTGAGGAGGCTACGAACCCATCCCCAATCCATCCAAAATAGATGATGACTGATTGGTTGATCCATTCCGATCACACTGCTTTCGGAGCTTGAGTGGTATTCCATATCGGAATCTGAGGGACTTCAACTAGTGACGAGTTCCATTTCGTATGATTGAATAAAGGATTTTTTGATATGAAATGATTTTCCGGCTATCGGGTGGTATTCTAATTACATAGAATATCCACATATATAGAACAAAAGTTCTCATAGATTACGAAGGGATTTACGGAATATGTCAGACAAAGTTTACAGTAACAGATACGCGTAGATATGAATTAGCAAATACGCTAAGATATGAATTTTGTCTATACACCATTCATGCAATTAATGCAGTAAGATGCGTTTAGACTTAAGATGATAAGCAGGTAATTTCCTACAGATGATAAGTAGATGATTTTCGACACAAAATGATAAGCAAAATTTTGACATGCAGACACGGTCGAAGTCCAGACTCACTAATGCAACCTAACGACTTATCAGTTAGACACACTAATGCAGACCTGGTTCGCTAAGACCACCGCTCTGATACCACATGAAACGACCCGACCCAATCCATAGGGACGAATACAATAACATATGATTACATCGCGAGGCATTTGACCTCTATATGATACGTTTTATAAACATTGCATTCTTTTGAAAAGATATACCATAAATGAATATTTAAAATTCAATGTTTTCGACATCTGATGATTTCTACATATAGACAATCACCGTAAATAACAGTTTACAAGAATACTTCCGTTGACAATGCAGTCAAAATAAATACAAGGTGATGATTTTGTGAATGCAATGCTTCCTCGAATAAAACATGTATGACTCCATGCACATGGTTTCTCTAACATATATTCAAACAGCGGAAGACTTCTAGGAACCTGAGAATAAACATGCTTTAAACGTCAACATAAAGTTGGTGAGATATAGGTTTAATGCTAGCAGCGTTATAAATATAGACCACAAGATTTCATATACATAAAAATTTTAATAAAAATATTCTAAGTGGTTGAGCACTTGATAACCATACTTAACATTTAATCAACGTCGCATATTCCCTTTATTATGAAATCTCACTACACTGTACCAAGTGTAGTCACCGAAACGAAGTACTGTGCAACCGTTGAATACTGGTCGTCCAGTCCGGTTGGGGTTGTCAGGCCTGATAGATCTATCAACAGGATTCGCGTTTACAATACCACATGTAAATAGTAGTTACCAAGCTACAGGGAAGTATGCCAGTGGTATAACTCAACGTAGAATATATTTTTTTTTATCACTTGTGTCCATAACGTAAATCATAAAATGCATGTATTCTCATCCCGAAATATTTAGAGTTTAAAAGTGGGACTATATACTCACTTTTGCCTTGAAAGTATTTAACTCGACTTGGTCTCCGATAGATATCACGAACCTAACCATATATATATAATATATCAACATATTTTCTTTTCAAGTAATCATTACATATATATATATATATATATATATATATATATATATATATATATATATATATATATATATATATATACACTTTTAATAATTTTAATATTTTCTTAGTCCGTAGTTAGTAGTCCGATGTTAGTGGTCCACAATTAGTTGCTCAATAAAATAAATAAAGACCCCATCGTATTCGTATTGATCAGAATTAATCTCGACCCATGGTACCATGTTGTCAAATGACGTGTTGCGTACATAAAGTACCGTGTTGTCAAATGACGTGTTGCGTACAATCATGAGGTCTTATGATTAACCTTCTCGTGTTGTTTACGGGTGGTCCTGAAATATATAAAATCAAATCATAAGTAATTATATATAAAATATCATATTAATTAGAAAAGATATGATTAATTTACTTTATCTCCAAATATTTTCGTAGCTAAACTAGCTTCGGATACCCAATCTTGTTTTAGTCGTAGTTTCTTCATTACAACTCCGTTTTTGTTGGTTCAACTTGCCACTTCCTTGGATCGAGTCAAATTTTAAGAATATGAACTGAAAATACCTTAGTTTGTATTCTAAATCACAAGTTATAGGTCAAACTTTGGTAAAACTTATGAAAGTGATCAATTTCCATCATAAAAATAACATTTAATGATCATTTTTCTAAAAATACTTACACTTTGAGTTAAACCATGAAATTTTTATGTGTTAACATATTCATAAGAAATATCATTTTTCCAGAACATGAACTTCCAATTCAAAGTTCAAGATGGTTTTTAATTATCCAATCCAAAACAGCCCCCGGTTGCACTCCGACGACGTAGATTCAGTTTTTAAGGTGTTCTTTGTAAAACCAAGTTATATCTTGTTAAGTTAGCATATCATTATGATATATTACAGGTCTTGAAGTGTTTTAAAAGTTAAGTTAGAAGGATCTATTTAGTTTTCAAACAAGTTTGAAATCATTCAAACTATGTTCTTGTTGTTAAAATTTTACAACATAAAATAAGATAGCTATATAATTATGAATCGAACAAGATTATGAACAAGGTTACTACCTCAAGTTACTTGGACAAAGTTACTGTAAGAGATAAGAAAAAATCTTGGAATCAAAGAGTGGTGGAGTTAGATCAAAAGGTTGGAAGTATACTTCTTCAAATGGGTGGTTATTTTGATATGTTCTTGAAAGAGTTTTCTTATGGTGTTTAAGGCTTGTAATTGAAGCTAAATGATGGGGAAAATGCTTGGAGATGATCAAGTATGAAGTTAGGAGTATTTTGAGAGAGAAATGAGGGTGTAGGTATGAGAAAATGGAGTGAAGAAATGGTGTTCATTCATAAAAACGTTTTTAGTTTATAAAGAAAGAAAAGGATTCCTAATTTTGTTTTCTTACTAATAATTCATGCTACTTGACAAATCCTAGTTACCTCATATCTAGGGCAGTAATAATGTTGATTAGGATGTTGATTTGATGTGTATATACCAATAGTAAATACATATAGAAGCTGGGTATGATACGGGTACATATACCCTAGATATACGTATAGAAATCTTGAGGAAACGGAATGAGAATTCAAATATAGCTATCTTTTGTGAATATACTTATATTGTTTTATGTATTTAAGTCCTTAAAAAGTGATTAAATACATTATATATACGATACATGTATAAGCATTATAGGTTGTAAGTATATATATCAAAGAATGTTACGTATAGTTATCGTTTTGAAAACTTAAGTTAGTAGTTTCAAAATATACTTATAACTCATTGTCATTAGTACACAATGAGATGTTAAACCATCCTTAGATCATGTTAAATATATATAAATACAAATATATACACAAACGTATAATTATCGTATGTTATATAGTTCGTGATATCATCGGTCAAATTGGACGGTCAAACGTTGTGTAAAACTCTTTTCAAAAACACAAGTCTCAACAATTTGGATTGCTTATCATATTGGTAAGGTTTAATTTATGTAAATATTAATCTCATAAGTATAAAATGATTGGAAAAATCCGGGTCGTTACATAACTCATTAAAATCTATGTTACATCTGAGGAGAATATATACATATATATTTTCATAAAGACTGTAAAAAAATTCTTATGTACAAAATATTAATTGTGAAAATTTTTTTAACGGGTAGGTAATACCCGAGAGATATATATAAGTTCACAATTAATATGTTACATTCTTCGAATCAGATTAAGCAAATTATCAATTATACTTCCTACTTTCACAATAATATACATTCTTTCATAGAAATCAAAACAATCATACTCATTCAAACCCAATTACATATTCTGCTTTTAAAATCTCAGAATTCAATTCGAGATATAACCGGTACCATCACTTTTAGATTCCTACATCTTTCAAAGCTATACTTTGACTTCAAAAGTGTGTTAGAACATCAAATGTATACAAACGATTACAATCTGTGTTCAAACCCTTCAAAAATCTCTGAAGACACTTCAAATAATGAGCAATCGAGATGATGATCCAACCACATATTACCCACAGTTATGTACTTAAAAAGCTCTCGAAACCAAAGTCATAATTCAACACATATCTGTGTCAGATCTTTTGGCATTTATTAGCAAAAATAACCTTGCAATTCCTTTGCAAAGTAGCAAATTATATCACAGCTCCAGCAAGACAACTTCGATTTTTTTATTCGGAGTAGCCTTATCATAATTTTGATATATGTGATTACCCTTTTGTTACCGGAGAACCTTTCATATTCCACCACATTAGCAATAAACTTACCAACAACTTCACTGATCTTGGGCATTCCAAAGAATCTTTATATTTATCGAAACCTCATCATTTACTCATCTGCCTCTTGTAACGAGAATTGCCATACGAATCATTGGGAATTAGCAATCAGTATTTTGAAATCTCACAGCATGTTGACGCCAACAGTTATACATAACGTCTATTTCCAAGGCTTACATACTTCGAATGTGAAGTTTCTGAAAAACACTCTGAACCGCGAACTAGTTCTCGAAATGCTGATGAAGCAACAAAAACTGTAAACGACCTTAGCAGTAAAAAGTTTGATGATAAAGATTAATGTATTAACAAAGCTCAGAAATAGAGAAGTTTTGGAACTGGAAAACGGATTGAGCAAAGTATGAAGGAGGCTGTGGACAAATCACAAAGACTGAACCTGCCTTCAAAGAATCCAAATGATTCAGTGTCTGCTGAAGTCATTAACAAATACCTTGCTCCTGACACTAAACCCTTACAGACAATATTCTTCATCATCCTCTGATATTAGAAATTCTAAGATATCATCGTATCTTTCATTATAAATATCCTCCATATTTCTGAAGATATTTCCATAACTATTCTTATCTGGAATCATTTATCTCTTTGCGCTATCTGTATTACATCAAAAAGGAAACTGTTTAGTTCCTATACTCTGTAAACCTTTGAGTTTAAAATATGAATGTTTTTGAAGTAGTGTTGGAAACTGAAGCATGAGTTAGTATAATATAATGACACTTGATCAACGTGATTATATTACAGTAATTCATGCTGAGTTTCTAAATGGAACGTGATGATTCACAGATCATAACATCATCATGTGCCATGTTATACGACTCTTGTATTCTATTTAACCTCTAAAATATCAAGAAAATATTTCTTGATGATTCGGCCTTTTACAAGGTATTCTAGTAATTTGACAAGTCAAGATCGTGCCATCACAATTTCCTTCCTAGAACATTAACAATGTTCATTCCGAAATTCATATCTGTGAATTCTGGACCATTACAAGCGGTGCTTAATCGCAAGAAGAAGAAATGAAAGGACAAAACTCCGAAATAGAAATTGGGGTATAAATTGCAGCAAATAAAAGAGAGCATTAACTGTGGATGACAATGATTATAGAAGATAGAAACAGAGACATTGAAATATAAGGGAAGATATAAAGCCCAACGACAAACCAAAAATTATAAACCATATATATCGATGCATATAGCAATATAAAGACACGGGAGAACTAGAAACACTATAAACCCAAGAGTATAGTAGAAGTAAATAGATTCTTCCGGAGGTAGATGAAAAAGAAGAATGCCCGATATGAAAGTTATAAGTATATCGAGAATCAGAACTGGATGGAGCATATTGATGAATACTTTAAAATATGAGTTGAGGGGGAAAGAATAGAAGGTGATGAAACATGACTAGGAACTTAGAAATCAACAGATTTAACTCACACAATGACGGAATAAGTGAATCAAACCCTCTAGTGAATAGGTTAAGCTTTTTGGGATTAATTTAGTCATACCACAACTAAATCAAGTGTGATTAGATCAACACCTAGAGCTATTATTCACCACCTGGGTGATTTGGGTTGAGAGAGAATCGGAGGAGCTCACCATATATGAGTGTGTGTAACAAATGAGAGGCTTAACCTAAAATGAAGAACATAAGACTTTATATACCCCTGCAGTTGACTCACCCGTACGATTCATCCATCACACATACGAGTTGGCTTCATCAGCCATACGGTTGATCACTCACTCGTGTCTTCTCATTTAGGTTGTAATTGTGACTTAGCTCAGCATCAACCGTGCGTATGAGCCTGTCAGCCGTACGAGTGAGGCTTCACTCGGACGTCTGACTAAGTCTAACATAGTCAAACATCCAAATCTCGTTCCTGCAGTTGCTGTAACAACATACAAACACGGATAGGATAGTAACGAACGATCATTGTAGCCTGTAAACTGTTGTACCTGCAATGGACGTGGGTAGATGTCTAGGGACTTGCGTAAAATGCATCAACAGAAGGTGTGAGTTGTAAGAAAACGAAGGAGGTGAATTTATAAGAAAATCTCCGACAGAAGAATTAAAATGGACGATCGCATTTAAAGCGGATCCTAATTCCTTTTGTTACCAGAGAATCAAATCTTATTACAAAGATTTTCTTCAAATCCCTTGAAATCTGGAAATCAATCATATCTACGTCAAATGATAAGATGAATCTACACTTACTCATTTTACTCTTCTATGTTAGCTTCATTCGTACTCTTCATATAAATGGATTGTTTATCCAAATTATTCGCTGATGATAAAACTCTAATTTTCAGCCTGTATGCATCATGAAAACATACTTATTATCATTCGCGACCTTTCCACTCAAATTTCGGGACGAAATTTCTTTAACGGGTAGGTACTGTGACAACCCGGAAATTTCCAACCAAATTTAAACTTTATCTTTATATTATTCCGACACGATAAGCAAAGTTTGTTAAGTTAAATCTCAAGAATTTTAAATTGTGTTCATACATTCATTATAACCTCGACCAAATTCCGACGATTCACGAACCGTTATATATAAATAAATATGTATATATATATATATATATATATATATATATATATATATATATATATATATATATATATATATATATATATATATTATAACTTGAGAATATTAATAAAGTATTAAACGTATAATACTTTACATGAACGTATTTGTTTCAATATGTTTATCGATGGAATTAGAAGATAATATCAAATGATTGATTTATCAGATACATTATGATATGATTACGGGTCTATGTTATGAGGTCCACTGTGATTTAAGAAATCTATTCTTTTTGACAACATTCGGAAAATGGTAAAGTGATTTGTAAGTAAGAACGTGAAGTGTAAATAACTTAGATGTTGGATATCGACAAGTTATGTAACTCGACATTTTTCATTAAGATGATTTCATACGTTTATTTAACCTTTGAACTTTATCCCATGCTTCACCAACAAACTGTAATTTAAAAACTTGAAACCTATTATGAATATATATGATTCTACTTTTCTAAAACATTTTATGATATAACGATTTCCATTATTTTAACCTTTAAACAAAATGATTCTTAAAAATATATTTGGTTTTGGAAAACAAAATTATTATATTTATTTGATTTAGTTTCAAACGTACAAAAACGTTTTCAGTTTAAAAAGAACTTTATTATTAAAACGTATATAACTTTTATAAATATCTAGAACCACTTTTGACAACTCATTACTTAACCAGTATGATAAAGATAACGATATTTATATTTTATTTTATTAAATATATATAACGATTTAAATTAATATTATATATATTTATACGCGTATTATACGTACATAGTTTTATACTTTTACTATACTTAAACTTTACCTTTACTTTATTTTTACTTTACTTTAACTTTAATAATTCACTTTAATAATTCATACTTTAATAATTCACTTTAATAATTCATACGTTAATAATTCACTTTAATAATTCATACTTTAATAATTCACTTTAATAATTTATACTTTAATAATTCACTTTAATAATTCATACGTTAATAATTCACTTTAATAATTCAAAAATCTATTATAAATAGAATTCAATAGGTTTCATTATTTCATAAGAAACTTGAAAATATTTTTCTCTAAACTCTCTCAATCGATTTACATATATATATTTACTCCGTATTATTTCAAGATATTATTAGTATACATAAAATATTACGTCAGAGTGCTGTCCTAGTGATTTCGAAATTGTTTTTCGAGTGGGATTGGATTAAGAAAATTATGGGTTATAGCTATGGAGGGGATTGGGTATGGTTCATGGGTATGCTCGTGAGATCAATATAGTGTTTATCATCTCCGTTGCGTCTACGTACCTTTCCTGCAATATTGAATCACAATATTGATACGTGAGTACTCATAATTTAACTTTTACATACTAATAGTGTATCCCTGACTAGTGCTCGAGTATATAGGATTATGCATGTTTGTACTTTTGATATTGCCTTTAGTTAGGTTATGTTGAATCCTGAATTAGTTATATATGCAACTGAGATAAGGTATAAGATATGCATGTCGTTGGAAAGCTAGCGAAAAATTAAGAACTTTTCATTTAGATATCGAATGATTTCGATGAACGGATTTGAAGTTATAGTCCATCGAATTTTTGTATTATTATTAAAAATGATTATTATTATCGTCGTTATTATCGTCGTTCTAGTTTTATCTTATTATTATTATTATTATCTTTATCAATAAAAGGATTTATCATTAAAAATTGTTTTTTTTTATTACTATCGTTATTATCGTTAAAGTTATAATTAGTATTATTATTATTATTATCCAATTATTATTATTATTATTATTATTATTATTGGTATTATTATTATTATTATCATTATTAATATATATATATATCATTATTTAAAAATGGTTATTGTTATTGTTATTATTATTATTACTATATTATCATTAAGATAATTATTAGTATTATCGTTAATAATGTTATAGTAACTATCATTATTAATATTAGTGTAATTAAAATAAATATTTGTAACACCTAATTATTTTGAATACTATTATTATCATTATTACGAACACGATATAAAAGACGATTAAAAGCTATTAAACGAAACGATTAGGAAATAATGGGTAAGAGTATCATGATGAAATTAAAATATTATAAGATATTGATTTAGATAAAATTATCGTTCTTATTATTTTTATCATTACTATTATTATTAAAATTATCGTTAGTATTAAAACTATCATTTTAACAAAAATTATCATTTTAATAGAAATGTCATTGTTACTATAAAATATTATTATTATTATTATTATTTTAAATAGAATTATTATTTTAAAGATAATATTAAAAATTATCGTAAATATTAAAGTTATCATAATTAGAATTATCGTTTTATCATAATGTCATCTTAGTAATTATAAATATTGATATTTTTATAATAATAATTATTATTACAAAATAATACAACTTTTACTTACTATCATTATAGATATTATTTTATCAAATAAATATTTGATACAAACATATTTTACTACGTGTAATAACTTACTTTAATAATACCTATCATATTATCTTTATAATATTAAATGAACCCTATAAATTTTATTACTTAATATATATAAAAGTATATTTTATTATATAAATATAATACAAAATTTTATTTATTAATAAATAAATTATATTATTTACTCTAATAAATCTTTTAAAAATATTTAAAAATATAAAACGACGATATTTAAACTATATATTAATCATGTATAGATTTTTGGAAATTATTTTGAGTCAAATTTACTTTTGTTGACTTTTGCATATTAATCTCGAGCATTAGGATTGTGGTACACTATGACTTGACCTAATTTGTTAGACAAATATTGACCAACACATAAATATATATAATTAATTTAGGTTCGTGAATCCGAGGCCAACCTTGCACTTGTTCAATGACGTTATATGTATTTTTACTACGAAATACAGTATGATGAGTTCATTTGCTCCCTTTTTACTCATTACATTTTTGGGCTGAGAATACATGCAAATGCTTTATTAACTGTTTTACAATATTTATATGCGTGAGTTTCATTTGCCTTTTTACCCTTTATATTTTTGGGACTGAGAATACATGCGCTTTTATAAATGTTTGACGAAATAGACACAAGTAATTGAAACTACATTCTATGGTTGAATTATCGAAATCGAATATGCCCCTTTTTATTAAAGTCTGGTAATCTAAGAATTAGGGAACAGACACCCTAATTGACGCGAATCCTAAAGATAGATCTATTGGGCCTAACAAACCCCATCCAAAGTACCGGATGCTTTAGTACTTCGAAATTATATCATGTCCGAAGGAGGATCCCGGAATGATAGGGGATATTCTTATATGTATCTAGTTAATGTCGGTTACCAGGTGTTCACCATATGAATGATTATTTTTTTGTCTCTATGCATGGGACGTATATTTATGAGAACTGGAAATGAAATTCTTGTGGTCTATTAAAATGATGGAAATAAATGATTATGATAAACTAATGAACTCACCAACCTTTTGGTTGACACTTTAAAGCATGTTTATTCTCAGGTGTTAAAGAAATCTTCCGCTGTGCATTTGCTCATTTTAAAGATATTACTTGGAGTCTTTCATAGCATATTTCGAAGAACGTTGCATTCGAGTCATTGAGTTCATCAAAAATTATTATTAAATCAATTTATAGTTAGATAGTGGATATTATGAAATGGTATGCATGCCTGTCAATTTTTGATGTAAAGAAAGATTGTCTTTTAAAAACGAATGCAATGTTTGTAAAATGTATCATATAGAGGTCAAATACCTCGCAATGTAATCAACTATTGTGAATCGTTTATAATGTATATGAACGGGTCCTTTCACCATGATCATTTGTACGTGTGATTCATGGAGTGTGATTCATGGAGGAGACAAAGCTTCATTTACAGTGTTATTTATATAGTGTAAATGAAATAATAGAGGGAGGCCTTTAGTAATATTGTTACCAAGAGTGCATGTACTAAAGAGAGGGGCAAGCCTTTTAATTACTATTCTGTAATATATGTTATTAAAAAAGAGTAAAGTAATACACTTTATTTAACCCCATTTTATTGTGTTTTCATTGATTACATTTCCATCTTTTGCAAACTGTAACTAGAACACATATAAATCTAATATCCTTGCAAGATCGCTGAGTTGTACTTATCTTGTAACGGATCAATCGAGCCAACCATTCTAAAAACAACAACAAAAAGGCGTGAATGATTAGCTAACAGGTTCTTCAGAATCAATATTTAAGGTTGGGCAGTTGATAACGGATGTGCTTATTGAGGTATATTTGTATTTACGTATGTATCTTTAGTGGTATTTTCTTCAGAATCAAAATGAACAATTGGATTTTGACAAACACATGTTCAATGAAGATGAAGCTTTAAGAAATAAATGGACATGCTTCATGAGAACTATATTTACAGTTTACAGTTTACAGTTTATAGTTATATCACTTCCTTTTGTTGCTTACATTTTAGTTTATTCTACTTTATTATTGCAGAGACCTATAATTCTTCACTATGGGCTTGGTCTCTTTATAGCTTTACATACCGCTATCCTTTATATATTGATATTTAAATATCAACTTTGTTAGTCCAGGTACATAATATCTCATTATTTCATCTTATATATACTTGATTGCTTTGCTTGGGACAATTTTTTTTTTTACTGCACTTAACTTATTACATATCGTGTGTATAACTATTTTTCAAATTAAGATGCTAACCTTGTGATCTTGGTGAAAAAAAGAAGATGCTACATGGACTATGGAGACCTTGTCAAGATTATCCGTCATTTAATTATGCCACGGTTCTGGATAACTATCCTATTCCGGTAGTAGAACATATGTTAGATACTCCGTAAGTTACATGGGTCAACGTTCTTTCTTAAAATCGGGCATTATCTTTTTGTTGTTGTCAGGTGTCATATTTTATTTTTTTTCTAAATAAATGCAATCTAGGTTAATCTCTTGAATCATATTAAGATATGATTCCAATTTCCGTGTTAACTTCCATGAAACGTGCTTTTACCTCTTGTTGGTTAAACTTCAATTATAATATTCAAAAGTTAATCATTTTGTTTTGATGATGACACAAAAGATATAAGTGCTTAATAATATGTAAGACGACATGAGTTCATAAGCCTACACTATCTCTAGCAAAAGACCAATACATAAATAATTAACTTGGTAAAACTGCTATGCGGCTGCACCACGGTCGACCGCGGATCTGACCGTAGATGTCCTGTTCCAACGGCTGCACCATTTTACAAAACTGTTGATCTACGGTCAACCTCACGACCGACAGTGGATCGACCGCAGTTTTCACTGTAACCGAATTTAACCACTTTGAGTTAGACCACTTTCAGGCATCTATAATTTACAAAACCTTTTTAAACATATTTATAATAGTTGCCTTCTTTGATTTCAAAAGATTTTTGAACCAAAAGATGTTAATCTTGATTAATCACACCTAATGACACCTTAATGATGATTTAACTTGAAATAAGATTAAACACACAAGTGTTATATCTTTTTATCTTATTACATAGTGTCATTTAAACATACTAATAATGGTCATTAAAGTCCCAATTAAAGAGGTGCTCTCCCATTAGTTTTAAGTACCATTGTATGTATGTAAATGTAATTAGTTCAAGCTAGTCAAGGTTGTAACAAGGATCATTAAGTTCCAACTAGATTCAAACTAGTTCATTTGAGATGTAACAATGTCCCAAAGAGATACTTCCATCAAAGAAAAGACAAGTTGGTGAAAACATGGGTATGAGGTTTGGAATGTAGTGATTTATCTCTTTATGATTAGTGTAACTAGTCAAAGATTTCCCAACTAGATTCAAACAAATCCAATTGACTTGTAACAAGCATAAATTAAGCAAGATAGTTCCATCAAAGATGAAGACAAGAGTTTAAAGATTTGGGTAATGAAGTTTGGATGCTAGTGGTTTGTTAAAAGACAAAAATCTGCATTTACCTTTTTAGGAAATTAATGACAATGGTCAAGGACATTGGACTTTCCTCTTTGGCTAGCACATGTCAACCTTCATGCATATTTCCAAGATCAAAGGGGTAATGGAGTTAACTTCTAGGTGTATTAAGCATATTTTGAAGGATTTATATTGGGTAAAGAAGCCAAAAATTCAAAGAAAAAGGAGCTCCAACGGATATGTTGAAATTCTGACAGAAGTTGTACGACTGCCTGCAAGGTCGACCGTGCTTCAACCGCAGTTTTGTCTGTCAAGTTTTTCTTGGAATATAAATACACCTCTTTGCCAAACTAGAAGACTACCTCTTTCCAACATTCTTTCAAATTCATATCTACTGATTTCCCAAGCCTCAAGCACATATTAATGGAGAGATTATAAGAGAAAAAGAGATATTCTACTTACACTAAGTGGAATTGAAATGTAAACTTTGTACTTATCATTTGTATATTTAAGTTTACTTTGTAAGATACTTCCTTAGGGGGTCAAGGAAGTTAGATAGTTCTTATGATAGGAAACACCATCTTACTTAATGATTCAACTTTCTTAAAGGGATCTAGGAAGTTGATCAATTCTATTGGGAATTAAGTTGGTGTGACCTATTGAAGAACTATGAGTGATTGTAAGCTTAGCTATAAGTTTACTTGTAATCTATCTTCTTAAAGGGATCTAGAAGGTAGTTGTGATTTCACTAGGCTAGAGCATTAGGATCTTGTGGTAAGAGCATTTGGTGTTTGTGAATTCTTCAAAGGGACGTAAGGGTTCATAAGTAGCGGCTTATCGAGGAGCTAGTGTTGTATCCGGACACTCCACCGGGTTTGGGGTTTCATAGTGAATAAAACTCTCAATTCGTAGAATTGGGGAGTGGATTAAGGTGGATTAGTTAACATCCACCCGAACCACTATAAATCCTTGTGTTTGTGCACTTACATTCTTTACATACTTGCATTAACAAACACAAACGCTTGCACGCTTAAAACTTATGTTTTGTTTGTTAAATATTTTGAAAAAGTTTTAAGAAACCACTAAGTAACTATTCACCCCCCTCTAGTTACTTACAATTGGTATCAGAGCGGTTGCTCGAATCTTTGCTATAAAAATGTTTTTGCTTGAGTCAAAAACTCATTTTGTGCAAAAACCCGAGTCAAAGATCTTGGAACTAAACTCTACTTGTTTGGAGAACACAAAAGAGATCTTGAATGAGTTAGTCTTTAATCACGATGAAAATTTACATATGACAAGCAATTTCAAGACACTTGCGTGATGTGGAGTCAAGGATCGAACCCGAATGCTCAAACTTACATCCATTACTTTGAGGAAAAATACCACCATTCACATGGTGAGGTAAGTTTGCTTATTTCTAGTCTATTTAATATTTGTGTACTCTATATGTTGTGATAAGTAACAAAACTATGATTAAAAAGAAAAGCTTGAACAAAGAAACATTTTTTTTAAACTAAGTTAATTTTTGAAAAATAAAGTATGTAAAGAAAAATGTGGGGTTGGGTCAAAATCACAACTATAGTGTACATAATAGAAGTACGTTGAAACTTGCCATGAAACTTAGGTCTATGCAATGTATGTGATAATTGAAATTGCTTGTGCCTTGAATCCTTGCATGAAAAAAATGACATGAGTTATTGCTTAATGTGTGCTTGATAAATTGATCTTACATGATAAAATACATATGTTGTCACACATCTTAGAGCCTTAAAGTGATAGATATAATATTTAAGATTAGACATTAAGCATCTAAATAAGTGTTCTCGAACAAAAAGTTACTTAGGGATAATTATAACTTGAAACCAAAAATCATTAGCTTGTGACTATTTTTGAAAAAGAAAAAGAATTACCTTTCTTCGAAAATGATAAAAAGTGGTGATATAGTAAAAGTTATTTTTAAAGATACCAAATGAAAACACCCCGAGTAAATCTATCACAAGTTTTTGAAAAACACACTTTATAAAACTCAACATAGTGCCAAACTTGTAGGCGGTCGAACCTACGGTCGACCGTGAGATCAACCGCATAGGCTCTGATCAAAATGTGCTTTTGCAATTTTAAGATCGGTCACGGTTTGATACTTTTAGATGTTGATTCCTTGTAAATTAGTTATAACATTAGTTTTACATTGTTTATTGGAAAGATCTAAACATTTGCTAAATCTAAAGCTATTTATTGTCATCAAATGACACTTGTTTATATAAGTGATAGTGATTCTCAAACAACTATAAGTGTACACGATAAATTATTCTCACTCAAGACATGAACTTGGTTTATCAAATCTTATAATATAAACATGCCTAAAAGGATAAACTCTAGTGTTTGAGAAAGGTACTAAAATGAATTAGGGCATGAGTATTTATGGTAACAACCCCGGACCCAACAAACATTGGGTACCACATTTTGTGTTTCTAACAAGTTGTAGGTTTGTTAACAAGTGTGGTGGAAGACGATGTAATCACAATTACTCAAAACACATGTCCATGATAAATATGTCACCTCAAGCACAAAGAACATGATGACGTGATGAACATATTTGAAGTACCATTATCGGTAGAGGTAACATTTCTTGCAAGTAAATGTGCTACTTGAGTTCTAGCTTGCTATGTGCATATATCTTAACATGCTAGTTAGGTCACAACTTATTTGAAAGTAGAAACATGTTATGCATACAATTAGGTAGAATGTCTTATATGCTTTCAAGTGAAATTAGTGAAAAGATAAGAACATGTCAATATGTGCGTTGCATCAATACAATTTTTTTTTAATTTGATGGCATATAAGACTAGATCACACAACCATGAAACTAATCATTAGAGATCTACCTAAAATTAATATATGATGATCACTAAGTGAGCTAAAGTGTTAAAAAGATCATTCTCATTAGTTTGCTTCAACAAAGTAAATATTTGGTAAACAATGATAAGCAAATATAATCATGTTAAACAAACCTTAGGAGACATCAATAGGAGTCAAATTAGATTTTAAGTGTGTAGTATAAATTCTCCGTTTTCTAGGTATAGTATAGATTTCCAAAGTTCAACTTTGTAGTCTTACTAAATGGGTTGTATATGATTTCTATCATCTATACTTAATTAGGTACATTTTTGATGACAGAACTCATACTAGGCTAACACTTAAAAGATATTATTCGTGTATAAATTACTAGAGTAGTAGTCATTGATAAAAATTGTTAGCTAAACTCATAAGCGTTTGTTGAGTTGTTGAAGTATTTAAAACACACTTAGACATATTAGGATGAATAAGGTTAGAAAACTTTAAGAATGATTCGTGCTCTTAATTTCTAAACTAGGATTAGGTTTGTGTCAAACGAACACCTAGAACAAACGAGTTAAATGAAAAGTTTCTCCAACCTTTTATACGTCAAAGATTTAGATAATCTTACCCCACACAAATATTTATTTAAACTATTTGTCTTGAGTCTTAAACTTACACTCAATGAGATTAATGAAAGAATGATGAGTGTTCTAAAAGCCTTACTCAACTCATGAATCAAAGTAACTCTAAGATAGCACTCTTATAAATCAACCTAATGAATACACTTAAAGTTTTGGTATGATAAGTGCTAAGATATTATACACACCTATGGAAATTAATGTTAGATTTTCACTCAAAGATGTAGGTGTGACTCCAAAGGTAGGTACGTCTCTAGGATACTCTTTAAAATCAAAACCTAACTAGTTCTAAATAGACGTCCGAGTAGCTTTAAGGATTAATCAAACATACATGAAAAGGTTATATCATTACATCTTGAAAATCTTGTTAGACTTAGGGCACACTTGGTTGATCATGTGTGTGAAATGGTAAAAGTTAGCAATACATTATTTGCTAAAAAGCATGAGAATAAAATGTTAATGACTTGGTTATTGATCCAATTATCCATTTTCCTTGTGAAAAGTTCTTTGAACTCATGGATGATAAGTTTGAAATATACTTGATAGAGAAACTTGAATGCTTTATGGTATGCTTTACACTCTAGGCTTAACTCTAGGTTTCCGCTCATTATACACTAGGTGTAAACTGCATAATCTTTATCTCTTATATGTGCCATATATGTGTTCATTGCTTGTATAAGTATGTGTGCAACATCTACATGCCATATTTGTATGCTTATGTGTTCGTATATGTGCAAATCTACTTGTCATACTCGCATGCTCATATGATCTTCATGCTTGACAACTTGAGTTATCTCTTTTGAACCAATGTTGGTTAAAATCACCTTGTTAGTTGTTATACTACACACTTTACGCTCATTAACTTGCTAATTGAATCTTGTTTGTGAGGGCATTGTGCTTAATATTTGCTACATCTAACATGCCATATATTTTTCATCATGCTTATGCGCTTACATGCTTATGATTTATTAACATGCTGAAAAATTATGCATGGATGTTTTTATACTCACGATCCAATATAACACTCCAAATTGTTAACTATGATACATCGAAACTTTTAGCTAGTTAACATTATACGTAGTCAAGTTAACATATCTCTACATGATGATAATTCTCTTAAATCATATTTGTTGAGTGCTAAATAATACTTTGATATTGGCTAGCTTACCATGAGTTATGTGATTGCTTGTTACGTTATATCATTTAGGTGCAATCTTGAGCTATATTTGAATAAATGACTAAATAAGTAGTGACTTAACATAAATCATGTTGATCGTAGTTTACAAGTTAAATACCTACTTGATCTAGTTATTTAGTTTATGTATTTTCTCATCAATATTCATACTATGGAACATGCGTATATTTGACTATCATGATTACTTACTTGTTATGCATGATTGCTACTCACTTGTAGTATGAATTTTAATTGAGCTTACTATGCATGACTGCTTGTTTTGATGTGACATGTGCTTACTATGATGAATATTATTCTTGAATCCTATGCATGCATATATTTCTAACAATACATGTAGAACGAACCGGACTTACTAAAAACTACACTACTCTACGATTAGGTACACTGCCTATAGTGTTGTAGCAAGGTTTAGGTATATCCCATTCTATATAAATAAAATAAAACTTGTGTAATTTCGACGTATTTCGTAGTAAACAATAATACTATTTCATACACCACCTCGCACACATCAAGTTTTTGGTGCCGCTGTCGGGGACTCGGCGAAACGCTATATTTTTAATTTATATTTGTAAAAATATAATTATAAAAAAAAGAAAAAAATATAAAACATTAAAAAGAAAAATATATATATATATTTTTAAGATTTTGTTTTTATAATTTTTTTTAAATATAAGTTTTATTTAAATTATTTTCTTTCTATAAATTAAAATCATTAAAAAAAGTAATCGGGCCGAGTACTGTAGCAGCCCAACACAAAGCCTGGTATCCGTTTCCATGCGATCGCATGGACAGAGCATTGAAAACTCATGCGGTCGCATGAGCTGCTCTGACAGAACTGAAACCTCGGACATTAATTACGGAGTAGGGTTTATTATTAATTAGGGTTTAAATTTAATAATAATTTGTATTAGTTATAATAAATTTAGTTTTAATTAAGATTTTATATTTATAGTTTAATACTTTTATAAAATAATAATATAAAAATAATATTTTTATAAAAATAAGTAATTTTATCAATTTTTTTTGTTTCTTTTTATAATTTATATTTTTATCGTTTATTTCGTAATATTTATCGTTCGCTATATAGTTTTAAGTTTAGTATTTTGCCGTAGTTATTTTTATATTTCTAGTTTTTAGACTTTGCCGTAAAATCCCTTAAGTACTTTTTCTTTAGATTAAGATTTAGGTGCTTTAGAATTCTGCGACGCCGTTTTAAGTTTTTAGATTTTAGTACCTTTTTAAGTAATTGCCGTTTTCGAAATAGAATTGCATTTAAGTTTTAATACCTTTAGGCGCAACTTTTTAAATTTAATTTTTAGACTTTTAAGTTTCGACGTTCTTCTTTCTTATTTTTATTTTTCGACGTTTTTCGACGCGCTTCTTTTTCTTTCTCATTTCTACGCTCTAGTTTTTAGGACATAGAATTTTCTTTATTTTCTTTAAATTTTGACGAAAAATTATTTTAAGCGATTAAATTGATAGACATTCAAATTTTCTGGTTCGTAGTAATAGTTGGATTTGTTAGTGGCGAGTTGTGGGCTTCCGGCTTAAAGGGTCCTGGCTACCTGCTGCATCTATTGGCTATTCGAAACGTGGGCAAAATCAGAAAATTCTATTAATTTGATAACTTATATAATTTTTATATTTATAACTAATAGGATATTCAGTGAATGCACCGAGCAAAACGTTCACCACCTTTCATACGTTCACCACCTGTAACTCGATCAAGACATCTAGCTAATATTATCGCCGTTGATTTTTCTTTAGAATCATCATCTAGTCGAACAAGTACTCCAATTCAAATTTTCGATAATCCATCTTTCGAACCCGATTTCACAATTGAGAACCCTGAGGATATTCAAGGATAATTCCAAGATCCTGAACTACTAATCATTCCTCCTGAACCACAAACCGTTAAATCAGAATCTTCTAGTGATTCGGATTCAACAAATTCAAATATGGAAGAAACAAAACCTCAAAGTATGGAAGACCGAATGAGAGCCACACGTACGGGCCAAGGTCACGCCATTATTAAACCAGATATTAATGCACCAGATTTTTAAATCAAAGGACAAATCCTACATATGGTCACTAATCAATGCCAATTCGGTGGTACAGCAAAAGAAGATCCAAAAGAACGTCTTCGAACTTTTAATAGGATTTGTAATCTATTTAAAATCCGAGAATTTGAGGATGAAACTATTTATCTTATGTTATTCCCATGGACTTTAAAAGAAGAAGCCAAAGATTGGTTAGAATCGTTACCTGAAGGAGCGATTGACACATGGGATGTTTTAGTTGAGAAATTTCTTAAAAGATTCTTTCCGGCATCTAAAGCCGTGAGACTTCAAGGAGAAATTGCCACATTCGCACAAAAGCTAAATGAAACGTTATATGAGGCATGGACAAGATTCGGAAAAATGTTGAGAGGATGTCCTCAACACGGTCTAGATACTTATCAAATAGTACAAATATTTTACAAAGGTGTCGACGTCACCACACGAAAAGATATCGACACAGCAGCTGGTGGTTCCATTATGAAGAAAACCGCAACTGAAGCTCACAAGATAATTGATAACACAGCCTCCCAATCTCATGAGTGGCATCAGGAAAAAGATATCTTTCATTCGTCTAAATCGGCTAGAGCCGATTCTAGCCATGACTTTGATTCTGTTTCCGCAAAAATAGATGCTTTCGAAACATGAATGGAAAAGATGAATAAAGATATTCATGCAATACGAATCAGTTGTGAGCAATGCGGTGGACCACACTTAACGAAAGATTGTCACATTGAACAAACGATGGAATAAAATGAGAATGTTTCCTACATGAACCAAAGGCCGGGAAATAATTATCAAAATAATTATCAACTGCCAAGGCCAAACTTCAATCGAAATCAAAACATTCTTTACAATCCAAATGGACCCAACAATAACTCGTACAACCAACAAGGTCCGAATAACTAACCAACTCAAAACAACACTTTCAATCAACAAAGACCTAGCTTGTATAAACCACCACAACAAACCGAAGAGAAAAAGTCAAATCTGGAAGAAATGGTACAAAAGCTAGTTGAATCTCAAATACAATTTATTGCAACTCAAACCCAAACGCATGAGAGGTTTGATCAGTCATTTAGAACTCAATAAGCTTCCATTTTGAATCTAGAAAAACACGTAGGTACTCTTGCTAGCATGATGAGTGAGAGGGAACAAGGAAATCTACCGAGTGATACTGAAGTAAATCCTCGGAATGAGAATGTTAATATGGTGTCAACAAATTCTGAAAAACCAACACCAGAAGATGGGAAGGTTTTAGATGTGAGTAACAATGAAGAAGTTACACCACCACCACCACCCGAGTATGTAAAGCCATTAGTGGTACCATACAGACTTCCCATCTCGTTTCCAAGAAAAGGAGTTGAGTATGAGCAAGTAATAGGTAATAAAGTTTGTGATAACTTTGGAAAGAAGAAGAAGCATAAGAAGGTGCAAGAAACAAAAACCGCAAAAATAAACCCGGTAAAGACAGTTCCACCGAAACTTCCACCCAGGTTGGGTGATCCGGGTGAATTTATTGTTCCTTGTCTACTTAGTGATTGTGTCATGTATGATGCACTAGCAGATTTAGGTGCGAGTATAAGTGTTATGCCTCTTTCATTATATAAGAGATTAGGAGTAGGTGAGTTAAGTCCAACGAAAATGAGTGTTCGACTCTTTGATCAAACCATTAAGCACCCAGTTGGAATTGCTGATAACCTACCCGTTCAAGTAGGTAATTTAACCTTTCTAGTCAAATTTATTGTCATTGACATAGAAGAGGACTCAAACATTCCTCTAATTTTTGGTCGTCCATTCTTAGCGTCCACCAGGGTGTTATTTGATGTAAGAGAGGGTAGGATGACACTTAATAATGATGAAAAATCGATCACCTTTGTGTGTCGAAAGTCTAAATCTCCACCAACCAAAACCGTTGAACCAATAAAAATGATCGATGATAAGCATATTGCTTTACCAACTCTAACGGTAGTTCTTAACAATAATAAAATGCCTAAGTGTGGGGAAGATGAAGTAATACCTAATGATGACCTGATAACAAAGAACCCCGTTGTTGATACGGAATTAAATGACCCCGTTATTAATAGTTCAATGAAGAAACTTATTAAACGGATTCACGATGCTAGAACCAATGGGAACTTTAAGTTATGTAACCGGTTAGTATCCAATCTATCGCCTAAAGAAAAGACGAAACTAGTTGAATTTGTGGATATTACACAGGAATCCGACCAATGGCTTAAAGCAAAAGTCACAGATATGCAAGTTGATTATGGTCCAATAGAAATTGACGATGAAGTTAATCACAATTTCGACACCACAGCTACCTAAGTGTGGGGAGATTCAAATGTTCTAAAAAGAAAATGATGTCTAGAGTTTAGTTGTTCTGTTCTCGTGTAGTTCCGAGAATGGAATCCGATTGGTCTTTTCCACTAGCAGACACTAAAGAACTAGTTTTCTCCCCCCATTCTAAATTTTTTATTTTGTAGGTTTTGTATGAAATTAATACGCTTTTTAAAATTAAGTTTTGTGTGAATTTAAAAACAAAATTTACTTTATTTCATTAGATTTAAAAAAATGATTTCTAAAATTCGTCGTGAGTTAAACACTAGGTCATAGAACCGAAATTGCTTTACCCAAGGACGGGGCGAAAAATTTTATTATCATTATTTTAATATTATTGATCTAAAGTATGCCAAAAATATTATATGAATGTGGGGTTATATACCAAACTTCAAAAATATGTATATATATATATATATATATATATATATATATATATATATATATATATATATATATATATATATATATATATATATATATATGTTATATACAAAACATGGTAAAACAGCCCACTTTCAAAGACTGGCATTAAGTTCAGCAAAAACTATTAATTTTAACGACAAGACGTAAAATATCAAATGTGATATTTACCAATATGTTTTGCAAACTCGGTATTTTTAATCATTTTTCTACGCTAATCATCCTCATGAATTTAAATTTTGTGACGATCGCTCCAAATCCATATGGACGAACACGTCATTCATCGATTTCATTGCGAGGTATTTGACCTCTATATGATACGTTTTGTAAACATTGCATTCTTTTGAAAAGGCACACCATAAATGAATATTTAAATCAAAGGTTTTCGACATCTGATGATTTATACATATAGACAATCACCGTAAATAATAGTTTACAATAGTACTTCCGTTGACAATGCAGTCAAAATAAGATACATGGTGATGATTTGGTGAATGCAACGTTTCCTTGAAAAATATGCCATGTAAGACTCCATGCACATAGCTTGTCTAACATATAAGCAAACAGCGGAAGACTTCTAGGGAACCTGAGAATAAACATGCTAACAAGTGTCAACACAAAGGTTGGTGAGTTCATAGTTTTAGTGTTTCGCATAATCTATATATAAAAGTGGATCACAAGATTTCAGTTGTTTTATCCAGAAACGTTTATCAATAGATTCTACATAACAGAGCACCCTGGTAACTAAGCTTTAACGTTATAATAAGTACCCCTGTTTTAACATACATGCAACCAACATGTACAATACACGCAAACCAACGTGTACTAAAGTCAAATAGCATACGTCTGTTTTATAGTTCAGGCTAGAGTTTCTATACCTGGAACAGACGGGGATGTCAAGTCCTATGGATCCATATACTACTACTCGCGCCCACCAGTTCTTATAACCGGCAGTTACTAGTTACCAAAGCTAAGGAATTTTCGGTTCAAACTCAGTATAGAATTTAGTATGTACTTGTGTCCATTGTTTAAAATAAAGTGCATGTATTCTCAGCCCAAAAATATATATTGCAAAAGCATTTAAAAAGGGAGCAAATGATGAAAGGACCCGTCCTAATCCATCCAGACGAAGTCCATATCGATTATAAACGATTCACAACAGTTGATTACATCGCGAGGTACTTGACCTCTATATGATACATTTTACAAACATTGCATTCGTTTTTGAAAAGACAATCTTTCATTACATTGAAAGTTGACGGCATGCATACCATTTCATAATATATCTAACTATAATTAAGTTAATAATAATCTTGATGAACTCGACGACTCGAATGCAACGTATTTTGAAATATGTCATGAATGACTCCAAGTAATATCCTTAAAATGAGCAAATGTACAGCGGAAGATTTCTTTCATACCTGAGAATAAACATGCTTTCAAGTGTCAACCAAAAGGTTGGTGAGTTCATTAGTTTAGCATAAATAATCATTTCATAATTTTAATAGACCACAAGATTTCATATTTCCATTTCTCATAAACATACGTCCCATGCATAGAGACAAAAATATCATTCATATGGATTGAACACCTGGTAATCGACATTCACAATGTGCATATAAGAATATCCTCATCATTCCTGGATCCTCCTTCGGACATGATATAAATTTCGAAGTACTAAAGCATCCGGTACTTTGGATGGGGCTTGTTGGGCCCGATAGATCTATCTTTAGAGTTCGCGTCAATTAGGGTGTCTGTTCCCTAATTCTTAGATTACCAGACTTAATAATAAAGGGCATATTCGATTTCGATCATTCAACCATATAATGTAGTTTCGATTACTTGTGTCTATTTCGTAAAACATTTATAAAAGCGCATGCATTCTCAGTCCCAAAAATATATATTGCAAAAGCATTTAAAAGGGGAGTAATGAAACTCACGCATATAAATATTGTAAAACAGTTAATAAAGCATTTGCATGTATTCTCAGCCCAAAAATATAATGAGTAAAAAGGGAGCAAATGAAACTCACCTAATGTATTTTGTAGTAAAAATACATAGAACGACATTGAACAAGTATAGGGTTGGCCTCGGATTCATGAACCTATATTATTTGTATATATATTAATATTCATATTTGTAATTGATCACATAAATATATAGATGTATTAGTTATATCATTTTTAGGTTAATAATATATATATGTTTTATATGTTCATTTGTATATAAAGTATTAAACTTTGTTATGTTATGTGTGTAAAATATATATATATATATATATATATATATATATATATATATATATATATATATTTATATATGTACTTCATTTGTTTAACGAAACAGTAGCTCTAATTATATTAAATTATTATTAGTAAAAATAATGGTAATAACATTAATAATGTACTTGTGTTAATAATAGCTCTATTAGTGATAATAACAATGATATTAATAATAATACTTGTAAAAATATTAATTTTACTGTTTATGATAGTTATGATATTAATGAATTAATAATAATAATAACAATAATAATAATAATAATAATAATAATAAGAATAACTTTATTAAAATGATAATATTAGTAAAATAATGATATTGTTAATAATGATACATTTGTTTAATAATAATAATAATAATAATAATAATAATAATAATAATAATAATAATAATAATAATAATAATAATAATAATAATAATACTAATAGTTACAAAAGTGATACTAATATTAATTTTAATGAAAATAATGATTAATTCGTATTATTTTTATAATAATAATAATAATAATAATAATAATAATAATAATAATAATAATAATAATAATAATAATAATAATAATAATAATAATAATAACAATAATGATAAGTGTAATAATAATACTAATAATAATAATAATCTTAATCATGATCATAATGATATTAATACTACTAATAATGATCATGATATTACTAATACCTTGTAATAATAATAATTGATAATTATTACTTATATTAATAAGATTAATGACAATAATAATTGTAGTACTAATATTAATAGCAATAACAATAACAATAATAATCATAACAATAATAATAATAATAATAATAATATTAATAAGTAATAAGTAATAATAATAATAATAATAATAATAATAATAATAATAATAATAATAATAATAATAATAATAATAAGTGAATAAGTAAAGACTACCTTAAAAGAAGGATTTTCCAAAAAAAAAATAGCCCATGCCCGGGCTCGAACCTTCGACCTCCCGCTCATGTAACACACAGTCTAACCACTCGTCTACTTCTATTTTATCTGAATAATTCCGAACCCAGTTATATTTATATCGAGATATCTTGTTATCTTCTACCCTAACAAATCGATTCCAGCTAACCACTCAAACATACAGTAACATAGATCGGGTCTTGGGCCCAACAACATGCACGAAACACGGCCCAACAGAAAGAAGTAATCCTTGGCCCAACAACTTAATGGATCTCGGCCTAACAGAAAGGTTATGGCCTGTTTGGTTTCTCACTCGAAAAGCAAAAAAAAAATACGGAGTAATAGCTGGATATTAACATCGTGTACCAGTTGTCATATATGTATATCTATCTCTATATGGCTGTCAGCCATAAGCAATCTAAACTGCCCCACATCATGATCCATTTGCAATTTAAATTTAAGAAAGTTTGTTTATTGAATCCATGCAATACAGCAAAGCAACCCTACCAAATAAATAAATGGATCTTTGATCTCGTTGTCGGCCAGAAATAAAAAGAAAAATGTGTAGCTATAAAATCATATTACTTTCATCATCATCTTGTTGTATCTTCATTATTTAAACAGAAGATAAAAGTAGTTGTAGTGGTTCCATTGCAGTAATAGTATCATCATGCATCATTCTCGTCACTGTTGTAGAACCAGAAAAGAAATAGGAAATAGTGGTTTACGGTGATGGTTGAAAGTGGTTGAAGGGTGGCTCAATGGTGAATAAAAGAGGCAAGGTGATAGCCTGCTCAGACGAAAGGAAATTAAAATATAGTAGGGGTGTTGGTTTGTGGGCTGCTTGATCGAAAACAGAAAAGAAACAAAGAAGGAGATCGTGGTAGTCGTTTGAAATTGGTGATGATGGAGGTTATGGTGTTCATCAAGGTGGTTAGTGGTAGTCGATGAGAATGAGTCTTGGGTGTCGGTTGTGGTTTTTATTTGGAGCAAAACAGAAGTATAACAGAAGTATACAGCAGTAGCTGTAGCGATGAAGCAGGTGGGTTTATGGTGGTGTTTTAATGGATTTGTGATGGGAGCAACAGTATTTCGTCAATCATGTCTTCGGTTTGTTGCAAGTTGATTACGATCAAACATAAACGAACAAGGATATGAATGTTTATGGATATATATTACACATGATAGTTTGGAGTAGAGATAGAAGAGGGTGGTTAATTATACTCTTACGTTGTGATCTAAGTTCAAATAGAAAAAGAAAAGAATTTTACAACAACTTGTTATTGGGTTAATGAAGTCGTATGTGTAGTGACCCGAACTTTTCCATGTTTATATATATTAATTGAGATTGATATTTACATAATTAAATGTTTCCAACATGTTAAGCCATCAAACTTGTTAAGACTTGATTAATTGAAATATGTTTCATATAGACAATTGACCACCCAAGTTGACCGGTGATTCACGAACGTTAAAACTTGTAAAAACTATATGATGACATATATATGGATATATATATAGTTAACATGATACTATGATAAGTAAACATATCATTAAGTATATTAACAATGAACTACATATGTAAAAACAAGACTACTAACTTAATGATTTTTAAACGAGACATATATGTAACGATTATCGTTGTAAAGACATTTAATGTATATATATCATATTAAGAGATATTCATACATGATAATATCATGATAATATAATAATTTAAAATCTCATTTGATATTATAAACATTGGGTTAACAACATTTAACAAGATCGTTAACCTAAAGGTTTCAAAACAACACTTACATGTAACGACTAACGATGACTTAACGACTCAGTTAAAATGTATATACATGTAGTGTTTTAATATGTATTTATACACTTTTGAAAGACTTCAATACAATTATCAAAATACTTCTACTTAACAAAAATGCTTACAATTACATCCTCGTTCAGTTTCATCAACAATTCTACTCGTATGCACCCGTATTCGTACTCGTACAATACATAGCTTTTAGATGTATGTACTATTGGTATATACACTCCAATGATCAGCTCTTAGCAGCCCATGTGAGTCACCTAACACATGTGGGAACCATCATTTGGCAACTAGCATGAAATATCTCATAAAATTACAAAAAATATGAGTAATCATTCATGACTTATTTACATGAAAACAAAATTACATATCCTTTATATATAATCCATACACCAACGACCAAAAACACCTATAAACACTTTCATTCTTCAATTTTCTTCATCTAATTGATCTCTCTCAAGTTCTATCTTCAAGTTCTAAGTGTTCTTCATATATTCTACAAGTTCTAGTTACATAAAATCAAGAATACTTTCAAGTTTGCTAGCTCACTTCCAATCTTGTAAGGTGATCATCCAACCTCAAGAAATCTTTGTTTCTTACAGTAGGTTATCATTCTAATACAAGGTAATAATCATATTCAAACTTTGGTTCAATTTCTATAACTATAACAATCTTATTTCAAGTGATGATCTTACTTGAACTTGTTTTCGTGTCATGATTCTGCTTCAAGAACTTCGAGCCATCCAAGGATCCGTTGAAGCTAGATCCATTTTTCTCTTTTCCAGTAGGTTTATCCAAGGAACTTAAGGTAGTAATGATGTTCATAACATCATTCGATTCATATATATAAAACTATCTTATTCGAAGGTTTAAACTCGTAATCACTAGAACATAGTTTAGTTAATTCTAAACTTGTTCGCAAACAAAAGTTAATCCTTCTAACTTGACTTTTAAAATTAACTAAACACATGTTCTATATCTATATGATATGCTAACTTAATGATTTAAAACCTGGAAACACGAAAAACACCGTAAAACCGGATTTACGCCGTCGTAGTAACACCGCGGGCTGTTTTGGGTTAGTTAATTAAAAACTATGATAAACTTTGATTTAAAAGTTGTAATTCTGAGAAAATGATTTTTATTATGAACATGAAACTATATCCAAAAATTATGGTTAAACTCAAAGTGGAAGTATGTTTTCTAAAATGGTCATCTAGACGTCGTTCTTTCGACTGAAATGACTACCTTTACAAAAACGACTTGTAACTTATTTTTCCGACTATAAACCTATACTTTTTCTATTTAGATTCATAAAATATAGTTCAATATGAAACCATAGCAATTTGATTCACTCAAAACGGATTTAAAATGAAGAAGTTATGGGTAAAACAAGATTGGATAATTTTTCTCATTTTAGCTACGTGAAAATTGGTAACAAATCTATTCCAACCATAACTTAATCAACTTGTATTGTATATTATGTAATCTTGAGATACCATAGACACGTATACAATGTTTCGACCTATCATGTCGACACATCTATATATATTTCGGAACAACCATAGACACTCTATATGTGAATGTTGGAGTTAGCTATACAGGGTTGAGGTTGATTCCAAAATATATATAGTTTGAGTTGTGATCAATACTGAGATACGTATACACTGGGTCGTGGATTGATTCAAGATAATATTTATCGATTTATTTCTGTACATCTAACTGTGGACAACTAGTTGTAGGTTACTAACGAGGACAGCTAACTTAATAAACTTAAAACATCAAAATATATTAAAAGTTTTGTAAATATATTTTGAACATACTTTGATATATATGTATATATTGTTATAGGTTCGTGAATCAACCAGTGGCCAAGTCTTACTTCCCGACGAAGTAAAAATCTGTGAAAGTGAGTTATAGTCTCACTTTTAAAATCTAATATTTTTGGGATGAGAATACATGCAGGTTTTATAAATGATTTACAAAATAGACACAAGTACGTGAAACTACATTCTATGGTTGAATTATCGAAATCGAATATGCCCCTTTTTATTAAGTCTGGTAATCTAAGAATTAGGGAACAGACACCCTAATTGACGCGAATCCTAAAGATAGATCTATTGGGTCTAACAAACCCCATCCAAAGTACCGGATGCTTTAGTACTTCGAAATTTATATCATATCCGAAGGGTGTCCCGGAATGATGGGGATATTCTTATATATGCATCTTGTTAATGTCGGTTACCAGGTGTTCACCATATGAATGATTTTTATCTCTATGTATGGGATGTGTATTGAAATATGAAATCTTGTGGTCTATTATTATGATTTGATATATATAGGTTAAACCTATAACTCACCAACATTTTTGTTGACGTTTTAAGCATGTTTATTCTCAGGTGATTATTAAGAGCTTCCGCTGTCGCATACTTAAATAAGGACGAGATTTGGAGTCCATGCTTGTATGATATTGTGTAAAAACTGCATTCAAGAAACTTATTTTGTTGTAACATATTTGTATTGTAAACCATTATGTAATGGTCGTGTGTAAACAGGATATTTTAGATTATCATTATTTGATAATCTACGTAAAGCTTTTTAAACCTTTATTGATGAAATAAAGGTTATGGTTTGTTTTAAAATGAATGCAGTCTTTGAAAAACGTCTCATATAGAGGTCAAAACCTCGCAACGAAATCAATTAATATGGAACGTTTTTAATCAATAAGAACGGGACATTTCAGTTGGTATCAGAGCGTTGGTCTTAGAGAACCAGAATTTTGCATTAGTATGTCTTATCGAGTTTGTTAGGATGCATTAGTGAGTCTGGACTTCGACCGTGTTTACTTGAAAAATGATTGCTTAACAAATTTTGTTGGAAACTATATATTTTTAACATGTGAATATTATGTGATATATTAATCTCTTAACGCGTTTGATATTATGTGATAGATGTCTACCTCTAGAATAAGTCCCATTGACTCACCTAATAATAATGAAGAGTCAAATGTAAATTGGAATGATTCGTGGACTGATTCACAAGTTCCCGAAGAGGAACCGGAAGAAGAGTCGGAACCGGAAGAAGAATCGGAACCGGAAGAAGAATCGGAACCGGATGAAGAAATAGAACCGGTGGGGGAAATAATAAAATGGTTAAGTAAAAGAAAATCCTCAACCAACCGACCAAGGTTAATTATGATCAATGGTGTTTCCGCCAAGGAAGCAAAATATTGGGAGGATTACCAATTCTCCGATGAATCGGATTCCGACGAGAATTCCGATGATGTTATAGAAATTACCCCAACTGAATTTAAAAAGGCAAAAGAAAATAATAAGGGAAAGGGCATAAAAATAGAGAAATCTAATTCCAACCCCGATGAACTTTATATGTATCGTCAACCCCCGAAGTCCTTAAGTTGTAACAATGACCCGGGAACCTCTAAACCACCAGGTTTTTCTAAACCAATGTGGAAAATTACGGCTTGTATTAGGGGAACATCATATATCCCTAGAAACTTGGCAAAACGAACCAAAACCGAAGAAGAAGAAACAAGCGAGTCAGAATAAGATAGTTGTATTCGTGTGGTGTAATATATGTAATATAGTGTGCTTATGCTTTATGATGTGTAAAAATTGCTTGTATTAATAAGTATTTTTTTTATGAATCTAACTCTTGTCTATTTTACAGTATAAAAACACAAAATGGATAGACAACCCAATATTTTAAGAGACCTACCCGGAGACATGATTGATGAAATCTTGTCTAGAGTCGGTCAGAATTCTTCGGCACAACTATTTAAGGCGAGATCAGTTTGTAAGACATTCGAAGAACGTTCCAAGAATGCCTTGGTTTATAAAAGGCTTTCGTTCGAAAGATGGGGGATATCACATTGGGAAATCCATAAGTTACGATGTGTTTACTTTGACGCATATATTGCGGGGAACCCAAATGGTATTTTACGCAATGGGTTAAGAAATTATTTTGATTCAATATATTCGAATATTGGACTTCGTGATTTAGAAAAAGCGGCTAACATGCAACATAAAGAAGCATGTTATGCTTACGGATTAGTAATGTTCGCTTCTCACCAAAGTGAGAACAAGAACATCGGGCTACAACTATTAAACAAAACGTTCCCACAAGTGACGGAGTCGGTAATTGGGGTAAGAAATGAGGTTTTTAGATTGTTACGGGACTGTTGGACATTACGTAACCCTCGTCCCTTTGACGACGTTACAACACGCTGTCTTATCAACGGCCATAACGGTTATGTTCCACAAGACCAAGGATGGGAAGTAATCCTAGTAAAACCAGAATGCATGACTTGTTTCTGGACGTATGAATTACGTGTCTTTATTGCCTTTGCTGAACGACTTGTGTACTAGCTAGAATTATCTTCACAACCATCTTGTATCAAATTTATTATGTGCTATATTTCATGCTATATGTAAAATAAGCGGTATTGTAAGTTTGTAAAATATTGTGAAAAAGTTTGAACGCGAAATATTATTATAATCAGTTTTTCATATAGAATTGTAGTAGTTGAATTGTATATTAGCTACTAAGTATGAATTTAACGGGTAGGTACTACCCGAATTTAAACTTATAAAACGCTAATATGAAGAAAAAGCTTTTATAAATGAGTTCATATTATGCTACGAAATACTATTAACTACTCTTAATATTCTGTATGATTAACTTGTTCCATTTGACTATTTTGAAGGAAATGGCACCGACTACTCGACACACCGTGAATATGAATGAAGAGGAATTCCGTACTTTTCTAGCTTCAAACATAGCCGCAGTACAGGCTGCTACATACCAACAATAACCTTGGATCTAGCAGTACAGGAAATCGTGTAGGATGCACCTACAAAGAATTCACTGCCTGCAAACCTTTGGAATTTGATGGAACCGAAGGACCGATCGGATTGAAACGGTGGACCGAGAAGGTTGAATCGGTGTTTGCCATAAGTAAGTGTACTGAAGAGGACAAAGTGAAGTACGCTACGCATACCTTCACAGGTTCTGCATTAAGATGGTGGAATACCTATCTAGAGCAAGTGGGACAAGATGATGCATACGCACTACCGTGGTCAACATTCAAGCACTTGATGAACGAGAAGTACCGTCCCAGAACCGAGGTCAATAAGCTCAAGACAGAACTTAGAGGGTTACGAACCCAAGGATTTGATATTACCACGTACGAAAGACGATTCACAGAATTGTGCCTATTATGTCCGGGAGCATTCGAAGATGAGGAAGAGAAGATCGACGCGTTTGTGAAAGGATTACCGGAAAGAATCCAAGAAGATATCAGTTCACATGAGCCCGCCTCCATACAACAGGCATGTAGAATGGCTCACAAACTAGTGAACCAGATTGAAGAAAGAATTAAAGAACAGACTGCTGAAGAGGCCAATGTGAAGCAAGTCAAAAGAAAGTGGGAGGAAAACGGTGATAAGAATCACCAATACAATAACAACAACAATTACAACAATAATCGCAACAATTATCCCAACAATCGCAACATCAATCGCAACTACAACAAACGGCCCAACAACAACAACAACAACAACAACAACAACAACAACAACAACAACAACAACAACAACAACAGCAGCAACTACAACAATCATCCCAACAACAATAATAACCGCAACAACAACAACAATCAGAAGCAGCTATGCCAAAGGTGTGAAAAGTATCACTCGGGGTTCTGCACCAAATTTTGCAACAAGTGTAAAAGAAATGGTCATAGCGCAGCGAAGTGTGAGGTCTATGGACCAGGGGTTAATAGAACGAAAGGAACAAATGGTGTCGGAACGAGTAATGGCGGAGCAAGTAGTGTCGGAGCAAGTTATGCCAATGTAGTTTGTTATAAATGTGGAAAACCGGGCCACATTATTAGAAATTGCCCGAACCAGGAGAACACGAATGGACAAGGCCGCGGAAGAGTTTTCAATATTAATGCGGCAGAGGCACAGGAAGACCCGGAGCTTGTTACGGGTACGTTTCTTATTGACAATAAATCTGCTTACGTTTTATTTGATTCGGGTGCGGATAGAAGCTATATGAGTAGAGATTTTTGTGCTAAATTAAGTTGTCCATTGACGCCTTTGGATAGTAAATTTTTACTCGAATTAGCAAATGGTAAATTAATTTCAGCAGATAATATATGTCGGAATCGAGAAATTAAACTGGTTAGCGAAACATTTAAGATTGATTTGATACCAGTAGAGTTAGGGAGTTTTGATGTGATAATCGGTATGGACTGGTTGAAAGAAGTGAAAGCAGAGATCGTTTGTTACAAAAATGAAATTCGCATTATACGAGAAAAAGGAAAACCCTTAATGGTGTACGGAGAAAAGGGCAACACGAAGCTACATCTTATTAGTTATTTGAAGGCACAAAAACTAATAAGAAAAGGTTGCTATGCCGTTCTAGCACACGTCGAGAAAGTACAAACTGAAGAAAAGAGCATCAATGATGTTCCCATTGCAAAAGAATTTCCTGATGTATTTCCGAAAGAATTACCAGGATTACCCCCACATCGATCCGTTGAATTTCAAATAGATCTTGTACCAGGAGCTGCACCAATAGCTCGTGCTACTTACAGACTCGCACCCAGCGAGATGAAAGAACTGCAAAGCCAATTACAAGAACTTTTAGAGCGTGGTTTCATTCGACCAAGCACATCACCGTGGGGAGCTCCTGTTTTGTTTGTCAAGAAGAAAGATGGTACATTCAGGTTGTGTATCGACTACCGAGAGTTGAACAAACTTACCATCAAGAACCGCTACCCACTACCGAGAATCGACGACTTATTTGATCAACTACAAGGCTCGTCTGTTTATTCAAAGATTGACTTACGTTCCGGGTATAATCAAATGCGGGTGAAAGAAGATGATATTCCAAAGACTGCTTTCAGAACATGTTACGGTCATTACGACTTTATGGTCATGCCGTTTGGTTTAACTAATGCACCAGCTGTGTTCATGGACCTTATGAACCGAGTGTGTGGACCATACCTTGACAAGTTTGTCATTGTTTTCATTGATGACATACTTATTTACTCAAAGAATGACCAAGAACACGGTGAACATTTGAGAAAGGTGTTAGAAGTATTGAGGAAGGAAGAATTGTACGCTAAGTTTTCAAAGTGTGCATTTTGGTTGGAAGAAGTTCAATTCCTCGGTTACATAGTGAACAAAGAAGGTATTAAGGTGGATCCGGCAAAGATAGAAACTGTTGAAAAGTGGGAAACCCCGAAAACTCTGAAACACATACGCCAGTTTTTAGGACTAGCTGGTTACTACAGAAGGTTCATCCAAGACTTTTCCAATAGCAAAACCCTTGACTGCATTAACGCATAAAGGGAAGAAATTTGAATGGAATGATGAACAAGAGAAAGCGTTTCAGTTATTGAAGAAAAATCTAACTACGGCACCTATATTGTCATTGCCTGAAGGGAATGATGATTTTGTGATTTATTATGACGCATCAAAGCAAGGTCTCGGTTGTGTATTAATGCAATGAACGAAGGTGATTGCTTATGCGTCTAGACAATTGAAGATTCACGAACAAAATTATACGACGCATGATATGGAATTAGGCGCGGTTGTTTTTGCATTAAAGACTTGGAGGCACTACTTATATGGGGTCAAAAGTATTATATATACCGACCACAAAAGTCTTCAACACATATTTAATCAGAAACAACTGAATATGAGGCAGCGTAGGTGGATTGAATTATTGAATGATTACGACTTTGAGATTCGTTACCACCCGGGGAAGGCAAATGTGGTAGCCAATGCCTTGAGCAGGAAGGACAGAGAACCCATTCGAGTAAAATCTATGAATATAATGATTCATAATAACCTTACTACTCAAATAAAGGAGGCGCAACAAGGAGTTTTAAAAGAGGGAAATTTAAAGGATGAAATACCCAAAGGATCGGAGAAGCATCTTAATATTCGGGAAGACGGAACCCGGTATAGGGCTGAAAGGATTTGGGTACCAAAATTTGGAGATATGAGAGAAATGGTACTTAGAGAAGCTCATAAAACCAGATACTCAATAAATCCTGGAACGGGGAAGATGTACAAGGATCTCAAGAAACATTTTTGGTGGCCGGGTATGAAAGCCGATGTTGCTAAATACGTAGGAGAATGTTTGACGTGTTCTAAGGTCAAAGCTGAGCATCAGAAACCATCAGGTCTACTTCAACAACCCGAAATCCCAGAATGGAAATGGGAAAACATTACCATGGATTTCATCACTAAATTGCCAAGGACTGCAAGTGGTTTTGATACTATTTGGGTAATAGTTGATCGTCTCACCAAATCAGCACATTTCCTGCCAATAAGAGAAGATGACAAGATGGAGAAGTTAGCACGACTGTATTTGAAGGAAGTCATCTCCAGACATGGAATACCAATCTCTATTATCTCTGATAGGGATGGCAGATTTATTTCAAGATTCTGGCAGACATTACAGCAAGCATTAGGAACTCGTCTAGACATGAGTACTGCCTATCATCCACAAACTGATGGGCAGAGCGAAAGGACGATACAAACGCTTGATGACATGCTATGAGCATGTGTTATTGATTTCGGAAACAGTTGGGATCGACATCTACCGTTAGCAGAATTTTCCTACAACAACAGCTACCATTCAAGCATTGAGATAGCGCCGTTTGAAGCACTTTATGGTAGAAAGTGCAGGTCTCCAATTTGTTGGAGTGAAGTGGGGGATAGACAAATTACGGGTCCGGAGATTATACAAGAAACTACCGAGAAGATCATCCAAATTCAACAACGGTTGAAAACCGCCCAAAGTCGACAAAAGAGCTACGCTGACATTAAAAGAAAAGATATAGAATTTGAAATTGGAGAGATGGTCATGCTTAAAGTAGCACCTTGGAAAGGCGTTGTTCGATTTGGTAAACGAGGGAAATTAAATCCAAGGTATATTGGACCATTCAAGATTATTGATCGTGTCGGACCAGTAGCTTACCGACTTGAGTTACCTCAACAACTCGCGGCTGTACATAACACTTTCCACGTCTTGAATTTGAAGAAATGTTTTGCTAAAGAAGATCTCACTATTCTGTTAGATGAAATCCAAATCAACGAAAAACTTCAATTCATCGAAGAACCCGTCGAAATAATGGATCGTGAGGTTAAAAGACTTAAGCAAAACAAGATACCAATTGTTAAGGTTCGATGGAATGCTCGTAGAGGACCCGAGTTCACCTGGGAGTATGAAGATCAGATGAAGAAGAAATACCCGCATCTATTTCCAGAAGATTCGTCAACACCTTCAACAGCTTAAAATTTCGGGACGAAATTTATTTAACGGGTAGGTACTGTAGTGACCCGAACTTTTCCATGTTTATATATATTAATTGAGATTGATATTTACATAATTAAATGTTTCCAACATGTTAAGCCATCAAACTTGTTAAGACTTGATTAATTGAAATATGTTTCATATAGACAATTGACCACCCAAGTTGACCGGTGATTCACGAACGTTAAAACTTGTAAAAACTATATGATGACATATATATGGATATATATATAGTTAACATGATACTATGATAAGTAAACATATCATTAAGTATATTAACAATGAACTACATATGTAAAAACAAGACTACTAACTTAATGATTTTTAAACGAGACATATATGTAACGATTATCGTTGTAAAGACATTTAATGTATATATATCATATTAAGAGATATTCATACATGATAATATCATGATAATATAATAATTTAAAATCTCATTTGATATTATAAACATTGGGTTAACAACATTTAACAAGATCGTTAACCTAAAGGTTTCAAAACAACACTTACATGTAACGACTAACGATGACTTAACGACTCAGTTAAAATGTATATACATGTAGTGTTTTAATATGTATTTATACACTTTTGAAAGACTTCAATACAATTATCAAAATACTTCTACTTAACAAAAATGCTTACAATTACATCCTCGTTCAGTTTCATCAACAATTCTACTCGTATGCACCCGTATTCGTACTCGTACAATACATAGCTTTTAGATGTATGTACTATTGGTATATACACTCCAATGATCAGCTCTTAGCAGCCCATGTGAGTCACCTAACACATGTGGGAACCATAATTTGGCAACTAGCATGAAATATCTCATAAAATTACAAAAAATATGAGTAATCATTCATGACTTATTTACATGAAAACAAAATTACATATCCTTTATATATAATCCATACACCAACGACCAAAAACACCTACAAACACTTTCATTCTTCAATTTTCTTCATCTAATTGATCTCTCTCAAGTTCTATCTTCAAGTTCTAAGTGTTCTTCATATATTCTACAAGTTCTAGTTACATAAAATCAAGAATACTTTCAAGTTTGCTAGCTCACTTCCAATCTTGTAAGGTGATCATCCAACCTCAAGAAATCTTTGTTTCTTACAGTAGGTTATCATTCTAATACAAGGTAATAATCATATTCAAACTTTGGTTCAATTTCTATAACTATAACAATCTTATTTCAAGTGATGATCTTACTTGAACTTGTTTTCGTGTCATGATTCTGCTTCAAGAACTTCGAGCCATCCAAGGATCCGTTGAAGCTAGATCCATTTTTCTCTTTTCCAGTAGGTTTATCCAAGGAACTTAAGGTAGTAATGATGTTCATAACATCATTCGATTCATATATATAAAACTATCTTATTCGAAGGTTTAAACTCGTAATCACTAGAACATAGTTTAGTTAATTCTAAACTTGTTCGCAAACAAAAGTTAATCCTTCTAAATTTACTTTTAAAATTAACTAAACACATGTTCTATATCTATATGATATGCTAACTTAATGATTTAAAACCTGGAAACACGAAAAACACCGTAAAACCGGATTTACGCCGTCGTAGTAACACCGCGGGCTGTTTTGGGTTAGTTAATTAAAAACTATGATAAACTTTGATTTAAAAGTTGTAATTCTGAGAAAATGATTTTTATTATGAACATGAAACTATATCCAAAAATTATGGTTAAACTCAAAGTGGAAGTATGTTTTCTAAAATGGTCATCTAGACGTCGTTCTTTCGACTGAAATGACTACCTTTACAAAAACGACTTGTAACTTATTTTTCCGACTATAAACCTATACTTTTTCTGTTTAGATTCATAAAATAGAGTTCAATATGAAACCATAGCAATTTGATTCACTCAAAACGGATTTAAAATGAAGAAGTTATGGGTAAAACAAGATTGGATAATTTTTCTCATTTTAGCTACGTGAAAATTGGTAACAAATCTATTCCAACCATAACTTAATCAACTTGTATTGTATATTATGTAATCTTGAGATACCATAGACACGTATACAATGTTTCGACCTATCATGTCGACACATCTATATATATTTCGGAACAACCATAGACACTCTATATGTGAATGTTGGAGTTAGCTATACATGGTTGAGGTTGATTCCAAAATATATATAGTTTGAGTTGTGATCAATACTGAGATACGTATACACTGGGTCGTGGATTGATTCAAGATAATATTTATCGATTTATTTCTGTACATCTAACTGTGGATAACTAGTTGTAGGTTACTAACGAGGACAGCTGACTTAATAAACTTAAAACATCAAAATATATTAAAAGTGTTGTAAATATATTTTGAACATACTTTGATATATATGTATATATTGTTATAGGTTCGTGAATCAACCAGTGGCCAAGTCTTACTTCCCGACGAAGTAAAAATCTGTGAAAGTGAGTTATAGTCCCACTTTTAAAATCTAATATTTTTGGGATGAGAATACATGCAGGTTTTATAAATGATTTACAAAATAGACACAAGTACGTGAAACTACATTCTATGGTTGAATTATCGAAATCGAATATGCCCCTTTTTATTAAGTCTGGTAATCTAAGAATTAGGGAACAGACACCCTAATTGACGCGAATCCTAAAGATAGATCTATTGGGTCTAACAAACCCCATCCAAAGTACCGGATGCTTTAGTACTTCGAAATTTATATCATATCCGAAGGGTGTCCCGGAATGATGGGGATATTCTTATATATGCATCTTGTTAATGTCGGTTACCAGGTGTTCACCATATGAATGATTTTTATCTCTATGTATGGGATGTGTATTGAAATATGAAATCTTGTGGTCTATTATTATGATTTGATATATATAGGTTAAACCTATAACTCACCAACATTTTTGTTGACGTTTTAAGCATGTTTATTCTCAGGTGATTATTAAGAGCTTCCGCTGTCGCATACTTAAATAAGGACGAGATTTGGAGTCCATGCTTGTATGATATTGTGTAAAAACTGCATTCAAGAAACTTATTTTGTTGTAACATATTTGTATTGTAAACCATTATGTAATGGTCGTGTGTAAACAGGATATTTTAGATTATCATTATTTGATAATCTACGTAAAGCTTTTTAAACTTTTATTGATGAAATAAAGGTTATGGTTTGTTTTAAAATGAATGCAGTCTTTGAAAAACGTCTCATATAGAGGTCAAAACCTCGCAACGAAATCAATTAATATGGAACGTTTTTAATCAATAAGAACGGGACATTTCAGTATGGTGGTGGTTCAATGGAATGGAGAGTTCAAATGAGTTCATCAATTATGAAAGAATCTTTGTTATGAAGAGAATTGTTGTCGACAGATAGAATCAATCCAAGAAGAAAAAGATAAAAAGAAGAAAGGAATTGCTAACTGAATGGTACGATCGATTTGATGTTCAACTATTTCAGGGACATGAAAACAAAATATGATACAGATGATAGGAACGTGGAACTGATTTGATTCTATGTTAATCTGTAATTAATCTAAATTTAATAATTATAGTGTTAATACACAAATTACTGATTTTGTATATTGTATTCTGCATAATATATATGTACATTTATATTTTACTTCCAATTAAACTTAATATATATATATATATATATATATATATATATATATATATATATATATATATATATATATATATATATATATATATATATATATATATATATATATATATATATATATATATATATATATATATGTATTACATATTATTCAAATTTCTATATATAATTATATTTTGCATATCCAGATTCATTACTTAGTTAGATGTATCAATTATATATATCAAAACAATTTAAATTCAAAGTATTACATTATACAATTTATACTTTGTTAATCATTGACAAATTATGTTCGAAATCAATTAATAACAAGTTTTAGTTATTTTAAAATTATCTTTCTTGATAACTAAATCACATATCAGTTTCCTAATATATTTATTTTACAATTTCTAATTATTATATAATATGTACACATTTATTTACATACAATTGTTCGTGAATCGTCGGGCACAGTCTAAAGGTCAAAATGAATATATGAAACAGTTCAAACTTTTTGAGACTCAACCTTATAGACTTTGCTTATCGCGTCAAAATCATATAAAGATTAGGTTTAAATTTGGTCGGAAATTCCCGGGTCATCACAGTACCTACCCGTTAAAGAAATTTCGTCCCGAAATTTGAGTAAGGTGGTCATGGCTAACAATGAATATGTTTTCCTGACGAATATGAGTTGATAAGTACAGTTTTATCATTACAGAATAATACAGATAAAATAATTCGATTATTCAAAGAGCACGAATGAAATTATCATGAGAGAGGTCCCAACGGGCATCGTCCACCTTCGCCCAAAAACTTGCCCAAATTTTTAGCCGTTAGTAAAATAAAAAAAATTTCAACGGCTATCCCAACGGTCACTTTTACACTATAAAAACACCAACCATATACTTCATTTTATACACTCAAACATATATTTCTTTTATATTTCCATCTTTCTCAAGATCAAGATCAAACACTCCCAAACTGCATAATGTTAACACTTCCCCCAATGATTGTTTCATTCGATGTTCATTACACAGGTGATTTCCGTAATCAAATGAAGGAATATGAGTGGGGCGACAGTATTTTGTTTGAAGATATCGACATTCGTGATGTTGGTTTACAAGATTTGCTATCCTTTCTGAAGGAAAAAGTTCCGTGTGAATTCACGTCTGTGTTCTTTTATAGAGACGATTATGATGCAGATTGTAGGGCAAGTTTTCTGTGTACCGATGATCAATGGTACTTTATAAAAGATACCATTGAAGATCGCGATAAACGCTTTTCTTTGTATGTGGTTCTTGAAGATGAAGAGACGTTGGGTTATCATTACCTCGATGAATCAGTTGAAACAGTAGTTGAAGCATCAAGAGAAATACCGATGTCTCCAGAGTACCTAACGGATGGAGAAATGACTGGTGAACGCTACTTTGCAGATGAAAAATTGACGACGATGAGTAGTTTGGTTGAAATCTTTTAATTTTTAATTGACGTGATGTTTTAATTTTTAATTATTGTAATTACAGTGTTGTTGTCGAGTTTTATATCTTCCTTTATGTTTCGGAGCTCTTCGTCTTTTTAATCTCCTCTCGATCTCTAATAAAACGAGTAATGGTCTAGAATTTGTAAGTATGGAGTTTCGAATGAATTTAATATTATAATCAAGAAAGGACGTATTAGCACGATTTGATTCGTCAAATTACCAGAATCATTGAGAATAGAGATATCAAGAATATACTTTCTTGATATGTTCAGAAGTTGATTAGAATGAAAGAGTTATGTAACATGACACATGATGGTGGTATGATCTACTGTGAAACATCATGTCCCATTAGAACTCAGCATGACTTATTGTAATATAATCACGTTGATCAAGTGTCATTATATTATACTAACCCATGTATCAGTTCCTAACATTACTTCAATAACTTTCATATGTTAAGCTCGAAAGTTTACAGAATATAGAAACTAACAGTTTCTATATGATGTAACACTGATAGTACGAAGAGATTAATGATTTCGGATAAAAAAAGTTATAAAAATATCTTCAGAATATGGAGGATATTTATAATGAAAGATACGATAATATCTCGGAATATCTAAGATCAGAGGATGATATAAAATTATTGTTCGCAAGGATTTAGAGTAAGGAGCAAGATATTTACTAAAGACTTTAGCAGACATTGAATCATTTGGATTCTTTGAAGTCAAACTTATTCTTTGTGATTTGTCCACGGCTTTCTTCATAGTTTCGCATAATCTGCTTTTTGGTACTAAATATTCTATTGAATGTTTCCAATATAATAATACACAGGAATCACGAAGAGGTATATAACTTCGGACGAGAATATTTTTGAAAATATCCTCAGAAATATCGAAGATATTGATGATGATATTTTCGAATTTCTAAGTTCGATGGTTGATGGAGAAAGATTTTCCGCAAGATTTTAACATGACTTCGGAGCAAGATATTCTCTAAAGATTTCAACGAATCCGGAATTACCTGAATTCTTTGAATATAGGGTTTTGTCCTTGTAGTTGTCCTTGGTATCTTTCGTGGTTAGCTCAATCCGTTTTCCAGTTCCACTTTTTCTGAGCTTTTCCAACATACTATTCTTTATCATCAAACTTCCAATGATTAAGGTCGTTTACAGTTGTCTATGGTTTCTGTTGCTTCATTCAGCTTTTTCAACATTCAGAGTATTGATTTGTGACTGAGTGCTTTTCAGAATTTCAAAACGAGAGGTCATAATTCTAAGAGATAAATGTCATACATATAACTGTTGATGTAGATATGCTGTGAGTTTTCAAAGTACTGATTGCTGATTCCTGGTAATTGTTATGGCAGTTCTCGTTACAAGATGCGAATGAGTATATGATAGGGTTTCAATGGATAAATATAGTGATTTATCGGAGAGGTTTAAGCCAAGGAGCAATGAGGTTGCTGGTAAGTTTACTGCTAATGTGGTGGAATATAAACGGTTCCCCGATAACGATGATGAAAGGTAAACTTATATATCAAAGTTATAATAAGACTTATTCGAATGAAAGGTCGCTGTACTAGCTGGAGCTGTGACAAAATTTGTTACTTTGAAAAGGGATCGCAAAGTTATTTTTGCTAATAAATGTCAAAGGATCTGACGCGGCTACGTGTTAAACTTTTACTCAGTTGTCGAGAGTTTCTTAGGTGCATAACTATATGCACAAATCTTTCCTTCCGTAAATGAAGTGCGGTTGATTCATCCTATCGATTGAGGTGTTTTCAAGAATTATGAAAGTTTGAATGCAGATTGGAATCATCAAGGTACAATTAAGGTTTAAGATGAAATCAAGTGGCAACTTGAAGAATTGTTTAGTTTCATATGTTATAATCAATATTTTAATTTATTTTATAATTATTTAATGTTATTAATCTACATTCGATAGTCCACAGTTGACAGTCCAATAATTCATATATATAGTTTAATATATAATATTCGAATTAATTAATACGTGTCGTGACCCGTATACGTCTCAGACTCGATCACAACTCAAACTATATATATTATTGTAGAATCAACCTCAACCCTGTATAGAGAACTCGATCATTACTGCATATAGAGTGTCTATGGTGATTCCAAATAATATATATAGATGCGTCGATATGATATGTCAAAACCTTAAATACGTGTCCCGATATTTAAAGTGCGAAAAATAAATACATAAATTTAATGACAAAAAATAAAGTGCGTAAAGTAAATAACAGAAATTAAATGACGATAAATAAAATTACGAGAATATAAATTGCGATAATTAAACTGCGATAAATAAATTAAATGGTAATAAGGAATTAACAGTTAGCTAGGAACAGTTAGCTAGGATTTTGTTAGCGTGGATTCTTAATAGAATTTCATGTTGTTAATTAGTCTGTTTCTAATCAATTCTTATTGTGTTTATTATTTCTTCATTATGCCACTTGTTGGATTCTGGTAAGTCAAAATCCAAATATGAAATTGAATTTGAATGAAAATGGTTATTCTGTGGTGAACGAATTCGTATATCGGTAGATGTAAATAGGATAGTAATTGACTGTTGAATCAGATTCGAAGAATGTACAGTGTAACTTATTAATGCGAAATCTAAATATTCCTCGGGTATTACCTACCCGTTAAAATTTTTCACCATTAACAGTTTGTACAATAAAAATTTTAAATTACAATCTTTATGAAAACATATATAGATATATATTTTCTTCAGACGTAATTATGGATTTAATGAGTCAATGTGATATTAAACTCATTTGGTTTACCATTAGAACTAGAATACATAATCTCTAAAACATTTAGAGATTACTTAATCGTCATGAAGAAAGAAGATAATCTATGTAGAACGATACGTAGAACGATGATTATACTCGAGGTACATAATGAGATGTTGAGGCATGGATTGTTGATGGTACTGGTGCTGTTACTGATGGTACTGTTGGTGCCGATGATGTTGCTGAAGCTGGTACATTTTGTACCATATTCTCCAGATTGATTACTCTAGCGCGAAGTTCGTTGACTTCTCCTATTATTCCAAGATGATTGTCGTTCAGAACAAGCAGATGAATAAGGTTCAGAATTGTGGATAGAATATAATCTTGTCGAGTTACTATGGAAATAAGACTGAAAATGGTGTCTCAACCAGGTTCGCCGGTAAACGCTTCAGGTTCATTGTCAAGAGGTGAATTCGGTTGACGGAAAGGATCACCTTCTTCTTATCTCCAATGATTAAGTAGACTACAAACCCATCAGATGAATTGGGGATGACTGATTGGCTGATTCATTCTGGTGACGCTGCTTTCGGAGCTTAGGTGAATATCCATGTCGGAATAGCTTTCGGAATAACTATCGAAATAGCTATTGAAATCTGAGGAACTCGAACTGGTTGCAGGATTCATCTTGTACGATTAGATGAAGGATTTTCGATAAGAAATAGATTATAAGATGTAGATTAGTACCCTGCAACACATATTTTACATATGCATATATAATACTAAAATTCCATAAGTTACGGAGGAATCTACAGAAAATGTCAGGCAAAGTTTACAATAACAGATACGCTATGATTTGAATTAGCAGATATGCTAAGATATGAATTTTGTCTATACACTAATCATGCAATCATTGCAGTAAGATGTGTCTAGACTAAGAATGATAAGCAGGTAATTTCCTAAGGATGATAAGCAGATGATTTCCGACAAAAATGATAAGCAAAACATTTTGACATGCAGACACGATCGAAGTCCAGACTCACTAATGTATCCTAACGTCTATCAGTTAGACACACTAATGTAAGACCCGGTTCGCTAAGACCACCGCTCTGATACCAACTGAAAGGACCCGTCCTAATCCATCCGGACGAAGTCCATATCGATTATAAACGGTTCACAACAGTTGATTACATCGCGATGTACTTGACCTCTATATGATACATTTTACAAACATTGCATTCGTTTTTGAAAAGACAATCTTTCATTACATTGAAAGTTGACGGCATGCATACCATTTCATAATATATCTAACTATAATTAACTTAATAATAATCTTGATGAACTCGACGACTCGAATGCAACGTCTTTTGAAATATGTCATGAATGACTCCAAGTAATATCCTTAAAATGAGCAAATGCACAGCGGAAGATTTCTTTCATACCTGAGAATAAACATGCTTTCAAGTGTCAACCAAAAGGTTGGTGAGTTTATTAGTTTAGCATAAATAATCATTTCATAATTTTAATAGACCACAAGATTTCATATTTCCATTTCTCATAAACATACGTCCCATGCATAGAGACAAAAATATCATTCATATGGATTGAACACCTGGTAATCGACATTCACAATGTGCATATAAGAATATCCCCATCATTCCGGGATCCTCCTTCGGACATGATATAAATTTCGAAGTACTAAAGCATCCAGTACTTTGGATGGGGCTTGTTGGGTCCGATAGATCTATCTTTAGAGTTCGCGTCAATTAGGGTGTCTGTTCCCTAATTCTTAGATTACCAGACTTAATAATAAAGGGCATATTCGATTTCGATCATTCAACCATATAATGTAGTTTCAATTACTTGTGTCTATTTTGTAAAACATTTATAAAAGCGCATGCATTATCAGTCCCAAAAATATATATTGCAAAAGCATTTAAAAGGGGAGTAATGAAACTCACGCATATAAATATTGTAAAACAGTTAATAAAGCATTTGCATGTATTCTCAGCCTAAAAATATAATGAGTAAAAAGGGAGCAAATGAAACTCACCTAATGTATTTTGTAGTAAAAATACATAGAACGACATTGAACAAGTATAGGGTTGGCCTCGGATTCATGAACCTATATTATTTGTATATATATTAATATTCATAATTGTAATTGATCACATAAATATATAGATGTATTAGTTATATCATTTTTAGGTTAATAATATATATATGTTTTATATGTTCATTTGTATATAAAGTATTAAACTTTGTTATGTTATGTGTGTAAAATATATATATATATATTTATATATGTACTTCATTTGTTTAACGAAACAGTAGCTCTAATTATATTAAATTATTATTAGTAAAAATAATGGTAATAACAATAATAATGTACTTGTGTTAATAATAGCTCTATTAGTGATAATAACAATGATATTAATAATAATACTTGTAAAAATATTAATTTTACTGTTTATGATAGTTATGATATTAATGAATTAATAATAATAATAATAATAATAATAATAATAATAATAATAATAATAATAATAATAATAATAATAATAATAATAATAATAACTTTATTAAAATGATAATATTAGTAAAATAATGATATTGTTAATAATGATACATTTGTTTAATAATAATAATAATAATAATAATAATAATAATAATAATAATAATAATAATAATAATAATAATAATAATAATAATAATACTAATAGTTACAAAAGTGATACTAATATTAATTTTAATGAAAATAATGATTAATTCGTATTATTTTTATAATAATAATAATAATAATAATAATAATAATAATAATAATAATAATAACAATAATGATAAGTGTAATAATAATACTAATAATAATAATAATCTTAATCATGATCATAATGATATTAATACTACTAATAATGATCATGATATTACTAATACCTTGTAATAATAATAATTGATAATTATTACTTATATTAATAAGATTAATGACAATAATAATTGTAGTACTAATATTAATAGCAATAACAATAATAATAATAATAATAATAATAATAATAATAATAATAATAATAATAATAATAATAATAATAATAATAATAATATTAATAAGTAGTAATAATAATAATAATAATAAGTGGATAAGTAAAGACTACCTTAAAAGAAGGATTTTCCAAAAAAAAAAATAGCCCATGCCCGGGCTCGAACCTTCGACCTCCCGCTCATGTAACACACAGTCTAACCACTCGTCTACTTCTATTTTATCTGAATAATTCCGAACACAGTTATATTTATATCGAGATATCTTGTTATCTTCTACCCTAACAAATCGATTCCAGCTAACCACTCAAACATACAGCAACATAGATCGGGTCTTGGGCCCAACAACATGCACGAAACACGGCCCAACAGAAAGATGTAATCCTTGGCCCAACAACTTAATGGATCTCGGCCCAACAGAAAGGTTATGGACTGTTTGGTTTCTCACTCGAAAAGCAAAAAAAAATACAGAGTAATAGCTGGATATTAACATCGTGTACCAGTTGTCATATATGTATATCTATCTCTATATGGCTGTCGGCCATAAGCAATCTAAACTGCCCCACATCATGATCCATCTGCAATTTAAATTTAAGAAAGTTTGTTTATTGAATCCATGCAATACAGCAAAGCAACCCTACCAAATAAATAAATGGATCTTTGATCTCGTTGTCGGCCAGAAATAAAAAGAAAAATGTGTAGCCATAAAATCATATTACTTTCATCATCATCTTGTTGTATCTTCATTATTTAAACAGAAGATAAAAGTAGTTGTAGTGGTTCCATTGCAGTAATAGTATCATCATGCATCATTCTCGTCACTGTTGTAGAACCAGAAAAGAAACAGGAAATAGTGGTTTACGGTGATGGTTGAAAGTGGTTGAAGGGTGGCTCAATGGTGAATAAAAGAGGCAAGGTGATAGCCTACTCAGACGAAAGGAAATTAAAATACAGTAGGGGTGTTGGTTTGTGGGCTGCTTGATCGAAAACAGAAAAGAAACAAAGAAGGAGAACGTGGTAGTCGTTTGAAATTGGTGATGATGGAGGTTATGGTGTTCATCAAGGTGGTTAGTGGTAGTCGATGAGAATGAGTCTTGGGTGTCGGTTGTGGTTTTTATTTGGAGCAAAATAGAAGTATAATAGAAGTATACAGCAGTAGCTGTAGCGATGAAGCAGGTGGGTTTATGGTGGTGTTTTAATGGATTTGTGATGGGAGCAACAGTATTTCGTCAATCATGTCTTCGGTTTGTTGCAAGTTGATTACGATCAAACATAAATGAACAAGGATATGAATGTTTATGGATATATATTACACATGATAGTTTGGAGTAGAGATAGAAGAGGGTGGTTAATTATACTCTTACGTTGTGATCTAAGTTCAAATAGAAAAAGAAAAGAATTTTACAACAAGTTGTTATTGGGTTAATGAAGTCGTATGGTGGTGGTTCAATGGAATGGAGAGTTCAAATGAGTTCATCAATTATGAAAGAATCTTTGTTATGAAGAGAATTGTTGTTGACAGATAGAATCAATCCAAGAAGAAAAAGATAAAAAGAAGAAAGGAATTGCTAACTGAATGGTACGATCGATTTGATGTTCAACTATTTCAGGGACATGAAAACAAAATCTGATACAGATGATAGGAACGTGGAACTGATTTGATTCTATGTTAATCTGTAATTAATCTAAATTTAATAATTATATTGTTAATACACAAATTACTGATTTTGTATATTGTATTCTGCATAATATATATGTACATTTATATTTTACTTCCAATTAAACTTAATATATATATATATATATATATATATATATATATATATATATATATATATATATATATATATATATATATATATATATATATATATATATATATATATATATATATATATATATATATGTATTACATATTATTCAAATTTCTATATATAATTATATTTTACATATCCAGATTCATTACTTAGTTAGATGTATCAATTATATATATCAAAACAATTTAAATTCAAAGTATTACATTATACAATTTATACTTTGTTAATCATTGACAAATTATGTTCGAAATCAATTAATAACAAGTTTTAGTTATTTTAAAATTATCTTTCTTGATAACTAAATCACATATCAGTTTCCTAATATATTTATTTTACAATTTCTAATTATTATATATACTTTCATTATATTATATAATATGTACACATTTATTTACATACAATTGTTCGTGAATCGTCGGGCACAGTCTAAAGGTCAAAATGAATATATGAAACAGTTCAAACTTTTTGAGACTCAACCTTATAGACTTTGCTTATCGCGTCAAAATCATATAAAGATTAGGTTTAAATTTGGTCGGAAATTCCCGGGTCATCACAAATGAAACTCACCTTAGCAGCACATAAAGTTGTTCATCATAATGTGATCGAAACTCGGAATATCAAATAACCGTAGATCGCAACCTAGAGATCATATGTTGGTCAATAAATGTCTATCAAGCTAGGTCAGGTCATAGTGTATAACAATCCTAATGCTCGAGATCGACATACAAAAGTTATCCAAAGTCGTTTCAAAAAGTCAATTTTGACAATAATTCAACAAAACGACACGTGCCTTATATATGGATTCATTTACTTGGCGAGTAATATTCAAAAATCCAATTTATCATTCTTACAAACAAGTTTCAAAAGCAATTTCAATCAATGTCAATCATAATTCAGTTGATCATATCTTTTAATTCGTTCACCGAAATTACGCGATTTCTAAATGAAAAGTTATTAATTTTTCGCCAGTTTTCCAAAAACATGCATATCATATACCTTTTATCAGTAATATATGTATTTACTTCGTGATTCATCATAACTGTTTAACGACAAAATTTAGCATACAAGCATGCATAAATATATATACTCGAGCACTAGACATGGATACACAATTAATGTATAAAAGATAAAATATGAGTGCTTACGTATCAATATTGAGATTCAATATTGTAGGAAAGTACGTAGACGCAACAGAGATGATAAACACTAGATTTGATTCACAAATATACCCTCGAACATTACCCATAACCTCCTTGGCAATAACCCATAATTTCATTAGCTCTATCCCGCTCAAAAACCCATTTTGAAGGTGACACGCTCATAACCTCGTCGTAGTATTTTAGGTATATATACTACTAATAATAATATTATAATAAGATTAATAATAATAATAATATTAATCTTAATAATAATAATAATAATAATAATAATAATAATAATAATAATAATAATAATAATAATAATAATAATAATATAAAAAAAATACAGAGGAATGAATCGAGCTTTTATAGTATGTGGCCCGCTACAGTACCTCATGCGATCGCATGAGTTTTCAGTGTTTTTGCCATGCGATCGCATGGCCGCCTTATCCGTTTTTGTTTGCTAGTTCGTCGACATCAAATAGTGTTTACTGTAGCAAATAGTGTTTACTGCAGCAAATAGTGTACTGCAGCAAATAGCGTACTGTAGCAAATCACTGTAGCAAATAGTGTTTTACTGTATGAAAGTCATTTTCACTTTAGCACTGTAGCAAAATACGGTTCACTGTAGCAAATAGTGTTTTACTGTAGCAAATAATGTTTTACTGTAGCAAGTCATTTTACTGTAGCAAATAGTGTTTTACTGTAGGAAAGTCGTTTTTACTTGTACATATATATATATATATACATACATATAATTGTTCATGAATCGTCGAGAGCAGTCAAATGTAATGAAACAGTTCTAAAATTTTGAGATTCAACTTCATAGACTTTGCTTATCGTGTCGGAAATGTTAAATCATTTAAAGATAAAGTTTAAATTTGGTCAAAAATTTCCGGGTTGTCACAAATTTTTACTGATTTCTTGCAAACGATGGCATTGCAAGATCTCAAGTGTGGGGAAGGGTTATAAATTCTCTCGGGTTTACACTTGGTTTAATTGCCAAATTTTGTGAAAATTTAAAAAAATTTCAACTAAATGAATTCAAAATCATGTTTATACATATTTATGAACGATAAAACTATGTGATAATACCGAAATTATTGTTACCTCGCAGAGAACATAAATTGAGAAACAACCCAAAACGCTTGAATTCATTTAAAATGGAATAAAGGAGAATAAAAAGGCAAAGAATAATATATATAAAAGCTAAGTGTGGGAAGAATTTACCAAGTTCTTTAAAACATATATCACATATTTTGTACAAGATTACTGCAGGTACTTTTGCTTTGAACAAAACTAATCAGTTTTACCCGATTTACTGTAATATATTTGAAAGAAAGGTGGATCTATACGATGAATCAATTCCATCATTAAAAGGAAGTAAAGTCTTCCGAAAAAGACACGCGCTTCTTGATTTAGGTCAGGAAGTTGTCGTTCAGACCAGCTGTAGGTTGACGAAAAATCTAGAAAAATCATCTCTAAAATCAGCAGGAAGTCTACGGACCTCAGCATCAAACAGGGTCGCCAAGTGGTCAAACTTATCCTATCCATGAGAGGATCTGTCTCGTAAAATGGGGAGGGCGCCATGCAAATTAGCTTGATAAGACTAATGAATCAGACTCTTAGAAAGGATAATCTCCTAAAAGATTAAAAATCAGCTTTTAAGACTGATACTACTCAATCTTTGAGATTGACCTTAAAGATTGAGAATTCAAACTCATGGAATTCGATGATATCTAAACTCGAGCTTGAACGAGAAAATATTTTGATCAAATTAAAACCGATTTGTTTTCTGAAAACCTATTTTCAATGCGTTCATTTCCATTGAACGTAAAATCCTAGGAATTCAACGAAATTCATTAGGTCACCTGAACCAAATCGGGTGTCAACCATAAGAACGGTGGTTGCATAGCATGGTCGAAGACAGGACCTTGTGCCACACCGAAAAAATTATAGGGTGATCTTTACTATTTCTCCTACAAAGTATAGTAATTGCATCCGACACGTTGTAGACCATGATCATCTGCATGTCATTAGACATCGCCTTAACAGTTGCTTGTTCAACACTTTCCTTTACAACCGGACGGTAGTTTACCGAAAGGTAATATACGGAGCAAGTGTACTGGACGTGTGCATTCCTAATACAAGGTTAGTAAGTGGGTGACACAAAACCACAAGTTTTGAGCTAAAATTTTAAAATCTGAAACCCACAAAACCCACAAAAACATTTTGCAAACACCGGTGAAGGTGTAGTGACCCGAACGTTTCCATGATTATATATTAAATGAAAACTGTGTTTGCATGATTAAATGTTTCCAACATGTTAAGCAATCAACTTGTTAAGACTTGATTATTTGAAAATGAGTTTCATGAAGACAATTGACCACCCAAGTTGACCGGCGATTCATGAACGTTAAAAACTTGTAAAAACTATATGATATATATATATATATATATATATATATATATATATATATATATATATATATATAGTTAACATGATATTATGATAAGTAGGTATCTCACTAAATATATTAACAATGAGTTATATACATAGAAATGAGACTTTTAAGTTAAGAAACTCGAAACGATATATATAACGATTATCGTTATAACAACGTCTTACCAAATACATATGTATCATATTAAGATATTGTTACACTATATTTAACATGATAAAATGATAATTAAGTATATCATTAAGTGTGTTAACAATGAACTACATATGCAAAAACAAGACTACTAACTTAAGGAATTCAAAACAAGTCATATATGTAACGATTATCGTTGTAACGACATTTAAATGTATATATATCATATTAAGATATATTCATACATCATATTATTATGATAATATGATAATTTAACATCTCATTAGACATAATAAACAATGGGTTAACTACATTAAATAAGATCGTTAACTTAAAGGTTTCAAAACAACACTTACATGTAACGAATAACTGTGACTTAACGACTCAGTTAAAATGTATATACATGTAGTGTATTAAGATGTATTCATACACTTTTGAAAGACTTCAAGACACATATCAAAGTACTTCTACTTACCAAAAATGCTTACAATTACGTCCTCGTTCAATTCCATCAACAATTCTACTCGTATGCACCCGTATTCGTACTCGTACAATACACAGCTTCTAGATGTACTTACTATTGGTATATACACTCCAATGATTAGCTCTTAGCAGCCCTTGTGAGTCACCAACACATGTGGGAAACATCATTTAACATCTAGCATGAAATATCTAACAAAAATACAAACTTATGGAGCCTATATCCATACCCCATATTCACGTGAACTATGACCAACCATAAACACATTCACTTTGCTATTTTCTTGAATCAAATTACTCTCTCTCAAGTGTTCTTCCATTGTTTTAAGTGTTCTTCATCATCTTCAACAAAATCTAGCTCAATCTAGTTCATAAATCCCTACATAAACCAAGTTACAAAATAACTACACAAGAACACATCAACAACACTTCCAAGTTTGCAAACTTACTCCCAACCTTGCAAATCCATTTTGTGTGATCATCCAATCTCAAGAAATCTTTCTTATTTACAGTAGGATATCTTTCTAATCCAAGGTAATACTCATATTCAAACTTTGATTCGATTTCTATAACTATAACTATCTTAATTCGAGTGATAATCTTACTTGAACTTGTTTTCGTGTCATGATTCTACTTCAAGAACTTTCAAGCCATCCGAGAATCCTTTGAAGCTAAATCATTTCTTGTCACTTCTAGTAGGTTTACCTACTATATTTTAGGTAGTAATGATGTTCGTAACATCATTCGATTCATATATATATAACTATCATATTCGAAGATTTAAACTTGTAATCACTAGAACATAGTTTAGTTAATTCTAAACTTGTTCGCAAATAAAGTTAATCCTTCTAACTTGACTTTTAAAATCAACTAAACATGTGTTCTATATCTTTATGATATGCTAACTTAATGATTTAAAACCTGGAAACACGAAAAACACCGTAAAACTGGATATACGCCGTCGTAGTAAAATCGGGGGGCTGTTTTAGTTTGGATAATTAAAAACTATGATAAACTATGATTTAAAAGCTATAATTCTGGGATAATGATTTTTCTTATGAACATGAAACTATATCCAAAAATCATGGTTAAACTCAAAATGGAAGTATGTTTTTCAAAATGGTCATCAAGACGTCGTTCTTTCGACTGAAATAACTACCTCTTACAAAAATGACTTGTAACCTATATTTCCGACTATAAACTTATACTTTTTCTGTTTAGTTTCATAAATTACAGTTCATTATGAAACCATAGCAACTTGAATCACTCAAAACGGATTTAAAACAAAGAAGTTATGGGTAAAACAAAATTGGATATTTTTACTAGTTTTAGCTACGTGAAAATTGTAACAAATCTATACTAATCATATTCTAGCTAACTTATATTGTATTATACATGTATTCTAACATATATTATGTAATCTTGGAATACCATAGACACGTATACAATGTTTTGACATATCATATCGACCCATCTTTATATATATTTCGGAACAACCATAGACACTCTATATGCAGTAATGTTTGAGTTAGCTATACAGGGTTGAGGTTGATTCCAAAATAATATATATACTTTGAGTTGTGATCGAGCCTGAGACTTGTATACACTGGGTCGTGGATTGATTCGAGATAATATATTGCTTTATTTCTGTACATCTAAATGTGGACAACTAGTTGTAGATTACTAACGTTCGACTGCTAACTTAACAAACTTAAATCATTAAAACGTAATAAAAATGTTGTGAATATATTTCGATCATACTTTGATATATATGTACATATTTGTTATAGGTTCGTGAATCGACCCTTGGCCAAGTGTTGTTTTTCCGACGAAGGAAATCTGTGAAAGTGAGTTATAGTCCCACTTTTAAAATCTAATATTTTTGGTATGAGAATACATGCAGTTTTATAAATGTTTAACAAAATAGACACAAGTACGTGAAACTACATTCTATGGTTGAATTATTAAACCGAATATGCCCCTTTTTAGTCTGGTAATCTAAGAATTAGGGAACAGACACCCTAATTGACGCGAATCCTAAAAATAGATCTATTGGGCTCAACAAGCCCCATCCAAAGTATCGGATGTTTTAGTACTTCGAATTTATCATGTTCGAAGGGAGTCTCGAAATGATGGGGATATTCTATATGCATCTTGTTAAGGTCGGTTACCAGGTGTTCACCATATGAATGATTTTTAAATCTCTATGCAGTTTGCGAAATGCCTGATATGAGATGTGTATTTATGAGAAATGAAATCTTGTGGTCTATTATTACAATTTGATAAATATATAGGTTAAACCTATACCTCACCAACATTTTTATTGAAGTTTTAAGCATGTTTATTCTCAGGTGATTGTTAAGAGCTTCCGCTGTTGCATACTAAATTAAGGACAAGATTTGGAGTCCATGCTTGCATAATATTGTTTAAAAACTGCATTCGAAGGCATATATTGATGTGTAATATTATTGTAAACCATTATGTAATGGTCGTGTGAAAACTCTATATTTTAGATTATCATTATTTGATAATCGTCGTAATATTTTGAAAGTTATGATTTGTTTTAAAATCGAATGCAGCCTTTGAAAAACGTCTCATATAGAGGTCAAAACCTCGCAACGAAATCAATTAATATGGAACGTTTATAATCAATATGAACGGGACATTTCAGTTGGTATCCGAGCGTTGGTCTTAAAGAACCAGAAATTGCATTAGTGTGTCTAACTGAGTTTGTTAGGATGCATTAGTGAGTCTGGACTTCGACCGTGTTTTCTTTAAAAACGATTGCTTAACATTTTGTTAGAAACTATATATTATTAACATGTAAATATTATGTGATATATTAATCTCTTAACGTGTTTAATATTGTGTGATAGATGTCTACCTCTAGTACAAATCCCATCTACTCACCTAATAATGAGGAAGAGTCGAATATATTTTGGGAAGATTCACAAGTTCCCGAAGAGGAACTGGAAGAGGAGGAACTGGAAGAGGAGGAACCGGAAGAAGAGGAACCGAAAGAAGAAGAGGTTCTGGAGGAAGAAATATTAATACCTCCAGTAAAATGATTAAATAAAAGAAAAACCTCAACCAACGGACCAAGGTTAATAATGGTCAATGGTGTTTCCGCCGAGGAAGCAAAATATTGGGAAGATTACTAATTTTTCGATGAATCGGATCCCGATGAGGATTCCGATGATGTTATAGAAATTACCTTGACCCAATTTGAAAAAGCAAAAGAAAATAATAAAGGAAAAGGCATTAAAATAGAAAAACCTGATTCCGACCCCGATGAACTTTATGTGTACCGTAAACGCCCGTATTTCTTAAATCTTAACAATGATCCGGGAACATCTAAGCCACCAGGTTTTTCTAAACCATATGTGAAAATGATGGCTCGTATTAGAGGATCACCATGTATCCCTAGGAAATTAGCCAAACGAACCAAGTCCGAAGAAGAAGAAACGAGTGAGTCAGAATAAAGAGTTGTAATCATGCTGTGTAATATATGTATTGCAGTGTGCTTGTACTTTTAAGATATATGTAAAAATTACTTGTATTATTTGATAATTATCTTTTACGAATCTAACCCTCGTCTATTTTTACAGTATAAAAACAAAAATGGATGTTAAGGATAGACAATCAAAAATTTTAGAAGACCTACCAGGGGACATGATTGATGAAATCTTGTCTAAAGTCGGTCAGAATTCGTCAGCACAATTATTTACAATGAAATTAGTTTGTAGAACATTTAAAGAATGTTCCAGGCATGCCTTAGTTTATAAAAGGCTTTCATTTGAAAGATGAGTTATATCACATTGGGGAGACCGTAAGTTACGCTGTGTTTTCTTTAAAGCGTTAAATGCGGGGAACCCAAATGCAATTTTACGATACGGGTTAAGAACCTATTTTGACTCGACATATCCCAACATAGGACTTCGTGAATTAGAAAGAGCTTCTAACATGCAACATAAAGAAGCATGTTATGCTTACGGGTTAGTGATGTTCGCTTCTCACCAAAGTGAGAAAAAGAACATCGGATTACAACTGTTAAATAAAACATTCCCACAAGTGACGGACTTAGTAGTTGGGGTGAGAAACAAGGTTTTTAGATTGTTACGGGGCTGCTGGGCATTACGAAACCCTTGTCCCTTTGACGATGTTACAACATGTTGTATTGTCAATGGCCACAACGGTTATGTTCCACAAGACCAAGGATGAGAGGTAGTCTTAGTAAAACCAGAATGCATGACTTGTTTTTGGACTTATGAATTACGTGTCTTTATTGGCTTCGCTGAACGACTTGCGTATTAACTAGGATTGTTGTCACACTATTTTGTATCAAAGTTATTGTGTGCTATATTTCATGCTATATGTAAAATAGTGGTATTGTATGTTTGTAAAATATTGTATAAAAGTTTGAACGCGAAATATTATTATCAGTTTTTCATATAGAATTGTAGTAGTTGAATTGTATATTAGCTACTAAGTATGAACTTAACGGGTAGGTACTACCCAAATTATAAATTATAAAACGCTAATATGAAGAAAAAGCTTTTATAAAAGAGTTCATATCATGCTACGAAATACTATTAACTACTCTTAATATTATGTATGATTAACTTGATTTATTTGGTTATTTTTGAAGGAAATGGCACCGACTACTCGAAATACTCTGAATATGACCAAGAAAGACTTCCGTGTTTTCCTTGCTGCAAACGTAGCCGCAGTGCAGGCTGCAATGCGAAATAACAACAATAACTCTGAAACTAGCAATGGATCTAACGCCACTAGAAATCGTGTAGGATGCTCCTACAAAGAATTCACTGCCTGCAAACCTTTGGAATTTGATGGAACCGAGGGTCCAATCGGATTGAAACGGTGGACCGAGAAGGTCGAATTGGTGTTTGCCATAAGTAAGTGCACTGAAGAAGACAAAGTAAAGTACGCTATGCAAACCTTTACAGGTACTGCGTTAACATGATGGAATACCTATCTCGAGCAAGTGGGACAAGATGCTGCTTACGCACTACCGTGGTCAGCATTCAAGCACTTGATGAACGAGCAGTACCGTCCTAGAAACGAGGTCAATAAGCTCAAGGTAGAGCTTAGAGAGTTACGAATACAAGGATTCGACATTACCACGTACGAACAAAGATTCACAGAGTTGTGCCTATTGTGTCCAAGAGCGTTCGAAGATGAAGAAGAGAAGATCGACGCGTTTGTAAAAGGGTTACCGGAAAGAATTCAAGAAGATGTGAGTTCACACGAGCCCGCCTCCATACAAAAGGCAAGTCGAATGGCTCACAAACTAGTGAATCAGATTGAGGGTAGGATTAAAGAGCAGGCGGTCGAAGAAGCCAACACGAAACAGGTCAAGAGAAAGTGGGAAGAAACCAGTGACAAGGGTCACAATTTTAACAATCAACGCAACAATCACAACTTCAATCGCACCAAATTTCGCAACAACAACCGCAACAACAACCATCCCAACAACAATAACAACAATTACAACCACCGTCCCAACAATAATAACAATCGCAGAAACAACCATTTCAATAACAACAAACAATAGAAACAACCATGCTTCAGGTGTGCAGAGTACCATCCGAATGTGTTCTACACAATATTTTCCACCAAGTGTAAGAGAAATTGTCATGGGTACATTTCTTATTGATAATAAATCTGCTTATGTTTTATTTGATTCGGGTGCGGATAGAAGCTATATGAGTAGAGATTTTTGTGCTAAATTAAGTTGCCCAGTGACGCCTTTGGATAATAAATTTTTACTCGAATTAGCAAATAGTAAATTAATTACAGCAGATAATATATGTCGAAATTGAGAAATTAAACTGGTTAGCGAACATTTAAGATTGATTTGATACCAGTAGAGTTAGGAAGTTTTGATGTGATAATCGGCATGGACTGGTTAAAAGAGGTGAAAGCAGAGATCGTTTATTACAAAAATGCGATACGCATTATGCGCGAAAAGAGAAAATCCTTAATGGTATATGGAGAGAAGAGCAACGTAAAGCTAAATCTTATTAGTAGTTTGAAGGCACAAAAACTAATAAGAAAAGGTTGCTATGCCGTTCTAGCACGCATCGAAGAAGTCAAACCCGAAGAAAAGAACATCAATGATGTTCCCGTCGCAAAAGAATTTTCCGATGTATTTTCGAAAGAATTACCGGGACTACCTCCACACCGATCCATTAAATTTCAAATAGATCTCGTACCAGGAGCTGCACCAATAGCTCGTGCTCCATACAGACTCGCACCCAGCGAAATGAAGGAACTCCAGAGCCAATTGCAAGAACTTTTAGAGCGTGGTTTTATTCGACCAAGCACATCACCGTGGAGAGCTCCTATTTTGTTTGTGAAAAAGAAGGATGGTACATTCAGGTTATGTATCGACTACCGAGAGTTGAACAAACTTACCATCAAGAACCGTTATCCACTACCGAGAATCGACGACTTATTCGATCAACTACAGGGCTCGTCAGTTTATTCAAACATCGATTTACGTTCCGGGTATCATCAAATGCGGGTGAAGGAGGATGATATTCCAAAGACTGCTTTCAGAACGCGTTACGGTCATTACAAGTTTATGGTTATGCCGTTTGGTTTGACTAACGTACCAGCTGTGTTCATGTACCTCATTAACCGAGTGTGTGGGCCATATCTTGACAATTTTGTCATTGTTTTCATCGATGACATACTTATTTACTCAAAGAATGATCAAGAGCACGAAGAACATTTGAGAAAAGTGCTAGAATTAATGAGGAAACAAAAATTGTACGCTAAGTTTTCAAAGTGTGCATTTTGATTGGAAGAAGTTCAATTCCTCGGACATGTAGTAAACAAGGAAGGTATTCAGGTTGATCCATCAAAGATTGAAACTGTTGAAAACTGGGAAACCCCGAAAACTCCGAAGCATATACGCCAATTTTTAGGACTGGCTGGTTACTACAGAAGATTCATCCAAGATTTTTCCAAAATAGCAAAACCCTTGATTGCATTAACGTATAAAGGGAAGAAATTTGAATGGAAGGATGAACAAGAGAAAGCGTTTCAATTGTTGAAGAAAAAGTTAACTACGGCACCTATATTGTCATTGCCTGAAGGGAATGATGATTTTGTGATTTATTGTGACGCATCAAAGCAAGGTCTCAGTTGTGTATTAATGCAACGAACAAAAGAAATTGCTTATGCGTCCAGATAATTGAAGATTCACGAGCAAAATTATACGACTCACGATTTGGAATTAGGCGCTGTTGTTTTTGCATTAAAGAACTGGAGGCACTACTTATATGGGGTCAAAAGTATTATATATACCGACCACAAAAGTCTCCAACATATATTTTGTAGTGACCCGAACTTTTCCATGTTTATATATATTAATTGAGATTAATATTTACATGATTAAATGTTTCCAACATGTTAAGCAATCAAACTTGTTAAGACTTGATTAATTGAAATATGTTTCATATAGACAATTGACCACCCAAGTTGACCGGTGATTCACGAACGTTAAAACTTGTAAAAACTATATGATGACATATATATGGATATATATATATATATATAGTTAACATGATACTATGATAAGTAAATATATCATTAAGTATATTAACAATGAACTACATATGTAAAAACAAGACTACTAACTTAATGATTTTTAAACGAGACATATATGTAACGATTATCGTTGTAAAGACATTTAATGTATATATTTCATATTAAGAGATATTCATACATGATAATATCATGATAATATAATAATTTAAAATCTCATTTGATATTATAAACATTGGGTTAACAACATTTAACAAGATCGTTAACCTAAAGGTTTCAAAACAACACTTACATGTAACGACTAACGATGACTTAACGACTCAGTTAAAATGTATATACATGTAGTGTTTTAATATGTATTTATACACTTTTGAAAGACTTCAATACACTTATCAAAATACTTCTACTTAACAAAAATTCTTACAATTACATCCTCGTTCAGTTTCATCAACAATTCTACTCGTATGCACCCGTATTCGTACTCGTACAATACACAGCTTTTAGATGTATGTACTATTGGTATATACACTCCAATGATCAGCTCTTAGCAGCCTATGTGAGTCACCTAACACATGTGGGAACCATTATTTGGCAACTAGCATGAAATATCTCATAAAATTACAAAAATATGAGTAATCATTCATGACTTATTTACATGAAAACAAAATTACATATCCTTTATATCTAATCCATACACCAACGACCAAAAACACCTACAAACACTTTCATTATTCAATTTTCTTCATCTAATTGATCTCTCTCAAGTTCTATCTTCAAGTTCTAAGTGTTCTTCATATATTCTACAAGTTCTAGTAACATAAAATCAAGAATACTTTCAAGTTTGCTAGCTCACTTCCAATCTTGTAAGGTGATCATCCAACCTCAAGAAATCTTTGTTTCTTACAGTAGGTTATCATTCTAATACAAGGTAATAATCATATTCAAACTTTGGTTCAATTTCTATAACTATAACAATCTTATTTCAAGTGATGATCTTACTTGAACTTGTTTTCGTGTCATGATTCTGCTTCAAGAACTTCGAGCCATCCAAGGATCCATTGAAGCTAGATCCATTTTTCTCTTTTCCAGTAGGTTTATCCAAGGAACTTAAGGTAGTAATGATGTTCATAACATCATTCGATTCATACATATAAAGCTATCTTATTCGAAGGTTTAAACTTGTAATCACTAGAACATAGTTTAGTTAATTCTAAACTTGTTCGCAAACAAAAGTTAATCCTTCTAACTTGACTTTTAAAATCAACTAAACACATGTTCTATATCTATATGATATGCTAACTTAATGATTTAAAACCTGGAAACACGAAAAACACCGTAAAACCGGATTTACGCCGTCGTAGTAACACCGCGGGCTGTTTTGGGTTAGTTAATTAAAAACTATGATAAACTTTGATTTAAAAGTTGTTATTCTGAGAAAATGATTTTTATTATGAACATGAAACTATATCCAAAAATTATGGTTAAACTCAAAGTGGAAGTATGTTTTCTAAAATGGTCATCTAGACGTCGTTCTTTCGACTGAAATGACTACCTTTACAAAAACGACTTGTAACTTATTTTTCCGACTATAAACTTATACTTTTTCTGTTTAGATTCATAAAATAGAGTTCAATATGAAACCATAGCAATTTGATTCACTCAAAACGGAGTTAAAATGAAGAAGTTATGGGTAAAACAAGATTGGATAATTTTTCTCATTTTAGCTACGTGAAAATTGGTAACAAATCTATTCCAACCATAACTTAATCAACTTGTATTGTATATTATGTAATCTTGAGATACCATAGACACGTATACAATGTTTCGACCTATCATGTCGACACATCTATATATATTTCGGAACAACCATAGACACTCTATATGTGAATGTTGGAGTTAGCTATACAGGGTTGAGGTTGATTTCAAAATATATATAGTTTGAGTTGTGATCAATACTGAGATACGTATACACTGGGTCGTGGATTGATTCAAGATAATATTTATCGATTTATTTCTGTACATCTAACTGTGGACAACTAGTTGTAGGTTATTAACGAGGACAGCTGACTTAATAAACTTAAAACATCAAAATATATTAAAAGTGTTGTAAATATATTTTGAACATACTTTGATATACATGTATATATTGTTATAGGTTCGTGAATCAACCAGTGGCCAAGTCTTACTTCCCGACGAAGTAAAAATCTGTGAAAGTGAGTTATAGTCCCACTTTTAAAATCTAATATTTTTGGGATGAGAATACATGCAGGTTTTATAAATGATTTACAAAATAGACACAAGTACGTGAAACTACATTCTATGGTTGAATTATCGAAATCGAATATGCCCCTTTTTATTAAGTCTGGTAATCTAAGAATTAGGGAACAGACACCCTAATTGACGCGAATCCTAAAGATAGATCTATTGGGCCTAACAAATCCCATCCAAAGTACCGGATGCTTTAGTACTTCGAAATTTATATCATATCCGAAGGGTGTCCCGGAATGATGGGGATATTCTTATATATGCATCTTGTTAATGTCGGTTACCAGGTGTTCACCATATGAATGATTTTTATCTCTATGTATGGGATGTGTATTGAAATATGAAATCTTGTGGTCTATTGTTACGATTTGATATATATAGGTTAAACCTATAACTCACCAACATTTTTGTTGACGTTTAAAGCATGTTTATTCTCAGGTGAATACTAAGAGCTTCCGCTGTCGCATACTAAAATAAGGACAAGATTTGGAGTCCATGCTTGTATGATATTGTGTAAAAACTGCATTCAAGAAACTGATTTCGATGTAACATATTTGTATTGTAAACCATTATGTAATGGTCGTGTGTAAACAGGATATTTTAGATTATCATTATTTGATAATCTACGTAAAGCTTTTTAAAACCTTTATCTATGAAATAAAGGTTATGGTTTGTTTTAAAAATGAATGCAGTCTTTGAAAAATGTCTCATATAGAGGTCAAAACCTCGCAAAGAAATCAATTAATATGGAACGTTTTTAATCAATAAGAACGGGACATTTCAGTTGGTATCAGAGCGTTGGTCTTAGAGAACCAGAATTTTGCATTAGTGTGTCTTATCGAGTTTGTTAGGATGCATTAGTGAGTCTGGACTTCGACCGTGTTTACTTGAAAAATGATTGCTTAACAAATTTTGTTGGAAACTATATATTTTTAACATGTGAATATTATGTGATATATTAATCTCTTAACACGTTTGATATTATGTGATAGATGTCTACCTCTAGAACAAGTCCCATTGACTCACCTAATAATAATGAAGAGTCAAATGTAAATTGGAATGATTCGTGGACTGATTCACAAGTTCCCGAAGAGGAACCGGAAGAAGAGTCAGAACCGGAAGAAGAATCGGAACCGGAAGAAGAATCGGAACCGGATGAAGAAATAGAACCGGTGGGGGAAATAATAAAACGGTTAAGTAAAAGAAAATCCTCAATCAACCGACCAAGGTTAATTATGGTCAATGGTGTTTCCGCCAAGGAAGCAAAATATTGGGAGGATTACCAATTCTCCGATGAATCGGATTCCGACGAGAATTCCGATGATCTTATAGAAATTACCCCAACTGAATTTAAAAAGGCAAAAGAAAATAATAAGGGAAAGGGCATAAAAATAGAGAAATCTAATTCCAACCCCGATGAACTTTATATGTATCGTCAACCCCCGAAGTCCTTAAGTTGTAACAATGACCCGGGAACCTCTAAACCACCAGGTTTTTCTAAACTAATGTGGATCACGACGGCTCGTATTAGGGGAACATCATATATCCCTAGAAACTTGGCAAAACGAACCAAAACCGAAGAAGAAGAAACAAGCGAGTCGGAATAAGATAGTTGTATTCGTGTGGTGTAATATATGTAATATAGTGTGCCTATGCTTTATGATATATGTAAAAATTGCTTGTATTAATAAGTATTTTTTTTTTATGAATCTAACTCTTGTCTATTTTACAGTATAAAAACACAAAATGGATAGACAACCCAATATTTTAAGAGACCTACCCGGAGACATGATTGATGAAATCTTGTCTAGAGTCGGTCAGAATTCTTCGGCACAACTATTTAAGGCGAGATCAGTTTGTAAGACATTCGAAGAACGTTCCAAGAATGTCTTGGTTTATAAAAGGCTTTCGTTCGAAAGATGGGGGATATCACATTGGGAAATCCATAACTTACGATGTGTTTACTTTGACGCATATATTGCGGGGAACCCAAATGCTATTTTACGCAATGGGTTAAGAAATTATTTTGACTCAATATATCCGAATATTGGACTTCGTGATTTAGAAAAAGCGGCTAACATGCAACATAAAGAAGCATGTTATGCTTACGGATTAGTAATGTTCGCTTCTCACCAAAGTGAGAACAAGAACATCGGGCTACAACTATTAAACAAAACGTTCCCACAAGTGACGGAGTCGGTAATTGGGGTAAGAAATGAGGTTTTTAGATTGTTACGGGACTGTTGGACATTACGTAACCCTCGTCCCTTTGACGACGTTACAACACGCTGTCTTATCAACGGCCATAACGGTTATGTTCCACAAGACCAAGGATGGGAAGTAATCCTAGTAAAACCAGAATGCATGACTTGTTTCTGGACGTATGAATTACGTGTCTTTATTGCCTTTGCTGAACGACTAGTGTACTAGCTAGAATTATCTTCACAACCATCTTGTATCAAATTTATTGTGTGCTATATTTCATGCTATATGTAAAATAAGCGGTATTGTAAGTTTGTAAAATATTGTGTAAAAGTTTGAACGCGAAATATTATTATAATCAGTTTTTCATATAGAATTGTAGTAGTTGAATTGTATATTAGCTACTAAGTATGAACTTAACGGGTAGGTACTACCCGAATTTAAACTTATAAAACGCTAATATGAAGAAAAAGCTTTTATAAATGAGTTCATATTATGCTACGAAATACTATTAACTACTCTTAATATTCTATATGATTAACTTGTTCCATTTTACTATTTTGAAGGAAATGGCACCGACTACTCGACACACCATGAATATGAATGAAGAGGAATTCCGTACTTTTCTAGCTTCAAACATAGCCGCAGTACAGGTTGCGCTACATACCAACAATAACCTTGGATCTAGCAGTACAGGAAATCGTGTAGGATGCACCTACAAAGAATTCACTGCCTGCAAACCTTTGGAATTTGATGGAACCGAAGGACCGATTGGATTGAAACGGTGGACCGAGAAGGTCGAATCGGTGTTTGCCATAAGTAAGTGTACTGAAGAGGACAAAGTGAAGTACGCTACGCATACCTTCACAGGTTCTGCGTTAACGTGGTGGAATACCTATCTAGAGCAAGTGGGACAAGACGATGCGTACACACTACCGTGGTTAGCATTCAAGCACTTGATGAACGAGAAGTACCGTCCCAGAACCGAGGTCAATAAGCTCAAGACAGAACTTAGAGGGTTACGAACCCAAGGATTTGATATTACCACGTACGAAAGACGATTCACAGAATTGTGCCTATTGTGTCTGGGAGCATTCGAAGATGAGGAAGAGAAGATCGACGCGTTTGTGAAAGGATTACCGGAAAGAATCCAAGAAGATATAAGTTCACACGAGCCCGCCTCCATACAACAGGCATGTAGAATGGCTCATAAACTAGTGAACCAGATTGAAGAAAGAATTAAATAACATACTGCTGAAGAGGCCAATGTGAAGCAAGTCAAAAGAAAGTGGGAGGAAAACGGTGATAAGAATCACCAATACAACAACAACAGCAATTATAATAATAATCGCAACAACTATCCTAACAATCGCAACATCAATCGCAACTACAACAAACGGCCCAACAACAACAACAACAACAACAACAACAACAACAACAACAACAACAACAACAACAACAACAACAACAACAACAACAACAACAACAACAACAACAACAACAACAACAACAACAACAACAACAACAACAACAACAACAACAACAACAACAACAACAACAACAACAACAACAACAACAGCAACCACAACAATCATCTTAACAACAATAATAACCGCAACAACAACAACAACAATCAGAAGCAGCTATGCCAAAGGTGTGAAAAGTATCACTCGGGGTTCTGCACCAAATTTTGCAACAAGTGTAAAAGAAATGGTCATAGCGCGGTGAAGTGTGATGTCTACGGACCAGGGGTTAACAGAACGAAAGGAACAAATGGTGTCGGAACGAGTAATGGCGGAGCAAGTAGTGTCGAAGCAAGTTATGCCAATGTAGTTTGTTATAAATGTGGAAAACCGGGCCACATTATTAGAAATTGCCCGAACCAGGAGAACACGAATGGACAAGGTTGCGAAAGAGTTTTCAATATTAATGCGGCAGAGGCACAGGAAGACCCGGAGCTTGTTACGGGTACGTTTCTTATTGACAAAAAATCTGCTTACGTTTTATTTGATTCCGGTGCGGATAGAAGCTATATGAGTAGAGATTTTTGTGCTAAATTAAGTTGTCCATTGACGCCTTTGGATAGTAAATTTTTACTCGAATTAGCAAATGGTAAATTAATTTCAGCAGATAATATATGTCGGAATCGAGAAATTAAACTGGTTAGCGAAACATTTAAGATTGATTTGATACCAGCAGAGTTAGGGAGTTTTGATGTGATAATCGGTATGGACTGGTTGAAAGAAGTGAAAGCAGAGATCATTTGTTACAAAAATGCAATTCGTATTATACGAGAAAAAGGAAAACCCTTAATGGTGTACGGAGAAAAGGGCAACACGAAGCTACATCTTATTAGTAATTTGAAGGCACAAAAACTAATAAGAAAAGGTTGCTATGCTGTTCTAGCACACGTCGAGAAAGTACAAACTGAAGAAAAGAGCATCAATGATGTTCCCATTGCAAAAGAATTTCCCGATGTATTTCCGAAAGAATTACCGGGATTACCCCCACATCGATCCGTTGAATTTCAAATAGATCTTGTACCAGGAGCTGCACCAATAGCTCGAGCTCCTTACAGACTCGCACCCAGCGAGATGAGAGAACTACAAAGCCAATTACAAGAACTTTTAGTGCGTGGTTTCATTCGACCAAGCACATCACCGTGGGGAGCTCCTGTTTTGTTTGTCAAGAAGAAAGATGGTACATTCAGGTTGTGTATCAACTACCGAGAGTTGAACAAACTTACCATCAAGAACCGCTACCCACTACCGAGAATCGATGACTTATTTGATCAACTACAAGGCTCGTCTGTTTATTCAAAGATTGACTTACGTTCCGGGTATCATCAAATGCGGGTGAAAGAAGATGATATTCCAAAGACTGCTTTCAGAACACGTTACGGTCATTACGAGTTTATGGTCATGCCGTTTGGTTTAACTAATGCACCAGCTGTGTTCATGGACCTTATGAACCGAGTGTATGGACCATACCTTGACAAGTTTGTCATTGTTTTCATTGATGACATACTTATTTACTCAAAGAATGACCAAGAACACGGTGAACATTTGAGAAAGATGTTAGAAGTATTGAGGAAGGAAGAATTGTACGCTAAGTTTTCAAAGTGTGCATTTTGGTTGGAAGAAGTTCAATTCCTCGGTCACATAGTGAACAAAGAAGGTATTAAGGTGGATCCGGCAAAGATAGAAACTGTTGAAAAGTGGGAAACCCCGAAAACTCCGAAACACATACGCCAGTTTTTAGGACTAGCTGGTTACTACAGAAGGTTCATCCAAGACTTTTCCAGAATAGCAAAACCCTTGACTGCATTAACGCATAAAGGGAAGAAATTTGAATGGAATGATGAACAAGAGAAAGCGTTTCAGTTATTGAAGAAAAAGCTAACTACGGCACCTATATTGTCATTGCCTGAAGGGAATGATGATTTTGTGATTTATTGTGATGCATCAAAGCAAGGTCTCGGTTGTGTATTAATGCAATGAACGAAGGTGATTGCTTATGCGTCTAGACAATTGAAGATTCACGAACAAAATTATACGACACATGATTTGGAATTAGGCGCGGTTGTTTTTGCATTAAAGACTTGGAGGCACTACTTATATGGGGTCAAAAGTATTATATATACCGACCACAAAAGTCTTCAACACATATTTAATCAGAAACAACTGAATATGAGGCAGCGTAGGTGGATTGAATTGTTGAATGATTACGACTTTGAGATTCGTTACCACCCGGGGAAGGCAAATGTGGTAGCCGATGCCTTGAGCAGGAAGGACAGAGAACCCATTCGAGTAAAATCTATGAATATAATGATTCATAATAACATTACTACTCAAATAAAGGAGGCACAACAAGGAGTTTTAAAAGAGGGAAATTTAAAGGATGAAATACCCAAAGGATCGGAGAAGCATCTTAATATTCGGGAAGACGGAACCCGGTATAGGGCTGAAAGGATTTGGGTACCAAAATTTGGAGATATGAGAGAAATGGTACTTAGAGAAGCTCATAAAACCAGATACTCAATACATCCTGGAACGGGGAAGATGTACAAGGATCTCAAGAAACATTTTTGGTGGCCGGGTATGAAAGTCGATGTTGCTAAATACGTAGGAGAATGTTTGACGTGTTCTAAGGTCAAAGCTGAGCATCAGAAACCATCAGGTCTACTTCAACAACCCGAAATCCAAGAATGGAAATGGGAAAACATTACCATGGATTTCATCACTAAATTGCCAAGGACTGCAAGTGGTTTTGATACTATTTGGGAAATAGTTGATCGTCTCACCAAATCAGCACACTTCCTGCCAATAAGAGAAGATGACAAGATGGAGAAGTTAGCACGACTGTATTTGAAGGAAGTCGTCTCCAGACATGGAATACCAATCTCTATTATCTCTGATAGGGATGGCAGATTTATTTCAAGATTCTGGCAGACATTACAGCAAGCATTAGGAACTCGTCTAGACATGAGTACTGCCTATCATCCACAAACTGATGGGCAGAGCGAAAGGACGATACAAACGCTTGAAGACATGCTACGAGCATGTGTTATTGATTTCGGAAACAGTTGGGATCGACATCTACCATTAGCAGAATTTTCCTACAACAACAGCTACCATTCAAGCATTGAGATGGCGCCGTTTGAAGCACTTTATGGTAGAAAGTGCAGGTCTCCGATTTATTGGAGTGAAGTGGGGGATAGACAGATTACGGGTCCGGAGATTATACAATAAACTACCGAGAAGATCATCCAAATTCAACAACGGTTGAAAACCGCCCAAAGTTGACAAAAGAGCTACGCTGACATTAAAAGAAAAGATATAGAATTTGAAATTGGAGAGATGGTCATGCTTAAAGTTGCACCTTGGAAAGGCGTTGTTCGATTTGGTAAACGAGGGAAATTAAATCCAAGGTATATTGGACCATTCAAGATTATTGATCGTGTCAGACCAGTAGCTTACCGACTAGAGTTACCTCAACAACTCGCGGCTGTACATAACACTTTCCACGTCTCGAATTTGAAGAAATGTTTTGCTAAAGAAGATCTCACTATTCCGTTAGATGAAATCCAAATCAACGAAAAACTTCAATTCATCGAAGAACCCGTCGAAATAATGGATCGTGAGGTTAAAAGACTTAAGCAAAACAAGATACCAATTGTTAAGGTTCGATGGAATGCTCGTAGAGGACCCGAGTTCACCTGGGAGCGTGAAGATCAGATGAAGAAGAAATACCCGCATCTATTTCCAGAAGATTCGTCAACACCTTCAACAGCTTAAAATTTCGGGACGAAATTTATTTAACGGGTAGGTACTGTAGTGACCCGAACTTTTCCATGTTTATATATATTAATTGAGATTAATATTTACATGATTAAATGTTTCCAACATGTTAAGCAATCAAACTTGTTAAGACTTGATTAATTGAAATATGTTTCATATAGACAATTGACCACCCAAGTTGACCGGTGATTCACGAACGTTAAAACTTGTAAAAACTATATGATGACAGATATATATATATATATATATATATATATATATATATATATATATATATATATATATATATATATATATATATATATATATATATATAGTTAACATGATACTATGATAAGTAAATATATCATTAAGTATATTAACAATGAACTACATATGTAAAAACAAGACTACTAACTTAATGATTTTTAAACGAGACATATATGTAACGATTATCGTTGTAAAGACATTTAATGTATATATATCATATTAAGAGATATTCATACATGATAATATCATGATAATATAATAATTTAAAATCTCATTTGATATTATAAACATTGGGTTAACAACATTTAACAAGATCGTTAACCTAAAGGTTTCAAAACAACACTTACATGTAACGACTAACGATGACTTAACGACTCAGTTAAAATGTATATACATGTAGTGTTTTAATATGTATTTATATACTTTTGAAAGACTTCAATACACTTATCAAAATACTTCTACTTAACAAAAATGCTTACAATTACATCCTCGTTCAGTTTCATCAACAATTCTACTCGTATGCACCCGTATTCGTACTCGTACAATACACAGCTTTTAGATGTATGTACTATTGGTATATACACTCCAATGATCAGCTCTTAGCAGCCCCTGTGAGTCACCTAACACATGTGGGAACCATCATTTGGCAACTAGCATGAAATATCTCATAAAATTACAAAAATATGAGTAATCATTCATGACTTATTTACATAAAAACAAAATTACATATCCTTTATATCTAATCCATACACCAACGACCAAAAACACCTACAAACACTTTCATTCTTCAATTTTCTTCATCTAATTGATCTCTCTCAAGTTCTATCTTCAAGTTCTAAGTGTTCTTCATAAATTCCAAAAGTTCTAGTTTCATAAAATCAAGAATACTTTCAAGTTTGCTAGCTCACTTCCAATCTTGTAAGGTGATCATCCAACCTCAAGAAATCTTTGTTTCTTACAGTAGGTTATCATTCTAATACAAGGTAATAATCATATTCAAACTTTGGTTCAATTTCTATAACTATAACAATCTTATTTCAAGTGATGATCTTACTTGAACTTGTTTTCGTGTCATGATTCTGCTTCAAGAACTTCGAGCCATCCAAGGATCCATTGAAGCTAGATCCATTTTTCTCTTTTCCAGTAGGTTTATCCAAGGAACTTAAGGTAGTAATGATGTTCATAACATCATTCGATTCATACATATAAAGCTATCTTATTCGAAGGTTTAAACTTGTAATCACTAGAACATAGTTTAGTTAATTCTAAACTTGTTCGCAAACAAAAGTTAATCCTTCTAACTTGACTTTTAAAATCAACTAAACACATGTTCTATATCTATATGATATGCTAACTTAATGATTTAAAACCTGAAAACACGAAAAACACCGTAAAACCGGATTTACGCCGTCGTAGTAACACCGCGGGCTGTTTTGGGTTAGTTAATTAAAAACTATGATAAACTTTGATTTAAAAGTTGTTATTCTGAGAAAATGATTTTTATTATGAACATGAAACTATATCCAAAAATTATGGTTAAACTCAAAGTGGAAGTATGTTTTCTAAAATGGTCATCTAGACGTCGTTCTTTCGACTGAAATGACTACCTTTACAAAAATGACTTGTAACTTATTTTTCCGACTATAAACCTATACTTTTTATGTTTAGATTCATAAAATAGAGTTCAATATGAAACCATAGCAATTTGATTCACTCAAAACGGAGTTAAAATGAAGAAGTTATGGGTAAAACAAGATTGGATAATTTTTCTCATTTTAGCTACGTGAAAATTGGTAACAAATCTATTCCAACCATAACTTAATCAACTTGTATTGTATATTATGTAATCTTGAGATACCATAGACACGTATACAATGTTTCGACCTATCATGTCGACACATCTATATATATTTCGGAACAACCATAGACACTCTATATGTGAATGTTGGAGTTAGCTATACAGGGTTGAGGTTGATTTCAAAATATATATAGTTTGAGTTGTGATCAATACTGAGATACGTATACACTGGGTCGTGGATTGATTCAAGATAATATTTATCGATTTATTTCTGTACATCTAACTGTGGACAACTAGTTGTAGGTTATTAACGAGGACAGCTGACTTAATAAACTTAAAACATCAAAATATATTAAAAGTGTTGTAAATATATTTTGAACATACTTTGATATACATGTATATATTTTTATAGGTTCGTGAATCAACCAGTGGCCAAGTCTTACTTCCCGACGAAGTAAAAATCTGTGAAAGTGAGTTATAGTCCCACTTTTAAAATCTAATATTTTTGGGATGAGAATACATGCAGGTTTTATAAATGATTTACAAAATAGACACAAGTACGTGAAACTACATTCTATGGTTGAATTATCGAAATCGAATATGCCCCTTTTTATTAAGTATGGTAATCTAAGAATTAGGGAACAGACACCCTAATTGACGCGAATCCTAAAGATAGATCTATTGGGCCTAACAAACCCCATCCAAAGTACCGGATGCTTTAGTACTTCGAAATTTATATCATATCCGAAGGGTGTCCCGGAATGATGGGGATATTCTTATATATGCATCTTGTTAATGTCGGTTACCAGGTGTTCACCATATGAATGATTTTTATCTCTATGTATGGGATGTGTATTGAAATATGAAATCTTGTGGTCTATTGTTACGATTTGATATATATAGGTTAAACCTATAACTCACCAACATTTTTGTTGACGTTTAAAGCATGTTTATTCTCAGGTGAATACTAAGAGCTTCCGCTGTCGCATACTAAAATAAGGACAAGATTTGGAGTCCATGCTTGTATGATATTGTGTAAAAACTGCATTCAAGAAACTGATTTCGATGTAACATATTTGTATTGTAAACCATTATGTAATGGTCGTGTGTAAACAGGATATTTTAGATTATCATTATTTGATAATCTACGTAAAGCTTTTTAAAACCTTTATCTATGAAATAAAGGTTATGGTTTGTTTTAAAAATGAATGCAGTCTTTGAAAAATGTCTCATATAGAGGTCAAAACCTCGCAAAGAAATCAATTAGTATGGAACGTTTTTAATCAATAAGAACGGGACATTTCATATTTGATCAGAAACAATTGAACATGAGGCAGCGTAGGTGGATTGAGCTGTTGAATGATTACAACTTTGAGATTCGTTACCACCCAGGAAAGGAAAATGTGGTGGCCGACGCCTTGAGCAGAAAAGATAGAGAACCTGTACGAGTAAAAGCCATGAATATAATTATTCATACTAACTTTACTACTCAAATAAAGGAGGCGCAACAGGGAGTTGTAAAAGAGGGAAATCTGAAGAATGAAATACCTAAAGGATCGGAGAAACACCTTAATATTCGGGAAGATGGAACCCGGTATAGGGCTGAAAGAATTTGGGTACCAAAGTTTGGAGATATGAGAGAAATGATACTTGGGGAAGCACATAAAACCAGATACTTAATACATCCCGGAGCGAGAAAGATGTACAAGGACCTCAAGAAACATTTTTGGTGGCCGGGTATGAAAGCCGATATTGCTAAGTACGTAGGAGAATGTTTGACGTGTTCTAAAGTAAAAGCCGAACATCAGAAACCATCAGGTCTACTTCAACAACCCGAAATCCCGGAATGAAAATGGGAAAACATTACCATGGATTTCATTACTAAATTGGGTAATATTTGGGTAATAGCCGATCGTCTCACCAAGTCAGCACACTTTCTACCAATGAGAGAAGATGATAAAATGGAAAAGTTGGCGTGATTATACTTGAAAGAAGTTGTCTCCAGACACGGAATACCAATATCCATTATCTCTGATAGGGATAGCAGATTTGTTTCAAGGTTTTGGTAGACATTACAGCAAGTATTGGGAACTCGTCTAGACATAAGTACTGCCTATCATCTACAAACCGATGGACAGAGCAAAAGGACGATACAGACACTTGAAGACATGTTAAGAGCATGTGTTATTGATTTTGAAAATAGTTGGGATCGACATCTACCGTTAGCAGAATTTTCCTACAACAACAGTTACCACTCGAGTATCGAAATGGTACCTTCAGAAGCACTTTATGGTAGAAAGTGCAGGTCTCCGATTTGTTGGAGTGAAGTGGGAGATAGACAGATTACGGGTCCAGAGATAATCCAAGAAACTACCGAGAAAATCATCCAAATTCAACAACGGCTGAAAACCGCTCAGAATCGGCAAAAGAGTTACGCGGACATTAGAAGAAAAGATTTGGAATTTGAAATCGGTGACATAGTCATGCTTAAGGTATCACCTTGGAAAGATGTTGTTCGTTTTGGGAAACGGGAAAAACTAAACCCGAGATACATTGGACCATTCAAGATAATAGATCGTGTCAGACCAGTAGCCTACCAACTTGATCTACCTCAACAACTCGCCAATGTACATAACACCTTCCACGTCTCAAATTTGAAGAAATGCTTAGCCAAAGAAGATCTCACTATTCCTTTAGACGAAATCAAAATCAACGAAAAACTACAATTCATTGAAGAACCCGTCGAAATAATGGATCGTGAGATTAAAAGACTCAAACGAAACAAGATACCAATCGTTAAAGTTCGATAGAATGCCCGTAGAGGACCCGAGTTCACCTGGGAGCGTGAAGATTAAATGAAGCTGAAATACCCGCACCTATTTCCAGAAGATGCGTCAACACCTCCAACAGCTTAAAATTTCGAGACGAAATTTATTTAACGGGTAGGTACTGTAGTGACCCGAACTTTTCCATGATTATATATTAAATGAAAACTGTGTTTGCATGATTAAATGTTTCCAACATGTTAAGCAGTCAAACTTGTTAAGACTTGATTATTTGAAAATGAGTTTCATGAAGATAATTGACCACCCAAGTTGACCGGCGATTCACGAACGTTACAAACTTGTAAAAACTATATGATATATATATATATATATATATATATATATATATATATATATATATATATATATATATATATATATATATATATATATATATATATGTAGTTAACATGAAATTATGATAAGTAGGTATCTCACTAGATATATTAACAATGAGTTATATACATAGAAATGAGACTTTTAAGTTAAGAAACTCGAAACGATATATATAACGATTATCGTTATAACAATGTCTTACCAAATACATATGTATCATATTAAGATATTGTTACACTATATTTAACATGATAAAATGATAATTAAGTATATCATTAAGTGTGTTAACAATGAACTACATATGTAAAAACAAGACTACTAACTTAAGGAATTCCAAACAAGTCATATATGTAACGATTATCGTTGTAACGACATTTTAATGTATATATATCATATTAAGATATATTCATACATCATATTATTATGATAATATGATAATTTAACATCTCATTAGATATAATAAACAATGGGTTAACTACATTAAATAAGATCATTAACTTAAAGGTTTCAAAACAACACTTACATGTAACGACTAACGGTGACTTAACGACTCAGTTAAAATGTATATACATGTAGTGTATTAAGATGCATTTATACACTTTTGAAAGACTTCAAGACACATATTAAAGTACTTATACTTATAAAAAAAATGCTTACAATTACGTCCTCGTTCAATTCCATCAACAATTCTACTCGTATGCACCCGTATTCGTACTCGTACAATACACAGCTTCTAGATGTACTTACTATTGGTATATACAATCCAATGATCAGCACTTAGCAGCCCTTTTGAGTCACCAACACATGTGGGAAACATCATTTAACATCTAGCATGAAATATCTAACAAAAATACAAACTTATGGAGCCTATATCCATACCCCATATTCACGTGAACTATGACCAACCATAAACACATTCACTTTTCTATTTTCTTGAATCAAATTACTCTCTCTCAAGCGTTCTTCCATTGTTCTAAGTGTTCTCCATCATCTTCAACAAAATCTAGCTCAATCTAGTTCATAAATCCCTACATAAACCAAGTTACAAAATAATTACACAAGAACACATCAACAACACTTTCAAGTTTGCTAACTTACTTCCAACCTTCCAAATCCATTTAGTGTGATCATCCAATCTCAAGAATGTGACGACCCGGAAATTCCGATCAAATTTAAACTTAATCTTTATATGATTTCGACACGATAAGCAAAGTCTATAATATTGAGTCTAGAAAATTTTGGAACTATGTTTATGTATTCAATTACTTTCGACCAGTCCCGACGATTCATGAACACTTAATTGTAAATTGATATGGATATACATAGATGTATTTTTATTATAACTTGAAAGGTTATTAAATCTTAGTATGAAATTAATTATTTTATATATATATATATATATATATATATATATATATATATACATATACATATACATATATATATAATTAGTATATTAGGTTATGTAATAAAAATTGATAATTAAAATGTATTCATATATATATAGTAGATTAAATATACATATGGCTTCGAAATTAGTTATTAAATAATAGTGACGATTAATTGTTAGTCGATTGATATTAAACGAAGTTAAAAATGAATATTTATAAATACAAAATTTTAAATTATTATATTAGTATTATTATTATTACCTTCATTATTATTATAAATATTAACAGTAATATTAATATCAGTATCATTAATATTGTTGTATATAATATTTATATATGAAATAAGAGACAGTTAAATTGTTATAATATTATTATTATTATTAATATTATTGTTATCATTACTAATATCATTATTTTTATAATTAGTAGTAAATTTATAATTTTGAGTCATTATTATAATTATAATTAGTATTATTATTAGTACCATTTATAATATTATTGTTATCATTTTTATTATGATTACCATTATTATTAATTATCATTAAATTTGTCTTTTCTTTTATATTTATTATTAATATTATTATATCAGTATTTTTTTATTTCATTTAATTATTTAATATTATTATTATTAATAATATAATTAATTCTATTATTATTAGTAATTTTATTTAATATATTTATAATTATTAGTTAATAATTCTAATAAAGGCGTACTGATTGGAAATCAGTAATAGGAAAAGTGTACCATTCTGTTAGCTTTCATTATCTGCAATAATCCTTATCTATAATTGGTATACTATAAACCAAATACAATTTCCAAACAAGATCTGTGTTTTATTTTATTTTATTTTCTTAATTCTATACTCGTTTTGTTTGAGAAAAAAGTATGTCGACATCCACATCATCCAAATCAATCAATTCTCATTAGTTATATACTTTATATAATGTTAATTACCACCATAAATCTAACGAAAGAAATCCCAGAAAGAATTGAAGAACACCATTTATTTTTTTTCTTGTTTTTACTCAGAACATTCTTCTTTTTCACAAAACTCGAATTCAAGTCGTTTTTTCAAAAACTAAAAATGCAGAATGGTTATGAATCTTCTAACGAAACTCTATGCAAAATTTCAAATCTCAATTTATCGTTTTGATTATTAATTTTTGAGTCAAAGTTATATTCTAAAAAGTTAAACGAATGATCTTTGATAAAATTCTAGATATTTGTTATAGTTAGAGTTCAATTGATGATAGATAAAGTTTCTTTGATTGATTTAACACCTATTTCATTTAGAAATTTTTGTCTAAAACATTCGGGATTTCGAAATAGAAGATTGAGTTCATGTCGTGTTTATCAAAAAAATGTTACAGCTATTTTTTTTATTAATTATTTCTGTTCTGTTGTGATTAAATCCAATCACCACTTATGAACATCCTAAGATTAAATAAATAACTAGATGATAGATGGGTATTAAGATTCTGGATCGTTTGAAACTAGGAAGAAGAAGAGGGAATAGAAACAGAAAAGAAAAAAAACAGGTTAACTATAAACGGGTTCTGTTTTAAACGAATATGATAGCAGCAGACGACTGGTTAAGAGGAGTGTCGGGTTAGCTAGAGGTCTCGGGTTCGATCCCTGCTTTGAGCAATTGTTTTTTTTTTTTTTTGAAAGGCTTTCAAGGTAGTTCTATATTTTTAAAAATCATTATTATTATAGTTATTGTTATTTTTATTATTATAAATTATTATTGTTATGGTTATTATTATTATTAATAGCATTATTATTAAGTATTAGTGTTATTAATATTATTAAGTATTATGAATACCAATGATTATTAGTATTATCAATATTAATATTGTTATTATTAGTATCATAACTATTATTAGCATTATAATTATTATTATAAGTATCATGATTGCTATTATTACCATAATTATAAATATTATAACTATTATTATTATTATTATTATTATTAGTATAAATATTACTTATGATATTGTTATAATAAATTTAATATTGATACCATTATGATCAATATGTTTATTATTATTAATATTATTATTATAGTAATACAAATTATTATCATTTTTCGTAAATATTAGTATTAATATCTTTTTACAAATAATAGGAGTGTTAATATTGACATAAGTAATATTATTATCACGAGTATTATTATTATGTAGGTACTAAAATCATCGTCGTGACTATCATTAACAGTAAAATCAATATTGTTACAAATATTATTATTAATATCACTATTATTATTATTATGATTCTTACTATAATTATTATTATGAGTAATTTTGTTATTAATATTATCATTATAATAAAATACAACTTTTAATTATTATATTATCAAGTATATAAGAATATACTTATAAATAATATTACATATAAGTATGAATATATTATATTAATTTTATTTATATATAATAATATCCATAAAAAAATAAATTAGGTATTTCAATATATATATATATATATATATATATATATATATATATATATATAAGTAATAATCATTTTCAAATATATATACAAATTAATTAAATAATATATAAAGTTATAATATATGAAATTGTTCGATTACGATTATATGTATTAATGAATATACAAATTATATAGGTTCATGAATCCGAGGCCAACCCTACAATTGTTCAATGTCGTCATATGTATTTTTACTACAAAATACATTAAGTGAGTTTCATTTGCTCCCTTTTTAAATGCTTTTGCAATATATATTTTTGGGACTGAGAATACATGCGCTGCTTTTATAAATGTTTTACGAAATAGACACAAGTAATCGAAACTACGTTATATGATTGAATGATCGAAGCTGAATATGCCCCTTTTGCTTGGTAACCTAAGAATTAGTAAATCAGTCTACTAATTGACGCGAATCCTAAAGATAGATCTATTGGGCCTAACAAACCCCATCCGTTATAGCGGATGCTTTAGTACTTCGATATTGTTTTATCATGTCCGATGGATGTCCCGAAATGATAGGGGATATTCTTATATGCATCTTGTTAATGTCGGTTACCAGGTGTTCAATCCATATGAATGTTTTTTATCTCTATGCATAGGACGTATATTTATGAGAAATGAAAATGAAAATCTTGTGGTCTATTAAAATGATGGAAATGATTATTTATGTTAAACTAATGAACTCACTAACCTTTTGGTTGACACTTGAAAGCATGTTTATTCTCAGGTATGAAAGAAATCTTCCGCTGTGCATTTGCTCATTTTAAAGACATTACTTGGAGTCGATCATCGCAATGGGACCAGATGTTGGTGACTTCGTCCAGATGGATTAGGACGGGGTATGATAAAGAAATATTTCTTATTTACAGTAAGATATATTTCTAATCCAAGGTAATACTCATATTCAAACTTTGATTCGATTTCTATAACTATAACTATCTTAATTCGAGTGATAATCTTACTTGAACTTATTTTCGTATCATGATTCTACTTCAAGAACTTTCAATCCATCCGAGAATCCTTTAAAGCCAAATCATTTCTTGTCACTTCTAGTAGGTTTACCTACTATATTTGAGGTAGTAATGATGTTCGTAACATCATTCGATTCATATATATATATAACTATCATATTCGAAGATTTAAACTTGTAATCACTAGAACATAGTTTAGTTAATTCTAAACTTGTTCGCAAATAAAGTTAATCCTTCTAAATTTACTTTTAAAATCAACTAAACACATGTTCTATATCTTTATGATATACTAACTTAATGATTTAAAACCTGGAAACACGAAAAACACCGTAAAACCGGATATACGTCGTCGTAGTAAAACCGGAGGTTATTTTGGTTTGGATAATTAAAAACTATGATAAACCTTGATTTAAAAGTTATACTTCTGGAAAAATGATTTTTCTTATGAACATAAAACTATATCCAAAAATCATGGTTAAACTCAAAATGGAAGTATGTTTTTCAAAATGGTCATCAAGACGTCGTTCTTTCGACTGAAATGACAACCTCTTACAAAAATGACTTGTAACCTATATTTTCGACTATAAACTTATACTTTTTCTGTTTAGTTTCATAAATTACAGTTCATTATGAAACCATAGCAACTTGAATCACTCAAAACGGATTTAAAACGAAGAAGTTATGGGTAAAACAAAATTGGATATTTTTACTAGTTTTAGCTACGTGAAAATTGTAACAAATCTATACTAATCATATCCTAGCTAACTTATATTGTATTATACATGTATTCTAACATATATTATGTAATCTTGGGATACCATAGACATGTATACAATGTTTTGACATATCATATCGACCCATCTATATATATATATTTCGAAACAACCATAGACACTCTATATGCAGTAATGTTTGAGTTAGCTATACAGGGTTGAGGTTGATTCCAAAATAATATATATACTTTGAGTTGTGATCGAGCCTGAAACTTGTATACACTGGGTCGTGGATTGATTCGAAATAATATATATTACTTTATTTCTATACATCTAACTGTGGACAACTAGTTGTAGATTACTAACGTTGGACTGCTAACTTAACAAACTTAAATTATTAAAACGTAATAAAAAATGTTGTGAATATATTTCGATCATACTTTGATATATATGTACATATTTGTTATAGGTTCGTGAATCGACCCGTGGCCAAGTGTTGTTTTTTCGACGAAGGAAATCTGTGAAAGTGAGTTATAGTCCCACTTTTAAAATCTAATATTTTTGGGATGAGAATACATGCAGCTTTATAAATGTTTTACAAAATAGACACAAGTATGTGAAACTACATTCTATGGTTGAATTATTAAACCGAATATGCCCCTTTTTAGTATGGTAATATAAGAATTAGAGAATAGACACCCTAATTGACGCGAATCCTAAAAATAGATCTATTGGGCTTAACAAGCCCCATCCAAAGTACCGGATGTTTTAGTACTTCGAATTTATCATGTCCGAAGGGAGTCCCGGAATGATGGGGATATTCTATATGCATCTTGTTAAGGTCGGTTACCAGGTGTTCACCATATGAATGATTTTTAAATCTCTATGCAGTTTACGAAATGCCTGATATGAGATGTGTATTTATGAGAAATGAAATCTTGTGGTCTATTATTACAATTTGATAAATATATAGGTTAAACCTATAACTCACCAACATTTTTGTTGACGTTTTAAGCATGTTTATTCTTAGGTGATTGTTAAGAGCTTCTGCTATTGCATACTAAATTAAGGACAAGATTTGGAGTCCATGCTTGTATAATATTGTTTAAAAACTGCATTCGAAGGCATATATTGATGTGTAATATTATTGTAAACCATTATGTAATGGTCGTGTGAAAACGCTATATTTTAGATTATCATTATTTGATAATTGTCGTAATATTTTAAAAGTTATGGTTTGTTTTAAAATCGAATGCAGCCTTTGAAAAATGTCTCATATAGAGATCAAAACCTCGCAACAAAATTAATTAATATGGAACGTTTATAATCAATATGAACGAGACATTTCAGAAGGGTTATTCCGAAAAACTTGTCTAGGGTAAAGAAAAAAAGAAAAAAACTAGCATGCACTTTCAAAAGATCAAATGTTTTCATAAAGATCCAATTTCCTTAAAGGATCTAAATTTTCATAGTCATGTGGGACTGTAAACCACAATGTTACTATCATTGTTTATACCGCTGTATCAAAACCACTGATGTATAAAGTGTGATAATAAAAAGTGATTCGAGTGAAGTGAGATTTAATTTCAAGTTCTGTATTACTTGAGGACAAGCAACGCTCAAGTGTGGGGATATTTGATAGTGCTCCAAATGAACATATATTTAGTCGCAATATCACACCAATATGTAAAGTTTTTAGTTGTAATTATTATATTTTTAAGTTGTAATCGTTTAAATAAATAAATGTGAAGACAAAGCACGAAGATTAAAGAATTGAAGAAAAAGTGCCACTAAAGCCTGAAAAGTGCCACTAAAGCCATATTGCACTCAAAAGTGCCACTAAAAGTGAGTTAAAGACTTGCGCGGATTTTGGGAGTTAAGGAAAATAATTTTTTGTGCAAATTACAAATTGCGGAACGCAAAGTACAAGATATCTAAGCGTACGAAAGGACGTTCGAAAATTCGGAACCGAGACATAAACTGAGCATCAACGCACGAGTCAACGGACCTAAAATTACAAGTCTACTATGCACAAGAATATAATATAATATATATAATTATATAAAATTATATATATTATATTATATATTTAATTAAAATAGCCGCCCACGTTTTAAACTCAAATTGTGAGCTGGAACAAGTAGCCATGCGATCGCATGGAATATAGGCACACAGCCCATGCGATCGCATGGGCCCTAAAACCTGGCCAAGTGCTATAAAAGGCGACGTTTTCAGCAAATTATGGACACCATATTTTTCTTTTCCTTCCTCTGATCAATGTTATATATAATTATATTTATAATATTAAGTTTAATAATAATTAGGTTAATGTAAGAAATGTTTTAAGGTTTTGTAAGTCGAAATTCTGTCTGTGCGATGCTACGCGATTAATAACCACTGTAAGCTATGTTCTTCCTTTTTCAATTAATGTCTCGTAACTAAGTTATTATTATGCTTATTTGAGCCGAAGTAATCGTGACGTTGGACTAAATATTAAGACGGGGTTATTGGGCTTTGGACCATAATTGGGGTTTGGGCAAAAGACCGACACTTGTGGATATTGGACTATTGACTATTAATAGATGGGGGGTATTGTCTAAACGAATGAAAACTCTTTGGAATCTGTCGAACCTATCTTCAAATTAGTTAATCTAATAATTATTAAATGATTATGAATGTCCTATTTAGTGACATTTATACGACATCTGTTACAATCATTTAATTAATTATTCGGGTTGGGTAATTGATTATTCAAACTGATCAAGTGGGTAAATTAATATTCATATCTCATTAAAACAGGGGTGGATTACATTCAAGGGTAATTGGTGTAATTATTAACAAAGTATTAAAACATTGGATTATACGCAGTCGATAACCTGGTGTAATCATTAAACAAAGTATTAAAACCTTGTTACAATTTGAATCCCTAATTAGTTGGATTATTTGACTTCGGGAATAAGGTTAATTTGACGAGCATTTTATAATTATGACCGATGAACTATTATGGACAAAAACCAGATAGGTTTCAAATAAATCCAGGACAAAGGACAATTAACCCAGAGTAATAAATTAAAATCAAAACGTCAAACATCATGATTACGGAAGTTTAAATAAGCATAATTCTTTTATTGTATTTCTCATCATACTTTTATTTACTGCCATTTTATTTATTGTCATTTTAATATTGTTATTTATTTTATGCACTTTAATTATCGTCATTTATCTTTACGCTTAAAATATAAAATCGACAAATCGGTCATTAAACGGTAAAAACCCCCTTTTATAATATTACTACTTATATAATTATATATATTTTATACAAATATAGTTGTTAAAAATATAGTACGTATCACTAGCTCCCTGAGGAATGAACCGGACTTACCAAAAACTACACTACTCTACGATTAGGTACACTGCCTATAGTGTTGTAGCAAGGTTTAGGTATATCCCATTCTATATAAATAAATAAAACTTGTGTAATTTCGTCGTATTTCGTAGTAAACAATAATACTATTTCGTACATCTCCGCTCGCACATCAGTGATTATTTGAACACCAATTTAGCTTTGATCATTACATGATAAGTGAAATATTAACATGCTCTATATGTTTAGGTTATACATATGTTCATCACTAAGTATATAAAGAGATATGCTCTTAGTTGAATAACCTGAAACTTAGTGTATGATTTTTCAATGATAACGTTTGGACCTATCATATTTGTGTTATTAAGCACTATCACTTGACATGCTTCGACTAGTATGCTCATTATGATGAATAGAGGTGTCTCATGCATGTTTTAAACGTATATGTAAATTAGATCGTTATGGATGATTACGTATATTAGCTTCAACATGCCACTCTTACTTGTATTCTTACAATATGTATTCAACATGCTATACTTATATTATGTGCAATATGCTTAACATGCTATGCTAATGATACGTGCCATATGTATGCCATGCTTGTCTCTTTACATGATTGTTGAAACTACTATGATAGTATCTATATTGTTGCATGATATGATTACGTGTGATGCTCTTACTTGTTTGCCATGCTATTTTATGCTTGTGTTTTAACATGCTTGTTTGAACTTACTTTCATGCTCTAGCATCTATGCTTATAAATATGATTGTTATGCATGATTGTTTGCTTGACAATTGATCTAATGTATATTAACTTTTGCATGCTACTCTCACTTATGTTTTTACATTGTGCTATGTGCAATATGTATACCACGCTATGCTATATGGTTCTACATGCATTCTTAAACCTAATTGCTTTTATACATGCCCGAAATTGGTAGAACTAGTGGAGTAATGTTGGTACTTAATGATAATGTTGCATGATATACTAAGGCTTCTGCTCACTACATGTTATATCACACATTCATGCTATACTATTCATTAACTCTGATATGTGGTGGTTCATACGCACTTTTGATCTTACATGCTCTCTAACGATAACATATATTGGTCAAAGTGCTAGCTCCACTATCTTAGTTATGCATGATGCACAATAATTCTTATGCTTGCTATATACTATTATGTGTGCACTAACCCTTGATTGAAGGTTTATCTAGCTCGTTGAGTTCATATCACTCCTTACTTGATCTTATAACTGTGTATGTTTCAAGGGGGAGCCATAAGATCTTCTACTATGTACGATTCAAGGGGGAGCATAACTCTAGGGCGCGCTTAGTTTCAGGGGGAGCTAACCTTTTTGCTTCAACAAAAAGGGGAGAGAGTGTATGGTAAGTGATGTTAGCACTTATGTCGGCTTACATAACTAAACACATACTCATATGTTTGTCATCATCAAAAAGGGGGAGAATGTTGGTTAAACTTCAATTATAATATTCAAAAGTTAATCACTTTGTTTTGATGATGACACAAAAGATATAAGTGTTTAATCATATGTAAGACGACATGAGTTCATAAGTGAAAGGATCCGAAACTAATCATCCGGACATCGTCCATATAGATTAAAAACGAATTACAATAGTTGATAACATCGCGAGGTACTTGACCTCTATATGATACATTTTACAAACGTTGCATTTATTTCTTAAAGGCAATCTATTATTACATCGAGAGTTGACATATTAGCCTAACATTTTATAACAACCAAATGATCTAATCTGCCATTTTCATAACAATAGTCTTTAATGAACTTCAATGACTCGAATGCAACGTCCTTGTATCATAGCTTAAATGGTCCCAAGTAGTATCCTTAACATGAGCTAATGCACAGCGGAAGACTTAATTCGTACCTGAGAATAACATGCTTTAAAACGTCAACATAAAGTTGGTGAGATATATAGGTTTGATGCTAGCAGCGTTATAACAATGGACCACAAGATTTCGTATATAATCATTTCAATAAAAATATTCTAAGTGGTTGAGCACTTGGTAACCATACTTAACATTTAATCACGTCGCATATTCCCTTTAATATGAAATCTTACTACACCGTACCAAGGTGTAGTCGCAAAACGAAGTACTGTGCAACCGTTGAATACTGGTCGTCCAGTCCGGTTGGGGTTGTCAGGCCCGATAGATCTATCAACAGGATTCGCGTTTACAATACCGCTGTAAATATTAGTTACCAAGCTACAGGGAAGTATGCCAGTGGTACAACTCAACGTAGAACATATTTTTCAGTTACTTGTGTCCATATCGTAAAACATAAAATACATGTATTCTCATCCCGAAATATTTAGAGTTTAAAAGTGGGACTATATACTCACTGTTGTCTCGAAGATATATATATTTTTGACTTGGTCTTCCGGTTGATATCACGAACCTATCCATATATAATATATCAATATATTTTCATTTTAAACAAACATCTCGTATATATATTTATAATACTTTTAATACTTTGAATAATTCCTTAGTCCGTAGTTAGCGTTTCGATGTTAGTAATTCAATTTTAATGGTTCATTTTTAGATGTTTAATATACCCGCAATAAATAAACCCCCAACGAAATAAATAAAACTCCCATAAAACCCCATCGTATATGTCTTGGTCGAGATTAATCTTGACCCATGGTACCGGTGTTGTCAAATGACGTGTTGCGTACATAAAGTACCGGTGTTGTCAAATGACGTGTTGCGTACAATCATGGGATCTTATGATTAATCTTCTCGTGTTGTTTACGGGTGATCCTGAACCATATGAAATTGAATTATGAGTACATATATATAAAATATCATGTTATCTTAGAAATATGTGATTTATATCTTTTTTTCCAATTGATCCCGTAGTTGAAATGATCTAGGATAACCAATTTTGTTTCGGTCATAGTTTCTTCGTTACAAGTCCGTTTTCGTTGATTCAAATTGCCATCTTCTTGGATCGAGTTCTTCTTTAAGACTATGAACTGTAAATACCTTGGTTTGTATTCAAAATCATACGGCATAAGTGAAACATTAGTGAAACATATGAAGTTAAACATTTTGTTACAAAAAAAAATCATTTAATGACCATTTTTCTAAAAATACTTATACTTTGAAAAACCAAGTTTTACCTTATTAAATTAGCATATATTTAAGTTATATTACAGGTCTTGAAGTATTTTAAAAGTTAAGTTAGAAGGATCTATTTAGTTTGCAAACAAGTTTGAAAACATTCAAACTATGTTCTTGTTGTTAAACTTTTGTACCACAAAATAAGATAGCTATATATATATGAATCGAACAAGGTTATGAACATAGATTCTACCTCAAGTTCCTTGGATAAGTTTGCTGTAAAAGAGGAGTAAGAAGCTAGAATCAAAAGGGTGATAGAAGTGGATGAAAGATTGGAAGTAAGTTGGTGTTCTTGGAAGGTTTTCTTGAAGTGTTTTTGTATGGTTTTCTTATGGTGTTTATGTAAGGTTTTTGAAGCTAGATCTTCTTAGAAATTTACTGAATTGTTGAAGGTGTTTAAGGGTTATAAGTGTGTGTGTTTTAGCTAGGAGATTGAAGTAGTAAATGAATCAAAATGATGATACATATATACTCCTAAAAATGTGATCTTTAAGGATAACATGACAAAATTTTAGTTTGTAATCTTATGTATTTGTCAAACAATAATACAAAAGCAATTACCTTATACCTAGGGTAGTAACAAGGGCTGGTTAGGTGGTGATTTGATGTGTATATACCAATAGTAAATACGTATAGAAGCTAGGTATGATACGAGTACAAATACTCTAGATATACGTATAGAAATTTTGTGAAAAATGGAATGAGGATTCAAATATAGCTATCTTTTGTGAATACACTTATATGATTTTATGTATTTAAGTCTTAAAAGTGAGTAAATACATTACTTATACGATATATGTATAAACATTATAAGTCTTAAGTATTTATGTCAAATAACGTTACGTATAGTTATCGTTTTGAAAACTTAAGTTAGTAGTTTCAAAATATACTTATAACTTATAGTTTTTGATACAAAATAAGATATTAAAACATTCATTAATCATGTTAAATATGTATATATACATATATATACGCAAACGTATAATTATCATATATTGTATAGTTCGTGATATCGTCGGTCAAACTAGACGGTCAAACGTTGTGTAAAACTCTTTTCGGAAATATAAATCTCGACAATTTGGATTACTTATCATGTTGGTAAGTTTTAATTTATGTAAATATTAATCTTATAAGTATAGGACGATCGAAAAAAAATGCGGGTCAACTTTAGGGTTTTTGCTTATCGTGTCGGAACCATATAGAGATTAGAGTTTAAATTTGGTCGGAAATTTCCGGGTCGTTACAGTACCCATCCGTTAAAGAAATTTCGTCCTCGAAATTTGGTAGAGGTTGTCATAAATAACCATAGGAATGTTTTCATGACGAATATGAGGTAATAATGAAATTTTATCATTATTGAAAGATTTAGATAAAACGATTTGGTTATGTGAGACGCACGAGCGAAGCTATCACAAAAAAAAAAATGAAATGAGTAAATATGGAATCGTTTTTAATCGATGACGTGGTTTAGAATTGATTTCCGGGATTTAAGGGATTTAGGAAAAATCTTACGTAATAAGATTTGGTTATTCGGCGATCAGAATCTTCTTTGATTTAATGCGGTAATCTGTTTCGATTTCTCTGTCGGATATTTCACTATAAATCCACCCCTTCGTTTCCTTATTTTTCACAACTCGCATCTTCTACTCTTTCTCCTTAATTCCTACTTTAAGGTATCCTTTGAAATGCTTCATCCCGTTCTGATTTTTGTTATACTTCTAACTTTTATATCTTTCATTCTTCTCTTCCATCTACCGCCAGAAGAATCTATTCACTTTTATGATTTTCTTGGAATTATAATGTTTCTAATTCTCCCGTGTCTTTACGTCGCCATACGTATTGATATACATGGTTTGTAGTTTCTGGGTGGTTGTTGGGTTTGATATCTTTCCTTATACTTCGATGCTCCTGCTTCTGTTTTCCATAATCATTGTCATCCATAGTTAATATTCTCTCCTATTTGCTGTGATCTATACCCCAATTTCTATTTTGGGACTTTGTCCCTTCGTTTCTTCTTCCCGTCCTTGAGTCAAGCGATCAATAGTTCGGAATTCGTAGGTATAAAATTTGGAATGAACCTAGCTATTGGTTTTAGAATAAAATTGTAATGGCACGATCTTGATTCGTTAAATTACTCGAATATTCCGGAAAAATAGAACTATCAAGGTGATACGTTCTAATATGTTTGGAGACTTGATAGAATGTAAGAGCCGTGTAACATGGCACATGATGACGGTACTGTGAATCATCACATTCCATTAGAAACTTAACATGACTTACTGTAATATAATGAAGTTGATCAAGTTTCATTATATTATACTAATTCATGTATCAGTTCCCAACACTACTTCAAAACATTCCTATTTTAAACTTGAAGGTTTTAGAACTTAGAAACTAACACAGTTTCTTTTATATTGTAACGCAGATATTACGGAGAAATACATGATTTTGGATAAGAACAGTTGTGAGAATATCTCCAGAAATATGGAGGATATGTATAACAAAAGATATGAAGATATCTTATAATATCTAAGATAAGATGATGATGAAGAATATCATCGGGAAAGGTTTAGGATAAGGGGTAGGTTTTTTTTTTTTTACTAATGGTTTCAGCAAGCACTGAATCGTTTGAATCCTTTGAAAGCAGATTCAGTTCTTGTGATTTATCTACATCCTCCTTCATACTTTGCTCAATCCGTTTTCCAGTTCCAACTCTCCTCTTTTTCTAAGCTTTACCAATACAATGTACTTCATCATTAAACTTTTGACTGTTAAAGTCGTTTACAGTTTTTTTTTTTTTTTTTTTTTTTTTTTTTTTTTTTTTTTTTCTGCTTCTTCAGCATTTCAAGAACTACTTCATAGTCCAGGATGTTTTTCAGAACTTCACATTCGAAAAATGTAATTCTTAGGGATAGTCGTTCTCGGTATAACTGGGAGAATTTCTACGAGATTTTCAAAATACTGATTGCGGGTTTCGCCAAAGAGATAACGAGTTGCTGGTACGTCTGCTGATGATGTTGTGAAAAAGGTTCTCCGGTAACAACGTCGAAAGGACAAAGTATAAATATCGAGATTATAATAGGAGTAGTCTCACTGAGAAGTCGAAGTGGAGCTGTGACAAAATTAGCTTCTTGAAAAGGAATCGTATGATTGTTTTTGATAATGAATGATAAGGAATTCGACGCGGATACGTTTTAACTATAACTTCGGTTTCGAAAATTTTTCAGGTGCATCACTGTATGCATAAATCTTTCTTCCGTAAACGAGGTGCGGCTGGTTCAACTTCTCGATCGAGGTGTTTTCAAGAATCATGAAAAGATTTGAATGAGGATTATAATTGTCGAAGTACAAATGAGGTTTAGGATGAAATCAAGTGGCAAAATTGAAGAATTGTTTAGTTTCATATGTTATAATCAACATTTTATTTCATTTTAATTGTCCAATGTTTCTTCTTTATGCCACTTGTTGGATTTGGATAGGTAGAAAAAAATTCAAATATGAAATTTAAATGGAAATGGTTATTCTGGGGTGAACGGATACGTATATCGATGGTTGTAAGTAAAATAACAAATGACCGTTGAATCAGATTCAAGAATGTACAATATAACTTATTAATGTGAATTCTAAATATTCCTCGGGTACTACCCACCCGTTAAAATATTTTCATCATTATTAGTTTGTACGAAGGAATTTTTAATTACTATCTTTATGAAAATATACTTGCATATATATTTTCTTCAGAGATAATCATAGATTTAATGAGTCAATAAGATAATAAACTCATTTGATTTATCGTTAATTCTAGATTACATAATCTCTAAGACTTTAGAAATTACATAATCGTCATACGATACGTAAAGCGAAGATAATCGATGTAGAACGATATATAGAACGAAGATCATACTCGAAGTACAGATATTGAGTCGTGTGATGTTGATATTCGAGATACAGATTGTGATGTTGAGATTTTGGGGGTGACAAGAGTACTGTCGGCGTTGATGATGGTGGTATAGATTATGCTGCTGGTGCTGCTGCTGGTGTTTGTAACCTTCGCACCGTATTTTCTAAAGCCACTACCCGAGCGCGAAGCTCGTTGACTTCTTCTATTATACCGGGATGATTGACGGTTGGAACGAGCGAATGAACAAGATTCGAAATATGGGATAGTATGTAATCATGACGAGATACTCTAGAAATGAGCGAGAAAATGGTGTTTCGAATAGGTTCACCGGTAAGTGCTTCAGGTTCATCGTTAAGAGGACAATTTGGTGGATGGAATGGATCACCTTCTTCTTGCCTCCAGAGATTTAGTATATTACGAACCCATCCCCAATTCATCCAAAATAGATGATGGGAAATTGGTTGATCCATTCCGGTGACGCTGTTCTCGGAGCTCGAATGGAAATCCATATCGGCGTAGCTATCGAAGTCGGAGGAATTCGAACTGGATGAAGAATCCATCTTGTATAGTCGGAGAAGTGAATTTTTGGTTTGGAATAGATTATAGGAGTTGGGTTTGGTACTCTTCAATACATAATTTACATATGTATATATAATATCAAAATCCCATGAATTACGGAGAATCTTTGAAATACGTCAGGCAATGTCTATAGTAACAGATACGCTAAGATATGAATTTTGTCTATACACTATCGATGCACTAAATGCAGTAAGACGTGTCTAGACTTAAGAATGATAAGCAGGCAGTTCCCTAAGGATGATAAGCAGATGATTTCCGACTAGGATTGATAAGCAAAACTTTTGACAGGCAGACACGGTCAAAGTCCAGACTCACTTAATGTATCCTAACAACTACTAGTTAGACACACTAATGCAAGGCCTGGTTCGCTAAGACCAATGCTCTGATACCAACTGAAAGGATCCGAAACTAATCATCCGGACATCGTCCATATAGATTAAAAACGAATTACAATAGTTGATAACATCGCGAGGTACTTGACCTCTATATGATACATTTTACAAACGTTGCATTTATTTCTTAAAGGCAATCTATTATTACATCGAGAGTTGACATATTAGCCTAACATTTTATAACAACCAAATGATCTAATCTGCCATTTTCATAACAATAGTCTTTAATGAACTTCAATGACTCGAATGCAACGTCCTTGTATCATAGCTTAAATGGTCCCAAGTAGTATCCTTAACATGAGCTAATGCACAGCGGAAGACTTAATTCGTACCTGAGAATAACATGCTTTAAAACGTCAACATAAAGTTGGTGAGATATATAGGTTTGATGCTAGCAGCGTTATAACAATGGACCACAAGATTTCGTATATAATCATTTCAATAAAAATATTCTAAGTGGTTGAGCACTTGGTAACCATACTTAACATTTAATCACGTCGCATATTCCCTTTAATATGAAATCTTACTACACCGTACCAAGGTGTAGTCGCAAAACGAAGTACTGTGCAACCGTTGAATACTGGTCGTCCAGTCCGGTTGGGGTTGTCAGGCCCGATAGATCTATCAACAGGATTCGCGTTTACAATACCGCTGTAAATATTAGTTACCAAGCTACAGGGAAGTATGCCAGTGGTACAACTCAACGTAGAACATATTTTTCAGTTACTTGTGTCCATATCGTAAAACATAAAATACATGTATTCTCATCCCGAAATATTTAGAGTTTAAAAGTGGGACTATATACTCACTGTTGTCTCGAAGATATATATATTTTTGACTTGGTCTTCCGGTTGATATCACGAACCTATCCATATATAATATATCAATATATTTTCATTTTAAACAAACATCTCGTATATATATTTATAATACTTTTAATACTTTGAATAATTCCTTAGTCCGTAGTTAGCGTTTCGATGTTAGTAATTCAATTTTAATGGTTCATTTTTAGATGTTTAATATACCCGCAATAAATAAACCCCCAACGAAATAAATAAAACTCCCATAAAACCCCATCGTATATGTGTTGGTCGAGATTAATCTTGACCCATGGTACCGGTGTTGTCAAATGACGTGTTGCGTACATAAAGTACCGGTGTTGTCAAATGACGTGTTGCGTACAATCATGGGATCTTATGATTAATCTTCTCGTGTTGTTTACGGGTGATCCTGAACCATATGAAATTGAATTATGAGTACATATATATAAAATATCATGTTATCTTAGAAATATGTGATTTATATCTTTTTTTCCAATTGATCCCGTAGTTGAAATGATCTAGGATAACCAATTTTGTTTCGGTCATAGTTTCTTCGTTACAAGTCCGTTTTCGTTGATTCAAATTGCCATCTTCTTGGATCGAGTTCTTCTTTAAGACTATGAACTGTAAATACCTTGGTTTGTATTCAAAATCATACGGCATAAGTGAAACATTAGTGAAACATATGAAGTTAAACATTTTGTTACAAAAAAAAATCATTTAATGACCATTTTTCTAAAAATACTTATACTTTGAAAAACCAAGTTTTACCTTATTAAATTAGCATATATTTAAGTTATATTACAGGTCTTGAAGTATTTTAAAAGTTAAGTTAGAAGGATCTATTTAGTTTGCAAACAAGTTTGAAAACATTCAAACTATGTTCTTGTTGTTAAACTTTTGTACCACAAAATAAGATAGCTATATATATATGAATCGAACAAGGTTATGAACATAGATTCTACCTCAAGTTCCTTGGATAAGTTTGCTGTAAAAGAGGAGTAAGAAGCTAGAATCAAAAGGGTGATAGAAGTGGATGAAAGATTGGAAGTAAGTTGGTGTTCTTGGAAGGTTTTCTTGAAGTGTTTTTGTATGGTTTTCTTATGGTGTTTATGTAAGGTTTTTGAAGCTAGATCTTCTTAGAACTTTACTGAATTGTTGAAGGTGTTTAAGGGTTATAAGTGTGTGTGTTTTAGCTAGGAGATTGAAGTAGTAAATGAATCAAAATGATGATACATATATACTCCTAAAAATGTGATCTTTAAGGATAACATGACAAAATTTTAGTTTGTAATCTTATGTATTTGTCAAACAATAATACAAAAGCAATTACCTTATACCTAGGGTAGTAACAAGGGCTGGTTAGGTGGTGATTTGATGTGTATATACCAATAGTAAATACGTATAGAAGCTAGGTATGATACGAGTACAAATACTCTAGATATACGTATAGAAATTTTGTGAAAAATGGAATGAGGATTCAAATATAGCTATCTTTTGTGAATACACTTATATGATTTTATGTATTTAAGTCTTAAAAGTGAGTAAATACATTACTTATACGATATATGTATAAACATTATAAGTCTTAAGTATTTATGTCAAATAACGTTACGTATAGTTATCGTTTTGAAAACTTAAGTTAGTAGTTTCAAAATATACTTATAACTTATAGTTTTTGATACAAAATAAGATATTAAAACATTCATTAATCATGTTAAATATGTATATATACATATATATACGCAAACGTATAATTATCATATATTGTATAGTTCGTGATATCGTCGGTCAAACTAGACGGTCAAACGTTGTGTAAAACTCTTTTCGGAAATATAAATCTCGACAATTTGGATTACTTATCATGTTGGTAAGTTTTAATTTATGTAAATATTAATCTTATAAGTATAGGACGATCGAAAAAAAATGCGGGTCAACTTTAGGGTTTTTGCTTATCGTGTCGGAACCATATAGAGATTAGAGTTTAAATTTGGTCGGAAATTTCCGGGTCGTTACAATAAGCCTACATTATCTCTAGCAAAATACCAATACATAAATAATTAACTTGGTAAAACTGTTATGCGGCTGCACCACGGTCGATCGCGGATCTGACCGTAGATGTCCTGTTCCAACGGCTGCACCATTTTACAAAATTGTTGATCTACGGTCAACCTCATGGCCGACCGTGGATCGACCGCAGTTTTCACTGTAACCGAATTCAACCACTTTGAGTTAGACCACTTTGAGGCATCTATAATTTACAAAACCTTTTTAAACGTACTTATAATAGTTGCCTTCTTTGATTTCAAAAGAGTTTTGAATCAAAAGATGTTAATCTTGATTAATCACACCTAATGACACCTTAATGATGATTTAACTTGAAATAAGATTAAACACACAAGTGTTATATCTTTTTATCTTATTACATAGTGTCATTTAAACATACTAATAATAGTCATTAAAGTCCCAATTAAAGAGGTGCTCTCCCATTAGTTTTAAGTACCATTGTATGTATGTAAATGTAATTAGTTCAAGCTAGTTAAGGTTGTAACAAGGATCATTAAGTTCCAACTAGATTCAAACTAGTTCATTTGAGATGTAACAATGTTCCAAAGAGCAATATACTTCCATCAAAGAAAAGACAAGTTGGTGAAGACATGGGTATGAGGTTTGGAATGTAGTGATTTATCTCTTTATGATTAGTGCAACTAGTCAAAGATTTCCCAACTAGATTTAAACAAATCCAATTGACTTATAACAAGCACCAATTAAGCAAGATACTTCCATCAAAGATGAAGACAAGAGTTTAAAGATTTGGGTAATGAAGTTTGGATGTTAGTGGTTTGTCAAGAGACAAAAATCTGCATTTACCTTTTTAGGAAATCAATGACAATGGTCAAGGACATTGGACTTTCCTCTTTGGCTAGCACATGTCAACCTCCATGCATATGTCCAAGATCAAAGGGGTAATGGAGTTAACTTCTAGGTGTATTAAGCATATTTTGAAGGCTCTATATTGGGTAAAGAAGGCAAATATTCAAAGAAAAAGGAGCTCCAACGGATATGTTGAAATACTGACAGAAGTTGTACGGCTGCCTGCAAGGTCGACCGTGCTTCGACCGCAGTTTTGTCTGTCAAGTTTTTCTTGGAATATAAATACACCTCTTTGCCAAACTAGAAGACTACCTCTTTCCAACATTCTTTCAAAGTCATATCTACTGATCTCCCAAGCCTCAAGCACATATCAATGGAGAGATTATAAGAGAGAAAGAGATATTCTACTTACACTAAGTGGAATTGAAATGTAAACTTTGTACTTATCATTTGTATCTTTAAGTTTACTTTGTAAGATACTTCCTTAGGGGGTCAAGAAAGTTAGATAGTTCTTATGATAGGAAACACCATCTTACTTAATGATTCAACTTCCTTAAAGGGATCTAGGAAGTTGATCAATTCTATTGAGAATTAAGTTGGTGTGACCTATTGATGAACTATGAGTGATTGTAAGCTTAGCTATAAGTTTAATTGTAAGCTATCTTCTTAAAGGGATCTAGAAGGTAGTTGTGATTTCACTAGGCTGGAGCATTAAGATCTTGTGGTAAGAGCATTTGGTGTTTGTGAATTCTTCAAAGGGACGTAAGGGTTCATAAGTAGTGGCTTATCGAGGAGCTAGTGTTGTATCCGGACACTCTACCGGGTTTGGGGTATCATAGTGAAGAAAACTCTCAATTCGTAGAATTGGGGAGTGGATTAAGTTGAATTAATTAACATCCACCCGAACTACTATAAATCCTTGGTTTGTGCACTTACATTCTTTACATACTTGCATTAACAAACACAAATGCTTGCACGCTTAAAACTTATGTTTTGATTGTTAAATATTTCGAAAAAATTTTAAGAAACCACTAAGTAACTATTCACCCCCCTAGTTACTTACACCTCTGTTGACTTTTATGTAAAATCTTCTGATTTTGTTACCCCAAGCCCGATGGACATCAAGTGGAAATCAGAGTCACCACCGGATGTTCAAAATTTAGAGACACCAACGGGGAAAACATCTAATGGCATTGCTGCTATGAATATACCGCGAATGGAACCTCTTTAAGTGATTATAGAGTTCAAGTAGTCCATAATGTTTAGCTTTTATGTTTTGCCAATCGTTTCAAATAAAGATGTGATCAAACTGTTTAGTCTTCAAGATCTTACAGGATGGTGACGTCTCACGTTTTAAGTTTTTATAGATTTCTTGTCCAAAGCACCGAATTTTCCTTATTTTGAATCGAATTACTAGCTATGTTAAAGTTTCCTATTATATAAACTTCTTATGAATTTGTTATTATTCTCTGAAATTGCATTGTTTATTTTTATGAAGTTGAATTTCATTAGCAAAGATCGGGTAATTTCACGTGCAATTGTGTTAGACTTACGCTTAACAATTGAAAGCTAATCTGATTGTCAAAAATCAGAAGCTAAGTATCTGGTTAATGATATTGAAACTATGTTACATTCTTATGAGGCTGCTCCCATCGTTGACGTCCACACAGCCGCTTAGGCCACCGCCCACATGGGCGCCGTTGGCAGTGATCCGCCCAGAGGGCCGCTCAGACCACATCCCTCCACTTCGTCCCTTCCACCGTGCTTTTGTGAAATATTTGAGGACGTGATCACTGAGATTATTTTACTTTTATGTTGGTTTTTTATTTTATTTTTAATTTTTACACCAGAAGATGAAATTGAGGATAGAAATCAAAAGAGGTTGAAATTAAAATGGAGCATGTTGAAGAAGATGAGTAGTAGAATGGTGGGTTTCAGAATTTGTGTGGTTACATTTACACCACATCATATAGATTTCATTTATTTTTATTTAATTTTTTAATACTAACCAAAAAAATTTGTTAATTTTAAATTAGAATTGATTTAATAATTATATATTTATATATAATAATTATAATAATCCGGAGTAATTTATATTTGATTTTAGAAAAAAGTAAAAAGTAATTAAAATATTGAGGAAGGAATGTCATGGTTGGGAGTGTTTAGTCCTGGGAAGGAAGTGTTGATGTAGCGTTAATGTGGCGCTGAGGACTTAGATGGAGGAGTGTCTCCATTGCGTTTTTGTTATTTGAAATAATTGTGCCGTTGGTCCTTCCATTTTACTCCAAAAAGCTAACAGCGTCCCTCAGTTTTTTTTTTTTTTTTTTTTTGGCTTTCAGCGTCCCTCTATTATCACATTTTTTGATTAATCGTCCCTCCGTCAACTTTCTGTTAAAAAAGTCCGTTAAGTCATGCCATGTGACTTGCATGTGAGGGTACATTCGTCTTTTTACTCTTTTCTCATCTGAATTTGAAGCTTGTTCTTCTCCAAAATTACAAACCCTAATTTTCATATCTTTTTCCCAAAATTAATAACACCTCAAAACCAAACCTAATTAACAAGAAGACTTCATTATCAATACCAAGTTAACAAGAAATTCAAATTATATGTACACAAATAATCCATTACCTACCCTTTTTTGGGCAAAGATAGATCAGATGCAATAATTTTTGTCAAAGGCTTTCTTGTAAATAAATCATTTATGCCCATTTAGTTGACGAAAGCAATTTATGTTTGCTTCGATGTTTCATACTACTGCCCAAACATTAAATTTGATATAATATAATGGGCAATCAGGCCTTTTTTGTACAAACTTAGATTTGCATTTAAACAAAATCGTTGAACTAACAAAATTAGATTTACATCAGGTTCAATCTTTGTACAAAAATTAAAAATCAAAATAGGGCTCATTAAAAATTACTTGAAATCACCACCTGCTATTTGTCTTTGTAGTTTGTAGATCTGAAAATCAAATTTAATGCCTCTAAACCACCACTGAGTTCAAGCGTAATTAATTGCAAGTCACCACCGCAGTGTTCCGACGAAGATGAAGATGATAATGACGACGACAGTCCATTGTACGGTGAGATCTGAAACATTTTGTAATTCGATCTGGAAACAATTGCGCTCAAGTGTATATGATTTATGTTTTTTTAGATGAATGAGGAGTATCAATTTGTGTACGAGGACTATCAATTTGTGTATAAGGAGTATCAATTTGTTAGTGATTTTTGGCTTTAGATTTCTATGAAATTAGGGTTTGTAATTTTGGGGAAGAACAAGATCAGCAAACCTTAAATTCAGATGAAGAAGATGAGTAAAAAGACGAATTTACCCTCACATGCAAGGCACATGACATGACTTAACGGACTTTTTTAACAGAAAGTTGACGGAGGGACGCGTAATCAAAAAATGTGATAATAGAGGGACGCTGAAAGCCAAAAAAAAAAACTTGAGGAACGCTGTTAGCTTTTTAGGGTAAAGTGGATTGACCGACGGCACAATTATTTCTTGTTGGGTCTTTCTGTGGAAACCTCCACGAACAATCGTCGTTTTTTGATTTTTTTCGCTTCTCACAGCTGCTCTTTCCACACCTCCGGATATTATTTATTAACATTGTTACATACTAAAAAATCTAATTGCATTCCACAACGTCGATGTTCTTCCCCGAAAAATCTCAGTGATGACTATGTTGGTTGTAATTTGTAAGTAAGTAATGACATACTTCGTAGATGTATAACTGGGAGTTAGCCTGATGAAACTCCATAAGCAATGTGGATGGTATGTGTTACAATAATGATTTAATGTTGTTCCTCATGCAGTTTTATTTTGTATATTACTACTCGTATTAAGTATTTAGTGACAAATTCAATTACAAATTTTCTAGATCGAGCTCGCAAGATTGCGGGTATTAAAGTAGTATAAATATAAATTAAATACAGAGTATAATAATCCAACCAAATATACATCTCAAAAACATTATCTCATTTCATCAAAAGCCGTGTAGTACTACAAAACAATTAACCAATGCCTTCTTCAACCTCCAAACCTCAACCCTCCGATCACCTCCAAACCCTACTCGAATCCGCCCGTCCATTCCTCCGCGGCGAGCTCCAAACAATCAACGACAACCTCCCGTCCCTAATCGCCGTCCTAAAATCCGTCGGTGCCGGTGAATGCTGGCACAAACACGGCAGTTTCCTCGACCACTTAATCGACATCTACCGTATTCTCAAACTCTGGAACGCACCTGAATCCGTATGCCTCTGCGGCCTATTCCACTCCGCTTACTCTAATTCCTACGTTAATCTCGCCATCTTCGATCCGTCAACCGGCCGTGACACCGTCCGTAACCACGTCGGTGACGCCGCGGAAAGGTTGATTCACTTGTTCTGTACCGTTTCCCCCCAAAAACTGATTCACGATGACTTATTGTTCAAGTATCCTGATGAATCAGAGCTGGTGCAGCACGTTAAGGATTCTGAACGAAGTATGATCGATGCATGCAAATTAGGGTTTACAGACGTTGCGTGGCGAAATAAAATTCGGTCGATTTTGCCGGAAAATGGAATCGTTATGAAGCATATAAAGACCGGTGAAGATGTGCGTTTATCGAGGAGAATTGTAGCGGTGTTTTTGCTGATGACGATTGCTGATTTCAGCGATCAATTGTTCAGTTTTCAGGATGAGTTATTTGAGAACGATGACGGAGCGTTACGATTTTCAGGGAATAATTTAGGAAATGCGTTGTGGCCGGGTGATGGAAAGCCAGGGTTATGGATGAATTCGTTATCTCGAGTGGGGGCGATTTATTTGTTAATTGTTAGAGAAGAAGAGTTGTTTTTAATCGAACAAAAACGATTAGGGAAAGTTAGTAAGGATCGAGACGAAGAAATCGAGCTAGTGGTACCGCCGATTTTTGAGAATTGTAGTAAGGTTTTGAGTGCGAAGAATCAAATCGAGGCGCGGGATTTGTATTGGGAAGGTGTTTGTGAGGTGTCGAAAAGGGGGTTGATTGGGTGTGAAGATGTGCTGAAAAGAAGTGTGGAGTTGAATCCGTTTGTTGGTGAACCGCGTGTCGTTTTAGCGCAGATTTATTTGAGTCAAGGGAGGTTTGAAGAGGCCGAAAAAGAGAGTGAAGAAGGGTTGAGGGTTTTGTTGGAATGGGGTAGTCCATGGGATAAGAGAATGTCATGGGAAGGTTGGGTTTCTTGGTGTAGAGTTTTGGTTATGAAATCGAAAGAGAAATCGTGGCCCGATACGGCTTGGGGGATCCTTAATTTAGGGCTCGTTCGATAGACGGTTGCAAACACTACGATACGGTTTGATTACGGTTGCAAACACTACGATACGGTTTGATTACGGTTAATATGGGAGAGGTAAATCAGAACCAAGTATGTTACAGTAAAAGTTAGGTTACTTGAATAAAACAAACAAAACTCGTGTCTTTGTAACATGTAATGTATTTGAATGTTCTAAAGAAATTGTTATACTGTGGTAGCATTGTTCATGTAATTTGTCTACCCATTCCCAGCGTTAGTCATCCCATGTGGCCACAGTTGACAGATTCTGACGCCTTTAACCCGCGTCACTTTTTGACGCCTACAACTGTTAGTCAGATATTTGATGTTCCAAGCTTGAGCGTGAGATTTAATTGCAACCATTCACAATATATATTTATTATTTATTTTATTTATTTTTTTCACCCAACTTCCAATCGAATTTTACCACTTCACCCTATCAATATTTGACACAATAATTTTACATTTTGGGTTAACGGGTGTCAAATACAGTCACAGTCAAATACCCACTTTTTCACCAAAAAATACATAATCCCACTCTGACATCACCGTCAGGTTAGGAATAGTCTAATAGTAACTTTCAACGTAAAGATTGATAATTGTTGAATTGCTGATTATATAATGCACATCAAGACCGATATGATGAATAGGTGACTGGGAACAGATTTGGACCAAAATAATAAGATGAACATACTTTGGTATTTTTACATAACACGATAGTTGGATCCATAAGGTATCATTTTGGGTCATTGATTGACAATGTAAGACATTTTTATGTATAAACATCTTAGTTCACGGATTATAACTTGTAACTTGTTTAGGTTGATAAATACAGAGTAACTAATATCACATAACCATAAATCCTGACTTCGCCTCTACCATGTCTTTTCTGGTTCACCTGTAACTGAAAGTATGCTATATACCAAAAGAGAAGTACACTAGTTGATAAAGGTAAAATCATATGAAATAAATATAAAATTTCAAAGAACAATCGAAGCAGATGCTATGTATCATCTTTTACAGTTATTTTGATTGTGTATGCAACTCATCTGATGGTTACAAGTACAAACATTGTAGCTGCTAACTTGCTAAGGATACATTATCTTCTATCTTTTAACAAATGACTAAAAAAACAATACTGTTGTTGGTAGCATCAAAATCCAAAAGGCGATTGTCTCCTACTCCCGCCTTCTCCATATTGCTCATTCCATTTTCTGAGTTCATTCATACTTGCCGCATCATAAGCGACAGATGGACCCACCTATACATTTAATGTTCATAAGATTACAAGGAAATTTTTGTATTTCGGGAAAAACTCAATATGCAAATAACGGGCAGGCTGTGTAATGGGTTATGTTGTAGTACAGGTTCGAACTGGTCATTCTGGAAATTTGAGTTGACCCACAAACACATTTTACATAAAATAATAATCAAAATGTAAATCTATTAATTTGACATAATTTTGACCCGTTTGATATAAAACAGAACCCAATTTGACCCGCCCATAATTAAATAGATCGAACTGCCACATTGATATGACAAATGAATGAAAGATCAACAAAGTCAACCTTGGCTTTGGATTGAATAAAATCATCCAAATTAAGCGGCCTTAATGCTGGCGTCTTGTCGTGTTTTTGTCCCTGCAAAAACATCGTGTATATATTACAAACACTTGCGAATATAAACAGTATATCACAAGAATCATGACATCAGCACATTTTCAACTAACTCGTCATTGAAAAGACGTTTTAGTTGATAGTTAATTAGGCTGTAGGAAACTTACTTTCTTTTCTTCATCTAAAAGTTCTTGAACGGGTCTATAGGCCGCAGCAATACAAAGATTCTGCACCCAAAAAAAACAAAAAATTAAAATACAAATATATATAAAAAAAAATATCATATAAAGTCAAATCAGTCAACAATGGGAGGATTTACCTTTAAATCACTTCCCGAATATCCTTCTGTTGCGTTTGCAAGACTTCGTACATCAAAACCGGGTTCGATATTTTCTTTAGCAAGAAATATTTTTAGTATCTTTAACCTATTGTCGGCATCCGGCAAATCCACGTATATCCTAAAATACCAAATCGAATAAGTATTAAATCATTATGTTCAAATTTAGATTACTTCTCAAACATAATCACTTTATCAAGGTTGCAAAAAATCACTACTCAAGGAGTACTCAATCGGGACTTTTTAGGGAGTACTCGACAACTCGGCTAGTACTCGGATGTTGACCAAGTTTGACTTCGAAAGATTTTGAACGAGTATTGATCAATGTTGACTGATTTTCCGAGTTTTGGCTGATTTTTGACCAATTTTGATTTTCTGAGTAATCCCGAGTTTGGCCAAGTTTGACCGACTTTGACCGAGTTTGACTATGACCGATTTTGATTTTCCAAGTAATCCCGAGTTTTGGCCGATTTTGACCAAGTTCGACTATGACCGATTTTGACCAATTTTGACCGATTCTCCGACTTTTTGCCGCGTTTTGAACAATTTCCCGAGTAATCCGGATTTTTGGCCGAGCTTGGCCGACTTTGAACAAGTTTGACTTTGGCCTTTTGACCATTTTGGACCGATTTTGACCAATTTTGACTGGTTTTCTGGCTTTGGCCACGTTTTGACTGAGTTTTGACCAACTGTGACCAAGTTTGACCGAAGAGTCGCCGAGTTGAAAAAACCGAGTATTCCGCGAGTAATTCCAAGTTCTGCAACACTGGTTGTTAGTTGTTATTATAGAGTCCTTTGACTATCAATTGAAGATGGTTTTGAGAGTTATTCTTATAGAGTCCTTTTGAGCACGCTATTAATTGTTCTTATTATATTATTCAATAAAAAAAAGTATTTATTAATATCATTTTACCTTCTTGGCAATCGACGGATAACGGCATCATCAAGATCAAACGGTCGATTAGTTGCACCAAGGATAAGAATCCTTTGACTATCTTTAGATCTGAATCCATCCCACGCCGCCATAAACTCGTTCCGCATTCGTCTTGTAGCCTCGTGCTCAAAACCACCTCCACGGGCACGAAGTAAACTGTCAACCTATTTAACGTTCACCACAAAAGGTCAAACTAAATGGAAAATAACCGAAGGCCGAAAAGAATTACAATTAAATTTAAGGTAATGAAAGTAGCTTATCACCTCATCGACAAAAACGATTACAGGAGCTAATTTGCTGGCAAATGAGAAGAGCGCTTTCGTAAGTTTTCCAGCATCACCAAACCACTGAAATAAAGAAATGTAGTCAAGAACCGAAAAGGAATATCATGTGTGTGATACATGCAAGAAAATGTGTGCTCTATGTAATCATTCAATACATAATTCGGTATCTGAAATCAGTTTCCACAAACCGAACCGGTACCGAATTTCCCAAACTGAATTATCCCAAAACTAAGAACCGAAATACAAACTGAAACCGAATCGGTGAGGTTTTCGGTTTCGGTTTTTTAGGATTTTTGCTCATTGGTTTAAATATTGGTTGAAATTGTAATTATGAGATGTTTAGTTTTTGACCTTTATTATTATTATTATCTAAATCTAAATCTAAAAGAACTAAATGATCAAAAATAACATTTTATGTGAAAAAAGTGAAGATATCCTGCTAAAAGAAGGTAAACCTGCCACGCGAGAATTAATAACGCTCAGAAACTAAGTTTATAAAGGCATAAAAAGGTATTTATTTACTTCAAAATAATTAATAGCATTGCAGGTGGTACAAAATTGATTACCCAAAATTGATAAATTGACACATAATTATCAGATAACCACAAGTAAAACTTGATATTCAACACTGATTAATGAAGTGACAAAAAAACAGATAATTAGTTAACAACGCAGATCCAAACGCCGATTTGAGAATGCATAAAGTACCTTAGATGTAAGTGTAGAACCCGTTATGCTGATAAAGTTGGCTCCTGCTTCAGTAGCAAGTGCCTTTGCAAGAAGCGTTTTCCCAGTTCCAGGCGGCCCAAAAAGCAATATTCCTTTACAAGGCTGACAAACGTTACCTTGTGTTAGTTACTAAACAAATGTGGAAAGTAGAATGGTGAAATAACGTGCTACGAGAAAAAAAGAGGTACCCGTAATAGATTTCCATGAGAAAAAAGTTCGGGTCTTTTCATAGGAAGAATGGCCAATTCATGTAACGCTGTCTTCACATCTTCAAGAGCTCCGATGTCGTCAAATTTGATGCCGATTTCACCGGGAGGAACGACTGATGATATAAAGTTGCTCTCGTACTCATCCTTTGCAAGGTTCTGAAAATAATATGTGTTTCGCATGTTTATGGTTTGCATTAGTCACACATAATATAGATGAAGATGGACTAGTCGAGTAATGGGTCACTTTGTGCAGATGAACTCTTAAACAGTGTTTGTCTGAACTCTTTTAGAGCACATAAATTGCGTTGAATTTGATAATCAAATATTGATTCAAGAAGTTAAAATCTAAATTTACGAATAACATGTTTAGACAGTTGAGTAACTTTCGAGATTCAACCCGACGCCTTTCCAAATAATTTTTATTTAAGCCGTTCATCCTGTTTATAAGAGATGACCCAAATTGACCCTTTCATAACTAAATGGGTCAAACCCAAGGGGTGGCCTAGTGGTTGGATGCTTAAGAATCTCCAAAGGAGACCCATGTTCAACCCTCACTAGCTACACTTTGAGGCCTTGCCGTTAAAAAAAATAATAATAAAATAACTAAATGGGTCAAAATTGTCTGTTCAAAACATAAAAAGGACAAACCTTAAGGTTATGTGCAGGCTTCTTGGAGATTGATTCCTGCTCCATTAGCCTCATGATCGCGACTTCAAGGCTTCACGTTGAAAACATTTGTAAGCTTGAATGATACGCAAATACCTTCTAAAGCTAATATGAAAAAGATTTCAGTTCTCACCTTGATTTTCTGATCACCACATCATGGGACGGGACCCACAAATCAAGAGTGAGAAATTATACAGAACGAGACATTAATCAAAACTATCAATACCTTTCACGAGGCAAATTCAATCGATCTGACTTGATGGAAGGAACATCACATGTGGATAAATAATGATTTTTCGCCCATCCAACAATATTTTCAGCTTCTGTAAAATCAGAAAAATAATAAACATCGATTCATTAACAACTTAAAACTCCAACTTCATTATGTCCAAATACAATCAAAATTTGATCTTAACCTTTGATAATCAGTTTAAACATGAAAAAAATAATCGAAAACTGATCATCTGCTTAATAACAAGAACTTACTCTTTGTGGTGAGTATCACTCCATCCGTATTTACATGCAAGAGATCCACGCAAGACAGTTCATTTTCCTCAAGAACCTGAAAAATATAAGTAATTTCACAAACGACGTCTAAATGTGTTAACGAATTTATCGCACTTAGACTATTAAAGATATATATGTACCTTATGCAGTTCATGTATATTACTCCGTGATATAACAATCCGTCTATCTTCATCAATTTGTTTATTAAATACTCTAAGGATATCATCCTCCTGATAACCACAACATAGAATAAAAAATTATTGAAAGGTAACTACAAATTTTACGTCCGTTGCAACCAAATGATGATGTCAGCTTCCCGTTTACCTTTGGAGGATGTAGAGACATAACGTTGGTAAATATCTTGTAGATATCGTTGTCTTCTGATCTTCTCGTGGGCTTTAGTCCCTCGGTGAGTCGTTTTAAAGAGAGAGGCTGAAAAAGAGTAAAAGAACAGATTGCAGTTCATGAATTTGATCAAAGAAGAAAACACGACTAATAAAACGTATTCGGGGATAAATCTGGAAATTACCAATTTCGCAAGACGGCCTAAATTCGGAAGAATCATAGTCTGCTGACAAAAAAGATAAAAATGAGAAATAAAGCAAGTTTTTTTACTATATGTAAGTAAGAAACAAGAGTTTCAAGAAAAGAAACACAACTAGAAAATTGCAAAACGGGTGGGTCAGATACTCAGATGAGTTGTTTAACAGTCAAAATGGGCAATTTTTTAAACGGGTCAACCAGGTCAGGCAAGGACAAGGTGGAGCCAACGGCACTTATTGGCCTTCTTCTGTTATATCTTATATAAAGTATATTGCAATGTAAATATGTAATATGATTACAAATATTATAACAATATTATTTGTTTATCAAATGATGTGATTCCTGAAATTGTATACATTCGAATTGACCTTAAGCAAGTTTTGACACATTTGGCCTGTTTTACTTTCTGGTGAGGTTTCAAATTTTACCCAACTTAACCAATTGCAGATACTTACAACCCAAATTATATACCTATATCTATAAGGCAAAGGTGAAATGAATAGTACCATTCATTTCACCACTTTTCACAAACTTAACCCCCTAATTATATATTATATATTATATTATATATTATATATTATATATTATATATTACATATTATATATTATATTATATATTATATATTATATATTATATATTATATATTTTATATCTAAAAGGCAAATGTGAAATGAATAGGACTATTCTTTTTCCACTTTTCACAAACTTAACCCCCTAACTTTTATTAAAATACAAATCGAACCCCCGCTTTATACGTATATTTTTTTCCAAATTTTACTAACTTAACCCCCTAACTTTTATTAAAATACAAATCAAACTCCCACTTTACTAACTTTTTTTTTTACTAATATTCAATTTTCAAAAACTTAACCCCCTAACTTTTATTAAAATACAAATCGAACTCCCACTTTATACGTATATTTTTTTCAAATTTCACAAACTTAACCCCCTAACTTTTATTAAAATACAAATCGAACCCCCACTTTACTAACTTTTTTTTTAAAAAAATAAAACCCGAACGCTAAAAGAAGCAACTTTCACAAAAGGAACAACCCTTCAATGTTAGATGTCGAAAAAAATTCTTTTTTACAAAATAGATCCAAGACTTTTTTTTTTTTTAACTCGCATTCAAAACGGAGCCCCCGGCGCGAAGCGAGGGCTCCACAACTAGTTAACCCACTATTAAGTAAAAGGGTTAACACACAAGCATGCTGAAATTAAACTTACGAATTTCTCTTTCTCTTTTGATCCCGTAGCGACTTTGTTTTGCCCACATATCAATACAACAGGCCCCGATATATGGTCAAACATTTCATGAAGCCTATTAACAAATACTTTGCGGTTTGACTTTGAAACAGCTCGTGACAACCATAAAGATGAGTCCGGGAAATAAACAATTAACGGTTGCACAGACCGCAATACCTATATAAAAAAACATAACAATTATAATATGCTTTTTAGTTTTTACTTCTCAAAACTTTTATATTGAACATAATAAGAGCTACAAAAATCATATATAACCTCGGATAATGCCTTCATTGCAATATAACAATCTTCAGCTTCGGTATCAAAATCACGTTCGACGCACGAAACTGCAATATGTAAAATATAACTGTCACTTACCTTAACTCAAAGCTTTATTAGTTATTATAGCTCGTCTAATTTATATTTAGTTCTATTTTTTAATTTATTAGGTTATTTTTTAGAAATAAAAAAAGTTACTATGAATCCAGATTATTTTATACTCCCTCCGTACCAGAATTACTGTCCCAATTTGACTCTTTTAAGTCTTTCTTGTATAACTTTGACTTTGAATATCTTTGTTAGTGTTGTATAATATTTGATGAAAGTTATACCAATGAAAACACATTTTAAAACCGAATCCATTTATATAACTTTCATCAAATATTATACAGCACACAAAAATATTTGAAGTCAAAATTTAATAAGACGGACTTTGAAAAGTCAAAGGGGACAGTTATTTTGGGACAAAGGGAGTATTTAGTTCTATTTTTGTATACTGAAATTTTTTAAAAATAAAAAATTTTACTATGAATCCAAGTTATTGATGGATTTGCAGATTGCTCATGTTTCTCATTTTCTTTTACGTCCTCAGTCCCATCTTCTGCACTATCCATGATAACTGCAACATTATCGCCACTGATCTCGTAAATTTCACCGCGTTGACCGGGGGCTAAGGGTCTGAGGACAAAAAAAAAAAAAAAAAAGAACCAATATTCAAATTTAGCTATTGGTGGCTAGTTATAAAATCGCCAAAAATGCCACATAACGACAAACTGCAACAATATTTTCAGTAACCAAGAACATAGTCATATGGTTTACGTTTCGGCAAGAGCATTCAAGAACAGATAAGTAACATAGTCAACCATTGAATAAATTACACACAAGTACAAAAGTCAACCATTGATTTAATAGCAGATAAATACTATAGTCAGCCAAAATTAATTAACAGATAACTAATACAATTCACAATATCATTTTCTATAAAGAAAGGACTAAACTTTTCTTGTTTTCACGCAAGACGGTGTGTTAAAAGGATTAGATTGGGACAATAGAATCAATTTACGTTGTGAATCAATTATAAAAAAATAAATATGGATAAAATAGTTTTTCTCGCATACATCAGTACAGCTTACCAACCCACCTGCGCGAGATTACGGTATATGCTTTTGTTGGACCATCAGATGTCGCTATCGACCCCAATTTAATCCTGTGACGCAATTTGATATGTAAACAAGCACGTGTTAACGTTGTTCTTGATGGGCACTCTTAAAGTCAAGGACTTTTTAACAGATGCTCATATTCGAGCGATCGGTCAATGTCAGTTGTGTTTATGTCAGTTGCCCAATGCATTATTATATATTATAACCTCCTACATCTTTTCATTAAAAAATTTATATAACCTCCTATAAACCATAAAGCAACTTGAATAATGTGCTCATAACTACAGAGAAACATAAGTCCACATAAAGACATCAAATAAGTGAAGTTCATATTTACAAGAAACTAATAAAGTAATTAATGCACATAACTGAGTGTGGAAACTACTAATTGAAGATAAAAGATGAAGATCATAACCTTCTATCATCCACTTGTATAAAAGCTCCAACATACTTGACACGATCCCCTAGTTGAAATATATATATACATAAAAGATTATTTATTTACCAAAAAGGAATCAACTTTATTGATCATAAAATATAGAATTCGTTTCGAATAAATAGATATACCTTTCTTTAATGGCTCCTTTGTTTCCTCAGAGGACTCTGTTTCTTCCTGCTTTGGTTCAGACGCAATCTCTCCGACAACCGCAATGTTCTGTTATAAGTGAAAGTGAACGATAAGAGATACAAAACATCACAAATATTAAATTTTAATATATAATATGACAACCTAAATTAACCATAATTAAGTATTAAACAAGATAATTCATACTGTTGAAGATTTCAGGATAACAGGTAATCTAGAAGGATCCTAATAACTGAATGCTTGTACTTGGTTATAAGATAAGAGAGTATTCGTATGTGTTTTAGATCTGAGTATCTTCTTATTAAGAATTAAGTCGAAATAATCAGTTTTACGTATAGATGAATAAATTATGCTTCAGATTATGGAGTATTAAACAACCAGCTTTTGGATAACCAGCTGACAAAACTAATTAGTTAAGGATGAAATTAATTAACTAATTTACTCTTCATTCAGCCTTTTGATATAATTTGAGAAACTTGTATTTTCAATTCAGAAACTCTCTACCTTGTTCACATAAATGTCTGTTTCGGTCAAATCAAACTGGTAATCTTTTAAGTAACTAGACTTTCTCAAACATATGATAAAATATGATTAATACAACTACATACACAATCTATTACGGCCCAGTTTATCACGCTAACTTAGCAAAATACACATTCAAACACTCTGTAATATTAACTACAACAATGTTACTTTCAAGGTTGCAAAAATTGCTACTCGAGGAGTACTTGGTCAGGACTTTTTAGAGAGTAATTGGATGTTGACCAAGTTTGACTTTTACCGATTTTGACCAATTTTGACTATCCAATTAGTCCCGAGTCTTTGCCGACTAATCCCCATTGACCGAGGGTTGACTGAGTCTTAATCGAGCCCAAACTTTTAACCGAGTACTCAACCCAAACTTTTAACCGAGTACTCAACCCAAACTTTTAACTGAGTACTCGGAGAGTTTTACTGAGTTCTGCAACCACACTAGTTACTTTGCAAGCATATACTGTTATGAAACTAAATATAAAAACCTCAAAACTTAAGAGAGAACTATCTTGTCAAGTTGAGCAATGGCATATAGAAATACACCAGTAAATAGCTGGCCCCACTTCGTTGGGGCAAAAAGAAAAGGCCTAACCGCACACACAACAAAAAAAAGGGGGATGACACCATGATGATGTCAGCAATGGGGAAATTTTTAAAGTGGTAGAAAGGGAAAACTGCACAATGACATTTTTACCCCCGTGAACAGAAAAATGGCCTCTATAATTAGTATTAATAAAATAAAATAATACCTTTGCAAAATCTTCAAGATTACCAGGAACGAGCTTCTTCAAAGCTGCAGTTGCCCGAGCCTCCATATCTTCATCATCCGATTTATTTTCATTACTGCTTGTCCAATCTTCTTCGTTGCTTGCCTCGTCATCAATTTCGGATTCAGAAGTAACCTCTGATTCTCCATGTTCATCATCTGATTCGTTTTCAGAGTTATCTTCACCAAAATCCTGCAATAATTTATTAAAAAATAACAGTTTGAGAACCATGAGTACAAAGAATGATTGGTTAATTTCAGGAACAGGTAGAAGAAATATTTCTCAGAATAAACTTACATATGGAGCTAGAACACTACTGTCGAGAATCAATAACGGGACTTGTAAATCACGTGCAAGTACAAAGTCCGTTAAGTCATGCCATGTGACTTGTATGTGAGGGTACATTCGTCTTTTTACTCTTTTCTCATCTGAATTTGAAGCTTGTTCTTCTCCAAAATTACAAACCCTAATTTTCATATCTTTTCCCCAAAATTAATAACACCTCAAAACCAAACCTAATTAACAAGAAGACTTCATTATCAATACCAAGTTAACAAGAAATTCAAATTATATGTACACAAATAATCCATTACCTACCCCTTTTTCGGCAAAGATAGATCAGATGCAATAATTTTTGTCAAATGCTTTCTTGTAAATAAATCCTTTATGCCCATTTAGTTGACGAAAGCAATTTATGTTTGCTTCGATGTTTCGTACTACTGCCCAAACATTAAATTTGATATAATATAATGGGCAATCAGGCCTTTTTTGTACAAACTTAGATTTGCATTTAAACAAAATCGTTGAACTAACAAAATTAGATTTACATCAGGTTCAATCTTTGTACAAAAATTAAAAATCAAAATAGGGCTCATTAAAAATTACTTGAAATCACCACCTGCTATTTGCCTTTGTAGTTTGTAGATCTGAAAATCAAATTTAATGCCTCTAAACCACCACTGAGTTCAAGCGTAATTAATTGCAAGTCACCACCGCAGTGTTCCGACGAAGATGAAGATGATAATGACGACGACAGTCCATTGTACGGTGAGATCTGAAACATTTTGTAATTCGATCTGGAAACAATTGCGCTCAAGTGTATATGATTTATGTTTTTTTAGATGAATGAGGAGTATCAATTTATGTACGAGGACTATCAATTTGTGTATAAGGAGTATCAATTTGTTAGTGATTTTTGGCTTTAGATTTCTATGAAATTAGGGTTTGTAATTTTGGGGAAGAACAAGATCAGCAAACCTTAAATTCAGATGAAGAAGATGAGTAAAAAGACGAATTTACCCTCACATGCAAGGCACATGACATGACTTAACGGACTTTTTTAACAGAAAGTTGACGGAGGGACGCGTAATCAAAAAATGTGATAATAGAGGGACGCTGAAAGCCAAAAAAAAAACTTGAGGGACGCTGTTAGCTTTTTAGGGTAAAATGGAGGGACCGACGGCACAATTATTTCTTGTTATTTATTAACATTGTTACATACTAAAAAATCTAATTGCATTCCACAACGTCGATGTTCTTCCCCGAAAAATCTCAGTGATGACTATGTTGGTTGTAATTTGTAAGTAAGTAATGACATACTTCGTAGATGTATAACTAGGAGTTAGTCTGATGAAACTCCATAAGCAATGTGGATGGTATGTGTTACAATAATGATTTAATGTTGTTCCTCATGCAGTTTTATTTTGTATATTACTACTCGTATTAAGTATTTAGTGACAAATTCGATTACAAATTTTCTAGATCGAACTCGCAAGATTGCGGGTATTAAAGTAGTATAAATATAAATTAAATACAGAGTATAATAATCCAACCAAATATACATCTCAAAAACATTATCTCATTTCATCAAAAGCCGTGTAGTACTACAAAACAATTAACCAATGCCTTCTTCAACCTCCAAACCTCAACCCTCCGATCACCTCCAAACCCTACTCGAATCCGCCCGTCCATTCCTCCGCGGCGAGCTCCAAACAATCAACGACAACCTCCCGTCCCTAATCGCCGTCCTAAAATCCGTCGGTGCCGGTGAATGCTGGCACAAACACGGCAGTTTCCTCGACCACTTAATCGACATCTACCGTATTCTCAAACTCTGGAACGCACCTGAATCCGTATGCCTCTGCGGCCTATTCCACTCCGCTTACTCTAATTCCTACGTTAATCTCGCCATCTTCGATCCGTCAACCGGCCGTGACACCGTCCGTAACCACGTCGGTGACGCCGCCGAAAGGTTGATCCACTTGTTCTGTACCGTTTCCCGCCAAAAACTGATTCACGATGACCTATTGTTCAAGTATTCTGATGAATCAGAGCTCGTGCAGCACGTTAAGGATTCTGAACAAACAATGATCGATGCATTCAAATTAGGGTTTACGGACGTTGCGTGGCGAATTAAAATACGATCGATTTTGCCGGAAAATGGAATCGTTATGAAGCATATAAAGACCGGTGAAGATGTGCGTTTATCGAGGAGAATTGTAGCGGTGTTTTTGCTGATGACGATTGCTGATTTCAGCGATCAATTGTTCAGTTTTCAGGATGAGTTATTTGAGAACGATGACGGAGCGTTACGATTTTCAGGGAATAATTTAAGAAATGCGTTATGGCCGGGTGATGGAAAGCCAGGGTTATGGATGAATTCGTTATCTCGAATGGGAGCGATTTATCTGTTAATTGTTAGAGAAGAAGAGTTGTTTTTAATCGAACAAAAACGATTAGGGAAAGTTAGTAAGGATCGAGACGAAGAAATCGAGCTAGTGGTGCCGCCGATTTTTGATAATTGTAGTAAGGTTTTGAGTGCGAAGGATCAAATTGAGGCGCGGGATTTGTATTGGGGAGGTGTTTGTGAGGTGTCGAAAAGGGGGTTGATTGGGTGTGAAGAAGTGTTGAGAAGAAGTGTGGAGTTGAACCCGTTTGTTGGTGAACCGCGGGTCGTTTTAGCGCAGATTTATTTGGGTCAAGGGAGGTTTGAAGAGGCGGAAAAAGAGAGTGAAGAAGGGTTGAGGGTTTTGTTGGAATGGGGTAGTCCATGGGATAAGAGAATGTCATGGGAAGGTTGGGTTTCTTGGTGTAGAGTTTTGGTTATGAAATCGAAAGAGAAATCGTGGCCCGATACGGCTTGGGGGATCCTTAATTTAGGGCTTGTTCGATAGATGGTTGCAAACATTACGATACGGTTTGATTACGGTTGCAAACACTACGATACGGTTTGATTACGCTTAATATTGGAGAGGTAAATCAGAACTAAGTATGTTACAGTAAAAGTTAAGTTACTTAAATAAAAGAAGCAAAATTTGTGTCTTTGTAACATGTAATGCATTTAAATGTTCTAAAGAAATTGTTATACTAGCACTGTTGTAGTGTTGTTCATGTAATTAGTCTACCCATTGTTTTCAATATGCTTACTAATACAACATTGAAGTAGCGACAATAATTCTGGTATTGGATGTGCTCCGTTTGTTCTGTTGGGCCATTTTAAACAGAAACACAAATACACTAACTTTCAACGTAGACATTGATACAATATGATGTTCAAGTCAATTGTTGAATTGTTGATTATATAATGCACATCAAGACCGATATGATGAATAGGTGACTCGGAAGACATTTGGACCAAAGTAATAAGATGAACATACTTGGGTATTTTTACATAACACGATAGTTGGATCCATAAGGTATCATTTTGGGTCATTGATTGAAAATATAAGACATTTTTATGTATGAACATCTTAATTCTTCAAGGATTATAACTTGTTTAGGTTGATAAATACGGATTATAACTTATTTGGTAACATGTAATTAATTAGATTTCACCATTCCCGCGTGCATTGTATAATAAATTTGGTCCTGTTAGAAAAAACAGACAAAATCAAATTGGTTAATTTAATGTTTTTTAGCAAGAAAAAAAAAACTTCTCTATTTGTATCTCCAGATATCAGCAGGTACAATTATCCCTCTCCCGCTATTGCAACGTTACAATCTCGAGAATCAGCCTTCAAGAAGTTTTTGCGGTTAGAATTGTTAGTGATTTTAGTATCATCTAGGTAATTGTGATTTACTAGAAAATATGGATAATCAAGTCATACTTTTTTTTTTCTTTTCATTTTTTCATAATCAAGTCATACTTAACAACTCGTAAGGGTTAACTTGATACTATCCCGGAAATCGCGGGGCTTAAGGGGCAGCGCCCCGATCCAAACGATATGTTACTATATCTGTATAGTGAAAAGTTGTGTCCCAACTATATTTCTCGTCAAAATACCAACCGGTATTTTCCCGCCAAAATGTAGGGTTAACCCTTTCATTTTCAACCGTCAATTATGACAAAATTGAATTCGTTTTTGGCATATTGCTTTCATAACACCACATTGCAGAAATGTTCACTTTCTCGCTCACTTTGATTTGAATTGTTCTTGCCCACAATCAAAAAATTTTCTTGTCTGATCCCAATTGAGATTTCGTCCAAGGCTTGTAAAGGTCGAAATACTTAATTAGAAAATTGTTTCACGATTCAAGAAACAATCAGGGTTTATCGAATTAAAACTCGTTTTATAACAGAAATAAGCATCAAGACTTTCTTACAACACACCTTACCTTTCCTTCACACCCCAACTCTTGAGTTTATTAACTCACTTCGTCTTTCGGTGCACAACTTTTAAAACCAAGATCCCTACTTAAATAGATCATTGTAGTCATCTTATAAAGCAAATGATCTCCTCAACAAACTCTGACTCCATTGAGTTGCAGACGCTGTTGAAATCAGCTAGACCGCTCCTTAAGGGACAACTTGAGAATATTGATCTCAATTTTCAATCACGCATTGTTGTCTTGAGTGCTGGCACAAACACGGCAGCTTCCTAGACCACTTTGTTGACGGGTACCCCGTATTCTTAAACTACAGTTCGGTGGCGATTCTATGTTGTGCAGTGTAACCGTGTGGGGTCATTGTACTATTCAAATTGTATTGGGACACCATTAAATTTAACTATACGACCCTACATATTTTTCAAATTTATGATTTTTTAGAGGTAAACAACAATAAAGTGTCATTCAAATATAATTAGCTTTGAATTATTATTTTTGGGACTCCATTTGGTTTTCAACCTGGATTTGACACTGCTGTCGGTGCACCAGATGAAGTATGTCTCTGTCACATCATTCTTTCCGCTTACTCTAATTTCTATCATCTCATGTAAGCCTATCCATTTTTGGCCCTTCAACTGGCCATGACATTGTTAGGGCACACGTTGCTGAGGTGGCAGAGCGGTTGATGATCCACTTGTTCTATATTGTTTCCCGTCAAAAGTTGATTCATGATGATTTGTTGTCCAAGTGTTATGATGAATCAGAACTTTGTCCAACACTTCATGGATTCTGAAATTTCATTGATTAACACGTGAAAGGCGATACGAAAGTTTGGAGATGAAGGATGAATGAAGAAAATTACTTCGGTTTTGCCTAAGAATTTGGGACCATATCAAAGCATATAAAAACAAGCGACGACCTGCATTTGTCTAGAAGAATAGTATCAATATATTTGCTCATAACTATTGCTTCCACTGATCAGTTTTTTGGTCTTAAACTGTTTGATAACTTAGATTGTAATGGTGTATCCTATCGTATACACGCATAAAGGCATAATGATCGCATGAAGTTAGCAACAAAAGTACTTGAAATAGCAGTTTTGTGAAACTGTCCGTCCAGCGTTCTCCGCCGTGCAGGCTGCTTCCGTCACGGGTCTGCAGGGATTATTTCCCGAGGGTAAACATCAATCGGAAACACTCCCCTACTTTTAGCTAGATACTTCTAGTATCGTGCTGATACACTAAGCCTTACCTCATAAGGAAATAGGTATCAACAATGGCGCCATCTATTATCAAAACAACTCATCTCACCGATACTGACGAAGAAGGCAAGGATAAAGAATTGGTACCCATAGGTGTAGGCATGATACATCCATGGAAAGCTGGACAACGGAGGAAGGCAGAAGTGTTAGAAGATTGGAAAGAACAATTAATATCGTTTCCTTCTATGTTTAACACAAATTCGTCCGATAGTCCAGTAGTTATAGAAGCACGAGTTGCTAATTGCAAAATAGGCAACATTTATACTGACACGGGAGCTGGAGCAGACATTATGTATGAACATTGCTTCATACAGCTCCCTAAATACGTACAAGAGACGATGAAGGAAACGTATGTGCCGTTAGCAAGTTTTACAAGTGAACCGTCTTGGTCTGAAGGAAGTATTCTTCTTGAAGTAGTTTTGGGTAAGGCACCCCTTAAACGCACAGCAAACATCGAGTTTCTGGTGGTAAAATAAAATTCGCAATACAATATAATTTTGAGAAGAACTGCCTTGATGACGTTTGGGGCTGTGACGTCAACTGTGCACGGCATGATGAAGTTTCCAACGCCTGGCGGAATAGCAACGTTGTACGCGGAATGGCAGAAGTCAATTGAGTGTTCTCAAGTAACAAAAGCAATAATTAAGCCAATAATACATGATGATGGGTCAATCTCGCCAAATCTACAATTTCCAGATCAAAAGATCATAATTGGGCATACGTTATCTACGGCATGTAAAGAAAAGTTATACAACATTTTGGCAACAAATTTAGACGTCTTTGCATGGCAACCGTCTCATATGACTGGTGTCACAAGGGAAGTTGCAGAACATAGGTTAAATGTGAATCCTAATATACATCCTGTTTGTTAAAAGAAGCGAGGCATGGCGCCAGAAAGAAGTAAATTCATCCGTGATGAGGTACGAAGTTTGGTGGATGCCGGAATCTTACGAGAAGTTAAATATCAGACGTGGGTGGCAAATCCAGTCATGGTGAGGAAGCCGGACAACTCATGGCGGATGTGTGTAGATTTCATAGATATCAATAAAGCATGCCCAAAGGATAATTATCCTTTACCTGAAATAGATTAGAAGGTTGAATCATTGGCAGGATATCGATTTAAATGTTTTTTAGATGCAGCTAAGGGGTATCATCAAATACCTATGGCCTTAAAAGATGAAGACAAAACGGCTTTTCACACGACGGAAGGCATATTCTGTTACATGAAAATGCCTTTTGGTCTAAGAATGCAGGAGCAACATATCAACGACTTATTGATATGGCGTTTAAGGATCAAATTGGGCGAAACCTGGAAGCTTATGTGGATGATATCGTTATAAAAAGTCATACTGAAGAAAAGAAGTTGCGAGATATACAAGAGACTTTTGCATCTTTGCGAAAAATCAATATGAAATTAAATCCCAAGAAGTGTATGCTTGGCGTAGAAGAAGAAAAATTTTTAGGCCATATTGTTACAGAACGAGGTATCAAAGCTAATCCTAAGAAAATTCAAGCAATTGAAGACATGAAGTCGTCGGCCAGCAAGAAAGACGTTCAAAGGTTACATGGATGTTTAGCAGCATTAACAAGATTTTTATCCAAAGCAGCTGAAAAGTCGCTTCCATTCATGAAGGTGTTAAAAAGTTGTCTAAATAAAAAAGATTTTGTATGGACGGCGGAAGCCGAGAATGCATTCTAAGAGGTCAAGCAATTGTTAAAAACATTACCTACGTTAACAGCACCAAAGGAAGGAGAGACTATGATTTTGTATTTAGCTGTCTCAAAAGAAGCAGTTAGTTCTGTCTTAATCGCAGAACGGAACGGCGTGCAAATGCCTATATATTTTGTTAGCAAAATATTACAACTCAGTGAAACGAATTATCCACTAATTCATCGCATGGTTTATGCCCTTGTGCATACTGCACGACGTTTACGGAGGTAATTTCAAGGTCATCCTATCTTGGTGTTAACGGATCAACCGTTGAAGCAAATACTCCGGCGTCCAGAGTCATCTGGCCGTCTAGCAAAATGGGCCATCGAGTTGGGCGAATATGAAATCAATTTTGCTCCCAGGAATGCTGTTAAAGGACAAATATTGGAGGACTTCCTTCTGGAGACAAATGAAAAAGTGGAATATGACAATAAGATGGCACCACAACAGCATGTTTGGGAATTGCACACTGATGGGGCCTCAAGTGAAGAGGGAACAGGTGCAGGACTGGTGCTAACAAGTCCAGATGGAGAAGAGTATACTTATGCATTGAAATTTTGTTTTTATGCGTCTAATAATGAAGCGGAATATGAGGCATTACTCTCCGGCTTGCGTATAGCAGTAGAAATGGGCATAACAAACCTAAGGGCATATGTTGATTCTCAAATTGTAGCCCAGCAAGTTAATAGAATGTTTGATGCAAGAGATACATCAATGAGGCAATATGTAAAATTGGTAGAAGCAATTTCCAAAAAAATTGATAATCTAGAGGTCGTGCAAATCCCTCGAAATAAGAACAAGAAGGCTGACATCTTAAGCAAGTTAGCTACTTTAACCTTTGATCATTTGCGCAAGCGAGTGTTAGTTGAGGAACTTAAGGAAAAATCAATACTTGAAAAACCAATTATGGCAATAGTTGAAGGTGCTAAGGAAACTTGGATGACTCCATATTTGAGGTATTTGCATGACGGAGGGTTACCCATTGACAAGGCGGAAGCCAGAAGGATAAGAGTAACAGCACCAATGTATGAAGTAGTTAATGGTGATCTTTATCGAAAGTCTTACAATGGTCCGTTATTAAGGTGTTTAACCAATGATGAAGCATTAAAGGTAGTCAAGGAAATGCATGAAGGAGTTTGTTCTCAACATTCCGGCTTCCGTACTGTGGCATCACGGATTATGCGACAAGGATATTTTTGGCCTACCCTTTATCGAGATGTTGCAGAGATCATAAAAACATGTGAGAACTGTCAGAGGCATGGGACAGTTCAGCATCTCCCAAAGTATGATTTGATACCAGTGTCATGGCCGTTTTGCAAATGGGCGATTGATATTGTGGGACCATTCAATAGAAGCACTGGTAATGCTAAGTTCTTGGTGGTAGCAATTGATTTTTTCACAAAGTGGGTTGAGGCAAAGGCTTTAGCAAAGATTACAGGAGAAAATGTCAAGAAGTTTGTGTGGCATGACATAATGTGCCGTTATGAGGTTCCAAATGAAATAGTCAGTGACAATGGCAAGCAAATTGCAGAGAATCCATTTCGAAGTTGGTGTGAAGAGCTAGGAATAAAGCAAAACTTTACATCTGTTGCTCATCCTCAAGCGAATGGGCAAGTGGAAGTTACTAACAAAGAAATTGTTGCTGGCATTAAGGCACGTTTGGGATTAAGTCAAACTGGTTGGGTTGACGAACTACCAAATGTACTATGGGCACACCGGACAACTCCAAGCGGAGCACGGGCGAAACACCCTTCAGTTTAGTGTATGGTACAGAAGCAGTGATACCAGCTGAAATATGTGTTCCAACACAACGCATTATGGCGTTTGATATTGAGGCTAATTCTGAAGCATTGAAAGAAAATCTTAATTTGCTGGAGGAAAGACGATTGATGGCTACCATTCGGCAAGCAGATCATAAGCATAAAATGGCAAAATATTATAACAAAAAAGTGAAGCTTGCACAATTTGAAGTTGGTGATTTGGTGCTACGAGATAATGAGGCAAGCAGGCAGATTAAATTTGGAAAATTGGCACCAAAATGGGAAGGACCTTATAAGGTCAAAAAAGTAAATCAGAATGGATCATACATGCTTGCTGCGCCATCCGGCGAGCAATATGAAAGAGCTTGGAAAGCAATGAATTTAAAGAAATTTTATGCGTAGTGTTATATGCATGGACAGCTTGATCACCTGTCAAATGCATGAGATATAGTCATAAATGTAAAAATTTCTTTTTGAATATGAATAACAGCAATTATTCTTATGGCAATATTGTTCATAAATTTTATCCGGCCAAGGATTTATTAGCCCAGGTGTCACATAGCTGTGTGTCATCCCTACCTGCAGAAAGAAAGATAACCTTTCGGTGGTAGAAGTACAATCATACTCAAAATGATTGTATCGATAGTGAGACATGTAGAACTCACTAAAGCATCGAAGCGTTAAAGCGAATCTACAAATGTCATGACACAAAACTTATACACGAAAAATACAACGCAAAACGGATAACGGACTATGGCGTCCTGCAAACTCTTTGAAGGCAAAAATAACACAACTTTTCCTCAAAAATATCATGACGGAAAGCGTCAAACGGAAAATATTATTTCAATGTTTGAAGGCATGATGGTTACAAACTAAAAAATCAATATCTTGTACATTTTTAACTCAGAAAATATCAATACGCTAAGGCACCTTAATAGCAATAACAGCAAATCCAATATTAAAAGTTATGCACGGCATATATAACTGAAAGCATAATATTTCATTCATCTTGGGTGGTATAATTTAATACATCATCAATAGTTACATCGGGATTGTTACAAAGATTTTCAAGATCAGAAAATTTCATATTTTCTATTAAAGCACCGGCTACATCAGCTTCTGTGATAGCATTTTCATTAATCTTTAATGTAATTACCTCGGGCAGTGGATTTGGAAGTTCTGGTAGTTTTCTTTTTATAAAATTGAAAAAAACTTAACCGTTCAGCAGATTTAGCAAGGCGGACAAATTCACGAATCCTGTGAGATAACGCCTGACGGTTAAAAATACGGTTCACAAGAGCAGGAATCCCAGCAAGTATACGTTTTTCATTCTCCTCTTTAGCTTTAAGCTGTTCTTTCAGAGCATTATTCTCCTGTACTAGTTCTTCAGTCCTGCACAAGTGTTGTTCTTCTCTGAATGATAGTTCCTTCACTTGTTTATTAAATTCTCCCATCTGAGTGCTACAGTTCAAAAAATTCCTCTTCATCGTATCATAATCCCTCTTTAAATTTGTAGCCACTTATTCCAGCTGAGTTATTTTCTCCTTTTCAGTGGAAAGTTGCTCACTCGTGGTAATTTCATTATTCTCAAATCCGGATAAGCGTTGAAGGTAATTTATCCCAGAAGCAATATTAAGGATAATATTTTGGGCTTTAATCTTTTTAGCATCTGCACCAGATAGGTTATTGAAAAATTGGGATAGATGGACATACCATGGCATTCAAATAATTCATGAAACCATCATACGAGTGTGGTGGTCCTTTTAGAAAGGAGGAAAGAATATATGTGTCAAGATTGGGAAGAATAATTTGTTTTTGAGAAGAACTAGTGCCAGCTTCTTGTTGAACGGATGATGGGGCATTTTGACCAGTTCTTCTTCTCTTGGCGTTAGGCGGAAGAGTTGCTATTATATTATCTTGGTGAGATGCAGTAGCTGTTGGAGATAAAGGGAAATTGTTACTTATAAAAGAGTTCCAATATGACTCACAAGACTTTAAAGGTGGCATAACGTATAAAGCAGGGTTTGGATTATAAAATCCACCAGTAATGGGTCTAAAAGAAAACAAAATCAAGTTTTGGTTTAGTATTTCACATAATTCAGTGTTATCATTCTCATTACCCGAGGCACGACGTTCTCTAGAGGCAATTCGATTCATACCTATGTCTAATTCTTCTTCTTCTTCCTCCTCCTCCCTTGCAACATCCTTTTCAGGAATGGGAGTATCGTCAATAATTTTCTGTGTGGTAAAATTAAGTTGCGAATAAGATGACGATCGCATGGCGGTAAGCGGACTAATTTCTGCAAAGTTTAAAAAGTCGCAGTGGTTAGTTGGATAAACAAAAAGAAGCATCTTATTAGCATACATGGCAAAAATAAGCACTTACTTTTTCTCCCAAGAAGAACACAAGCATAGCCTTGTGTAATATCCCAATCTTGGCTTACAGATGTCAATGATAGCATATGTTCCTCATATTTGACATCGTTGATTTGTTCAGCTTTAACTTTTTTAAGCAAAGTGTTCTCTTTGCTATTTAATCTCGGAAATGTAATTGATACGGGCTGAGCGTATTTACACCAATATCGCGTAGATGAATACTTATCAGCAATTACATCTTCATTTATGAAAATAAAAGAGGCGTGCCAATCATGACAGGGATGATCAAGTGCAGGTCTCAAAAATTCATCAACTTTGCTGAATGTAAACCAACCTTTTTCATAAGATGCTATATGCACCAAAGAGCAAAATATTCGCACAGATGGCACTATTTTATTCGCATGACAATACATCTCAAATATGAGAATTTTTCGAATAGCTGCTGGTTCGAATTGACCAACGGCGACTCCGTAAAACTGACAAACTTCTAAGAAGAATGGCGTGAAGGGCAGTCGCAAACAATAACTGAGAAACGAATAACCATAGACAGCAACCTTGCCAGGAGGTGGCGAACAGGCTCTAGCATTAACTGCAGGAATTATTGGCTCAGCACCAGCTAATCTTGGAAAATGTCGCAACAGCACTGCTAAGTACTTGTCATTTACTAAGCTGCGAATCTTTGTGACGTCCTTTGTTGTGGCCATTTAAGGTTTTAATAAAACAGGAAGGGAAGAAGATATTAATGGTAAAAGATGAAGATTGGTAAGAAAAAGCTGTAAAAGTGAAAGGTCCATTAGGGTTGTTTGGTAGTTAAAAATGAAGGAAGATGTGACAGCAATGACCGATGGTAATTTTGGGGGTTCTATTTTCACCCACACACGTGTATGGACAGAATTCAATCGATAAACGCGCCTATTGCTCTCGGGAAACCCAAGAATCGACCTATTTTGAAATTCAAATTTTAAGTTTAATAACTTTAACTTTTTGCTAAAGTTAAAGTCATTAAACTGGGGGGACTTAATGGTGTATCCTATCGTATACACGCATAAAGGCATAATGATCGCATGAAATTAGCAACAAAAGTACTTGAAATAGCAGTTTTGTGAAACTGTCCGTCCAGCGTTCTCCGCCGTGCAGGCTGCTTCCGTCACGCGTAAGCCCTGAAGGCCGCCCAGCGCTTAAGCCCTTACCGGAGAGCGTCACATCCAGCGCAAATATCGGATCATGAATAACAGAATGCAACATCATCTGACACGTGTCCCCGAACATTCCGGTGGATCTATCACTATAAATAGACCCTTTGGATCGTCATTTTACAGATTCGGACACTCTGGCAACTTGTGAGCAGAGATTTCACCTTTCTCTCTCACATAGTACTTTCTCTCACTAGAAGTCATCCGGCTAGTAGCTTTACGCTCAGCGGACAAAAGATTGATTAAGCCACCCCACAAGTTTCTATACTTGTGAACCGGGTCTGCAGGGATTATTTCCCGAGGGTAAACATCAATCGGCAACACTCCCCCACTTTTAGCTAGATACTTCTAGTATCGTGCTGATACACTAAGCCTTGCCTCATAAGGAAATAGGTATCAACAGATTGAATGATAACTCAATTAGTCAATAACTACGTTTCACTTAATAGGTTGAGATTTTGAGGCCAAAACGGGTCAGAAACGGTCATTAGAAACACTTAATAGGTTGAGATTTTGAGGCCAAAACGGGTCAGAAACGGTCATTAGAAACACAGTTAGGTCGCGTATATCTGAGTACGCAAGGTACCCATACTCATACCCATACGTCTTTTTTGGTCCATCTATAAGTATGCTACATACAGAAAGAAAAGTACTAAGTCGATAAAGGCAAAATCTTATGAAATAAATGGAAAATTTTAAAGAACATTCGAAGCAGATGGTATCTATCAACTTTTACAGTTATATTTTGATTGTGCATGCAATGCAACTCATCTGATGGTTACAAGTACAAACATTGTAGGTAGCTGCTAACTTGCTAAGGCCACTAGCTACATTATCTTCTATCTTTAACAAATGACTAAAAAACAATACTGTTGTTGGTAGCATCAAAATCCGAAAGGCGATTTTCTCCTACTTCCGCCTTCTCCATATTGCTCATTCCATTTTCTGAGTTCATTCATACTTGCCGCATCATATGCGACAGATGGACCCACCTATACATTTAATGTTCATAAGATTACAAGGAAATTTTTGTATTTCAGGAAAATTTCAAAATACAAATAACGGGCAGGCTGTATAATGGGTTATGTTGTAGTACAGGTTCGAACTGGTTATTCTGGAACTTTGGGTTGACCCACAAACACATTTTACATAAAATAATAATCAAAATGTAAATATAATAATTTGACATAATTTTGACCCGTTTGATATAAAACACAACCCAATTTGACCCGTCCATTATTAAATAGATCGAACTGCCACATTGATATGACAAATGAATGAAAGATCAACAAAGTCTAACTACCTTGGCTTTGGATTGAATAAAATCATCCAAATTAAGCGGCCTTAATGCTGGCGTCTTGTCGTGTTTTTGTCCCTGCAAAAACATCGCGTATATATTACAAACACTTGCAAATATAAACAATATGTCACAAGAATCATGACGTCCGCACATTTTCAACTAACTCGTCATTGAAAAGACGTTTTAGTTGGTAGTTAATTAGGTTAAAGGAAACTTACTTTCTTTTCTTCATCTAAAAGTTCTTGAACAGGTATATAGGCAGCAGCGATACAAAGATTCTGCACCCAAAAAAAAAAAACAAAATTAAAATACAAATATATAAATAAAATATCATATAAAGTCAAATCAGTCAACAATGGGAGGATTACCTTTAAATCACTTCCTGAATATCCTTCTGTTGCGTTTGCAAGACTTCGTACATCAAAATTGGGTTCGATATTCTCTTTAGCAAGAAATATTTTTAATATCTTTAACCTATTGTCCGCATCCGGCAAATCCACGTATATCCTAAAAAAACAAATCGGAGAAGTATTAAATCGTTATGTTCAAATTTAGATTACTTATTAATCATAATCACTTGTTATCAAGGTTGCAAAAATCGCTACTTGAGGGTACTCTGTCGGGACTTTTTAGATAGTACTTGGCAACTCGGGGATTACTCGGATGTTGACCAAGTTTGACTTTGACCGATTTGACCGGGTATTGACCAATGTCGACTAATTTTCCGAGTTTTGGCCGATTTTGACCAATTTTCCGAGTAATCCCCATTTTTGGCCGAGCTTCACTGACTCTGACCAAGTTTGACTTTGACCAATTTTGACCATTTTGGACCGATTTTGACCAATTTTGACTGATTTTCAGACTTTGGCCACGTTTTGACCAATTTCCCAAGTAATCACGAGTTTGACCGAGTTTTGACCGAGGAGTCGCCGAGTTGAAAAAACCGATTACTCCCCGAGTAATTCCAATTTCTGCAACACTTCTGGTTAGTTGTTATAGAGTAAAACTATGTTTTCATTAAAAAAAAAAAACACAGTATTTATTACTCCCTCCGTCCCTAATTTATTGTCTAGTATTCCATTTTGGAATGTCCCAAATTAATTGTCCACTTTCATAAATGGAAAAGAATAAGGAGCTTAAGTTCTATTATGCCCTTGACGTATGTGGATAAGATTAAAGGAGAAAGAAAAGGTAAGGGTAAAACTGGAAAGAAAACAGAAAGTACAATATTTTATGACATTTTCTTAAACGACATTTTCTTAAACTGTATGTTTTTTATCCGGGGACAATTAATATGGGACGGATGGAGTAATATCATTTTACCTTCTTGGCAATCGACGGATAACGGCATCATCAAGATCAAACGGTCGATTAGTGGCACCGAGTATTAAAATTCTTTGACTATCTTTAGATCTTAAACCATCCCACGCCGCCATAAACTCGTTTCGCATTCGTCTGGTAGCTTCATGCTCAAAACCTCCTCCACGGGCACCAAGTAAACTGTCAACCTATTTAACGTCCAACCGAACAGGTCAAACTAAATCGAGAATAACCGAAGTTCGAAGTGAATCACAACTAAAAGTAAGGTACTAAAAGTAGCTTATTACCTCGTCGACAAAAACAATTACGGGAGCTAATTTGCTTGCAAACGAGAAGAGTGCCTTTGTAAGCTTTTCAGCATCACCAAACCACTGAAATAAAGAAAAATAGTCAAGAACTGAAAAAGGAATATCATGTGTCTGATACAAGACAATGTGTACTCCATGCAAGGTTGCAAAAATCGGAAAATATCGCCGAGAACTCGGCGATAACTCGGTTTGGCGAGTTCTCGTTTTATAAATCGGAAAAAAGGGTCAAGGACCAATTTATCAGTCAACGACCGATTTCTCCGACTTCTTGGTCAATATCCGATTTATTGAATTTCTCGGTCAAATCATAAAAATTATCTCAAAAGTCTAATATTAATACATATATATTCAAAAATATATATATTTATATTAAAAGTCAACGAAAGTCAACAGCCGAGTTCTCCCCGAGTTCTCCGAGAACTCCTAAAAATTGTCCTGCCGAGAACGCCCCGAGTTCCGAGTTCTTTAACCTTGACTCCATGTAATCATTCAATACATAATTCGGTATCTGAAATCAGTTTCCACAAACCGAACCGGTATCGAATTTCCCAAACTGAATTATCCCAAAACTAAGAATCGAAACAGAAACTGAAACCGAATCGGTACGGTTTTCGGTTTTGGTTTTTTTGGGATTTTTGCTCATTGGTTAAAATTGTAATTATGAGATGTTTAGTTTTTGACCTTTATTACTATTTAAGAGAACTAAATGATCAAAAATAACATTTTATGTGAAAAAGGTGAAGATATCCTGCTAAAAGAAGGTAAACCTGCCTCGCGAGAAATAATAACTCAAAAAATTAAGTTTATAAAGGCATAAAAAGGTATTTATTTACTTCAAAATCATCAATAGCATTGCAGGTGGTACAAAACTGATTACTCAAAATTGATAATTTGACACATAATTATCAGATAACCACAAGTAAAACTTGATATTGAACACTGATTAATGAAGTGACTAAAAACAGTTTATTAGTTAACAACGCAGATCCAAACACTGATTTCAGAATGCATAAAGTACCTTAGATGTAAGTGTAGAACCCGTTATGCTTATAAAATTGGCTCCTGCTTCAGTAGCAAGTGCCTTTGCAAGAAGCGTTTTCCCAGTTCCAGGCGGCCCAAATAGCAATATTCCTTTGCAAGGCTGACAAACGCTACTTTCCGTTAGTTAAATTAAAAAAATATATGTAGAAATTAGAACGTTCAAATAACGGGCTACGGGAAAAAAAACAAAGTACCCGTAACAGATTTCCATGAGAGAAAAGTTCGGGTCTTTTCATTGGAAGAATGGCCAATTCATGTAACGCTGTCTTCACATCTTCAAGTGCTCCGATGTCGTCAAATTTGATGCCGATTTCACCGGGAGGAACAACTGATGAAATAAAGTTGCTCTCGTACTCGTCCTTAGCGAGGTTCTGAAAATAATCCGTGTTACGCATATGTTTTTGGTTTGCGTTAGTCACACAATATAGATGAAGATAGACTAGTCCAGTATTGGGTCAATATGTGCAGATGAGCCAGGTTGTGTTCGGCCCTAAACAGTGTTTGTCATTTCAAATAACTTTTATCTAAGCCATTTATCCCGTTTATAATAGATGACCCAAATTTACCCTTTCATAACAAAATGGGTCAAACCCCAAGGGGTGGCCTAGTGGTTGGTTGGTTGCTTGGGAATCTCCAAAGAAGACCCATGTTCAATCCTCACTAGCTACACTTTGGGGCCTTGCCGTTCAAAAAAATAATAACAAAATGGGTCAAAATTGTCAGTTCAAAACAAAAAAAAAAGGACAAACCTTAAGGTTATGTGCAGGCTTCTTGGAGATTGATTCCTGCTCCATTAGCCTCATGATTGCGACTTCAAGGCTTCACGTTGAAAAAGTTTGTAAGCTTAAATGATAAGCAAATAACTTCTAAAGCTAATTTGAAAAGATATCAGTTCTCGTATTGATTTTGTGATCACCGCATCATGAGACGGGACCAACAAATCAAGAGTGAGAAATTATAAAGAACAAGATATTAATCAAAACTATCAATACCTTTCACGAGGCAAATTCAATCTATCTGACTTGATAGAAGGAACATCACAGGTAGATAAATAATGATTTTTCGCCCATCCAACAATATTTTCAGCTTCTATAAAATTACAAGAAATATAAAAAGCTTCAGATGCAAAATTCAAATCCAAAAATCACGCTATAACCATATGTATCGCACTTATTTCTTTTACAAACAAACGGTTATTTCTCCAAGACTTGAAGTTAAACAATCAAAAATTAATACATTAGAAAATGGTAGTTAAGCTTAATAGAGCGACACCTTTATACGCGAGATATTTATATTTATAAATATATTAATAAAGTAATAACAAGAACTTACTCTTTGTTGTCAGTATCACTCCATCCGTATTTACATGCAATAGGTCCACACAAGACAGTTCATTTTCCTCAAGAACCTGAAACATACAAGTAATTTCAACTTCAACAGCTATTAAAAAAAATGCATTAATAAATTTATGGGAACTAGAAAAGGTTAAAAAATATATATATATATGTACCTTATGCAATTCATGTATATTACTCCGTGATATAACAATCCGTCTGTCTTCATCAATTTGTTTATTAAATACTCTAAGGATATCATCCTCCTGATAACCACAACATAAAAGAAAAAGTATTAAAAAGGTAATTACAAATTTTTACTACCGTTGCAACCAAATGATGATGTCAGCTTCCCGTTTACCTTTGGAGGATGCAAAGACATAACGTTGGTAAATATCTTGTAGATATCGTTGTCTTCTGACCTTCTCGTGGGCTTTAGTCCCTCGGTGAGTCGTTTTAAAGAGAGAGGCTGAAAAAGAGTAAAAGAACCGATTGCAGATCATGAATTTGATCAAAGAGAAAAAAACAACTAATAAAACGTATTCGGGGGTAAATCTGGAAGTTACCAATTTCGCAAGACGGCCTAAATTCGGAAGAATCATAGTCTGCTGACAAAAAAGATAAAATGAGAAATAAAGCAAGTTTTTTTTTACTATATGGAAGTAAGAAACAAGAGTTTCAAGAAACATGTATTATATAAGAATTGAAAAATGGGTGGGTCAGACGGGTTGTGTAACAGTCAAAATGGGCGATTTTTCAAACAGGTCAACCAGTGCAGGCAAGGACAAGGTTGACCCAACAGCACTATTTGGCCTTCATTTTTGAATTTTTTATAACATATAAATTGCAATGTAATATGAATACAGATATTATACCAATATTATATTATTTGTTAATCAAATGCAGTTGACCTTAAGTAAGTTTTGACCCATTTTGCCTATTTTGCTTTCTGGTGAGGTTTTCAACTTTTACCCAACTTAACCAGTTGCAGATACGTACAACCCATATTAACACACTATTAAGTAAAAAAGGGTCAACATTTAGGCTCTAAACACAAGCATGATGCAATTAAACTTACAAATTTCTCTTTCTCTTTTGATCCCGTAGCGACTTTGTTTTGCCCGCATATCAATACAACAGGCCCCGATATATGGTCAAACATTTCCTGAAGCCTATTAACAAATACTTTGCGGTTTGACTTTGAAACAGCTCGTGACAACCATAAAGATGAGTCCGGGAAATAAACAATAAGCGGTTGCACAGACCGCAATACCTATATAAAAAACATAACAATTATAATATGCTTTTTAGTTTTTACTTCTCAAAACTTTTATATTGAACATAATACGAGCTACAAAAATCATATATAACCTCGGATAATGCCTTCATTGCAATATAACAATCTTCAGCTTCAGTATCAAAATCACGTTCGACGCACGAAACTGCAATATGTATAATATAACTGTCACTTACCTTAACTCAAAGCTTTATTAGTTATTATAGCTCGTTTAATTTATATTTAGTTCTATTTTTTAATTTATTAGGTTATTTTTTAGAAATAAAAAAAGTTACTATGAATCCAGGTTATTTTATACTCCCTCTGTACCAGAATTACTCTCCCACTTTGACTTTTTTAAGTCTTTCTTGTATAACTTTGACTTTGAATATTTTTGTTAGTGTTATATAATATTTTAAAGTCAAAATTTAATAAGAAAGACTTTGAAAAGTCAAAGGGGACAGTTATTTTGGGACAAAGGAAGTATTTAGTTCTATTTTTTTATAAGGAAATTTTTAAAAATAAAAAAATTTACTATGAATCCAGGTTATTGATGGATTTGGAGATTGCTCATGTTTCTCATTTTCTTTTACGTCCTCAGTTCCATCTTCTGCACTATCCATGATAACTGCAACATTATCGCCACTGATCTCGTAAATCTCACCCCGTTGACCGGGGGCTAAGGGTCTGAAGACAAAAAAAAAAAGAAATTAGAACCAATATTCAAATTTATCTATTGGTGGCTACTTATAAAATCGCCAAAAATGCCACATAACAACAAACTGAAATAGCATTCATATGGTTTTCGTTTCAGTAAGAACATTCAACACACAAGTAACATAGTCAACCATTGATATATTAACAGATAGGTACCAAAGCCAACCATTAATTTTAATAGCAGATAAGTACAATAGTCGGCCGATATTAATAAATACATAAAAACTAATATAATTCACAAGATCATTATTAACTACAAAAAAACATGGCAACAATAGTATTTCTCTCATGCATCGGTACAGCTTACCAACCCACCTGCGCGAGATTACGGTATAAGCTTTTGTTGTACCATCAGATGTAGCTATCGACCCCAATTTAACCCTGTGATGCATTTAATATGTAAACAAGCACATGTTAACGTTGCTCTTGATGGGCACTCTTAAAGTCGAAGACTTTTTAACTGGTGCACATTTTCTAGCAAATGGGTCAATGTTGGTTGTGTTTATCTCAAATGGGTCAAGCAACTTGAACGGTGCCCAATGCATTATTTTATATTATAACCTCATAAATCCTTTCATTAAAAAATTTCATAACCTCCTAAACCCTAAAGCAACTTGAATAATGTGCTCATAACTACAGAGAAACATAAGCCCACACAAAGACATCAAATAAGTGAAGTTCATATTTAAAAGAAACTAATAAAGTAATTAATGCACATAACTGAGTGTGGAAACTACTAATGGAAGATCAAAGATAAAGATCATAACCTTCTATCGTCCACTTGTATAAAAGCTCCAACATACTTGACACGATCCCCTGGTTGAAATACATATATGAAAAAGATTATTAATTTACCAAAAAGATTATTAATTTACCAAAAAGGAATCAACTTTATTGATCATACACAAGAGCATGTGTTTAAAATAAATAGCTATACCTTTCTTTAATGGCTCCTTAGTTTCGTCGGAAGACTCCGTTTCTTCCTGTTTTGGTTCAGACGCAATCTCTCCCACAACAGCGATGTTCTGTCATAAGTGAAAGTGCAAAATAAGAAATAGAAAACATCACAAATATAGATTTTAATATATAATATGACAACCTAATTAACCACAATGAAACATTAAATAAGATTATTTAACTGTTAAGGATGTCAGGATATGCATACCAAGTAATTTATTAGGATCCTAACTGAACGTTTGTTTATAATATATGGGAGTATTCAGTTTTTGTTTTATATCTGTATATATCTTCTTATTAGGGCTCTAAGTCGAAATAACCAGTTTTTGGTGTGTAAGAATAAATTATGTTTCAGATCATTATGAAGTATAAAACAATCAGTTTTTGGATAACAAGCTGACAAAATTAATTAGCTTAGGACATAATTAATTAACTAATTGAGTCTTTTGACATAATTTGAGAAACTTCTATTTTTAATTCAGAAACTCTCTACCTTATTCATGAAAATGCTTGTTTCAGTCAAATCAAACTGGTAACTTTTTAGTAACCGCACTTTTTCAAGTATATGATAATTATGATAATTTGAATATGATTAATACAACTACATAAACAATCTATTACGGCCCAGTTTATCACGATTACTTTGCAAAATACACGTTCAAACTCTCCGTAAAATTAACTACATCAATGTTACTTTCAAGGTTGCAAAAATTGCTACTCGAGGAGTACTCGGTCAGGACTTTTTAGGGAGTAAATCAGCAACTCGGGGAGTAATTGGATGTTGACCAAGTTTGACTTCGACTGATTTTGACCAAGTTTTGACCAATTTTGACCGACTTTCCAAGTAATCCCGAGTTTTTTCCGACAAATCCCCATTGACCAAGAGTTGACCAAGTTTTAACTAAATACTCGGCCCAAACTTAAACCGAGTACTCGGCCCGAACTTTTAAACGAGTGCTCACCGAATACACGAGTCTGCAACCCTGATTACTTTGCAAACATATTGTTATGAAAAATAAGAAAAAACTCAAAAGTTGAGCAATCGCAAATAGAAATAAATACCTTTGCAAAATCTTCAAGATTACCAGGAACAAGCTTTTTTAAGGCTGCAGTTGCCCGAGCCTCCATATCTTCATCATCCGATTTATTTTCGTTACTGCTTGTCCAATCTTCTTCGTTACTTGCCTCGTCATCAATTTCGGATTCAGAAGTAACTTCTGATTCTCCATGTTCATCATCTGATTCGGTTTCCGAGTTATCTTCACCAAAATCCTGCAATAATTTTTACAAAAAAAAAAAAAAAAAAAAAAAAAAAAAACAAATATGAGAATCATTAGTTAGTACAAAGAATGATTGGCTAATTTTGGTAACATGTAAACGAAAAATTTGTGTGAATGAACTTACATAAGGAGCTAGAACACTACTGTCGAGAATCAATAACGGGACTTGTAAATCACGTGCAAGTGCTCTAACGAATCTCTCTCGATATAGCTCAGTGCCTGCATCATCAGTCATTCAAATAATTTATTTTATATTTTTAATGTTATATATAACTAAATAACTAATAACTAATGAATGATTATAGCAAATTTCTTTTATTTGAATTAGAACAGGTACAAATAGGTTAAACTGACCGACCAATGATTTTATCACTGTTTTATGAATATTATATATTATATATCTAGTGCAAAATATGAATATGCATACAACTTTATAGTGTTAAAATAATGATCTAGGTTCTTTCTTCCAAGAAAGTACCTTTTTAGGTTGTAAGCACTTTAATACACTATTGGGTAATTTCGGCCCATATGGGTCAGGAACTTAAGGAAGGTTCATGTGAAATATGTAGTAAATCCTTATTATGGGCCAAAACAGGTCCATATATGACTACAACAAAAACTAAACTATAAAATAACCATCTAAATATTCTATAGGAGGTTTTAAGCATACAAACACACTTTGGGTGATTTTCAACCCGTTCTACGCATTTCATTTTTAGCTGACTTTTCAAATTGTACCCAAATGGACTTGTCAGAAAGATAGGGTAATGGGTCATATCAAAACTGATCAGTCTTTAATACAAGACAAAGAGTCTGTTTTGTGGGTTGCAAGCCTCTTAAAAAACACTTTTCCCTGATTTCCACCCCGTTCGACCCATTTGACCAATCTCAATTTTAGCTAAGTATTCATCTTATCCATTTAACCCATTTAACCTAATAACCTAAATGGTTTCAATGTTTGTACCTGGTACGCTCTGAAGCAATATTCTCCCGCTTGAAGAATCAAGTCGTGACCCATATGTAGTCGTACACTTCTTGTGTTTCAAATGAGAAGCAGCACATTCAACTAACAAGTTCTTCGAATGTTGACTAAAAACAACATAAATCAAATATTTTAGAAACTTAAAACCAAAAAGTTAAGTGTGACACAAAAGAGTTTGTCTTACACTTACTCTATATAGTACGGAAACGTGTCCCACGAAACTGTTTGTTTCTCCCATGGAATAATTCTTCTTAAAAACTCGTTTTTAAACCGTTGACTTTTGGTCAAAAAAGGCGATTCCTTTCTTTTACTTTCAATAGCCAACTTCTCATTAAATAACCATTCTTTTTGATCTTGCTCGCCTAATCGAGCATGCACATCGTGTTGATTCAAATCTTTGATATTTTCGGTACCATTACTACCCGTATCGGTTTTCAACATGTCTTTTAACGGCACGTGTTTATCTTCACTTGCATTTCTTCCATCACCCTCAGAGCTATAAAATCTAAACGAGCCACTAGAATTTGCGTATGATCCCCCGAGAAATCGTGCGCCGTTAGAGCCGGAAAACTTCAAAGAATTAGACATGTATCGTCTAAAAACACTGTTTGTTTCGGTAGTAGCATGGATTAAAGATCGATAACATGTTTTTTCGCAACGATTTATACTACCTAAATGCTTGTATGGTTGAAACAAGAGATCCCATTTTTTATTCTTGTACTTTAATCTAACAGAATTCATTGGAGCCTTTCGTACTTTGTATAGATTAAACGATGGCAATAGGTTGTGTGACCCAAGTTCGCTTATTGACCAAAACTAATTCCTGAAATAGCCAAAAACAAACAACTCAAAGATTATATACCAATCTGCTATACATATACATATTAATAAGACAAGATATACATGGATAAACTGAAAAACTGAAATAACTGTTATCCAGTTATCCAGTTTTTATTCTTCTAACCTAATTCAAGTGACTTTTATTCTCATTCATAAACGTATGATATATAAGTAGAAATGGTAGCATATAATTACTTTAGTTACAGTCAAGAAGATACTAATCTTCCACTCTACAATTCACAATTACTCTACATTATTAGGGATACTGAAATATCTAACCAACAATATAAACAAAACCAGACTAAAAAACCTTCCTAGCCTTTCGTTTCAATAAAAATAAATAACACCCATTTATTAACAACAAGAAATAACTCAAATTGGCTCAATTTTAACTTCAAATCCATGCAAGAATTGATTTTTATAGAGTACAAATTACAAAACAAGTTTCCCATTAAATCATAAAAACAATTGCACCCACATAGTGTCAACTTCACATATTACAAATACAATATGTATTAAAAAAAACTAAAAATCTATAATCTTTCTTGGAATATATATTAATTAGCATGACATTGACATCCCAAAAACAAAAAAGGGGGAAAACAGCTATCATGAAATTTGATTTGAATCCAAATAAAAAAAAAAAAAAAAAAAAAAAAAAAAAAAAAAAAAAACAAACCTTTAATTCATATATGCAGTAACCTCAGGTTGGATATGAAAACGGTTATTGCTTCCTAAACAGACATGGATAGATAGATAGGATGGTGGGGCGTTTATTAAGGGGCAATGGGATCTGGGGTAAATAGGGGTGATATTAAATTTCAGAAATTGATTGATTGTGTTTGATGGTGTGTTTTTGTTTCACTAAACCTAAGGTAACATCGATTGTATGTTTTGTGTCGAACAACGAGATTAAGGTAAGGTGAGGGTGGTTGTGTTGGGTTGAGTTAGGTTATGGCGCAAGTTTTGGTGGCGGGCGAGAAACTATAGGTCATGAATGGGTATTTGGAAATGGATAGTGTCACTTTGTGTGATTTGATGTTCGGGAAATTTTGGTTTAAGGTGTGTTTGGCGCTTAGCTTATTGGGAGCTTCAGCTTACGATTTTAATAAGCTTCAAGTCATAAGCTTCGTTTCATAGATAAGAAAAGTAGAGCTTATGAAAATAATAAGCTCTGAAAAAATAAGCTACTTGTAGTAGCTTATGAAAAAAAGTAGAGCTTATGAACTGAAAAATAAGCTCCAGCTAGTTTACCAAACATTTATAAAAAATAATAAGCTCCAGCTACCAGCTTCAAAAATAAGCTCCAGCTCATAAGCTCCAGCTCCAGCTACTTTCGTCCAAACATACCCTTAGGCTAAGGTGTCATTTGCTTTATTTAATTTTTTTTATCAAATTGCATAAAAAGGTACTGTAACACATTTTCTGTTTTCGTATTTTCATGTATTTCATTAGGCTATAAAAAGATAATAATTCTGTTTTCGAAAGTTAATTAAAAAGAAGAGCGTAATTAACTTTCTTCGTTAAACGTCAACGTGATATTTTACGTCACTTCTTTTTTCTACGTCGTTCGCTTATTGTGCTAGCCCTAGTTAAACCTTTTAAATACCACCTAATTTCTAAATTGTCCCCAAATTTCCAAACTGAACCAAACCAAAATACATCCTAAATCATACGATTCGTTCTAATCCTCCCAAATCGAAACTTTAAATCTTTAAATTGGTACCAAATCGAAACCCTAAATCTTTCTGGAACTTGAACATTCTTTAAAGTTTATGTACAATAGATGTTCCTTATGGTGGAGAGGTTTCGAAAATCCGTTGAGTTATAATAGATGACACGTAGTCACGATGGAGGAAATGGATTTAAGCTCATATAAATCTAAGTCTTTCTGCACTTGTCTGAAAAAGATAACAAATTATTACAAATCCTTTGGTCTTTAGTATTGTATACCCGGTAGTCATTGATATTGGATAGTCACTATGCAAGGATATGAGATTATGCATAGGCAATCATTGATACAAACCCATGAACAACTGTAGAAGTTAATGTTTAAAATCAAGATGATGGAACCACAACATTTCAAAGATTTTATGTTTGTTTCAAATCATGTAATGAAGGTTGGATAGGTGGTTGTTGGAAGGTTATTCGTCTTGATGGTTGCTTTTTTTTAAAGGGTATTGCACAAGGTGAGTTGTTGTCAGCAGTTGGTAGAGATGCAAATAATCAAGTTTTTCATATTGCATGTGCTTTAGTAGATGTTGAGACAACTAACAATTGGTCATGGTTCATCAAGTTGCTTAAAAATGACCTTGGACTATAAAATGATAATGGGATTGCCCTGATTTCTGATCAACACAAGGTTAGTTTTATTCAACTGTTTAATCAATTGTTTATTTTATATAAGTATTACATTATATTATATTATTATTATAATAACTTATAACTTATTTATTTGATATGGGTTGATTGAGGCAGTTACTCAAATTTTACCAAACTATGAACATTAACGATGTGTCAGGCATGTGTATGCAAATTATAGTAAAAATTGGGGTGGAGTGTATTTCAAAAACTGTTTTTGGCAAGCTACAAAGTCATATACTCCTGAACAGTTTGCATATGTTATGAATAATATCAAATATGGCAATCAAGAGGCATACAAACAACCATGCAATTCGACAAGAGCATACTTTGCTACAGGGTTTGATTGTGATTCGGTTGAGAATGGGATAATTCAATGATCGTAGACTTTAGGAGTAAAGCAGTTATTCATATGCTATAAGACATACGAATGAAAGTGATGACAAGACTTGAGGAACATTAATGAACTATTGTAGAGATTGAGGGGTTTTACAATAGTAGTTATCAAGAGTTTTGTAGTGACCCGAACTTTTCCATGTTTATATATATATTAAATGAAATTGTTATTTACATGATTAAGTGTTTCCAACATGTTAAGCAATCAAACTTGTTAAGAGTTGATTAATTGAAATAGGTTTCATATAGACAATTGACCACCCAAGTTGACCGGTGATTCACGAACGTTAAAACTTGTAAAAACTATACGATGACATATATATGGTTATATATATAGTTAACATGATTTTATTATAAGTATGTATCTCATTAGGTATTTTAACAATGAGTTATATACATAAAAATGAGACTATTAATTTAAGAAACTCGAAAACGATATATATAACGATTATCGTTATAACAACGTCTTACTAGGTACATATGAATCATATTAAGATATTGATACACTTGGTTAATTATGTTAAATGATAAGTAAATATATTATTAAGTGTATTAACAATGAAATACATATGTAAAAATAAGACTACTAACTTAATGATTTCGAAACGAGACATATATGTAACGATTATCGTTGTAACGACATTTAACTGTATATATATCATACTAAGATATATTATATATCATAATATCATGATAATATAACAATTTAACATCTCATTTGTTATAATAAACAATGGGTTAACAACATTCAACAAGATCGTTAACCTAAAGGTTTCAAAACAACATTTACATGTAACGACTAACGATGACTTAACGACTCAGTTAAAATGTATATACATGTAGTGTTTTAATATGTATTCATACACTTTTGAAAGACTTCATATCAAAATACTTCTACTTAACAAAAATGCTTACAATTACATCCTCGTTCAGTTTCATCAATAATTCTACTCGTATGCACCCGTATTCGTACTCGTACAATACACAGCTTTTAGATGTATGTACTATTGGTATATACACTACAATTATCAGCTCTTAGCAGCCCATGTGAGTCACCTAACATATGTGGGAACCATCATTTGGCAACTAGCATGAAATATCTCATAAAATTACAAAAATATGAGTAATCATTCATGACTTATTTACATGAAAACAAAATTACATATCCTTTATATCTAATCCATACACCAACGACCAAAAACACCTACAAACACTTTCATTCTTCAATTTTCTTCATCTAATTAATCTCTCTCAAGTTCTATCTTCAAGTTCTAAGTTGTCTTCATAAATTCTACAAGTTCTAGTTACAAAAAAATCAAGAATACTTTCAAGTTTGCTAGCTCACTTCCAATCTTGTAAGGTGATCATCCAACCTCAAGAAATCTTTGTTTCTTATAGTAGGTTATCATTCTAATACAAGGTAATAATCATATTCAAACTTTGGTTCAATTTCTATAACTATAACAATCTTATTTCAAGTGATGATCTTACTTGAACTTGTTTTCGTGTCATGATTCTGCTTCAAGAACTTCGAGCCATCCAAGGATCCGTTGAAGCTAGATCCATTTTTCTCTTTTCCAGTAGGTTTATCCAAGGAACTTAAGATAGTAATGATGTTCATAACATCATTCGATTCATATATATAAAGCTATCTTATTCGAAGGTTTAAACTTGTAATCACTAGAACATAGTTTAGTTAATTCTAAACTTGTTCTCAAACAAAAGGTAATCCTTCTAACTTGATTTTTAAAATCAACTAAACACATGTTCTATATCTATATGATATGCTAACTTAATGATTTAAAACCTGAAAACACGAAAAACACCGTAAAACCGGATTTACGCCGTCATAGTAACACCGCGGGCTGTTTTGGGTTAGTTAATTAAAAACTATGATAAAATTTGATTTAAAAGTTGTTATTCTGAGAAAATGATTTTTATTATGAACATGAAACTATATCCAAAAATTATGGTTAAACTCAAAGTGGAAGTATGTTTTCTAAAATGGTCATCTAGACGTCGTTCTTTCGACTGAAATGACTACCTTTACAAAAATGACTTGTAACTTATTTTTCCGACTATAAACCTATACTTTTTCTGTTTAGATTCAGAAAATAGAGTTCAATATGAAACCATAGCAATTTGATTCACTCAAAACGAATTTAAAATGAAGAAGTTATGGGTAAAACAAGATTGGATAATTTTTCTCATTTTAGCTACGTGAAAATTGGTAACAAATCTATTCCAACCATAACTTAATCAACTTGTATTGTATATTATGTAATCTTGAGATACCATAGACACGTATACAATGTTTCGACCTATCATGTAGACACATCTATATATATTTCGGAACAACCATAGACACTCTATATGTGAATGTTGGAGTTAGCTATACAGGGTTGAGGTTGATTCCAAAATATATATAGTTTGAGTTGTGATCAATACTGAGATACGTATACACTGGGTCGTGGATTGATTCAAGATAATATTTATCGACTTATTTCTGTACATCTAACTGTGGACAACTAGTTGTAGGTTACTAATGAGGACAGCTGACTTAATAAACTTAAAACATCAAAATATATTAAAAGTGTTGTAAATATATTTTGAACATACTTTGATATATATGTATATATTGTTATAGGTTCGTGAATCAACCAGTGGCCAAGTCTTACTTCCCGACGAAGTAAAAATCTGTGAAAGTGAGTTATAGTCCCACTTTTAAAATCTAATATTTTTGGGATGAGAATACATGCAGGTTTTATAAATGATTTACAAAATAGACACAAGTACATGAAACTACATTCTATGGTTGAATTATCAAAATCGAATATGCCCCTTTTTATTAAGTCTGGTAATCTAAGAATTAGGGAACAGACACCCTAATTGACGCGAATCCTAAAGATAGATCTATTGGGCCTAACAAACCCCATCCAAAGTACCGGATGCTTTAGTACTTCGAAATTTATATCATATCCGAAGGGTGTCCTGGAATGATGGGGATATTCTTATACATGCATCTTGTTAATGTCGGTTACCAGGTGTTCACCATATGAATGATTTTTATCTCTATGTATGGGATGTGTATTGAAATATGAAATCTTGTGGTCTATTGTTACGATTTGATATATATAGGTTAAACCTATAACTCACCAACATTTTTGTTGACGTTTAAAGCATGTTTATTCTCAGGTGAATACTAAGAGCTTCCGCTGTTGCATACTAAAATAAGGACAAGATTTGGAGTCCATGTTTGTATGATATTGTGTAAAAACTGCATTCAAGAAACTGATTTTGATGTAACATATTTGTATTGTAAACCATTATGTAATGGTCGTGTGTAAACAGGATATTTTAGATTATCATTATTTGATAATCTACGTAAAGCTTTTTAAACCTTTATTTATGAAATAAAGGTTATGGTTTGTTTTAAAAATGAATGCAGTCTTTGAAAAACGTCTCATATAGAGGTCAAAACCTCGCAACGAAATCAATTAATATGGAACGTTTTTAATCAATAAGAACGGGACATTTCAAGTTTGAAGTGTTAGACATGAATGAAAATTTCACTGAATTTAAGGACAAATGAATACACATGTAGAGCATGGCAGTTGACTGAAGTTCCTTGTACTCATGGTGCTAGGGCCATATTTGCCCACTATAAAGAACATGAAGCATTTGTAAATGAAAGTTTAAGGAAAAGTAAGTTCGTGGCTAGCTATATGTATTTAATAATATCTATTTGGGGTGAAATATTATGACCAAAGACAAACAAAGTTCCACCATTGGCACCACTCAAAAGAATAATGCATGAAAGACCAAAGATGAAAAGAAAAATATCACCTAATGAAGATGGATCTATAATGTCAACAACGTTAAAGAAATGTTTCAAAATGTATGCAATATGGTCATAACATGAGAAGTTGTACAAGGGATCCATTGCCAATATAACTAAGGATACGAAACTGTCTTTGCTTCCTGAACATACATAAATCAATAGAAGGATGGTGGGGCGTTTATTAAGGGTAAATGGGATTTGGGGCAAAAAGCGGTGATATTAAAATTCAAAAATTGATTGATTGTGTTTGATGGTGTGTTTTGTTTTTCTAAACCTGAAGTAACATTGGTTGTATGTTTTACTCCGTACGTGTAACACCCCGTCAAAAATCCCTTTAACGGAATGTTAACTCTGGTCCCAGTGCTTGGCTTGACTTCTATGTAACAACAATATTCTACAGCGGAAGCAATTAATACCTGAGAATAAAACACGCAAAACGGATCAACAATAATGTTGAGTGAATCTACATGTTTAAAATAATGTAATGGTATCTGAAAAATAGTTATCAGAAAAATAGTTTATATCCATTGACCACGAGATTTTACAAGAACAACTCCAAGTTGCAAAACGTTTGCATAATCTATGAGCTCCTGAATACTAGCAATGACCCGAGTATAGAAACCACTATACCCGCCTTTACCTCATAAAATGTTATACACATGTTCGAGTGTATCTAATGTTCAAAGTAAATGCACCACAGTTAATATTGTAGGGTGAGGTTGTCAACCTAACGGATCCGTCCATCTAAATTGTACTTACACCGATGGTATTAAAAGTATTCAAGCTAGAGGCTTTGTAAACAAACTCAATATGCATATATAGTACTCGTGTCAATACAAAAGCATTTGATAATTTAAGTATAGCAGCGCGTATTCTCATCCCTGAAAACATATAAAAAGCGGGACTGTAGACTCACCTTTGAATAAAACTCGGATTGAAAGACAAACGACTTGTACGGTTTATAGCCGAGTAATGCAACCTAAGTATACGTATTTAGGTTGGTCATTAATTATATCTTAAACAAATGTGGTTGCATAGTATAAGTTGTCTTATTGCTCGACTCGACGCGTTTCAAAGTAAAAGTCAACATACAATCAACTAGATCATGCAAGTCAAACAAAGTCAACCGAAGTCAAACCGAAAGTCAAACTTGGTCAAAGTAGTCAACTAAAGTCAACATCAGTAGGTACATGTCAAATTTTGGTCAACATGTCAAACCTAAGTCAAACAACACGTTTTGGATCATAAATAATCATTTTCACAATTTCAGTTTATCGTTGTGCACAAAGCTCATGTACATGTAGCAAACTTAGCATATTATCTCATAGTACAAAATTCAAGTAAACATGGAAAACTCCAGATCATAAGTATACTCAAAATTGATTCAAAAAAGTCCGACCAGGGTCTCATACGATAATTAAAAGTTAGGAATCAGAAGGGGTACATTTGTAGTTTATCAAGTCAGTTTCTGACCGCGCACTGATTTCGTTTTGCCTATAACTGGAGCTAGAGACATGCAATTGACACAAGGTCAGTGGAAATGGTTCAAGGACAAGTCAAGCTAAGACATATCAAAAGTTAAGCCATTTTTGTTTTGCCAATTTGTACAGTTTATTCGTGCAAGTTGAATGTTCAGTTTTCAGCTCAATTCAGAAGTTACACAAAGTATGGCGCTAGTGTGCCCAATGCATAAGGTTTCGGAGGTTGTAATAAACTGAGCATATACCACATAACATATAAAGATTCATATTCCAGAAGCATACATGCTATTTCAATAAACTCAAACCACAGAGTATAACACAGAGAGCAAGTTGCAGATTCGATTCTAGTTTAGCTAGCCACATTCGCACGCAATTACCCGAATATCTAGATACAATTAGACTATGATATCTACATGAAAGGTGAAGTACTTTTTGTGTAATTTTCAAATATGCAAAGCTTTAATCACAAAAGTCAACACATTTTATCATACAAGGCTGTTTTCATGTAAGTGCTGTATAATTCCACTTTTACACTAAATCAAGCATATCTCTGGTTATACATAAGCAAATGACATGATATCCTAGTGTAACTTGAGTGTTTTTAAGTCATCTATCCATTTATGACCAGTTTATAAATCAATTCCATGTCCATTTTTCCAGAATTTGACATAATCACAGATTCATCATAAAAACTTCAATCAATCGTATCTTAATCATACGGAAACGAAAATACGCAAACCCAAAGCCTAAAATTATTAATTTTCTAGAGGATTTCAATTATATCATAATATTTAACATTCAATAAAGCCAAGTTTCTGTAACCACACAAATTAAATTCGGGATTAACCCTAATCACATCAAACGATCAGATTAACGCGAGTAATTAACAATAACGTATATAGATTTGAGCAATTGACAACTTACACTATCAAACTACATCAAAATCAGATTTTTAGAAATTAGGGTTCATGTGATTATACCTTTGATCAACAAATCATTTATACCATCGCGTAGAGGGTGATGTGAATTGCAATCTTCGTGTAGAGTGTTTAATCTAAAAGTCAAAAATTGATGGTGATATGGGTGTGTACAAGGTCGGCGATTGGAGGGAGAAAGAGCAGAAGAAAGTCGACTGTTTTTAGGGTGTAGGGAAATAATGCAGTCTAGGTTTTCCCTAGTTAATTATATTAAGCCCTAAATCCAATTAATCATGGACTAAAACAATTAAATGGCCTAAAATAGAAATTAAATGGGTGGGGAGGGGGTGTTCGGCCGTGGCCCACCTGGGATGGGTTCCCGGGTTCTCTTTGTCTAATACAGTGTAATCGTGGTCCTTCTCAAGTGCCGTTTAAACGTACCAAAGGCCCGAAACGCTAAATCAATCGTTAAAACGCAACCAAACGTTTAATTTATTAAAAACCCAATAAATTAAATATTTTTTTTATTAATTATTAAAATAAACCCGAGCATTTCGTTGCTCAAAAAGTAGTTATCCAAACCGTATCATTTTTATCGTATTTCTTTATCCGAAATATATATTCAAATTAATACTAACCTATATTAATTATCGTAACCCTCCAAGAATCAAGTATGTATTCAATACACATAAATACATAAAAAGTCAAATAGTTGCCGTTAAATCAACTAACAGAAAGTTAACGGAAGTGACGGAAAAAGCAGGTGTAACGTCCTCCCAATAGGGTCTGGAAGAAACGTTACTAATATCAAATAAACCAGCATATTATAATACGAGAACAATACTAAATGAGAAAATTTAACTTTATTAAGTACGCAGCGGAAAATGAAATGTCGTTACAATAATGGAAATAACGATAAAGTAATTGTTCATATGCAGAAGTAATAAATGCGATATCTCTTGATCCTAAGTCCAAGTAGCATCACATAAGTATTAGATAAGAAAGCTTGAATCAAACAGCACCTGAGATAAAACATGCTAAAGTGTCAACCAAAAAGGTTGAGTGAAGTTCATAGGTTTAATAAAAGTAGTTATCGTTGTTTTAGACCACAAGATTTAGTTTGTAACGTTGATCTCCCGCAGAATCAAAAAGTTATGCCAAAGCGTGATATTTAGACTAAACATTCAAGTTTGCCCTATGACAAGTTGTGTCTGTCCTTGTCGGTTTAATTTCATTATCAAGTAATACAAAGACTTAGTCAAATGTATCGGGGATGTTACTCCCGATAGGCCTACCCCCAATAAATAAGCATGCCGCAGCACTTAAAAATATCACTGTAGGGACTTAGTCGGACATAGCCGGGTATAGCATAGTTTTAGTAGTTGGTACTTGTGTCTAAATTGTAAATAGTAAAAGCAGCATGTGTCTCACCCCAAATAAGTTAAATAAGTTTGCTAGCAATAAAGAGCGGGGCTATGAATTCACCTTAGTAAGTAGAGAGAGTTATTCCTCGGAATAAAGAGTTGAACGAGTGAGCAGGAAAGTCAATCTATTGACATTTAAGAGTAGTTAAGTGTTTTGCCCATGTTTAAGTTTAAGTATATGTTTAAGTATAGTTTGTTTTACTAAGTTTCTATTCCTAGTAAGTTACTATTTTTATAAAGTTTCTATTTTTAGAAAGTTTCTTATTTTACTAAGTTTCTATGACTAGAGAGTTTCTACTTTTATCAGTGTTTTCCATTTTAGGATACTTGCCGTATTAGATAAGCTTCCAATCACCCCTTTCCCTTCGAATGGCTAATTTAGATCTAGGGGCTTGAGCCATAGGACCCTTTAAATCGGAAATCCAAACCCTCTGCCTAGAATCTCATAGAAACCATTCGTTAAAAAAGTTCGAAGATCTATACATCTCTAATACATATCCCAAAATGTTTTTGTGCTACAATATAAGTAGTAGGTTATAGGTGATAGTAATAGTAATAGTGTATACAAGTTAAGTACTAGTATAAGTAGTATTAGGGTTTCATTAATTAGGGTTAGTTAATTAAAGTAGTAATTAATAACTAGGGTTTAGTAATTAATGTCCTAGGGTTTCATAAATGTTTAGAGTTTAATTAATTAGGGTTTAAGAATTATAGTTTAGGTGTAATTAGGATTTAAGGTTTTAATATGTATATGTATATATAATTTGTATATATATAAAAATATTTTTTTTACATGTATATATGTATATATAAATCTAGGCGTGTTTATGTATATACTTATGAATAACAAGTTTATAATATGAATATGAATTTACAAAGATCAAAGTTTATGTAAATAGTTTAGGGTTTATATTATACCTTTGAAGATTCAAGATAATTAACAAAGAAAAGATGAACACGATGAAGATGGAAGATCAAAGCCTTGGAAATCTTGAAGAACTCCTTGAAGATTCTTGAAGAACACGAAGAACAAGCTTGAAGATCCGAATACCACAAGAGAGGGAGAGGGAGAGATTGTTTTTGAGAGAGGATTTTGGTGTGATTTGTGAATGAGAAACTAGGAGTTTATATAGTGCAAGTATTAGAGCGTTAGTCAATATAAGGATGTTCTAATTAATGATTTTATTTTGTTTTATAATTTTTAGTCAACAATAGGTGGTAATAGTTTATATATATATATATATATATATTTTTTTTAATTTTTAGTCAACATAAGGATGTAATTGTTTAAGATTCTTTAGTCTCATTATTATTACTATTATTATTTTTTTACATTTACTACATGATAAGTATTATTTTCTTTTTACTAATTCATGACTTGTATATATTTAGTTCCCAATTGTTTTATTATTTATATAAATGTCAATTTTTATTTATTACTTATAGGTTATTAGTTATAATATTACATAAATGCATAAATTTTAATTAGCAGTGAGTGTCGACTAACAGTTTATTATTTTCATCTTTTATTAACTTGTCAATTATTGCACAAAGTTAATTAATATGTTTTCTAACTCTTAATACTTAACAATTGTTGATTAAAGTTCAATCATTAAGTTTTGATTATATTGTTTGGGCATTTAATATTGGAAAAATATAGAATGGAAAAATGAGGGTCGTTATAGTACCTCCCCGTTATTGAAAACTTCGTCCCGAAGTTTTTGGGTAGTTTCCTCGTTTGCATCAGCAGTTGAGAAGAGATGGGGATATTTCCGTTTCATATGGTCTTTGCGTTCCCAGGTATATTCGGGGCCTTTACGCGAATTCCAACGGACTTTAACGATAGGTATATTGCTTTTACGCGTTTGTTTGACCTCTCCTTCCATGATTTCTATAGGTTCTTCAACGAAGTGCATTTGCTCATTAATGCGGACATCATCCAGAGGAATAATGAGTGTGTCGTCAGCAAGACACCGTTTAAGATTTGAGACATGAAACACATCATGTACTTGACTGAGTTTAGTTGGTAGTTCTAATCGATACGCCACGGGACCGACTCTTTGAGTGACTGTGAAAGGTCCAACATATCGTGGACTGAGTTTACTTCGTTTACCGAAGCGGATAACACCTTTTCAAGGGGATACTTTCAACATGGCTTTATCTCCAACTTGGTATTCGATGTCTTTTCGTTTCTTATCGGCATAGCTTTTCTGTCGGCTACGGGCAGTTTCTAAATGTTGCTTAATTTGAACGATCTTTTTGGTAGTTTCGTGAATAATTTCAGGACCGGTTAAATGTCTGTCCTCAAGTTCATCCCAACACAAAGGGGATCTACACTTTCGTCCATATAAAGCTTCAAAAGGTGCATCCTTAATGCTGGAGTAATAACTGTTATTATAAGAAAATTCAACCAAAGGTAGATGTCTATCTCATCCTTTGCCGAAATCGATTGTACAAGCATGTAGCATATCCTCCATAGTTTGAATGGTTCGTTCACTTTGACCATCAGTTTGCGGTTGTACTCATGTCGAGTTGAGTTCCAAGAGCAGATTGTAAAGTTTTCCAAAATCTAGACACAAATCGACTATCGCAATCAGAAATAATCGAGATAGGAACACCATGACGTGAGATGATTTCTTTAATATAAAGCTGTGCTAATCTCTCCATCTTGTCAGTTTCCTTGATCGGTATGAAATGTGCAGATTTAGTAAGACGATCAACTACGACCCAAATAGTATCTTTACCGTTCGAAGTCTTGGGTAACTTAGTAACGAAGTCCATAGTGATACATTCCCACTTCCACTGCGGAATGTCGGGTTGTGTCAACAGACCAGAAGACTTTTGATGTTCGGCCTTGACTTTCAAACAAGTGAGACACTTACTAACATAAGTAGCAATGTCGGCTTTAATGTTAGGCCACCAGTAGAATTCCTTCACATCGTGATACATCTTACTGAAACCGGGATGAATAGAATATCTTTTCTTATGTGCTTCATCCAAGACTAGTTCACGGAGATTACCGAAGCGAGGAACCCAAATTCTATTGCCAAAGTACCGTGTACCATTAGCTTTCACTTGAAGTTGGTTCTCAAAACCAATAGGTCCTTCACCTTCGATAAGTGTCGGTTTAATAGCTTCCAATTGAGCTTCACAGATTCGTGAAATAAGATTCGATTTGATTTTTAGGTTTAAAGCACGAACACATTTAACATCGTCTTTTCGACTAAGGGCATCGGCAAATACATTCGCCTTGCCAGGATGATATTTTAGCTCACAATGATAATCGTTCAATGTGTCGAGCCATCGGCTTTGCCTCGTATTCAGCTGTTTTTGATCAAAGATGTGTCGAAGACTTTTATGGTCAGTGTACACCGTAAACTGGGTACCATATAGATAATGTCTCCATATCTTTAATGCAAATACCACGACACCTAACTCAAGGTCATGTGTGGTATAGTTTACTTCATGTTTCTTCAACTGTCTAGATGTATAGGCGATAACCTTCTCTCGTTGCATTAAAACACAACCAAAGCCATGCTTTGAGGCATCGCAGTAAACAACAAAGTCGTCAATACCTTCAGGTAAAGAAAGAATCGGGGCTGTGGTCAATTTCTCCTTCAGAATCTTAAATGCAGATTCCTGTTCGTCGGACCACTCAAATTTCTTCGCCTTTTTGAGTTAAGTTTGTAAGGGGTTTAGCAAGGAGGGAAAAATCTTTTATGAATCTTCGATAATAACCGGCAAGTCCCAAAAATTGACGAATATGCTTCGCAGTCTTTGGTATCTCCCAATTCTGAATAGCAGTAATCTTAGCCGGATCGACATGTATTCCATTTCTATCAACAACATGTCCGAGGAATTGTACGGTTTTGAGCCAAAACTCGCACTTAGAAAATTTAGCATAAAGTTGTTCCTTTCGTAAGAGTTCAATAATCATGCGTAAATGTTGCTCATGCTCTTTCTCACTCTTCGAATAGATCAAGATGTCGTCAATGAATACGATGACATATTTGTCAAGATACGGTTTACAAACACGATTCATGAGATCCATGAATACGGCAGGAGCATTAGTTAAACCAAAAGGCATGACACAGAATTCATAGTGCCCATAACGAGTGCAAAAAGCAGTCTTAGGAATATCGGATTCCTTGACTTTAAGTTGGTGATAACCGGATCTTAAAACAATCTTTGAATAAACACTTGACCCTTGAAGTTGGTCAAATAGATCATCAATACGCGGCAACAGATAACGGTTCTTAATAGTATGCTTGTTAAGTTCGTGGTAATCAATGCACATCCTTAACGTACCATCCTTCTTTTTAACAAACAGAATAGGAGCTCCCCATGGGGACGAGCTTGGACGAATGAAACCTTTATCCAATAGTTCTTGGAGTTGGTTGGATAATTCCTTCATTTCGGAAGGTGCTAAACGGTATGGTGCTTTAGCAACAGGAGCAGCACCTGGAGCTAAATCAATTTGGAATTCAACTTGTCGAGGAGGTGGAAGGCCAGGAAGATCTTCGGGAAACACATCAGGAAAGTCTTTAACCACTGGTACGTCTTCAATTCGCTTCTCTTTCGATTCAATCAGCTTAACATGGGCTAGAATAGCTGGATAACCTTTCATAAGGTATTTGCGGGTTTTTAATACATGAGATAATATTGAGATTGGAACCACTCTTTTCACCTTGGATAATAAGAGTCTCTCCATTTCCCAGTGGAACATGAACGGTTTTATTGTAACACATGATTGCAGCTCTTAATGGACGTAACCAATCCATTCCAACTACGACATCGAAACTTCCTAGCTCGACTGGCAAAAGGTCTATCTTAAATTCTTTGTTGGCTAAGATTAGGTTGCAGTTTTTATAGATTTTATCGACTTTCATGATCTTTCCATTGGCTACTTCTACTAATCGTTTAGTTTCTAAGGGTTGAGGCTTTTCAGTAAATAGGGTACAAAATTCATTAGATACGTAACTTCTGTCGGCACCAGTATCGAATAAAATAGTTGCATAACAATTATTGACAAGATGCGTACCCGTGATGACCTCATCCTCATCCCGAGCTTCAGCAGCAGTAATAATAAACGCACGACCCTTCGCAGCAGTAGTATTCGCTCCAGTAGCGGGATTATCCTTCTTCTTAGGACAGTTCGGACTAATGTGTACCTTCTCTCCACAAGTATAGCATGTTGGAGGAGCGTTGGCCGGAACAATAGCCTTATCCTTCGGAGGAACCTTACACGTCTTAGCAACGTGTCCCACTTTCTTACATAACGCACAAATCGCAGTACACTTCCCCGGGTGATGCCTCTCAAAACGAATACAGAAAGGATAAGTACCCTTATAATTCGACCTTGTACCATCCGCAGGCTTTTTATTATCATTTTGAGCCGAACCTTGAGATGGCTCAAACTTCCTCTTACCATCATTACCCTTGGTTTCAACTTGCTTATTGGCTGACGCCCTTCTTCTCTTGGCTAACATGAGATTTTGTGCCATGAGAATCACAGCATCCAAAGTAACCTTCTCAGCAGCAATAACATTCCCTTGAACATCCTCAGGAAGACCTTCAATATACCGCTCAATTCTTCTAGCTTTAGTAGGAAACATTTCAGGACATAGAGTAGAAAGCTCCAGATAACGATTGGTATAGTTCTCAATGTTAGTACCCTTGACCTTGAGTTCCCAGAATTCAGCTTCAAGTTTCTGAACTTGACTTCGAGGACAGAATTTATTGACCATCATGCTTTTGAGTTCGTCCCATGGAATTGCATTAGCATTATCAATTCCTACGGACTTGGCATGAGCAGTCCACCAAGTTAAAGCATTGCCACCCAATGAGCTAGTGGCATACTTTACTCGATCGTTATTACCACAGTTGCAAATACGGAAAATAGATTCCATCTTCTCGAACCAACGGACTAGTTCGACAGCTTCTTCAGTCCCCTTAAATGCAGGAGGATGACAGTTTGAAAAATCCTTGTAGGAACAAGGTTTCAGTTGTGGATTAGCATGATTAGCTTGGGCGTTGCCTTGGGCGGCAGCGAGTAACTGTTGGAATTGCTCAGTAGTTAACACAACGTTGTTAACGGTAGGTGCAGTTGAACGAACCATGATGTCACTACATAAAAGTGAATATATGTTTGATAAGTTTAACAAGTTATAAGTTTGGGCAATCACAAGTATGAATAAACTAAAGTATTGATATCGCATGATATTAATAAAACACTTTATATTATTAGAACGAGGCATTAAATAAGCCTTTATTACACGATTTGGAAATAGAAATAGTTTAAGGCATAGCCTTTACATAGACAAGGAATTAGAAAAATAATCTAGGAAATATTAAGATTGAAGAAATCTTCATATTTCTTCTTCTCATCCTCCACCTTCCTCATAAACTCCTCAACTTTCTCGTTTTTCGCCTTTTGTTTCTCATAGAGATACTCGAGGTTGTCATAAAGTTTGGTAACATGACTGTTGACGGCATTGGTGTTGTACTCTCTTAGGGCAAGCTGTTCGTCGACTCGATTTTTCTCCATTTTCATTCGGACATCAACATCCTCCTTGAGGTAAGCAAGTGATTGCTTCCCCCAGCTAGTGTTGCGTTCTTCCTTGCACTTTAGCATCAGCAACTCCTTTCTTAGCTCGACGATTTCTTTCATAAGTTTCTCCATTCGAAGCTCCATTCTCGCCACATGGCAAAGCAGACCTCCAATGTTTCTCTCGGTATCTTTTCATAAGCTCATGATTTCATACTTAGGACCATCATAAAAAGGATATCGGGCTCTCTTTCTTGACGGACCAGCTTCTTCATGACGTTTTCCTTTATCCTCGATTCTTAGAGTTGGGTAGTATTGAGGAGACCTTTGTGAATCTCGAATAGTGTTTGGGCTATAATTTAGCGGTGGTGAGGCAGGACCATAAAGAGGACTTTGAACTGATCTTGAGGATGAAGAGTGTCCAACACCTACTTTGGTGGTAGGGTTGAAGCGAGCCATTTTTTCAGAAGGCTTGGAGAGAGTTGCTTGGTTTGGTTTGTTAATACTTGAGCTTGACATCCTATCATTAGGAAAGAGACTTTGATTAGAATCTTTAAGTCAAGTTTAGTAGAGCATAAGTGTTAAGATTATAAGGTAATCCTAAGTGCTTTAAGTCTAAGGCAGGAAAGGTTATAGTTTCCTAGATTGCTAAGGCACCCTAGCTAGCAAGTAAGGCACACATAAAAATGCAATCCTGGTTCTCTATAACAGCCTGGTTATGCTCTGATACCAATCTGTAACGTCCTCCCAATAGGGTCTGGAAGAAACGTTACTAATATCAAATAAACCAACATATTATAATACGAGAACAATACTAAATGAGAAAATTTAACTTTATTGAGTACGCAGCGGAAAATGAAATGTCGTTACAATAATGGAAATAATGATAAAGTAATTGTTCATATGCAGAAGTAATAAATGCGATATCTCTTGATCCTAAGTCCAAGTAGCATCACATAAGTAGTAGATAAGAAAGCTTGAATCAAACAGCACCTGAGACAAAACATGCTAAAGTGTCAACCAAAAAGGTTGAGTGAAGTTCATAGGTTTAATAAAAGTAGTTATCGTTGTTTTAGACCACAAGATTTAGTTTGTAACGTTGATCTCCCGCAGGATCAAAATGTTATGCCAAAGCGTGATATTTAGACTAAACGTTCAAGTTTGCCCCATGACAAGTTGTGTCTGTCCTTGTCGGTTTAATTTCATTATCAAGTAATACAAAGACTTAGTCAAATGTATCGGGGACGTTACTCCCGATAGGCCCACCCCCAATAAATAAGCATGCCGCAGCACTTAAAAATATCACTGTAGGGACTTAGTCGGACATAGCCGGGTATAGCATAGTTTTAGCAGTTGGTACTTGTGTCTAAATTGTAAATAGTAAAAGCAGCATGTGTCTCACCCCAAATAAGTTAAATAAGTTTGCTAGCAATAAAGAGTGGAGCTATGAATTCACCTTAGTAAGTAGAGAGAGAGTTATTCCTCGGAATAAAGAGTTGAATGAGTGAGCAGGAAAGTCAACCTATTGACATTTAAGAGTATTTAAGTGTTTTGCCCATGTTTAAGTTTAAGTATGTATTTAAGTATAGTTTGTTTTACTAAGTTTCTATTCCTAGTAAGTTACTATTTTTATAAAGTTTCTATTTTTAGAAAGTTTCTTATTTTACTAAGTTTCTATGACTAGAGAGTTTCTACTTTTATCAGTGTTTTCCATTTTAGGATACTTGCCGTATTAGATAAGCTTCCAATCACCCCTTTCCCTTCGAATGGCTAATTTAGATCTAGGGGCTTGAGCCATAGGACCCTTTAAATCGGAAATCCAAACCCTCTGCCTAGAATCTCATAGAAATCATTCGTCAAAAAAGTTCGAAGATCTATACATCTCTAATACATATCCCAAAATGTTTTTGTGCTACAATATAAGTAGTAGGTTACAGGTGCTAGTAATAGTAATAGTGTATACATGTTAAGTACTAGTATAAGTAGTATTAGGGTTTCATTAATTAGGGTTAGTTAATTAAAATAGTAATTAATAACTAGGGTTTAGTAATTAATGTCCCAGGGTTTCATAAATGTTTAGAGTTTAATTAATTAGGGTTTAAGAATTATAGTTTAGGTGTAATTAGGATTTAAGGTTTTAATATGTATATGTATATATAATTTGTATATATATGTGTATATATAAAAATATATTTTTTTTACATGTATATATGTATATATAAATCTAGGCGTGTTTATGTATATACTTATGAATAACAAGTTTATAATATAAATATGAATTTACAAAGATCAAAGTTTATGTAAATAGTATAGGGTTTATGTTATACCTTTGAAGATTCAAGATAATTAACAAAGAAAAGATGAACACGATGAAGATGGAAGATCAAAGCCTTGGAAATCTTGAAGAACTCCTTGAAGATTCTTGAAGAACACGAAGAACAAGCTTGAAGATCTGAATACCACAAGAGAGGGAGAGGGAGAGATTGTTTTTGAGAGAGGATTTTGGTGTGTTTGGTGTGTTAGTCAACATAAGGATGTTCTAATTAATGATTTTATTTTGTTTTATAATTTTTAGTCAACAATAGGTGGCACTAGTTTATATATATATTTTATTTTAATTTTTAGTCAACATAAGGATGTAATTGTTTAAGATTCTTTAGTCTCATTATTATTACTATTATTACTATTATTTTTTTTTACATTTACTACATGATAAGTATTATTTTCTTTTTACTAATTCATGACTTGTATATATTTAGTTCCCAATTGTTTTATTATTTATATAAATGTCAATTTTTATTTATTACTTATAGGTTATTAGTTATAATATTACATAAATGCATAAATTTTAATTATCAGTGAGTGTCGACTAACAGTTTATTATTTTCATCTTTTATTAACTTGTCAATTATTGCACAAAGTTAATTAATATGTTTTCTAACTCTTAATACTTAACAATTGTTGATTAAAGTTCAATAATTAAGTTTTGATTATATTGTTTGGGCATTTAATAATGGAAAAATATAGAATAGAAAAATGAGGGTCGTTATAGCAGGGTTGTTACATTACCCACCTGTTATTGAAAATTTCGTCCCGAAATTTTAGTGAACGTTCGTTGAAGTAGTTTCCTCCAGAAACAGTTGCGGGTACTTTTGTCTCAATTGATCTTCACGCTCCCACGTAAACTCTGGTCCTCTTCTCGCGTTCCACCGAATCTTAACGATGGGAATTCTGCTTTGCTTCAACTGTTTGACCTCACAACCCAAGACTTCGACAGGTTCTTCAATGAAATGTAGTGTGTCGCCGATACACAGTTCCTCCAAAGGAATAATCAAATTCTCATCGGCTATGCACTTCTTCAGGTTGGATACATGAAAAACGTCGTGTATACCACTGAGTGTTTGTGGTAGCTCCAATCTGTAAGCCACCGGTCCAACCCTTTCAGTTATCTCGAACGGTCCAACATATCGAGGGCTCAGTTTACCGCATTTCCCGGACCGTATAACACCCTTCCCAGGTGATACTTTAAGCATGACTTTGTCACCAACTTGGAATTCTATGTCCTTCCATCTAATATCGGCGTAACTCTTTTGACGACTCCGAGCCATTCTCAATCGTTCCTGAATCTGTAGGACTTTCTTCGTTGTCTCCTGAATAACCTCAGGACCTGTCAACTGACTATTCCCCAACTCGCTCCAACATACGGGAGATCTACACTTCCTTCCGTACAACGCTTTGAAAGGTGTAGCTTTAATGCTCGCATGGTAGCTGTTATTGTATGAGAACTCAGCTAGTGGTAAGTACTTATCCCATCCGTTTCCAAAATCAATGACACATGCTCGCAACATGTCCGCAAAAGTCTGAATAGTTCATTCGCTTTGGCCATCTGTCTGGGGTGATATACTGTACTCGTATCTAAACGGGTCCCCATTGCTTTCTGCAATGACTGCCAAAACCTGGAAGTGAATCTGCTGTCGCGATCGGATATAATAGATATAGGCACTCCATGCCTAGAGACGACTTCCTTAATGTAGATCTGAGTCAACTTCTCCATTTTATCAGTTTCTCTTATCGGTAAGAAGTGTGCAGACTTTGTGAGACGATCCACGATAACCCAAATAATATCGTAACTGTAGTTTCTCGTTCATATCGATTATAAACGTCACATACTTATTGGTGTCATTGCGAGGTATTGACCTCTATATGTGACATTTTTCAAAATCTGCATTCGTTTTTATAATACAAATCATAACCTTTATCATAATCAAAGGTTCAAATAGCATAATAATGATTACCGTTTAGCGATAATCTTAGTTTTAAAAACTTTACATTTGATAATAACAATACGATTTCCAACATATTTCACATTACAAATCTTCCGATATGCAGTTTTATTTTTGACACAAATATGCATACTCCAAATCCTGCTTAAATTTGGCATAATGCAGCGGAAGCTTTTATTTATCACCTGAGAATAAACATGCTTAAAACGTCAACATAAAGTTGGTGAGATATAGGTTTAATGCTAGCAGCATTATAAATATAGACCACAAGATTTAATATACATAAACGTTTTAATAAAAATATTCTAAGTGGTTGAGCACTTGATAACCATACTTAACATTTAATCAACGTCGCATATTCCCTTTATTATGAAATCTCACTGCACCGTACCAAGTGTAGTCACCGAAACAAAGTACTGTGCAACCGTTGAATACTGGTCGTCCAGTCTGGTTGGGGTTGTCAGGCCCGATAGATCTATCAACAGGATTCGCGTTTACAATACCGCATGTAAATAGTAGTTACCAAGTTACAGGGAAGTATGCCAGTGGTACAACTCAACGTAGAATATATATTTTTAATCACTTGTGTCCATAACGTAAATCATAAAATGCATGTATTCTCATCCCGAAATATTTAGAGTTTAAAAATGGGACTATATACTCACTTTTACCTTGAAGATATATAACACGACCAGGTCTCCGATAGATATCACGAACCTAACCATATATAATATATCAACATATTTTCTTTTTCCAATAATCATTACATGTATACTTATAATACTTTTAATATCTAGTAGTCCGTAGTTAGCAGACCGATGTTAGTGGTCCACAATTAGTTGCTCAATAAAATAAATAAAGACCCCATCGTATTCTTATTGATCGGAATTAATCTCGACCCATGGTACCGTGTTGTCAAATGACGTATTGTGTACATGGTGTCTTATGATTTAAAATCGTGACCCAAAGTACTGTATTGTCAAATGACGTATTGTGTACAATCATGAGGTCTTATAATTAATCTTCTCGTGTTGTTTACGGGTGGTCCTGAAATATATAAAATCAAATCATAAGTAAATATATATAAAGTATCATACTTATTAGCAAATATATGATTAGTTTGGTTTTACTCCAAATAATTTCGTAGCTGAACTAGCTTCGGATACCAAATTTTGTTTTAGCCATAGTTTCTTCAATACAACTCCATTTTTGTTGGTTCAACTTGTCACTTCCTTGGATCGAGCCATTATTTATGAATATGAACTGTAAATACCTTAGTTTGCATTCGAAATCACAGGTTATAGGTCAAACTTGGGTGAATCTTATGAAAGTGATCATTTCCGTCATAAAAACAACATCTAGATGATCATTTTTATAAAAATACTTACACTTTGAGTTATACCATGAGATTTTTATATATTAACATATTCATAAGAAATATCATTTTTCCAGAATATAAACTTCCAATTCAAAGTTTAAGATGGTTTTTAATTATCCAACCCAAAACAGCCCCCGGTTGCACTCCGACGACGTAGACTCAGTTTTAAGGTGTTCTTTGTAAAATCAAGTTGTATCTTGTTAAGTTAGCATATCATTATGATATATTACAGGTCTTAAAGTGTTTTAAAAGTCAAGTTAGAAGGATCTATTTAGTTTGCGAACAAGTTTGAAATCATTCAAACTATGTTCTTGTTGTTATAATTCGTATATTCGTAGTAAGATAGTTATAATTGAACAAGATGATGAACAAAGGTTATACCTCAAGTATGATGAAGAAAGTTACTGAATAAACAAGATATGAACTTGTTCTTGATGACTTAGAAGATTAAGAAGTGAAATCATGAAAAGAAACAAAGGTTATAAGTAAGTTTATATCTTGATTTAAGATAATTAACTTACATAAATTGAATCAAAGTTTAAACATAGTTTTACCTTGATTATGAAGCTAGAAACTTATGAAAACCTTGAAGAACACTTGAAGGTTGAAGATAAGAGAGTTTAGAAGATAATCTAGCTTTAAAGAAAGTTGATATGAAAGTGTATGTATGTGTATGTAGGCGTGATATATGCATGTATATATAAGGATTTTATGTTTTGATTTCTAGCTCATAAGTCTTCCTAGATGTTAACACTTGATCCCACATGTTGTTGACTAACAAAGGCTGCTATGAGCAGATAATTGAGGTCTAATAATTGGTATTTATCAATAGTAAATACATCTAGAAGCTGCGTACAATACGGGTACATATACCCTAGGTATACGTGTAGAAATCTTGAGGAAACGGAACGAGAATCCAAATATAACTATCTTTTGTGAATATACTTATATTGTTTTATATATTTAAGCCCTTTAAAAGTGATTAAATACGTATTTATACGATACTTGTATAAGCATTATAGGTAATAGGTATATATGTCCAAGAACGTTACATATAGTTACCGTTTTGAAAACTTAAGTTAGTAGTCTCAAAGTATACTTATAACTCATTGTTATTAGTACACAATGATATGTTAAACCATCCTTAGATCATGTTAAATATGTATAAATATGTATATGTACACAATCGTATAATTATCGTATGTTATATAGTTCGTGATATCATCGGTCAAATTGGACGGTCAAACGTTGTGTAAAACTCTTTTCAAAAACACAAGACTCAACAATTTGGATTGTTTATCATGTTGGTAGTGTTTAATTTATGTAAATATTAATCTCATATGTATAAAATGATCGAAAAAATCTGGGTCGTTACAGTAACTTCCCACTGTTCTCAGCAGTTTCGTGATGAAGTCCATGGTAATAACTTCCCACTTCCAATGGGGAATCTCTGGTTGAGTTAATAACTCTGATGGCTTCTGATATTCAGCCTTGACCTTAGCGCAAGTCAAGCACTTACCTACATAGATAGCAATATCATCCTTCAAATTTGGCCACCAATAAAATGCCTTCAAATCTTGATACATTTTATCTGATCCCGGATGAATTGAGTACCTTGACTTGTGTGCTTCCTCCAACACTAGTTCTCTCAATCCACCAAACTTTGGTGCCCAGATTCGATTAGAAAAGTACCGTGTTTCATCCTCCTTGATGTCAAATTTCTTATCCATTCCTCTGAGAAATTCAACATCGACATTTTCTTGTTTCACGGCCTCTCGTTGTGCTTCGCGGATCTGTGATGTGAGATTTGTATGGACAACTATGTTAAGAGCTTTAACCCTAAGGGGTTTCTCTCGCTCCTTTATGCTTAAAGCATCTGGCACAACATTCGTTTTGCCCGTATGGTATTGAAGTTCGCAGTTATAATCGTTAAGTAGTTTCATCCAACGTCGTTGTCTCATGTTAAGCTGTTTCTAATCAAATATGTGCTGTAAACTCTTATGGTTGGTGAAGATAGTAAACTTGGTTCCATACAGGTAGTGTCTCCATATTTTAAGTGCAAAGGCAACAGCTCCTAATTCAAGGTCGTGCGTATGTAGTTCAGCTCATGAATCTTTAACTGACGTGATCCATAAGCAATAACTTTATTTCATTGCATAAGCACGCAACCCATTCCTTGTCGTGAGACATCACAATAAACAACAAAATCTTCACTTCCCTAGGGTAGAGACAATATCGGTGCAGCTGTTAGCTTCTCCTTCAACAACTGAAATGCAGTTTCTTGCGGTTCTGACCACTCATACTTCTTGCCCTTATGAGTCAACGCGGTTAATGGTTGGGCAATCTTAGAGAATCCTTCAACGAATCTCCTGTAGTAACCAACCAGACCCAAAAATTTTCGGATCTGAGTTGGCGTCTTTGGAGTTTCCCGATTCTTAACCGACTCAATCTTTGCTGGATCAACTTGTATTCCATTGGCCCCTACAACATGGCCAATAAATTGTACCTCTGGTAACCAAAAGTCACACTTAGAGAACTTTGCATACAACTGCTCTTTTCTAAGCATGGTCAATATCGTTCGTAGATGCTGTTCGTGCTCTTCCTTGTTCTTGGAGTACACCAATATATCATTAATAAACACAATGATAAATTTATCTAGGTATGGCTTACACACACGGTTCATGAGGTCCATGAACACTGCTGGTGTGTTCGTCAAACCAACTAGCATCACTGTAAACTCATAATGTCCATAGCGTGTTCTAAACGCCGCTTTTGGGACATCAGCTTCTTTGACTCTCAATTGGTGATACCCGGATCTCAAATCAATCTTCAAATAACAACTAGATCCCTGCAACTAATCGAATAAGTCATCAATCCTTGGTAGCGGATACCGATTCTTGATTGTCAACTTGTTCAATTCTCTGTAGTCGATACACAATCTCATCGATCCATCCTTCTTTTTAACAAACAAGACCGGAGCTCGAACTATGAACTCCTCGATCATAAAGTTCACCTGGTTGTCCAGACACGGATCAAAGTATTACAACCCCGATGTTCTTCACCATGGGGAGTTCTTATTTAATGTGAGCACCTTGCTCCTCAGCTTGACATTCATAGCTTACAACTTTTATAGCTCTGGGGGTAAGGTCTAAACGGTGCGTGTGCCACTGGGGCTGATCCTGGCACTAGATCAATCTAAAATTCGTCTCTCGGTGAGGTGGAAGACCAGGTACTCCTCTAGGAGGATCTTAAGGAAAAATTTCTAGCGGTTAGGATATCTCCAGGTCCCTTAAATGTTGATTCAATTTTACTCACATGTGCCCAAATTGCGAGACATTCTCATCTCAGGTACTTCTGGACCTTCGAGTAATTAGTGTAACATGACGGTGTACTGATCTCCTCTCCGTACACCATTATTATCGGTGAAAGGAATTCGAATAGCCTTCTGGTCGGGGCTGCCTCGATTGTATCATCAGATAGCGGTTTGTTTCAACCACGAGGTTAAAACTTCCCAGTTTAATAGTTCTATAGAGTAAACGTTGTCTAAGGAAGGTATAAGATTATAAACGTTGCGACTAAATTCTCTAGCGTTAAAGCTTCTATCAGCACCGGTGTTGACAGTATATAAAAACATTTTGATTGATGAGTGAGAACAATTTCGTGACAAATTTTATGGAAAATGAAAATGAACAAGGTGTAATGGCAACTCAAACAAAATCTGATAGTTAATCGAAAAGGGTTGGTACAAACTTCCAAGCGTATGTGCCTCGCGGGAAAACATATGAAGTGTAGTTCGCATCGATGTGTTCAAAGCCGGTCGGTAATGTTTTAAGGTATAAGGAAAATGATTGCTGCTTAAGGAAAGCACATTAGAACATAAATAGAAGGGATATGGTAATAAGTAGTACTTGCTAGTAGCAATGAGTGGGGGTGTTAGCGATAAGTAGCGATAGGTTGTGATGAGCAGTGATGAGAGTAGTGACGGGTAAGTTATTAGATAGCATGCTCGCGTCATAAGTATATACACGTATATTCTAATGCACCCAATAAGGCATAATGGTCATCAGTCGGTAGGCTCATGTTGGAAAACAAAATCATGAACGGCGAGTGGCTGAATGATAGGTAAGTTGGAAATCAAGTGGGCAATAACTACTACGTATTGTGCGGGATGTTACCAAGAAATCCTCCTCTAAAGACGTATCATAATTGAGTTGTGATGCACAGTAGTGGGTAGTAAAGCGTGGAGGTATTAGTGGTGACGAGTAGTACTTAGTAATGGTAAGTAGTAATGAGTAGTATTGAGTAGTAGCAAGTAGCAAGGGGTAGCAGTTATGTAGTATTTAGTAATGACAAGTAGTAAGAGGTAGTGATCAGTCGTGACTCGTGACTAGTAGTGAGAGGCGGCGTTGCGTAGTAGTTAGCAGTAATATACAGTACTGAGTAGCGGTATGAGATGACGAGTGTGTTCAAGTGGTGTCCTTGTAGTGTCTAGTAGTGATCGGTGGTGACAGACAGTGTCAAGCAGTGACGAGTTGTGTCATGATTACAAGTTACTCACAAGTTATTTTAACAATTAGTTTGCACATTGTATGTTTCTTCTCACATTTGGGATTACACGGTTTGTTTTCTAAACGTTGTTTATCCAAGTAAAATACTTGACTCGGTCCCAATTCCTTATTTTGAAATGTCGGAACTTCTATATGAGTTACCGTAATGTAATCCCGGTCATTACATTACGCTATCTCACATTTTCATTCAACATCACTCCATATGTGCAAGATAGCGTAGTCAGCTTAATTCATTTAAGTCTCGCGTCGTGTGTACGTATGCGATTTGTGATACAATATTTAGTCTAAGTCCGTATCGTATTGGTATAAGGTGTATATGTTTGTGATGTGATTTGTAGCCCTACATGTAGCATGATGTCACAAACAGTGCAAGTATGATGCATAAAAGTCGTCTAAGACACACGGCTATAGACTAGACTTCACTAATGCGCCCTACGGTTAGACACACTAATGTATCCTAGTTCCCTATAGCCAAAGCTCTGATACCATATGTAACACCCCGTCAAAAATCCCTTTAAAAAAATGTTAACTCTGGTCCCAGTGCTTGGCTTGACTTCTATGTAACAGCAATATTCTACAGCGGAAGCAATTAATACCTGAGAATAAAATACGCAAAACGGATCAACAATAATGTTGAGTGAATCTACAGGTTTAAAATAATGTAACGGTATCTGAAAAACGGTTATCAGAAAAATAGTTTATATCCATTGACCACGAGATTTTACAAGAACAACTCCAAGTTGCAAAACGTTTGCATAATCTATGAGCACCTGAATACTAGCAATGACCCGAGTATAGAAACCACTATACCCGCCTTTACCTCATAAAATGTTATACACTTGTTCGAGTGTATCTAATGTTCAAAGTAAATGTATAACAACCCTCAAATTTTCATACTTGAAATGACTCTTTTACCCCTAGAGTTTTTCGATGCTTATTATTATTGAAATTAATAAGTAATTATTCTACTTTAACACAACATTGACCAAATATTTATTTTTAGTCGACACTTTTTTTTAAAGTTTATATTATTCATACAATATACTTTAGTTAATATTACAAGTATTGAAATTAATGTGTGACTACGTGTTTGTACATTTCTACGTATAACAGTTCTATTCCGGTGAATTCTCGATTTTTAAACCAACAATTAGACTTTCGTGATTTTCGAATCCGAATTATTTTATATGACATTTCTATGTCATATGAAGTTATAAAATATTTCTATATTTTATTTTTCGCGGGTGCATGTTCTTCCGTATTTTTAATCGCGAAATGTTATTATTTTCTCGAATCGCGTTCGTATAATCGTTCAGGCCAAATTATAAAATCTAATTTTTAGGAGTGGACCCATCTTAGCCCATTTCAGCCGAAACCAAATCCATGACCCAAGATCTTTACCACTTTTCTTTATTTAGCCCATGTACAAATTCAAATATCTAGCTAATATCATTATTAAGGAATAAGATTATAAAAAGAAAAAAAAAATACATAAATACTACTCCTAATTTTGGACGACCCTTTTCAAAGGGATAAGTCCATATCAAATCAAATCAAATTTTGTGATAAAGTAAATTTATGTATGAATTTGTTTAAAAAAATATATATGTATATATTATTATTACCCCCTAATACTCGGTCGTTCCACCCCATGACCAACTTTACTTTCACTTTATTTAATTTATTTTACTAGCTATCCCCTTAATTAATTTAATGTGTATATATCAAACATTGATAGTTTTTTTAAAATATTTTTTTTTGAAAATATTATTCTTATTGAAATAGTCGGCCGATTTTGTGGGGATCTTCCCAAAATTTCCTTTGACTTTGATATATACCTATTAGTTGGTTTTACTGAAAGGACCCGTTCATATACATTATAAACGATTCACAATAGTTGATTACATTGCGAGGTATTTGACCTCTATATGATACATTTTACAAACATTGCATTCATTTTTAAAAGACAAACTTTCTTTACATCGAAAATTAACAGGCATGCATACCATTTCATAATATCCACTATCCAACTATAAATTGATTTAATAATAATCTTTGATGAACTCAATGACTCGAATGCAACGTTCTTCGAAATATGCTATGAAAGACTCCAAGTAATATCTTTAAAATGAGCAAATGCACAGCGGAAGATTTCTTTAACACCTGAGAATAAACATGCTTTAAAGTGTCAACCAAAAGGTTGGTGAGTTCATTAGTTTATCATAATCATTTATTTCCATCATTTTAATAGACCACAAGAATTTCATTTCCAGTTCTCATAAATATACGTCCCATGCATAGAGACAAAAATAATCATTCATATGGTGAACACCTGGTAACCGACATTAACTAGATACATATAAGAATATCCCCTATCATTCCGGCATCCTCCTTCGGACATGATATAAATTTCGAAGTACTAAAGCATCCTGTACTTTGGATGGGGTTTGTTAGGCCCAATAGATCTATCTTTAGGATTCGCGTCAATTAGGGTGTCTGTTCCCTAATTCTTAGATTACCAGACTTTAATAAAAAAGGGCATATTTGATTTCGATAATTCAACCATAGAATGTAGTTTCAATTACTTGTGTCTATTTCGTCAAACATTTATAAAAGCGCATGTATTCTCAGTCCCAAAAATATAAAGGGTAAAAAGGCAAATGAAACTCACCATACTGTGTTTCGTAGTAAAAATACATATAACGTCATTGAACAAGTGCAAGGTTGGCCTCGGATTCACGAACCTAAATTAATTATATATATTTATATGTTGGTCAATATTTGTCTAACAAATTAGGTCAAGTCATAGTGTACCACAATCCTAATGCTCGAGACTAATATGCAAAAGTCAACAAAAGTAAATTTGACTCAAAATAATTTCCAAAAATCTATACATGATTAATATATAGTTTAAATATCGTCGTTTTATATTTTTAAATATTTTTTAAAAGATTTATTAGAGTAAATAATATAATTTATTTATTAATAAATAAAATTTTATATTAAATTTATATAATAAAATATACTTTTATATATATTAAGTAATAAAATTTATAGGGTTCATTTAATATCATAAAGATAATATGATAGGTATTATTAAAGTAAGTTATTACACGTAGTAAAATATGTTTGTATCACATATTTATTTGATAAAATAATATCTATAATGATAGTAAGTAAAAGTTGTATTATTTTGTAATAATAATTATTATTATAAAAATTTCAATATTTATAATTACTAAGATGACATTATGATAAAACGATAATTCTAATTATGATAACTTTAATATTTACGATAATTTTTAATATTATCTTTAAAATAATAATTCTATTTAAAATAATAATAATAATGATATTTTATAGTAACAATGACATTTCTATTAAAATGATAATTTTTGTTAAAATGATAGTTTTAATACTAATGATACTTTTAATAATAATAGTAATGATAAAAATAATAAGAACGATAATTTTATCTAAATCAATATCTTATAATATTTTAATTTCATCATGATACTCTTACTCATTATTTCCTAATCGTTTCGTTTAATAGCTTTTAATCGTCTTTTATATCGTGTTCATAATAATGATAATAATAGTAATCAAAATAATTAGGTGTTATAAATATTTGTTTTAATTACACTAATATTAATAATGATAGTTACTATAACATTATTAACGATAATACTAATAATTATCTTAATGATAATATAGTAATAATAATAATAACAATAACAATAACCATTTTTAAATAATGATATATATATTAATAATGATAATAATAATAATAATACTAATAATAATAATAATAATAACAATAATAATAATTGGATAATAACAATAATACTAATTATAACTTTAACGATAATAACGATAGTAATAATAAAAAAAAATAACAATTTTTAATGATAAATCCCTTTTATTGATAAAGATAATAATAATCATAATAATAAGATAAAACTAGAACGACGATAAAAACGACGATAATAATAATCATTTTTAATAAAAATATCGAAAATTCAATTGATTATAACTTCTAATCCGTTCATCGAAACCATTCGATATCTAAAGGAAAAGTTCTTAATTTTTCCCTAGCTTTCCAAGGACATGCATATCTTATACCTTATCTCAACCGTAAGTGTAACTAATTCAAGATTCAACCTAACCTGTCTAAGGGCAATATCAAAAGTACAAGCATGCATAATCCTAAATACTCGAGCACTAGTCAGGGATACACTATTAGTATGTAAAAGTTAAATTATGAGTACTCACGTATCAATATTGAGATTCAATATTGCAGGAAAGGTACGTAGACGCAACGGAAATGATAAACACTATATTGACCTCACGAGCATACCCGTGAACCATACTCAATCACCTCCATAGCTATAATCCATAATTTCCTTAATCCTATCCTACTCGAAAAACAATTTCGAAACCACTCGGACAGCACTCCGTCGTAATATTTTATGTATACTCATAATATCTTGAAATAATACGGAGTAAATATATATATGTAAATCGATTGAGAGAGTTTAGAGAAAAATATTTTCAAGTTTCTATGAAATAATGAAACCTATTGAATTCTATTTATAATAGATTTTTGAATTATTAAAGTGAATTATTAAAGTATGAATTATTAAAGTGAATTATTAAAGTATGAATTATTAAAGTGAATTATTAAAGTATGAATTATTAAAGTGAATTATTAAAGTATGAATTATTAAAGTGAATTAATAAAGTTAAAGTAAAGTAAAAATAAAGTAAAGGTAAAGTTTAAGTATAGTAAAAGTATAAAACTATGTACGTATAATACGCGTATAAATATATATAATATTAATTTAAATCGTTATATATATTTAATAAAATAAAATATAAATATCGTTATCTTTATCATACTAGTTAAGTAATGAGTTGTCAAAAGTGGTTCTAGATATTTATAAAAGTTATATACGTTTTAATAATAAAGTTCCTTTTAAACTGAAAACGTTTTTGTACGTTTGAAACTAAATAGATCAATCGAGTCTTTATGAGATTCAATCTTCCACTATCCTTTGTCTAGTTCTCAATGATTGACAATTTGTTCTTATTTATAAATCACTTTACCATTTTCCGAATATTGTTAAAATGGAAAGATTTCTCAAATCAACGTGGGCCTTTCAACAGAGACTTGTAATCATAATTCAATATATCTAATAATTCAATCATTTGATCTTATCTTCTAATTCCATTGATAAACATTTTAAAACAGATACAATCATATAAAGTATTTAATCTAATATTTTATTTACGTTTCAAGTTATAATATATATACACATATACATATATAATCATATTCGTTTAATGGTTCGTGAATAGTTGGAACTTGGTCGAGGTTGAATGAATGTATGAACATAGTTTAAAATTCTTGAAATTTAACTTAACAAATATTGTTTATCGTGTTGGAAACATATAAAGATTAAAGTTTAAATTTGGTTGGAAATTTCCGGGTTGTCACAGTACCTACCCGTTAAAGAAATTTCGTCCCGAAATTTGAGTGGAAAGGTCGTGAATGATAATAAGTATGTTTTCATGATGCATACGGGCTGAAAATTAGAGTTTTATCATCAGTGAATAATTTGGATAAACAATCCATTTATATGAAGAGTACGAATGAAGCTAACATAGAAGAGTGAAATGAGTAAGTGTAGATTCATCTTATCATTTGACGTAGATATGATTGATTCCCATATTTCAAGGGATTTGAAGAAAATCTTCTTAATAAGATTTGACTCTCCGGTAATCAAGGGAATTAGGATCCGCTTTAAATGCGATCGTCCATTTTAAATGTTCTGTCAGATATTTTCTTATAAATTCACCTCCTTCGTTTCCTTACAACTCACACCTTCTGTTGATGCATTTTATGCAAGTCCCTAGACATCTACCCACGTCCATTGCAGGTACAACAATTTACAGGCCACCATGATTGCTCGTTATTATCCTATCCGTATTTGTATGTGGTTACAGGAACTGCAGGAATGAGATTTAGATGTTTGACTATGTTAGACTTAGTGAGACGTACGAGTGAAGCCTCACTAGTACGGCTGACAGGCTCATACGCACGGTTGATGCTGAGCTAAGTTACAATTACAACCTAAATGAGAAGACACGAGTGAGTGATCACCCGTACGGCTGATGAAGCCAACTCGTACTTGTGATGAATGAATCGTATGGGTGAGTCAACAGCAGGGGTATATAAAGTCTAATGTTCTTCATTTTAGGTTAAGCCTCTCATTTGTTACACACACTCAGATCTAGTGAGCTCCTCTGATTCTCTCTCAGTCCAAATCACCCAGGTAGTGAATAATAGCTATAGGTGTTGATCTAATCAAACTTGATTTAGTTGTGGTTTGACTAAATTAATAAAAAAAAAACTTAACCTATTCACTAGAGGGTTTGATTCACTTATTCCGCCATTGTGTGAGTTAAATCTGTTGATTTCTAAGTTCCTAGTCATGTTTCATCACCTTCTATTATTTCCCCCTCAACTCATATTTTAAAGTATTCATCAATATGCTCCATCCAGTTCTGATTCTCGATATACTTCTAACTTTCATATCGTTCATTCTTCTTTTTCATCTACCGCCGGAAGAATCTATTTACTTCTACTATACTCTTGGGTTTATAGTGTTTCTAGTTCTCCCGTGTCTTTATATTGCTATATGCATCGATATATATGGTTTATAATTTCTGGTTTGTCGTTGGGCTTTATATGTTCCCTTATATTTCAAAGTCTCTGCTTCTGTCTTCTATAATCATTATTATTCACAGTTAATGCTCTCTTTTATTTGCTGTAATTTATACCCCAATTTCTATTTCGGAGTTTTGTCCTTTTGTTTCTTCTTCTTGCGATTATGCACCGCTTGTAATGGTCCAGAATTCACAGATATGAATTTCGGAATGAACATTGTTAATGTTCTAGGAAGAAAATTGTGATGGCACGATCTTGACTTGTCAAATTACTAGAATACCTTGGAAAATGCCGAATCATCAAGAAATATTTTCTTGATATTTTAGAGGTTAAATAGAATACAAGAGTCGTATAACATGGCACATGATGATGTTATGATCTGTGAATCATCACGTTCCATTTAGAAACTCAGCATGACTTACTGTAATATAATCACATTGATCAAGTGTCATTATATTATACTAATTCATGCTTCAGTTCCCAACACTACTTCAAAATATTCCTATTTTAAACTTGAATGTTTCAGAATTTAGAAACTAAAATAGTTTCTTTTATGATGTAATACAGATAGCGCGAAGAGGTAAATGATTTCAAATAAGAAAAATTAAGAAAATATCTTCAGAAATATGGAGGATATTTATAATGAAAGATATGATGATATTTTAGAATTTCTAATATCAGAGGATGATGAAGAATATTGTTCGCAGAGGTTTAGAGTCAGGAGCAAGGTATTCGTTAATGACTTCAGCAGGTACTGAATCATTTGGATCCTTTGAAGTCAGGTTCAGTCTTTGTAATTTGTCCACAGCCTCCTTCCTACTTTGCTCAATCCGTTTTCCAGTTCCAAAACTTCTCTTTTTCTGCGCTTTGCCAGCACACTTCATCATTATCATCCAGCTTTTACCGTTTAAAGTCGTTTATAGTTTTTACTGCTTCATCAACATTTTTTTTTTGGAGAACCAATTCGTAGTTCGGAGTGTTTTTCAGAAACTTCACATTCAAATTAAGTCCAGAAGATAGAAGTTATATATACACATATAACTGTTGGCGTAGACATGCTGCGAGATTTCAAAATACTGATTGCTAATTCCCAATGATTCGTATGGCAATTCTCATTACAAGATGCGAATGAGTAAATGATGGGGTTTCAATGAATAATTATAATGACTTTTTGGAGAGGCTAAAGTCAAAGGGTAATGAAGTTGTTGGTACATCTGCTAATAATGTGGTGGAATGTAAAAGATTCCCTGGTAATGATGGTGTATATCTCAAGGTTATAATAAGGTTAGTCTGACTGAAAAGTCGAAGTTGACTTTCTGGAGCTGTGACAAAACTGGCTACTTTGAATAGGAGTCGCAAAGTTATTTTTGCTAATAAATGCCAAAGAATCTGACGCGGATACGTTGTTTAAACTTTTACTTTGGTTTCAAGAGTTTTTCGGGTACATAACTGTGGGTAACATGTGGTTAGATCATCATCTCGATTGCTCATCATTCGAAGTGTCTTCAGAAATTTTCGAAGGGTTTAAACACAGATTGTAATCGTTAACATACATTTGATGTTCTAACACAGTTTTGAAGTCAAAATATAGCTTGTGAAAGATGTAAGGATCTAAGAGTGATGATTTTGGTCATATCTCAAGTTGAATTTTGAGATTTCAAAATCAGAATATGTAATTAAATTTTGAATGAGTACGGTTGTTTTGATTTCTATAAAAGAATGTATATTGTTGTGAAAGTAGGGAGTATAATGGATGATTTACTGAATCAGATTCGAAGAATGTAACATATTAATTGTGAATTTATATATCTCTCGGGTATTACCTACCCGTTAAAAAAAATTTCACAATTAATATTTTGTACAAAAGAATTTTATTACAGTCTTTATGAAAATATATATATGTATATTTTCTTCAGATGTAACATAGATTTAATGAGTTAATGTTAAATTAAACTCATTTGATTTACGGTTGAAACTAGAATTAAATAATCCCTAAAGGCTTTAAAAAGTACATAAATTTTACGCAGTATTTCTTTAATGACATTGAAATTATGAATCAATACTTCGTTATTTGTTGATGTATGATGTTCAGTTCGTGGAATTCTTGTGAATTTCGTAAAGTACGAATGATGTTATCTGAAAAGTTTCGGGTACATCGATGATGAAAGTGTAAAATCAAATATATACTTGATTTATTATGAATTGGAATTTGTTGAATTTCGACAGAGATTGTAGTTAACGCTGGTTAAGTTGCGGCCGAAGGACGTACATTATTGCATATTTGTAATATGAATTAACCGAGTAGTTAAGATTCACACACAATAGCTTAGCACAGAAAGATTTATTTCAATATATATATATATATATATATATATATATATATATATATATATATATATATATATATATATATATATATATATAATATACATATAATTTCTTCAGAGGGATTGAGTTAATTCTTCATAACTCGTTGATACAATATACACGTTATTGATTCGTAATGATGTCCACAGTGATTCTTGAACTGACGGAGTTTGTGATGTTATCTGTGTTGTTGATTCGGATGTTGACTGTACTGACGATGCTGGTAACGCTGACGGTACTGTTGATGCTGTTGGTAAAGCAAGTTTAGCTTGTTAATCACACACCATTTTTGTCAGGGTTTCTACTCTTCCTTCTATCATTTTGGTTCGCTTAACTGATTTATGGTTAGGGCTAGATTAGATAATCTCTAAGACTTTAGAGATTACATAATCGCCGCGGAATGTTTCTCCATTGAAGTTATGAATTAATACTTCGTCAGTTATTGTTGTTGGTACTCCTTGGTATCTATGGTGCGTATGACGTTGATGCTCGTGGGACAGATTGTGAAGTTGAGGTTTATGACGCGGTTGTGGTTGGAGGTGGTAATGGTACTGTTGGCGTTGATGATGGTGGTACTGGTTATACTGCTGATGCTGCTGCTGGTATTTGTAATCTCTGCACCATATTCTCCAAAGCCACTACCCGAGCGCGAAGCTCGTTGACTTCTTCTATTACACCGGGGTGATTGTCGGTTCGGACGAGCGGATAAATAAAATCTGAAATTTGATGTAATATATAATCGTGACGAGATACTCTGGAAATGAGTGAGAAAATGGTGTTTCGGACAGGTTCGCCGGTAAGTGCTTCAGGTTCTTTGTCAAGAGGGCAATGTGGTGGATGGAAGGGATCACCTTCTTCTTGTCTTCAATGATTGAGGAGGCTACGAACCCATCCCCAATTCATCCAGAATAGGTGATGACTGATTGGTTGATCTATTCCGCTCACACTGCTTTCGGAGCTTGAATGGGATTCCATTTCGGAATCTGAGTGACTTGAACTGATGACGAATTCCATTTCGTACGATTGGATAAAGGATTTTTTTTTCGATATGAAATGATTTGGCTAACGGATGGTATTCTAATTACATAGAATATATATATATATATATATATATATATATATATATATATATATATATATATATCAAAAGATTTCGTAGATTACGGAGGACTTTGCGGGATATGTCAGGCAAAGTTTAAAGTAATAGATACGATAAGATATTATTTAGCAGATATGCTAAGATATGAATTTTTGTCTATACACTATTCATGCAATCAATGCAGCAAGACGTGTCTTAGACTAAAAATGATAAGCAGGTAATTTCCTGAGGATGATAAGTAGTTAATTTTCGACACAAAATGATAAGCAAAACTTTTGACATGCAGACACGGTCGAAGTCCAGACTCACTAATGCATCCTATCGACTTATCAGTTAGACACACTAATGCAGACCTGGTTCGCTAAGACCACCGCTCTGATACCAACTTAAAGGACCCGTTCATATACATTATAAACGATTCACAATAGTTGATTACATTGCGAGGTATTTGACCTCTATATGATACATTTTACAAACATTGCATTCGTTTTTAAAAGACAAACTTTCTTTACATCAAAAATTAACAGGCATGCATACCATTTCATAATATCCACTATCCAACTATAAATTGATTTAATAATAATCTTTGATGAACTCAATGACTCGAATGCAACGTTCTTCGAAATATGCTATGAAAGACTCCAAGTAATATCTTTAAAATGAGCAAATGCACAGCGGAAGATTTCTTTAACACCTGAGAATAAACATGCTTTAAAGTGTCAACCAAAAGGTTGGTGAGTTCATTAGTTTATCATAATCATTTATTTCCATCATTTTAATAGACCACAAGAATTTCATTTCCAGTTCTCATAAATATACGTCCCATGCATAGAGACAAAAATAATCATTCATATGGTGAACACCTGGTAACCGACATTAACTAGATACATATAAGAATATCCCCTATCATTCCGGGATCCTCCTTCGGGCATGATAGAAATTTCGAAGTACTAAAGCATCCGGTACTTTGGATGGGGTTTGTTAGGCCCAATAGATCTATCTTTAGGATTCGCGTCAATTAGGGTGTCTGTTCCCTAATTCTTAGATTACCAGACTTTAATAAAAAGGGGCATATTCGATTTTGATAATTCAACCATAGAATGTAGTTTCAATTACTTGTGTCTATTTCGTCAAACATTTATAAAAGCGCATGTATTCTCAGTCCCAAAAATATAAAGGGTAAAAAGGCAAATGAAACTCACCATACTGTGTTTCGTAGTAAAAATACATATAACGTCATTGAACAAGTGCAAGGTTGGCCTCGGATTCACGAATCTAAATTAATTATATATATTTATATGTTGGTCAATATTTGTCTAACAAATTAGGTCAAGTCATAGTGTACCACAATCCTAATGCTCGAGACTAATATGCAAAAGTCAACAAAAGTAAATTTGTCTCAAAATAATTTCCAAAAATCTATACATGATTAATATATAGTTTAAATATCGTAGTTTTATATTTTAAAATATTTTTTAAAAGATTTATTAGAGTAAATAATATAATTTATTTATTAATAAATAAAATTTTATATTAAATTTATATAATAAAATATACTTTTATATATATTAAGTAATAAAATTTATAGGGTTCATTTAATATCATAAAGATAATATGATAGGTATTATTAAAGTAAGTTATTACACGTAGTAAAATATGTTTGTATCACATATTTATTTGATAAAATAATATCTATAATGATAGTAAGTAAAAGTTGTATTATTTTGTAATAATAATTATTATTATAAAAATATCAATATTTATAATTACTAAGATGACATTATGATAAAACGATAATTCTAATTATGATAACTTTAATATTTACGATAATTTTTAATATTATCTTTAAAATAATAATTCTATTTAAAATAATAATAATAATGATATTTTATAGTAACAATGACATTTCTATTAAAATGATAATTTTTGTTAAAATGATAGTTTTAATACTAACGATACTTTTAATAATAATAGTAATGATAAAAATAATAAGAACGATAATTTTATCTAAATCAATATCTTATAATATTTTAATTTCATCATGATACTCTTACTCATTATTTCCTAATCGTTTCATTTAATAGCTTTTAATCGTCTTTTATATCGTGTTCATAATAATGATAATAACAGTAATCAAAATAATTAGGTGTTATAAATATTTGTTTTAATTACACTAATATTAATAATGATAGTTACTATAACATTATTAACGATAATACTAATAATTATCTTAATGATAATATAGTAATAGTAATAATAATAATAACAATAACAATAACCATTTTTAAATAATGATATATATATTAATAATGATAATAATAATAATAATAATACTAATAATAATAATAATAATAATAATAACAATAATAATAATTGGATAATAACAATAATACTAATTATAACTTTAACGATAATAACGATAGTAATAATAAAAAAAAATAACAATTTTTAATGATAAATCCCTTTTATTGATACAGATAATAATAATCATAATAATAAGATAAAACTAGAACGACGATAAAAATGACGATAATAATAATCATTTTTAATAAAAATATCGAAAATTCAATTGATTATAACTTCTAATCCGTTCATCGAAACCATTCGATATCTAAAGGAAAAGTTCTTAATTTTTCGCTAGCTTTCCAAGGACATGCATATCTTATACCTTATCTCAACCGCAAGTGTAACTAATTCAAGATTCAACCTAACCTGTCTAAGGGCAATATCAAAAGTACAAGCATGCATAATCCTAAATACTCGAGCACTAGTCAGGGATACACTATTAGTATGTAAAAGTTAAATTATGAGTGCTCACGTATCAATATTGAGATTCAATATTGCAGGAAAGGTACGTAGACGCAACGGAAATGATAAACACTATATTGACCTCACGAGCATACCCGTGAACCATACTCAATCACCTCCATAGCTATAACCCATAATTTCCTTAATCCTATCCTACTCGAAAAACAATTTCGAAACCACTCGGACAGTACTCCGTCGTAATATTTTATGTATACTCATAATATCTTGAAATAATACGGAGTAAATATATATATGTAAATCGATTGAGAGAGTTTAGAGAAAAATATTTTTAAGTTTCTATGAAATAATGAAACCTATTGAATTCTATTTATAATAGATTTTTGAATTATTAAAGTAAATTATTAAAGTATGAATTATTAAAGTGAATTATTAAAGTATGAATTATTAAAGTATGAATTATTAAAGTGAATTATTAAAGTATGAATTATTAAAGTGAATTATTAAAGTATGAATTATTAAAGTGAATTATTAAAGTTAAAGTAAAGTAAAAATAAAGTAAAGGTAAAGTTTAAGTATAGTAAAAGTATAAAACTATGTACGTATAATACGCGTATAAATATATATAATATTAATTTAAATCGTTATATATATTTAATAAAATAAAATATAAATATCGTTATCTTTATCATACTAGTTAAGTAATGAGTTGTCAAAAGTGGTTCTAGATATTTATAAAAGTTATATACGTTTTAATAATAAAGTTCCTTTTAAACTGAAAACGTTTTTGTACGTTTGAAACTAAATAGATCAATCGAGTCTTTATGAGATTCAATCTTCCACTATCCTTTGTCTAGTTCTCAATGATTGACAATTTGTTCTTATTTATAAATCACTTTACCATTTTCCGAATATTGTTAAAATGGAAAGATTTCTCAAATCAACGTGGGCCTTTCAACAGAGACTTGTAATCATAATTCAATATATCTAATAATTCAATCATTTGATCTTATCTTCTAATTCCATTGATAAACATTTTAAAACAGATACAATCATATAAAGTATTTAATCTAATATTTTATTTACGTTTCAAGTTATAATATATATACACATATACATATATAATCATATTCGTTTAATGGTTCGTGAATCGTTGGAACTTGGTCGAGGTTGAATGAATGTATGAACATAGTTTAAAATTCTTGAAATTTAACTTAACAAATATTGTTTATCGTGTCGGAAACATATAAAGATTAAAGTTTAAATTTGGTTGGAAATTTCCGGGTTGTCACATTGACCCCTTTATTAATTCTAAACCTATAAAAAAAACTTAATTTAGGAAATAAAAAAAAAGGTGCCGATGGGTAAAAGGTCGGTTGATTTTTGTTGGGTTTATCCAAAAAAAAAAAAAAAAAATTTGATAAATATTTTATATAAATACGTATTTATCCCATTTACCTTAAATAAACCACAAAATTTAATGTGACGACCCGGAAATTTCCGACCAAATTTAAACTTTAATATTTATATTATTTCGACACGATAAGCAATGTTTGTTAAGTTAAATCTCAAGAATTTTAAACTGTGTTCATATATTTATTATAACCTCGACCAAATTCCGACGATTCATGAACCGTTATATATAAATAGATATGTATATGTATATATATATTATAACTTGAGAATATTAATAAAGTATTAAACGTATAATACTTTACACAAACGTATTTGTTTCAATATGATTTTCGACGAAATTAAAAAAAAAAAATATTAAATGATTGAATTATTAGAAACATTGAATTATGATTACAAGTCTCTGTTGAGAGGTCCACTATGATTTGAGAAAATCTATTCCTCTTAACGATATTCAGAATAATTTGTAAAGCTATTTATAAATAAAAACAAAAAGTGTCATTTACGAAAGTTAGACAAAATTAGTAGAGAATTTGTTTCCATAATATTCTATTAATCTATTTTCAAACGTACAAAGACGTTTTCAGTTTAAAAAGAACTTTATTATTAAAATGTATATAACTTTTATAAATATCTAGAATCACTTTTGACAACTCATTACTTAACCAGTATAATAAATATAACGATATTTATATTTTATTTCATTAAATATATATAACGATTTAAATTAATATTATATATATTTATACGCGTATTATACATACATAGTATAAGCATATTATACATACACAGTTTTTATACTTTTACTATACTTTAACTTTACCTTTACTTTACTTTTACTTTTACTTTACTTTAACTTTAATAATCCACTTTAATAATTTATACTTTAATAATTCACTTTAATAATTCATACTTTAATAATTCACTTTAATAATTCATACTTTAATAATTCACTTTAATAATTCATACTTTAATAATTCACTTTAATAATTCAAAAATCTATTATAAATAGAATTCAATAGGTTTCATTATTTCATAGAAACTTGAAAATATATTTCTCTAAACTCTCTCAATCGATTTATATATATATATAAATATATATTTGCTCTGTATTATTTCAAGATATTATTAGTATACATAAAATATTACGACGGAGTGCTGTCCGAGTGATTTCAAAATAGTTTTTTTTGAATGAGTCGAAGCTAAGGAAATTCTGGGTTATAGCTATGGAGGTGATGGGTATGGTTCATGGGTATGCTCGTGAGGTCAATCTAGTGTTTATCATCTCCGTTGCGTCTACGTACTTTCCTGCAATATTGAATCTCAATATTGATACGTGAGCACTCATAACTTAACTTTTATATATCAATAGTGTATCCCTGACTAGTGCTCGAGTATATAGGATTATGCATGCTCGTACATTCGATATTGTCCTTAGATAGGTTTGTTGAATCCTGAATTAGATACATATGCTACTGAGATAGAGTATATGATATGCATGTCATTGGAAAGCTAGCAAAAAATTAAGAACTTTTCATTTAGATATCGAATGGTTTCGATGAACGGATTAGAAGTTATAGTCAAGTGAATTTTAGTATTATTGTTAAAATGATTATTATTACTATCGTCGTTATTATTTTAATAGAAATAGAAATATCATTGTTATTATAAAATATCATTATTACTATTATGTTAGTATTATCATTTTATCATAATACCATTTTTAGTAAATATAAATATTGTTATTTTTTTTATAGAATAATAATAATTATTATTATAAAATAATACAACTTTTACTTATTATTATTATGATCAATATTATTTTATCAAATAAATAGGGGATACAAAGATATTTTTCACCACGCGTAATAATTACATTAATAATACTTACCACTATAGTTTTACGATATTAAGTGAACTTTATAAATTTTACTACTTAAGATATATAAAAGTATATTTTATCATATATAAACGTTAATATAAATTTTTATTAATAAATGACTTTTATTATTATAAAATCTAATAAATATATTTAAATATATAAAACGACTATAGTTAAGTTATATAATAAACACGTATAAATTTTAGAAGTCATTTTGGGTCAAGTTGACTTTTGTTGACTTTTGCATATTAGTCTCGAGCATTAGGATTGTGGTACACTATGACTTGACCAAAAATTGTTAGACAAATATTGACCAACATATAAATATATATAATTAATATAGGTTCGTGAATCCGAGGCCAACCTTGCACTTGTTAAATGACGTTATATGTATTTTTACTACGAAATACAGTATGGTGAGTTTCATTTGCTCCCTTTTATATATATTTTTGGGACTGAGAATACATGCGCTGTTTTTATAAATGTTTTACGAAATAGGCACAAGTACTAAAACTAATTCTACGTGGGTTTAAACCAGAAATATACCCTTAGCTTGGTAACATTAAACTACTTGTCTATGTACGGTAGGCGCGAATCCTAAAGATAGATCTATTGGGCCTGACAAACCCCATCCTGACTATGGGATGCTTTAGTACTTCGAGGTTATTTTAAACATACCTGATCTGGTGTACTTCAGAGGGTAAAACATGAACGTTAAGGCTTGTTACCGGGTGCCTACAACTTATAGAATACTTTTATACACTTGCGAGTGTACATATATTTATAAACGAAAATCTTGTGGTCTATTAATATATTGAAATGATTGTTATGATAAACCTATGAACTCACCAACCTTTTGGTTGACACTTTAAAGCATGTTTATTCTCAGGTATTAAAGAAATCTTCCGCTGTGCATTAGCTCATTTTAAGGATATTACTTGGAGTCATTCATGGCATATTTTGAAAGACGTTGCATTCGAGTCATTGAGTTCATCAAGATTATTATTATGTCAATTATAGTTGGTTGTATTATGAAATGGTGTGCATGTCGTCAACTTTTGTTGTAAAGAAAGTTTGTCTTTTAAAAACGAATGCAATGTTTGTAAAATGTATCATATAGAGGTTAAATACCTCGCGATGTAATCAACTATTGTGAATCGTTTATAATGTATATGAACGGGTCCTTTCAGTTGGTATCAGAGCGGTGGTCTTAGCGAACCAGGTCTGTATTAGTGTGTCTAACTGATAGTCGTTAGGATGCATTAGTGAGTCTGGACTTCGACCGTGCCTGCATGTCAAAAGTTTTGCTCATCATTTTTGTCCGAAATTACCTGCTTATCATTCTTAGTCTAGATACATCTTATTGCATTGATTGCATGAATAGTGTATAGACAAAATTCATATCTTAGTGTATCTGCTAATTCATATCTTAGCGTATCTGTTACTGTAAACTTTGCCTGACATATTCCGTAAATTCCTCCGTAATCTATGAAACCTTTTGCTCTATATAATTAGAATACCACCCGATAGCCGGAAAATCATTTCATATCGAAAAATTCTTTATTCAATCGTACGAAATGGAATTCGTCATTTGTTCAAGTCCCTCGGATTCCGAAATGGAATCCCACTCAAGTTCCGAAAGCAGTGTGACCGGAATGGATCAACCAATTAGTCATCATCTATTCTGGATGAATTGGGATGAGTTCGTAGCCTCCTTAATCATTGGAGACAAGAAGAAGGTGATCCCTTCCATCCACCACATTGCCCTCTTGGCGAAGAACCTGAAGCACTTACCGGCGAACCTATCCGAAACACCATTTTCTCTCTTATTTCTAGAGTATCTCATCACGATTATATACTACATCAAATTCTAGATTTTATTTATCCACTCGTCCGAACTGACAATCACCCCGGTGTAAAAGAAGAAGTCAACGCGCTTCGCGCTCGAGTAGTGACTTTAGAGAATATGGTGCAAGGGTTACAAACACCAACAAATAACGAAGTATTAATTCATAATTTCAATTTTATTGAATAAATACTCCGTAAAAGTTATGTAATTTCTAAAGTCTTTAGGGATTATTCAGTTCTAGTTTCAACCGTAAATCAAATGAGTTTAATTTAATATTAACCCATTAAATCTATGTTACATCTGAAGAAAATATGCACATATATATTTTCATAAAGACTGTAATAAAATTCTGTTGTACAAACTATTAATTGTGAAATTTTTTTAACGGGTAGGTAATACCCGAGAGATATATAAATTTACAATTAATATGTTACATTTTTCGAATCTGATTAAGCAAATCATCCACTATACTCCCAAAATATCACAACAATATACATTCTTGTATAGTAATCAAAACAACCATTCTCACCCAAATTTGATTACGCGTTCTGATTTTGACAAATCAAAATCCAAGTCATGATTTAACAGAAGACATCACTCTTAGATTCCTTTATCTTTCAAAGCTATACTTTGACTTCAAAACTGTGTTAGAACATCATATGTATTAACGATTACAATATGTGCTCAAACCCTTCGAAATTCCTGAAGACACTTCAACTAAGGAACAATCGAGATGATGATCCAACCACATGTTACCCACAGTTATACACCTGAAAAACTCTCAAAACCCAAGTCATAGTTCGACACGTATCCGTGTTAGACCCTTTGGCATTTACTAGCTAAAATAACTTTTCAATTCCGTTTCAAAATAGACAGTTTTGTCACAGCTCCAACAAGTCAACTTCGACTTCTCAATTAAAACAGTCTTATTATAACCTCGATAGATACGTTGCCCTTTCGCCAACGTTACCGGGGAATCGTTTATATTCACCACATTAGCAATAAACTTACCAACAACTTCACTGATCTTTGACTTTCCAAAAAAAAAAATCATTATAATTATCGAAACCCTATCATATACTCATTCGTACCTTATAACAAGAATTGCCATACCAATTTTTGAGAATCAGCAATCAGTATTTTGAAACCTCGCAGCATGTCTACATCAACAATTACATATACACACAACGTCTACCTCCAAGACTTACATTCTTTGAATGAGAAATTTCTGAAAAACACCCTAAACTGCGAACCAGTTCTCGAAATTTTGAAAAATGATGATGAAGCAGCAAAAACTCTAAACGACCTTAACAGTAAAAAGTTGGATGATAAAGGAGAGTATATTGGCAAAGCTCAGAAAAAGAGAAGCTTTGGAACTGGAAAACGGATTGAGCAAAGTATGAAGGAGGCTGTGGACAAATCACAAAGGCTGAACCTGCCTTCAAAGAATCCAAATGAATCAGTACTTGCTGAAGTCATTAACGAATACCTTGCTCCTGACTCTAAACCCCTGCGGACAATATCCTTCATCATCCTCTGATATTAGACATTCTAAGATATCATCGTATCTTTCATTATAAATATCATCCATACCTCTGAAGATATTTTTATAATTATTCTTATCTGAAATCATTTACCTCTTCGCGCTATCTGTATTATATCATAAAAGAAACTATTTTAGTTTCTAAATTTTGAAACATTCGAGTTTAAAATAGGAATATTCTTGAAGAAGTGTTGGGAGCTGAAGCATGAGTTAGTATAATATAATGACACTTGATCAACGTGATTATATTACTGTAATTCATGCTGAGTTTCTAAATGGAACATGATGATTCACAGATCATAACGTCATCATGTGCTATGTTACACGACTCTTGTATTCTCTTTGATCTCTGAATATCAAGAAAATATTTCTTGATGATTCGGCCTTTTTCGAGGTATTCTTGTAATTTGACAAGTCAAGATCTTGCCATTACAATTTTCTTCCTAGAACATTAACAATGTTCATTCCGAAATTTATATCTGCGAATTCTGGACCATTACAAGCGGTGCTTAATCGCAAGAAGAAGAAACGAAAGGACAATGCTCCGAACTAGAAATGGGAGTATAAATCATAGCAAATAGAAGAGAGCATTAACTGTGGATGATAATGATTATAGAAAAAGCAAGGACTTTGAAATATAAGGGAAGATATAAAACCCAACAACAACCCAAAAATCACAAACCGTATATATCAATGCATATAGCAATATAAAGACCCGGGAGAACTAAAAACACTATAAAACCAAGAGTATAGTAGAAGTAAATAGATTCTTCCGGAGGCAGATGAAAAAGAAGAGCGACAGATATGAAAGTGAGGAGTATATCAAGAATCAGCACTGGATGAAGCATATTGACAAATACTTTAAAATATGAGTTGAGAAGATGTGAGTTGTAAGAAAACAAATGAGGTGGATTTATAGTGAAATATCCGACAGAGAAATCAAAATGGATTATCGCATTAATTCGAAGAGGATCATAATTTCCTTAATCGCTGAATAATCAAATCTAATATAGATTACAAAGATTTTCTTTTCGGAGATCAATCGTGATGACGTCAAAAGATACGACGAATCACTATTATCTTATTTCATTCATTTACGATAACTTCACTCACACCTTCGAGTAATCGAATTATTTTATCCATTCTTCTTGAACATGATAAAACTCTATAATCGTTATAATAACATTCTCATTGTTAGTCATGACGACCTCTATCAAATTTCGGGGACGAAATTTCTTTAACGGGTAGGTACTGTGACGACCCGGAAATTTCCGACCAAATTTAAACTTTAATATTTATATTATTTCGACACGATAAGCAATGTTTGTTAAGTTAAATCTCAAGAATTTTAAACTGTGTTCATATATTTATTATAACCTCGACCAAATTTCGACGATTCATGAACCGTTATATATAAATAGATATGTATATGTATATATATATTATAACTTGAGAATATTAATAAAGTATTAAACGTATAATACTTTACACAAACGTATTTGTTTCAATATGATTTTCGACGAAATTAAAAAAAAAAAATATTAAATGATTGAATTATTAGAAACATTGAATTATGATTACAAGTCTCTGTTGAGAGGTCCACTATGATTTGAGAAAATCTATTCCTCTTAACGATATTCAGAATAATTTGTAAAGCTATTTATAAATAAAAACAAAAAGTGTCATTTACGAAAGTTAGACAAAATTAGTAGAGAATTTGTTTCCATAATATTCTATTAATCTATTTTCAAACGTACAAAGACGTTTTCAGTTTAAAAAGAACTTTATTATTAAAATGTATATAACTTTTATAAATATCTAGAATCACTTTTGACAACTCATTACTTAACCAGTATAATAAATATAACGATATTTATATTTTATTTCATTAAATATATATAACGATTTAAATTAATATTATATATATTTATACGCGTATTATACATACATAGTATAAGCATATTATACATACACAGTTTTTATACTTTTACTATACTTTAACTTTACCTTTACTTTACTTTTACTTTTACTTTACTTTAACTTTAATAATCCACTTTAATAATTTATACTTTAATAATTCACTTTAATAATTCATACTTTAATAATTCACTTTAATAATTCATACTTTAATAATTCACTTTAATAATTCATACTTTAATAATTCACTTTAATAATTCAAAAATCTATTATAAATAGAATTCAATAGGTTTCATTATTTCATAGAAACTTGAAAATATATTTCTCTAAACTCTCTCAATCGATTTATATATATATATAAATATATATTTGCTCTGTATTATTTCAAGATATTATTAGTATACATAAAATATTACGACGGAGTGCTGTCCGAGTGATTTCAAAATAGTTTTTTTTGAATGAGTCGAAGCTAAGGAAATTCTGGGTTATAGCTATGGAGGTGATGGGTATGGTTCATGGGTATGCTCGTGAGGTCAATCTAGTGTTTATCATCTCCGTTGCGTCTACGTACTTTCCTGCAATATTGAATCTCAATATTGATACGTGAGCACTCATAACTTAACTTTTATATATCAATAGTGTATCCCTGACTAGTGCTCGAGTATATAGGATTATGCATGCTCGTACATTCGATATTGTCCTTAGATAGGTTTGTTGAATCCTGAATTAGATACATATGCTACTGAGATAGAGTATATGATATGCATGTCATTGGAAAGCTAGCAAAAAATTAAGAACTTTTCATTTAGATATCGAATGGTTTCGATGAACGGATTAGAAGTTATAGTCAAGTGAATTTTAGTATTATTGTTAAAATGATTATTATTACTATCGTCGTTATTATTTTAATAGAAATAGAAATATCATTGTTATTATAAAATATCATTATTACTATTATGTTAGTATTATCATTTTATCATAATACCATTTTTAGTAAATATAAATATTGTTATTTTTTTTATAGAATAATAATAATTATTATTATAAAATAATACAACTTTTACTTATTATTATTATGATCAATATTATTTTATCAAATAAATAGGGGATACAAAGATATTTTTCACCACGCGTAATAATTACATTAATAATACTTACCACTATAGTTTTACGATATTAAGTGAACTTTATAAATTTTACTACTTAAGATATATAAAAGTATATTTTATCATATATAAACGTTAATATAAATTTTTATTAATAAATGACTTTTATTATTATAAAATCTAATAAATATATTTAAATATATAAAACGACTATAGTTAAGTTATATAATAAACACGTATAAATTTTAGAAGTCATTTTGGGTCAAGTTGACTTTTGTTGACTTTTGCATATTAGTCTCGAGCATTAGGATTGTGGTACACTATGACTTGACCAAAAATTGTTAGACAAATATTGACCAACATATAAATATATATAATTAATATAGGTTCGTGAATCCGAGGCCAACCTTGCACTTGTTAAATGACGTTATATGTATTTTTACTACGAAATACAGTATGGTGAGTTTCATTTGCTCCCTTTTATATATATTTTTGGGACTGAGAATACATGCGCTGTTTTTATAAATGTTTTACGAAATAGGCACAAGTACTAAAACTAATTCTACGTGGGTTTAAACCAGAAATATACCCTTAGCTTGGTAACATTAAACTACTTGTCTATGTACGGTAGGCGCGAATCCTAAAGATAGATCTATTGGGCCTGACAAACCCCATCCTGACTATGGGATGCTTTAGTACTTCGAGGTTATTTTAAACATACCTGATCTGGTGTACTTCAGAGGGTAAAACATGAACGTTAAGGCTTGTTACCGGGTGCCTACAACTTATAGAATACTTTTATACACTTGCGAGTGTACATATATTTATAAACGAAAATCTTGTGGTCTATTAATATATTGAAATGATTGTTATGATAAACCTATGAACTCACCAACCTTTTGGTTGACACTTTAAAGCATGTTTATTCTCAGGTATTAAAGAAATCTTCCGCTGTGCATTAGCTCATTTTAAGGATATTACTTGGAGTCATTCATGGCATATTTTGAAAGACGTTGCATTCGAGTCATTGAGTTCATCAAGATTATTATTATGTCAATTATAGTTGGTTGTATTATGAAATGGTGTGCATGTCGTCAACTTTTGTTGTAAAGAAAGTTTGTCTTTTAAAAACGAATGCAATGTTTGTAAAATGTATCATATAGAGGTTAAATACCTCGCGATGTAATCAACTATTGTGAATCGTTTATAATGTATATGAACGGGTCCTTTCATTTAATCCCTAAAAATTATACGTATTTGCTCCTTCTCTTTTTCTTGCGTCGATAGAAAGCCCCACGAACATCAAATAAGTCGACTTTCATCATCATATAATTCCTTCATCTTCATTCAACAATTTTTATGTATTCGGGTTCATCTCTTCGCGCTCTACAACTATCTTCTTTGAAATTCTTGATTTGAGGTAGTCATGAAACCCCATCCTTTTCAATTCTGCTTAATTTTTATGTTAATATGCATGTTATAATAGTTATAGTGCTTGTGGATAATTTTTATGGTGTTTGAAAAATTAAAATATGTTAAAAAATTTGATTTTTTAATAATTATATAATTGGGACAGATTTATGTCTGTTAATTTTGGGCATCATGCAAACATTTTATGATGAAACTAAGTTGCTCAACATGATCCTCATGAAGAGTAGTGCAATTTACATATAAGATTTGCGTTAAACGGACGTATAGAACTCAAATTATGAATTATTGAAGTTTATATAAATTTTATATATAAAATAATAAATACAGCAGCTTTTGTCTCGAAAAACGTGACTGATCTGGACTGATCAGATATCATCATTATGTCGGGATCGATGTTGCGACTCAAATATATAAAGAACATTAAAATCTGATGAACGGTTTGTGAGATACAATTAGAACAAGTTTGAAAAATTAAAAATATACTAAAAGATAAACTGCGGGTCTGATCGGGTTGTCTCGGGTTGCGTTTGACCCAATATTAAAATTCTGAGTTCACGAGTGCGTGCGTATCAAAAAATTAATAAGTTTGGACTCTTGTTTCATGTCGTTTGCAATTTTTATGAATTAGTTATGATTTTTCAAAGTTTATAAAAATAAATTTTCTTAAAATAATGCTGATTGAGAAAATGAGTTTTTGTCGAAATCGTGTCGATCACCAAGGTCATTTAAACGCTGTAAAAATCGTCAAATAAATCATGCAGTATCTTGATAGCTAGGGGAAGATATTGGTTCTGCTCGTTTGTCAAACCGAATTCCGGGCGTCGTTTTAAAAATTGTCAAAGTGGGTCACCTGAGCGCACTTGTACTTTTTCTGAAAAAAACTGAAACGAAATTACTGAAATGTCAAAACGGCATCGGTTGCCACGAGTTACTCAAATTGATTTGGATCCTGAAAAGTTTTGTGTAGTCTCTTTGTGGTAAAAACTAACACTTGGCATTGGCCGTTTTTCAAGTTAGGTCCCACTGATTTTTATAAAAATTCCCAAAGTGGATAGTTTAGGCATTTTTACAATATTTTTGAGTTTGTAATTTTTCTAAGTCATTAAATTACTAATACTAATATTATGATAATATGATTTTAAAATGAGTATAAATAAGTTTTAAAGATTGTTTTGAGTCTTGTTGACTTTCAACGCTGATCGTTGACTTTTGTGTTGACTTTTCAGTTGACTTTCTCATTTGACTTTTGTTTGACTTAAGTCGACTTTTTAAATAAAGAAACTTTTAAAAATAGAAACTTACTATAAAAAGAAAGTTACCTAAAATAGAATATTTCTAAAAGTGAAAACTTACTCAAAATAGCAAGTACACATAATACTTGTTCAAATCTTTTGTCACATGATTCCAAAGCCAATACAAGCACTAGGACTATCATACAATGACATGACATAAGTTAGATATATTCTGACCTATCATATTATTTAGGTTGGAGTCTAGATCACTCTTGATCTTCTTTATTCGTGTACTTATTATATCTTCAACTGCTGTTAAGGTGAACTTCATAGCCCCTCTTTTTACTATTTCTTAACTGTTTTATGAACTTTGGGGTGAGACACATGCTTGCTTTGAAACTGTTTTACGCTTAGACACAAGTACATGAAAACTTTATTTTGATTAGTTCAAACTGTGATGCCATGCTTTGATTCATGCTAAATCCCTTCCATGATATCATTAATTGCTATGTATAAATGCAAACTTAGTTATTGTGAGTAGGCCTATTTAGTGCGACGTCTCTAACTATTTGACCGTTGGTCTTTGGTTACATAATAATGATTTCAATGACACTGACAGTTCAAGGTGTCCTGGGGTAACTTTGTTTAGTTCGATATCATAACTTCAGCACTACTAACGAACTGATTGAACCTTATAATTAAATCTTGTGGTCTAAAAACTTGTTATGAATATTAAACCAATATTGTTCACTCAACCATTTTGGTTGACACTTTTAAGCATGTTTTGTCTCAAGTACTTAGATATATTGCTTCCGCTGTAGAACTCTGCTGTTACTTAGAAGTCAAGCCAAGTACTGGGACCAGAGTTAACATCCACGTCAATGGTGATTTTGGCGGGGTGTTAAAAAATGCACCACAGTTAATATTGTAGGGTGAGGTTGTTAACCTAACGGATCCGTCCATCTAAATTGTACTTACACCGATGGTATTAAAAATATTCAAGCTAGAGGCTTTGTGAACAAACTCAATATGCATATATAGTACTCGTGTCAATACAAAAGCATTTGATAATGTAAATATAACAGCAAGTATTCTCATCCCTGAAAACATGTAAAAAGCGGGACTGTAGACTCACCTTTGAATAAACCTCGGATTGAAAGACAAATGACTTGTATGGTTTATAGCCGAGTAATGCAACCTAAATATACGTATTTAGGTTGGTCATTAATTATGTCTTAAGCAAATGTGGTTTCATAGTATAAGTTGTCTTATTGCTCGACTCGACGTGTTTCAAAGTAAAAGTCAACATACAATCAACTAAAGTCAGACTTGGTCAGAGTAGTCAACTAAAGTCAACATCAGTAGTTACATGTCAAATGTTGGTCAACATGTCAAACCTAAGTCAAATAACACGTTTTGGATCATAAATGGTCATTTTCACAATTTCAGTTTATCGTTGTGCACAAAGCTCATGTACATGTAGCAAACTTGGCATATTATCTCATAGTACAAAATTCAAGTAAACATGGCAAACTCCAGATCATAAGTATACTTAAAATCAATTCCAAAAAGTCTGGCCAGGGTCTCATACAATAATTAAAAGTCAGGAATCAGAAGGGGTACATTTGTAGTTTATCAAGTCAGTTTCTGACCGCGCACTGATTTCGTTTTGGCTATAACCGGAGCTAGGGACATGCAATTTACACAAGGTCAGTGGTCATAGTTCAAGGACAAGTCAAACTAACACATATTAAATGTTAAGCCATTTTTGTTTAGCCAATATGTACAGTTTATTCGTGCAAGTTGAATGTTCAGTTTTCAGCTCAATTCAGAAGTTACACGAAGTATGGCACTAGTGTGCCCAATGCATAAGGTTTCGGAGGTTGCAATAAACTGAGCATATACCACATAACATATAAAGATTCATATTTCAGAAGTATACATGCTATTTCAATAAACTTAAACCACAGAGTATAACACAGAGAGCAAGTTGTAGATTCGATTCTAGTTTAGCTAGCCACATTCGTACGCAATTATCCGAAGATCTAGATACAATTAGACTATGATATCTGCATGAAAGGTGAATTACTTTTTGTGTACTTTTCAAATATGCAAAGTTTTCATCACAGAAGTCAACACATTTTATCATACAAGGCTGTTTTCATGCAAGTGCTGTATAATTCCACTTTTACACTAAATCATGCATATCTCGGGTTATACATAAGCAAATGACATGATATCCTAGTGTAACTTGAGTGTTTTTAAGTCTTCTATCCATTTATGACCAGTTTATAAATCAATTCCATGTCCATTTTTCCAGAATTTGACATAATCATAGATTCATCATAAAAACTTCAATCAATCGTATCTTAATCATACGGAAACGAAAATACGCAAACTCAAAGCCTAAAATTATTAATTTTTCTAGAGGATTTCAATTATATCATAATATTTAACATTCAAGAAAGCCAAGTTTCTGTAACCACACAAATCAAATTCGGGATTAACCCTAATCACATCAAACGATCAGATTAACGCGGGTAATTAACAATAACGTATATAGATTTGAGCAATTGACAACTTACACTATCAAATTACATCAAAATCAGATTTTTAGAAAATAGGGTTCATGTGATTATACCTTTTATCAACAAATCATTTATACCATCGCGTAGAGGGTGATGTGAATTGCAATCTTCGTGTAGAGTGTTTAATCTAAAAGTAAAAAATTGATGGTGATATGGGTGTGTACAAGGTCGACGATTGGAGGGAGAAAGAGCAGAAGAAATCGACTGTTTTTAGGTTGTAGGGAAATAATGCAGTCTAGGTTTTCCCTAATTAATTATACTAAGCCCTAAATCCAATTAATCATGGACTAAAACAATTAAATGGCCCAAAATAGAAATTAAATGGGTGGGGAGGGGGTGTTCGGCTGTGGCCCACCTGGGATGGGTTCCCGGGTTCTCGTTGTCCAATACAGTGTAATCGTGGTCCGTCTCAAGTGCCGTTTAAACGTACCGAAGGCCCGGAACGCTAAACCGGTCGTTAAAACGCAACCAAACGTTAATATATTAAAAACCCAATAAATTAATTTTTTTAAATTAATAATTATTAAAATAAACCCGAGCGTTTCGTTGCTCAAAAAGTAGTTATCCAAACCGTATCATTTTTATCGTATTTCTTTATCCGAAATATATATTCAAATTAATACTAACCTATATTAATTATCGTAACCCTCCAAGAATCAAGTATGTATTCAATACACATAAATACATAAAAAGTCAAATAGTTGCCGTTAAATCAACTAACAGAAAGTTAACGGAAGTGACAGAAAAAGCAGGGTTGTTACAGTACGACAAGATTAAGATAAAGTAAGGGTTGGTGTGTTGGGTTGTGACGCAAGTTTTGGTCGCGGACGAGAGACTATAATGCCCTGTTCCCTAATTTTCACAAAAGGAAAATTGATGAAGTGCTCTTGTTATATAGTTTGTTATTCGTTGGTATAAAAAAGAAAAGAAAACTACTTTTTTTTTACAGCTGTTAGGATCATTCAAGGGGGACTTAACCATCCAAGCGTTCATCTCCTACACATTTTTTTTTTTGAAAACTACTTTGTTTGGTTAGCTCTTATATTTGCGGATAGTCATACGTTCTTATTGTAGTTATTCGTTTCCAAAAAATATAAGATATTCTCATACATGTTTTTTTGTATGGTGATATTGCTCAAAATATACATATTTATCTTCGCAATATCTCCCTACTTTGGTGGCATTTCTATACGGGTTGTGATGATTAGTGAGCGGTTTGTGGTGTTTAGTCATTTCGGGACAAATATGGTCTAAAAGTTCATATTTATGCTAAGGAATCAACCCTTGAGCCAGATGAATGAACCAAGTGAAGTTTTAGAGTGAAAATGAAGTTCCAGGGTCAAAAAGCGGCGCTCCTAAGGTCAAATGTGGCGCTCCTATGTGCTAAAGCATGTGTTAATAAGATCAGCAGCCAAAAGCGCCGCTCCTAAGGTCCAAAAGCGTCGCTCCTATTCTAAAAGCACCGCTCCTGTCCAACAGCGCCGCTTCTGTTCCAAAAGCGCCGCTCCACGCACTGATTCAGCCCAAAAATTCAGCCGACCTATAAAAGCATATTTGGGATTTTTGAGTGAGAGAGTTGCGATTGGGGTCCGAAATGGAACCCTAAAAGGGTTCATTTCATCATTCTATCAAGATCAAAGCTCAATTGATGATCCAAGTCAAAGATTAGTGAAGCTAAATGCTAGATCTACATCGTCCATTCTCCATTTTGTAATTTCATTTCCATTTTAGCACTTGTTCTTATTTTCTCTACTTGTAATGATGAATACTAGTTGTCTATTTGATATTGTTCTTGTTTATCTTATGATGTTAGCTTAAATTTGTTTGTGTTCACTTGATTATGAATCTCTAATGCTAGTATTTGCCCCAAAATCAATTGAATGATGTTGTTTGAATGAATTACATGATCACGTGTTATTGTGTTAGCTAAAGATTCATTGCTATGAGTTTGTTTTAGGCTTTACTTTGATTACATATGTTGAGTAGCTCTCTTAGTGATTTGAGAAGTGAATCAATGTGTGCTTCAACACCTTGAGTGATCTAGACAACTAGCTTAAGAATTTCAAGTGATTGTGTTCTTGATCTAGGTTGGTTTTCAATTGGCCTTTAGTCAACATAGTAGTGCCGATTATCTTAAATGATTTTGATAGTTGGGGGGTTTTAAGTGATTTCAACCCAAGCATAATCTCAATAACTAAATCTTGCTTAACTTGATCTTAGAATACAATGTTTGTGTGAATTTGCAGAGTGTTATTTGATTTAAGGTTTGGTAGTAATGCTAAACATTTAATAGTTCAACAACTAATGCGATAGAAATTTAGGCAAAACGGAGCAATCCAAGCATAGAGAGGATTAGATAAGTGAATACTTCTTAGTTAATTTGATTTAAGTTCTTAACACTTTGTTATTTGTTACTTGCTACTAGTTTTTAAGTTTGTTTAATTGGGCAAGTTTTAGTTGTTAATTACAATCAATCAAAACCCCCAATCAAATAAACCCTAGGACAATTGATAGTTTCAAATATTCAACTTACACCGCTCTCTTGTGACGAATTTGATAAGAATACTTACATTGAAGTGCTATAATAACCGGGTTCTAAGTGCTCTTTAGTTGTGTGTGCTTTTTTGTAGTGTTTGAATCATATATCAATTTTGAGGGTAAAAGATGTATATCAACCACACACATCAATACTTTCTTGGCGCCTGCCGGGGAGCGGTTAGCTAGTTGAATATTTAATTTAAACTTTTAATTGTTCGATCCTTTTGTAAGAATTTCATTCTTGCAAAAGTTACTTTTTGTTATATTTGCTTGTATTCGGAAAGCGTTTATTTGTTTGTGGTGTGATTAAGCTAGATGGCTTAGTATGATGCATTGTGTGACTACTTGATGTTAAAAATCGCGAATTATGATCAATAATTGATGGGAGACTCAAGTCACATAGGTTTGGATAATGGTTATTTGGGAATGAATAATGATAACGCGTACATGGGCATGAACAATGAAGATTATATGGGTATGAATGATGGTTATGGGTATATGAATGATGGTCACATGGGTATGAATGACAACGGTTATATGGATTTGGGTCAAGCTAATGATGAGCCGGATGGTTATTGTGGTGCTTATGATGGTTGTTATCGAGACGGGGGTTATGATGATTGGTACATATATGATTTCGCCCCCATTGATCAACCTTGTAATAATGGTCATATTTCCAATTTTGACTTTATGAGTCAACCAATGGACTATTGTTATGAGGGGGATGACTCGACAAGGGATTCTTCTTAATTTCAATTTCAAAATCAACAACAAGAGGAGATCGATTCAAATTTAGTAGAGTTATTCTCACACGTTGTGAGAACCCACCTTAACCGTATGGAGGCTTTAATTGAAGAGAGAATAGATTTGAGGGAAATGTTAGAAATTCGACAAGCCTCAATTCAAAGCTTAGAGAAAATCGTGAGTTCCATGCTTCCTTTAGTTGAAAATTTTGTATCCCTACCATTTCACCACCCACCTCACCCGTAGTCTCTACTTCTTGGTCAAGGAATTGGGTCTTTTATGATGGTGATAATGATGTAAGCTTTTACTCCAAGACCGAAGTAGTGAAGATTGCACAAGTACCCGAGTCTTTGATGTGATGACCCGGGAATCTCCGACCAAATTTAAACTTAATCTTTATATGATTTCGATACGGTAAGCAAAGTCTATTAAACTGGGTCTTAAAATCTTGAACTGTTTCAAATATGTATTTGACTTTTGACTTTTCTCGACGATTCACGAACAATTGTTTGTAACAAATATGTATATATATATATATAATAAATTGAAACTAAAGATATAATTTTAACATTTGAAGTAAATATGTAAAATAAGATACAAAATAATTAATTATGTATAAATATAAATATATATGATTAATTGTTGTAATATGTATAAAATATAAATATTAAATAAATGTTATCATATAACATAATATTATATAAATGTAACATTAATATATTAAAAGTAATTAAAAGTTTAATTATAGATATTATCTTATTATTATTATTAATATTAATATCAGCATTGTTAATTATATTATAATATGAAGTTTGATATATTTAAATAGTTATAGTTACTATTGCTATCATTGTTAACATCAGTATTATTATTTTAATTAGTAGTAAAGTTATAACTTTAGCTATTAGGAATAATATTAGTATTATTATTAAATATTATAATTACCATTATCATTAAGTATTATTGTTATTATTAGTATGATTGTTATTATTAAAATTAATAAAACTATCATTCTTATGATTATTAGTATCATTATTATTTATTATCAATATTAACACATATGATTGTTATTATTAGAATTATTGATATTATTATCAATATTATTAATTTTATTATTATTATTACATATAATTAGTATTATTATTAATGTATACTTAGTTACTTATTAATACCAATTATGGAGTGTAAATAATCAGATATATTTAAGATCAATTTCATGTCATAATCAGACCATAACTAATTTTGTTTCTGGCCCTGTAAACGTTAATCAAGTGAATCAATCAATCGTACAAATCAAAGGAAAAGTCGATATCTGTTTAATTTTTTTTTTATTTAGTATCATGGTGCGACTTTGGTTACCTGATCCCATCAGCCTTTTTTATTCGAATTTGTTGTTATCTCCAATCTGTTACACATCTTTATCATTCACGAATCATTCTTCATATATACAACTGTAATTGAAATGAATTAAAAACATAATGGATAGAAAAATGCCCACGTTCCCTATTCTTCCACTTTTCAGTCATATCACAAGTTCGAATCAAATTCAAAAATGTAATAATGTAGTTCTATTAGGAATGTTTTACGTAATCTTTCTGCAAAGTTTCAAAACCCAAATCATTGTAACGAGTTTCAATTTGTAGGTCAAAGTTTTATGTTTCAAAAGTCAACCGATGTGTTCTTGCAGAAATTCGAATTCGTGTTTGTATTTCAAGTACAATTAATGATTCCAATAGTTTTTATGAGTGATTTGAAAACAAATTTGTGTAGGAGTCATAAGCCAAAACAGCCTCAATCTCGAAATCAAATTTTTTTTTCAAACCATGAAGTAACAGCAGCAGCGTTTATTTTTTTTCTATTCTTTTTATTATTTTTTTTCAATTTCAAGTTATTCAAAGATCCATATAGATCGAGTATGTTCTGTGGGAAAGTCCCAAAACTGTTTAGTTAATGGATTTTATGTATGAACTGATCTGGTCGACTAGAAGATTAAGAAGAAGAAGATAACAGGATATATCAACATAAAAATAAATGGGTTATGAATTATTCAGAGAAAACAGAAGTAGACGGATGGTTAGAGGAGTGTTCGGGTGAGCGAGGGGTCTTGGGTTCGAACCCTAGCTGTGGCATTTATTTTTTTAAGGCTTGCCTTAAAGGTAGTAATCTCAATTATTATTATTATTATTACTATTATTATTATTATTATTATTATTATTATTATTATTATTATTATTATTATTATTATTATTATTATTATTATTATTATTATTATTATTATTATTATTATTATTATTATTATTATTATTATTATCATCATTGTTATGATTATAGTATTATTATTATTGTTATCATTAATGTTATAAACATTATTATTATTATTACATGTATAAGTATGATAATTATTAACATTATAATTATTATTATAAGTATTATCGTTATTATTATGAATCTTATTATTAAGGTTAATATTATGATTATAAATAATTATTGATATTATTAAGATAATTATTATTGTATTAACGTTAGAATAGGAGTATATGTATAATTAATAATATCATTATCATTATTATTATCATTAAGAAGTAACAATAAGTATTATTAGTATTATTATCACTATCATAATACAATTTATTATTTTTATCATTAACATTAATGATTATCATATTTATAATTATTATTACAAAATATTAGTACTAAGTATTATTAAGTCTTAGGGAATAGAATCAAAACTAATATTTTATTTTATTTTAAAAGTAATATAACTCTTATATTTATTATTAGTATCATCATTTTTAATAAAGTTATCCTTATTATTATCAGAACTCTCATTTTAAAACAAATAAATATTTTGTACATAAAAATATACTTGTTATATATATTGTAATTTTATTAAAATTTCACATAATTATATCTATCAAACTTATTATTATTTAAATTCATACAAATAACAAACTATCGATTTTAAATATAGCATTAGACAAGTATGTATATAAATATAGATATTAATAAACTATATAAATATTAACTATTATAAATATATACATAAATTAAACATATATAATATATAAACTAAAGGTATAACAAGTAAATTTGTTCAGTTATGATTATATGTTTTAATATAAATATACAAATGATATAGGTTCGTGAATCCGAGGCCAACCCTGCATTGTTCAGTTCTGTCATATGTATTTTTACTACAAAATACAGTATTGTGAGTTTCATTTGATCCCTTTTTAAATGCTTTCGCAATATATATTTTGGGACTAAGAATACATGCGCTGCTTTTATAACTGTTTTACGAAATAGACACAAGTACTTAAAACTACATTCTATGGCTGGATTATTAAACCGAATATGCCCCTTTTTATTAAGTCTAGTAATCTAAGAATTAGGGAACAGACACCTTAATTGACGCGAACTCTAAAGATAGATCTATCGGGCCCAACGAGCCCCATCCAAAGTACCGGATGCTTTAGTACTTCGAAATTTATATCATGTCCGAAGGAAGATCCCGAAATGATGGGGATATTTTTATATGCATATTGTGAATGTCGGTTACCAGGTGTTCAATCCATACGAATGATATTTTGTCTCTATGCATGGGACGTATGTTTATGAGAAAAGGAAATATGAAATCTCGTGGTCTATTAATATTATGAAATGATTATTTATGATAAACTAATGAACTCACCAACCTTTTGGTTGACACTTTAAAGCATGTTTATTCTCAGGTATGAAAGAAATCTTCCGCTGTGTATTTGCTCATCTTAGAGATATTACTTGGAGTCATTCATGACATATTTCAAAAGACGTTGCATTCGAGTCGTTGAGTTCATCGAGATTATTATTAAGTCAATTATAGTTAGATATATTATGAAATGGTATACATGCCGTCAACTGTCGATGTAATGAAAGATTGTCTTTTCAAAAACGAATGCAATGTTTGTAAAATGTATCATATATAGGTCAAGTACCTCGCGATGTAATCAACTGTTGTGAATCGTTTATAATCGATATGGACTTCGTCTGGATAGATTAGGATGGGGCATCACAGTTGGTATCAGAGCGGTGGTCGTAGCGAACCAGGTCTTGTATTAGTGTGTCTAACTAGTAGTCGTTAGGATGCATTAGTGAGTCTGGACTTCGACCTGGTCTGCATGTCAAAAAGTTTTGCTTATCATTTTGTGTCGAAAATTATCTGCTTATCATTCTTAGTCTAGGCACGTCTTGCTGCATAGATTACACGAATAGTGTATAGACAAGATTCATATCTTAGCGTATCTGTTACTGTAAACCTTACCTGGCGTATCCCGTAAATTCTTCCGTAATCTACGAAACCTTTTGTTCTATATATATGGATATTCTATGTAATTAAGAATACCATCCGTTAGCCAGAAAATCATTTCATATCTAAAAATTCTTTATTCAATCGTACGAAATGGAATTCGTCATTAGTTCAAGTCACTCGGATTCTGAAATGGAATCCCACTCAAGCTCTGAAAGCAGTGTGACCGGAATGGATCAACCAATCAGTCATCATCTATTCTGGATGAATTGGGGATGGGTTCGTAGCCTCCTCAATCATTGGAGACAAGAAGAAGGTGATCCTTTCCATCCACCACATTACCCTATTGGCGAAGAACCTGAAGCACTTACCGGTGAACCTGTTCGAAACACCATCTTTTCTCTCATTTCCAGAGTATCTCGTCACGATTATATACTATACTAAATTCTAGATTATATTTATCCGCTAGTCCGAACCGAAAATCACCCTGGTGTAATAGAAGAAGTCAACAAGCTTCGCGCTCGGGTAGTGGCTTTAGAGAATATGGTGCGAAGGTTACAAACACCAGCAGCAGCACCAGTACCACCACCAATGTCAACAGTACCATCACCACCACCAACATCAACATTCGCATCCCACACCTCAACATCTTAATCTATACCTCGCACATCAACGTCATACGCACCATGGATACCAAGGAGCACCAATAACAACAACATCATCACACGTCTCAACCTCGCAATCTATACCTCAAGCATAATCATCGTTCTACGAATCGTTTTACGAATCGCTCTACATAAACTACCTTCGTCCTTCATGGTGATTATGTAATCTCTAATATTTTAGAGATTATGTACTCTAGTTCTAGCCGTAAGTCTGATGAGTTTAATATCACATTGACTCATTAAATCCATAATTACGTCTGAAGAAAATATATATGTATATATGTTTTCATAAAGATTGTAATTAAAATTTTTATTGTACAAGCGGTTAATGGTGAAAATATTTTAACGGGTAGGTAATACCCGAGGAATATTTAGATTTCACATTAATAAGTTACACTGTACATTCTTCGAATCTGATTCAACAGTCATTTACTATCCTACTTGCAACCACAGCTATACGAATCCGTTCATCACAGAATAACCATTTTCATTCAATTTCATATTTGGATTTTGACCTATCAGAATCCGACAAGTGGCATAATGAAGAAAACATTGGACAAAATAAAATTTGTTAGAAACAAACAAATTAACTATGAGTAAATTTGTTAAGAATCCACGCTAACAAAATCCTAGCTAACTGTTCTTAGCTAACTGATTATATTTTATTTATCGCAATTTACATTCTCGCAATTTTATTTATCGTCATTAAATTTCTGTTATTTACTTTACACACTTTATTTATCGTTATTTAATTTTTTGTTATTTATTTTACGCACTTTAAATATCGGGACACGTATACAAGGTTTTGACATATCATATCGACGCATCTATATATATTATTTGAAATCACCATAGACACTCTATATGCAGTAATGATCGAGTTCTTTATACAGGGTTGAGGTTGATTCTACAATAATATATATAGTTTGAGTTGTGATCGAGTCTGAGACGTATACGGGTCACGACACGTATTAATTAATTTGAATATTATATATTAAACTATATATGAATTATTGGACTGTCAACTGTGGACTATCGACTGTGGACTAATAACATTGGACAATTAAAATGAATTAAAATATTGATTATAACATATGAAACTAAACATTTCTTCAAGTTTGCCACTTGATTTCGCCTTAAACCTCATTTGTATCTTCACAATTACATTCTGCGTTCAAACCTTTCATGACTCTTGAAAACACCTCAATCGAGAGGATGAACCAACGACACTTTATCTACGAAAGAAAAGATCGATGCATCTAGTTATGCACCTGAAAACTCTTGAAAACTGAGTAAACGTTTAACGCGTAGCTGTGCTAATTCCTTTAGCGTTATTATTACCGAAAATAACCTTGCAATCTCTTTCCAAATTAGCCAATTTTGTCACAGCTTCAGCAAGTCAACTTCAATTTTTCGTTCGAAACAACCTTATTATAACCTTGATATATATATATATATATGTGTGCTCTTTTATTGATACCGGGAAACCTTTTATATTCCATTATATTACCAGCAGACGTACCAGCAACCTCATTGCTCCTTGGCTTAAATCTCTCTGATAAATCGTTATATTTATTCATTGAAACCCTATCGTATACTCATCCGCATCTTGTAACGAGAACTGCCATACCAATTATCGGGAATCAGCAATCAGTACTTTGAAAACGCACAACATATATACATCAACAGTTATATGTATAACAAATATCTTTTAGAATTATGGTCTTTCATTCTGAAATTCTGAACAGCACTCAGTCTACCAATCAATACTCTGAATGTTGAAAAAGCTGAATGAAGCAACAGAAACTGTAGACAACCGTAAATGACCTTAATCATCGGAAGTTTAATGATAAAGAATAGTATGTTGGAAAAGTTCAGAAAAGTTGGAACTGGAAAACGGATTGAGCAAACTACGAAGGAGTCTCTGAACAAAACACAAGAACTAAACCTGTACATTAAGAATCCTAATGATTCTGTTTCTGATGAAATCTTTAACGAATACCTTGCTTTTGACTCCATCCTTCGATATTAGAAATTCCAAGATATCATCGTATCTTTCATTATAAATATCCTCCATATTTCTGAAGATATTTTCATAACTATTCTTATCTGAAATCATTAATCTCTTCGTGCTATCAGTGTTACATAATATAGAAACTGTTAGTTTCTATATTCTGTAAACTTTCAAGCTTAAAATATGAATGTTATTGAAGTAATGTTGGGAATTGATGCATGAGTTAGTATAATATAATGACACTTGATCAACGTGATTATATTACAGTAAGTTATGCTGAGTTTCTAAATGGAACATGATGATGGTTCACAGTAGATCATACCATCATCATGTGCCATGTTACATAACTCTTTCATTCTAATTAACCTTTGAACATATCAAGGAAATATATTCTTGATAGTTCTATTCTCAATGATTCTGGTAATTTGACAAATCAAATCGAGCTATTACGTTCTTTCTTGATTATAACATTAAATTCATTCGAAACTCCATACTTACAAATTCTGGACCATTACTCGTTTTACTAGAGATCGAGAGGAGATTAAAAAGACAAAGAGCTCAGAAACTTAAGGGAAGATATAAAACTCGACAACAACACTGAAATTACAATAATTAAAAATTAAAACATCACGACAATTAAAAATTTAAAGATTTCGACTGTTAAACTAAAAATACTAGATCAAACTACTTGTCATCGTCGTCATCTGCGAAGTAACGTTCACCAGTCATTTCACCATCTGTGAGGTACTCTGGAGACATCGGTATTTCTCTTGCTACTTCAGCTGATTCATCGAGGTAACGATAACCCAACGTCTCTTCATCTTCAAGAACCACATACAGAGAAATGCGTTTACCGCGATCTTCAATGGTATCTTTTATAAAGTACCATTGATCATCGGTACACAGAAAATTTGCCCTACAATCCACATCATAATCGTCTTTATAAAAGAACACAGACGTGAATTCACACGGAACTTTTTCCTTCAAAAAGGATAGTAAGTCTTGTAAACCAACATCACGAATGTCGATATCTTCAAACGAAATTCTGTCGCCCCACTTATATTCCTTCATTTGATTACGGAAATCACCTCCGTAATGAACATCGAATGAAACAATCATTGGGGGAAGTGTTAGCATTTTGCAGTTTGGGAGTGTTTGATTTTGATTTTGAGAAAGGTGGAAATATAAAAGAAATATATGTTTGAGTGTATAAAATGAAGTTTATGGTTGGTGTTTATATAATGTAAAAGTGGCCGTTGGGATAGCCGTTGGAATTTTTTTTATTTTATTTTATTTTATTCTATTTTTATTTTACTAACGGCTAAAAATTGGGCGAGTTTTTGGGCGGAGGTGGATGATGCCGTTTGGACCTCTCTTATGATAGTTTCATTCGTGCTCTTCGAAAAATCGAATTATTTTATATGTGTTATTTAATAATGATAAAATTCTATTTATCAGCTCATATTCGTCAGGAAAACATATTTATTGTTAGCCATGACGACCTCACTCAAATTTCGGGACGAAATTTCTTTAACGGGTAGGTACTGTGATGACCCGGGAATCTCCGACCAAATTTAAACTTAATCTTTATATGATTTCGATACGGTAAGCAAAGTCTATTAAACTGGGTCTTAAAATCTTGAACTGTTTCAAATATGTATTTGACTTTCGACCGTTCTCGACGATTCACGAACAATTGTTTGTAACAAATATGTATATATATATATAATAAATTGAAACTAAAGATATAATTTTAACATTTGAAGTAAATATGTAAAATAAGATACAAAATAATTAATTATGTATAAATATAAATATATATGATTAATTGTTGTAATATGTATAAAATATAAATATTAAATAAATGTTATCATATAACATAATATTATATAAATGTAACATTAATATATTAAAAGTAATTAAAAGTTTAATTATAGATATTATCTTATTATTATTATTAATATTAATATCAGCATTGTTAATTATATTATAATATGAAGTTTGATATATTTAAATAGTTATAGTTACTATTGTTATCATTGTTAGCATCAGTATTATTATTTTAATTAGTAGTAAAGTTATAACTTTAGCTATTAGGAATAATATTAGTATTATTATTAAATATTATAATTACCATTATCATTAAGTATTATTATTATTATTAGTATGATTGTTATTATTAAAATTAATAAAACTATCATTCTTATGATTATTAGTATCATTATTATTTATTATCAATATTAACACATATGATTGTTATTATTAGAATTATTGATATTATTATCAATATTATTAATTTTATTATTATTATTACATATAATTAGTATTATTATTAATGTATACTTAGTTACTTATTAATACCAATTATGGAGTGTAAATAATCAGATATATTTAAGATCAATTTCATGTCATAATCAGACCATAACTAATTTTGTTTCTGGCCCTGTAAACGTTAATCAAGTGAATCAATCAATCGTACAAATCAAAGGAAAAGTCGATATCTGTTTATTTTTTTTTATTTAGTATCATGGTGCGACTTTGGTTACCTGATCCCATCAGCCTTTTTTATTCGAATTTGTTGTTATCTCCAATCTGTTACACGTCTTTATCATTCACGAATCATTCTTCATATATACAACTGTAATTGAAATGAATTAAAAACAGAATGGATAGAAAAATGCCCACGTTCCCTGTTCTTCCACTTTTCAGTCATATCACAAGTTCGAATCAAATTCAAAAATGTAATAATATAGTTCTATTAGGAATGTTTTACGTAATCTTTCTGCAAAGTTTTAAAACCCAAATCATTGTAACGCGTTTCAATTTATAGGTCAAAGTTTTATGTTTCAAAAGTCAACCGATGTGTTCTTGCAGAAATTCGAATTCGTGTTTGTATTTCAAGTACAATTAATGATTCCAATAGTTTTTATGAGTGATTTGAAAACAAATTTGTGTAGGAGTCATAAGCCAAAACAGCCTCAATCTCGAAATCAAATTTTTTTTTTTCAAACCGTGAAGTAACAGCAGCATCGTTTATTTTTTTCTATTCTTTTTATTATTTTTTTTTCAATTTCAAGTTATTCAAAGATCCATATAGATCGAGTATGTTCTGTGGGAAAGTCCCAAAACTGTTTAGTTAATGGATTTTATGTATGAACTGATCTGGTCGACTAGAAGATTAAGAAGAAGAAGATAACAGGATATATCGACATAAAAATAAATGGGTTATGAATTATTCAGAGAAAACAGAAGTAGACGGATGGTTAGAGGAGTGTTCGGGTGAGCGAGGGGTCTTGGGTTCGAACCCTAGCTGTGGCATTTATTTTTTTAAGGCTTGCCTTAAAGGTAGTAATCTCAATTATTATTATTATTATTATTATTATTATTATTATTATTATTATTATTATTATTATTATTATTATTATTATTATTATTATTATTATTATTATTATTATTATTATTATTATTATTATTATTATCATTGTTATGATTATAGTATTATTATTATTGTTATCATTAATGTTATAAACATTATTATTATTATTATTACATGTATAAGTATGATAATTATTAACATTATAATTATTATTGTAAGTATTATCGTTATTATTGTGAATCTTATTATTAAGGTTAATATTATGATTATAAATAATTATTGATGTTATTAAGATAATTATTATTGTATTAACGTTAGAATAGGAGTATATGTATAATTAATAATATCATTATTATTATTATTATCATTAAGAAGTAACAATAAGTATTATTAGTATTATTATCACTATCATAATACAATTTATTATTTTTATCATTAACATTAATGATTAGCATATTTATAATTATTATTACAAAAATATTAGTACTAAGTATTATTAAGTCTTAGGGAATAGAATCAAAACTAATTTTTTTTTTATTTTAAAAGTAATATAACTCTTATATTTATTATTAGTATCATCATTTTCAATAAAGTTATCCTTATTATTATCAGAACTCTCATTTTAAAACAAATAAATATTTTGTACATAAAAATATACTTGTTATATATATTGTAATTTTATTAAAATTTCACATAATTATATCTATCAAACTTATTATTATTTTAATTCATACAAATAACAAACTATTGATTTTAAATATAGCATTAGACAAGTATGTATATAAATATATATATTAATAAACTATATAAATATTAACTATTATAAATATATACATAAATTAAACATATATAATATATAAACTAAAGGTATAACAAGTAAATTTGTTCAGTTATGATTATATGTTTTAATATAAATATACAAATGATATAGGTTCGTGAATCCGAGGCCAACCCTGCATTGTTCAGTTCCGTCATATGTATTTTTACTACAAAATACAGTATTGTGAGTTTCATTTGATCCCTTTTTAAATGCTTTCGCAATATATATTTTGAGACTAAGAATACATGCACTGCTTTTATAAATGTTTTACGAAATAGACACAAGTACTTAAAACTACATTCTATGGCTGGATTATTAAACCGAATATGCCCCTTTTTATTAAGTCTGGTAATCTAAGAATTAGGGAACAGACACCCTAATTGACATGAACTCTAAAGATAGATCTATCGGGCCCAACGAGCCCCATCCAAAGTACCGGATGCTTTAGTACTTCGAAATTTATATCATGTCCGAAGGAGGATCCCGGAATGATGGGGATATTCTTATATACATATTGTGAATGTCGGTTACCAGGTGTTCAATCCATACGAATGATATTTTGTCTCTATGCATGGGACGTATGTTTATGAGAAAAGGAAATATGAAATCTTGTGGTCTATTAATATTATGAAATGATTATTTATGATAAACTAATGAACTCACCAACCTTTTGATTGACACTTTAAAGCATGTATATTCTCAGGTATGAAAGAAATCTTCCGCTGTGTATTTGCTCATCTTAGAGATATTACTTGGAGTCATTCATGATATATTTTCAAAATACGTTGCATTCGAGTCGTTGAGTTCATCAAGATTATTATTAAGTCAATTATAGTTAGATATATTATGAAATGGTATACATGCCGTCAACTGTCGATGTAATGAAAGATTGTCTTTTCAAAAACGAATGCAATGTTTGAAAAATGTATCATATAGAGGTCAAGTACCTCGCGATGTAATCAACTGTTGTGAATCATTTATAATCGATATGGACTTCGTCTGGATGGATTAGGACGGGGCATCACATTTGATAACCAATGATGAAGATGAGGATGAAGATTATGAGAAGGGTAACGATGAATGTGAGGATAATGAAGACGATGAAGATTATGAGGATGATGAATTTGATGAAGGTGATGAAAGTGATGAGGAAGATGACGAATTGATTGAAACTTTACCAACGCCCAATGCTTCTAAAGTCTATGATAATCCTCTCGGGGTTAGTGAAGATGTTAGTGATGAATATGATAGTGATGAGGATAATATTGATGAAGGTGAAGATTATGGTAAGGGGTATGAAGAAGTTAGTGAGAGTGATGAGGAAGATGATGAAGTGAGTGAAACTTTGCCAACACCCAACGTTTTTACAATCCATGATAATCCACTTGGTGATGGCAATTATAATAGTGATGATGATAGTGAAGATGATAATGATGAAGGAGATGAGGTTGAGAATATCATACCCGAAACTTTCAAAGTGTATAACAATCCTCTCGGGTATGGTATTGATGATTTTAAGGAAGTTTTGCAACCCGAGTTTGATGATTCGTGTTTGTGTGAGCCGATTAAGAAAGCAAACCTCGTGTTCAAAACCGTATTTGGAAGAGAGTCTTTTGTTGACTCTTGGGTTGGTTCAATCTTCTTCATGCAAATGAAGAAGATTATTTTCTTCTTATACACCACCCTAGGGGTTAATGATTGGCTCACTCTCTTGATTCGTGGAACTTTTTCCACCGATTTCATATGTCGTCCGATAAAGTGTGGGGGAGAACCACCCCGATAAGGAATATTGAGAAGACGGGGATGAGTCAAGATAAAGACTTGTTAATCAAAATCAAAGCTAAAGGAAGTATGGCGATGCGGATATGTGATGATAACTTCATGCAATTTGACATTTACTTGTGGAAATGGCCTTTAGTCTCTGGTACTTCTATCTCTTTTCCAATTTTGCCCACTCGAGTTTATTACTTTATTTTGATTTCATGTAATGAGAGTATTACATGATCTCAAGTGTGGGGGGAGAGATAAATTCTCGTGGACTTAACTTTATACAAAATCACACCTAATTTTAAAATTTCCTAAGTATATTGTTGAATTGTTGAAAAGTTTTGACTAAAATAAGCCATACCTTACCTTTAAGGATGGTTAAAGTTCCATCCATTTGTGGTTCCAAGTTTCACCTTGAGTGGTTAAAGTTCCAATCAAGTGAGGGGGAAGTAAAGTCTTCCCTTTGTGTTGTAATTGCAATCTTCAAGTGGGAGTAAAGGCTCCCACTTTCAAAAGATTTTTGTGCTTTAAATGATAAAATCAAAACTTTTGCATGGAAGTAAAGTCTTCCATGTGTTGTTCTAAAAACCAAGTGTTTAAAGCATTATGTTTTAACACTTCCGAATGAGTCAAGTCCATCCATGATAGGGAGTCAAGTCTCCCGAATATCGTTTTACTTGGTGTGGGAGACTTCCTAATCCACACCATTTTATATTGACATTGGTTGTCTCATCATTTCATGATGTTTCAACCAATGTATCATACCGTGGGAAGAGGAGCCACCGAGCTTCACCGTGTGCTATCTTCTTAATGAAGAGCAATGGCTTCGTGATAGTGTTGCTAGACAACATACGCCATAGCCAAAAGCTATGGCACAATTGTGCAATCAACTAACGGAAAGGTAGTAACTACTTCCTACATTTTCTCAACATAAGCATAAAAACTTGTTATGTGGGAAGTAGACGAGTGAATAAAAGCTTTAAGATTTGACACTCCCGAGAGAGTCGAGTCCTCCCAATGTCTCATTTTGGAAGTCAAGTATTCTAAACTTGGGAGTAAAGTCTTCTGAAACGACCTGTCCATATTACTATAAACGTAGTACGTTATTCATTGGTCCCATAGCGAGGTATTTGACCTCTATATGATATGTTTTAGAAAATATTGCATTCGTTTCATAAAAAGCACACCATTATTATACATAATGCATGTTTTAAACAATTGGGCGATTATTTAAGGAATAAACCCCATAATACATCGGTTTTCAATTACTACACACGTGACATAACAGTCGAATATAATACATGGCAAAAGTTTTATTGAATGCAACACTTTATTTAAATAAAAGTATGAGACTCCATGCACATCTTGCTCAGATAATGCAGCATCGGAAGACTTTCTTAAGGACCTGAGAATAAACATGCTTAAATAGTCAACACAAAGGTTGGTGAGTTATATAGATTTAAAGGTAGCATCGATATAAATACAGACCACAAGATTTCATAGTTATAAATATTTCAATAAAGATATTCTATAAGTTGTTAAGTACTTCGATAACCATACTTAAGCATTAATATGGCATATTCCCTTTATTATGAAATCTCCATACACTGTACCAAGTGTAGTAAAAACGAAGTACTATGCAACCATTTACGATACTAGAGCAACTAGTCCGGTTGGGGTTGTCAAACCCGATAGATCTATCAATAGGATTCGCGCTTACATGTTCTTACAACATGTAAATATTAGTTACCAAGCTATTAGGGAATATATGCAAGGTGGTACAACTCAACGTAGAATATATTTTAAGTACTTGTGTCCATGGCGTAAAACATAAAATGCATGTATTCTCATCCCAAAATATTTTTAGAGTTTAAAAATGGGACTATATACTCACGGTAGTAAAAGTATATTAATAATAAGTTTTTCAACTTATTAAAAATATGGTCGTCGTCCTTGGATTCACCAACCTATAACAATAATAACGATTCAGATAATAATACATGTGAACAAAATTAATATAGCAAGTTCATATCATATCTTCAATCACATGTGATTGTTTAAGTTCATACTTTCAATCACGTGTGATTGTTTAAGTTCATATTTTCAATCACGTGTGATTGTTTAAGTTTATATTTCCAATCACGTGTGATTGTTTAGGTTTATATTTTCAATCACGTGTGATTGTTTAAGTTGTCAAGTTAGCAGTCCAACGTTAGTAGTCCAAAGTTAGTAGTAAATATATAGATCGATACATCACCTTGAAATAATCAAGACATAGTATACACATATTGTATATGACTCAATCATGACCCACGATACCGCTATTGTCTTTGAAGTTATCTCGAGGTATTGAGTATGTGGTGTCTTTCGATTTATCCAACGTATTGTGTAACTCATGTCATGTTAGAATACATGTATAAAACAAGAAAAGTTAGCTAGGATATGGTTAGTATATATTTTAATGAATTAATCCCGTAATCATTTTAGTCATTTTTAACCAATATTGTTTTACCCATAACTTCTTTATTACAGATCCGTTTTGAGTGAATCAAATTGCTATGGTTTTGTAACGAACTCTAATTTTTAGAACTAAACTGAAAAATTAGTGGTTTATAGTCGGAGTTACAGGTTACAAGTCCATAATTGAAAGAGATAGTCATTTCCGTCGAAAGAACGACATCTTGATGACCATTTTGAAAGACATACTTCTACTTTGTGTTTAACCATGATTTTTAGATATTTTATCATGTTCATATTAAATATCATTTTCCCAGAAGAACAACTTTTAAATCAAAGATTATGATAGTTTTTAATTATCCAACCCAAAACAGCCCCCGGTTTTACTACGACGGCGTATGTCTGGTTTTACGGTGTTCTTCGTGTTTCCAAGTTTTAACTCATTAAGTTAGCATATCATATAGATATAAAACATGTGTATAGCTATCCTTTATATGTATTTGTAAATTATAAAGTGTATTTAATACTTGTAAGGACGTATTTACACTCGTAATACATTGTACGTAAATACATTTTAACATAAGTTAATTACGTCATTTAAATAGTAACATATATATTGTTCGAAAACTCTATAAATTAGTAGTATGAAAATATATATATAATACTTTGTTAATATACTTAATGAGATATTTAATCATCATATTTTCAAGTTATATATATATATATACACACACACACACACACATATATATAATTAATACAAGTTATGACGTTCATGAATCGTAGGAATAAAAGGGTGGTCAACTGCTTATATAAAATTCTTTCCGGAGGTTCAAGACTTATTAAAATTCATTGCTTATCAAGTCGAAATTATTAAATCATGTAAATAATATAATCTAGTAGTCAGAAAAATCCGGGTCATCACAGTACCTACCCGTTAAAGAAATTTCGTCCCGAAATTTAAAGTAGTACCTATTCAATGGGCGGTGTTTGTAAACAGCTGTGGATACTTCTGTTTCATCTGGTCCTCTCTTTCCCAGGTGAACTCAGGACCTCTTCGAGCATTCCAACGAACCCTAACTATAGGTATGTTGTTTTGCTTGAGCTGTTTGACTTCACGGTCCATGATTTCGACAGGCTCTTCTATAAAATGCAGTTTCTCGTTGATTTGGATTTCTTCAAGAGGAACAGTGAGGTCTTCTTTTTCAAGGCATTTCCTTAGGTTCGAGACGTGAAAGGTATTGTGTACTCCAGCAAGTTGTTGTGGTAGCTTAAGTCGATAAGCCACCGGTCCAATACGTTCGATGATCTTGAATGGTCTTACGTATCTTGGGTTCAATTTACCCCTCTTACCAAAGCATATCATACCTTTACAAGGTGACACCTTTAACATAACCATGTCATCAACCTGAAATTCTAACAGCTTCCTTTGAACATCAACATAGCTCTTTTGACAACTTTGGGTGGTCTTCAATCTCTCCTTGATTTGCACAATCTTTTCAGTAGTCTCCTGTATAGACTCAGGACCAGTCAGTTGTCTGTCACCTACTTCATTCCAACGGATAGGGGATCTACACTTTCTTCCATAAAGCGCTTCGAATGGTGCAGCATTAATACTCGTATGATAACTGTTGTTATACGAGAATTCTGCCAATGGTAAATAATTATCCCGTCCGTTTTCGAAATCGATCACACATGCTCTAAGCATGTCTTCAAGAGTCTGAATGGTCCTTTCACTTTGCCCATCGATTTGAGGATGATATGCAGTACTCATATCCAGACGAGTCCCTAGAGCTTCATGTAGTGATTGCCAAAACCTTGACGTAAACCTACTGTCGTGATCGGATATAATGGAGATAGGTACTCGATGTCTTGAAACAACTTCCTTCATGTATAATCGTACCAATTTCTCCATCTTATCCATTTCCTTCATAGGTAGGAAATGTGTAGATTTGGTGAGACGATCGACAATTACCCAAACGGTGTCATAACCCCATGTAGTCTTTGGTAGCTTCGTGATGAAATCCATAGTAACACATGCCAATTTCCATTTCGGGATTTCTGGTTGTTGAAGCAAACCTGATGGTTTCTGATGTTCGGCCTTAACTTTGGAGCAAGTCAAACATTCTCTAATGTATATTGCAATGTCAGCCTTCAAATTCAACCACCAAAAGTGTGCTTTTAGATTTTGATACATCTTTCCAGCTCCTGGATGTATCGAGTATCTCATCTTATCTGCCTCATCCATAACCAATTTTCTTAACCCTTTAAACTTCGGTACCCAAATGCATCCAGCGAAGTATCGGGTTCCGTCTTCCCGTGTAACAAACTGTTTATCTAACCCTTTAAGCATCTCATTTCTAAAGTTTTCTTCAGAAAGAGCTCCTTGTTGAGCCTCCTTAATTTGGGTAGTGAGGTTCGTACGAATCTTCATATTCATTGCTCGTACTCGAATCGGCTCTCTTTCCTTCCTTCTTAAAGCATCTGCTACTACATTTTCCTTCCCTGGATGATAGCGAATTTCACAATCATAGTCGTTTATCAGCTCAATCCACCTACGTTGCCTCATGTTCAGTTATTTTTGGTTGAAGATATGTTGAAGGCTTTTATGATCGGTATACATAGTACATTTAACCCTGTACAAGTAGTGTCTCTAAATCTTTAATGCAAATACCACTACTCCCAATTCTAGATCATGAGTCGTATAATTTTGTTCATGAATCTTCAGTTGTCGGGATGCATATGCAATAACCTTCTTTCGTTGCATGAGGACACAACCAAAACCTTTTCGCGAAGCGTCACATTAAATTACAAAATCATCGTTTCCTTCAGGTAACGATAGAATAGGTGATGTAGTCAACTTCTTCTTCAATAATTGAAATGCAGCTTCCTGCTCAGAAGTTCATTCGTACTTCTTCCCTTTGTGTGTTAATGATGTCAATGGTTTGGCTATCCGGGAAAAATCTTGAATAAACTTTCTGTAATAGCCAGCAAGACCCAAAAATTGGCGTATTTGCGTTGGAGTCTTTGGGGTCTCCCACTTTTTAATGGCTTTAATCTTGGCTGGATCAACCTGAATTCCTTCACTGCTGACAATGTGACTAAGAAATTGTACTTCCTTTAACCAAAAGGCACACTTAGAAAACTTTGCATATAACTGTTCTTTCTTCAACAGTTCCAGCACCAACCTTAAATGTTGCTCATGTTCTTGTTCATTTTTGTAATAAATAAGAATATCATCAATAAAGATGATAATAAACTTATCCAAATACAGACTGCATACCTGATTCATGAGGTCCATGAATACAGCTGGTGCGTTTGTCAGCCCGAACGGCATGACTAAAAATTCATAATGACCGTAGTGTGTTCGAAATGTGGTTTTTGGAATATCTTCTTCTTTGACACGCAACTAATGATAACCCAATCTTAGATCGATTTTAGAGTAAACACATGATCCTTGCAGCTGATCAAACAAGTCATCAATTCTCAGTAATGGGTACTGATTCTTGATAGTTAACTTGTTTAATTCGCGGTAATCTATACACATTCGGAAGGATCCATCTTTCTTCTTGATGAATAAAATCGGAGCTCCCCACGGTGAAGTGCTAGGTTGAATGAATCCACGGTCCATTAATTCTAACTGGCTTTGTAACTCTTTCATCTCAGACGGTGCAAGTCTGTATGGAGCACGAGCAACTGGTGCAGCTCTTTGTAACGACCCGACCAAAACCGTTATTGACGGCGCCGTTAACTTAGGTCCCGTTGCGTGGTCGTAGTCCCTATATGAGACTCGTTTGACCAAAATTATGTCGCATTCATTTGAAAGGTACAAGACTTGCAAGTTTAGTTTACAAAACCGTTCGACAACAAGTCTAAGTTTACAAAAGTCATAAAGTATAAATGAAATAACTTGCGACATAATATAAGTTGAAAAACACAGTTGCTATAAATAGCGTAAGTATGTAAACAAAAGTTTGAATCCAAAAGTGCTATCCCTAGCGTATGTATGTATGTATGCTTGACCCCAAGCAAGAAATCAGAGTGTATGCATGTATGCTCGACTCCAAGCAAGTATGAATGTACGCGGAAGCATGTATCAAATAGCCAAGTATGAACCTGAGAAACATATAGAAAACTGTCAACGAAAAACGTTGGTGAAATCATAGGTGTTTGTAATAAACGTTGTTTTTGAACCACAAGATTTAGTATTCCCATAACGTTGATTATCATAATCGTTTGCATTCCAAAAGTATTGTTCGCGAGCACCCAATTATCAAGACTTAACGTTTCCTTCCATAGAACCCCATCACAATAGTGTTAGAACATACACTGTTTCTCGAAAATATATTTCATCCGTAGACGGTAGCGAACCGTCCGTAATGAGGGTTTGTCAAACCCGTATGGCCACACAATATAAGTTCTCGCTTACACCCTGCAAGTGTAACTAATGATAATCGAATTGAGGATTTTTGTTCTAACTCGCTGTGGAATGTTTGTTTTCCTTGTACTTGTGTTCAAAGTATAAAAGTAAGTAGTACAAAATGTAACAAAGTATATGTTTCTCAGCCCACAATTTAAAAGTATAAAAAGTTGTTGAAAAGGTGGGACTATGATCTCACCTCGAGTGCACGAGTATAAAAGTACTTCAACAAGTAAACGTGTGCATGAAAGTTGCTTAGCCTTGACCTAAACAAGTAAGTTATATCAATTAACCGGTTACGACACAAGGTCGGGCGAAATGTGTTCAATTAGTCCTATGGCTCGTTACGACTCGATTAAATATTGCATGTGAATCACGTTGCCAAGTTTCATGCGAGAATCAAGTATAAAAGCATGTTAGAACGATTGCATAAAAGTTTGGTTAAGTTTGACTAAAAGTCAAACTTGGTCAAAGTCAACGAAAAAGTCAACGCGTTCGGGTCGGGTCCCGAACTATTTTTCTATGCTAGTTATTCATATATAAGCATATTAGAACAAGTTTCATGTGAATCGGAGGTCGATAGCTAGTCAAACATTTCGCGTGAAAAGTGACAAAGTGAGCAGAATCTGGCCAGACCCATTTGCGCGCCGCGCGGGGTGAGGTGCGCGCCGCGCACCATGCTGTTCAGCTATTTTCTGCAGTTTTCAACTTATGCACGAATCCAACTTCAAAAATTCCTAACTCACAAACCGCAAATCTCCTAAACATGTATCTTATATCGTTGGAAAGGTATTTTAACAAGGAATACAACTAAACACTTTTCATAGATCATAACCGACAATTTCCAACTCGAAAACATCATCAAAGTTCATCATTTTCAACCAAAAATCAAAGAAACGCATTTTATGATTCGGGAACTTTTAACATACAAATGATATGCCGTTTTGAAGGTAATAACGCATACATTGCAACTAGACGCATATTCCAAGTTTCAATAAACATTTACTACGTCAAAATCACTAGTCACGTTGTCGTTTCAAAATCAATTTCGACACAAATGAGACTTATGATTCACTAATCAAACGCTAGCATACATCACACCATTTCGAAGCTATTTACGCATACAATTTAACTAGTTAACTAGCATACATTCAAACAAGTGTCTCAACTAGCATTCAACCGCATCAAGTTCCTACCAAAACGATAATCGATTCACCAAAAACACATTTCATGTTATTGAGCTAGTTTTTCATCATCCAACATATCAAAACGAAGCTAATGAAGTAACTAACACTTTTAACACATACACTTTAACAATCTAACAACATTAACTCATCCAAAATCAAGGATTTAGCACACCCATTTCAAAGTTCATACTAGTTACTCCCAATCAACAAATCGAGCAAACAAAACATATATTCATGTTACACACGAGCCATAGACACTAACTAACACAATTTCAAGTATATAAAACGAATTTAGAGAAATTTAGTGCTTTAGAAATGTTACCCAAACTTGATGAAATTGGTATCAAAATGTAGAGGATGAAGAGAGGATCACGAATATGTAATTTGTTTTGAAGTTTGCTTCCCGATCCGAATTTAGATGATGAATGTTTGAATTGGGTGTTTGTGTGTGTGTTCTTGCTAGAGAGAAAGAGAGAGAGGTGGAGGTGATTGAATGGTGAGGAAGGTGGGGAGGTGGTGACTAGTTGCCCCAATTTGGCCAAGTGACGAGATTGGTCCCTCAAGTTTCAAAGCGGGTGCGGTAATTAACCAAACGAATATTTTAAAATGCTCGAGTAAACGGGTGAGGTCAAAATTAAATAGCGGGAATATAATGAACGTTACTCACGGAAACTATTAATTTAAATACGAAAGATTATGTTTTAAAAAAAAAGACGGTGTTAAAATTAAATTTAACGGAAAAACGCGGGATGTTACATTATCCACGCCTCAAAAGAAATTTCGTCCCGAAATTTAGTTGGAAGTAGTAGTTGTTGAATCTTCCTCGAGATCTTGCGTTGCCAATTCTACGAGTGAGGGAGAAGTACGTCCTAGGGTATTTCAACGAATTTTGACGGTCGGGATCATATGTTGTTTTAAGGTTTGGCTTCACGATTTATGGTTTCAACCGGTCCTCCTAGGAAGTGAGGGTTATCGTCGATAGTGAGTTCATCAAAGGAGATAACAAGTTCTCGTTTCGCAAAACACGTCTTTGAGTTGATACATCGAATGTAGGATAAACGGAGACCCAAAATGAGTCGGAAAAATCTAAACGGCTAGCGACGGGTCCAAAACACCCCAAGAATTTAAAGGATCGAAATATAGCGGATTTAGCTTCCTACGTTTTCCCGAAACGGATTGCACCTTTCCAAGGTGCGACTCTTAACGTGACGCGGTTTCTCACGTGGAATTTGAAATGTTTACGTCTAACATCGGCGTAGCTCTTGGTGATTACGAGTCGCGTAGGGTTTTACCTGAATATGAATAAATTTTCTCGGTTGCTCATGAATAATCCCGGTCCCGGTGAATTGGTCATCGTTTACTTGGTTCGACAAAAGGAGAATGGCGTTTTCGGTCATATAAGGTTTCGAAGGCGTGGCGTCAATACTCGAATGAAAATTTTGTAGTAAGAGAGTTTGATTAAAGGCAAAGACGTTTCTCAAGAAAATTCGCGTCGCGGAAGATTTATCGGTTTCCAAAAACGTTCGTCGGGGCAAGTTCTTATCGGGTTTTGAAAACGATTGTTAGGACTATCCACCCTCGCGGCGAATACTTGTATGATGTGAAGAGTCGCTCTCCATTGAGAATTTAGAATAAGGACCTCCTGAACCGGAAGTACGAGGGTGATGCAAGAGAAGTTTCCGCCCCAATGTGAGCATAACGAGTAAATTGTAGTTAGTCAATAAGACTGCGCGAGGACGAGCTAGTATACCCGTGTGACATACGGTTGAAGTCGAATGGAATCGGTAATTCATTCGGAAGCATAAATATAATTTGACAATAATTGAAGGTGTGTCCCTGGTATGGTGGTTGTCAGTACTTTCGGAGTTTTCAGATGTCCAAACTTGAAAGGATGAAGTCATGTACATGGCACATGGTGGTGATTAGGTTGATCGAGTCTAACCACCATCACGTGTCATTAGAACTTTGGCATGAATTACCGTAATATAACCACGTTGATCGAGTGTCGTTATATTACGCTAACTCATACCTCCATTCCCACATCACTCCATAGATTCAATTTCGTGTCATCGTGAAGACCTAAAATGAACAAAATGTAACGATGTCTCAAACGTGACTCGTATTAAATCGAAAGAATTTCTGCAACTCTAAGGAAGCGTTCCCCGAGAGAAGTGTATAAATGATTATTCACGTCAATGCGGTTCGAGTCAGACAAAAATGTACTTAGGTATGAAAAGAGTAACGAGTCATGATAACGAGTAGTACGCAACCGTAGTGATAAATAGTGATGACGATACTCATCTAGAGTAGTGGTGGTAACTTTACAACACTTGTGGATAGTAAGCTGAGACGGGGTGGATAACAACCAAGGAGTCAGAATTCCCGAACTAGAGTGACTAACGAAGTCGTGGTCATCCGTACGCGTATAAACCTTGAATTCACGTGTGTTACCAAAAAGTGGCGGAATACGAGTTCGTATGATGAAGGTTGGGTACCATTAAAAAGTTTGCCTAAGAATGATTCAAGTATAATGCACAAGTAGTCAAGTAAGTGCTATCTATAGCAAATGTATGTCAGAATGCAAATGCTAACTATCCGGTTGTAGTCTAGACTCACTAATGCGTCCTAACGACTCTGTTAGACACACTAATGCACGTCCTAGTTCCCTACAACCAACGCTCTGATACCACTTGTAACGACCCGACCAAAACCGTTATTGACGGCGCCGTTAACTTAGGTCCCGTTGCGTGGTCGTAGTCCCTATATGAGACTCGTTTGACCAAAATTATGTCGCATTCATTTGAAAGGTACAAGACTTGCAAGTTTAGTTTACAAAACCGTTCGACAACAAGTCTAAGTTTACAAAAGTCATAAAGTATAAATGAAATAACTTGCGACATAATATAAGTTGAAAAACACAGTTGCTATAAATAGCGTAAGTATGTAAACAAAAGTTTGAATCCAAAAGTGCTATCCCTAGCGTATGTATGTATGTATGCTTGACCCCAAGCAAGAAATCAGAGTGTATGCATGTATGCTCGACTCCAAGCAAGTATGAATGTACGCGGAAGCATGTATCAAATAGCCAAGTATGAACCTGAGAAACATATAGAAAACTGTCAACGAAAAACGTTGGTGAAATCATAGGTGTTTGTAATAAACGTTGTTTTTGAACCACAAGATTTAGTATTCCCATAACGTTGATTATCATAATCGTTTGCATTCCAAAAGTATTGTTCGCGAGCACCCAATTATCAAGACTTAACGTTTCCTTCCATAGAACCCCATCACAATAGTGTTAGAACATACACTGTTTCTCGAAAATATATTTCATCCGTAGACGGTAGCGAACCGTCCGTAATGAGGGTTTGTCAAACCCGTATGGCCACACAATATAAGTTCTCGCTTACACCCTGCAAGTGTAACTAATGATAATCGAATTGAGGATTTTTGTTCTAACTCGCTGTGGAATGTTTGTTTTCCTTGTACTTGTGTTCAAAGTATAAAAGTAAGTAGTACAAAATGTAACAAAGTATATGTTTCTCAGCCCACAATTTAAAAGTATAAAAAGTTGTTGAAAAGGTGGGACTATGATCTCACCTCGAGTGCACGAGTATAAAAGTACTTCAACAAGTAAACGTGTGCATGAAAGTTGCTTAGCCTTGACCTAAACAAGTAAGTTATATCAATTAACCGGTTACGACACAAGGTCGGGCGAAATGTGTTCAATTAGTCCTATGGCTCGTTACGACTCGATTAAATATTGCATGTGAATCACGTTGCCAAGTTTCATGCGAGAATCAAGTATAAAAGCATGTTAGAACGATTGCATAAAAGTTTGGTTAAGTTTGACTAAAAGTCAAACTTGGTCAAAGTCAATGAAAAAGTCAACGCGTTCGGGTCGGGTCCCGAACTATTTTTCTATGCTAGTTATTCATATATAAGCATATTAGAACAAGTTTCATGTGAATCGGAGGTCGATAGCTAGTCAAACATTTCGCGTGAAAAGTGACAAAGTGAGCAGAATCTGGCCAGACCCATTTGCGTGCCGCGCGGGGTGAGGTGCGCGCCGCGCACCATGCTGTTCAGCTATTTTCTGCAGTTTTCAACTTATGCACGAATCCAACTTCAAAAATTCCTAACTCACAAACCGCAAATCTCCTAAACATGTATCTTATATCGTTGGAAAGGTATTTTAACAAGGAATACAACTAAACACTTTTCATAGATCATAACCGACAATTTCCAACTCGAAAACATCATCAAAGTTCATCATTTTCAACCAAAAATCAAAGAAACGCATTTTATGATTCGGGAACTTTTAACATACAAATGATATGCCGTTTTGAAGGTAATAACGCATACATTGCAACTAGACGCATATTCCAAGTTTCAATAAACATTTACTACGTCAAAATCACTAGTCACGTTGTCGTTTCAAAATCAATTTCGACACAAATGAGACTTATGATTCACTAATCAAACGCTAGCATACATCACACCATTTCGAAGCTATTTACGCATACAATTTAACTAGTTAACTAGCATACATTCAAACAAGTGTCTCAACTAGCATTCAACCGCATCAAGTTCCTACCAAAACGATAATCGATTCACCAAAAACACATTTCATGTTATTGAGCTAGTTTTTCATCATCCAACATATCAAAACGAAGCTAATGAAGTAACTAACACTTTTAACACATACACTTTAACAATCTAACAACATTAACTCATCCAAAATCAAGGATTTAGCACACCCATTTCAAAGTTCATACTAGTTACTCCCAATCAACAAATCGAGCAAACAAAACATATATTCATGTTACACACGAGCCATAGACACTAACTAACACAATTTCAAGTATATAAAACGAATTTAGAGAAATTTAGTGCTTTAGAAATGTTACCCAAACTTGATGAAATTGGTATCAAAATGTAGAGGATGAAGAGAGGATCACGAATATGTAATTTGTTTTGAAGTTTGCTTCCCGATCCGAATTTAGATGATGAATGTTTGAATTGGGTGTTTGTGTGTGTGTTCTTGCTAGAGAGAAAGAGAGAGAGGTGGAGGTGATTGAATGGTGAGGAAGGTGGGGAGGTGGTGACTAGTTGCCCCAATTTGGCCAAGTGACGAGATTGGTCCCTCAAGTTTCAAAGCGGGTGCGGTAATTAACCAAACGAATATTTTAAAACGCTCGAGTAAACGGGTGATGTCAAAATTAAATAGCGGGAATATAATGAACGTTACTCACGGAAACTATTAATTTAAATACGAAAGATTATGTTTTAAAAAAAAAAGACGGTGTTAAAATTAAATTTAACGGAAAAACGCGGGATGTTACACTCTTGGTACTAGATTTATTTAAAATTCTACAGATCTAAATGGAGGTAATCCCGGCAACTCTTCCGGAAAGATTTCAGGAAAATCTCTTGCCACAGGCACTTCGTTGATGCTTTTCTCTTTTTCCTTCATTTCGACTTTATTAACATGTGCTAAGATAGCATAGCACCCTTTCTTCAAGCACTTTTGAACTTTCAAGTAACTAATGAGTTTTAGCTTTGAGTTACCCTTCTCTCCATAAATCATTACTGACGTTTTATCCTTACGAGGAATGTGAATTGCCTTCTTGGCACACACAACTTCAGCTCCTATTTTGGACATCCAGTCCATGCCGACTATTACATCAAAACTTCTTAATTCTACGGGTATCAAATCAATTTTAAACGTTTCTCCGGCTAAATTTATTTTACAATCACGGCAAATTTTATCGACTTTAATTAGTTTACTATTAGCTAACTCAATCATGTACTTAGCATCTAGAGGTAATGATGAACAATTCAATTTAGCGTAAAAGTCTCTACACATGTAACTTCTATCGGCACCAGTATCAAATATAATATATGCTGATAAGTTATTAATGGTAAACGTACCCGTAACAAGCTCCGGGTCTTCACACGCCTCTCTAGCATTAATATTAAACACTCTTCCACGTGCAGGTCCATTGTTCTTCTCTAGATTTGGACACTGGCTCTTAATATGACCCTGTTTCCCACACCCATAACAAGTAACAGTGGCCAAGGCAGTTCTATTTGCATTGGTGGCAGGAGTCTTGGTGCCATTTGTATTTGTAACTGGAACCCTACAATCTTCAGTAAGATGACCCATTCGATTACAATTATTGCACACCACATTGCAAAAACCAGAGTGATATTTGTGGCTGATGTGTGCGAGGTGGTGTACGAAATACTATTATAGTTTACTACAAAATACTATTAAATACGATACAATTTACACAAGTTATTTATTTATTTATTGAATGGATATACCTAAACCTTGCTACAACACTTATAGGAAGTGTACCTAATCGTAGAGTAATGTAGTTTTTAGTAAGTCCGGTTCGTTCCACAGGGAGCTGGCTGAGTTTACACTATATATATATATATATATATATATATATATATATATATATATATATATATATATATATATATATATATATATATATATATATATATATATAAGTAGTATTATTATTATAAAAGGGGGGGGGGGGGTTTTACCGTTTAATGACCGGTTTGTCGATTTTAAGTCTTATATCACAGTTAAAACCTAATGCAAAATATTAAATATAAATATAACTTAATTTAAAGAGTAAAGTAAATGACGATAAATAAAAGTGCGATAATTAAAAGTACGATAAATAAAATGACATTAAATAAAAGTGCAATGAGATATAAAATATAAGTATTATGCTTATTTAAACTTCTATAATCATGATGTTTGACGTTTTGATTTTAAATTATTACCATAGGTTAATTGTCCTTTGTCCTGGATTATTTGATAAGTCCATCTGGTTTTGTCCATAATAGTCCATCGGTCATAATTATAAAGTGCGAGGGTCTTCGCTAAATTAACCTTATACCCGAAGTCAATTATTCCAACTAATTGGGGATTTAAACCGTAATAAGGTTTTAATACATTGTTAATGATTACACCAGGTTATCGATTGCGTGTAATCCAATATTTTAATACTTTATTAACAATTACACCAATTACCCTTGAATGTAATCCACCCCTATTTTTATAAGTCCATTGACTATTAATCCATCCCCGTATCAGGTAAAATGAACAATAATTAGTATTTATAGATATCCTGCCCACCGTACCCGATCAAGCGTATGTGGTTATATATATATATATACGTCAAGTTGTAAATCTCTATATTAAATTAACAAGATATCATTTAGTTAATCAAATATAAAGCTCATTAATAGCCCATAGTCCAATTTCCACAAGTGTCGATCTTTTGTCCAAACCCCAATTATGGTCCAAAGCCCAATAACCCAGTCTTAATATTTAGTCCAACATCACGATTACTTTGGCTCAAATAAGCATAACAATAACTTAGCTACGAGACATTAATTTAAAAAGGTTGAACATAACTTACAATGAGTATTTATCGCGTAGTGTTACACTGACAGAGTTTCAACTTACAAAATCTTAAAACATTCGCTATAATAACCTTATTATTATTAACTTAATATTAAAATTATAATTAAAATATAAATATAAATATATTGAGAGAGAGTGAGAGATCAGTTGATTGAAGGTATACTCAATTCGTCGAATTCGTTGGCTATTTATAGCACCTGACCAACATTTAGGGCCCATACGATCGCATGGGTTCCTAGTGCATTAACCATGCGATCGCATGGCCAGGTTGTCCATGCTCGATCATTGATTTTAAACGTGGGTTGCTAGATTTAAATATTATATAATATAATATATATAATTTTATATAATTATATATATATTATATTATATTCTTGTGCATAGTTGACTTGTACTTTCAGCTCCGTTGAGTCGTACGTTGATAGTTGGTTCATGTCTCGGTTCCGGATTTTCGAACGTATTTTCGTACGCTTTGAAATCTTGTACTTTGCGTTTCCCGGCTTGTACTCTTGTAATTTTTAGACTTTTCTCATCAATAAATTGAACCGCTTGGATTGTATTTTGTATATATGAGCGTTTTGGTCATTTGCGTCTTCAAATCGTCGAATCTGTCTTTTGTCTTCACCTTTTATTATTTAAACGAATATCACTTGTAAATAGAACAATTGCAACTAAAAACTTGTCTTTCTGGAAGGATAATGCTATGAAATATATGTTTGGTTTTGGCATTATCAGTGGCATCTGTTACATAAGGGATTTCGTCCTTTGTAACCCGAGCTTGAACCACTACTCGCACCTTGCTGGTTTCCTGTTTCTTGAGAGATTGTTGTTGGTGACCTCGATCACGGTTTCGATCCCACTTTCTTTTGTTATCTGATACCTTGGCATTGGTATTTGATGCGTTCTTATCCAGGATGATCTGATCTATTAGCTCGTTTGCCATGGTGATAGCTTCATGAATTGTCTTGGGTTTGGATGCTGTAACATTGGCCTTGATGTTTTTTGGCAGACCATCTTTATACAATTCAATCTTTTGCTCTTCAGTTGGTACCAATTCGGGACATAACAAGGCTAATTCCATGAATCACCTGTTATAGTTGGTAAGTTCCGTGCTGACAACTTTCAAATTTCGTAACTCGGCTTCTATCTTCCTAACCTCGTTCCTTGGGCAATATTCGTTGATTAGGATATTTTCAACTCCTCCCAAGGAGTATCATATGCTTCATCGCCCCCACAGCTTTTACATAGTTTTTCCACCATGTAAGTGCACCATCCTGTAATGTGCATGAAGCATACTTTATCCTATCCTCTTCCGCACAACCACTGATTTTAAATACGGACTCCAACTTTTTGAACCATCGGGTTAAAGTGACTGGTCCTTCTATTCCGCTGAATGATGAAGGTTTGCAACCTTGAAATGCTTTATATGAGCATCCAACATGAGGGTTTGTGTTGTTTGCTGCTACTCGTGCTGCTTCGACCCAAAGCATTCTGTCGTTTACGCGTTGGTTGATAAGCTCCTCAATTTCTTGTTCCGTCATTCGGTTCAATCGAGCCATGTTTCTTCAATAAACATATAAGATAATTAATCACATAGAATATTATAGATGTAGCAAGTAATTAATGGTACGTCGTGGCATATCAATAATATGAACCAATTATTATAAAAGCATTTTCTTCTTATTAGCGTTTTATAATTATTTCTAGGGTATTACCTACCTGTTAAAGTTCATACTTAATAACTTAGTACAACAATTAACTACTACAATCCAAATAATATTCTATTATGAAAAACTAATGCATTATCATTTCACGCTTTATTCTTCAATGCATTACGGTACAACGATACAATACTACTTATTCACATAAGTTTAATAAACATATGTAGGATAAAGTAAAGCACACTAAATAATATTATACAATGCGTGAAGTGATGTCGTAGCGGAAATGGTTTTAAAAACAGTGGGGCCTCTTGTTATCAGGTACTAGCATAACTTTTATTCGAGCGGTACGTTTATATCTTGGTCGGGGTTCTGAGGTACTTGATACCTCAATAGAGTTGGTAAGACAAGGGTGGCTAGGGGTAGAAATGTCATGAGCACTTTGTACAACAATTGCTTTATTATTTTCCGAATTTGGAAATTCTGGTTTGGTGACTACATGTTCCTTTCCCTTTTTAAATTCTTTCTCAGTAATCTCTTTTACTTCCTCCTCCTCCTCAGGATTGTTTTCAGGTTCTTTCACTTCCGGTTCTTTCGAAAATTGTGAATCTTCCCAAAATGCATCCGACTCCAGGTCATCATCGTCATCAGTTATATAGATGATTGATACACCTTCCTTCGAGTCTTCGTCATTATCAGATAAGTCGATGAATGGTACTTTTGCTGGAGATTCAACTTCGAAGTCGCTGAACGTGATAATGAGATTGGTGCTAGAAGTAGACATCTATCACACATTAACTACCACATTAGTAATACCCCACATAATATTTACATGTTAAAATATTCTATTTTTGACCAAAAATGATAAGCAGTGGTTTTCAAAAACAAGTTTGGTCAAAGTCCAGACTCACTAATGCATCCTAACAAATACCAGTCAGACACACTAATGCAATTTCTGGTTCGCTAAGACCTCTGCTCTGATGCCAACTGAAACGACCCGTCCATATTACTATAAACACAGTACGTTATTTATTGGTCCCATAGCAAGGTATTTGACCTCTATATGATACGTTTTAGAAAATATTGCATTCGTTTCATAAAAAGCACACCATTATTATTGCATTCGGTAACCATACTTAACCATTAATATGGCATATTCCCTTTATTATGAAATCTCCCTACACTGTATCAAGTGTAGTAAAAATGAAGTACTATGCAACCGTTTACGATACTAGAGCGACTAGTCCGGTTGGGGTTGTCAAACCCGATAGATCTATCAATAGGATTCGCGCTTACATGTTCTTACAACATGTAAATATTAGTTACCAAGCTATTAGGGAAGATATGCAAGGTGGTACAACTCAACGTATAATATATTTTAAGTACTTGTGTCCATGGCGTAAAACATAAAATGCATGTATTCTCATCTCAAAATATTTTTAGAGTTTAAAAATGGGACTATATACTCACGGTAGTAAAAGTATATTAATAATAAGTTTTCAACTTATTAAAAATATGGCCGTCGTCCTTAGATTCACGAACCTGTAACAATAATAACGATTCAGATAATAATACATGTGAACAAAATTAATATAGCAAGTTCATATCATATCTTCAATCACATGTGATTGTTTAAGTTCATACTTTCAATCACGTGTGATTGTTTAAGTTCATATTTTTAATCACGTGTGATTGTTTAAGTTTATATTTTCAATCACGTGTGATTGTTTAAGTTTATATTTTCAATCACGTGTGATTGTTTAAGTTGTCAAGTTAGCAGTCCAACGTTAGTAGTCCACAATTAGTAGTCCACAGTTAGTAGTCCACAGTTAGTAGTAAATATATAGATCGATACATCACCTTGAAATAATCAATACATAGTATACACGTATTGTATAAGACTCAATCATGACCCACGATGCCGCTATTGTCTTTGAAGTTATCTCGACGTATTGAGTATGTGGTGTCTTTCAATTTATCCTACGTATTGTGTAACTCATATCATGTTAGAATACATGTATAAAACAAGAAAAGTTAGCTAGGATATGGTTAGTATAGATTTTAATGAATTAATCCCGTAATCATTTTAGTCATTTTTAACCAATATTGTTTTGCCCATAACTTCTTTATTACAAATCCGTTTTGAGTGAATCAAATTGCTATGGTTTTTTAACGAACTCTAATTTTTAGAACTAAATTGAAAAAGTAGTGGTTTATAGTCGGAGTTACAGGTTACAAGTCCATAATTGAAAGAGGTAGTCATTTTCGTCGAAAGAACGACATCTTGATGACTATTTTGAAAGACATACTTCTACTTTGTGTTTAACCATGATTTTTGGATATTTTATCATGTTCATATGAAATATCATTGTCCCAGAAGAACAACTTATAAATCAAAGATTATGATAGTTTTTAATTATCCAACCCAAAACAGCCCCCGGTTTTACTACGACGGCGTATGTCCGGTTTATGGTGTTCTTCGTGTTTCCAAGTTTTAACTCATTAATTTAGCATATCATATATATATAAAACATATATTAAGTTGTTTTTAAAAGTTAAGTTAGAAGGATTAACTTTGTTTGCGAACAAGTTTAGAATTAACTAAACTATGTTCTAGTTTATAAACTCTTATATAGATAGCTATAAACATATGAATTGAACAAGAGTTGAAGTAGAGTTTTTACCTCAAGTTTAGAATGTAAAGTTTTTGGAAAGAAGTAGTAGAACAAAACTTGAGAGAGTTCTTGCAAGTATGTGTGAAAATTGGAAGTAAAATTTGGAAAATGAATGTGTAAAAATGAGTTAGAAATTGTGCTTATTTATAGGCTTGTAAATTTGGTTTTTTAGTGTAAATATCTAAGATAAGTTAAAATATATTAAGTCATGGATGAAATATTAAATTGATTAGGTCATGGATGATATATTACACAAATAATTGCAGATTTCTATTGGTATATACCAATAGTAAATACTTCTAGAAGCTGTGTATAATACGGGTAACAATTCCGTGAATACGAGTAGAATTCTTGAGGAAAATGAACGGAAATATGAGTATAGCTATCCTTTATATGTATTTGTAAATTATAAAGTGTATTCAATACTTGTAAGGATGTATTTACACTCGTAATACATTGTATGTAAATACATTTTAACATAAGTTAATTACGTCGTTTAAATAGTAACATATATATTGTTCGAAAACTCTTTAAATTAGTAGTATGAAAATATATATATAATACTTTGTTAATATACTTAATGAGATATTTAATTACCATATTTTCAAGTTATATATATATATATATATATATATATATATATATATATATATATATATATATATATATATATATATATATATATTGTGACGACCCGGAAATTTTTGACCAAATTTAAACTTTCTCTTTAAATGATTTAATGTTTTCGACACGATAAGCAAATTCTGTAATGTTGAGTCTCAAAGTTTTGGAACTGTATTCATGTAATCAATTATTCTTTGACTGTTCTCGAAGATTCACGAACAATATATATATAACTTAATGTGCATATATATATATATGATTTCAAATTATTTAGTAAACGATAGTAACATTCGATTATTGATTCGATTAATATCTAGATAAGTTAACTAAAACGTTTAAGATGAACCAGTAAAACACTAATTTGCTACAGTATTTTTCGAATTGCTACAGTGCCCGAAAAGCTACAGTGTTTTCGAAAATCACTATTTGCTACAGTAAATAGCGAGATGACGATTTATAGAAGTAAATGACCAAAACACTCAAATGTATAAGTTATATCTCGATTGGTATAGTTTATAGATAATTTAAGACTATATTTTGACAAAGGTACGATTCACGAAACGTAAAGTACAAGTTTTCTCAGTATACGAAAGGACGTTCGAAAAACCGGAACCGGGACATAAGTCACGTGATGACGTACGACTTATCGAAACAAAAATTACAAGTCAACTATGCACGTGAATTTAATATAATATATAATTAATTATATAAATTATATATTATAAATATAATTAATAAATATGTCGACAAGCGTAGGACAAAACAGATGTGAGCTGGATTTTTCAGCCATGCGATCGCATGGCAAACCAGTGCAAACCCCATGCAATCGCATGGGGTACTGTAGCAGGCCAGATACTATAAAAGCTCGAACTGGTTCAGCTTGTTTCTTCATTCTTTTTTTTACTCGTATCATTTAAATTATTTATTTTATTATTATTATTATTATTATTATTATTATTATTATTATTATTATTATTATTAAGATTAATATTATTATTAATCTTATTATTAATATTATTATTATTAATTAGTATTATACATAAAATACTACGACGAGGTTATGAGCGCGTCACTTTCAAAATGGGTTTTCGAGCGGGATAAAGCTAAGGAAATTATGGGTTATAACTATGGAGGTTATGGGTAATGTTCATGGGTAATATTCGCAAGTCAAACCTAGTGTTTATCATCTCCGTTGCTTCTACGTACTTTTCTGAAATATTGAATCACAATATTGATACATAAGCATTTATATTTTATCTTTTATAAATTAATAGTGTATACATGTCTAGTGCTCGAGTATATATATTTATACATGTTTGTATGCTAAATTTTGTCGTTAAACAGTTTATAATGAATCACGAATTAAATACATATATTACTGGTAAAAGGTATCTGATATACATGTTTTCGGAAAGCTGGCAAAAAATTAATAACTTTTCATTTAGACACCGAATAGTTTCGATGAACGGATTAAAAGATATGATCAACTGAATTATGATTGACGTTAATTGAAATTGCTTTTGAATCTGCAATTAAGATTTAAACAACTTGTTTACGAGATTGATAAAATGGATTTTTGAATATTACCAACCGAGTAAATGAATCCTTATATAAGGCACGTCTCGTTTTGTTGAACTATTGTCAAAATTGACTTTTTGAAACAACTTTGGATAACTTTTGTATGTCGATTGTAACATCCCGCATTTTTCCGTTAAATTATTTTAACGCTCGTCTTTTTCTTTTTAAATAACACCCTTCGTATCTAAATTCGTATCCTTTGTTATGTAACATTTTAAATATTTTCTTTATCGGATTTTAATATCTCCCGTACTCCCGTGTAACTTAAAATAATTCGTTCGGTTATTTTCTGCACCCGATTCAAAGTTGAGGGACCAAACTTGCCAAAGTATCAAACTTTTGACTAGGTCAAAGAGTCAACCTCCTTCATCCCTTTCATTCATCCTCCCTTTTTCCATTTTTGATACTTTCAAACTCTCTCATTTCTCAAACATAAAATCATCATCCAAATCTCACCAAGGAAGTAAACATCAAAACAAACTACATATTCTTGATCCTCTCATCATCCTCTTCGATTTGATGCTAACTACTTCGATTTTGGGTAACATTTCTAAAACACTAGATTTCTTTAAATTCGTGTTCTTGACTTATAAAGTTGTTAATTAGTGTCTATGGCTCATTGTGATGTCGTGTATGTAATTTGTATGCCCGATTCGTTGTTTTTGGTGTAACTAGTTCAATATGAAAATTTCTTGCTAAATCCTTGATTTTGGATGATCAAATGTTGTTAGATTGTTAAAGTGCATGTTTTAAAAGTGTTACTAGTATCTTTAGCTTCGTTTTGATGTATAGGTTGATTAAGGAAACATCAAACTCATGACTATTGATTTTTGTGAATTTTCGTTAGAGTTTGATAGACTTTAAATGAACTTTTGATGATTTGAATGCCATGAAATGTTGTTAGTAAGTATTTAGTTGTATTACATGTTTCATTACCTTCAAAACGGCATATCATATGTATAAATTGGATTCCCGAAACTTAAATTGCAATTGATGAACTTGAAACCTTGATTTGGAACGTTTAACGAACTTTCGACGAGGTTTTTGTTGTCTTAAATGATGATTTTGATTTATTATATGTGGTTAGTTGTATTCCTTGTCGAAATAGCTTTCCGATGATATAAAATACATGTTCTAATTGTTTGCGGATCATAAATTGTGATTGTTTGAAGTTTGGGTCGTGCACTTGAGAAATTCAGCAAACAGGGCCTGGAAGGCAATTGGGACGCCGTCCTGATATTTGGGACGCCGTCCCACTCTTCATATTGGGACGCTGTCTTGATATTTGGGACGCCGTCCCACTCTTCATATCAGGACACCGTCCTGATTTTTGGGACACCGTCCTGATACACTAAAATGGGCTGTTTGCTTTGATCTTTTGACGTAAAATGTTTACTATGCTACGGACCTCCGATTAACATGAAACTTGGCTAACATGCTCATATATGATTATATAACTTAGAAAAATTGTCGGATACCCAACCCGACCCCGTTGACTTTTCCGTTGACTTTGACCCGACCAAGTTTGACTTTTTGTCAAACTTAACCAAATACTTATGCAACCTTTCTAACATGATTATTTACTTGTATCTTGCATGAAACTTGACTAGTTGATTCACATGTTAATATAATCGAGTCGTAACGAGCCATAGGACTAATTGAACATCTTTGACCGTTTGTGTTTACCGTTATTGATATAACCTATATGTTTAGGTCAAGACTAGCTTTGTCTTTGCAAGCGTTTACTTGTTGAAGTACTTTTATAACTCTCGCACTCAAGGTGAGATCATAGTCCCACTTTTACTCTTTTTGAACTTATATTTGGGATGAGAAAACATAAACGATTCTTTTGAACTAAGTGAACACAAGAACGGGAAAACAAACATTCTACATACGAGTTTAGAACAAAAATCCTCAATTCGATTATCATTAGTTACACTTGACGGGTGTAAGCGAGAACTTATGTTATATGGCCATATGGGTTGACAACCCTCATCTCTGACGGTTCGCTACCGTCTACGGATGAAATATATTTTCGAGAATCAGTGTTTGTTCTAGCACTATGGATGGGGTATACAATGGATGGAATGTTAAGCTTTGATAATTGGGTGCTCGTGAATATTAACTTTTAGAATGTATTACTATTATTTCAACTTTGCAAACCTTGTGGTTCGACTTACTTACTTTTGCTCACTTACTTACTTAAACCTATGATTTCACCAACGTTTTCGTTGACAGATTTCTATGTTTTTCTCAGGCCTTGCACGATATGTGATACATGCTTCCGCTCATTATTTGATACTTGCATTGGATGTCGAGTATACGTGCATTTCATGGAGCATCTTTTGACTTTACTTTAAACCGTGTCGCCTAGATTTCATTCGTATTATAACGTTGTAACTTAACTATTGGTTGAACAATTCTTGTAAACTTTGAAGCAATCTTTATTTTGAAATGAAGGCAACATATTTTTGGTCAAAAGTTATCTAAAAGACTTATAATCAGGTAATGGGACCCACGTAGCCGACGCCGTCACTTGACGATTTGTCGGGGTCGCTACAAGTGGTATCAGAGCTTTGGTTGTAGGGATTTAGAGTTCATTTGTGTCCACCCCGAGTCATAGGGTACATAGGTGAATCTAGACTACAACCGGCATATAGACTGAAGTAGGAATTATTTGACTAATTGTGCATTTATACTCGAACTCTTCTATCATATCTAACTCGTATTCGATCTTGATCTTACGTTGATAAATTTTGTTGATGCGCCACCTTGACTTTATGAAGTAATGTTAAATGCACATGAGAATCAGGGTAATATAATTTCCGGGATTATATTACGGTGATTCACATGGACGTTCCGACATTATAACATAGAGAATTTAAGGCGAGTCAAGGAAAATTTTCTCTCTATCCTTATTCCATGCCACGGTTAGTATTGTTGAAAATACTAACCAACGATATTCTTGTCTCATGAAGGAACAATGGCTCACAAAGGTCAACACAATACTCCTCTCGAAACTCTAGAACAAGCTCTTCAACGAATGATAACCACCGCCGTGGGTACGACCGTGGCCGATCACTTTTCTAACAACAACAATCATGGAGCCGGTAATTCAATCGAAGGTTGCTCCTACAAGAACTTCATGAAGTACAATCCTCCCACTTTCGATGGAACCGGGGGACCGGTTACTCTCACCCGATGGTTTGAACAAATGGAGACCGTTTTTAACACAAGTGGTTGTCGAGACCAAGATAAGGTCAAGTTTTCCACCCTCACTTTCACCGGTATTGCTCTCTCATGGTGGAACACGTATGTACAATTAGTGGGAAGCGATGTAGCCCACACACTCTCTTGGACCGAATTAAGAGAAAGAATGATCACTGAATACTTCCCGCACGACGAGACTCGGAGGCTCGAACAGGGTCTAAGGAATTTAAAAACGGTCGGGAATGACCTCGGAACTTATAATCAACGGTTCACCGAACTAGTCTCAATGTGTCCAAATCTCATGACTCCCGAATCCCTAAGAGTCGAACTTTACATGGATGGCCTCCCTAAGAGCATTCAACACGGGGTAATGGCATCCCAACCCACTAACCTACAAGAGGCTTTAACCAAGGCCCGCCAAACTTTAGAAACGGCGAATGAAATGGAAGCACCGGCACCAATGGTCGAGAACCACCCGAGTAACAACAAAAGAACATGGGAAGCCTCTCAATCAAGCAACCATAACAATAACAACAACCCCGCCAAGAAGCCTTTTACCTCCAACGACAAGAAAGGCTATGCCGGAAAACTACCTTTTTGTAACGAATGCCACAAGCATCACTTTGAAGGATGTGGCAGGTTTCGCCACCGGCGCCAAGGACCCGTTGCTCGAAAGATGCCCAACGCACACAGAACGGGTGCTTGCTTCGAATGTGGCCAACTGGGTCATTTTAGGAATGTGTGCCCAAATAAGAAAATCAACCCCAACGCACGCCGTTGAACCTTCAACATCGACACCTAGGATGCCCGGAACGACGATGGACTAGTAACGGGTACGTTTCTTCACAACAAACCGTATACTTCATACTTATTCGATTCCATTACCGCTAGACGTTTTATAACCAAGTCTTTGACTCGTGCTCTTTGCACTCCACTTTTTCCCTAGACACTACTTAGGCAATTTAAGTGACCAACGGAATATTTTGTGTGCCTATAAATTTTATCAGAGGATATACGTTAAGAATTATGACTTGACACCTATAGAACTAAGGAGCTCAAAACCTATTCGTTAAGGAGAAATTTTTTTTTTTCTTCTTTCTTTCCTACAATTATGTATGGATTTTTGTGAACTAAATAATTTTCGGTTGGAAACCGATACCCACTTCCTCGTATCCATGACCTCATGATTATTTGCGTGAAACTCGTGTGTATTCCAAATCGACCTCCGTTCCGGTTATCACCAATTGGGGGTTAAGGGAGACGATGTCTCCTAAGCCATCTTCCGAACTCGCAACGTTAGTTGTAAATCTCTCTTAGTACCGTCGATTTATTTAGGACTCCGTCCGTATTCATGAACCTCCTAAACCACGTATGCAAACTTATCTAGACAAATATGTTATCGTATTTATAGATGACATCTTAACTTATTCAACTAAGTCCAATTTTCTAGACTATGATGTTAATGGTCAAGGCATTACAATCAATCTCGAAATCAAGCCACATGTAATCAGGGAACTCTCCCAACTCAGACTTGTATTCGTAAAAATCTTAGATCTCACCGGTTCTTACCGAAAATTCATTTCTGACTTTTCTCGTGTTACACGACTTTAATCTCTCCGCGATCGAACCTTGAGCGTGATTCTTCACACCAACATTTCTAGCTAAATTCGTACAACACCAGATGGGACTCAAATATGGAAATATTTCTACTTGGACGCCGAAAGGCATACTCCCTCGACTCGAAATCAACGGAACGGAAATTCGTTATTTTGCACGAAGAATTCAAATACTAAATTGTGGATCCGATCGATATTCTCGTCATCACGTACCACACTACATACCTCTGTTATTTCACCGTTACCGTCTGATATTACTGGAAATTAAGATAACACACAATCCAACGATACTTCACTCTTCTTTGACTTAACGCCCTTGTGTTTCTGATAATCGGCCAACTACTATTCAACCCCGAACTATACAACTACGTGTACTATCTCGTTTCTCTTTCAGACTTCAACTTTTGACAACTAGAGGCACGTTATGGCAACCTCGAGATGCAAGCTCATCCTATTCTAAGTCCTCATTTCACTCCTATCTTTATCGCTCGCATTTCCGTTTAAAGAAACTCCTTGTAACATTTCTCCATGGGTAGAGAAATTCCTCATATTACATTAGTATTCGCCACGAGGGTGAATAGTCCTAACGAACATTTTTCGAACCCTAACTGACTTGTTCAAACATATCCTAAGAGATTCTATTCCAACACGGAGTATCTTTGTCAATTATCCCGTATCGAAATACTCGTTTCGCCTCTAGTTTTACAAGAAACCTTGGAGACCCGCTTAGACATGAGTACCGCGTACCACCCACAAACAGACGAACCGAACAAACGAACGATTTATGTCTTCGAAAGACATGTTTCAAACTTGCATGGTCGCTTTTAGTAGATCCCTCTTACAACAGTAGTTACCACTCGTGTGTTCACACGCACTTTCCGAAACCCTATATGACCGCTAATGTCATACCCCTGTTCATTTAACCAAAGCATGCGGCAAGCAAATCGCCGAATCTGAACTCCATCAAGAAACAACAATTGAGATCGTTCAAATCCGAGGAGGGCTAGAGACAACCCATGGTCGCCAGAAGAGTTATACCAAACTTAGATGAAAACCTCACAAATCCCAGTGTGTAATCGCGTAATATTGAGAAACCGCACCTTGGAAAGGTGAAATCCATTTTAGGAAATCGAGAAAGGCTATATCTGCAATATTGAACCTTTTGAAACCTTGGGGCGTATTGGAACCGCTTCATACCATTTAGAACTTCCGATGCAATTAAGTTTTCGTTTACCCTACTTTTCGTGTAACAAACTTAGAAACGTGTCCTGCGGAACAGGAACGTGCAATCCTGCTAGATACATCAACTATTGATGACAAACTTCTCTTCATAGGGGAAAACCAGTTGAAACTGGGGATCGTAAAACCAAACCTTAATACAACGTAAAACCCTGACTATCCAAATTCATGAGAACACTCAAGGACGTACTTTCACTTATTCATAGCATTGACAACGTAAAGTCTCGAGTAGGAGATATCGACTACTACTTTCAACTAAATTTCGGGACGAAATTTCTTTTGAGGTGTGGATAATGTAACATCCCGCATTTTTCCGTTAAATTATTTTAACGCCCGTCTTTTTCTTTTTAAATAACACCCTTCGTATCTAAATTCGTATCCTTTGTTATGTAACATTTTAAATATTTTCTTTATCGGATTTTAATATCTCCCGTACTCCCGTGTAACTTAAAATAATTCGTTCGGTTATTTTCCGCACCCGATTCAAAGTTGAGGGACCAAACTTGCCAAAGTATCAAACTTTTGACTAGGTCAAAGAGTCAACCTCCTTCATCCCTTTCATTCATCCTCCCTTTTTCCATTTTTGATACTTTCAAACTCTCTCATTTCTCAAACATAAAATCATCATCCAAATCTCACCAAGGAAGTAAACATCAAAACAAACTACATATTCTTGATCCTCTCATCATCCTCTTCGATTTGATGCTAACTACTTCGATTTTGGGTAACATTTCTAAAACACTAGATTTCTTTAAATTCGTGTTCTTGACTTATAAAGTTGTTAATTAGTGTCTATGGCTCATTGTGATGTCGTGTATGTAATTTGTATGCCCGATTCGTTGTTTTTGGTGTAACTAGTTCAATATGAAAATTTCTTGCTAAATCCTTGATTTTGGATGATCAAATGTTGTTAGATTGTTAAAGTGCATGTTTTAAAAGTGTTACTAGTATCTTTAGCTTCGTTTTGATGTATAGGTTGATTAAGGAAACATCAAACTCATGACTATTGATTTTTGTGAATTTTCGTTAGAGTTTGATAGACTTTAAATGAACTTTTGATGATTTGAATGCCATGAAATGTTGTTAGTAAGTATTTAGTTGTATTACATGTTTCATTACCTTCAAAACGGCATATCATATGTATAAATTGGATTCCCGAAACTTAAATTGCAATTGATGAACTTGAAACCTTGATTTGGAACGTTTAACGAACTTTCGACGAGGTTTTTGTTGTCTTAAATGATGATTTTGATTTATTATATGTGGTTAGTTGTATTCCTTGTCGAAATAGCTTTCCGATGATATAAAATACATGTTCTAATTGTTTGCGGATCATAAATTGTGATTGTTTGAAGTTTGGGTCGTGCACTTGAGAAATTCAGCAAACAGGGCCTGGAAGGCAATTGGGACGCCGTCCTGATATTTGGGACGCCGTCCCACTCTTCATATTGGGACGCCGTCTTGATATTTGGGACGCCGTCCCACTCTTCCTGATTTTTGGGACACCGTCCTGATACACTAAAATGGGCTGTTTGCTTTGATCTTTTGACGTAAAATGTTTACTATGCTACGGACCTCCGATTAACATGAAACTTGGCTAACATGCTCATATATGATTATATAACTTAGAAAAATTGTCGGATACCCAACCCGACCCCGTTGACTTTTCCGTTGACTTTGACCCGACCAAGTTTGACTTTTTGTCAAACTTAACCAAATACTTATGCAACCTTTCTAACATGATTATTTACTTGTATCTTGCATGAAACTTGACTAGTTGATTCACATGTTAATATAATCGAGTCGTAACGAGCCATAGGACTAATTGAACATCTTTGACCGTTTGTGTTTACCGTTATTGATATAACCTATATGTTTAGGTCAAGACTAGCTTTGTCTTTGCACGCGTTTACTTGTTGAAGTACTTTTATAACTCTCGCACTCAAGGTGAGATCATAGTCCCACTTTTACTCTTTTTGAACTTATATTTGGGATGAGAAAACATAAACGATTCTTTTGAACTAAGTGAACACAAGAACGGGAAAACAAACATTCTACATACGAGTTTAGAACAAAAATCCTCAATTCGATTATCATTAGTTACACTTGACGGGTGTAAGCGAGAACTTATGTTATATGGCCATATGGGTTGACAACCCTCATCTCTGACGGTTCGCTACCGTCTACGGATGAAATATATTTTCGAGAATCAGTGTTTGTTCTAGCACTATGGATGGGGTATACAATGGATGGAATGTTAAGCTTTGATAATTGGGTGCTCGTGAATATTAACTTTTAGAATGTATTACTATTATTTCAACTTTGCAAACCTTGTGGTTCGACTTACTTACTTTTGCTCACTTACTTACTTAAACCTATGATTTCACCAACGTTTTCGTTGACAGATTTCTATGTTTTTCTCAGGCCTTGCACGATATGTGATACATGCTTCCGCTCATTATTTGATACTTGCATTGGATGTCGAGTATACGTGCATTTCATGGAGCATCTTTTGACTTTACTTTAAACCGTGTCGCCTAGATTTCATTCGTATTATAACGTTGTAACTTAACTATTGGTTGAACAATTCTTGTAAACTTTGAAACAATCTTTATTTTGAAATGAAGGCGACATATTTTTGGTCAAAAAGTTATCTAAAAGACTTATAATCAGGTAATGGGACCCACGTAGCCGACGCCGTCACTTGACGATTTGTCGGGGTCGCTACATCGATCTCGAGCATTAGGATTGTGATACACTATGACCTGATCTAGCTTGATAGACATTTATTGACCAACATATGTTCTCTAGGTTGAGATATACGGTTATTTGGTAATTCGAGTTTCGGTCATATTTTGGTGAACGACTTTATATGCTGCTAAGGTGAGTTTCATTTGCTCCCTTTTTAATTGCTTTTGCAATCTATATTTTTGGGCTGAGAATACATGCAATTTATTTTAAAAACAATGGACACAAGTACATACTAAATTCTATACTGAGTTTGAACCGAAAATCCCTTAGCTTTGGTAACTAGTAACTGCCGGTTATAAGAACTGGTGGGTGCGAGTAGTAGTATATGGATCCATAGGGCTTGACATCCCCGTCTGTTCCAGGTATAGAAGCCCTAGCCCGAACTATAAAACAGACGTATGCTATTTGAGTTTAGTACACGTTGGTTTGTGTGTATTGTACATGTTGGTTGCATGTATGTTAAAATAGGGGTACTTATTATATAAACATTAAAGTTTAGTTACCAGGGTGCTCAATCTTGTAGAATATTTTGATAAACGTTTTTGGATGAAACAACTGAAATCTTATGATCCACCTTTATGTACAGATTATGCAAAATATTAAAACTATGAACTCACTAACCTTTGTGTTGACACTTGTTAGCATGTTTATTCTCAGGTTCCCTAGAAGTCTTCCGCTGTTTGCTTATATGTTAGACAAGCTATGTGCATGGAGTCTTACATGGCATATTTTTCAAGGAAACGTTGCATTCACCAAATCATCACCATGTATCTTATTTTGACTGCATTGTCAATGGAAGTACTATTGTAAACTATTATTTACGGTGATTGTCTATATGTAGAAATCATCAGCTGTCGAAAACCTTTGATTTAAGTATTCATTTATGGTGTGCCTTTTCAAAAGAATGCAATGTTTACAAAACGTATCATATAGAGGTCAAATACCTCGCAATGAAATCGATGAATGACGTGTTCGTCCATATGGATTTGGAGCGATGGTTACAGTTGGTATCAGAGGGTTGGTCCTAGCGAACCAGGTCTTACATGAGTGTGTCTAACTGATAGTTGTTAAGATGCATTAGTAAGTCTGGACTCTGACCGTGTCTGCATGTTAAAAGTTTTGCTTATCATTTCTTGTCGAAAATTACATGCTTATCATTCTTAAGTCTAGACACGTTTTCCTGCATTTATTGCATAAATAGTGTATAGACAAAAATTCATATCCTAGCGTATTTGTTATTGTAAACTTTTCCTGACATCTTCCGAAAATTTCTCCGTAATTTATGAGATTTTAGTATTATATATACATATGTAAATTATGTATTGAAGAATATCAATCTAAGTTCTATAATCTAATTCATATCAAAAATCAATTCCCTAATTATACAAGATGGATCCCGCATCTAGTTCAAATTCCTTAAACTCCGACAGCTATTCCGATATGGATATTCACCTGAATTCCGAAGACATTATTACCAGAATGGATCAACCAATCAGCCATCACCTATTCTGGATGAATTGGGGATGGGTTCATAGCTTAATTAATCATTGGATACAAGAAGAAGGCGATCCCTTCCATCCACCACATTGCCCTCTTGGCGAAGAACCTGAAGCACTTACCGGCGAACCTGTCCGAGACACCATTTTCTCTCTCATTTCCAGAGTGTCTCGTCACGATTATATACTATCCCATATTCTAAATCTTATTTATCCGATCGTCCGAACCACCGATCATCCCAATATAATGGAAGAAGTCAACGAGCTTCATGCTCGGGTAGTGGCTTTGGAGAATATGGTGTAAGGGTTGCGAATACCCGCAGCAGCACCATCAGCATAACTAGTACCATCATCAACACCAACAGTACCATTACCACCACCAACAACATCCTCATCACACGCCTCAACATCACAATCTGTATCTCAGATATCAACATCATACACACCATAGGTACCAAGGAGTACCAACAACAATAAACGATGAAGTATTGACTCATAACTTCATCGGAGAAACATTCTACGGCGATTATGTAATTTCTAAAGTTTGGAGATTATCTATTTTAGCCTTAACCATAAATCAGATAGAGTAGAAACCCTGATCGGAATGGTGTATGATTTACAAGCTAGACTTGTTATATCATAACATCAACAGTACCGTCAGCATCATCAGCACCGTCAGTACCAACTACATCGTCACCATCAGCAGCATCTGCTACATTACAAGCTCTGCCAGTTCAAGAAAGCACCGTGGACATCATTACGAGTCAACAACGAGTATATTGTATCAATGAGTTATGAAGTAATAACTCAATTCCTCTAAAGAATTTATATGTATATCTTATATATATAAATTTTAAAACCATCATAAATCTTTTCGTACTAAGCTATTATGTATGAATTGAAAAAGGGTGAATATTACTCGGTTAATTCATACTACTAAAATGCTATGATGTACATCCTTCGTTAACAACTTAACCATCGTTAACTACAAATCTCTGTTTCAACTAAATGAATTCCATTTCCTAATAAACCAAGTGTATTATTCAATTACATAATTGATTTTACATTTTCATTTTCAATGTACTCGAAACTTTCCAGAAAACATCATCTATGCCTTGTAAGGTTCACAAAAATTCCACGAATACCAACTTCCTTCACCGAGGAATATCAATAAGAATAAATAATGAAGTATTAATTTCATTATTGAAATACTCCTCAAAGATTATGTAATCTCTAATGTTTTAGAGATTATTCATTTCTAATTCAAGCCAAAAATCAAATGAGCTTAATATGATATTAACTCATTAAATCTGTATTACATCTGAAGAAAATATACATACATATATTTTCATAAAGACGGCAATAAAAATTCTTTTGTACAAAATATTAACTGTGAAATCTTTAACTGGTAGGTAATATTCGGGAAATATTTAAATTCACAATTAATATGTTATACTGTACATTCTTCAACTTTGATTCAATAATCATTAACTATACTCACTATCTTCACAATGATACACAATCATTCTCATACAAATTTGATTACATATTCTGATATTGACGGATCAGAATCCAAGTCATAACTCTGAACCGGTGACATCATTCTTAAGATTCCTACATCTTTCAAAGCTATACTTTGACTTCAAAACTGTGATAAGACATCACTTCTATTCATAAAACCCATAAAAGTATTCGTATCATTCAAAATTCTAGAACATCATATGAATATTGACGATTACAATCTGCATTCCAACCCTTCATGATTCTTGTAAACTCCTCAATTAAGAAACATCGAGCTGATGATCCAACCACACATTATCTGTGAAAAGAAAGATTTGTGCATATAGTTATGCACCTGAAATCTCCCGGAACCTAAGTAAAGATTTAACATAAAATCTGTGATTGATTAGCATTGTTTTTACCGAAAATAACCTTGTAATTCCTTTTCAAGGTATCCAGTGTTATCACCCTTGCAACCAGTCAATTTCGACCTTTCAGATTTATAACCTTGACATATACGATATTGTTACCGGGGAACCTTTTATGTTCCACCACATTAGCAGTAAATTTACCAACAACTTCATTGATCCTTGACTTTTCGAAAAATCCTTATACTCATTGAAACCCTATCATGTACTCATCCACATCTTGTAACAATATTTGCCATACCAATTACCGAGAATTAACAATCAGTACTTTAAATTTCGTAGCAATTCTACGCCAACAGTTATATATATACATAAAATGTCTATCTTCTAGACTTACATACTCCGAATGTGAAGTTTCTGAAAAACACCCCAAACTACGAAACTAATTCTCCGAATTTTGGAAAAATGCTGATAAAACAGCAAAAACTGTAAACGACCTTAACAGTCAAAAGTTTGATGATAAAGAATAGTATGGTGGTAAAGCTGAGAAAAAGAGAAGGTTTGGAACTGGAAAACGGATTGAGCAAAGTATGAAGGAGGTTGTGGATAAATCACAAAGACTGAACCTGCCTTCAAAGAATCCAAATGATTCATTGTCTGCTGAAATCCTTAGCAAATACCTTGCCCCTTACTCTAAAACCTTTACGGATAATATTCTTCATCATCATCTTATCTTAAATATTCTAAGATATCATCATATCTTTCATTATAAATATCCTCGATATTTCTGAAGATATCTTCATAACTATTCTTATCTGGAATCATTCATCTCTTTGCGCTATCTGTGTTACATCGTAAAAGAAACTATTTTAGTTTCAAAAATCTGAAAAATTCGAAAAATGGATGTTTGAAGTAATGTTGGGAATTGAAGCATGAGTTAGTATAATATTGATAATGCTAAAAATGAACATATATTTCATAGCATTATTCCCCAAGAAAGACAAGCTTTTAGTTACAATTGTTCTATTTAAAAGTGATATTCGTTTAAATATTAAAAGGTGAAGACAAAAGACAGATTCGACGAATTGAAGACGCAAACGACCAAAAAGCTCAAAAGTACAAAATACAATCAAAGAGGTTCCAATTATTGATAAGAAACGTCTCGAAATTACAAGAGTACAAGATTCAAAACGCAAAGTACAAGATATAAAATAGTACGCAAGGACGTTCGAAAATCCGGAACCGGGACCAGAGTCAACTCTCAACGCTCGACGCAACGGACTAAAAATTATAAGTTAACTATGTATATAAATATAATATAATATATAATTAATTATATTAATTATATATATTATATTTATAAAATAAATCGTCGGCAAACAAAGAACCAAATGTGGGTGAGCTGTAAAAACGATCTCCGTGACTCGCGGAGTTTGAAGAAGAAAAGTGCCGCGAGTCGCGGAGCCCCAAATATTGAAACTGCCTATAAAGCTCGCGCATTCTGATCGTAAAAAAAAAATATAATATATCAATCTCTCTATCTATATACGTAATATTTATATTTATAATTTATATTTTAATTTTAATTTTAATTTTAATCATAATAATAAGGGTATGTTAGCGAATGTTGTAAGGGTGCAAGTCGAAATTCTGTCCGTGTAACGCTACGCTATTTTTAATTATTGTAAGTTATGTTCAACCTTTTTAATTTAATGTCTCGTAGCTAAGTTATTATTATGCTTATTTAATCCGAAGTAATCATGATGTTGGGCTAATTACTAAAATTGGGTAATTGGGCCTTGTACCATAATTGGGGTTTGGATAAAAGAACGACACTTGTGGAAATTAGACTATGGGCTATTAATGGGTTTTATATTAACTAAACAAGACCTTGTTAATTTAATATACAATCTTATAATTCGACGTATTTATATATAACCACATACGCTTGACTGGGTACGGTGGGCGGGATATCTATAAATACCAATAATTATTCATTTTACCAGACACGGAATTGGATTAATAGTTAATAGACTTGTTGAAACAGGAGTGAATTACATTCAAGGGTAATTGGTGTAATTGTTAACAAAGTAGTAAAACCTTGGTTTACACGCAGTCGATAACCTGGTGTATTCATTAAACAAAGTATTAAAACCTTGTTACAATTCGAATCCCCAATTAGTTGGAATATTTGACTTCGAGAATAAGAATAATTTGACGAAGGCTTTCGCTCTTTGTATTTATGACTGATGGACTATTATGGATAAATCCGTATGGACATATTAAATAATCTAGGACAAAGAACAATTAACCCATGGGCATAAAACTAAAATCAACACGTCAAACATCATGATTACGGAAGTTTAAATAAGCATAATTCTTTTATTTCATATTTAATTTCCTTTATTTTATATTTAATTGCACTTCTAATTATCGCATTTTTATTTATTGTTATTGTATTTAATTGCACTTTTAATTATCGTACTTTTTAATTATCGCAAGTTTATTTTATCGCACTTTTATTATTCGCAATTTCATTATCGTTATTTACTTTACGCTTTAAATTAAGTCTTTTATTTATTTAATATTTTACATTTGGTTTTAACTGCGACTAAAGTTTTAAAATCGACAAACCGGTCATTAAACGGTAAAAATCCCCCTTTATAATAATAATATTACTTATATATATATATTTGTATTTTTATAAAAGTAAACTAATATAGCGTTAAGCTTTGTTTAAAAATTTTTCATGTGGAACGAACCAGACTTACTAAAAACTACACTACTGTACGATTAGGTACACTGCCTATAAGTGTTGTAGCAAGGTTTAAGTATATCCATTCTCTAAATAAATAAATATCTTGTGTAAAATTGTATCGTATTTAATAGTATTTCCCTTGTAAAATTTAATAATATTTTATACCCCTTAGCTTTAACTATCAAGTATTTATGGCACCGCTGCCGGGGAACAATCAAATTTAAAAGCCGGAAGCGCAACGCTAAATAAAAAAAAATTTATTTTTAGTTTACTTTTATTAAAATTCACTTTTATAAAAATACGTTTTTAATTATTCGAAAATATAAAAAGAAAACAAAAATTTATATATATTTTTTAAGATTTTGTTAAATATTTAAGTTTTATAAAGTTTCTTTATTTTTATTTTATAAAAACATAAGTTTTATTTAAATATTTTGTTTTTATTTAAAACATAAAATCAAAAACTGAAAAGAAAAAAAATTTATATATAAATCTAGTTTTAAGATTTTTATTTATAAAATTGTACATATTTTTATTTCTATTCTAGTTTTTAAATATAAGTTTTTATTATATAAATATTTTTATTTAAACAGAAAATATAAAACAGAAATTTAAAAAAAAAAAACGTCGAATAAAAAAAACTGTATCAGAGTTGAATTTTGGAACCCCGCGACTCGCGGAGTTTGCTGCTTCGAATACCACGACTCGCGGAGCCGTCTGACACGGGCACACAGCAACCCTAATTTGGCATTTATTACGGAGTTTTAATTATTATTATTAATTAATTAGTATTTAGGGTTAATTAATTATTTAGTTTAAGATTTAATTAATTTGTAATAATTATTTTTAATTATTTTTATTTTTATATATAAAAGTAATAGTTTTATAAAATAAATAATATAAAAATAATATTTTTATAAAATTGTAATTTTTACAACTTTTAGTATATTTTTATATTTTGCCCTTTTTAATTGTTTTAGCGTAATATTTGTATTTTTCGCTAGTTTTTAGTTTTAAACTTAGTTTTTGCCATAGTTATTTTTTTTTACTTCTAGATTTTTAGGCTTCGCCATAAAATCCCTTAAATGCCTTTTCTTTAGACTAAGATTTAGGTACTTTAGAATTTTGCGACGCCTTTTTAAGTTTTAGTTTCTTTTTAAGTTATTGCCATTTGGGATATAGTTTTTCTTGTAAGCTTTAATATTTTTAGACACCTTTTACCTATGTATCAATTATCATTCCAATTAGTAATCTCAATTTGCGATTATAATTTTAAGTTAGTGATAGTAATAAGGTTGGGTTAGTCGAGTGTTTTTAAGTTCTATAAGTCATTTCTTTTTATTTCTTATTTTCCTACGCCTTTTATTTTTCAACCCTTTTCTTTTTCTTTTTCCGACACGCTCTTTTTCTTTCTTATTTCTCGCTATTCTAGTTTTAGGACATAGATTTTTATTCTACTTCTTATCTAAATTTCTTAAAATTACGAAAATTTATTTTAAGTGGTTAAATTGATAGACATCAAAATTTTCTGGTTCGTAGTAATAGTTGGATTTGTACGTGGACCGGGTTATTGGAGCCAAACAGTCCTCAATTATATTGAGACCAAATGAATCCTGCCCCTCTGCTGCATCTTTTGGCTATTCGAAACGTGGGCAAAATCAGAAAAGTCTATTGATTGGATAACTAATATAATTTTTCTTTCCTTTTAAAAACTAATAGGATATTCAGTGAATGCACCGAGCAAGACGTTCACCAACTTTTGTACGTTCACCACCTGTAACTAGATCAAGACATTTAGCAAATATTACCGCCGTTGATTTTTCTTTAGAATCGTCATCCAGTCGACCAAGTACTCCAATTCAAATTTCCGATAATCCATTTTTTGAACCCGACCTCACAATTGAGAATCCGGAGAATATTCAGGGACGATTCATAGATCCTGAACCATTAAATTTTCCTCCGGAACCACCAATCATTCAAACAGAGATTGTTGAGGAACGAACCATTAAATCAGAATCCTCTAGTGATTCCGATTCAACAAATTCAATTATGGAGAATCTGGAACCTTTAAGTATGGAAGACCGAATGAGAGCTAAACGCACTGGCCAAGGTCACGCAATTACTCATCCTGACATTAATGCGCCAGATTATGAAATCAAAGGACAAATTCTACACATGGTGACTAATCAATGCCAATTTAGTGGTGCGCCGAAGGAAGATCCAAATGAACATCTTCGTACCTTTAATAGGATCTGCACACTATTTAAAATCCGAGAAGTTGAGGATGAACAGATATATCTCATGTTATTTCCCTGGACTTTAAAGGGATAAGCCAAAGATTGGTTGGAATCGTTACCTGAAGGGGCGATTGATACATGGGACGTTTTAGTTGAAAAATTTCTTAAACAATTCTTTCCGGCATCTAAAGCCGTAAGACTTCAAGGAGAAATTATTACGTTCACACAGAAGCCAAATGAAACTCTATATGAGGCGTGGACAAGATTTGGAAAGTTATTAAGAGGATGTCCGCAACATAGTTTAGATACCTATCAAATAGTACAAATATTCTACCAAGGATGCGACATCACTACAAGGAAAGACAGCGATATAGCAGCTGGTGGTTCCATTATGAAGAAAACCGAAACTGATGCTTATAAAATTATTGATAACATTGCTTCCCACTCACATGAGTGGCACCAAGAAAAAGATATCGTTAGATCATCTAAAGCAGCTAGAGCCGATTCTAGCCATGACTTAGATTCCATTTCCGCAAAGATAGATGCTGTCGAGAGACGAATGGAAAAGATGACTAAAGATATACACTCAATACGAATTAGTTGTGAGCAGTGTGGAGGACCACATTTGACAAAAGATTGTCTCAGTATTGAATTAACAATGGAACAAAGAGAGAATATTTCATACATAAACCAAAGGCCTGGAAATAATTATCAGAATAATTATCAACCACCAAGACCGATCTACAATCAAAACCAGAATTATAACAGAAATATTCCATACAACAACCAACAAGGTCCTAGCAATCAACAAGTGTCCAACAATAATTATAATCAGCAAAGACCTAATTTTCAAAACAAACCACCACAAACCGATGATAAAAAGCTGAATTTAGAAGATATGATGACGAAGCTAGTTGAAACTCAAACGCAGTTTTTCACATCTCAGAAACAAACTAATGAACAAAATGCTCAAGCATTTAGAAATCAACAAGCTTCTATTCAAAACTTGGAACAAGAAGTAAGTAACCTAGCAAGGTTAATAGGTGAAAGAAAACCGGGAAGTCTACCGAGTGATACAAATGCTAACCCCCAGAATGAAACAGCTAAAGCCATTACAACAAGAAGTGGTACAACACTTAAACCACCTGAAATACCTGTAACTTCTGATGAAGCTATTCCTACTCCACAAGAACCACAACCTGATCAAGATAAGGAAAAAGAACCGGTAGTTGAAAAGGTTAATGAAGATAAGACAGTTAAGGCTAAACCTTATGTTAAACCATACCAACCACCACTTCCTTACCCGAGTAAAATGAAGAAAGAGAAACTTGAAGCCGAGCAATCCAAATTCTTGGATATGTTTAAATAGATAAATGTAAATCTTCCTTTCATTGATGTGATTTCAGAAATGCCTAGATATGCTAAATTCTTGAAAGATCTAATCTCAAATAGAAAGAAAATGGAAGAACTCTCGGTTGTTACTATGAATGCTAATTGTTCAGCAGTGCTGTTGAATAAGATACCAGAAAAACTATCTGATCCAGGAAGTTTCACAATTCCATGTTTTCTGGGTAGTCTTAGTTTAATAGAATCATTAGCAGACTTAGGTGCTAGTATAAATCTAATGCCGTATTCACTATACGCTAAACTAGACCTTGGAGAATTGAAACCAACCAGAATAAGTATACAACTAGCCGATCGATCAATAAAATATCCTAGAGGGATATTGGAGAACATGCTAGTTAAAGTTGGTACTTTAGTATTTCCAGTAGATTTTGTTGTTCTGGACATGGAAGAAGATTCTCAAGTTCCTCTCATATTAGGAAGACCATTCTTAAACACGGCTAAAGCAATGATAGACGTGTTTGGTAAGAAACTGACCCTAAGTATAGAGGACGAGAGTGTTACCTTTTCAGTTAATAGAGCAATGCAACAACCACAATCTGCAGATGATACATGTTATTATATTCAAACTATAGATGCACATGCAGTAATGTTAGAAGAATTTCCAGAATTACAAGGAACAGGAGAATGTTCTTTAGGAGAAGGAACTGAACAAATTGATGAAGCTAAAATGTTAGCTACACTTATAGCTAATGGATATGAACCAACAACAGAAGAAATTCAAATGCTAAAAGAAGAAGACAGATATCGATATAAATCATCGATATAAGAACCTCTGAAATTAGAGTTAAAGCCACTTCCAAACCATTTGGAATACGCTTATTTACATGGTGAATCTGAATTACCTGTAATAATATCGTCTTCTCTTACTGAAAATGAGAAATCACAACTCATTTCTGTGTTGAAAGCTCATAAACCAGCCATTGCATGGAAGATTCATGATATTAAAGGAATAAGTCCTTCGTATTGCACACATAAAATCCTTATGGAAGAAGGTCATAAAATGTATGTGCAACGCCAACGAAGACAAAATCCTAATATGCAAGATGTAGTTAAGAAAGAGATTATTAAACTGCTAGATGCAGGTTTAATTTATCCAATCTCTGATAGTCCATGGGTAAGCCCAGTTCAATGCGTGCCTAAGAAGGGTGGCATGACTGTCATTACAAATGAGAAAAATGAGCTTATTCCTACTAGGACTGTAACAGGATGGCGTGTGTGTATTGATTATAGAAAATTAAATGACGCCACCAGAAAAGATCACTTTCCCTTACCTTTCATTGATCAAATGTTGGAAAGATTAGCCGGAAATAGTTACTATTATTTTCTAGATGGATTTTTCGGATATTTTCAAATTCCAATAGCACCCGAAGATCAAGAGAAAACCACGTTCACGTGCCCTTATGGTACTTTTGCTTACAAACGCATGCCATTTGGACTTTGCAACGCCCCTGCAACCTTTCAAAGGTGTATGATGGCGATTTTTCACGACATGATAGAAGAATGCATGGAAGTTTTCATGGACGACTTTTCAGTCTTCGGTGATACATTTGAATCATGTCTAGTTAATCTGGAGCGAATGCTTATTAGATGTGAACAATCAAATCTAGTACTTAATTGGGAGAAATGTCATTTCATGGTTAAAGAAGGCATCGTTCTTGGACATAAAATCTCAAAAGAAGGAATTGAAGTGGATAGAGCTAAAGTAGATGTAATTGCTAAACTTCCGCATCCCACTAATGTTAGAGGAGTTAGGAGTTTTCTAGGGCATGCCGGTTTTTACCGACGTTTCATAAAAGATTTTTCTAAAATTGCCACTCCTATGAATAAACTCCTAGAAAAGGATGCTCCATTCATCTTTTCAGATGAATGTATCAAATCTTTTAATATTCTTAAAGAGAAACTCACTAATGCACCGATCATGATAACACCAAATTGGAATCTACCGTTTGAACTAATGTGCGATGTAAGTGATTTTGCAATGGGAGCCGTTTTAGGACAAAGGATTGAAAAACGATTTCAACCTATATATTATGCTAGTAAAACGTTACAAGGAGCACAAACAAATTACACAACTACTGAAAAAGAACTCCTTGCTATTGTCTTTGCTTTTGACAAATTTCGATCATATCTCGTTCTAGCTAAAACGGTGGTCTATACCGACCATTCTGCTCTTAGATACCTATTTTCGAAACAAGATGCTAAACCAAGATTAATCCGTTAGATTTTACTCTTACAAGAGTTCGATATTGAAATCCGAGATAAAAGAGGAGCAGAAAATCTCGCCGCTGATCATCTTTCTCGTCTTGAAAATCCTGAATTAGAAGTTCTAAATGAATCGGCCATACAAGACAACTTTCCTGATGAATATCTATTGAAGATAGATTATAATGAAATACCATGGTTTGTAGACTATGCAAACTACTTAGTATGTGGATTCCTTGAAAAAGGATTATCGTACCAAAAACGAAAGAAATTCTTCAGTGATATAAAACACTATTTTTGGGAAGATCCACATCTGTTTAAAAGTTGTCCAGATGGAATAATACGCCGATGTGTATTTGAAGATGAAGCTAGTAAAATTTTAAACCATTGTCACACAGGACCAACAGGAGGGCACTATGGGCCTCAATTAACAGCAAGAAAAGTTTGTGATGCTGGATTCTATTGGCCTACAATTTACAAAGACGCACACCTTCTTTGCAAATCCTGTGATGCTTGTCAAAGGGCCGGAAAAATAAGTCAACGTGATGAAATGCTACAAAATGTCATTCAAGTATGTGAAGTATTTGACATTTGGGGTATTGACTTTATGGGTCCATTTCCAAAATCTCATAATAATCTATATATTCTCGTAGCCATTGATTATGTATCTAAATGGGCGGAAGCACAAGCTCTCCCAACTAACGATGCACGAGTTGTAGTCAACTTTTTAAAACGTCTTTTTGCAAGGTTTGGAATACCGAAAGCTTTAATAAGTGATCGGGGTACTCATTTCTGTAATAATCAACTTGAGAAAGTTCTCAAAAGATATGGAGTAACTCATAAAATCTCCACCGCATATCATCCACAAACAAGTGGACAAGTTGAAAATACCAACCGAGCTTTAAAACGTATTCTAGAGAAAACCGTAGGATCAAATCCGAAGGAATGGTCCATTAAATTGGAGGATGCACTCTGGGCTTTTAGAACAGCCTACAAAACTCCAATTGGAACCACACCTTTTAGACTTGTTTATGGAAAAGCATGTCATCTTCCAGTAGAAATTAAACACAAAGCATTTTGGGCTTTGAAGACATGTAATCTTGATTTACATGAAGCTGGACGTCTACGATTAAGTCAACTAAACGAATTAGAAGAATTAAGACATGAAGCATACGAAAATTCGTTAATCTATAAAGAAAGAACGAAGAAATGGCATGATAAAAGAATCAGAAGTTCAAAAGAATTTAAAGAAGGAGACAGAGTTCTTCTTTTCAATTCACGATTCAAGCTATTTCCTGGAAAATTGAAATCAAGATGGTCTGGACCATTCATAGTCAAAAGAGTTTTCCCATGCGGAACGATAGAATTAATATATTCAAATGGAATTGAATTTAAAGTTAATGGTCACAGAGTTAAACATTACATACATGGTCCGATGGAAGTTGACAATGAAGTTAATCACAATTTCGATACCACAGCTAACTAAGTGTGGGGAGAATCAAGTCTTTAAAGGATAATATGTATTTCTGTTAGAGTTAGATTGTCTGTTTTCGTGTAGTTCTCGAAAATGTAACCCGAATGGTCTTTCCCTAGCAGACCCTAAAGAACTAGTCTTCTCCCCCCATTCTGAATTTTTATTTTTTTTAGGTTTTTACGAAATGAAGACTGCCTGTGAACTAAACCATGGTCTAATACTACACGCTTTGATCACTAAACGCAATAATGACACACTTCTGAGTGAAATAGTATCAGTAATCAGAGAAAGATTGGATAGAGTAAGAAAAGAATCCAGATGCGAAGATAATAAGTTACAATTTGGTAAAGGAAAATCAAAATCCACAGCGAAAAGAAGAGCACGACACCTAGAAAGATGTCACAAATGCGGAAAATGGTCACATGGAGGTAAATGTTCAAATAATCAAACCTATTCAAATACCGAATTTGTTACTTTATGCAGAGACGGACCGTTCATATGTTTAGAAGAAAAGACACTGAATGCTCGAGGTTACGCCTATGTAGCTATGGAAAATCAATTAAACCGACTATCTTATGAATGGGATAGATCATATAACTAAGAATACTATCTCACAGGTAAGTCTGTACAGTTTTTTTTTTTTTTTTTAACCTTTTGATAATAAACGCTAATTTGTTCGCTATAAAGTATTAAATTGGTATTAAATAAAATTAGGTTTGGCGACCGAAATTATTGATATCATACAAAAATTTATTACATCACTGCGAAATTTAACGTTTATTCTTAAGGTATAAATATCTTTAATCAATCAACCCAAAATATTTCAAAAATTTGTCATGAGTTAAATTAGGTCATGGAACCGAAATTACTTTACCGAAAAGAGGGGCGCATATTTTTGATAATATTTGATTGATTAAAGTGGGATAAAAAGCTAAAAAGATTTTTAATTTTATTTTTACCATGTTTTTAAAATTAATATATAAATCTTAAATTAATATTGTAAACTTTGTAAAAATAATATATTTAAAATTGTAAATATTTGAAAAATTAATATAAGTTTGGTGTGAATTTATAATATGAATTTTTAAATTAAGTTTGGTGTGAATTTTTAATTTTTAAAATATGAATTTTTAATTTTATGCATTTCAAAGTTTAAGTTTAGTGTGAATTTTTAATATTAATTTTGAATTTTATGTATTTTTATTTTAAGTTTGGTGTGAATTTAAAAACAAAAATTTACTTTATCTCATTAAGTTAAAAATATGATTTTTAAAATTCGTCGTAAGTTGAAGACTAGGTCTTTGAACCGAAATTGCTTTACCTGAGGGAGGGACGAGAACTTTTATTATCATTATTTTTAATCTTATTGAATTAAAGTATGCCAAAAACATTATAAAAAAACCTAAAAATCTTAGCTTTTAAAACAATCGCTACAAAAAGACAAATTTTAAAATTTTGTCAAAGGACGGATTAGGACATCGATCCGAAACGACCTCGTCCTAAATAACAAGGGAAACAAAATTTTAAAATTAATTACTTAATTGTTTTAATTAGTATAAGAGATATATAAAAATAAAAATAAAAAATACAAACTCCGCGACTCGCGGAGTTTGAAGGGTAAAATACCGCGACTCGCGGAGTTCCAAAAATACAGAAAAAAAATAAAAGGGCCAAAACTGATCAGTTGCACAACCCAACACACCACAAATACTGCGAAACAAAGCCCAAAAAAACCCGAAAAAATACTCCCAAATTCACAATTTTTGACCGTTAATCATCAAATTTTTTACTAAAATCATGTTGAGAAGGATGCTATCAAGGAATTACTCAAGAAAAACGGTAAATTTCTACACCTAAACACCATTTAATCCAAAAATTAGTGTTCTTGAGCAATTTTATACCCAATTTGATTTTGATGCTTTTTAGTATAATTATGCTTAAATTGTTTATGTATTATGCTTGTATAACCTAGATTGATGCTATTTAACATGATTAGATGCCTTAAACTTCAAATTTTGAGTAATCTAGGGTTTGTGTTCTTGAGCAAATTTGGGACTTTTTGATATAAACAGGTTATGGCCGATTTTTGTCATGAATTGTTGCTAAATTAAGTAGTGTAACATGTTTAGGTAGTTAAATGATCCAAACTTTGAGCCTAAACATGATTTTGAGAATTAAATTGGACTTTTTCAAGTCTAAAATTCATGAACTTGATTTTTGAGAGATAATGCCATTTGAAACTTGTTTAATTGCTAGTAATGATTATTTTGACATGTTATTTGAGTTGAATGCTTATGAACTTGGCGAACACTTTCGTATATGCTTATTTGAAAAAGTGTAGATTTGATGAAAATATGAAAATGAGCTTAAGTTTGATATAAATTGATCATGTCATTGTAATTATTTTGATTGATAATTTTGCTGACACTAATGCATATTTGGATGCACAAAAATTGTGTTTGATGTGTTTTGCAGACTGAAAGGGGTGAATCTTCATCCCAAGCTCGCAATGCTCCTGCTGAGAATGCGGAACAATAGGAGGTGGATAACTACTACAAACAAGATATTCCTCATCCAGTCATGACATTTTCTGATATGCACTTGGAAGATTTGCACCCGAACCTGAGATTTGACAGACTTTGGATAGATTATCCAAAATACCAAAGGGGTTTGCATACTCTTCATTCTAAAGCTGTTGAAGTACCTAGAGTCATAGAATGGGGACCATTAGAAGTTGTAGAATTGGCCGGGCCAATTAGGGAATTACTTGCACAGAGGTATGGTAATTCTACTTTTAACGATTGGGTACGGTTATTCAACTTGTGTAGACCTGTATATAAAGTATGGTGTGAAGAATTGTTGTGTAGTATAGAATTAAATGATCGGGTAGCTAGTTTAACCGATCGATCTTTTTTTAGATTTTTGTTAGGAGGTTCGATGCACCACATGTCTTTACTAGACATGGCTCAGGCTTTACGTATATATACGCCTGAGGAGTTAGCATCTGCCGATTGTAGAGGGTTGATATTGAACGGTAGGAAGATAGACGAAAATTTTGATACGCATGGTGTATGGAGTCAAATGACTAGCCATCACCGATTTAAAGGGGGAAATTACTCTTATTTGGATATAGATAGAGCTGAATTAAGAGTAATTCATAGGTTTTTAGCTAATTCGATTACACAAAGAGGTAAGAATAAGGAAAAGGTAAATGAACAGGATTTGTTTTACCATATGTGTATTCGAGACCCACAAAGCGCTGTAAGTATACCTTATTGTGTGGGTTATTATTTATCAGCTATGGTTAGGGGGATGAGACCGCATAGCATAATAGGAGGTGGTATATTTATTACTTTGATTGCTGAATATCTCGGTGTGGATATAAGTCGGGGGGGATTATTAGTCGAAGAACCAGAACCCCGCGATATAATAGGTTTAAATGTATACCATGGTGCGAAGGTTTTGAAGAGGCGAAATAACGCCGCAGTACAATACCATGGTAGACATCCACAGGTTGAGAGAAACCAACAGCAAGGTAATGTAGGAGGGGGAAATGAAATGGCAGAAATGCAAAGGTTTATAGCTTCACAAGAGTATGAAAATACTAGACATAGAGCATTTGAAGATTGGCAAGTTCATCAAAACTAAATCATAGCTTATTGCCAACATATAGGTAGAAACTATATTCCTACTCCATCGCCCATATTCCCTCCCTGGTCTATAGAGATTCAACCACCGTATCCTACGTATAACCCGGCCGAAGCATTTTATAGCACCTATGGTTATGCATGGAACCCCTACTGGTATCAGTATCATCCCTAGTCTACTTAGTTTTATTTATTTTGTAATTTGTAATGTTGATACGTTTAATACTTATGTTAATATTGTAATAGTTTTTATAATTTTCTAACTTTTATTCTTAGATTTCAATAATTTTTGAATGTGGGGTAATATACCAAACTTCAAAAATATGTATATATGTTTGCAGTTTATCTTATGTACACAACAGGGTAAAATAACGCATTTTCAAAGACTGGCATTAAGTTCAGCAAAAGCAACTAATTTTGACAACAAGATGCAAAATATATGTGAAATAACAACAAGACGGAATGAACAAATGATATGCACCATTTATCATTCAGCAAGCAAACACAAATATGTTTGGAAACTTTGGTAAAATTTAATCATTTTCACACAAATCACCCTCAATAATTTAAATTGTTACTGATTTCTTGCAAATGAGGGCATTGCAAGATCTTAAGTGTGGGAAGGGGTTAAATTCTTTCAGATTTTAAAATTTTTATCTTAAACACTTGGTTACCATTAAAAATACTAGTAAAGCAGTAGTTGTATTAGAATCTAGTGCTCTCTGATAATAAAGAACAGCCCTAGTCTTATATACTGACTACCCAATTCTAGTAAAATTTTTCAAAATTTTCAATTAAATGAATTCAAAATCATGTTTATACATATTTATGAACGATAAAACTAGGTTTTAACACCGAAATTATTATTACCTCGGAAAGGACATAAATTGAGAAACAAACCAAAATGTTAAAATTCATTAAAAATGGAATAGAGGACAATAAAAAGGAAAATAAAAGCCAAGTGTGGGAAAATTTACCAAGATATTTTAAACATATGTCACATATTTCTGTACAAATAACTGAAAATACTTTTGCTTTGGACTAAACTAAAAGGTTTTACCTGATTTACTGTAAGAAAGATGGATCTACACGATGAATCAATTCCATCATTAAAAGGAAGTAAAGTCTTCCGAAAAAGAAACGCGCTTCTTGATTTAGGTCAAGAAGTTGTCGTCCAGACCAGCTGTAGGTTGACGAAAAATCTAGAAAAGTCATCACTAAAATCAGCAGGAAATCCACGGACCTCAGCATCAAACAGGGTCGCTAAGTGGTCAGACTTATCCTAACCATGAGAGGATCTGTCTTGTAAAATGGGGAGGGCACCGTGCAAATTAGCTTGATAAGACTAATGAATCAGATCCTCAGAAAGGATAATCTCCTTAAAGATCAAAAATCAGCTTTTAAGACTGATATTACTCAATCCTTGAGATGGACCTTAAAGATTGAGAATTACAAACTCATGAAATTCAATGATATCTAAACTCGAGCTTGAACGAGAAAATATTTTGATCAAAAGTTACAAACCGATTTGTTTTTTGAAAATCTGTTTTCAATGCGTTCATTACTATTGAACGTAAAATCCTAGGAATTCACCTGGAATTCATTAGGTCACCTGAACCAAATCGGGTGTCAACCGTAAGAACGGTGGTTGCATAGCATGGTCGGAGACAGGACCTTGTGCCAGACTGGAAAATTATAAGGGTGAGCTTTACTATTGCTCCTACCAAGGATAGTAATTGCGTCCGACACGTTATAGACCATAATTAAAAGCATGTCAGGGGACATTGCCTTAACAGTTGCTTGTTCAACGCTTTCCTTTACAACCGGACGGTAGTTTACCGAAAGGTAATATACGGGACAAGTAAACTGGACGTGTTGCTTTCCTAATACAAGGTTAGCAAGTGGGTGACACAAAACCATAAGTTTTGAGCTAAAATTTTCAAATATGAAACCCACCAAACTCACAAAAATAATTTGCAAACACCGGTGAAGGGTTATTCCGGAAAACTTATCTAGGGTAAAAACTAGATTTAATTTTCAAAAGATCAAATGTTTTCATAAAGATCCAATTTCCTTAATGGATCTAAATTTTTATAGTCATGTGGGACTGTAAACCATATCGTTACTACCATTGTTTATACCGCCGTAAAGAAATCACTGATGTTCAAAGTGTGAAGAATAAAGAAGTGATTCTAGTATTTCAAGACTATATTGCTTGAGGACAAGCAACGCTCAAGTGTGGGAATATTTGATAATGCTAAAAACGAACATATATTTCATAGCATTATTCCCCAAGAAAGACAAGCTTTTAGTTGCAATTGTTCTATTTAAAAGTGATATTCGTTTAAATATTAAAAGGTGAAGACAAAAGACAGATTCGACGAATTGAAGACGCAAACGACCAAAAAGCTCAAAAGTACAAAATACAATCAAAGAGGTTCCAATTATTGATAAGAAACGTCTCGAAATTACAAGAGTACAAGATTCAAAACGCAAAGTACAAGATATAAAATAGTACGCAAGGACGTTCGAAAATCCGGAACCGGGACCAGAGTCAACTCTCAACGCTCGACGCAACGGACTAAAAATTACAAGTTAACTATGTATATAAATATAATATAATATATAATTTATTATATTAATTATATATATATTATATTTATAAAATAAATTGTCGGCAAACAAAGAGCCAAATGTGGGTGAGCTGTAAAAACGATCTCCGCGACTCGCGGAGTTTGAAGAAGAAAAGTGCCACGAGTCGCGGAGCCCCAAATATTGAAACTGCCTATAAAGCTCGCGCATTCTGATCGTAAAAAAAATATATAATATATCAATCTCTCTATCTATATACGTAATATTTATATTTATAATTTATATTTTAATTTTAATTTTAATTTTAATCCTAATAATAAGGGTATGTTAGCGAATGTTGTAAGGGTGTAAGTCGAAATTCTGTCCGTGTAACGCTACGCTATTTTTAATCATTGTAAGTTATGTTCAACCTTTTTAATTTAATGTCTCGTAGCTAAGTTATTATTATGCTTATTTAATCCGAAGTAATCATGATGTTGGGCTAATTACTAAAATTGGGTAATTGGGCCTTGTACCATAATTGGGGTTTGGATAAAAGAACGACACTTGTGGAAATTAGACTATGGGCTATTAATGGGTTTTATATTAACTAAACAAGACCTTGTTAATTTAATATACAAACTTATAATTCGACGTATTTATATATAACCACATACGCTTGACTGGGTACGGTGGGCGGGATATCTATAAATACCAATAATTATTCATTTTACCGGACACGGAACTGGATTAATAGTTAATAGACTTGTTGAAACAGGAGTGAATTACATTCAAGGGTAATTGGTGTAATTGTTAACAAAGTAGTAAAACCTTGGTTTACACGCAGTCGATAACCTGGTGTATTCATTAAACAAAGTATTAAAACCTTGTTACAATTCGAATCCCCAATTAGTTGGAATATTTGACTTCAGGAATAAGAATAATTTGACGAAGGCTTTCGCTCTTTGTATTTATGACTGATGGACTATTATGGATAAATCCGTATGGACATATTAAATAATCCAGGACAAAGAACAATTAACCCATGGGCATAAAACTAAAATCAACACGTCAAACATCATGATTACGGAAGTTTAAATAAGCATAATTCTTTTATTTCATATTTAATTTCCTTTATTTTATATTTAATTGCACTTCTAATTATCGCATTTTTATTTATTGTTATTGTATTTAATTGAACTTTTAATTATCGTACTTTTTAATTATCACAAGTTTATTTTATCGCACTTTTATTATTCGCAATTTCATTATCGTTATTTACTTTACGCTTTAAATTAAGTCTTTTATTTATTTAATATTTTACATTTGGTTTTAACTGCGACTAAAGTTTTAAAATCGACAAACCGGTCATTAAACGGTAAAAATCCCCCTTTATAATAATAATATTACTTATATATATATTTGTATTTTTATAAAAGTAAACTAATATAGCGTTAAGCTTTGTTTAAAGATTTTCCCTGTGGAACGAACCAGACTTACTAAAAACTACACTACTGTACGATTAGGTACACTGCCTATAAGTGTTGTAGCAAGGTTTAAGTATATCCATTCTCTAAATAAATAAATATCTTGTGTAAAATTGTATCGTATTTAATAGTATTTCCCTTGTAAAATTTAATAGTATTTTATACCCCTTAGCTTTAACTATCAAATATAATGACACTTGATCAACGTGATTATATTACAGTAAGTCATGCTGAGTTTCTAATGGAACGTGATAAAGGTTCACACCCTCATCATGAACCATGTTACATAACTCTTTCATTCTATTTAACCTCTAAACATATCAAGAAAATATTTTTCTTGATGATTCGGTCTTTTTCGTGAATTTCTGGTAATTTAACAAATCAGATCGTGCCATTACAATTTCTTTCTTAGAACATTAGTTATGTTCATCCAAAACTCCATACCAACGAATTCTGGACCATTATTCGCTTGACTGGAAGTCGGAAAGGAAAAACAAAAGCATGAAGCTCCTAAATATAAGGGAAAATATAAAGCCCGATAACAACCCCGAAATTTACAAACCGTGTATATCAATGCGTATAGCAATATAAAGACACGGGAGAATGAAAAACAATATAACCCCAAGGTAATAGTAGAAGAAAATAACCTCCTCTGGTGGCAGATGAAAAAGAAGAATGAAGGATACGATAGCCAAGAAAATATCAAGAATCGGAACTGGATTAAGCATTTTCACAATCTATTAGAAAGTATGAAATAAGGAAGAAGCTTATAGGAGTGGTGAAAATAAATAAAACGGAAGAGGTCAATTTATAGTGAAATATCAGACATAGCAATTGAGGCAGATTACGCATTTAATTAAAGAAGATCTTAATCTCCTTAATTCCCGAATAATCAAATCTTATTTAGAATATGAAGATTTTCTATTCCTTAAATTCCAGAAATCAATCGTTACTACGTTAAAAATTAAGACGAATCTCTATTCCTTCATTTCACTATTTTACGATAATTTTTCTCATACGCTTCGAGTAATTGGATTATTTTATCCATATTATTCAATGGTGATAAAACTCTAATTATCAACTCATATTCGTCATGAAAACATATTTATTGTTAGCCATGACGACCTCACTCAAATTTCGGGACGAAATTTCTTTAACGGGTAGGTACTGTGATGACCCGGAAATTTTTGACCAAATTTAAACTTTATCTTTAAATGATTTAACGTTTTCGACACGATAAGCAAATTCTGTAATGTTGAGTCTCAAAGTTTTGGAATTGTATTCATGTAATCAATTATTCTTTGACTGTTCTCGAAGATTCACGAACAATATATATATATATATATATATATATATATATATATATATATATATATATATATATATATATATATACATATATATATATATATATATATTTCAAATTATTTAGTAAATGATAGTAACTGATATCGCATATTTAATACGCGTTTTCCTTAGCGATATCGGGTACATTCTGGTCCTTTTGGATACGATTTGGTGATATTTTGATAAGTGTTTTGAAAGTTCGAGTTCTAAGACCAAGGAGATGAATTTTGAAGATATTTGACGGTTTTTAGTGATTTTATATGAAAGCAAGTGAAAGGGATTGGTTTGATTCGAGTTTGGTTCGAAAACAGGTGATATTAGTGAGTTTTCAGCTCAGATTCAGCAAAAAGGGTCTGGAGCGCTGCTCCAAAAGGTGGCGCACCTCCATTAGGCTAGAAAATCAGTTCGACAGTTTGCAAGAGACCAGAAAGCAGATCTACAGCATTTGGCGTGCCGCGCGGGGTTTTAGCGCGCCGCGCGATATCCTGGCGTGCCGCGCCACCTTCAGTCGGTTTCAGATTTTTTCCTATTTAAGGCCCGAGAAATACCCTAATTAATCACTTTCGCATCCAGACGATTTTCAGCAGCTTTTTGACGAACCAAGGTGATTTTTGGGGATTTCCAAGCTCATTCTAACACATCAATCATTCTGGAAATAAGTCTCGATCCGTCTATCATTCAAGAACACAATTTTCATTAGGTTTAATTCTTATCATCATTATGAATACTCTTAATTGTTTATTTGTGATTTTTGTTCTAGCCATGATTGGCTAAGCTTTTAATGTTTGTCTAGATTGAATATTCGTATGTGTTTGGATGATACTTTAACGTTTTATTGATTAATGCATGATAATTATGAGTTTTGATTAAGAACCATTCTTGTGGGTGTTGATTATTGTTATTAGGTTGATTAGTGATCTTGTTTGAACAAAGGGAACCCTGTTTCAATTTATTACACTAGTTTTCAATTGATTAGTCTTAACCAATTGGGTGCTTACTGGACCAAGGGGGTAAACCGGGTAACATAGATTAAACAAAACAGGGGTGATTTGTGTGGAGCGAACGCGTAACCAATTGAATCTTAATCTTATAATTAGTCAATTACTAAGTCACAAACGAAAGAGGTCTTTGGTGAAAGGGAACCCTAAGCCAATAAATCTAAGTTTGACTTGTTTGCTAAAAGAGAACTCTGGGTAAACCGACTCTGTAGTTGCATGTATTGATAAATTGAACTAGTGCTTAATAAAAAATCATCCGACACTGCGAATAGGAGATCTAGGCGAACATTCTTTTATCCATTGAATTCAAATATCTTTATTTTTCGTTGAGTCAGCATTTATTTTTATAAACTTAAAAACATAAAAAATATTGTCTTTTATTTTTAATCAATCTTTGATCTGGCTAATCGTTAAATAGCCACAAAACAAACTATCTCATACTTTCGATTTTCATAGATTGACTTAGTTTACTTTTATTAGTTACAATCTTAATTCTCACGTTTAAACTGTCCTTGGAACGATTTCGGAATTACCATCTTTATACTATTATACGATCGGGTACATTGCCCGTTAGTGTGTAGTAATCTTTTAACCGGCATTTTCCATTATAAATTATAGACACGATTTCACACATCAGTAACATTCGATTATTGATTCGATTAATATTTAGATAAGTTAACTAAAACGTTTAAGATGAACCAGTAAAACACTAATTTGCTACAGTATTTTTCGAATTGCTACAGTACCGAAAAGCTACAGTGTTTTCGAAATTCACTATTTGCTACTGTAAAAAAAATTTGCTACAATATTAATCGAGATATAACTTATACAGTAAACACTATTTCAAAATGAAAATGTATATATTATATATATATATATATATATATATATATATATATATATATATATATATATATATATATATATATATATATATATATATATATATATATATATATATATTAACAAATAGCGAGACGATGATTTATAGAAGTAAATAACCAAAACACTCAAATGTGTAAGTTATATCTCGATTGGTATAGTTTATGGATAATTTAACACTATATTTTGACAAAGGTACGATTCACGAAACGTAAAGTACAAGTTTTCTCAGTATACGAAAGGACGTTCGAAAAACCGAAACCGGGACATAAGTCGCGTGATGACGTACGACTTATCGGAACAAAAATTACAAGTCAACTATGCACGTGAATTTAATATAATATATAATTAATTATATAAATTATATATTATAAATATAATTAATAAATATGTCGACAAGCGTAGGACAAAACAGATGTGAGCTGGATTTTTCAGCCATGTGATCGCATGGCAAACCAGTGCAAACCCCATGCGATCGCATGGGGTACTGTAGCAGGCCAGATACTATAAAAGCTCGAACTGGTTCAGCTTGTTTCTTCATTCTTTTTTTTACTCGTATCATTTAAATTATTTATTTTATTATTATTATTATTATTATTATTATTATTATTATTATTATTATTATTATTATTATTATTATTATTATTATTATTATTAAGATTAATATTATTATTAATCTTATTATTATTATTATTATTAATATTAATTAGTATTATACATAAAATACTACGACGAGGTTATGAGCGTGTCACTTTCAAAATGGGTTTTCGAGCGGGATAAAGCTAAGGAAATTATGGGTTATAACTATGGAGGTTATGGGTAATGTTCATGGGTAATATTCACAAGTCAAACCTAGTGTTTATCATCTCTGTTGCTTCTACGTACTTTTCTGAAATATTGAATCACAATATTGATACGTAAGCATTTATATTTTATCTTTTATAAATTAATAGTGTATACATGTCTAGTGCTCGAGTATATATATTTATACATGTTTATATGCTAAATTTCATCGTTAAACAGTTTATAATGAATCACGAATTAAATACATATATTACTGGTAAAAGGTATCTGATATACATGTTTTCGGAAAGCTGGCGAAAAATCAATAACTTTTCATTTAGACACCGAATAGTTTCGATGAACGGATTAAAAGATATGATCAACTGAATTATGATTGACGTTAATTGAAATTGCTTTTGAATCTGCAATTAAGATTTAAACAACTTGTTTACGAGATTGATAAAATGGATTTTTGAATATTACCAACCGAGTAAATGAATCCTTATATAAGGCACGTCTCGTTTTGTTGAACTATTGTCAAAATTGACTTTTTGAAACAACTTTGAATAACTTTTGTATGTCGATCTCGAGCATTAGGATTGTGATACACTATGACCTGATCTAGCTTGATAGACATTTATTGACCAACATATGTTCTCTAGGTTGAGATCTAGGGTTATTTGGTAATCCGAGTTTCGGTCATATTTTGGTGAACGACTTTATGTGCTGCTAAGGTGAGTTTCATTTGCTCCCTTTTTAATTACTTTTGCAATCTATATTTTTAGGCTGAGAATACATACAATTTATTTTAAAAATAATGGACACAAGTACATACTAAATTCTATATTGAGTTTGAACCGAAAATCCCTTAGCTTTGGTAACTAGCAACTGCCGGTTATAAGAACTGGTGGGCGCGAGTAGTAGTATATGGATCCATAGGGCTTGACATCCCCGTCTATTCCAGGTATAGAAACCCTAGCCTGAACTATAAAACAGACGTATGCTATTTAAGTTTAGTACACGTTGGTTTGTGTGTATTGTACATATTGGTTGCATGTATGTTAAAACAGGGGTACTTATTATATAAACGTTAAAGTTTAGTTACCAGGGTGCTCAATCTTGTAGAATATTTTGATAAACGTTTTTGGATGAAACAACTGAAATCTTGTGATCCACCTTTATGTACAGATTATGCAAAATATTAAAACTATGAACTCACCAACCTTTGTGTTGACACTTGTTAGCATGTTTATTCTCAGGTTCCCTAGAAGTCTTCCGCTGTTTTCTTATATGTTAGACAAGCTATGTGCATAGAGTCTTACATGGCATGTTTTTCAAGGAAACGTTGCATTCACTAAATCATCACCATGTATCTTATTTTGACTGCATTGTCAACAGAAGTACTATTGTAAACTATTATTTACGGTGATTGTCTATATGTAGAAATCATCAGCTGTCAAAAACCTTTGATTTAAATATTCATTTATGGTGTGCCTTTTCAAAAGAATGCAATGTTTACAAAACGTATCATATAGAGGTCAAATACCTCGCAATGAAATCGATGAATGATGTATTCGTCCATATGGATTTGGAGCGATCGTCACATATATACATTATTATAAAGCACGTGCCAATATGCTTACGTATCATCTCCTCAATTAATCTATATTGCATAATCCTACGTGTCATTCTATTATTAAACCAAATTAAATATTAAATTAATTATTAATAAAATATGGTCGATTGTTACTTTTTAAAAGATAAAGATAAAATATATAATAATGATCTTATAACAATTTTATGATAAAGATAAAACACAGTAGGAGGATTTCTTATAACAATTTCAGCTCGTATATTATATGAGTAAGAATACTTAATATTTGGTCAATTGAAGAAATTTATGATGTGAAATCAAAATAGGAAGATATATATGTTGCATTTCCAAAAAGAAAATAAGAAGATATTTTCTATGTGATACGGGGTATAATTCACGGGGGTATAATTCACGGGGATGTTGTGTACTACCTCCGTCCCAAATCTATTGTTCCCAGACAAAAAACACGTAGTTTTAGAAAATTTCACTAACTTCATTCTCCACCAATAATATATTTTATCTCTCTAGAATAACCTCTTTCGATTGGTTGAAAAAGAATTTGGACAATTAATTTAAGACATCCCAAAATGGAATAATGGACAACATATTTGGAACGGAAGGAGTATATGTGAATTGATGGGGTGTACGTTCGTACAACCAGCAAATTCTAAAATTAACTATAACTTGAAAATTTATTAATATTATACCTAATCAATATTTTAAATTTTTATTTTAATTTATTACATAATTGATTTGAATTTACAAGTAACATTATTTTGATAAAATAACTAAAAAAATTTCTAAAATTAAACTCACGGGTTACACTTTTATTTAAAAAAATAATTGTATATGATAATTTTAAAACAATATAACTTATACTTTACTAATGTTACGTTCCACGACAAATTTTCATTGTACTCTAAATATTACGTATTATATAATTTATATATTAAAAAAATACTAATGGTGAGAAAAAAAAATTAGACATTAAGTTATTAACACCACCCAAAACCACTTTTAAAATTTGTCAACACCACATGCTCTTAAACTCAAAAGAACTTTTAAAATTCATCAATATCACGGGCTCTTAAACTCAAAAAGAATTTTTAAAATTTGTCCAACACCACGAATTTTTAAACTCAAAAGATCTTATAAAATTTGTCAACATAACGGGATCTTAAATAATTCTTATAGCTATTCTATTTTTTTAGTATCGCTATTTACATACCAATATGAACTGAAAATTACATTTTTTTCACGATTTTTTACACACCCGTGCAACGCACGGGCTCAAAAACCTAGTACACATATATATATAATTAATACAATTTGTGACGTTCGTGAATCGTAGGAATAAAAGTGTGGTCAACTGCTTATATAAAATTCTTTCCGGAGGTTCAAGACTTATTAAAATTCATTGCTTATCAAGTCAAAATTATTAAATCATGTAAATAGTATAATCAAGTAGTCAGAAAAATCCGGGTCATCACATCTTCCAAGTTATGTTGTGTTTCAAACTTGAGAGTAAAGTCTCCCAAGTCAAGTTCGACCTTTTAAGGAAGTTAAAGTCTTCCTAGTGCTTCAAATTTTGGAATTGATGGACTCTCTTATTTAGCCATGTGGGGCCCTAATTCCACGAACCTCCGTCAATGCTTTCGCCATAATATGAGAGAAACCATAGAGTTGTGATAGAAAGCTTGATGAGTGCCGGTCATCCCGAACCCGGTTGACCAATAAAGATAGGGGTACCCAGTCCCCTAGCTTTGGCACACCCACCTTAACCTACATTTGGAATTGACGATCATTATTTAGATTTGACGATCGTTGGTGTTTTGGGGGCATGGAGGTGGAATAGGGATAGCCATCGCGGGTTGATTAGGTGAGCATACTTTTTGGAGGCATACACTTTACACGATGGAATTCTTGGTAGATGGTGATTTTTATGATATTCATGGCCCTTATTCATTTGGGGTGCATTCGGGGTCATTTTGGATACACTTTGAGATTTTCATCATGATTTGGAGCTTATTGCATACATTTGGGTATTTTGGGTCACTTTGCATTGGTTTGGGTTAGATTGAGAAGCTTTTGGGTAATTAAGGTTATTTTGATGGGTAATTTTGTGATTTGGTAGCTATCCCGCGAATACTATGTTGTTGATCAAAGTCAAAGAAGGTCAAAGGTTGATTTGAAGAGTTTTGATGCTTGATTGGTGCTAGTTGAGGAATTTGATAGTTGCGTGCTAGAGGTTATGCTTTGTGTTGATACTTGGTGATTTTACACCTTCTAGAAGCTTGTTGTGAAGTTTTTGAATGATATTGGATGATGGATGAAGATTTAGTATTAGGCTTGAATTTGATGATTTTGAGTGAAGTTTGTTGAAGATGTGAAGAAGATTGTGGCGTGTGAAAGTTTAAATTTGAAGATTGTTGAGATGACTTGAAGACAATTCATTGAAAGTCAAACTTGGTCAAAGTCTTGGAAGTCATATTTTTAAAGCTAGAAGAATTGATGATTGAAATTGTTTTTGTTTGAAGATTGTTGAATGCTTAACTATTGGCAAAAATTATTGAGGTAATTCATTGAAGTTTGTCAAGTATTTTTGAGATTGTGCTTGAAAGTTTGAAAAGTTGAAATGACCATGCTTGAAGTTGCAAGTTTGGTCAAAGTTGGTCAACATTTGTGAAGGTATGGTTAAGTTTAGGCTTGCTTGAGGACAAGCAATGTTCAAGTGTGGGGGATTTGATATTTCTCAAAATATACATATTTATCTTCACAATATCTCCCTACTTTGGTGGCATTTCGATACGGGTTGTGATGATTAGTGAGCAATTTGTGGTATTTAGTCATTTCGGGACAAACGTGGTCTAAAAGTTCATATTTATGCTAAGGAATCAACCCTTGGGCCAAAGGAATGAACCAAGTGAAGTATTGGAGTGAAAATGAAGTTCCATGGTCAAAAGCGGCACTCCCAAGGTCAAATGCGGCGCTCATATGTGCTAAAACATGTGTTAAAAAGATCAGCAGCCAAAAATGCCGCTCATGTCCCAAAAGCGCCGCTCCTGAGGTCCAAAAGCACCGCTCCTATTCTAAAAGTGCCGCTCCTGTCCAAAGCGCCGCTCCTGTTCCAAAAGCGCCGCTCCACGCGCTGATTCAGCCAAAAAATTCAGCCGACCTATAAAAGCATATTTGGGGTTTTTGAGTGAGAGAGTTACGATTGGGGTCCGAAATGGAACCCTAAAAGGGTCCATTTCATCATTCTATCAAGATCAAAGCTCAATCAATGATCCAAGTCAAAGATTAGTGAAGCTAAATGCTAGATCTACATCATCCATTCTCCATTTTGTAATTCCTTTCCATTGTAGCAATTGTTCTTATTTTCTCTACTTGTAATGATGAATACTAGTTGTCTATTTGGTATTGTTCTTGTTTATCTTATGATGTTAGCTTAAATTTGTTTGTGTTCACTTGATTATGAATCTCTAATGCAAGTGTTTGACCTAAAATCATTTGAATGATGTTGTTTGAATGAATTACATGATCATGTGTTATTGTGTTAGCTAAAGATTCATTGCTATGAGTTTGTTTTAGGCTTTACTTTGATTACATGTGTTGAGTAGCTCTCTTAGTGATTTGAGAAGTGAATCAATGTGTGCTTCAACACCTTGAGTGATCTAGACAACTAGCTTAAGAATTTCAAGTGATTGTGTTCTTGATCTAGGTTGGTTTTTAATTGGCCTTTAGTCAACATTGTAGTGCCGATTATCTTAAGTGATTTCGATAGTTGGGGGTTTTAAGTGATTTCAACCCAAGCATAATCTCAATAACCAAATCATGCTTAACTTGATCTTAGAATACAATGCTTATGTGAATTCGCGGAGTGTTATTTGATTTAAGGTTTGGTAGTAATGCTAAATATTTAATAGTTCAACAACTAGTGCGATAGAAATTCGGGCAAAACGGGGCAATCCAAGCATAGAGAGGATTAGATAAGTGAACACTTCTTAGTTAATTTGATTTAAGTTCTTAACACTTTGTTATTTGTTACTTGCTACTAGTTTTTAAGTTTGTTTAATTGTGTAAGTTTTAGTTGTTAATTACAATCAATCAAAACCCTCCAATCAAACAAACCCTAGGACAATTGATAGTTTCAAATATTCGACTTACACTGCTCTCGGGACAAACTTGATAAGAATACTTGCATTGAAGTGCTATAATAACCGGGATGTAAGTGCTCGTTAGTTGTGTGTGCTTATTTGTAGTGTTTGAATCATATATCAATTTTGAGGGTAAAAGATGTATATCAACCACACACATCATATGGAAATTTGCAGACTTATAAGTACGCTTCTTATAAAATATAAATATCTTTCGTATCGTTAAAAAAAACTAAAGGTTTTTCACTTTCTTATTACTATATTATATTATGATATTATTACTATTTAATTAAAATTTTGAAATAACTACTAAATCGGGTTTTTAGAGAATCTTGTGCTAGTAAAATTAGTGAAAAATGTGTTCCTATAATTATTTGTGTAAGCTTTATGAGTAAGTGTCTTCTATGATATATAGAAAGTAGAAGAAAAAAAAGGAAGGAGGAGAAGCAAATATGGGGAGCTGATTTTTTTTGATCATCCATGAAATGTCCCATTCATATCGATTATAAACGTTTCATATTAATTGATGGACTTAGTGTGTGCGTTTGATAAAAATGAATTATTTAGCGCTGAGTGGTTCAGAATCTGAATGATTCAAAACCTCTGAATAAAATTTGTTCTGAATGAAAATAAGTTTTCGATAATCATTTAGAATGAACGATATAAACTGAGTAAATTACCTTATTAAAGTGTAACATGAATAATATTCAATATACTTGTTAGTTAAGTGTTCATGATATGATTTGAAGAGAAAATTACAGAAAATTTAGGCTCTTAATGGTTAAGAGAGTGTTTCAAAATACAAAGATATTTGCAACATACTTAGTGTGTGCGTTTAATAAAAATGAATTATTTAGCGCTGAGTGGTTCAGAATCTGAATGATTCAAATATATGTCATTCAGAACCATTCAGCACTATATGTCATTCAGAGGTCAGAAACAAACGCACTGAATGCTGATTGGTTAAGCATTCAGCTCTGAACCATTTCATTAAGAGGCAAACAAACGCACATTTACTGAGTAAGAGTTACTGGACTACTTATGCCAAATAAAACTTTCGCCATCACGGAGTCACAAACAGTAAAAAGCCGCACGTTAAAGCAAAAGGAAATCCCTAGCAAATATCTTCACTCGGTATTTCATTTCACTATATTTTTACTTAACGATCCCTTTCTCAGCCTGCTTCTCTAAAACCCCAATTTCATATAGGGTTTTTGTAGTCGCTCTTCACCGCAGTTGCTTCGAACAAATCAACCTCTCTTCACCTTTTCTATTCTGCAAACTCTAATTTTCATTAAATCATATTTTGAATGGGTGCTAAAAGTAAGAAGTCTGCCTCCCAGGTACTATTTTTATTCATTTTTTTCTTTGTTATTTCGTGTATCTATAATCTATAATCTATAATCCATGATTTATATTTACATATTCTTGTGTATATATGTTTTGATTTTTTCGTGTTTGTTTCGATGTTGTTTCAGGCTGATGCTATTGATGCTGAGCCTACCATATCAATTAAAAAAAGTAACATCCTTTTACCTTCGAATTTTATTCTGTTTATACTATATATGTATGTTATTTTTCGTTGTATATGTAGATTTGTGTGTTGTAGTGATTTTTTAGGTATTTAGGTTATAATTTTACAAAGTAGGTGTTATTTGTGTTTCAATTGATTGTTTTTTTGAATTGAATATATAGGCAAGAGAGATGCATAGGAGATAATTGAGAAACATGTTGTGAGTAGTAAGAAACAGAAGAAGGATGTTAAGAAGGTATAATCTTCTTTATATCTACATTTTATATACCTGGTTATGGTTATGTGTCATAACCCGTCCTTAACCGTAAGAACGTGTTAGATAACGTATGATTTCATTGCGAGGTATTGACCTCTATATGCGACATTTTTAAAAGAAAAACTGCATATATTATACATTACAAACCATGATTCTTATTTTTGATACAAGCTTTGGACGAAATAAAGATGATTATCGTTTAGCGATAATCTTCGACTTACAAACTTTACAAATGATGATAACAACACGATTTCTAGCATATTTTACAACACAAGTTCTTGGATATGCAGTCTTATTTTTGACACAAATATGCGTACGCAAGATCCTGCTCAAATTCAACATAATGCAGCGGAAACTTCTAATTATCACCTGAGAATAAACATGTTTAAAACGTCAACATAAAGTTGGTGAGATATAGGTTTAGTGCCGGCAGCAATATATATATAGACCACAAGATTTCGTATATAAACAGTTTAATAAAAATATTCTAAGTGGTTGAGCACTTGGTAACCATACTTAACAATTAATCACGTCGCATATTCCCTTTAATATGAAATCTTACTACACTGTACCAAGTGTAGTCACGAAACGAAGTACTGTGCAACCGTTGAATACTGGTCGTTCAGTCCGGTTGGGGTTGTCAAGCCCGATAGATCTATCAACAGGATTCGCGTTTACAATACCGCTGTAAATATTAGTTACCAAGCTACAGGGAAGTATGCCAGTGGTACAACTCAACGTAGAATATATTTTTCAGTTACTTGTGTCCATAACGTAAAACATAAAATACATGTATTCTCATCCCGAAATATTTAGAGTTTAAAAGTGGGACTATATACTCACTTTTGTCTTGAAGATATGTAATTTCGACTTGGTCTCTGTCATAACCCGTCCTTAACCATAAGAACGTGTTAGATAACGTATGATTTCATTGCGAGGTATTGACCTCTATATGCGACATTTTTAAAAAGGAAAACTGCATATATTATACATTACAAACCAAACCATTATTTTTGTTACAAGCTTTAGACAATAAAAAGATGATTATCGTTTAACGATAATCTTCGACTTACAAACTTTACAAATGATAATAACAACACGATTTCTAGCATATTTTACAACACACGTCCTCGGATATGCAGTTTTATTTTTGACACAAATATGAGTACGCATGATCCTGCTTAGATTCAACATAATGCAGCGGAAGCTTTAATTATCACCTGAGAATAAACATGTTTAAAAACGTCAACATAAAGTTGGTGAGATATAGGTTTAGTGCGCAGCAATATATATATATAGACCACAAGATTTCGTATATAAACATTTCAATAAAAATATTCTAAGTGGTTGAGCACTTGGTAACCATACTTAACATTTTCACGTCGCATATTCCCTTTAATATGAAATCTTACTACACCGTACCAAGTGTAGTCACAAAACGAAGTACTGTGCAACCGTTGAATACTGGTCGTCCAGTCCGGTTGGGGTTGTCAGGCCCGATAGATCTATCAACAGGATTCGCGTTTACAATACCGCTGTAAATATTAGTTAACAAGCTACAGGGAAGTATGCCAGTGGTACAACTCAACGTAGAACATATTTTTCAGTTACTTGTGTCCATATCGTAAAACATAAAATACATGTATTCTCATCCCGAAATATTTAGAGTTTAAAAGTGGGACTATATACTCACTCTTGTCTTGATGATATATATATTTTGACTCGGTCTTCCGGTTGATATCACGAACCTATCCATATATAATATATCAATATGTTTTCATTTTAAAACAAACGTTATAAATATATACTTGTTATACTTTTAATACTTTGAATAATTCCTTAGTCCGTAGTTAGCAGTCCGATGTTAGTAATTCAATTTTTAATGGTTCATTTTTAGATGTTTAATATACCCGCAATAAACAAAACCCCCAACGAAATAAATAAAACCCCATCGTATATGTATTGGTCGAGATTAATCTTGACCCATGGTACCGGTGTTGTCAAATGACGTGTTGCGTACATAAAGTACCGGTGTTGTCAAATGACGTGTTGCGTACAATCATGGAATCTTATGATTAATCTTCTCGTGTTGTTTACGGGTGATCCTGAACCATATAAAATTGAATTATAAGTACATATATATAAAATATCATGTTATCTTAGAAATATGTGATTTATATCATTTTTTTCCAATTGATCCCGTAGTTGAAATGATCTAGGATAACCAATTTTGTTTCGGTCATAGTTTCTTCGTTACAAATCCGTTTTCGTTGATTCAAATTGCCATCTTCTTGGATCGAGTTCTTCTTTAAGACTATGAACTGTAAATACCTTGGTTTGTATTCAAAATCATACGGCATAAGTGAAACATTAGTGAAACATATGAAGTTAAACATTTTTGTTACAACAAAATCATTTAATGACCATTTTTCTAAAAATACTTATACTTTGAAAAACCAAGTTTTACCTTGTTAAATTAGTATATACATAAGTTATATTACAGGTCTTGAAGTATTTTAAAAGTTAAGTTAGAAGGATCTATTTAGTTTGCAAACAAGTTTGAAAACATTCAAACTATGTTCTTGTTGTTAAACTTTTGTACCACAAAATAAGATAGCTATATATGTATGAATCGAATAAGGTTATGAACATAGTTACTACCTCAAGTTCCTTGGATAAGTTTGCTGTAAAAGAGGAGTAAGAAGCTAGAATCAAAAGGGTGATAGAAGTGGATGAAAGATTGGAAGTAAGTTGGTGTTCTTGGAGGGTTTTCTTGAAATGTTTTTTGTATGGTTTTCTTATGGTGTTTTAGTATGGTTTTTGAAGCTAGATCTTTATGGAATTTTGCTGGGTTGTTATGGAGTTTAGAGAGTAAGAAAGAGTGTGTGTTTTTAGTTAAGAGATTGAAGTAAAAATGAATCAAAAATGATGATACATATATACTCCTAAAAATGTGATCTTTAAGGATAACATGACAAAATTCTAGTTTGTATTTTTGTAATTAGTCTTGCAATGATTCAAAAGTAATTACCTAGCTCTAAGGGCATGAATAATGGCTGGTTAGGTGGTGATTTTGATGTGTATTTACTATTAGTAAATACGTATAGGAGCTAGGTATGATACGAGTACAAATACTCTAAATATACGTATAGAAATTTTGTGAAAAATGGAATGAGGATTCAAATATAGCTATCTTTTGTGAATACACTTATATGATTTTATGTATTTAAGTTCTTAAAAGTGATTAAATACATTACTTATACAATATATGTATAAACATTATAGTCTTAAGTATTTAAGTCAAATAACGTTACGTATTGTTATCGTTTTGAAAACTTAAGTTAGTAGTTTCAAAATACACATATAACTTGTTGTTATTAATACAAAATGAGATATTAAAACATTCATTAATCATGTTAAATATGTATATATACATATATATACACAAACGTATAATTATCATATATTGTATAGTTCGTGATATCATCGGTCAAACTAGACGGTCAAACGTTGTGTAAAACTCTTTTCGGAAATATAAGTCTCGACAATTTGGATTGCTTATCATGTTGGCAAGGTTTAATTTATGTGAATATTAATCTTATAGGTATAGAATGATCGAAAAAGTGCGGGTCGTTACATTACCTCCCCGTTAAATAAATTTCGTCCCGAAATTTTAAAATTGTACCTATTTTGCGTCATCGAGAAACAAGTGTGGATACTTTTGCTTCATCTGATCCTCTCGTTCCCAAGTAAACTCGGGACCTCTTCTAGCATTCCAACGAACCTTAACAATCGGTATATTACTCTGTTTGAGCTGTTTAACTTCACGGTCAATGATTTCGATTGGTTCTTCGACGAATTGTAGTTTCTCGTCGACATGAATTTCTTCAAGAGGAATGGTGAGGTCTTCCTTTGCAAGACACTTCTTAAGGTTTGAGACGTGAAAGGTATTATGTACTCCGGCGAGTTGTTGCGGTAACTCGAGTCGATAAGCTACCGGTCCAATGCGTTCGATGATCTTGAACGGGCCTACGTACCTTGGGTTCAGTTTACCCCTTTTTCCAAAACGTATCACACCTTTCCAAGGTGACACCTTTAGCATAACCATGTCCCCGACCTGAAACTCTAATGGTTTCCTTCGGACATCGGCGTAGCTCTTTTGGCGACTGCGGGCTGTTTTTAATCTCTCCTTGATTTGCACTATCTTCTCAGTCGTTTCATGTATGATCTCGGGACCAGTTAATTGTCGATCTCCTACTTCATTCCAACAGATAGGAGATCTACACTTCCTTCCGTACAATGCTTCGAATGGTGCAGCTTTAATGCTCGCATGATAACTATTATTATACGAGAATTCTGCTAATGGTAGATACTTATCCCATCCGTTTCCAAAATCGATCACACATGCCCTGAGCATGTCTTCAAGAGTCTGAATTGTTCTTTCACTCTGCCCGTCCGTTTGCGGATGATATGCGGTACTCATATCCAAACGAGTTCCTAGTGCCTCCTGTAGTGATTGCCAGAATTTTGAGGTAAATCTACTATCACGATCGGATATAATGGAAATAGGTATTCCATGCCTTGAAACAACTTCCTTTATATACAATCGTAATAGTTTCTCCATTCTATCCGTTTCCTTTATAGGTAAGAAATGTGCAGACTTGGTGAGACGATCAACAATCACCCAAATGGTGTCGTATCCCCAGGCAGTCTTTGGTAACTTTGTGATGAAATCCATGGTAATACCATCCCATTTCCATTCTGGGATTTCTGGTTGTTGAAGTAACCCTGACGGCTTCTGGTGTTCTGCTTTGACCTTAGAACAAGTTAAACACTCCCCAACATATGTTGCAACGTCGGTCTTTAAATTAGGCCACCAATAACGTGTCTTAAGATCTTGGTACATCTTTCCAACTCCAGGATGTATCGAATATCTTGTCTTATGTGCCTCGTTCAATATCAACTTCCTTAATCCACCCAACTTCGGTACCCAAATACGATTTGCAAAATATCTAATTCCGTCTTCCCGTATAACGAGTTGCTTCTCATACTTCTTCATTATTTCATTTCCTATATTTTCTTTAGTAAGTGCTTCTCATTGAACTTCTTTGATTTGTGAGTTGAGATTCATGCGAATTTTTATGTTCATCGCTCGAACTCGAATTGGTTCTCATTCTTTTCTGCTTAAAGCATCAGCCACCACGTTCGCCTTTCCGGGATGATAACGAATTTCACAATCATAGTCGTTTATTAACTCGACCCACCTACGTTGCCTCATGTTCAATTGTTTCTGATCAAAAATATGTTGAAGGCTTTTATGATCAGTAAACACAGTGAATTTAACCCCATACAAGTAGTGTCTCCACATCTTCAATGCAAACACGACTGCTCCCAATTCTAGATCATGCGTCGTATAATTTCGCTCATGAATCTTCAATTGTCGGGATGCAAATGCAATAACTTTCTTCCGTTGCATAAGAACACAACCAAAACCTTGTCGCGAAGCGTCACAATATATTTCAAAATCATCGTTCCCTTCTGGTAACGATAATATAGGCGCCGTAGTTAACTTCTTCTTCAGTATTTGAAATGCGTTCTCCTGCTCCGAGGTCCATTCATATTTCTTCCCTTTTTGCGTTAATGCTGTCAACGGCTTAGCTATTCGGGAAAAATCTTGAATAAACCTTCAATAATAACCGGCTAAACCCAAAAATTGACGTATCTGCGTTGGTGTCTTAGGAGTCTCCCATTTTTCAATAGCTTCAGTTTTTGCTGGATCAACCTGAATTCCTTCGCTATTAACAACGTGACCAAGAAATTGCACTTCTTTCAACCAGAAAGCACACTTAGAAAATTTAGCATATAGCTGTTCTTTTCTTAACAACTCCAATATCAACCTTAAATGCTCTTCATGCTCTTGCTCACTCTTGGAATAGATAAGAATATCATCAATGAAAACGATAACAAACTTATCTAAATACGGACTACAAACTCGATTCATGAGGTCCATGAATACAGCTGGCGCATTCGTCAATCCAAACGGCATAACCAAAAATTCATAATGACCATAACGTGTCCGAAAAGCAGTTTTCGGAATGTCCTCTTCTTTAACGCGTAGTTGATGATAGCCCGATCTTAAGTCGATTTTCGAATAAACACATGATCCTTGCAATTGATCAAATAAGTCATCAATTCTCGGTAGTGGATACCGATTCTTGATAGTTAACTTATTTAATTCACGATAGTCTATACACATCCTAAAAGATCCATCTTTCTTCTTAACAAACAAAATTGGAGCTCCCCACGGTGAAGTACTCGGTCGTATGAATCCACGGTCCAGTAATTCTTTTAACTGACTTTGAAGTTCTTTTAACTCGGACGGTGCAAGTCTATATGGAGCACGAGCCACTGGTGCAGCTCCTGGTACTAAATCTATTTGAAATTCTACCGATCTAAATGGAGGTAATCCCGGCAATTCTTCCGGAAAAACTTCAGGAAAATCTCTTGCCACAGGCACGTCGTTGATGCACTTTTCTTTCTTTTCGACTTTATTAACATGTGCTAAAATAGCGTAACATCCCTTTTCTAAACACTTCTTGGCTTTCAAACAGCTAATGAGTTTTAGCTTTGAATTACCCTTCTCTCCATAAATCATCACTGGCATTTTATCCTTACCAGGAATACGAATTGCCTTCTTGGCACAAACAACTTCCGCTCCTACTTTGGACATCCAGTCCATGCCGACTATTACATCAAAACTTCCTAATTCTACGGGTATTAAGTCGATTTTAAACGTTTCTCCGGCTAGATTTATTTCACAATCACGACAAATTTTATCGGCTTTAATTAGTTTACCATTAGCTAACTCAATCAAGTACTTAGCATCTAGAGGTAATGATGAACAATTCAATTTAGTGTAAAAATTTATACACACGTAACTTCTATCGGCGCCAGTATCAAATAAAATAGATGCTGATAAGTTATTAATGGTAAACGTACCCGTAACAAGCTCCGGGTCTTCACGTGCCTCTCTAGCATTAATAACAAACGCTCTTCCACGTGCAGGTCCGCCATTCTGATTCGGGCACTGGCTCTTATAATGACCTTGTTTTCCACACCCAAAACAAGTAATGTTAGCCAAAGCAGTTCTATTTGCGTTGGTGGCAGGAGTCTTGTTACCATTTGCATTTGTAACGAGAGCCTTACAATCTTCAGCAAGATGTCCCTGTCTATTGCATTTAGTGCACAACACACTACAGTAACCAAAATGATGTTTGTGACAACGGTTGCATAAAGGACTTTGTCCTTTGTAACCAAAGCCTGAACCGCTACCCGCACCTTTCGTGGTTTCTTGTTTCTTATAAGGTTGTTGTTGGTTACCTTGATCATAACCTCCATTCCACTTTTTCTTGTTCCCCAATACCTTCACCTCAGTATTGAATGCTTTCTTGTCCAAAATGACCTGATCCATTAGCTCGTTCGCCATGGTTATAGCTTCATGAATTGTCTTAGGTTTTGATGCTGTAACGTTTGCCTTGACCTTTTTGGGCAAACCACCTTTGTACATTTCAATCTTCCGTGCTTCGGTTGGAACCAATTCAGGACATAGTAAAACCAATTCCATGAATCGCTGATTGTAGTTGGTGATTTCAGTACCAACCACCTTCAAACTTCGTAACTCATCTTCTAACTTAATAACCTCATTCCTTGGACAATACTCGGTGATTATCATTGCTTTGAATTCTTCCCATGGAGTGTCATAAGCTACATCTCCTCCTACCGCCTTCACATAATTCTTCCACCATGTGAGTGCACTATCTTGTAAAGTGCACGATGCAAACTTGGTCATGTCTTTTTCATCACAACCGCTGATTTTGAACACCGTCTCCATCTTTTCTATCCATCGGGTTAAACCGATAGGTCCTTCCGTTCCACTGAATGATGATGGCTTGCAAGCTTGGAACGTCTTGTAGGAGCATCCTACACGAGGATTTGGATTAACTGCAGCAGCTCTTGCAGCCTCAACCCATAACATTCTGTCGTTCACTCGCTGGTTGATGAGTTCCTCGAGTTCTTGTTCCGTCATTCGATTCAATCGCGCCATTTCCTAATGAAAGAAAATAATTATTCACATGGATTATTATAGATGTAGTGTGTATTTATAGTACATTATAGCTTATTAATAATATGAACTAGGTATTATTATAAAAGCCTTTTCTTCTTATTAGCGTTTTATAATTATATCTTGGGTAGTACCTACCCGTTAATGTTCATACTTAATAGCTTAGTACAGAATCAATTACTACAATCTAAATAATACTTAACCATGGAAAATTATTGCATTTCATACTTCAATATTTTACATATGCTTATCTTACATCGAACATTAAGCAAACCACACTATTAATATTATACAAAACATTATTCGGTTCCATGGTTTGACACAGCAGCGCATCGTTTGATCTATTTTCTAGGACGTTTAGACACAAAGATTTGCTTAACGCTTATCCTAACTGTCTGCCTATATTTTGGCTGTGGGACTGAAGAACTGGATGCCGGGACAGAACGAATAGGAATAGCGGGGATAGGGGTGGTAGTGTTGAGTGGAATTGGTGCCACATCATCCTTACTAAACTCGGGATTTGGATTTTCTAATTCATTAGCCTTTCGTTTCTTTCCTAGTTCGAACTCGTCTTTTGTAATTTCCTGTATTTCTTCCTCGGGTTCACTTTCCTCCTCGGGTTCACTTTCCTCCTCGGGTTCACTTTCCTCCTCGGGTTCACTTTCCGAGTTCTCTATAGTTGGTTCATCCGGAATTTGTGAGTCTTCCCCAAGGATATCATTTTCGTCATCGGACAGGTTAATGACTGGAACACCATCTGAAGATTCTGATTCGGAGTCGTTGATTGTGATAACAATTTTTGAGCTCGACATCTATCACACAACAACTAACCCATTAGTACTTATATAATATTTACATATAAATTTTAACCAACAGTGATAAGCAATGGTTTTTTTTTTTAAATCAGACCCGGTCAAAGTCCAGACTTACTAATGTATCCTAACGGCTTCTCGGTTAGACACACTAATGCAGACCTGGTTCGCTAAGACCAACGCTCTGATACCACATGTCATAACCCGTCCTTAACCATAAGAACGTGTTAGATAACGTATGATTTCATTGCGAGGTATTGACCTCTATATGCGACATTTTTAAAAAGGAAAACTGCATATATTATACATTACAAACCAAACCATTATTTTTGTTACAAGCTTTAGACAATAAAAAGATGATTATCGTTTAACGATAATCTTCGACTTACAAACTTTACAAATGATAATAACAACACGATTTCTAGCATATTTTACAACACACGTCCTCGGATATGCAGTTTTATTTTTGACACAAATATGAGTACGCATGATCCTGCTTAGATTCAACATAATGCAGCGGAAGCTTTAATTATCACCTGAGAATAAACATGTTTAAAAACGTCAACATAAAGTTGGTGAGATATAGGTTTAGTGCGCAGCAATATATATATATAGACCACAAGATTTCGTATATAAACATTTCAATAAAAATATTCTAAGTGGTTGAGCACTTGGTAACCATACTTAACATTTTCACGTCGCATATTCCCTTTAATATGAAATCTTACTACACCGTACCAAGTGTAGTCACAAAACGAAGTACTGTGCAACCGTTGAATACTGGTCGTCCAGTCCGGTTGGGGTTGTCAGGCCCGATAGATCTATCAACAGGATTCGCGTTTACAATACCGCTGTAAATATTAGTTACCAAGCTACAGGGAAGTATGCCAGTGGTACAACTCAACGTAGAACATATTTTTCAGTTACTTGTGTCCATATCGTAAAACATAAAATACATGTATTCTCATCCCGAAATATTTAGAGTTTAAAAGTGGGACTATATACTCACTCTTGTCTTGATGATATATATATTTTAACTCGGTCTTCCGGTTGATATCACGAACCTATCCATATATAATATATCAATATGTTTTCATTTTAAAACAAACGTTATAAATATATACTTGTTATACTTTTAATACTTTGAATAATTCCTTAGTCCGTAGTTAGCAGTCCGATGTTAGTAATTCAATTTTTAATGGTTCATTTTTAGATGTTTAATATACCCGCAATAAACAAAACCCCCAACGAAATAAATAAAACCCCATCGTATATGTATTGGTCGAGATTAATCTTGACCCATGGTACCGGTGTTGTCAAATGACGTGTTGCGTACATAAAGTACCGGTGTTGTCAAATGACGTGTTGCGTACAATCATGGAATCTTATGATTAATCTTCTCGTGTTGTTTACGGGTGATCCTGAACCATATAAAATTGAATTATAAGTACATATATATAAAATATCATGTTATCTTAGAAATATGTGATTTATATCATTTTTTTCCAATTGATCCCGTAGTTGAAATGATCTAGGATAACCAATTTTGTTTCGGTCATAGTTTCTTCGTTACAAATCCGTTTTCGTTGATTCAAATTGCCATCTTCTTGGATCGAGTTCTTCTTTAAGACTATGAACTGTAAATACCTTGGTTTGTATTCAAAATCATACGGCATAAGTGAAACATTAGTGAAACATATGAAGTTAAACATTTTTGTTACAACAAAATCATTTAATGACCATTTTTCTAAAAATACTTATACTTTGAAAAACCAAGTTTTACCTTGTTAAATTAGTATATACATAAGTTATATTACAGGTCTTGAAGTATTTTAAAAGTTAAGTTAGAAGGATCTATTTAGTTTGCAAACAAGTTTGAAAACATTCAAACTATGTTCTTGTTGTTAAACTTTTGTACCACAAAATAAGATAGCTATATATGTATGAATCGAATAAGGTTATGAACATAGTTACTACCTCAAGTTCCTTGGATAAGTTTGCTGTAAAAGAGGAGTAAGAAGCTAGAATCAAAAGGGTGATAGAAGTGGATGAAAGATTGGAAGTAAGTTGGTGTTCTTGGAGGGTTTTCTTGAAATGTTTTTTGTATGGTTTTCTTATGGTGTTTTAGTATGATTTTTGAAGCTAGATCTTTATGGAATTTTGCTGGGTTGTTATGGAGTTTAGAGAGTAAGAAAGAGTGTGTGTTTTTAGTTAAGAGATTGAAGTAAAAATGAATCAAAAATGATGATACATATATACTCCTAAAAATGTGATCTTTAAGGATAACATGACAAAATTCTAGTTTGTATTTTTGTAATTAGTCTTGCAATGATTCAAAAGTAATTACCTAGCTCTAAGGGCATGAATAATGGCTGGTTAGGTGGTGATTTTGATGTGTATTTACTATTAGTAAATACGTATAGGAGCTAGGTATGATACGAGTACAAATACTCTAAATATACGTATAGAAATTTTGTGAAAAATGGAATGAGGATTCAAATATAGCTATCTTTTGTGAATACACTTATATGATTTTATGTATTTAAGTTCTTAAAAGTGATTAAATACATTACTTATACAATATATGTATAAACATTATAGTCTTAAGTATTTAAGTCAAATAACGTTACGTATTGTTATCGTTTTGAAAACTTAAGTTAGTAGTTTCAAAATACACATATAACTTGTTGTTATTAATACAAAATGAGATATTAAAACATTCATTAATCATGTTAAATATGTATATATACATATATATACACAAACGTATAATTATCATATATTGTATAGTTCGTGATATCATCGGTCAAACTAGACGGTCAAACGTTGTGTAAAACTCTTTTCGGAAATATAAGTCTCGACAATTTGGATTGCTTATCATGTTGGCAAGGTTTAATTTATGTGAATATTAATCTTATAGGTATAGAATGATCGAAAAAGTGCGGGTCGTTACAGTCTCCGATTGATATCACGAACCTATCCATATATAGTTTATCAATATATTTCTATTTTAAACAATCGTCACATATATATACTTTTTATACTTTTAATAGTTTTAATAATTTCTTAGTCCGTAGTTAGCAGTCCGATGTTAGTAATTCAATTTTAATGGTTCATTTTTAGGTGTTTAATAAACCCCCAATGAAATAAATAAAAACCCCCATCGTATATGTATTGGTCGAGATTAATCTTGACCCACGGTACCGGTGTTGTCAAATGACGTGTTGCGTACATAAAGTACCGGTGTTGTCAAATGACGTGTTGCGTACAATCATGGGATCTTATGATTAATCTTCTCGTATTGTTTACGGGTGATCCTGGACCATATAAAATTAAATTATGAGTACATATATATAAAATATCATGTTATTTTAAAAAGATGTGATTTATTTAATTTTCTCCAATTATTTTCGTAGCTAAACTAGTCTTAGATATCCGATCTCGTTTTGGTCATAGTTTCTTCGTTACAACTCCGTTTTCGTTGATTCAACTTGCCACTTCCTTGGATCGAGTCCCTCTTTAAGACTATGAACTGTAAATACCTTAGTTTGTATTCGAAATCACAGGTCATAGGTCAAACTTTAGTGAAACTTATGGAGTTGATCATTTTCCATCATGTAAACAACCTTAAATGATTATTTTTCTAAAAATACTTATACTTTGAGTTAAATCATGAAATTTTTATGTGTTAACATATTCATAGTAAATATCAATTTTCCAGAAAATAAGCCTCCAATTCAAAGTTCAAAATAGTTTTTAATTATCCAACCCAAAACAGCCCCCGGTTACACTCCGACACCGTAGATTCAGTTTTAAGGTGTTCTTTGAAAAACCAAGTTATACCTTGTTAAATTAGCATATATTTAAGTTATATTACAGGTCTTGAAGTATTTTAAAAGTTAAGTTAGAAGGATCTATTTAGTTTGCAAACAAGTTTGAAAACATTCAAACTATGTTCTTGTTGTTAAAATTTTATACCATAAAATAAGATAGCTATATATATATGAATCGAATAAGGTTATGAACAAAGTTACTACCTCAAGTTACTTGGACAAGATTGCTGTAAAAGAGGAGTAAGAACCTAGAACCAAAAGAGTGATGGAATTAGATGAAAGATTGGAAGTAAACTTGTGTTCTTGAAAGGATTCTTGAAGTGTTCTTGTATGGTTTTTCTTATGATGATTAAGGGTTGTTTTTGAAGCTAAATGATGGGGAAAATGCTTGGAGATGATCAAGTATGAAGTTAAGAGTATTTTGAGAGAGAAATGGGAGTGTAAGTATGAGAAAATGGGGTGAAGAAATGGTGTGCATGCATAAAAACGTTTTTAGGTTATAAAGGAAAAAAAAGATACCTAACTTTGTTTTCTTGCTAAATAATTCATGCTACTTGACAAATGGTTGGTTCCACATGTTTCTTAATCATTTAAGGCTGCTAAGGAGCAGATTTTTATTGGTATATACCAATAGTAAATACATCTAGAAGCTGCGTATGATACGGGTACATATACCCTAGATATACGTGTAGAAATCTTTGAGAAAACGGAACGAGGATTCAAATATAGCTATCTTTTGTAAATATACTTATATTGTTTTATGTATGTAAGCCCTTTAAAAGTGATAAAATACATATCTATACGATGCATGTATAAGTATTATAGGTTATAAGTATTTATGTCGAAGAACGTTACGTATAGTTATCGTTTTGAAAACTTAAGTTAGTAGTTTCAAAATATACTTATAACTCATTGTTATTAGTACTCAATGAGATGTTAAACATCCTTAGATCATGTTAAATATATATAAATACATATATATACATAAACGTATAATTATCGTATGTTATATAGTTCGTGATATCATCGGTCAAATTGGACGGTCAAACGTTGTGTAAAACTCTTTTCAAAAACATAAATCTCAACAATTTAGATTGCTTATCATGTTGGTAAGGTTTAATTTATGTAAATATTAATCTTATAAGTATAAATTGATCGAAAAAGTCTGGGTCATTACAGTACCTACCCGTTAAATAAATTTCGTCCCGAAATTTTAAAATCGCACCTATTTTGCGTCATCGGGAAACAAATGCGGGTATTTTTGTTTCATTTGATCCTCTCGCTCCCAAGTAAACTCGGGACCTCTTCGTGCATTCCAACGAACTTTAACGATCGGTATGTTGCTCTGCTTGAGCCGTTTAACTTCACGATCCATGATCTCGATTGGTTTTTCTATGAATTGTAGTTTCTCGTCAACTTGAATTTCTTCAAGAGGAATGGCGAGGTCTTCCTTTGCAAGACACTTCTTAAGGTTCGAGACGTGAAATGTATTATGTACTCAGGCGAGTTGTTGCGGTAACTCGAGTCGATAAGCTACCGGTCCAATGCGTTCGATGATCTTGAACGGGCCTACATATCTTGGGTTCAGTTTACCTCTTTTACCGAAACGTATTACACCTTTCCAAGGTGACACCTTTAGCATAACCATGTCACCGATCTGAAACTCTAATGGTTTCCTTCGGACATCGGCGTAGCTCTTTTGGCGACTACGGGCTGTTTTCAATCTCTCCTTGATTTGTACTATCTTTTCAGTAGTTTCATGTATGATCTCGGGACCAGTTAATTGTCGATCTCCTACTTCATTCCAACAGATAGGAGATCTACACTTCCTTCCGTACAATGCTTCGAATGGCGCAGCTTTAATGCTCGCATGATAACTATTATTATACGAGAATTCTGCTAATGGTAAATATTTATCCCATCCGTTTCCAAAATCGATCACACATGCCCTGAGCATGTCTTCAAGAGTCTGAATTGTTCTTTCACTCTGCCCGTCGGTTTGCGGATGATATGCGGTGCTCATATCCAAACGAGTTACTAGGGCCTCCTGTAGTGATTGCCAGAACTTTGAGGTAAATCTACTATCACGATCAGATATAATGGAAATAGGTATTCCATGCCTTGAAACAATTTCCTTTATATACAATCGTAATAGTTTCTCCATTCTATCCGTTTCCTTTATAGGCAAGAAATGTGCAGACTTGGTGAGACGATCAACAATCACCCAAATGGTGTCGTATCCCCAGGCAGTCTTTGGTAACTTCGTGATGAAATCCATGGTAATACCGTCCCATTTCCATTCTAGAATTTCTGGTTGTTGAAGTAACCCTGACGGCTTCTGGTGTTCTGCTTTGACTTTGGAACAAGTTAAACATTCCCCAACATATGTTGCAACGTCTGTCTTCAAATTAGGCCACCAATAATGCTTCTTAAGATCTTGGTACATCTTTCCAACTCCAGGATGTATCGAATATCTTGTCTTATGTGCCTCGTTCAATATCAACTTCCTTAATCCACCCAACTTCGGTACCCAAATACGATTTGCAAAATATCGAATTCCATCTTCCCGCATAACGAGTTGCTTCTCATACTTCTTCATTATTTCATTTCCTATATTTTCTTTAGTAAGTGCTTCTCGTTGAACTTCTTTGATTTGTGAGTTGAGATTCATGCGAATTTTTATGTTCATCGCTCGTACTCGAATTGGTTCTCGTTCCTTTCTGCTTAGAGCGTCGGCCACCACGTTCGCTTTCCCGGGATGATAACGAATTTCACAATCATAGTCATTTATTAACTCAACCCACCTACGTTGCCTCATGTTCAGCTGTTTTTGATCGAAAATATGTTGAAGGCTTTTATGATCAGTAAACACAGTGCATTTAACCCCATACAAGTAGTGTCTCCATATCTTCAATGCAAACACGACTGCTCCCAGTTCTAGATCATGCGTCGTATAATTCCGCTCGTGAATCTTTAATTGTCGGGATGCGTATGCAATAACTTTCTTTCGTTGCATAAGAACACAACCAAAACCTTGTCGCGAAGCGTCACAATGTATTTCAAAATCATCGTTCCCTTCAGGTAACGATAAAATAGGCACCGTAGTTAACTTCTTCTTCAGTAATTGAAATGCGTTCTCCTGCTCCGAGGTCCATTCGTATTTCTTCCCTTTTTGCGTTAATGCTGTCAACGGCTTAGCTATTCGGGAAAAATCTTGAATAAACCTTCTATAATAACTGGCTAAACCCAAAAATTGGCGTATCTGCATTGGTGTTTTAGGAGTCTCCCATTTTTCAATGGCTTCAATTTTTGCTGGATCAACCTGAATTCCTTTGCTACTAACAACGTGGCCAAGAAATTGCACTTCTTTCAACCAGAAAGCACACTTAGAAAATTTAGCGTATAGCTGTTCTTTTCTCAACAACTCTAATATCAACCTTAAATGCTGCTTATGCTCTTGCTCACTCTTGGAATAGATAAGAATGTCATCAATGAAAACGATAACAAACTTATCTAAATACGGACTACAAACTCGATTCATGAGGTCCATGAATACAGCTGGCGCATTCGTCAATCCAAACGGCATGACCAAAAATTCGTAATGACCATAACGTGTCCGAAAAGCAGTTTTCGGAATGTCCTCTTCTTTGACACGTAGTTGATGATAGCCCGACCTTAAGTCAATTTTTGAGTACACACATGATCCTTGGAGTTGATCAAATAAGTCGTCAATTCTCGGTAGTGGATACCGATTCTTTATAGTTAACTTATTTAATTCACGATAATCTATACACATCCTAAAAGATCCATCTTTCTTTTTAACAAATAGAATCGGAGCTCCCCACGGTGAAGTACTTGGTCGTATGAATCCATGATCCAGTAATTCTTTTAACTGACTCTGAAGTTCTTTTAACTCAGATGGTGCAAGTCTATATGGAGCACGAGCCACTGGTGCAGCTCCTGGTACTAAATCTATTTGAAATTCTACAGATCTAAATGGAGGTAATCCCAGCAACTCTTCCGGAAAAACTTCAGGAAAATCTCTTGCCACAGGCACGTCATTGATGCACTTCTCTTTTTCTTTCTTTTCGACTTTATTAACATGTGCTAAGATAGCATAGCACCCTTTCTTCAAGCACTTTTGAGCTTTCAAATAACTAATGAGTTTTAGCTTTGAGTTACCCTTCTCTCCATAAATCATTACTGGCGTTTTATCCTTACGAGGAATGCGAATTGCCTTCTTGGCGCACACAACTTCAGCTCCTATTTTGGACATCCAGTCCAAGCCGACTATTACATCAAAACTTCCTAATTCTACGGGTATCAAGTCAATTTTAAACGTTTCTCCGGCTAAATTTATTTTACAATCACGGCAAATTTTATCGGCTTTAATTAGTTTACCATTAGCTAACTCAATCATGTACTTAGCATCTAGAGGTAATGATGAACAATTCAATTTAGCGTAAAAGCCTCTACTCACGTAACTTCTATCGGCACCAGTATCAAATATAATAGATGCGGATAAGTTATTAATGGTAAACGTACCCGTAACAAGCTCCGGGTCTTCACACGCCTCTCTAGCATTAATAACAAATGCTCTTCCACGTGCAGATCCATTATTCTTCTCTGGATTCGGACACTGGCTCTTATAGTGACCTTGTTTTCCACACCCATAACAAGTAATGGTAGCCAAAGCAGTTCTATTTGCATTGGTGGCAGGAGTCTTGGTACCATTTGTATTTGTAACGAGAGCCCTACAATCTTCAGCAAGATGACCCTTTCGATTACATTTGTTGCATACCACATTACAGTAGCCAGAGTGATGTTTGTGGCATCGGTTGCATAAAGGATTTTGTCCTTTGTAACCAAAGCTTGAACCACTACCTGCACCTTGCATGGTTTCTTGTTTCTTAAAAGATTGTTGTTGGTTACCTCGATCATACTTTCCATTCCACTTTCTTTTGTTACCTGATACCTTCACATCAGTATTGGATGCTTTCTTATCCATGATGACCTGATCCATTAGCTCGTTTGCCATGGTTATAGCTTCATGAATTGTCTTAGGTTTCGATGCTGTAACGTTTGCCTTGACCTTTTTGGGCAAACCATCTTTGTACATTTCAATCTTCCGTTCTTCGGTTGGAACCAATTCAGGACATAGCAAAACTAATTCCATGAATCGCTGATTGTAGTTGGTGATTTCAGTACCAACAACCTTCAGGCTTCGTAATTCATCTTCCAACTTCCTAACCTCGTTCCTTGGACAATACTCGTTGATTAACATTGTTTTGAATTCTTCCCAAGGAGTATCATAAGCTACATCTCCTCCTACAGCCTTCACATAATTTTTCCACCACGTGAGTGCACTATCTTGTAAAGTGCACGATGCATACTTGGTCATGTCCTTTTCAACACAACCACTTATTTTAAACACAGTCTCCATCTTTTCTATCCACCGGGTTAAACCGATCGGTCCTTCTGTTCCACTGAATGATGAGGGCTTGCAAGCTTGAAAAGTTTTGTAAGTGCACCCCACACGAGGATTTGGGTTAACTGCAGCACCTCTTGCAGCCTCGACCCATAACATTCTGTCGTTCACTCGCTGATTGATGAGTTCCTGGATTTCTTGTTCCGTCATTCGGTTCAATCGCGCCATATTCTTCTATAAGAATGAAAAGAAAATAATTATTCACATGGAATATTATAGATGTAGTGTATATTTACAGTACATTATAGCTTATTAATAATATGAACCAGGTATTATTATAAAAGCCTTTTCTTCTTATTAGCGTTTTATAATTATATCTAGGGTAGTACCTACCCGTTAATGTCCATACTTAATAGCTTAGTACAGAATCAATTACTACCATCTAAGTAATACTTAACCATGGAAAATTATTGCATTTCACACTTCACTATTTTACATATGCTTATCTTACATCGAACATTAAGCAAACCACACTAATAATATTATACAAAACATTATATGATCCCATGGTTTAATACGGCAGCGCATCGTTTGGTCTATTTTCTAGGACGTTTAGGTTCAAAGAATCGCTTAACGCTTATCCTGGCTGTCTGCCTATATTTTGGCTGTGGGGCTGAAGAACTGGATGCCGGGATAGAACGAATAGGAATAGCGGGAATAGGGGTGGTAGTGTCTAGTGGAGTTGGTGCCACATCATCCTTACTAAACTCGGGATTTGAATTTTCTAATTCATTAGCCTTTCGTTTCTTTCCTAGTTCGAACTCGTCTTTTGTAATTTCCTGTATTCTTCCTCGGGTTCACTTTCCTCCTCGGGTTCACTTTCCTCCTCGGGTTCACTTTCCTCCTCGGGTTCACTTTCCGGGTTCCCTATAGTCGGTTCATCCGGAATTTGTGAGTCTTCCCCAAAGATATTATTTTCGTCATCGGATAGGTTAATGACTGGAACACCATCTGAAGATTCTGGTTCGAAGTCGCTGAATGTGATGACAAGTTTTGAGCCCGACATCTATCACACAACAACTAACCCATTAGTACTACATAATATTTACATATAAATTTTAACCAACAATGATAAGCAATGGTTTTTAAATCAGACCCGGTCAAAGTCCAGACTTACTAATGTATCCTAACGACTTATCGGTTAGACACACTAATGCAAACCTGGTTCGCTAAGACCACCGCTCTGATACCACATGTCATAACCCGTCCTTAACCGTAAGAACGTGTTAGATAACGTATGATTTCATTGCGAGGTATTGACCTCTATATGCGACATTTTTAAAAGAAAAACTGCATATATTATACATTACAAACCATGATTCTTATTTTTGATACAAGCTTTGGACGAAATAAAGATGATTATCGTTTAGCGATAATCTTCGACTTACAAACTTTACAAATGATGATAACAACACGATTTCTAGCATATTTTACAACACAAGTTCTTGGATATGCAGTCTTATTTTTGACACAAATATGCGTACGCAAGATCCTGCTCAAATTCAACATAATGCAGCGGAAACTTCTAATTATCACCTGAGAATAAACATGTTTAAAACGTCAACATAAAGTTGGTGAGATATAGGTTTAGTGCCGGCAGCAATATATATATAGACCACAAGATTTCGTATATAAACAGTTTAATAAAAATATTCTAAGTGGTTGAGCACTTGGTAACCATACTTAACAATTAATCACGTCGCATATTCCCTTTAATATGAAATCTTACTACACTGTACCAAGTGTAGTCACGAAACGAAGTACTGTGCAACCGTTGAATACTGGTCGTCCAGTCCGGTTGGGGTTGTCAAGCCCGATAGATCTATCAACAGGATTCGCGTTTACAATACCGCTGTAAATATTAGTTACCAAGCTACAGGGAAGTATGCCAGTGGTACAACTCAACGTAGAATATATTTTTCAGTTACTTGTGTCCATAACGTAAAACATAAAATACATGTATTCTCATCCCGAAATATTTAGAGTTTAAAAGTGGGACTATATACTCACTTTTGTCTTGAAGATATGTAATTTCGACTTGGTCTCCGATTGATATCACGAACCTATCCATATATAGTTTATCAATATATTTCTATTTTAAACAATCGTCACATATATATACTTTTTATACTTTTAATAGTTTTAATAATTTCTTAGTCCGTAGTTAGCAGTCCGATGTTAGTAATTCAATTTTAATGGTTCATTTTTAGTTGTTTAATAAACCCCCAATGAAATAAATAAAAACCCCCATCGTATATGTATTGGTCGAGATTAATCTTGACCCACGGTACCGGTGTTGTCAAATGACGTGTTGCGTACATAAAGTACCGGTGTTGTCAAATGACGTGTTGCGTACAATCATGGGATCTTATGATTAATCTTCTCGTATTGTTTACGGGTGATCCTGAACCATATAAAATTAAATTATGAGTACATATATATAAAATATCATGTTATTTTAAAAAGATGTGATTTATTTAATTTTCTCCAATTATTTTCGTAGCTAAACTAGTCTTAGATATCCGATCTCGTTTTGGTCATAGTTTCTTCGTTACAACTCCGTTTTCGTTGATTCAACTTGCCACTTCCTTGGATCGAGTCCCTCTTTAAGACTATGAACTGTAAATACCTTAGTTTGTATTCGAAATCACAGGTCATAGGTCAAAATTTAGTGAAACTTATGGAGTTGATCATTTTCCATCATGTAAACAATCTTAAATGATTATTTTTCTAAAAATACTTATACTTTGAGTTAAATCATGAAATTTTTATGTGTTAACATATTCATAGTAAATATCAATTTTCCAGAAAATAAGCCTCCAATTCAAAGTTCAAAATAGTTTTTAATTATCCAACCCAAAACAGCCCCCGGTTACACTCCGACACCGTAGATTCAGTTTTAAGGTGTTCTTTGAAAAACCAAGTTATACCTTGTTAAATTAGCATATATTTAAGTTATATTACAGGTCTTGAAGTATTTTAAAAGTTAAGTTAGAAGGATCTATTTAGTTTGCAAACAAGTTTGAAAACATTCAAACTATGTTCTTGTTGTTAAAATTTTATACCATAAAATAAGATAGCTATATATATATGAATCGAATAAGGTTATGAACAAAGTTACTACCTCAAGTTACTTGGACAAGATTGCTGTAAAAGAGGAGTAAGAACCTAGAACCAAAAGAGTGATGGAATTGGATGAAAGATTGGAAGTAAACTTGTGTTCTTGAAAGGATTCTTGAAGTGTTCTTGTATGGTTTTTCTTATGATGATTAAGGGTTGTTTTTGAAGCTAAATGATGGGAAAAATGCTTGGAGATGATCAAGTATGAAGTTAAGAGTATTTTGAGAGAGAAATGGGAGTGTAAGTATGAGAAAATGGGGTGAAGAAATGGTGTGCATGCATAAAAACGTTTTTAGGTTATAAAGGAAAAAAAAGATACCTAACTTTGTTTTCTTGCTAAATAATTCATGCTACTTGACAAATGGTTGGTTCCACATGTTTCTTAATCATTTAAGGCTGCTAAGGAGCAGATTTTTATTGGTATATACCAATAGTAAATACATCTAGAAGCTGCGTATGATACGGGTACATATACCCTAGATATACGTGTAGAAATCTTTGAGAAAACGGAACGAGGATTCAAATATAGCTATCTTTTGTAAATATACTTATATTGTTTTATGTATGTAAGCCCTTTAAAAGTGATAAAATACATATCTATACGATGCATGTATAAGTATTATAGGTTATAAGTATTTATGTCGAAGAACGTTACGTATAGTTATCGTTTTGAAAACTTAAGTTAGTAGTTTCAAAATATACTTATAACTCATTGTTATTAGTACCCAATGAGATGTTAAACATCCTTAGATCATGTTAAATATATATAAATACATATATATACATAAACGTATAATTATCGTATGTTATATAGTTCGTGATATCATCGGTCAAATTGGACGGTCAAACGTTGTGTAAAACTCTTTTCAAAAACATAAATCTCAACAATTTAGATTGCTTATCATGTTGGTAAGGTTTAATTTATGTAAATATTAATCTTATAAGTATAAATTGATCGAAAAAGTCCGGGTCATTACATTATGACATATGTCTTTGTGTATATATATATATATGCTTACATTATGCTAATTGTCTCATACTACTTATAAGCTATTGAGCATTGTTTCTATTTGGTTTTTAGTGTCTGTTACTATCTCATTAATATATGTAAAGTTCATACACTGACTGTATTGCCATTTAAAACATAAAACTATACTTTGTAATATTTAACTCTAATTTAGAGTGATACATATACTGTTCATAAATCCTTGCATAGTTTAATGTGTTTGATTTTGATAAAGCTTGGTTCATGTTTTCTCAATATGTGTTAATGTTATTAATGTTGTTATATACATTGTGCCCAAAAATGCAGCAGCCATTGTGGTTAACAAGCCAGTCAAGGAGTCAAGCAGTGACGAATCTGATTCTTCATCTGATGATGTAAGATATGGTCACTGATTTATTTTGTCTTAGACATTTTTTTTGTTTATTATTGCAGTATAGTTTAATAATGATTTGTTATGAATCTGAATCTTCTGATGAAAGTGATTCATCAGATGATGAAGTGAGTTAAGATTTTTAATTTTGTGCCACTTGGATACTGTGACGACCCGGAAATTTCCGACTAAATTTAAACTTTATCTTTATATTATTCTGACACGATAAGCAATGTTTGTTAAGTTAAATCTCAAGGATTTTAAACTATGTTTATACATTCATTTAAACCTCGACCAAATTCCAATGATTCACGAACCATTAAATGAACATATATGAATATGTATGTATATGTGTATATGTTATAAATTGAAAATGTCAACAAAGTATTTAAAAGTATAATGCTTTATATGAACGTATTTGTTTCAATATGATTATCGACGAAATTAAAAAAAATATATTAAATGATTGAATTATAAGAAACATTGAATTATAATTACAAGTCTCTGTTGAGAGGTCCACTATGATTTGAGAAATCTATTCCTCTTAACGATATTCAGAATAATTTGTAAAGCTATTTATAAATAAAAATAAAAAGTGTCATTTACGAAAGTTAGACAAAAGCTAGTGGAGAATTGGTTTCCATAATATTCTATTAATCTATTTTCAAACGTACAAAAACGTTTTCAGTTTAAAAAAAAAACTTTATTATTAAACTTTTATAAATATCTAGAATCACTTTTGACAACTCATTACTTAACCAGTATAATAAATATAACGATATTTATATTTTATTTCATTAAATATATATAACGATTTAAATTAATATTATATATATTTATACGCGTATTATACATACATAGTTTTTATATTTTTACTATACTTTAACTTTACCTTTACTTTACTTTTACTTTACTTTAACTTTAATAATTCACTTTAATAATTCATACTTTAATAATTCACTTTAATAATTCATACTTTAATAATTCACTTTAATAATTTATACTTTAATAATTCACTTTAATAATTCATACTTTAATAATTCACTTTAATAATTCATACTTTAATAATTCACTTTAATAATTCATACTTTAATAATTCACTTTAATAATTCAAAAATCTATTATAAATAGAATTCAATAGGTTTCATTATTTCATAGAAACTTGAAAATATATTTCTCTAAACTCTCTCAATCGATTTACATATATATATATATATATATATATATATATATATATATTTGCTCTGTATTATTTCAAGATATTATTAGTATACATAAAATATTACGACGGAGTGATGTCAGAGTGATTTCAAGATAGTTTTTTGAATGAGTCGAAGCTAAGGAAATTATGCGTTATAGCTATGGAAGTGATGGGTATGGTTCATGGGTATGCTCATGAGGTCAATCTAGTGTTTATCATCTCCGTTGCGTCTACGTTCTTTCCTGCAATATTGAATCTCAATATTGATACGTTCGTGAATCCGAGGCCAACCTTGCACTTGTTAAATGACGTTATATGTAATTTACTACGAAATACAGTATGGTGAGTTTCATTTGCTCCCTTTTATATATATTTTTGGGACTGAGAATACATGCGCTGTTTTTATAAATGTTTTACGAAATAGGCACAAGTATAAAAACTAATTCTATGTGAGTTTAAACCAGAAATATACCCTTAGCTTGGTAACATTAAACTACTTGTCTATGTACGGTAGGCGCGAATCCTAAAGATAGATCTATTGGGCCTGACAAACTCCATCCTGACTATGGGATGCTTTAGTACTTCGAGGTTATTTTAAACACACCTGATCTGGTGTACTTCAGATGGTAAAACATGAACGTTAAGGCTTGTTACCGGGTGCCTACAACTTATAGAATAATTTTATACACTTGCGAGTGTACATATATTTATAAACGGAAATCTTGTGGTCTATTAATATATTGAAATGATTGTTATGATAAACCTATGAACTCACCAACCTTTTGGTTGACACTTTAAAGCATGTTTATTCTCAGGTATTAAAGAAATCTTCAGCTGTGCATTAACTCATTTTAAGGATATTACTTGGAGTCATTCATGGCATATTTTGAAAGACGTTGCATTCAAGTCATTGAGTTCATCAAGATTATTATTAAGTCAATTATAGTTGGATGTATTATGAAATGGTGTGCATACCATCAATTTTTGTTGTAAAGAAAGTTTGTCTTTTAAAAACGAATGCAATGTTTGTAAAATGTATCATATAGAGGTCAAATACCTCGCGATGTAATCAACTATTGTGAATCGTTTATAATGTATATGAACGGGTCCTTTCAGTTGGTATCAGAGCGGTGGTCTTAGCGAACCAGGTCTGCATTAGTGTGTCTAACTGATAGTCGTTAGGATGCATTAGTGAGTCTGGACTTCGACCGTGTCTGCATTTCAAAAGTTTTGCTCATCATTCTTGTCAGAAATTACCTGCTTATCATTCTTAGTCTAGACACATCTTATTGCATTGATTGCATGAATAGTGTATAGACAAAATTCATATCTTAGCGTATCTGCTAATTCATATCTTAGCGTATCTGTTACTGTAAACTTTGCCTGACATATTCCGTAAATTCCTCCGTAATCTACGAAACCTTTTGCTCTATATAATTAGAATACCACCCGATAGCCGGAAAATCATTTCATATCCAAAAATTCTTTATTCAATCGTACGAAATGGAATTCGTCATTAGTTCAAGTCCCTCGGATTCCGAAATGGAATCCCACTCAAGTTCTGAAAGCAGTGTGACCAGAATGGATCAACCAATTAGTCATCATCTATTCTGGATGAATTGGGGATGGGTTCGTAGCCTCCTTAATCATTGGAGACAAGAAGAAGGTGATCCCTTCCATCCACCACATTGCCCTCTTGGCGAAGAACCTGAAGCACTTACCGGCGAACCTATCCGAAACACCATTTTCTCTCTTATTTCTAGAGTATCTCGTCACGATTACATACTACACCAAATTCTAGATTTTATTTATCCGCTCGTCCGAACCGACAATCACCCCGGTGTATTAGAAGAAGTCAACGAGCTTCGCGCTCGGGTAGTGGCTTTGGAGAATATGGTGCAAAGGTTACAAACACCAGCAGCAGCACCAGCAGCATAAACAGTACCACCATCAGCAACACCAACAATACCATTACCACCACCAACAACAACCGCATCGCAAACCTCAACTTCACAATCTGTCCCATGAGCATCGACGTCATACACCCTGTAGATACTAAGGAATACCACAACGATGAAGTATTGATTCATAACTTCATTGGGAAAACATTCTACGACGATTATGTAATTTCTAAAGTTTATAAATTATCTATCCTAGCCTTAACCATAAATCAAGTGAGTTTAATTTAATATTAACTCATTAAATCTATATTACATCTGAAGAAATATACACATATATTTCCATAAAGACTATAATAAAATTCTTTTGTACAAAATATTAATTGTGACATTTTTTTAACGGGTAGTTAATACCCGAGAGATATATAAATTCACGATTAATATGTTACATTCTTCGAATTCGATTCAGCAAATCATCCATTATACTCCCTACTTTCACAACAATATACATTCTTTTATAGAAATCAAAACAACCATACTCATTCAAAAATCTAATTACATATTCTGATTTTGAAATCGCCGAATTCAATTCAAGTTATAAACGATATCATCACTCTTAGATTCTTACATCTTTCAAAGCTATACTTTAACTTCAAAACTGTGTTAGAACATCGTATGTATATTAACGATTATAATCTGTGTTCAAGCCCTTCGAAATACCTGAAGACACTTCAAATAATGAACAATCGAGATGATGATCCAACCACATGTTATCCACAGTTACGTACCTGAAAAACTCTTGAAACCAAAGTCATAATTTAACATGTATCCATGTCAGACCTTTTGGCATTTACTAGCTAAAATAACTTTTCAATCCCTTCTAAAAATAGACGATTTTGTCACAGCTCCAGCAAACTAACTTCAATTGTTCATTCGAATAAGCCTTATTATAATGATTACCCCTTCATCATTATTACCGGGGAACCTTTCATATGTCGCCACATTAGCAGTAAACTTATTAACAACTTCATTGATCTTTGACTTTCCAAAAAATCTTTATATTTATCAAAATCCCATCATTTACTCATCTGCATCTTGTAACGAGAATTGCTATATGAATCATCAGAAATTAGCAATCAGTATTTTGAAATCTCGCAGCATGTCTACGCCAACAATTATATGTGTCTATCTTCTGGACTTATATACTTTGAATGTGAAGTTTCTGAAAAACACCTTAAACTGCGAACTAGTTGTAGTGACCCGAACTTTTCCATGTCTATATATATTAATTGAGATTGATATTTACATGATTAAATGTTTCTAACATGTTAAGCAATCAAACTTGTTAAGACTTGATTAATTGAAATATGTTTCATATAGACAATTGACCACCCAAGTTGACCGGTGATTCACGAACGTTAAAACTTGTAAAAACTATATGATGACATATATATGGATATATATATAGTTAACATGATACTATGATAAGTAAACATATCATTAAGTATATTAACAATGAACTACATATGTAAAAACAAGACTACTAACTTAATGATTTTTAAACGAGACATATATGTAACGATTATCGTTGTAAAGACATTTAATGTATATATATCATATTAAGAGATATTCATACATGATAATATCATGATAATATAATAATTTAAAATCTCATTTGATATTATAAACATTGGGTTAACAACATTTAACAAGATCGTTAACCTAAAAGTTTCAAAACAACACTTACATGTAACGACTAACGATGACTTAACGACTCAGTTAAAATGTATATACATGTAGTGTTTTAATATGTATTTATACACTTTTGAAAGACTTCAATACACTTATCAAAATACTTCTACTTAACAAAAATGCTTACAATTACATCCTCGTTCAGTTTCATCAACAATTCTACTCGTATGCACCCGTATTCGTACTCGTACAATACACAGCTTTTAGATGTATGTACTATTGGTATATACACTCCAATGATCAGCTCTTAGCAGCCCATGTGAGTCACCTAACACATGTGGGAACCATCATTTGGCAACTAGCATGAAATATCTCATAAAATTACAAAAATATGAGTAATCATTCATGACTTATTTACATGAAAACAAAATAACTTATCCTTTATATCTAATCCATACACCAACGACTAAAAACACCTACAAACACTTTCATTCTTCAATTTTCTTCATCTAATTGATCTCTCTCAAGTTCTATCTTCAAGTTCTAAGTGTTCTTCATAAATTCCAAAAGTTCTAGTTTCATAAAATCAAGAATACTTTCAAGTTTGCTAGCTCACTTCCAATCTTGTAAGGTGATCATCCAACCTCAAGAAATCTTTGTTTCTTACAGTAGGTTATCATTCTAATACAAGGTAATAATCATATTCAAACTTTGGTTCAATTTCTATAACTATAACAATCTTATTTTAAGTGATGATCTTACTTGAACTTGTTTTCGTGTCATGATTCTGCTTCAAGAACTTCGAGCCATCCAAGGATCCATTGAAGCTAGATCCATTTTTCTCTTTTCCAGTAGGTTTATCCAAGGAAATTAAGGTAGTAATGATGTTCATAACATCATTCGATTCATACATATAAAGCTATCTTATTCGAAGGTTTAAACTTGTAATCACTAGAACATAGTTTAGTTAATTCTAAACTTGTTCGCAAACAAAAGTTAATCCTTCTAACTTGACTTTTAAAATCAACTAAACAGATGTTCTATATCTATATGATATGCTAACTTAATGATTTAAAACCTGGAAACACGAAAAACACCGTAAAACCGGATTTACGCCGTCGTAGTAACACCGCGGGCTGTTTTGGGTTAGTTAATTAAAAACTATGATAAACTTTGATTTAAAAGTTGTTATTCTGAGAAAATGATTTTTATTATGAACATGAAACTATATCCAAAAATTATGGTTAAACTCAAAGTGGAAGTATGTTTTCTAAAATGGTCATCTAGACGTCGTTCTTTCGACTGAAATGACTACCTTTACAAAAACGACTTGTAACTTATTTTTCCGACTTGAAACCTATACTTTTTTTGTTTAGATTCATAAAATAGAGTTCAATATGAAACCATAGCAATTTGATTCACTCAAAACGGATTTAAAATGAAGAAGTTATGGGTAAAACAAGATTGGATAATTTTTCTCATTTTAGCTACGTGAAAATTGGTAACAAATCTATTCCAACCATAACTTAATCAACTTGTATTATATATTATGTAATCTTGAGATACCATAGACACGTATACAATGTTTCGACCTATCATGTCGACACATCTATATATATTTCGGAACAACCATAGACACTCTATATGTGAATGTTGGAGTTAGCTATACAGGGTTGAGGTTGATTCCAAAATATATATAGTTTGAGTTGTGATCAATACTGAGATACGTATACACTGGGTCGTGGATTGATTCAAGATAATATTTATCGATTTATTTCTGTACATCTAACTGTGGACAACTAGTTGTAGGTTACTAACGAGGACAGCTGACTTAATAAACTTAAAACATCAAAATATATTAAAAGTGTTGTAAATATATTTTGAACATACTTTGATATATATGTATATATTGTTATAGGTTCGTGAATCAACCAGTGGCCAAGTCTTACTTCCCGACGAAGTAAAAATCTGTGAAAGTGAGTTATAGTCCCACTTTTAAAATCTAATATTTTTGGGATGAGAATACATGCAGGTTTATAAATGATTTACAAAATAGACACAAGTACGTGAAACTACATTCTATGGTTGAATTATCGAAATCGAATATGCCCCTTTTTATTAAGTCTGGTAATCTAAGAATTAGGGAACAGACACCCTAATTGACGCGAATCCTAAAGATAGATCTATTGGGCCTAACAAACCCCATCCAAAGTACCGGATGCTTTAGTACTTCGAAATTTATATCATATCCGAAGGGTGTCCCGGAAATGATGGGGATATTCTTATATATGCATCTTGTTAATGTCGGTTACCAGGTGTTCACCATATGAATGATTTTTTTATCTCTATGTATGGGATGTGTATTGAAATATGAAATCTTGTGGTCTATTGTTACGATTTGATATATATAGGTTAAACCTATAACTCACCAACATTTTTGTTGACGTTTTAAGCATGTTTATTCTCAGGTGATTATTAAGAGCTTCCGCTGTCGCATACTTAAATAAGGACGAGATTTGGAGTTCATGCTTGTATGATATTGTGTAAAAACTGCATTCAAGAAACTTATTTTGTTGTAACATATTTGTATTGTAAACCATTATGTAATGGTCGTGTGTAAACAGGATATTTTAGATTATCATTATTTGATAATCTACGTAAAGCTTTTTAAACCTTTATTGATGAAATAAAGGTTATGGTTTGTTTTAAAATGAATGCAGTCTTTGAAAAACGTCTCATATAGAGGTCAAAACTTCGCAACGAAATCAATTAATATGGAACGTTTTTAATCAATAAGAACGGGACATTTCAGTTGGTATCAGAGCGTTGGTCTTAGAGAACCAGAAAATTTGCATTAGTGTGTCTTATCGAGTTTGTTAGGATGCATTAGTGAGTCTGGACTTCGACCGTGTTTTCTTTAAAAATGATTGCTTAACATTTTTGTTGGAAACTATATATTTTTAACATATGAATATTATGTGATATATTAATCTCTTAACGTGTTTGATATTATGTGATAGATGTCTACCTCTAGAACAAGTCCCATTGACTCACCTAATAATAATGAAGAGTCAAATGTAAATTGGAATGATTTGTGGACTGATTCACAAGTTCCCGAAGAGGAACCGGAAGAAGAGTCGGAACCGGAAGAAGAATCGGAACCGGAAGAAGAATCGGAACCGGATGAAGAAATAGAACCGGTGGGGGAAATAATAAAACGGTTAAGTAAAAGAAAATCCTCAACCAACCGACCAAAGTTAATTATGGTCAATGGTGTTTCCGCCAAGGAAGCAAAATATTGGGAGGATTACCAATTCTCCGATGAATCGGATTTCGACGAGAATTCCGATGATGTTATAGAAATTACCCCAACTGAATTTAAAAAGGCAAAAGAAAATAATAAGGGAAAGGGCATAAAAATAGAGAAATCTAATTCCAACCCCGATGAACTTTATATGTATCGTCAACCCCCGAAGTCCTTAAGTTGTAACAATGACCCGGGAACCTCTAAACCACCAGGTTTTTCTAAACCAATGTGGACAACGACGGCTCGTATTAGGGGAACATCATATATCCCTAGAAACTTGGCAAAACGAACCAAAACCGAAGAAGAAGAAACGAGCGAGTCGGAATAAGATAGTTGTATTCGTGTGGTGTAATATATGGAATATAGTGTTCTTATGCTTTATGATATATGTAAAAATTGCTTGTATTAATAAGTATTTTTTTTATGAATCTAACTCTTGTCTATTTTATAGTTTAAAAACACAAAATGGATAGACAACCCAATATTTTAAGAGACCTACCCGGAGACATGATTGATGAAATCTTGTCTAGAGTCGGCCAGAATTCCTCGGCACAACTATTTAAGGCGAGATCAGTTTGTAAGACATTCGAAGAACGTTCCAAGAATGTCTTGGTTTATAAGAGACTTTCGTTTGAAAGATGGGGGATATCACATTGGGAAACCCATAAGTTACGATGTGTTTACTTTGACGCATATATTGCGGGGAACCCAAATGCTATTTTACGCAACGGGTTAAGAAATTATTTTGACTCAATATATCCGAATATTGGACTTCGTGATTTAGAAAAAGCGGCTAACATGCAACATAAAGAAGCATGTTATGCTTACGGATTAGTAATGTTCGCTTCTCACCAGAGTGAGAACAAGAACATCGGGCTACAACTATTAAACAAAACATTTCCACAAGTGACGGAGTCGGTAATTGGGGTAAGAAATGAGGTTTTTAGATTGTTACGGGACTGTTGGACATTACGTAACCCTCGTCCCTTTGACGACGTTACAACACGCTGTCTTATCAACGGCCATATCGGTTATGTTGCACAAGACCAAGGATGGGAAGTAGTCCTAGTAAAACCAGAATGCATGACTTGTTTCTGGACGTATGAATTACGTGTCTTTATTGCCTTTGCTGAACGACTTGTGTATTAGCTAGAATTATCTTCACAACTATCTTGTATCAAAGTTATTGTGTGCTATATTTCATGCTTTATGTAAAATAAGCGGTATTGTAAGTTTGTAAAATATTGTATAAAAGTTTGAACGCGAAATATTATTATAATCAGTTTTTCATATAGAATTGTAGTAGTTGAATTGTATATTAGCTACTAAGTATGAACTTAACGGGTAGGTACTACCCGAATTTAAACTTATAAAACGCTAATATGAAGAAAAAGCTTTTATAAATGAGTTCATATTATGCTACGAAATACTATTAACTACTCTTAATATTCTGTATGATTAACTTGTTCCATTTAACTATTTTGAAGGAAATGGCACCGACTACTCGACACACCGTGAATATGAATGAAGAGGAATTCCGTACTTTTCTAGCTTCAAACATAGCCGCAGTACAGGCTGCGCTACATACCAACAATAACCTTGGATCTAGCAGTACAGGAAATCGTGTAGGATGCACCTACAAAGAATTCACTGCCTGCAAACCTTTGGAATTTGATGGAACCGAAGGACCGATCGGATTGAAACGGTGGACCGAGAAGGTCGAATCGGTGTTTGCCATAAGTAAGTGTACTGAAGAGGACAAAGTGAAGTACGCTACGCATACCTTCACAGGTTCTGCGTTAACATGGTGGAATACCTATCTAGAGCAAGTGGGACAAGACGATGCGTACGCACTACCGTGGTCAGCATTCAAGCACTTGATGAACGAGAAGTACCGTCCCAGAACCGAGGTCAATAAGCTCAAGACAGAACTTAGAGGGTTACGAACCCAAGGATTTGATATTACCACGTACGAAAGACGATTCACAGAATTGTGCCTATTGTGTCCGGGAGCATTCGAAGATGAGGAAGAGAAGATCGACGCGTTTGTGAAAGGATTACCGGAAAGAATCCAAGAAGATATAAGTTCACACGAGCCCGCCTCCATACAACAGGCATGTAGAATGGCTCACAAACTAGTGAACCAGATTGAAGAAAGAATTAAAGAACAGACTGCTGAAGAGGCCAATGTGAAGCAAGTCAAAAGAAAGTGGGAGGAAAATGGTGATAAGAATCACCAATACAACAACAACAACAATCGCAACATCAATCGCAACTACAACAAACGGCTCAACAACAACAACAACAACAACAACAGCAACTACAACAATAATAACCGCAACAACAACAACAATCAGAAACAGCTATGCCAAAGGTGTGAAAAGTATCACTCGGGGTTCTGCACCAAATTTTGCAACAAGTGTAAAAGAAATGGTCATAGCGTGGCGAAGTGTGAGGTCTACGGACCAGGGGTTAATAGAACAAAAGGAACAAATGGTGTCGGAACGAGTAATGGCGGAGCAAGTAGTGTCGGAGCAAGCTATGCCAATGTAGTTTGTTATAAATGTGGAAAACCGGGCCACATTATTAGAAATTGCCCGAACCAGGAGAACACGAATGGACAAGGCCGCGGAAGAGTTTTCAATATTAATGCGGCAGAGGCACAGGAAGACCCGGAGCTTGTTACGGGTACGTTTCTTATTGACAATAAATCTGCTTACGTTTTATTTGATTCGGGTGCGGATAGAAGCTATATGAGTAGAGATTTTTGTGCTAAATTAAGTTGTCCATTGACGCCTTTGGATAGTAAATTTTTACTCGAATTAGCAAATGGTAAATTAATTTCAGCAGATAATATATGTCGGAATCGAGAAATTAAACTGGTTAGCGAAACATTTAAGATTGATTTGATACCAGTAGAGTTAGGGAGTTTTGATGTGATAATCGGTATGGACTGGTTGAAAGAAGTGAAAGCAGAGATCGTTTGTTACAAAAATGCAATTCGCATTATACGAGAAAAAGGAAAACCCTTAATGGTGTACGGAGAAAAGGGCAACACGAAGCTACATCTTATTAGTAATTTGAAGGCACAAAAACTAATAAGAAAAGGTTGCTATGCTGTTCTAGCACACGTCGAGAAAGTACAAACTGAAGAAAAGAGCATCAATGATGTTCCCGTCGCAAAAGAATTTCCCGATGTATTTCCGAAAGAATTACCGGGATTACCCCCACATCGATCCGTTGAATTTCAAATAGATCTTGTACCAGGAGCTGCACCAATAGCTCGTGCTCCTTACAGACTCGCACCCAGTGAGATGAAAGAACTGCAAAGCCAATTACAAGAACTTTTAGAGCGTGGTTTCATTCGACCAAGCACATCACCTTGGGGAGCTCCTGTTTTGTTTGTCAAGAAGAAAGATGGTACATTCAGGTTGTGTATCGACTACCGAGAGTTGAACAAACTTACCATCAAGAATCGCTACCCACTACCGAGAATCGACGACTTATTTGATCAACTACAAGGCTCGTCTGTTTATTCAAAGATTGACTTACGTTCCGGGTATCATCAAATGCGGGTGAAAGAAGATGATATTCCAAAGACTGCTTTCAGAACACGTTACGGTCATTACGAGTTTATGGTCATGCCGTTTGGTTTAACTAATGCACCAGCTGTGTTCATGGACCTTATGAACCGAGTGTGTGGACCATACCTTGACAAGTTTGTCATTGTTTTCATTGATGACATACTTATTTACTCAAAGAATGACCAAGAACACGGTGAACATTTGAGAAAGGTGTTAGAAGTATTGAGGAAGGAAGAATTGTACGCTAAGTTTTCAAAGTGTGCATTTTGGTTGGAAGAAGTTCAATTCCTCGGTCACATAGTGAACAAAGAAGGTATTAAGGTGGATCCGGCAAAGATAGAAACTGTTGAAAAGTGGGAAACCCCGAAAACTCCGAAACACATACGCCAGTTTTTAGGACTAGCTGGTTACTACAGAAGGTTCATCCAAGACTTTTCCAGAATAGCAAAACCCTTGACTGCATTAACGCATAAAGGGAAGAAATTTGAATGGAATGATGAACAAGAGAAAGCGTTTCAGTTATTGAAGAAAAAGCTAACTACGGCACCTATATTGTCATTGCCTGAAGGGAATGATGATTTTGTGATTTATTGTGATGCATCAAAGCAAGGTCTCGGTTGTGTATTAATGCAACGAACGAAGGTGATTGCTTATGCGTCTAGACAATTGAAGATTCACGAACAAAATTATACGACGCATGATTTGGAATTAGGCGCGGTTGTTTTTGCATTAAAGACTTGGAGGCACTACTTATATGGGGTCAAAAGTATTATATATACCGACCACAAAAGTCTTCAACACATATTTAATCAGAAACAACTGAATATGAGGCAGCGTAGGTGGATTGAATTGTTGAATGATTACGACTTTGAGATTCGTTACCACCCGGGGAAGGCAAATGTGGTAGCCGATGCCTTGAGCAGGAAGGACAGAGAACCCATTCGAGTAAAATCTATGAATATAATGATTCATAATAACATTACTACTCAAATAAAGGAGGCGCAACAAGGAGTTTTAAAAGAGGGAAATTTAAAGGATGAAATACCCAAAGGATCGGAGAAGCATCTTAATATTCGGGAAGACGGAACCCGGTATAGGGCTGAAAGGATTTGGGTACCAAAATTTGGAGATATGAGAGAAATGGTACTTAGAGAAGCTCATAAAACCAGATACTCAATACATCCTGGAATGGGGAAGATGTACAAGGATCTCAAGAAACATTTTTGGTGGCCGGGTATGAAAGCCGATGTTGCTAAATACGTAGGAGAATGTTTGACGTGTTCTAAGGTCAAAGCTGAGCATCAGAAACCATCAGGTCTACTTCAACAACCCGAAATCCCGGAATGGAAATGGGAAAACATTACCATGGATTTCATCACTAAATTGCCAAGGACTGCAAGTGGTTTTGATACTATTTGGGTAATAGTTGATCGTCTCACCAAATCAGCACACTTCCTACCAATAAGAGAAGATGACAAGATGGAGAAGTTAGCACGACTGTATTTGAAGGAAGTCATCTCCAGACATGGAATACCAATCTCTATTATCTCTGATAGGGATGGCAGATTTATTTCAAGATTCTGGCAGACATTACAGCAAGCATTAGGAACTCGTCTAGACATGAGTACTGCCTATCATCCACAAACTGATGGGCAGAGCGAAAGGACGATACAAACGCTTAAAGACATGCTACGAGCATGTGTTATTGATTTCGGAAACAGTTGGGATCGACATCTACCGTTAGCAGAATTTTCCTACAACAACAGCTACCATTCAAGCATTGATATGGCGCCGTTTGAAGCACTTTATGGTAGAAAGTGCAGGTCTCCGATTTGTTGGAGTGAGGTGGGGGATAGACAGATTACGGGTCCGGAGATTATACAAGAAACTACCGAGAAGATCATCCAAATTCAACAACGGTTGAAAACTGCCCAAAGTCGACAAAAGAGCTACGCTGACATTAAAAGAAAAGATATAGAATTTGAAATTGGAGAGATGGTCATGCTTAAAGTTGCACCTTGGAAAGGCGTTGTTCGATTTGGTAAACGAGGGAAATTAAATCCAAGGTATATTGGACCATTCAAGATTATTGATCGTGTCGGACCAGTAGCTTACCGACTTGAGTTACCTCAACAACTCGCGGCTGTACATAACACTTTCCACGTCTCGAATTTGAAGAAATGTTTTGCTAAAAAAGATCTCACTATTCCGTTAGATGAAATCCAAATCAACGAAAAACTTCAATTCATCGAAGAACCCGTCGAAATAATGGATCGTGAGGTTAAAAGACTTAAGCAAAACAAGATACCAATTGTTAAGGTTCGATGGAATGCTCGTAGAGGACCCGAGTTCACCTGGGAGCGTGAAGATCAGATGAAGAAGAAATACCCGCATCTATTTCCAGAAGATTCATCAACACCTTCAACAGCTTAAAATTTCGGGACGAAATTTATTTAACGGGTAGGTACTGTAGTGACCCGAACTTTTCCATGTTTATATATATTAATTGAGATTGATATTTACATGATTAAATGTTTCCAACATGTTAAGCAATCAAACTTGTTAAGACTTGATTAATTGAAATATGTTTCATATAGACAATTGACCACCCAAGTTGACCGGTGATTCACGAACGTTAAAACTTGTAAAAACTATATGATGAAATATATATGGATATATATATAGTTAACATGATACTATGATAAGTAAACATATCATTAAGTATATTAACAATGAACTACATATGTAAAAACAAGACTACTAACTTAATGATTTTTAAACGAGACATATATGTAACGATTATCGTTGTAAAGACATTTAATGTATATATATCATATTAAGAGATATTCATACATGATAATATCATGATAATATAATAATTTAAAATCTCATTTGATATTATAAACATTGGGTTAACAACATTTAACAAGATCGTTAACCTAAAAGTTTCAAAACAACACTTACATGTAACGACTAACGATGACTTAACGACTCAGTTAAAATGTATATACATGTAGTGTTTTAATATGTATTTATACACTTTTGAAAGACTTCAATACACTTATCAAAATACTTCTACTTAACAAAAATGCTTACAATTACATCCTCGTTCAGTTTCATCAACAATTCTACTCGTATGCACCCGTATTCGTACTCGTACAATACACAGCTTTTAGATGTATGTACTATTGGTATATACACTCCAATGATCAGCTCTTAGCAGCCCATGTGAGTCACCTAACACATGTGGGAACCATCATTTGGCAACTAGCATGAAATATCTCATAAAATTACAAAAATATGAGTAATCATTCATGACTTATTTACATGAAAACAAAATAACTTATCCTTTATATCTAATCCATACACCAACGACTAAAAACACCTACAAACACTTTCATTCTTCAATTTTCTTCATCTAATTGATCTCTCTCAAGTTCTATCTTCAAGTTCTAAGTGTTCTTCATAAATTCCAAAAGTTCTAGTTTCATAAAATCAAGAATACTTTCAAGTTTGCTAGCTCACTTCCAATCTTGTAAGGTGATCATCCAACCTCAAGAAATCTTTGTTTCTTACAGTAGGTTATCATTCTAATACAAGGTAATAATCATATTCAAACTTTGGTTCAATTTCTATAACTATAACAATCTTATTTTAAGTGATGATCTTACTTGAACTTGTTTTCGTGTCATGATTCTGCTTCAAGAACTTCGAGCCATCCAAGGATCCATTGAAGCTAGATCCATTTTTCTCTTTTCCAGTAGGTTTATCCAAGGAAATTAAGGTAGTAATGATGTTCATAACATCATTCGATTCATACATATAAAGCTATCTTATTCGAAGGTTTAAACTTGTAATCACTAGAACATAGTTTAGTTAATTCTAAACTTGTTCGCAAACAAAAGTTAATCCTTCTAACTTGACTTTTAAAATCAACTAAACACATGTTCTATATCTATATGATATGCTAACTTAATGATTTAAAACCTGGAAACACGAAAAACACCGTAAAACCGGATTTACGCCGTCGTAGTAACACCGCGGGCTGTTTTGGGTTAGTTAATTAAAAACTATGATAAACTTTGATTTAAAAGTTGTTATTCTGAGAAAATGATTTTTATTATGAACATGAAACTATATCCAAAAATTATGGTTAAACTCAAAGTGGAAGTATGTTTTCTAAAATGGTCATCTAGACGTCGTTCTTTCGACTGAAATGACTACCTTTACAAAAATGACTTGTAACTTATTTTTCCGACTTGAAACCTATACTTTTTTTGTTTAGATTCATAAAATAGAGTTCAATATGAAACCATAGCAATTTGATTCACTCAAAACGGATTTAAAATGAAGAAGTTATGGGTAAAACAAGATTGGATAATTTTTCTCATTTTAGCTACGTGAAAATTGGTAACAAATCTATTCCAACCATAACTTAATCAACTTGTATTATATATTATGTAATCTTGAGATACCATAGACACGTATACAATGTTTCGACCTATCATGTCGACACATCTATATATATTTCGGAACAACCATAGACACTCTATATGTGAATGTTGGAGTTAGCTATACAGGGTTGAGGTTGATTCCAAAATATATATAGTTTGAGTTGTGATCAATACTGAGATACGTATACACTGGGTCGTGGATTGATTCAAGATAATATTTATCGATTTATTTCTGTACATCTAACTGTGGACAACTAGTTGTAGGTTACTAACGAGGACAGCTGACTTAATAAACTTAAAACATCAAAATATATTAAAAGTGTTGTAAATATATTTTGAACATACTTTGATATATATGTATATATTGTTATAGGTTCGTGAATCAACCAGTGGCCAAGTCTTACTTCCCGACGAAGTAAAAATCTGTGAAAGTGAGTTATAGTCCCACTTTTAAAATCTAATATTTTTGGGATGAGAATACATGCAGGTTTATAAATGATTTACAAAATAGACACAAGTACGTGAAACTACATTCTATGGTTGAATTATCGAAATCGAATATGCCCCTTTTTATTAAGTCTGGTAATCTAAGAATTAGGGAACAGACACCCTAATTGACGCGAATCCTAAAGATAGATCTATTGGGCCTAACAAACCCCATCCAAAGTACCGGATGCTTTAGTACTTCGAAATTTATATCATATCCGAAGGGTGTCCCGGAAATGATGGGGATATTCTTATATATGCATCTTGTTAATGTCGGTTACCAGGTGTTCACCATATGAATGATTTTTTTATCTCTATGTATGGGATGTGTATTGAAATATGAAATCTTGTGGTCTATTGTTACGATTTGATATATATAGGTTAAACCTATAACTCACCAACATTTTTGTTGACGTTTTAAGCATGTTTATTCTCAGGTGATTATTAAGAGCTTCCGCTGTCGCATACTTAAATAAGGACGAGATTTGGAGTTCATGCTTGTATGATATTGTGTAAAAACTGCATTCAAGAAACTTATTTTGTTGTAACATATTTGTATTGTAAACCATTATGTAATGGTCGTGTGTAAACAGGATATTTTAGATTATCATTATTTGATAATCTACGTAAAGCTTTTTAAACCTTTATTGATGAAATAAAGGTTATGGTTTGTTTTAAAATGAATGCAGTCTTTGAAAAACGTCTCATATAGAGGTCAAAACCTCGCAACGAAATCAATTAATATGGAACGTTTTTAATCAATAAGAACGGGACATTTCACTAGTTCTCGAAATACTGATGAAGCATCAAAAACTGTAAACGATCTTAACAGTAAAAAGTTTGATGACAAAGAATAGTAAGGTGGAAAAGCTGAGAAAAAGAGAAGGTTTGGAACTGGAAAACGGATTGAACAGACTATGAAGGAGGCTGTGGACAAATCACAAAGACTAAATCTGCCTTCAAAGAATCCAAATGATTCAGTGCCTGCTAAAGTCATTAACGAATACCTTACTCTTTATTCTAAACCTTTACAGACAAATCTTCATCATCATCCATCAATATTAGAAATTCTAAGATATTATCATATCTTTCATTATAAATATCCGCGATATTTCTGAAGATATTTTCATAACTAATCTTATCTGAAGTCATTTATCTCTTTGCGCTATCAGTGTTACATCATATAAGAAACTATTAGTTTCTATATTCTATAAACTTTCGAGTTTAAATTATGAATGTTTTGAAGTAGTGTTGGGAACTGAAGCATGAGTTAGTATAATATAATGACACTTGATCAGCGTGATTATATTATAGTAAGTCATGCTGAGTTTCTAATGGGACATGATGATTCACAGACCATGTCGTCATCATGTTCCATGTTACACGACTCTTGTATTCTATTTAATCTCTAAAAATATCAAGAATATATTTTCTTGATGATTCGGTCTTTTCAGGGTATTCTGGTAAATTAACAAATCAAGATCGTGCCATTACCATTTCCTTCTTAGAACATTAACTATGTTCATTCTGAAATTCATATCTGCGAATACTGGACCATTACAAACGTTGCTTAATCGCAAGAAAAAGAAATGAAAGGACAAAACTCCAAAATAGAAATTAGAGTATAAATCGCAGCAAATAGAAGGGAGCATTAACTGTGGATGTCAATGATTATAGAAGACAAAAGCAGGGGCTTTGAAATATAAGGGAAGATATAAAACCCAACAACCACCCAAAAATTATAAACCGTATATATCGATGCATATAGCAATATAAAGACACGGAAGAACTAAAAACACTATAAAACCGAGAGTATAGTAGAAGTAAATAGATTCTTCCGGAGGCAGATGAAAAAGAAGAACGACAGATATGAAAGTGAGGAGTATATCGAGAATCAGTACTGGATGAAGCATATTGACAAATACTTTAAAATATGAGTTGAGGGAGAAAGAATAGAAGGTGTGAGTTGTAAGGAAACGAAGGAGGTGGATTTATAGTGAAATACCCGACAGAGAAATCAAGATGGATTATCGTATTAATTCGAAGAGAATCATAATCTCCTTAATCACCGAAGCATCAAATCCAACATAGATTACAAAGATTTTCTTTAAATTCGGAGATCAATTGTGATGACGTCAAAAGATATGACGAATCACTATAATCTTATTTCCTTCATTTATGATAACTTCCCTCATACGCTTTGAGTAATCGAATTATTTTATCCATACTTCTTAGACATGATAAAACTTCATAATCGTCATAATAACATTCTCATTGTTAGCCATAACGACCTCTATCAAATTTCGGGGACGAAATTTCTTTAACGGGTAGGTACTGTGACGACCCGGAAATTTCCGACTAAATTTAAACTTTATCTTTATATTATTCTGACACGATAAGCAATGTTTGTTAAGTTAAATCTCAAGGATTTTAAACTATGTTTATACATTCATTTAAACCTCGACCAAATTCCAATGATTCACGAACCATTAAATGAACATATATGAATATGTATGTATATGTGTATATGTTATAAATTGAAAATGTCAACAAAGTATTTAAAAGTATAATGCTTTATATGAACGTATTTGTTTCAATATGATTATCGACGAAATTAAAAAAAATATATTAAATGATTGAATTATCAGAAACATTGAATTATGATTACAAGTCTCTGTTGAGAGGTCCACTATGATTTGAGAAATCTATTCCTCTTAACGATATTCGAAATAATTTGTAAAGCTATTTATAAATAAAAATAAAAAGTGTCACTTACGAAAGTTAGACAAAAGCTAGTGGAGAATTGGTTTCCATAATATTCTATTAATCTATTTTCAAACGTACAAAAACGCTTTCAGTTTAAAAAAAAAACTTTATTATTAAACTTTTATAAATATCTAGAATCACTTTTGATAACTCATTACTTAACCAGTATAATAAATATAACGATATTTATATTTTATTTCATTAAATATATATAACGATTTAAATTAATATTATATATATTTATACGCGTATTATACATACATAGTTTTTATACTTTTACTATACTTTAACTTTACCTTTACTTTACTTTTACTTTACTTTAACTTTAATAATTCACTTTAATAATTCATACTTTAATAATTCACTTTAATAATTCATACTTTAATAATTCACTTTAATAATTCATACTTGGCTCTATTTATTGAGGCAACACCAAGCGTCGATTAAGCGGCGTCTTGACTGCCGCTTAGAGCCTAAATTGATTTTCAGGCAGACTTTTAAACCCATGAAAATCTGATTCTACCATTTTCATGGCGTCTTTATTTTATTTTCATTTTTATTTTTATTTTCTTTTTTATTTTTATTTTTATTTTTATTTTATTTTTTATTTTTATTTTTATCCTTACTATTTTTTTTTCTTCCTACTATTTCTTAGTTTTTATTTAAAAAAAACAAATTTCCTACTTTTTGGCCGGAGGTCCACTCGGAAGCAATCTCTTTATCCGTCGAAGAAAGACAGGGATGACTTTCTCTACTTTTCTGGGTGGTGAAATGACCTGTTTTTATTCTCGGGTAGGGGAAGGATTGTCTACATCTCACCTCCCCCATACATCACTCAGGTGGTATTGGGTTTTGTTGTTGTTGTGTTGTTGTTGTTTAATAATTCATACTTTAATAATTCACTTTAATAATTCATACTTTAATAATTTACTTTAATAATTCATACTTTAATAATTCACTTTAATAATTCATACTTTAATAATTCACTTTAATAATTCAAAAATCTATTATAAATAGAATTCAATAGGTTTCATTATTTCATAGAAACTTGAAAATATATTTCTCTAAACTCTCTCAATCGATTTACATATATATATATATATATATATATATATATATATATATATATATATATATATATATATATATATATATATATATATATATATATATATATATATATATTTGCTCTGTATTATTTCAAGATATTATTAGTATACATAAAATATTACGACGGAGTGATGTCCGAGTGATTTCAAAATAGTTTTTTGAATGAGTCGAAGCTAAGAAAATTATGGGTTATAGCTATGGAAGTGATGGGTATGGTTCATGGGTATGCTCATGAGGTCAATCTAGTGTTTATCATCTCCGTTGCGTCTACGTACTTTCCTGTAATATTGAATCTCAATATTGATACGTTCGTGAATCCGAGGCCAACCTTGCACTTGTTAAATGACGTTATATGTATTTTTACTACGAAATACAGTATGGTGAGTTTCATTTGCTCCCTTTTATATATATTTTTGGGACTGAGAATACATGCACTGTTTTTATAAATGTTTTACGAAATAGGCACAAGTACTAAAACTAATTCTATGTGGGTTTAAACCAGAAATATACCCTTAGCTTGGTAACATTAAACTACTTGTCTATGTATGGTAGGCGCGAATCCTAAAGATAGATCTATTAGGCCTGACAAACCCCATCCTGACTATGGGATGCTTTAGTACTTCGAGGTTATTTTAAACACACCTGATCTGGTGTACTTCAGAGGGTAAAACATGAATGTTAAGGCTTGTTACCGGGTGCCTACAACTTATAGAATAATTTTATACACTTGCGAGTGTACATATATTTATAAATGGAAATCTTGTGGTCTATTAATATATTGAAATGATTGTTATGATAAACCTATGAACTCACCAACCTTTTGGTTGACACTTTAAAGCATGTTTATTCTCAGGTATTAAAGAAATCTTCCGCTGTGCATTAACTCATTTTAAGGATATTACATGGAGTCATTCATGGTATATTTTGAAAGACGTTGCATTCAAGTCATTGAGTTCATCAAGATTATTATTAAGTCAATTATAGTTGGATGTATTATGAAATGGTGTGCATACCATCAATTTTTGTTGTAAAGAAAGTTTGTCTTTTAAAAATGAATGCAATGTTTGTAAAATGTATCATATAGAGGTCAAATACCTCGCGATGTAATCAACTATTGTGAATCGTTTATAATGTATATGAACGGTTCCTTTCAGTTGGTATCAGAGCGGTGGTCTTAGCGAACCAGGTTTGCATTAGTGTGTCTAACTGATAGTCGTTAGGATGCATTAGTGAGTCTGGACTTCGACCGTGTCTGCATTTCAAAAGTTTTGCTCATCATTCTTGTCGGAAATTACCTGCTTATCATTCTTAGTCTAGACACATCTTATTGCATTGATTGCATGAATAGTGTATAGACAAAATTCATATCTTAGCGTATCTGCTAATTCATATCTTAGCGTATCTGTTACTGTAAACTTTGCCTGACATATTCCGTAAATTCCTCCGTAATCTACGAAACCTTTTGCTCTATATAATTAGAATACCACCCGATAGCCGGAAAATCATTTCATATCCAAAAATTCTTTATTCAATCGTACGAAATGGAATTCGTCATTAGTTCAAGTCCCTCGGATTCCGAAATAGAATCCCACTCAAGTTCTGAAAGCAGTGTGACCGGAATGGATCAACCAATTAGTTATTGATCCAGTGAATTCCAAAACTCCCGAAGCGGCTCAAACTCTGGTATTAATTTTTTGTTTTGATTTTCTGTTTTTTTAAGTTAGTAGAGATAGCAATATGGACTAATGCGAATCCTTTATAATCGGTATGAACGGGTCCTTTCAATGTGTACCTGTAAATTTAAAATCTTCCAGGTACTGTTTCATAGTCATCTTCCAAGATGATACTAGAGAAGCAAGCTTCACCTTCTTTGAAGAAGTAGCAACACAATTAATATATAGGACCACTATGCTAATCACAAATATTGCAAATACAACCCGACAACCGCAATATGATAATACTGTACGTATTTCTATCTGTGTCAATGACACAAAGTTGAAGCGCGGTTGACCACCAAGATTGTTAGTATAAATTCTAAATTGTGTTCTTTATATCTTCAAATATGATAAGATATGAAATATTGTAATAAATATTGATATTGATATTAATAGTATGCTAATCTCACTCTGTGCTAATGAGTATAAGATTCATGAAATGCTTTAGGATCCCTAATATGATTCAGAACATTATAGGAAAATGGAACCAGTCATTGGGTCTACGAAAAGATATTTTACATTATTATTGTTGTTATTATTATTATTATTATTAATAATAAATTTAGTTATTAATTTCATATAAAAGTATCATAGTATTTGACATGAATGATATGATATTTTAAGGTTTAGAGTTTAGGTTTAGTGTTTTGGATTTAGATTAGGGTTTAGGGTTTAGATTTTAGAGTTTAGAGTTTAGGATTTTGGGTTTAAATATAGGGTTTAGGATTTAGGTTAGGGTTTAGGTTTTAAAGCTTCGGGCTAGGGTTAGAGTTTAGATTTAGTTTTTAAAATAAGGGATTTACAAGATTTTAGGGTTTAAGGTGTAAGGTTTATATTTTAGGGTGTAAGGTTTAGATTTTATGGTTTAGATTATGGGTTTAGGGTATAGGTTAGGCATACCTAATATTATCATATGTAATCTGTAATATGTACATTGATTTTACTAATTAAATCTGTAATCTGTATATTATGATGTATTTTTGCTATAACTATTTATGGTGTTATTTTATATTTGTATATTTAAATAATTTGTATTTAAGTTTACATATAAATCTCCTAATTTACTTTTACTTTTGATCTTACACAGAAATAAAATAAGGGCTACAATTTACAAAAATATAATGGGTTTTTACTCATACCTTCAAAGAATGTAGTTTTGTTAAAATTACCAACTTTGATGTGATCCCAGACAAAGATAAATTCAAACTTCTGGACCATGAAGTTAAAATCAATTTGTTGAAAAAAACTATAGTCAAAAGGTATCACCGGTTTATTATTCTCAAAGATATCTACAACTTCGTTACTTTTAAGGATGTTCAAGAGTGGTTTCTCATCAAATAAAATAGTTGGGTTTAGAGTTTTTAGGGTTTAGATTTTAAGTTTAGGGTTTAGATTTAGGGTTTAGATTTTAGGGTTTAGGGTTTAGAGTTTAGGTTTAGGGTTTTGGGTTTAGATTTAGGGTGTAGGGTTTAGGTTAGGGTTTTGATTTAGACTTTATAGTATAGATTTTAGGGGTTAGAGTTTAGGTTTTAGGTTTTGGGTTTTGATTTAGGGTTTAGATTAGGGTTTAGATTCTAGTGCTTAGGGTTTAGGGTTAGAGTTTAGATTTAGTTTTTAAAACAAACAATTTAATAGCTTTACCAATACTAATACTACTGCTACTATTATTACAAGTTGTAGTATTTCATTATATTCTAAAAAATACTTCATGTTTTGTTTTGTATTCCTGATATAATGAATGACGATTTGGATATTTACAGGAAGACCAGTAGTGGGTGTGATAATTAATCACTATAGCAACAAAGATTAAAGGGATATGTTCGTGCTTCTGTGGGTAAATCAGAACAAAGATGTTGCTTCTTATTTACGTTTCTAAAACTGCTGGTAACCCAAATGGGTTTGGAATATAACTTGATTGCACTGGAATTATAAAACATAAATGAAATGTCACCATGGACTATTTGTGATAATGAAGTGCTAGTTGAAATATTCTTAAACAGATAACTTCAAACCTACTTGTTGTTGGAAAACCGTGTGTACTTTTAGCAATTCAGATTAACGCATCGGATAGTTAAAATAATAATTTTTTATTATTTCATAAAACATTTACAAGATTAAATATTTATATATTTAATGAAACATGCACACGATTAATCTTTTCCAACAATCCAGTTACACCATAATAATTGTCATGAATATTAAATCATAAGATGAGTTAACGATATACCTTTCTTGAAGAAACTGATGAACGGAGAGAAACCTACGATCAAAAGTATAACTGTCTCTTTGGATAGTCAACACTACACTTCAAACAACGTCAATGGATGCTAGTCCAAACCCAAGTAATAATTAATCAATCTTTGATTAACATTATGAACCCAAAATAATACTCTGTATGAAACAATGTTTTTTATTTTGTTACTTTCTCTCTTTCTCATCTCATAACCCAACGAACATATATATGAATATATGATATACCCCATTTGTTTGGTAGCATAAAGTAAATCAAAAGAATATCTTATTTTCTATTTCTTTGTCTGTAATATCATATTTCGTTTGATTTGGTTTTAAAAAGCCGTATTTCTCAAATACTTTAAGGTTATGTTATGTAACTTATAATTAATAATTTCTATCATGTCGCTTTTATGTGAATAGTAAATTAATTAATTTCGTTTCATTTAATATTCATATGAATAGTAAATGAATTAATTTCGATTTACTATTTTGTTACTTGAGTAATATATATACATCATATATATATATTTTATTTGACGTCTCGGTGTATATGTGTGTGACCCCGAAGGCTCAAATGAAGTTGGTCATATAGTTATATATTGTACCTTGCACATTAATCTTACAGATTCCCACTTGTCAATGGCACAACACCAAGTAACTATACAAACAATGGTAAGCGTCTAGCAACACGTCATTGTCCCCAAATTCATGTGAGGGCAGTTTCTCGAAACTGTTTATGGTAAGTTTTAAATGTCATTCGTCCTTTTGTTCAGATACTTTAGTTAAACTTGAGATATGAATCATCGGTCATTCTCATTTGTTTAACAATTTTGTTTCTCGATCTTAGAACTGAATTAGATCACCAAATTAATTAAGTATCATATTAATTACATATAGGTGCGGCCACACAAATATCTTATTCATTCATCGAGGAGCTCAAAAAGTATCTAACTCTAAACATTTTAGAGGAACAAATCCTATTTTGCCTGCACGTGTCTATCACGAGCTTTACATTATACCCAATAATGGCCTTTATAACAGCCTTATTCAGGACATCGTTTAACCATATCAAAGTACAATGTTTCACACATCAAAACTGGCGTGCATCTCAAGTCTAAGGACACAAAGACATAATCACTAAAAGATTCACTACTGACTACGATCCATGTAGTGACATCTCATGGTTGGGTCATTTCAATATTCATCATCAATAAATACATATGAATTTTGGTCTCAACAAGTTAACTATTCCTCATCAATGAATATAACCAAAATTTCACATTAATCTTAATCCATGTTATTCCCATAACATGACCGATTATGGAGATTTTGAATAATCAACAATTATTCATGGACTAAACATGCTAATATAGAACACAGTGATATAAATGAAAACAATAATACCATCAATATATCAATTCATTATGATAAAACTGTTTAATGTTCCAAAAATATCCAAATACTAAATTACAAATTAAAAATATCAGCAGCATAACGAAGTTAAATACTACTAGCATGATCATCATGCTTGTTGTGTGTCATGGGCTTCGTGAACGGGTCAGCTACATTATCATCTGCATGAACCTTTAAGAGTACTAATATCATTCCTCTTAATGACTTAATGAATGTAGTCAAACTTTTGAAGAATGTTGAAATGTCCCGTTCATATTGATTATAAACGTTCCATATTAATTGATTTCTTCGCGAGGTTTTGACCTCTATATGAGACGTTTTTCAAAGATTGCATTTATTTTTAAAACAACCATAACCTTTATTTAATAGATAAAGGTTTAAAAAGTATTACATAGATTATCAAATAATGATAATCTAAAATATACCGTTTACACATGACCATTACATAATGGTTTACAATAAGAACATATTACATCAAAAATAAGTTTCTTGAATGCAGTTTTTACATAATATCATACAAGCATGGACTTGAAATCTTGTCCTTATTTTAGTATGCAACAGCGGAAGCTCTTAATAATCACCTGAGAATAAACATGCTTAACATGTCAACAAAAATGTTGGTGAGTTATAGGTTTATCCTATATATTATCAAATCATAATAATAGACCACAAGATTTCATATTTCAATATACATCCCATACATGGAGATAAAATTCATTCAAATGCTGAACACCTGGTAACCGACATTAACAAGATGCATATAAGAATATCCCCTATCATTCCGGGAAATCCTTCGGACATGATAAAAACAAATTCGAAGTATTAAATCATCTGGTACTTTGGATGGGGTTCGTTATGAAAGGACCCGTCCTAATCCATCAGGACGAAGTCCATATCGATTATAAACGAATCACAATAGTTGATTACATCGCGAGGTACTTGACCTCTATATGATACATTTTACAAACATTGCATTCGTTTTTGAAAAGACAATATTTCATTACATCGAAAGTGGACGGCATGCATACCATTTTATAATATCTAACTATAATTGACTTAATAATAATCTTGATGAACTCAACAACTCGAATGCAACGTCTTTTGAAATATGTCATGAATGACTCCAAGTAATATCTTTAAAATGAGCAATTGCACAGCGGAAGATTTTTTTCATACCTGAGAATAAACATGCTTTCAAGTGTCAACCAAAAGGTTGGTGAGTTCATTAGTTTAACATAAATAATCATTTCCATCATTTTAATAGACCACAAGATTTCATATTTCCATTTCTCATAAACATACGTCCCATGCATAGAGACAAAAATATCATTCATATGGATTAAACACCTGGTAACCGACATTAACAATATGCATTTAAGAATATCCCCATCATTCCGGGATCCTCCTTCGGACATGATATAAATTTCGAAGCACTAAAGCATCCGGTACTTTGGATGGGGTTTGTTAGGCCCAATAGATCTATCTTTAGAGTTCGCGTCAATTAGGGTGTCTGTTCCCTAATTCTTAGATTACCAGACTTTAATAAAAAGGGCATATTCGATTAGATAATCCAACCATAGAATGTAGTTTCGATTACTTGTGTCTATTTCGTAAAGCATTTATAAAAGCAGCGTATGTATTCTCAGCCCAAAAATATAAAGGGTAAAAAGGCAAATGAAACTCACCTAATGTATTTTGTAGTAAAAATACATATGACTATTTTGAACAACTGAACAATGCAGGGTTGGTGAAAGGACCCGTCCTAATCCACCTGGACGAAGTCATCAACATTTGGTCCCATTGCGATGATCGGCTCCAAGTAATGTCCTTATATTGAGCAAATGCACAGCGGAAGACTTAATTCGTACCTGAGAATAAACATGCTTTCAAAGTGTCAACCAAAAGGTTGGTGAGTTCATAGGTTTATCATAACAATCATTTCAATATGTTAATAGACCACAAGATTTCATAATCATAAACATAATACACTCGCAAGTGTATGTAAAGCATTCTAAGTGGTTGAGCACTTGGTAACCATACTTAACATTTAATCAACGTCGCATATTCCCTTTATTATGAAATCTCACTACACCGTACCAAGTGTAGTCACCAAAACGAAGTACTGTGCAACCGTTGAATATTGGTCGTCCAGTCCGGTTGGGGTTGTCAGGCCCGATAGATCTATCAACAGGATTCGCGTTTACAATACCCATGTAAATAGTAGTTACCAAGCTACAGGGAAATATGCCAGTGGTACAACTCAACGTAGAATATATTTTTAAGTACTTGTGTCTATTTTGTAAACATTTATAAAAGCAGCGCATGTATTCTCAGCCCAAAAATATATATTGCAAAAGCAATTAAAAAGGGAGCAAATGAAACTCACTTTTGCCTTGAAGGTATTTAATTCGACTTGGTCTCCGATAGATATCACGAACCTAACCATATATATAATATATCAACATATTTTCTTTTTAAGTAATCATTACATATATATATATACTTTTAATACTTTTAATATTTTCTTAGTCCGTAGTTAGCAGTCCGATGTTAGTGGTCCACAATTAGTTGCTTAAATAAAATAAATAAAGACCCCATCGTATTCGTATTGATCAGAATTAATCTCAACCCATGGTACCATGTTGTCAAATGACGTGTTGCGTACATAAAGTACCGTGTTGTCAAATGACGTGTTGCGTACAATCATGAGGTCTTATGATTAATCTTCTCGTGTTGTTTACGGGTGGTCCTGAAATATATAAAATCAAATCATAAGTAATTATATATAAAATATCATATTAATTAGAAAAGATATGATTAATTTACTTTTTCTCCAAATATTTTCGTAGCTAAGCTAGCTTCGGATACCCAATCTTGTTTTAGTCGTAGTTTCTTCATTACAACTCCGTTTTTGTTGGTTCACCTTGCCACTTCCTTGGATCGAGTCAAATTTTAAGAATATGAACTGAAAATACGTTAGTTTGTATTCGAAATCATAGGTTATAGATCAAACTTTGGTGAAACTTATGAAAGTGATCATTTTCCATCATAAAAACAACATTTAATGATCATTTTTCTAAAAATACTTACACTTTGAGTTAAACCATGAAATTTTTATGTGTTAACATATTCATAAGAAATATCATTTTTCCAGAACATGAACTTCCAATTCAAAGTTCAAGATGGTTTTTAATTATCCAACCCAAAACAGCCCCCGGTTGCACTCTGACGACGTAGATTCAGTTTTTAAGATGTTCTTTGTAAAACCAAGTTATATCTTGTTAGGTTAGCATATCATTATGATATATTACAGGTCTTGAAGTGTTTTAAAAGTCAAGTTAGAAGGATCTATTTAGTTTGCAAACAAGTTTGAAATCATTCAAACTATGTTCTTGTTGTTAAAATTTTATACCACAAAATAAGATAGCTATATGAATATGAATTGAATAAGATTATGAACAAGGTTACTACCTCAAGTTACTTGGACAAAGTTATTGTAAAAGATATGAAATAATCTTGGAATCAAAGAGTGGTGGAGTTAGATCAAAAGGTTGGAAGTAAACTTCTTCAAATGGGTGGTTATTTTGATATGTTCTTGAAAGAGTTTTCTTATGGTGTTTAAGGCTTGTAATTGAAGCTAAATGATGGGGAAAATGCTTGGAGATGATCAAGTATGAATTTAGGAGTATTTTTAGAGAGAAATGAGGGTGTAGGTATGAGAAAATGGAGTGAAGAAATGGTGTTCATTTATAAAAACGTTTTTAGTTTATAAAGAAAGAAAAGGATTCCTAATTTTGTTTTCTTACTAATAATTCATACTACTTGACAAATTCTAGTTACCTCATATCTAGGGCAGTAATAATGTTGATTAGGATGTTGATTTGATGTGTATTTACCAATATTAAATACGTATAGAAGCTGGGTATGATACGGGTACATATACCCTAGATATACGTATAGAAATCTTGAGGAAACGGAACGAGAATTCAAATATAGCTATCTTTTGTGAATATACTTATATTGTTTTATGTATTTAAGTCCTTAAAAAGTGATTAAATACATTATATATACGATACATGTATAAGCATTATAGATTATAAGTATATATATCAAAGAATGTTACGTATAGTTATCGTTTTGAAAACTTAAGTTAGTAATTTCAAAATATACTTATAACTCATTGTCATTAGTACACAATGAGATGTTAAACCATCCTTAGATCATGTTAAATATATATAAATACATATATATACACAAACGTATAATTATCGTATGTTATATAGTTCGTGATATCATCGGTCATATTGGACGGTCAAACGTTGTGTAAAACTCTTTTCAAAAACACAAGTCTCAACAATTTGGATTGCTTATCATGTTGGTATGGTTTAATTTATGTAAATATTAATCTCATAAGTATAATTTGGTCAGAAAATTCCAGGTCATTACTGTAGTGACCCGAACTTTTCCATGTTTATATATATTAATTGAGATTGATATTTACATGATTAAATGTTTCCAACATGTTAAGCAATCAAACTTGTTAAGACTTGATTAATTGAAATATGTTTCATATAGACAATTGACCACCCAAGTTGATCGGTGATTCACGAACGTTAAAACTTGTAAAAACTATATGATGACATATATATGGATATATATATATATAGTTAACATGATACTATGATAAGAAAACATATCATAAAGTATATTAACAATGAACTACATATGTAAAAACAAGACTACTAACTTAATGATTTTTAAACGAGACATATATGTAACGATTATCGTTGTAAAGACATTTAATGCATATATATCATATTAAGAGATATTCATACATGATAATATCATGATAATATAATAATTTAAAATCTCATTTGATATTATAAACATTGGGTTAACAACATTTAACAAGATCGTTAACCTAAAGGTTTCAAAACAACACTTACGTGTAACGACTAACGATGACTTAACGACTCAGTTAAAATGTATATACATGTAGTGTTTTAATATGTATTTATACACTTTTGAAAGACTTCAATACACTTATCAAAATACTTCTACTTAACAAAAATGCTTACAATTACATCCTCGCTCAGTTTCATCTATGCACCCGTATTCGTACTCGTACAATACACAGCTTTTAGATGTATGCACTATTGGTATATACACTCCAATGATCAGCTCTTAGCAGCCCATGTGAGTCACCTAACACATGTGGGAACCATCATTTGGCAACTAGCATGAAATATCTCATAAAATTACAAAAATATGAGTAATCATTCATGACTTATTTACATGAAAACAAAATTACATATCCTTTATATCTAATCCATACACCAACGACCAAAAACACCTACAAACACTTTCATTCTTCAATTTTCTTCATCTAATTGATCTCTCTCAAGTTCTATCTTCAAGTTCTAAGTATTCTTCATAAATTCCAAAAGTTCTAGTTTCATAAAATCAAGAATACTTTCAAGTTTGCTAGCTCACTTCCAATCTTGTAAGGTGATCATCCAACCTCAAGAAATCTTTGTTTCTTACAGTAGGTTATCATTCTAATACAAGGTAATAATCATATTCAAACTTTGGTTCAATTTCTATAACTATAACAATCTTATTTCAAGTGATGATCTTACTTGAACTTGTTTTCGTGTCATGATTCTGCTTCAAGAACTTCGAGCCATCCAAGGATCCATTGAAGCTAGATCCATTTTTCTCTTTTCCAGTAGGTTTATCCAAGGAAATTAAGGTAGTAATGATGTTCATAACATCATTCGATTCATACATATAAAGCTATCTTATTCGAAGGTTTAAACTTGTAATCACTAGAACATAGTTTAGTTAATTCTAAACTTGTTCGCAAACAAAAGTTAATCCTTCTAACTTGACTTTTAAAATCAACTAAACACATGTTCTATATCTATATGATATGCTAACTTAATGATTTAAAACCTGGAAACACGAAAAACACCGTAAAACCGGATTTACGCCGTCGTAGTAACACCGCGGGCTGTTTTGGGTTAGTTAATTAAAAACTATGATAAACTTTGATTTAAAAGTTGTTATTCTGAGAAAATGATTTTTATTATGAACATGAAACTATATCCAAAAATTATGGTTAAACTCAAAGTGGAAGTATGTTTTCTAAAATGGTCATCTAGACGTCGTTCTTTCGACTGAAATGACTACCTTTACAAAAACAACTTGTAACTTATTTTTCCGACTATAAACCTATACTTTTTCTGTTTAGATTCATAAAATAGAGTTCAATATGAAATCATAGCAATTTGATTCACTCAAAACGGATTTAAAATGAAGAAGTTATGGGTAAAACAAGATTGGATAATTTTTCTCATTTTAGCTACGTGAAAATTGGTAACAAATCTATTCCAACCATAACTTAATCAACTTGTATTGTATATTATGTAATCTTGAGATACCATAGACACGTATACAATGTTTCGACCTATCATGTCGACACGTCTATATATATTTCGGAACAACCATAGACACTCTATATGTGAATGTTGGAGTTAGCTATACAGGGTTGAGGTTGATTCCAAAATATATATAGTTTGAGTTGTGATCAATACTGAGATACGTATACACTGGGTCGTGGATTGATTCAAGATAATATTTATCGATTTATTTCTGTACATCTAACTGTGGCCAACTAGTTATAGGTTACTAACGAGGACAGCTGACTTAATAAACTTAAAACATCAAAATATATTAAAAGTGTTGTAAATATATTTTGAACATACTTTAATATATATGTATATATTGTTATAGGTTCGTGAATCAACAGTGGCCAAGTCTTACTTCCCGACGAAGTAAAAATCTGTGAAAGTGAGTTATAGTCCCACTTTTAAAATCTAATATTTTTGGGATGAGAATACATGCAGGTTTTATAAATGATTTACAAAATAGACACAAGTACGTGAAACTACATTCTATGGTTGAATTATCGAAATCGAATATGCCCCTTTTTATTAAGTCTGGTAATCTAAGAATTAGGGAACAGACACCCTAATTGACGCGAATCCTAAAGATAGATCTATTGGGCCTAACAAACCCCATCCAAAGTACCGGATGCTTTAGTACTTCGAAATTTATATCATATCCGAAGGGTGTCCCGGAATGATGGGGATATTCTTATATATGCATCTTGTTATTGTCGGTTACCAGGTGTTCACCATATGAATGATTTTTATCTCTATGTATGGGATGTGTATTGAAATATGAAATCTTGTGGTCTATTGTTACGATTTGATATATATAGGTTAAACCTATAACTCACCAACATTTTTGTTGACGTTTAAAGCATGTTTATTCTCAGGTGAATATTAAGAGCTTCCGCTGTTGCATACTAAAATAAGGACAAGATTTGGAGTCCATGTTTGTATGATATTGTGTAAAAACTGCATTCAAGAAACTGATTTCGATGTAACATATTTGTATTGTAAACCATTATGTAATGGTCGTGTGTAAACAGGATATTTTAGATTATCATTATTTGATAATCTACATAAAGCTTTTTAAACCTTTATTTATGAAATAAAGGTTATGGTTTGTTTTAAAAATGAATGCAGTCTTTGAAAAACGTCTCATATAGAGGTCAAAACCTCGCAACGAAATCAATTAATATGGAACGTTTTTAATCAATAAGAACGGGACATTTCAGTTGGTATCAGAGCGTTGGTCTTAGAGAACCAGAAAATTTGCATTAGTGTGTCTTATCGAGTTTGTTAGGATGCATTAGTGAGTCTGGACTTCGACCGTGTTTTCTTTAAAAATGATTGCTTAACATTTTTGTTGGAAACTATATATTTTTAACATATGAATATTATGTGATATATTAATCTCTTAACGTGTTTGATATTATGTGATAGATGTCTACCTCTAGAACAAGTCCCATTGACTCACCTAATAATAATGAAGAGTTAAATGTAAATTGGAATGATTTGTGGACTGATTCACAAGTTCCCGAAGAGGAACCGGAAGAAGAGTCGGAACCGGAAGAAGAATCAGAACCGGAAGAAGAATCGGAACCGGATGAAGAAATAGAACCGGTGGGGGAAATAATAAAACGGTTAAGTAAAAGAAAATCCTCAACCAACCGACCAAAGTTAATTATGGTCAATGGTGTTTCCGCCAAGGAAGCAAAATATTGGGAGGATTACCAATTCTCCGATGAATCGGATTCCGACGAGAATTCCGATGATGTTATAGAAATTACCCCAACTGAATTTAAAAAGGCAAAAGAAAATAATAAGGGAAAGGGCACAAAAATAGAGAAATCTAATTCCAACCCCGATGAACTTTATATGTATCGTCAACCCCCGAAGTCCTTAAGTTGTAACAATGACCCGGGAACCTCTAAACCACCAGGTTTTTCTAAACCAATGTGGACAACGACGGCTCGTATTAGGGGAACATCATATATCCCTAGAAACTTGGCAAAACGAACCAAAACCGAAGAAGAAGAAACGAGCGAGTCGGAATAAGATAGTTGTATTCGTGTGGTGTAATATATGTAATATAGTGTTCTTATGCTTTATGATATATGTAAAAATTGCTTGTATTAATAAGTATTTTTTTATGAAACTAACTCTTGTCTATTTTACAGTTTAAAAACACAAAATGGATAGACAACCCAATATTTTAAGAGACCTACCCGGAGACATGATTGATGAAATCTTGTCTAGAGTCGGCCAGAATTCTTCGGCACAACTATTTAAGGCGAGATCAGTTTGTAAGACATTCGAAGAACGTTCCAAGAATGTCTTGGTTTATAAGAGACTTTCGTTTGAAAGATGGGGGATATCACATTGGGAAACCCATAAGTTACGATGTGTTTACTTTGACGCATATATTGCGGGGAACCCAAATGCTATTTTACGCAACGGGTTAAGAAATTATTTTGACTCAATATATCCGAATATTGGACTTCGTGATTTAGAAAAAGCGGCTAACATGCAACATAAAGAAGCATGTTATGCTTACGGATTAGTAATGTTCGCTTCTCACCAAAGTGAGAACAAGAACATCGGGCTACAACTATTAAACAAAACGTTTCCACAAGTGACGGAGTCGGTAATTGGGGTAAGAAATGAGGTTTTTAGATTATTACGGGACTGTTGGACATTACGTAACCCTCGTCCCTTTGATGACGTTACAACACGCTGTCTTATCAACGGCCATAACGGTTATGTTGCACAAGACCAAGGATGGGAAGTAGTCCTAGTAAAACCAGAATGCATGACTTGTTTCTGGACGTATGAATTGCGTGTCTTTATTGCCTTTGCCGAACGACTTGTGTACTAGCTAGAATTGTCTTCACAACTATCTTGTATCAAAGTTATTGTGTGCTATATTTCATGCTTTATGTAAAATAAGCGGTATTGTAAGTTTGTAAAATATTGTATAAAAGTTTGAACGCGAAATATTATTACAATCAGTTTTTCATATAGAATTGTAGTAGTTGAATTGTATATTAGCTACTAAGTATGAACTTAACGGGTAGGTACTACCCGAATTTAAACTTATAAAACGCTAATATGAAGAAAAAGCTTTTATAAATGAGTTCATATTATGCTACGAAATACTATTAACTACTCTTAATATTCTGTATGATTAACTTGTTCCATTTAACTATTTTGAAGGAAATGGCACCGACTACTCGACACACCGTGAATATGAATGAAGAGGAATTACGTACTTTTCTAGCTTCAAACATAGCCGCAGTACAGGCTGCGCTACATACCAACAATAACCTTGGATCTAGCAGTACAGGAAATCGTGTAGGATGCACCTACAAAGAATTCACTGCCTGCAAACCTTTGGAATTTGATGGAACTGAAGGACCGATCGGATTGAAACGGTGGACCGAGAAGGTTGAATCAGTGTTTGCCATAAGTAAGTGTACTGAAGAGGACAAAGTGAAGTACGCTACGCATACCTTCACAGGTTCTGCGTTAACATGGTGGAATACCTATCTAGAGCAAGTGGGACAAGATGATGCGTACGCACTACCGTGGTCAGCATTCAAGCACTTGATGAACGAGAAGTACCGTCCCAGAACCGAGGTCAATAAGCTCAAGACAGAACTTAGAGGGTTACGAACCCAAGGATTTGATATTACCACGTACAAAAGACGATTCACAGAATTGTGCCTATTGTGTCCGGGAGCATTCGAAGATGAGGAAGAGAAGATCGACGCGTTTGTGAAAGGATTACCGGAAATAATCCAAGAAGATATAAGTTCACACGAGCCCGCCTCCATACAACAGGCATGTAGAATGGCTCACAAACTAGTGAACCAGATTGAAGAAAGAATTAAAGAACAGACTGCTGAAGAGGCCAATGTGAAGCAAGTCAAAAGAAAGTGGGAGGAAAACGGTGATAAGAATCACCAATACAACAACAACAGCAATTACAACAATAATCGCAACAATTATCCCAACAATCGCAACATCAATCGCAACTACAACAAACGGCCCAACAACAACAACAACAACAACAATAGCAACTACAACAATCATCCCAACAACAATAATAACCGCAACAACAACAACAACAATCAGAAGCAGCTATGCCAAAGGTGTGAAAAGAATCACTCGGGGTTCTGCACCAAATTTTGCAACAAGTGTAAAAGAAATGGTCATAGCGCGGCGAAGTGTGAGGTCTACGGACCAGGGGTTAATAGAACGAAAGGAACAAATGGTGTCGGAACGAGTAATGGCGGAGCAAGTAGTGTCGGAGCAAGTTATGCCAATGTAGTTTGTTATAAATGTGGAAAACCAGGCCACATTATTAGAAATTGCCCGAACCAGGAGAACACGAATGGACAAGGCCGTGGAAGAGTTTTCAATATTAATGCGGTAGAGGCACAGGAAGACCCGGAGCTTGTTACGGGTACGTTTCTTATTGACAATAAATCTGCTTACGTTTTATTTGATTCGGGTGCGGATAGAAGCTATATGAGTAGAGATTTTTGTGCTAAATTAAGTTGTCCATTGACGCCTTTGGATAGTAAATTTTTACTCGAATTAGCAAATGGTAAATTAATTTCAGCAGATAATATATGTCGGAATCGAGAAATTAAACTGGTTAGCGAAACATTTAAGATTGATTTGATACCAGTAGAGTTAGGGAGTTTTGATGTGATAATCGGTATGGACTGGTTGAAAGAAGTGAAAGCGGAGATCGTTTGTTACAAAAATGCAATTCGCATTATACGAGAAAAAGGAAAACCCTTAATGGTGTACGGAGAAAAGGGCAACACGAAGCTACATCTTATTAGTAATTTGAAGGCACAAAAACTAATAAGAAAAGGTTGCTATGCTGTTCTAGCACACGTCGAGAAAGTACAAACTGAAGAAAAGAGCATCAATGATGTTCCCATTGCAAAAGAATTTCCCGATGTATTTCCGAAAGAATTACCGGGATTACCCCCACATCGATCCGTTGAATTTCAAATAGATCTTGTACCAGGAGCTGCACCAATAGCTCGTGCTCCTTACAGACTCGCACCCAGCGAGATGAAAGAACTGCAAAGCCAATTACAAGAACTTTTAGAGCGTGGTTTCATTCGACCAAGCACATCACCGTGGGGAGCTCCTGTTTTGTTTGTCAAGAAGAAAGATGGTACATTCAGGTTGTGTATCGACTACCGAGAGTTGAACAAACTTACCATCAAGAACCGCTACCCACTACCGAGAATTGACGACTTATTTGATCAACTACAAGGCTCGTCTGTTTATTCAAAGATTGACTTACGTTCCGGGTATCATCAAATGCGGGTGAAAGAAGATGATATTCCAAAGACTGCTTTCAGAACACGTTACGGTCATTACGAGTTTATGGTCATGCCGTTTGGTTTAACTAATGCACCAGCTGTGTTCATGGACCTTATGAACCGAGTGTGTGGACCATACCTTGACAAGTTTGTCATTGTTTTCATTGATGACATACTTATTTACTCAAAGAATGACCAAGAACACGGTGAACATTTGAGAAAGGTGTTAGAAGTATTGAGGAAGGAAGAATTGTACGCTAAGTTTTCAAAGTGTGCATTTTGGTTGGAAGAAGTTCAATTCCTCGGTCACATAGTGAACAAAGAAGGTATTAAGGTGGATCCGGCAAAGATAGAAACTGTTGAAAAGTGGGAAACCCCGAAAACTCCGAAACACATACGCCAGTTTTTAGGACTAGCTGGTTACTACAGAAGGTTCATCCAAGACTTTTCCAGAATAGCAAAACCCTTGACTGCATTAACGCATAAAGGGAAGAAATTTGAATGGAATGATGAACAAGAGAAAGCGTTTCAGTTATTGAAGAAAAAGCTAACTACGACACCTATATTGTCATTGCCTGAAGGGAATGATGATTTTGTGATTTATTGTGATGCATCAAAGCAAGGTCTCGGTTGTGTATTAATGCAACGAACGAAGGTGATTGCTTATGCGTCTAGACAATTGAAGATTCACGAACAAAATTATACGACGCATGATTTGGAATTAGGCGCGGTTGTTTTTGCATTAAAGACTTGGAGGCACTACTTATATGGGGTCAAAAGTATTATATATACCGACCACAAAAGTCTTCAACACATATTTAATCAGAAACAACTGAATATGAGGCAGCGTAGGTGGATTGAATTATTGAATGATTACGACTTTGAGATTCGTTACCACCCGGGGAAGGCAAATGTGGTAGCCGATGCCTTGAGCAGGAAGGACAGAGAACCCATTCGAGTAAAATCTATGAATATAATGATTCATAATAACATTACTACTCAAATAAAGGAGGCGCAACAAGGAGTTTTAAAAGAGGGAAATTTAAAGGATGAAATACCCAAAGGATCGGAGAAGCATCTTAATATTCGGGAAGACGGAACCCGGTATAGGGCTGAAAGGATTTGGGTACCAAAATTTGGAGATATGAGAGAAATGGTACTTAGAGAAGCTCATAAAACCAGATACTCAATACATCCTGGAACAGGGAAGATGTACAAGGATCTCAAGAAACATTTTTGGTGGCCGGGTATGAAAGCCGATGTTGCTAAATACGTAGGAGAATGTTTGACGTGTTCTAAGGTCAAAGCTGAGCATCAGAAACCATCAGGTCTACTTCAACAACCCGAAATCCCGGAATGGAAATGGGAAAACATTACCATGGATTTCATCACTAAATTGCCAAGGACTGCAAGTGGTTTTGATACTATTTGGGTAATAGTTGATCGTCTCACCAAATCAGCACACTTCCTACCAATAAGAGAAGATGACAAGATGGAGAAGTTAGCACGACTGTATTTGAAGGAAGTCGTCTCCAGACATGGAATACCAATCTCTATTATCTCTGATAGGGATGGCAGATTTATTTCAAGATTCTGGCAGACATTACAGCAAGCATTAGGAACTCGTCTAGACATGAGTACTGCCTATCATCCACAAACTGATGGGCAGAGCGAAAGGACGATACAAACGCTTGAAGACATGCTACGAGCATGTGTTATTGATTTCGGAAACAGTTGGGATCGACATCTACCGTTAGCAGAATTTTCCTACAACAACAGCTACCATTCAAGCATTGAGATGGCGCCGTTTGAAGCACTTTATGGTAGAAAGTGCAGGTCTCCGATTTGTTGGAGTGAAGTGGGGGATAGACAGATTACGGGTCCGGAGATTATACAAGAAACTACCGAGAAGATCATCCAAATTCAACAACGGTTGAAAACCGCCCAAAGTCGACAAAAGAGCTACGCTGACATTAAAAGAAAAGATATAGAATTTGAAATTGGAGAGATGGTCATGCTTAAAGTTGCACCTTGGAAAGGCGTTGTTCGATTTGGTAAACGAGGGAAATTAAATCCAAGGTATATTGGACCATTCAAGATTATTGATCGTGTCGGACCAGTAGCTTACCGACTAGAGTTACCTCAACAACTCGCGGCTGTACATAACACTTTCCACGTCTCGAATTTAAAGAAATGTTTTGCTAAAGAAGATCTCACTATTCCGTTAGATGAAATCCAAATCAACGAAAAACTTCAATTCATCGAAGAACCCGTCGAAATAATGGATCGTGAGGTTAAAAGACTTAAGCAAAACAAGATACCAATTGTTAAGGTTCGATGGAATGCTCGTAGAGGACCCGAGTTCACCTGGGAGCGTGAAGATCAGATGAAGAAGAAATACCCGCATCTATTTCCAGAAGATTCGTCAACACCTTCAACAGCTTAAAATTTCGGGACGAAATTTATTTAACGGGTAGGTACTGTAGTGACCCGAACTTTTCCATGTTTATATATATTAATTGAGATTGATATTTACATGATTAAATGTTTCCAACATGTTAAGCAATCAAACTTGTTAAGACTTGATTAATTGAAATATGTTTCATATAGACAATTGACCACCCAAGTTGATCGGTGATTCACGAACGTTAAAACTTGTAAAAACTATATGATGACATATATATGGATATATATATATAGTTAACATGATACTATGATAAGAAAACATATCATAAAGTATATTAACAATGAACTACATATGTAAAAACAAGACTACTAACTTAATGATTTTTAAACGAGACATATATGTAACGATTATCGTTGTAAAGACATTTAATGCATATATATCATATTAAGAGATATTCATACATGATAATATCATGATAATATAATAATTTAAAATCTCATTTGATATTATAAACATTGGGTTAACAACATTTAACAAGATCGTTAACCTAAAGGTTTCAAAACAACACTTACGTGTAACGACTAACGATGACTTAACGACTCAGTTAAAATGTATATACATGTAGTGTTTTAATATGTATTTATACACTTTTGAAAGACTTCAATACACTTATCAAAATACTTCTACTTAACAAAAATGCTTACAATTACATCCTCGCTCAGTTTCATCTATGCACCCGTATTCGTACTCGTACAATACACAGCTTTTAGATGTATGCACTATTGGTATATACACTCCAATGATCAGCTCTTAGCAGCCCATGTGAGTCACCTAACACATGTGGGAACCATCATTTGGCAACTAGCATGAAATATCTCATAAAATTACAAAAATATGAGTAATCATTCATGACTTATTTACATGAAAACAAAATTACATATCCTTTATATCTAATCCATACACCAACGACCAAAAACACCTACAAACACTTTCATTCTTCAATTTTCTTCATCTAATTGATCTCTCTCAAGTTCTATCTTCAAGTTCTAAGTATTCTTCATAAATTCCAAAAGTTCTAGTTTCATAAAATCAAGAATACTTTCAAGTTTGCTAGCTCACTTCCAATCTTGTAAGGTGATCATCCAACCTCAAGAAATCTTTGTTTCTTACAGTAGGTTATCATTCTAATACAAGGTAATAATCATATTCAAACTTTGGTTCAATTTCTATAACTATAACAATCTTATTTCAAGTGATGATCTTACTTGAACTTGTTTTCGTGTCATGATTCTGCTTCAAGAACTTCGAGCCATCCAAGGATCCATTGAAGCTAGATCCATTTTTCTCTTTTCCAGTAGGTTTATCCAAGGAAATTAAGGTAGTAATGATGTTCATAACATCATTCGATTCATACATATAAAGCTATCTTATTCGAAGGTTTAAACTTGTAATCACTAGAACATAGTTTAGTTAATTCTAAACTTGTTCGCAAACAAAAGTTAATCCTTCTAACTTGACTTTTAAAATCAACTAAACACATGTTCTATATCTATATGATATGCTAACTTAATGATTTAAAACCTGGAAACACGAAAAACACCGTAAAACCGGATTTACGCCGTCGTAGTAACACCGCGGGCTGTTTTGGGTTAGTTAATTAAAAACTATGATAAACTTTGATTTAAAAGTTGTTATTCTGAGAAAATGATTTTTATTATGAACATGAAACTATATCCAAAAATTATGGTTAAACTCAAAGTGGAAGTATGTTTTCTAAAATGGTCATCTAGACGTCGTTCTTTCGACTGAAATGACTACCTTTACAAAAACAACTTGTAACTTATTTTTCCGACTATAAACCTATACTTTTTCTGTTTAGATTCATAAAATAGAGTTCAATATGAAATCATAGCAATTTGATTCACTCAAAACGGATTTAAAATGAAGAAGTTATGGGTAAAACAAGATTGGATAATTTTTCTCATTTTAGCTACGTGAAAATTGGTAACAAATCTATTCCAACCATAACTTAATCAACTTGTATTGTATATTATGTAATCTTGAGATACCATAGACACGTATACAATGTTTCGACCTATCATATCGACACATCTATATATATTTCGGAACAACCATAGACACTCTATATGTGAATGTTGGAGTTAGCTATACAGGGTTGAGGTTGATTCCAAAATATATATAGTTTGAGTTGTGATCAATACTGAGATACGTATACACTGGGTCGTGGATTGATTCAAGATAATATTTATCGATTTATTTCTGTACATCTAACTGTGGCCAACTAGTTATAGGTTACTAACGAGGACAGCTGACTTAATAAACTTAAAACATCAAAATATATTAAAAGTGTTGTAAATATATTTTGAACATACTTTAATATATATGTATATATTGTTATAGGTTCGTGAATCAACAGTGGCCAAGTCTTACTTCCCGACGAAGTAAAAATCTGTGAAAGTGAGTTATAGTCCCACTTTTAAAATCTAATATTTTTGGGATGAGAATACATGCAGGTTTTATAAATGATTTACAAAATAGACACAAGTACGTGAAACTACATTCTATGGTTGAATTATCGAAATCGAATATGCCCCTTTTTATTAAGTCTGGTAATCTAAGAATTAGGGAACAGACACCCTAATTGACGCGAATCCTAAAGATAGATCTATTGGGCCTAACAAACCCCATCCAAAGTACCGGATGCTTTAGTACTTCGAAATTTATATCATATCCGAAGGGTGTCCCGGAATGATGGGGATATTCTTATATATGCATCTTGTTATTGTCGGTTACCAGGTGTTCACCATATGAATGATTTTTATCTCTATGTATGGGATGTGTATTGAAATATGAAATCTTGTGGTCTATTGTTACGATTTGATATATATAGGTTAAACCTATAACTCACCAACATTTTTGTTGACGTTTAAAGCATGTTTATTCTCAGGTGAATATTAAGAGCTTCCGCTGTTGCATACTAAAATAAGGACAAGATTTGGAGTCCATGTTTGTATGATATTGTGTAAAAACTGCATTCAAGAAACTGATTTCGATGTAACATATTTGTATTGTAAACCATTATGTAATGGTCGTGTGTAAACAGGATATTTTAGATTATCATTATTTGATAATCTACATAAAGCTTTTTAAACCTTTATTTATGAAATAAAGGTTATGGTTTGTTTTAAAAATGAATGCAGTCTTTGAAAAACGTCTCATATAGAGGTCAAAACCTTGCAACGAAATCAATTAATATGGAACGTTTTTAATCAATAAGAACGGGACATTTCAATTACAGTACCTACCCGTTAAAGAAATTTCGTCCCCGAAATTTGATAGAGGTTGTTATGGATAACAATAAGAAGGTTTTTATGACAAATATAAGGTGATAATGGAGTTTTATCAGCATTGAGTAATGTAGATAAAACGATTCGATTATGCGAAGAATATAAATGAGACTATCGTAAAAGAGTGAGATGAGTAAAATATATTCGTCTTAACCGATGACGTAGTTATGATTGATTTCCGGGATTTAAGGGATTTAAAGAGAATCTTACGTAATAAGATTTGGTTCTTTGGTGATTAAGGAAATCAGGATCTTCTTTGATTATATGAAATAATCTGTTTCGATTGCTTTGTCGGATATTTCACTATAAATTCACCCCTTCGTTTCCTTATTTTCCACGACTCACACCTTCTATTCTTTCTCCCTTGATTCTTACTTTAAAGCATTCATCAATATGCTCCATCCAGTCCTGATTCTTGATATACTCCTAACTTTTATATCTGTCATTCTTCTTTTTCATCTACCACCAGAAGAATCTATTTACTTCTACTATACTCTTGTGTTTATAGTGTTTCTAATTCTCCCGTGTCTCTATATTGCTATCTGCATCGATATACACGGTTTGTAATTTCGGGGTTATTATCGAAGTTTATATTCTTCATTATTTTTCGGAGCTTCATGCTTTCATTTTCTCTTCCCAACTTCGAGTCAAGCGATTAATGGTCCGGAATTCGTAGATATGAAATTTAGAATGAACATAGCTAATGCTCTAAGAAGAAAATGGTAATAGAACGATTTTGATTTGTTAAATTACCAGAATACCCTGGAGAAGACCGAGTCATCCAGAAAAATATTCTCTTGATATGTTTAGAGATTAGATAAAATGTAAGAGTCGTGTAAATGGCACATGATGACGGTACTGTGAATCATCATGCTTCATTAGAAACTCATCATGACTTACTGTAATATAATGATGTTGATCAAGTGTCATTATATTATACTAATCCATGCTTCAGTTCCCAACACTACTTCAAAACATTCATATTTTAAACTCGAAGGTTTCAGAATTTAGAAACTAACACAGTTTCTTTTATGTTGCAGATATTACGGAGAGATAAATGATATCAGATAAGAATAGTTGTGAAAATATCTCCAGAAATATGGAGGATATTTATAATAGAACATACGAGAATATCTTAGAATTTCTAATATCAATGGATGATGAAGAATATTTGTCTGTGAAGGTTTAGAATGAGAAATAAGATGTTTGCTAACGATTTCAGCAGGCACAGAATCATTTGGATTCTTTGAAGGCAAACTTATTCTTTGTGATTTGTCCACGGCTTTCTTCATAGTTTCACATAATCCACTTTTCGGTACTAAATTTTCTATCTAGCGTTCCTAACACTCCTTTCTTTATCATCAAACTTTTGGCCATTAAGATCATCTACAACATGCTGTTTCGTCAGCATTTTCAAAGTTAACTGATCTGGGTCATCGGTTATCAAACCGAGGTAGTTTCAGGAGAATTGTGTTATTAGAATGATTAATCGCTGATGGTAATATTGTGGAATATAAAAGGTTCCCCAGTAACAATAAAGAGTACGCATATATATCGCAGTTATAATAAAGTTGTTTCGGATGAAAAGTCGGAGTTGACTTGTTGGAGCTGTGACAAAATTAGGTACTTTAAAAAGGGATTGCAAAACGATCTTTGGTAATAACAATGTCAAAGGAACTAGAACAGATACGTGTCAAACGTTTACTCAGTTTTCGAGGGTTTTTCAGGTGCATAACTATATGCATCAATCTTTTCTTCCGTAGATGAAGTGCGGTTGGTTTATCCTCTCGATTGAGGTGTTTTTAAGAATCATGATAGATTTGAACGCTGATTGTAATCGTCGAGATACAATGAGGTTTAAGATGAAATCAAGTGGCAATCTTGAAGAAATGTTTAGTTTCATATGTTATAATCAATATTTTAATTCATTTTAATTGTCCAATGTCATTAGTCCACAGTCGATAGTCCACAGTAACAGTCCAATAATTCATATATAGTTTAATATATAATATACGAATTAATTAATACGTGTCGTGACCCGTATACCTCTCAGACTCGATCACAACTTAAACTATATATATTATTGTAGAATCAACCTCAACCCTGTATAGAGAACTCGATCATTACTGCATATAGAGTGTCTATGGTGATTCCAAATAATATATATAGATGTGTCGATATGATATGTCAAAACATTGTATACGTGTCCCGATATTTAAAGTGCGTAAAATAATTACATAAATTAAATGACGATAAATAAAAGTGCAATAATTAAATTGCGATACATAAACTGCGATAAATAAAATGTAATCAGTTAGCTAGGAACAGTTAGCTGGAATAGTTAGCGTGGATTCTTAACAAAATTTTTCATAGTTAATTTGTTTGTTTCTAACAGATTTTATTTTGTCATATGTTTTCTTCATATGCCACTTGTTGATTTCTGGGAAGTCAAAATCTAAATATGAAATTGAATGAAAATGGTTATTCTGCGGTGAACGGATACGTATATCGGTGGTTGTAAGTAGGATAGTAAATGACTGTTGAATCAGCTTCGACGAATGTACAATGTAACTTATTAAGATGAAATCTAATTATTCCTCGGGTATTACCTACCCGTTAAAAAAAAATTTCACCATTAATATTTTGTACAAAAGAACTTTTAATTACAATCTTTATGAAAACATATATACATATATATTTTCTTCAGATGAAATCATGAATTTAATGAGTTAATATGATATTAATCTCATTTGCTTTTCGGTTTGAGCTAGAATAAGAAATCTCTAAAACTTTTTGAAACCACATATTCTTCGCAGAATATCAATGAAGTTATGGATCAATACTTCATCGTTCATTATTGTTGGTACTCCTTGGTATCTATGGTGCGTATGATGTTGATGCTTGTGGGACAGATTATGATGTCGAGACGTGTGATGCGGATGTTGTTTGTTAGTGGTGATGATGGTATTGTTGATGTTATTGATGGTGGTGCTGATTATGCTGCTGGTGCTGCTGCTGGTGTTTGCAACCTTCGCACCATGTTCTCCAAAGCCGTCACGCGAGCGCGAAGTTCGTTAACTTCTGCTAGTACACCGGGATGATTGGCGGTTGGAGCGAGCGAATGAACAAGATTTGTAATATGGGATAGTATATAATCGTGACGAGATACTCTAGAAATGAGAGAGAAAATGGTGTTTCGAATAGGTTCGCCGGTAAGTGCTTCAGGTTCATCGCCAAGAGGGCAATTTGGTGGATGGAACGAATCACCTTCTTCTTGTCTCCAGTGATTTAGTATATTACGAACCCATCCCCAATTCATCCAGAATAGATTATGGGAAATTGGTTGATCCATTCCGGTGACGCTGCTTTCGGAGCCCGAATGGAAATCCATATCGGCATAACTGTCGGAATCTGAAGAATTCGAACTAGATGCGGAATCCATCTTGTATAATGGGGAAAATGAATTTTTGGTATGGAATAGATTATAGGAGTTAGATTTGGTACTCTTCAATACATAATTTACATATGTATATATAATACCAAAATTCCGTAAATTACGGAGAATCTTTGAAAAGATATCAGTCAAAGTTCGCAATAACAGATATGCTAAGATAAGAATTCGTCTATACACTATCAATGCAGTAAATGCAGTAAAACGTGTCTAGACTTATGAATGATAAGCAGGTAATTTCCTAAGGATGATAAGCAGATGATTTCCGACTAGAAATGATAAGCAAAACTTTTGACATGTAGACACGGTCGAAGTCCAGACTCATTAATGCATCCTAACAACTACTAGTTAGACACACTAATGCAAGACCTGGTTCGCTACGACCACCGCTCTGATACCAACTGAAAGGACCCGTCCTAATTCACCTGGACGAAGTCATCAACATTTGGTCCCATTGCGATGATCGGCTCCAAGTAATGTCCTTATATTGAGCAAATGCACAGCGGAAGACTTAATTCGTACCTGAGAATAAACATGCTTTCAAAGTGTCAACCAAAAGGTTGGTGAGTTCATAGGTTTATCATAACAATCATTTCAATATGTTAATAGACCACAAGATTTCATAATCATAAACATAATACACTCGCAAGTGTATGTAAAGCATTCTAAGTGGTTGAGCACTTGGTAACCATACTTAACATTTAATCAACGTCGCATATTCCCTTTATTATGAAATCTCACTACACCGTACCAAGTGTAGTCACCAAAACGAAGTACTGTGCAACCGTTGAATACTGGTCGTCCAGTTCGGTTGGGGTTGTCAGGCCCGATAGATCTATCAACAGGATTCGCGTTTACAATACCCATGTAAATAGTAGTTACCAAGCTACAGGGAAATATGCCAGTGGTACAACTCAACGTAGAATATATTTTTAAGTACTTGTGTCTATTTTGTAAACATTTATAAAAGCAGCGCATGTATTCTCAGCCCAAAAATATATATTGCAAAAGCAATTAAAAAGGGAGCAAATGAAACTCACTTTTGCCTTGAAGGTATTTAATTCGACTTGGTCTCCGATAGATATCACGAACCTAACCATATATATAATATATCAACATATTTTCTTTTTAAGTAATCGTTACATATATATATACTTTTAATACTTTTAATATTTTCTTAGTCCGTAGTTAGCAGTCCGATGTTAGTGGTCCACAATTAGTTGCTTAAATAAAATAAATAAAGACCCCATCGTATTCGTATTGATCAGAATTAATCTCAACCCATGGTACCATGTTGTCAAATGACGTGTTGCGTACATAAAGTACCGTGTTGTCAAATGACGTGTTGCGTACAATCATGAGGTCTTATGATTAATCTTCTCGTGTTGTTTACGGGTGGTCCTGAAATATATAAAATCAAATCATAAGTAATTATATATAAAATATCATATTAATTATAAAAGATATGATTAATTTACTTTTTCTCCAAATATTTTCGTAGCTAAGCTAGCTTCGGATACCCAATCTTGTTTTAGTCGTAGTTTCTTCATTACAACTCCGTTTTTGTTGGTTCACCTTGCCACTTCCTTGGATCGAGTCAAATTTTAAGAATATGAACTGAAAATACGTTAGTTTGTATTCGAAATCATAGGTTATAGATCAAACTTTGGTGAAACTTATGAAAGTGATCATTTTCCATCATAAAAACAACATTTAATGATCATTTTTCTAAAAATACTTACACTTTGAGTTAAACCATGAAATTTTTATGTGTTAACATATTCATAAGAAATATCATTTTTCCAGAACATGAACTTCCAATTCAAAGTTCAAGATGGTTTTTAATTATCCAACCCAAAACAGCCCCCGGTTGCACTCTGACGACGTAGATTCAGTTTTTAAGATGTTCTTTGTAAAACCAAGTTATATCTTGTTAGGTTAGCATATCATTATGATATATTACAGGTCTTGAAGTGTTTTAAAAGTCAAGTTAGAAGGATCTATTTAGTTTGCAAACAAGTTTGCAATCATTCAAACTATGTTCTTGTTGTTAAAATTTTATACCACAAAATAAGATAGCTATATGAATATGAATTGAATAAGATTATGAACAAGGTTACTACCTCAAGTTACTTGGACAAAGTTATTGTAAAAGATAAGAAATAATCTTTTAATCAAAGAGTGGTGGAGTTAGATCAAAAGGTTGGAAGTAAACTTCTTCAAATGGGTGGTTATTTTGATATGTTCTTGAAAGAGTTTTCTTATGGTGTTTAAGGCTTGTAATTGAAGCTAAATGATGGGGAAAATTGAAAGGACCCGTTCATATACATTATAAACGATTCACAATAGTTGATTACATCGCGAGGTATTTGACCTCTATATGATACATATTACAAACATTGCATTCGTTTTTAAAACACAAACTTTCTTTACATCGAAAATTGACAGGCATGCATACCATTTCATAATATCCACTATCCAATTATAAATTAACTTAATAGTAATCTTTGATGAACTCAATGACTCGAATGCAACGTTCTTCGAAATATGCCATGAAATACTCCAAGTAATATCTTTAAAACAAGCAAATGCACAGCGGAAGATTTCTTTTATACCTGAGAATAAACATGCTTTAAAGTGTCAACCAAAAGGTTGGTGAGTTCATTAGTTTATCATAATCATTCATTTCCATCATTTTAATAGACCACAAGAATTTCATTTCCAGTTCTCATAAATATACGTCCCATGCATAGAGACAAAAATAATCATTCATATGGATTGAACACCTGGTAACCGACATTAACAATATGCATATAAGAATATCCCCATCATTCCGGGATCCTCCTTCAGATATGATATAAATTTCGAAGTACTAAAGCATCCGGTACTTTGGATGGGGTTTGTTAGGCCCAATAAATCTATCTTTAGGATTCGCGTCAATTAGGGTGTCTGTTCCCTAATTCTTAGATTACCAGACTTAATAAAAAGGGGCATATTCGATTTCGATAATTCAACCATAGAATGTAGTTTCACGTACTTGTGTCTATTTTGTAAATCATTTATAAAAATTGAGCATGTATTCTCAGCCCAAAAATATAAAGGGTAAAAAGGCAAATGAAACTCACCATACTGTATTTCGTAGTAAAAATACATATAACGTCATTGAACAAGTGCAAGGTTAATCTCGGATTCACGAACCTAAATTAATTATGTATATATATGTGCTGGTCAATATTTGTCTAACAAATTAGGTCAAGTCATAGTGTACCACAATCCTAATGCTCGAGACTAATATGCAAAGATCAACAAAAGTTAATTTGACTCAAAATGATTTCCAAAATTTATACATGATTATTATATAGTTTAAATATCGTCGTTTTATATTTTTAAATATTTTTAAAAGATTTAATAGAGTAAATAATATAATTCATTTATTAATAAATAAAATTTTATATAAAAATATACTTTTATATATCTTAAGTAATAAAATTTATAAAGTTAATTTAAAAAAAAATATTATGATAGGTTTTATTAAGGTAATTATATTATTTGTATTACATATTTATTTGATAAAATAACATTGATAATAATAATAAGTAAAAGTTGTATTATTTTGCAATAATAATTATTATTATTCTTTTAAAAATATCAATATTTATATTTACTAATAATGGTATTATAATAAAACGATAATTCTAATTATGATAACTTTAATATTTATGATACTTTTTAATATTAACTTTAAAATAATAATTCTATTTAAAATGATAATAATAATGATATTTTATAATAACAATGACATTTCTATTAAAATGATATTTTTTGTTAAAATGATAGTTTTAATACTAATGATACTTTTAATAATAATAGTAATGATAAAAATAATAAGAATGATAATTTTATCTAGATCAATATCTTATAATATTTTAATTTCATCATGATACTCATACTCATTATTTCCTAATCGTTTCGTTTAATAGCTTTTAATCTTCTTTTATATTGTGTTTATAATACTAATAATAATAGTACTAAAAAGAATTAGGTGTTACTAATATTAGTTTTAATTACAATAATACTAATAATGATAATTACTATGATATTATTAATAATACTAATAACTATTTTAATGATAATAATAATAATAATAACAATAACAATAACCATTTTTAAATAGTGATATATATATTAATAATGATAATAATAATAATAATAATAATAATAATAATAATAATAATAATAATAATAATAATAATAAGATAATAATAATAATAATAATAATAATAATAATAATAATAATAATAATAATAATAATAATTATAACTTTAACGATGATAACAATAGTAATAATAATAAAAATAACAATTTTTAATGATAATTCCTTTTATTAATAATGATAATAATAAGATAAAACTAGAACGACGATAATAACGACGATAATAATAATCATTTTTATAAAAATTCAATTGACTATAACTTCTAATCTATTCATCGAACCCATTCGATATCTAAATGAAAAGTTCTCAATTTTTCGCTAGCCTTCCAAGGACATGCATATCTTATACCTTATCTCAACCGCAAGTGTAACTAATTCAGGATTCAACATAACCTATCTAAGGGCAATATCAAAAGTACAAGCATACATAATCCTATATTCTCGAGCAATAGTCAGGGATACACTATTAATATGTAAAAATAATTTACGAGTACTCACGTATCAATATTGAGATTCAATATTGCAGGAAAGGTACGTAGACGCAACGGAGACGATAAACACTAGATTGACCTCACAAGCATACCCATGAACCATACCCATCACCTCCATAGCTATAACCCATGTTTTTCTTAGCTCTATCCCGCTCAAAAAATCCATTTTGAAATAATACGCTCATGACCTCGTCGTAGTATTTTATGTATACTAATAATATCTTGAAATAATACTGAGTAAATATATATATGTAAGTCGATTGAGAGAGTTTAGAGAAATATATTTCAAGTTTCTATCAAATAATGAAACCTATTGAATTCTATTTATAATAGATTTTTGAATTATTAAAGTGAATTATTAAAGTATGAATTATTAAAGTGAATTATTAAAGTATGAATTATTAAAGTGAATTATTAAAGTATTAATTATTAAAGTATGAATTATTAAAGTAAATTATTAAAGTTAAAGTAAAGTAAAAGTAAAGTAAAGGTAAAGTTAAAGTATAGTAAAAGTATAAAACTATGTACGTATAATACGCGTATAAATATATATAAAATTAATTTAAATCATTATTTATATTTAATAAAATAAAATATAAATATCGTTATCTTTATCATACTGGTTAAGTAATGAGTTGTCAAAAGTGGTTCTAGATATTTATAAAAGTTATATACGTTTTAATAATAAAGTTCTTTTTAAACTAAAAACGTTTTTGTACGTTTGAAAATAAATCAAATAAATATGATAATTTTGTTTTCCAAAACTAAATATATTTAAGAATCATTTTGTTAAAAGGTTAAAATAATGGAAATCGTTATATCATAAAACGTTTTAGAAAAGTAGAATCATATATATTCATAATAGGTTTCAAGTTTTTAAATTACGGTCTGTTGGTGAAGCATGGGATAAAGTCCAAAGGTTAAATAAACGTATGAAAAATGTCGAGTTACTTAACTTGTCGATATCCAACATCTAAGTTATTTACACTCCACGTTCTTACTTATAAATCACTTTACCATTTTCCGAATGTTGTCAAAAAGAATAGATTTCTTAAATCACAGTGGACCTCATAATATAGACCCGTAATCATATCACAATGTATCTGATAAATCAATCATTTGATATTATCTTCTAATTCCATCGATAAACATATTGAAACAAATGCGTTCGTGTAAAGTAATATACGTTTAATACTTTATTAATATTCTCAAGTTATAATATATATATATATATATATATATATATATATATATATATATATATATACATATCTATTTATATATAACGGTTCATGAATCGTCAGAATTTGGTCGAGGTTATAATGAATGTATGAACACAGTTTAAAATTCTTGAGATTTAACTTAACAAACTTTGCTTATCGTGTCGGAATAATATAAAGATAAAGTTTAAATTTGATTGGAAATTTCCGGGTTGTCACAGTACCTACCCGTTAAAGAAATTTCGTCCCGAAATTTGAATGGAATGGTCATGGCTGACAATAAGTATGTTTTCATGACGTATAAGAGTTGAAAATTAGAGTTTTATTATCATCAAGTAATATAGATAAAGCAATTTGATTTTTGTGAAGGGTACGAGTGAATTTATCACAAAAGAATGAAATGAGTAAATGCACGTTCTTTTTAACCAATGACATAGTCACGGTTGATTTTCGAAATTCAAGGAATTTAGAGAAAATCTTCGTAATAAGATTTGGTTCTTCGAAAATTAAGGAAGCTAAGATCAGCTTTGATTAAATGCGATAATATGTTTTGATTGCTCTGTCGGATATTTTACTATATATCCACCCCCTTCGTTTCCTTATTTCCACAACTCACACCTTTTATTCACTAATATGCTCCATCCAGTTCTGATTCTTGATATACTCCTAACTTTCATATCTGTCATTCTTTTCTTTCATCTGCCACCGGAAGAATCTATTTACTTTTACTATACTCTTAGTTTTATAGTGTTTTTAGTTCTCCCATGTCTTTATATTGCTATATGCATCGATATATATGGTTTATAATTTCTGGGTCGTCGTTGGGCTTTATATCCTCCTTTATATTTCGAAGTCCCTGCTTCTATCTTCTATAATTATTGTCATCCACAGTTAATGCTCCCTTCTATTTGCTGTGATTTATACTCCTATTTCTATTTCGGAGCTTCATTCTTTCGTTTCCTCTTCTTGAGATTAAGCACCGTATGTAATGGTCCAGAATTCGTAGATATGAATTTCTGAATGAACATAGTTAATGTTCTAAGAAGGAAATTGTAATGGCACGATCTTGATTTGTTAAATTACCAGAATACCCTAGAAAAGACCGAATCATCAAGAAATATTTTCTTGATATTTTAGAGATTAAATAGAATATAGGAGTCGTGTAACATGGCACATGATGACGTTATGATCTGTGAATCATCACGTTCCATTTAGAAACTCAGCATGAATTACTGTAATATAATCACGTTGATCAAGTGTCATTATATTATACTAACTCATGCTTCAGCTCCCAACACTACTTCAAAAAAAAATATTCCTATTTTAAACTCGAATGTTTCAGAATTTAGAAACTAAAATAGTTTCTTTTATGATGTAATACAGATAGCGCGAAGAGGTAAATGATTTCGGATAAGAATAATTAAGAAAATATCTTCAGAAATATGGAGGATATTTATAATGAAAGATATGATGATATCTTAGAATTTCAAATATCAGAGGATGATGAAGAATATTGTCTACAGGGGTTTAGAGTCAGGAGCAAGGTATTCCTTTAATGACTTCAGCAGGTACTGAATCATTTAGATTCTTTGAAGGCACGTTTCGCCCTTGTGATTTGTCCACAGCCTCTTTCATACTTTGCTCAATCCGTTTTCCAGTTCCAAAACTTCTCTTTTTCTGAGCTTTGCCAATACACTATTCTTTATCATCAAACTTTTTACTGTTAAGATCGTTTACAGTTGTTGCTGCTTCGTCAGCATTTCAAGAACTAGTTCACAGTTCAAGGTGTTTTTCAGAAACTTCACATTCAAAGTATGTAAGTCCAGGAGATAGACGTTGTACGTACACATATAACTGTTGGCGTAGACATGCTGCGAGATTTCAAATTAATGATTGCTAATTCCCGATGATTCGTATGGCAATTCTTGTTACAAGATGCGAATGAGTAAATGGTGGGGTTTCAATGAATAACTATAATGACTTTTTGGAGAGGTTAAAGTCAAAGGGTAATGAAGTTGTTGGTACATCTGCTAATAATGTGGTGGGATGTAAAAGGTTCCCTGGTAACGATGGTGTATATCTCAAGGTTATAATAAGGTTAGTCTGACTGAAAAGTCGAAGTTGACTTGCTGGAGCTGTGACAAAATTGGCTACTTTGAAAAGGAATTGCAAAGTTATTTTTGCTAATAAATGCCAAAGAATCTGACACAGATATGTGTGGAATTATGACTTTGGTTTCGAGTGCTTTTTAAGTACCTAACTGTGGGTAATATGTGGTTGGATCATCATCTCGATTGCTCATTATTTGAAGTGTCTTCGGATATTTTCGAAGGGTTTGAACACAGATTGTAATCGTTAATATACATTTAATGTTCTAACACAGTTTTGAAGTCAAAGTATAGCTTTGAAAGATGTAGGAATCTAAAAGTGATGATACCGGTTATATCTCGAATTGAATTCTGAGGTTTCAAAATCAAAATTTGTAATTGGGTTTGAATGAGTATGGTTGTTTTGATCTCTATGAAAGAATGTATATTATTGTGAAAGTAGGAAGTATAGTTGATAATTTGCTTGATCAGATTCGAAGAATGTAACATATTAATTGTGAATATATATATATCTCTCGGGTATTACCTACCCGTTAAAAAATTTCACAATTAATATTTTGTACATAAGAATTTTATTACAGTCTTTGTGAAAATATATATGTATATATTCTCCTCAGACATAACATAAATTTTAATGAGTTAATACTAAATTAAACTCATTCGATTTACGGTTGAAACTAGAATTGAATAATCCCTTGAAGGCTTTAGAGATTACGTAAGTATTTCTTCAATAATATTGAAATTACGAATCAATACTTCGTTATTTGTTGAGGCGTGATGTTGATTTTTGTTAAATTCTTGTGAACTTCGCAAAGTACGAGTGATGGTATCTGAGAAGTTTCGGTTACATCGATGGTGAAAGTGTAAAATCAAATATATACTCGATTTATTATGAATTGGAATTTGTTGAATTGAGACAGAGATTGTAGTTAACGATGGTTAAGTTGCGGGTGAAGGACGTACATTATTGCATATTTGTAAGATGAATTAACCGTGTAGTTAAGATTCACACACAATAGCTTAGCACGGAAAGATTTATTTTTATTTCAAAATATGTATATATAAAATATACATATAATTTCTTCAGAGGGAATGAGTTAACTCTTCATAACTCCTTGATACAATATACGCGTTATTGATTCGTAATGATGTCCACAGTGATTCTTGAACTGACGGAGTTTGTGATGTTATAGGTGTTGTTGATTCTGATGTTGACTGTACTGACGATGCTGGTGACGCTGACGGTACTGTTGATGCTGTTGGTAAAACAAGTTTAGCTTGTTAATCACACACCATTTTTGTTAGGGTTTCTACTCTTCCTTCTATCATTTTGGTTCGCTTAACTGATTTATGGTTAGGGCTAGATTAGATAATCTCTAAGACTTTAGAGATTACATAATCTCCATGGAATGTTTCTCCAATGAAGTTATGAATTAATACATCGTCAGTTATTGTTGCTGGTATTCCCTGATATCTATGGTGCGTATGACGTTGATGCTCGTGGGACAGATTGTGAAGTTGAGGTTTACGACGCGGTTGTGGTTGGAGGTGGTAATGGTACTATTGGCGTTGATGGTGGTACTAGTTATGCTGCTGGTGTTGCTGCTGGTGCTGCTACTGGTGTTTGTAATTTTTGCACCATATTCTCCAAAGCCACTACCCGAGCGCGAAGCTCGTTGACTTCTTCTATTACACCGGGGTGATTGTCGGTTCGGACGAGCGGATAAATAAAATCTAGAATTTGATGAAGTATATAATCGTGATGAGATACTCTGGAAATGAGAGAGAAAATGGTGTTTCGGACAGGTTCGCCGGTAAGTGCTTCAGGTTCTTCGTCAAGAGGGCAATGTGGTGGATGGAAAGGATCGCCTTCTTCTTGTCTCCAATGATTAAGGAGACTACGAACCCATCCCCAATTCATCCAGAATAGATGATGACTGATTGGTTGATCCATTCCGGTCACACTGCTTTCGGAGCTTGAGTGAGATTCCATTTTAGAATCCGAGTGACTTGAACTGATGACAACTTCCATTTCGTACTATTGGATAAAGGATTTTTCAATATAAAATGATTTTTCGGCTATCGGGTGGTATTCTATTTACATAGGATATCCATATATGTATATAGATCAAAAGATTTCGTAGATTACGAAGGAATTTACGGAATATGTCAGGCAAAGTTTACAGTAATAGATACGATAAGATATGATTTAGTAGATACGCTAAGATATGAATTTTGTCTATACACTACTCATGCAATTAATGTAGCAAGACGTGTCTAGACTAATAATGATAAGTAGGTAATTTCCTGAGGATGATAAGCAGATGATTTCCGACTAGAAATGATAAGCAAAACTTTTAACATGCAGACACGGTCGAAGTCCAGACTCACTAATGCATCCTAACAACTTATCAGTTAGACACACTAATGCAGACCTGGTTCGCTAAGACCACCGCTCTGATACCAACTGAAAGGACCCGTTCATATACATTATAAACGATTCACAATAGTTGATTACATCGCGAGGTATTTGACCTCTATATGATACATATTACAAACATTGCATTCGTTTTTAAAACACAAACTTTCTTTACATCGAAAATTGACAGGCATGCATACCATTTCATAATATCCACTATCCAATTATAAATTAACTTAATAGTAATCTTTGATGAACTCAATGACTCGAATGCAACGTTCTTCGAAATATGCCATGAAATACTCCAAGTAATATCTTTAAAACAAGCAAATGCACAGCGGAAGATTTCTTTTATACCTGAGAATAAACATGCTTTAAAGTGTCAACCAAAAGGTTGGTGAGTTCATTAGTTTATCATAATCATTCATTTCCATCATTTTAATAGACCACAAGAATTTCATTTCCAGTTCTCATAAATATACGTCCCATGCATAGAGACAAAAATAATCATTCATATGGATTGAACACCTGGTAACCGACATTAACAATATGCATATAAGAATATCCCCATCATTCCGGGATCCTCCTTCAGATATGATATAAATTTCGAAGTACTAAAGCATCCGGTACTTTGGATGGGGTTTGTTAGGCCCAATAAATCTATCTTTAGGATTCGCGTCAATTAGGGTGTCTGTTCCCTAATTCTTAGATTACCAGACTTAATAAAAAGGGGCATATTCGATTTCGATAATTCAACCATAGAATGTAGTTTCACGTACTTGTGTCTATTTTGTAAATCATTTATAAAAATTGAGCATGTATTCTCAGCCCAAAAATATAAAGGGTAAAAAGGCAAATGAAACTCACCATACTGTATTTCGTAGTAAAAATACATATAACGTCATTGAACAAGTGCAAGGTTAACCTCGGATTCACGAACCTAAATTAATTATGTATATATATGTGCTGGTCAATATTTGTCTAACAAATTAGGTCAAGTCATAGTGTACCACAATCCTAATGCTCGAGACTAATATGCAAAGATCAACAAAAGTTAATTTGACTCAAAATGATTTCCAAAATTTATACATGATTATTATATAGTTTAAATATCGTCGTTTTATATTTTTAAATATTTTTAAAAGATTTAATAGAGTAAATAATATAATTCATTTATTAATAAATAAAATTTTATATAAAAATATACTTTTATATATCTTAAGTAATAAAATTTATAAAGTTAATTTAAAAAAAAAATATTATGATAGGTTTTATTAAGGTAATTATATTATTTGTATTACATATTTATTTGATAAAATAACATTGATAATAATAATAAGTAAAAGTTGTATTATTTTGCAATAATAATTATTATTATTCTTTTAAAAATATCAATATTTATATTTACTAATAATGGTATTATAATAAAACGATAATTCTAATTATGATAACTTTAATATTTATGATACTTTTTAATATTAACTTTAAAATAATAATTCTATTTAAAATGATAATAATAATGATATTTTATAATAACAATGACATTTCTATTAAAATGATATTTTTTGTTAAAATGATAGTTTTAATACTAATGATACTTTTAATAATAATAGTAATGATAAAAATAATAAGAATGATAATTTTATCTAGATCAATATCTTATAATATTTTAATTTCATCATGATACTCATACTCATTATTTCCTAATCGTTTCGTTTAATAGCTTTTAATCTTCTTTTATATTGTGTTTATAATACTAATAATAATAGTACTAAAAAGAATTAGGTGTTACTAATATTAGTTTTAATTACAATAATACTAATAATGATAATTACTATGATATTATTAATAATACTAATAACTATTTTAATGATAATAATAATAATAATAACAATAACAATAACCATTTTTAAATAGTGATATATATATTAATAATGATAATAATAATAATAATAATAATAATAATAATAATAATAATAATAATAATAAGATAATAATAATAATAATAATAATAATAATAATAATAATAATAATAATAATAATAATAATAATAATAATAATTATAACTTTAACGATGATAACAATAGTAATAATAATAAAAATAACAATTTTTAATGATAATTCCTTTTATTAATAATGATAATAATAAGATAAAACTAGAACGACGATAATAACGACGATAATAATAATCATTTTTATAAAAATTCAATTGACTATAACTTCTAATCTATTCATCGAACCCATTCGATATCTAAATGAAAAGTTCTCAATTTTTCGCTAGCCTTCCAAGGACATGCATATCTTATACCTTATCTCAACCGCAAGTGTAACTAATTCAGGATTCAACATAACCTATCTAAGGGCAATATCAAAAGTACAAGCATACATAATCCTATATTCTCGAGCAATAGTCAGGGATACACTATTAATATGTAAAAATAATTTACGAGTACTCACGTATCAATATTGAGATTCAATATTGCAGGAAAGGTACGTAGACGCAACGGAGACGATAAACACTAGATTGACCTCACAAGCATACCCATGAACCATACCCATCACCTCCATAGCTATAACCCATGTTTTTCTTAGCTCTATCCCGCTCAAAAAATCCATTTTGAAATAATACGCTCATGACCTCGTCGTAGTATTTTATGTATACTAATAATATCTTGAAATAATACTGAGTAAATATATATATGTAAGTCGATTGAGAGAGTTTAGAGAAATATATTTCAAGTTTCTATCAAATAATGAAACCTATTGAATTCTATTTATAATAGATTTTTGAATTATTAAAGTGAATTATTAAAGTATGAATTATTAAAGTGAATTATTAAAGTATGAATTATTAAAGTGAATTATTAAAGTATTAATTATTAAAGTATGAATTATTAAAGTAAATTATTAAAGTTAAAGTAAAGTAAAAGTAAAGTAAAGGTAAAGTTAAAGTATAGTAAAAGTATAAAACTATGTACGTATAATACGCGTATAAATATATATAAAATTAATTTAAATCATTATTTATATTTAATAAAATAAAATATAAATATCGTTATCTTTATCATACTGGTTAAGTAATGAGTTGTCAAAAGTGGTTCTAGATATTTATAAAAGTTATATACGTTTTAATAATAAAGTTCTTTTTAAACTAAAAACGTTTTTGTACGTTTGAAAATAAATCAAATAAATATGATAATTTTGTTTTCCAAAACTAAATATATTTAAGAATCATTTTGTTAAAAGGTTAAAATAATGGAAATCGTTATATCATAAAACGTTTTAGAAAAGTAGAATCATATATATTCATAATAGGTTTCAAGTTTTTAAATTACGGTCTGTTGGTGAAGCATGGGATAAAGTCCAAAGGTTAAATAAACGTATGAAAAATGTCGAGTTACTTAACTTGTCGATATCCAACATCTAAGTTATTTACACTCCACGTTCTTACTTATAAATCACTTTACCATTTTCCGAATGTTGTCAAAAAGAATAGATTTCTTAAATCACAGTGGACCTCATAATATAGACCCGTAATCATATCACAATGTATCTGATAAATCAATCATTTGATATTATCTTCTAATTCCATCGATAAACATATTGAAACAAATGCGTTCGTGTAAAGTAATATACGTTTAATACTTTATTAATATTCTCAAGTTATAATATATATATATATATATATATATATATATATATATATATATATATATATATATATACATATCTATTTATATATAACGGTTCATGAATCGTCAGAATTTGGTCGAGGTTATAATGAATGTATGAACACAGTTTAAAATTCTTGAGATTTAACTTAACAAACTTTGCTTATCGTGTCGGAATAATATAAAGATAAAGTTTAAATTTGATTGGAAATTTCCGGGTTGTCACAAAAATGCTTGGAGATGATCAAGTATGAAGTTAGGAGTATTTTGAGAGAGAAATGAGGGTGTAGGTATGAGAAAATGGAGTGAAGAAATGGTGTTCATTTATAAAAACGTTTTTAGTTTATAAAGAAAGAAAAGGATTCCTAATTTTGTTTTCTTACTAATAATTCATACTACTTGACAAATTCTAGTTACCTTATATCTAGGGCAGTAATAATGTTGATTAGGATGTTGATTTGATGTGTATATACCAATATTAAATACGTATAGAAGCTGGGTATGATACGGGTACATATACCCTAGATATACGTATAGAAATCTTGAGGAAACGGAACGAGAATTCAAATATAGCTTTCTTTTGTGAATATACTTATATTGTTTTATGTATTTAAGTCCTTAAAAAGTGATTAAATACATTATATATACGATACATGTATAAGCATTATAGATTATAAGTATATATATCAAAGAATGTTACGTATAGTTATCGTTTTGAAAACTTAAGTTAGTAATTTTAAAATATACTTATAACTCATTGTCATTAGTACACAATGAGATGTTAAACCATCCTTAGATCATGTTAAATATATATAAATACATATATATACACAAACGTATAATTATCGTATGTTATATAGTTCGTGATATCATCGGTCATATTGGACGGTCAAACGTTGTGTAAAACTCTTTTCAAAAACACAAGTCTCAACAATTTGGATTGCTTATCATGTTGGTATGGTTTAATTTATGTAAATATTAATCTCATAAGTATAATTTGGTCGGAAAATTCCGGGTCATTACAGTTGGCCTCGGATTCACGAACCTATATCATTCGTATATATATTAAAATGTATAATCTTAATCGAACAAAATTATATATTATTATTAGTGATGTAATTTTTGTATCAATAACTTATTTACTTTATTATATTTTTATTATATATTTTTTTTAAAAAAAATATTTATATATTTAAGTGAAGGTTATTATATATATTTTTATATGAAAAATCCGTTGTTTATAAAAATAATAGTTACAATAATACTAGAGTAATATTAATAATAGTAAAAATGATAATAATCATAGTTTGTGTCATTTTTTTTTTTGTAATAACAATAATAATAATAATAATAATCATACTCATAATAATAATAATAATAATAATAATCATACCTATATTAATGTTAATAATAATAATAATAATACTAATGATAATAATACTATTAATATTTTGTGATATTACATAATACTAACTAAAATGATCATAATAAAAATCATGTTATCAATACTGTCATAATAATAATAATAATAATAATAATAATAATAATAATAATAATAATAATAATAATAATAATAATAATAATAATAATAATAATAATAATAATAATAATAATAATAATAATAATAATAATAATAATAATAATAATTGTAACTATAATCATAATAATAATTGATACTTACTAATTGTATAATTGTTATAATAATACTAACAATATCAATAATAATAACAATAATAATAATAAATATGATAATAGTAATAATAATAATAAATAAAATACTATCTTAAAGGAAAGTGTCCTAAAAAGAAATAGCAGTCTATGCCTGGGTTCGAACCCCTGACCACTCGCAAACCCAATAACATCCTAACCATTCAAGCTAATCAGATTTTCTGATTTAATTCTATTTCTATATATCCTTAACCATTTTATCCTGTCTGTTCTACTTCATATTTAAAAAAAAAATAAATAGCCACGTTTGATGCTCGAACCTGAGACCTCCTGGTTAGCACAAATGCCCTCCACCATTCTTCTAACATCGTTTTTCTGATTTAAACAGATTCTTGTTAGATATAAGCTGTATATTTATTTCTTTTTCAGCCCCAACCGAAACTAGATAATGGATCTCGGCCCACTACAATACACAGCCCAACTGACCATCTCTTACGGCCCAGATCAATACCACTTATCACCTAATAGCCTAATTAGCAATTAATCAAGCCCAAACAATAAGCCCAATCTTTAAGCAGCTTTAAAAATAAAACTAAAAATTTCTGGTGCCTAGTTTCGAACCCACGACCACTCGTCTAACAACCACGTCACTAAACCATTTGAACTGCTCGACATATTTGTTGTAATTTACACGCTAAATTCATTTAACCTATAAATTCGGCTGTCTTTAAAACTCAATTAACATCTTCATTATCATCTCATCATCGTAACCCTCATCTATATCATCATCACTGTTATTATTCTCTATATCATTCTCTATATAGTTATGTATATCATTTTATTTTATTTTATAATTTATCCTAATATTAATGTTAATAATCATAATAATAATAATATTAACATTAATAATATTAATATAAATAATAATTATTATTATAATAATGATGTTGAAAATAATATTAATTATACCTTAGTTAGATAACAAGTGGGGTTCGATAGTTTTGCCGTCAATACCAGGAACCAAAACATAAAATTAGCTCCAACCATCTAGTGTTCGATCGAATAGGAAAGGAAAAAAAAACAGTAGCAGGGTTCACCGTCGTTGGTTCAAACTGAAATGAAACTAGCAGCAACAAGGATTAAGAAGATGACTAATGGTGGTTGGTTATGGTTTTTGTGAGGTGACGATGGTGGAGTTTTGGGCTGAATGAAAAAAGAAACAGAAGTATAGAAGGTATACAGATGCACTAGTCTTCCAAGGTATTTGCAGATTGTGAGTTATGATGATATTCGCGTGAGAAGAGGAGAGAGAGAATGGTTTGAGTGATTCTTGATCGAAAACATCTACAGTAGCTTCGATGGTGTTCTGCTGTCTTCGAATAGTTGCAACAATGGTGAGGGTTGTTCTTGGGAGAGGTACAAGTGGTGTGTTTAGTTGATCACGCCAGGAAGGAAAAATAAAAATAAAAAAAATGGCTTCGAAGGTTACGATTGGTAGTATGGTGGCGGAGGATGGTGTTGATGGTTGTTAAGTGAAGATGATGAGTCAAAAAGGTGGTGATTGTAAACGAATGTGATTAGGAGGTGGTGATCCTTGATGCTTTGTGCTTTCAACAAAGAAGAAGAAGAAGGTGGATGTGGTTTAGGTGTTTCATGGTGTGTTTGTTGTTCATGGCTTGAAAATCAGGATATTGAAGTGGTTAAGAGAATAATTGGTGTTTATTTAATTTGGTCTTTTCAAATGGTTTCCTCTGTAATGCCGTATACATATAGAGTTAGATAGATAGGATATATAAAGGTAGTTAGGTAATAATAGAAATCAACAACTCTATTATTAATAATTTAACTTTAGTGGGAATCAAAAAGAAAAACATGGTACTACTAATTATAATATCATATAAATATATATATGATAAGATTCGATTGTAATGAAAACAAAAGCAACAAACACTAATAATTACATTTCAATTGAAATATCAAACAGTGTAGCAGCCGAGTTATTTGGAACAGTTTTCACGGACTGTGTATCGTGCGAAATCAGTGGCGGATAAAAGTGTTCAGAAAAATCTCATATTTTTAAATTAACTTTATTTATTTATTTTCATCATTATGATATAAAAATTGGTCATTAATTATTAAATAAAAAAATTACCTCAACTGTCCCTCTCAATTCTGGGTAAAATATAAAAAGTGCTAAAATTTAATAACTAGGTCCTAAATACATTTTTAGTAAGTCTAAAATTTGTAGAACTCATTTTCGAATCACCGTTTATTTTAGAATTACATAAGTTTGATTTTAACTTACTTATTATCGATCGAATGACAATTGAGCGTTATTATTGCTTATAAAATAATTTCAAAACTATATATATATATATATATATATATATATATATATATATATATATATATATATATATATATATATATATATATATATATATATATATATATATTCATTATACATTAATTACATATATAGTTATTTTTTTTAAATAATAGTTATTATATATTTTTTTATTTTACATTATTAATTCTAACAAATTACGTCATATATTATTTATATTTTAAATTCATTTATTTTAAATATATATGTATTTATTTAAAAATAGTGGTTCGTGAATCTCGAGAATAGTCAAAGGTCAAATGTATACATGAACACAGTTCAAAGTTTTTGAAATTCAATTTAACAGACTTTGCTTATCGTGTCGGAACCCTATAAAGATTAAGTTTAAATTTGGTCGAAAATTCCCGGGTCGTCACAGTACCTACCCGTTAAAGAAATTTCGTCCCAAAATGTGAGTGTGGTCGTAATGGTTAACAATAAAAATGTTTTCATGACGAATATGAGTTGATAAATAGAGTTTTATCATTATTGATTAATATGAATAAAACCATTCGATTACTCGAAGAGCACGAATGAAGCTATCACTAAATAGTGAAATGAGAAAGACAAGTTTCATCATAACTTTCGACTAAACATAGTTGAATTTAGAAAATAAGGTGCGTCTTAGCTTTTGACGTTGTCTCGGTTGAATTCCGGAATTCAAGGGATTTGAAGAAAATCTTCGAAATCTATAAGATTTGATTCTTCGGCGAAAAAGGAAATTAAGATCTCTATAATTAAATACGATGATCCGCCTCGATTACTCTGTCTGATATTTCCATTATAAATTAAGCTCTTCGGTTCCCTTATCCTCACCATTTCTTTACAATCCCCAAATTTAAAAGATCATGAAAATGCTTAATCCAATTCTAAACCCTGATATTTTCCTAATTATCATTTCTGTCATCCTTCTTTTTAATCTTCCACCAGAAATTCTATTTACTTTAATATAACCTTGGGGTGATACTATTCTTAATTATACCGTGTCTTTATATTGTTATTCGTATTAATATCCACGGTTTGTAATTTCGGTGTTGTCATTGGACTTTATATTTTCTCTTATATTTTGGATCTCTTTGCCTTTTTATTATTCTCCCGACCTCTAGTAAAGCGAGTAATGAACCAGAATTTGTAAGTATGGAATTTCGGATAAACATCATGTTCTAAATAAGAAAGAAGGTATTAGCACGATTTGATTTGTCAAATTATCAGAATCACTGAGTATAGAACTATCAAGAATATATTTTCTTGATATGTTTAGAAGTTAATCAGAATGAAAGATTTATGTAACATGACACATGATGACGTTATAATCTGTGAATCATCATGTTCCATTTAGAAACTCAGCATGACTTACTATAATATAATCACGTTGATCAAGTGTCATTATATTATACTAACTCATGCATCAGTTCCCAACATTACTTCAATAACATTCATATTTTAAGCTCGAAAGTTTACAAAATATAGAAACTAACAGTTTCTATATGAGGTAACACTGATATCATGAAGAGATTAATGATTTCAGATAAGAATACTTATGAAAATATCTTCAGAAATATGGAGGATATTTATAATGAAAGATACGATGATATCTTGGAATTTCTAAGATCAGAGGATGATAGAAATTATTGTCTGCAAGGGTTTAGAGTAAGGAGCAAGATATTCACTAAAGACTTTAGTAGACATTGAATCATTTGGATTCTTTGAAGTCAAACTTATTCTTTGTGATTTGTCCACGGCTTTCTTCATAGTTTCGCATAATCTGCTTTTCAGTACTAAATATTCTATTGAATGTTTCCAATATAATGATACACAGGAATCACGAAGAGGTATATAATTTCGGACGAGAATATTTATGAAAATATCTTCAGAAATATCGAAGATATTGATGATGATATTTTGGAATTTCTAAGTTCGATGGTTGATGGAGAAAGATTTTTTCGCAAGATTTTAACATGAGTACGGAGCCAGATATTCGTTGAAGGTTTCATCGGATCCAGAATTACCTGAATTCTTTGAATATATGGTATGGTACTTGTATTTGTCCTTGGTCTCCTTCGTGGTTAGCTCAATCCGTTTTCCAGTTCCAACTTTTCTGAGCTTTTCCAACATACTATTCTTTATCATCAAACTTTCGATGATTAAGGTCGTTTACGGTTGTCTATGGTTTCTGTTGCTTCATTCAGCTTTTTCAACATTCAGAGTATTGATTTGTGACTGAGTGCTTTTCAGAATTTCAGAACGAGAGATCATAATTCTAAGAGATAAATGTCATACATATAACTGTTGATGTAGATATGCTGTGAGTTTTCAAAGTACTGATTGCTGATTCCTGGTAATTGTTATGGCAGTTCTCGTTACAAGATGCGGATGAGTATATGATAGGGTTTCAATGGATAAATATATTGATTTATCGGAGAGGTTTAAGCCAAGGAGCAATGAGGTTGCTGGTAAGTTTACTGCTAATGTGGTGGAATATAAACGGTTCCCCGATAACGATGAAGAAAGGTAAACTTATATATCAAAGTTATAATAAGACTTATTCGAATGAAAGGTCGATGTACTAGCTGGAGCTGTGACAAAATTTGCTACTTTGAAAAGGGATCGCATAGTTATTTTTGCTAATAAATGCCAAAGGATCTGACGCGGCTACGTGTTAAACTTTTACTCAGTTGTCGAGAGTTTCTCATGTGCATAACTATATGCACAAATCTTTCCTTCCGTAAATGAAGTGCGGTTGATTCATCCTATCGATTGAGGTGTTTTCAAGAATTATGAAAGTTTGAATGCAGATTGGAATCGTCAAGGTACAATTAAGGTTTAAGATGAAATCAAGTGGCAACTTGAAGAATTGTTTAGTTTCATATGTTATAATCAATATTTTAATTTATTTTAATTGTTTAATGTTATTAGTCCACAGTCGATAGTCCACAGTTGACAGTCCAATAATTCATATATATAGTTTAATATATAATATTCAAATTAATTAATACGTGTCGTGACCCGTATATGTAAAAACCCGTCCTTATCCGTCTGGACGAAATCTTCGACATTTGATCCCATTGCGATGATCGACTCCAAGTAATGTCATTAACATGAGCAAATGCACAGCGGAAGACTTAATTTGTACCTGAGAATAACATGCTTTAAAAAGTCAACATAATGTTGGTGAGATATATAGGTTTGATGCTAGCAGCGTTATAACTATGGACCACAAGATTTCATATATAAAAATATAATACACTCGCAAGTGTATAAAAAAGCATTCCAAGCAGTGGGCACCCGGTAACTAGCCTTAACAAGAGTGTGTACCCCTGAGTTATAATAATATGTGCACCGAATCAAGTGCGTTCCGTTAACCTCGAAGTACTAAACACCCGTTATTCTAGTTTAGTAGTGACTAGAACAACATCTGGGTGGGGGTGTAAAACCCGATAGATCTATCTTTAGGATTCGCGCCTACCAGTTCATAAACCAATAGTTAAAGTTACCAAGCTAGGGGATTTTTGATTCAAACCCATGTAGAACGTAATTTTAGTCACTTGTGTCCATAACGTAAATCATTTATAAAAAATAGCGCATGTATTCTCAGCCCAAAAATATTTAGAGTTTAAAAGGGACTATATACTCACCAACTGTAATTTGTAGTAAAAATACATATAACATCATGGAACACGTATAAGGTTGGCCTTGGATTCACGAACCTATATCAGTATTATATATCAGATAATGTTAACTCATATAATAATTATCAAATAAGTTTAAATATTATAATTCGTGATATACTTGTTATATGATATATATAAGTTATATGTATTAAATATATTTATTAATTTTAATAGAAATCTCTTGTTAAACTATCTTAAATAATTAATCTATTTATAATTAATATATATTTTGTAAATATATATATCTTATCAGTTAGAATATAATAATACATAATGTTTGTATAATTATAGTATTATTTACAACTTAATTCTTGTTATATAAATATATCTAATACCATTTTATTTAGAATATAAAAGTATGTAATATTAATATTGTTATGGCAATTGTAATAAGTATATTTTTATATAAGCAATCTTTCCTTGTTATAATAATAATAATAATAATATTAATATTAATAATAATAATAATAATAATAATAAAAAATTAGTGTCTACCTTTGAAAAGCCATTTAAAAAGAAAAGTGCCCTAAGCCGGGATTGAACCCGCGACCCCTCGGAAACCCACAACACCCTAGACCATTCCTCCATTCCATTATTTTCTGTTTTTATATCCGAATTAAGCTACTTATTCTAATAAACTGCCTGTCCTTCTCCTTCGTGAGTTAAAGCACTCAGGCACCCAATTTCATCATAACAACAATTTATACAATCGGTAATAGAATTTAGTGACAAACGTAACCACTCATAATTGTGAATCGAGTTTGACAGACACCAAAAATAAAATAAAAAAAATAAAACGCTGTATGAAGGGAAAAAAAAATGTTTAAGAACTCAATATCCAATTCGATATTATAGAATGTTTTAGGCTAAGGTTACAACACGAAAAAGATTTGTAATCGTTATTGAAAACTTCCTGTATAATCACTTTAACTTACAACGTTAACAGAAAGTCGAATTTTAGGGAAAACCATATATTTAACTTTTTGAAAAATCATCTTTAACTCTTAAATTAGAAATCGTTACAATGAATTGGAGTTTGAACTTTTCCAAATAGTTTAAACGAATGATTTAGGACAGACCTGCATTAATAGTTTTTGAAATTGATTGAAAATCGAATTCGTTTGGAAAAATCGATCAAGAACAGAGAACAGTCTGGTTCTTCTCTTTTTTTTTTTTAACTCGATAATCCAGGAGCTGTTTAAGGTAATTATATTCGATGGTTTATAAAATAAATTCGACTGATTTATTACACTGAAATGGATAGAGTTTTATAGCAATTATGGATCGACAACTATTAAATCAGATACAGAGATTAGAAATTAAAAAATTAAAAGGAGATCGTGATTGTTTGGCAATTACTGTGTTTAAATTCGTTTTTATAGTAAGGATAAGAACACAAGACAGAATTTTTCAAAACCTGATGTTGATATGTAAAGGATTCGATATCCTTTTTTTTAAAAACAGATTTAAATAATTTATATAATATAATAAATATGTTAATAATAATAAGAATATTAATAGTAATAATAGTTAATAATAATAATAAGAATAATAATAATAATTATATTACTAAAAATAATGATAAAAATGGTAGTAGTCATAATTTTTAAATAACATGATACTTAATAATAAAATTTATAATAATAATAGAAATAATAATAATATTAATGATAATAAAATAATAATAATTTTATTAATGATACAGATAATAATACTAGTAATAATATTTCTATAATAACTTATATAATAAATTCATATCTATAATTTATAAATTTAAAATAACATTAATAACGTTTGTATTGATATTAATATCAAAAGTGGTTATTATTACAACATCTATATTTAATTTAATATAATAGTATTACATATTATTAGTTATGTAATATGACTATATAATAACTTATTTTGAGTATTAAATTTTTAGTTAAACTAGCAAGTATTACAATATACCTTTAATTATAATTATATATAGTTATCATATATGTTATACACAATTGTTCGTGAATCGTCGAGCATGGTCAAAAGGTAATTGGATACATGAACATAGTTTCAACTTTTCAAGACTCAAAACTACAGATTTTGCTTATCGTGTCGGAAACATATAGAGTTTAAGGTTTAAATTTGATCGGAAATTTCCGGGTCATTACAGTACCCACCCGTTAAGGAAATTTCGTCCTCAAAATTTGGTAGAGGTCGTCATAAATAACAATAGAAATGTTTTCACGACGAATATGAGGTAATTATGGAGTTTTATCATTATTGAGATATAGATAAAACGATTCGATCGTGTGAAACGTACGAGTGAAGCTATCACAAATGGGTGAAATAAGTAAGTAAATATATTCGTTTCAACCGATGACGTAGTTATGTTTGATTTCCGGAATTCACGGGATTTAAAGAAAATCTTACGTAATAAGATTTGGTTCTTCGGCGATCAGGATCTTCTTTGATTTAATGCGGCAATCTGTTTCAATTTCTTTGTCGGATTTTTCACTATAAATTCTCCTTTTCGTTTCCTTATTTTCCATAACTCACACCTTCTATTCTTTCTCCCCTAAATTTTAAGACCTTCGTCAAAATGCTCCATCCAATTCTGATTCTTGATATACTTCAAATTTTCACATCCGTCATTTTTCTCTTTCATCTGCCACCAGAAGAATCTATTTACTTCTACTATAATCTTGTGTTTATAGTGTTTCTAATTCTCCCGTGTCTCTTATATTGCTATCTGCATCGATATACACGGTTTGAAATTTCTGGATTATTATCGAGTTTTATATTCTTCATTATTTTTCTGAGCTTCATGCTTTCGCTTTCCCTTCCCGACTTCGAATCAAGTGAGCAATGGTCCGAAATTCGTAGTTATGAAATTCGAAATGAACATAGCTAATGCTCTCAGAAAGAAATGGTAATGGCACGATTTTGATTTGTCAAATTACCAGAATATCCGAAAAGATAGAACTATCAAGATGATATGTTCTTTATATGTTTGAAGATTGGGTAGAATGTAAGGGTCGTGTAACATGGTATATGATGATGGTACTGTAAATCATCACATCCCATTAGAAACTTAACATGACTTACTGTAATATAATGAAGTTGATCAAGTTTCATTATATTATACTAATTCATGCATCAGTTCCCAACACTGCTTTAGAACATTCCTATTTTAAACTCGAAGGTTTTCAGAATTTAGAAACCAATATTATGTTGTAACGCGAATGTTACGGAGAGATAAATGATCCCAGATAAGAATAGTTGTGAAAATATCTCCAGAAATATGAGGAATATGTTTAACGGAAGATATGAAGATATCTTATAATATCTAAGATTTGATGGTGATGAAGAATGTCATCTGGAAAAATTTAGAATAAGGAGTAGAGTTTTCACTAACGGTTTCAGCAGGCACTGAATCATGGATCCTTTGAGGTCAAATTTATTCTTTGTGATTTGTCTATGGCTTCCTTCATAGTTTCGCATAATCCGCCTTTCGGTACTAAATTTTCTATCGAGCGTTCCTAACCCTCTTTTCTTTATCATCTACTTTTGGCCATTAAGACCACCTACAACATGCTGCTTCGTCAGCATTCTCAAAGTTAATGGATCTGGGTCACCGGTTATCAAACTGAGGTGGTTTCAGGAGAATTGTGTTTTTAGATGGTTAAACGCTGATGATGGAATATAAAAGATTCTCCGGTAACGACAGCGAAAGAATAACGTGTATATATATCGAAACTAACCTTTCTGAGAAGTCGAGGTTAACTTGCTGGAACTGTGACAAAATTGGCTAATTCGAAAAGGATTTGCAAAGTTATTTTGGATAATAATAACACTAAAGAAATCAACACTGCTGCGTGTTAAACGTTGACTCAGTCTCCGAGAGTCTTACAGGAGCATAAGTCTTTGCTTCCGTAGATGAAACGCGATTGGTTCATCCTCTCGATTGAGGGGTTTTCAAGAATCATGAAATATTTGAACACGCATTGTAATTGTCGAGATACAAATAAGGTTTAAGATGAAATCAAGTGGCAAGCTTGAAGAATTATTTAGTTTCATATGTTATAATCAATATTTTAATTTAATTCATTTTAATTGTCCAAAGTCAGCAGTCTAATAGTCCGATGGTTCAATGATTCATATATAATTTAATATATAATATTCGAATTAAATAATACGTATCGTGACCCGTGTACCGGTCTCGGTGTCGATCACAACTCAAAGTATATATATATTTTGGAATCAACTCCGACCCTGTATAGCCAACTCCCATCTTCACATATAGAGTGTCTACGGTTGTTCCGAAATATATATATAGATGGGTCGATATGATAAGTCGAAACCTTGCATACGTGTCCCGTTATTTAAAGTGCGTAAAAATAAATAACAAAAATTAAATGACGATAAATAAAATTGCGAGAATGTAAATTGCGATAAATTAAATGTTAATCAGTTAGCTGGGAACAGTTAGCCGGAACAGTTAGCGTGAAATCCTATCACAATTCCAATTAATTAATTCGTTTGTTTCTAACACTTTTTATTTTTGTCCAATGTTTTCTTCGTTATGCCACTTGTTGGATTCCGATAGGTCAAAATCCGAATATGAAATTTGAATGAAAATGGTTATTCCGGGGTGAGCGGATATGAATATCGGTGGTTGTAAGTAGGATAATAAATGACCGTTGAATCAGATTCGAAGAATGTACAGTGTAACTTGTTAATGTGAATTTTAAATATTCCTTGGGTACTACCCACCCGTTAAAATATTTTCATCATTAACAGTTTGTACGAAAGAATTTTTAATTACAATCTTTATGAAAATATACTTGCATATATATTTTCTTCAGATGTAACTATGGATTTAATGAGTCAATAAGATTTTATACTCATTTGATTTATTGTTAATACTAGATTACATAACCTCCAAAGCATTAGAGATTACTTAGTCGCCATATTGAACGAAGGTAATGAGGTAAAATGGTACGTAAATCGAAGATAATCAATGTAGAACGATGTGTAGAACGAAGTTCATACTCGAAGTACAGATGGTGATATTGAGGCGTGAAATGTTGATATTCGAGGTATAGGTTGTGATGTTGAGAGTTACGGCGCGGTTATGGTTTAGGGATAATAAGGGTACTGTCGACGTCGATAATGGTGGTACTGATTATGCTGCTGGTGCTGCTGCTGGTATTTGTAACCTTCACACCAGGTTCTCCAAAGTCGTCACACGAGCGCGTAGTTCGTTAACTTCTTCTAGTACTACGGAATGATTGACGTTTGAAACGAGCGGTTGAGTAAGATTCGAAATATAGGATAATATATAATCGTGACGGAATACTCTGGAAATGAGAGGGTAAATGGTTTCTCGAACAGGTTTGCCGGTAAGTGCTTTCAGGTTCATCGCCAGGAGGGCAATTTAAGAAGATTCTTTAACGTGAAATGATTTTCGAATATAGAATGATATTCTACCTTCATAGAATATCTATAATAATAAAGCTTTTGTAGCCTACAGAGGATCTTACGGCATATGACAAGCAAGTCTACAGATGCGCTAAGATATGTATTATCAGATACGCTAAGATATAAATTTCGTCTATACACTATCGATGCACTAAATGCAGTAGGACGTGTCTAGACTTGAGAATGATAGGCAGGCAATTTCCTAAGGATGATAAGCAGATGATTTCTGACTAGAAATGATAAGCAAAACTTTTGATAGGCAGACACGGTCAAAGTCCAGACTCACTAATATATCCTAACAACTACCAGTTAGACACACTAATGGGAGACCTGGTTCGCTAAGACCAACGCTCTGATACCAAATGTAAAAACCCGTCCTTATCCGTCTGGACGAAATCTTCGACATTTGATCCCATTGCGATGATCGACTCCAAGTAATGTCATTAACATGAGCAAATGCACAGCGGAAGACTTAATTTGTACCTGAGAATAACATGCTTTAAAAAGTCAAAATAATGTTGGTGAGATATATAGGTTTGATGCTAGCAGCGTTATAACTATGGACCACAAGATTTCATATATAAAAATATAATACACTCGCAAGTGTATAAAAAAGCATTCCAAGCAGTGGGCACCCGGTAACTAGCCTTAACAAGAGTGTGTACCCCTGAGTTATAATAATATGTGCACCGAATCAAGTGCGTTCCGTTAACCTCGAAGTACTAAACACCCGTTATTCTAGTTTAGTAGTGACTAGAACAACATCTGGGTGGGGGTGTAAAACCCGATAGATCTATCTTTAGGATTAGCGCCTACCAGTTCATAAACCAATAGTTAAAGTTACCAAGCTAGGGGATTTTTGATTCAAACCCATGTAGAACGTAATTTTAGTCACTTGTGTCCATAACGTAAATCATTTATAAAAAATAGCGCATGTATTCTCAGCCCAAAAATATTTAGAGTTTAAAAGGGACTATATACTCACCAACTGTATTTTGTAGTAAAAATACATATAACATCATGGAACACGTATAAGGTTGGCCTCGGATTCACGAACCTATATCAGTATTATATATCAGATAATGTTAACTCATATAATAATTATCAAATAAGTTTAAATATTATAATTCGTGATATACTTGTTATATGATATATATAAGTTATATGTATTAAATATATTTATTAATTTTAATAGAAATCTCTTGTTAAACTATCTTAAATAATTAATCTATTTATAATTAATATATATTTTGTAAATATATATATCTTATCAGTTAGAATATAATAATACATAATGTTTGTATAATTATAGTATTATTTACAACTTAATTCTTGTTATATAAATATATCTAATACCATTTTATTTAGAATATAAAAGTATGTAATATTAATATTGTTATGGCAATTGTAATAAGTATATTTTTATATAAGCAATCTTTCCTTGTTATAATAATAATAATAATAATAATATTAATATTAATAATAATAATAATAATAATAATAATAATAATAAAAAAAATTAGTGTCTACCTTTGAAAAGCCATTTAAAAAGAAAAGTGCCCTAAGCCGGGATTGAACCCGCGACCCCTCGGAAACCCACAACACCCTAGACCATTCCTCCATTCCATTATTTTCTGTTTTTATATCCGAATTAAGCTACTTATTCTAATAAACTGCCTGTCCTTCTCCTTCGTGAGTTAAAGCACTCAGGCACCCAATTTCATCATAACAACAATTTATACAATCGGTAATAGAATTTAGTGACAAACGTAACCACTCATAATTGTGAATCGAGTTTGACAGACACCAAAAATAAAATAAAAAAAATAAAACGCTGTATGAAGGAAAAAAAAATGTTTAAGAACTCAATATCCAATTCGATATTATAGAATGTTTTAGGCTAAGGTTACAACACGAAAAAGATTTGTAATCGTTATTGAAAACTTCCTGTATAATCACTTTAACTTACAACGTTAACAGAAAGTCGAATTTTAGGGAAAACCATATATTTAACTTTTTGAAAAATCATCTTTAACTCTTAAATTAGAAATCGTTACAATGAATTGGAGTTTGAACTTTTCCAAATAGTTTAAACGAATGATTTAGGACAGACCTGCATTAATAGTTTTTGAAATTGATTGAAAATCGAATTCGTTTGGAAAAATCGATCAAGAACAGAGAACAGTCTGGTTCTTCTCTTTTTTTTTTTTAACTCGATAATCCAGGAGCTGTTTAAGGTAATTATATTCGATGGTTTATAAAATAAATTCGACTGATTTATTACACTGAAATGGATAGAGTTTTATAGCAATTATGGATCGACAACTATTAAATCAGATACAGAGATTAGAAATTAAAAAATTAAAAGGAGATCGTGATTGTTTGGCAATTACTGTGTTTAAATTCGTTTTTATAGTAAGGATAAGAACACAAGACAGAATTTTTCAAAACCTGATGTTGATATGTAAAGGATTCGATATCCTTTTTTTTTAAAACAGATTTAAATAATTTATATAATATAATAAATATGTTAATAATAATAAGAATATTAATAGTAATAATAGTTAATAATAATAATAAGAATGATAATAATAATTATATTACTAAAAATAATGATAAAAATGGTAGTAGTCATAATTTTTAAATAACATGATACTTAATAATAAAATTTATAATAATAATAGAAATAATAATAATATTAATGATAATAAAATAATAATAATTTTATTAATGATACAGATAATAATACTAGTAATAATATTTCTATAATAACTTATATAATAAATTCATATCTATAATTTATAAATTTAAAATAACATTAATAACGTTTGTATTGATATTAATATCAAAAGTGGTTATTATTACAACATCTATATTTAATTTATTTAATTTAATATAATAGTATTACATATTATTAGTTATGTAATATGACTATATAATAACTTATTTCGAGTATTAAATTTTTAGTTAAACTAGCAAGTATTACAATATACCTTTAATTATAATTATATATAGTTATCATATATGTTATACACAATTGTTCGTGAATCGTCGAGCATGGTCAAAAGGTAATTGGATACATGAACATAGTTTCAACTTTTCAAGACTCAAAACTACAGATTTTGCTTATCGTGTCGGAAACATATAGAGTTTAAGGTTTAAATTTGATTGGAAATTTCCGGGTCATTACAGTATACGTCTCAGACTCGATCACAACTCAAACTATATATATTATTGTAGAATCAACCTCAACCCTGTATAGAGAACTCGATCATTGCTGCATATAGAGTGTCTATGGTGATTCCAAATAATATATATATATATGCGTCGATATGATATGTCAAAACCTTAAATACGTGTCCCGATATTTAAAGTGCGTAAAATAAATAACAGAAATTAAATAACGATAAATAAAGTGCGTAAAGTAAATAACAGAAATTAAATAACAATTAATAAAATTGCGAGAATTAAATTGCGATAAAATAAATTGCGATAATTAAATTGCGATAAATAAAATGTAATACGGAATTAATAGTTAGCTAGGAACAGTTAGCTAAGATTTTGTTAGCGTGGATTCTTAACAAAATTTCATATTGTTAATTAGTGTGTTTCTAATCAATTTTTATTGTGTCCATTTTTTCTTCATTATGCCACTTGTTGGATTCTGATATGTCAAAATCCTAATATGAAATTTGAATTTGGATGAAAATAGTTATTCTTTGGTGAACGGATACGTATATCGGTGGATGTAAGTAGGATAGTATATGACTGTTGAAACAGATTCGAAGAATGTACAATGTCACTTATTAATGTGAAATTTAAATATTCCTCGGGTATTACCTACCCGTTAAAATATTTTCATCATCAACGGTTTGTACAAAAGAATTTTTAATTACAATCTTTATGAAAATATATATACATATATATTTTCTTCAGATATAATCATGGATTTAATGAGTTAATATGATATTAAACTCATTTGGTTTACCATTATAACTAGAATACATAATCTCTAAAACATTTAGAGATTACTTAATCGTCATGAAGAACGAAGATAATTGATGTAGAACGATGATTATACTCGAGGTACATAATGAGATGTTGAGGCATGGATTGTTGATGGTACTGGTGCTGTTACTGATGGTACTATCGGTGCCGGTGATGTTGCTGAAGCTGGTACATTTTGTACCATATTCTCCAGATTGATTACTCGAGCGCGAAGTTCGTTGACTTCTCCTATCATTCCAAGATGATTGTCGGTCGGAACGAGCAGATGAATAAGGTTTAGAATTTTAGATAGAATATAATCGTGACGAGCTACCCTGGAAATGAGGCTGAAGATGGTGTTTCGGATAGGTCCGCCGGTAAACGCTTCAGGTTCATTGTCAAAAGGTGAATTCGGTTGGTGGAAGGGATCGACTTATTCTCATCTTCATTGATTAAGTCGACTACGAACCCATCAGATGAATTGGGGATGGCTGTTTGATTGATTAATTCTGGTGACACCATTTTCGAAGCTTAGGTGAATATCCATGTCGGAATAGTTGTCGGAATAACTATCGGAATAGCTATCGAAATCTGAGGGACCCGAACTGGTTGAGGGATTCATCCCGTACAATCAGATGAAGGATTTTCGATAAGAATTAGATTATAGGATGTAGATTAGTACCCTGCAATACATAATTTACATATGCATATATAATACTAAAATCCCATAAGTTACGGAGGAATCTACAGAAAATGTCAGGCAAAGTTTACAATAACAGATACGCTAAGATATGAATTAGCAGATATGCTAAGATATGAATTTTGTCCATACACTAATCATGCAATCAATGCAGTAAAACGTGTCTAGACTAAGAATGATAAGCAAGTGATTCTCTAAGAATGATAAGCAGGTAATTTTTGACACGAAGTGATAAGCAAAACTTTTGACAGGCAGACACGGTCGAAGTCCAGTCTCACTAATGCATCCTAACGACTTATCAGTTAGACACACTATTGCAGACCTGGTTCGCTAAGACCATCGCTCTGATACCAACTGAAAGGACCCATCCTAATCCATCCGGACGAAGTCCATATCGATTATAAACGAATCACAACAGTTGATTACATCGCGAGGTACTTGACCTCTATATGATACATTTTACAAACATTGCATTCGTTTTTGAAAAGACAATATTTCATTACATTAAAAGTGGACGACATGCATACCATTTTATAATATCTAACTATAATTGACTTAATAATAATCTTGATGAACTCACCCGACTCGAATGCAACGTCTTTTGAAATATGTCATGAATGACTCCAAGTAATATCTTTAAAATGAGCAATTGCACAGCGGAAGACTTCTTTCATACCTGAGAATAAACATGCTTTCAAGTGTCAACCAAAAGGTTGGTGAGTTCATTAGTTTAACATAAATAATCATTTCCATCATTTTAATAGACCACAAAATTTCATATTTCCATTTCTCATAAACATACGTCCCATGCATAGAGACAAAAATATCATTCATATGGATTGAACACCTGGTAACCGACATTAACAATATGCATTTAAGAATATCCCCATCATTCCGGGATCCTCCTTCGGACATGATATAAATTTCGAAGCACTAAAGCATCCGGTACTTTGGATGGAGTTTGTTAGGCCCAATAGATCTATCTTTAGAGTTCGCGTCAATTAGGGTGTCTGTTCCCTAATTCTTAGATTACCAGACTTTAATAAAAAGGGCATATTCGATTAGATAATCCAACCATAGAATGTAGTTTCGATTACTTGTGTCTATTTCGTAAAGCATTTATAAAAGCAGCGCATGTATTCTCAGCCCAAAAATATAAAGGGTAAAAAGGCAAATGAAACTCACCTAATGTATTTTGTAGTAAAAATACATATGACTATTTTGAACAACTGAACAATGCAGGGTTGGCCTCGGATTCACGAACCTATATCATTCGTATATATATTAAAATGTATAATCGTAATCAAACAAAATTATATATTATTATTAGTGATGTAATTTTTGTATCAATAACTTATTTACTTTATTATATTTTTATTATATATATATTTTTTTTAAAAATATTTATATATTTAAGTGAAGGTTATTATATATATTTTTATATGAAAAATCCGTTGTTTATAAAAATAATAGTTACAATAATACTAGAGTAATATTAATAATAGTAAAAAGGATAATAATTATAGTTTGTGTCATTTTTTTTTTTTTGTAATAACAATAATAATAATAATAATAATAATAATAATAATAATAATAATAATAATAATAATAATCATACTCATAATAATAATAATAATAATCATACCTATATTAATGTTAATAATAATAATAATAATACTAATGATAATAATACTATTAATATTTAGTGATATTACATAATACTAACTAAAATGATCATAATAAAAATCATGTTATCAATACTGTCATAATAATAATAATAATAATAATAATAATAATAATAATAATAATAATAATAATAATAATAATAATAATAATAATAATAATAATAATAATAATAATAATGATAATAATAATAATAATTGTAACTATAATCATAATAATAATTGATACTTACTAATTGTATAATAGTTATAATAATACTAACAATATCAATAATAATAACAATAATAATAATAATAAATATGATAATAGTAATAATAATAATAAATAAAATACTACCTTAAAGGAAAGTGTCCTAAAAAGAAATAGCAGTCTATGCCCGGGTTCGAACCCCTGACCACTCGCAAACCCAATAACATCCTAACCATTCAAGCTAATCAGATTTTCTGATTTAATTCTGTTTCTATATATCCTTAACCATTTTATCCTGTCTGTTCTACTTCATATTTAAAATAAATAAATAGCCACGTTTGATGCTCGAACCTGAGACCTCCTGGTTAGCACAAACGCCCTCCACCATTCTTCTAACATCATTTTTCTGATTTAAACAGATTCTTGTTAGATATAAGCTGTATATTTATTTCTTTTTCAGCCCCAACCGAAACTAGATAATGGATCTCGGCCCACTACAATACACAGCCCAACTGACCATCTCTTACAGCCCAGATCAATACCACTTATCACCTAATAGCCTAATTAGCAATTAATCAAGCCCAAACAATAAGCCCAGTCTTTAAGCAGCTTTCAAAATAAAACTAAAAATTTCTGGTGCCTAGTTTCGAACCCATGACCACTCGTCTAACAACCACGTCACTAAACCATTTGAACTACTCGACATATTTGTTGTAATTTACACGCTAAATTCATTTAACCTATAAATTCGGCTGTCTTTAAAACTCAATTAACATCTTCATTATCATCTCATCATCGTAACCCTCATCTATATCATCATCACTGTTATTATTCTCTATATCATTCTCTATATAGTTATGTATATCATTTTATTTTATTTTATAATTTATCCTAATATTAATGTTAATAATCATAATAATAATAATATTAACATTAATAATATTAATATAAATAATAATAATTATTATAATAATGATGTTGAAAATAATATTAATTATACCTTAGTTAGATAACAAGTGGGGTTCGATAGTTTTGCCGTCAATACCAGGAACCAAAACACAAAATTAGCTCCAACCATCTAGTGTTCGTTCGAATAGGAAAGGAAAAAAAAATAGTAGCAGGGTTCACCGTCGTTGGTTCAAACTGAAACAAAACTAGCAGCAACAAGGATTAAGAAGATGACTAATGGTGGTTGGTTATGGTTTTTGTGAGGTGGCGATGGTGGAGTTTTGGGCTGAACGAAAAAAGAAACAGAAGTATAGAAGGTATACGGATGCACTAGTCTTCCAAGGTATTTGCAGATTGTGAGTTATGATGATATTCGCGTGAGAAGAGGAGAGAGAGAATGGTTTGAGTGATTCTTGATCGAAAACATCTACAGTAGCTTCGATGGTGTTCTGCTGTCTTCGAATAGTTGCAACAATGGTGAGGGTTGTTCTTGGGAGAGGTACAAGTGGTGTGTTTAGTTGATCATGCCAGGAAGGAAAAATAAAAATAAAAAAAATGGCTTCGAAGGTTATGATTGGTAGTATGGTGGCGGAGGATGGTGTTGATGGTTGTTAGGTGAAGATGATGAGTCAAAAAGGTGGTGATTGTAAACGAATGTGATTAGGAGGTGGTGATCCTTGATGCTTTGTGGTTTCAACAAAGAAGAAGAAGAAGGTGGATGTGGTTTAGGTGTTTCATGGTGTGTTTGTTGTTCATGGATTGAAAATCAGGATATTGAAGTGGTTAAGAGAATAATTGGTGTTTATTTAATTTGGTCTTTTCAAATGGTTTCCTCTGTAATGCCGTATACATATAGAGTTAGATAGATAGGATATATAAAGGTAGTTAGGTAATAATAGAAATCAACAACTCTATTATTAATAATTTAACTTTAGTGGGAATCAAAAAGAAAAACATGGTACTACTAATTATAATATCATATAAATATATATGATAAGATTCGATTGTAGTGAAAACAAAAGCAACAAACACTAATAATTACATTTCAATTGAAATATCAAACAGTGTAGCAGCCGAGTTATTTGGAACAGTTTTCACGGACTGTGTATCGTGCGAAATCAGTGGCGGATAAAAGTGTTCAGAAAAATCTCATATTTTTAAATTAACTTTATTTATTTATTTTGATCATTATGATATAAAAATTGGTCATTAATTATTAAATAAAAAAATTACCTCAACTGTCCCTCTCAATTCTGGGTAAAATATAAAAAGTGCTAAAATTTAATAACTAGGTCCTAAATACATTTTTAGTAAGTCTAAAATTTGTAGAACTCATTTTCGAATCACCGTTTATTTTAGAATTACATAAGTTTGATTTTAACTTACTTATTATCGATCGAATGACAATTGAGCATTATTATTGCTTATAAAATAATTTCAAAACTATATATATACATATATATATTCATTATACATTAATTACATATATAGTTATTTTTTTAAATAATAGTTATTATATATTATTTTATTTTACATTATTAATTCTAACAAATTACGTCATATATTATTTATATTTTAAATTCATTTATTTTAAATATATATGTATTTATTTACAAATAGTGGTTCGTGAATCTCGAGAATAGTCAAAGGTCAAATGTATACATGAACACAGTTCAAAGTTTTTGAAATTCAATTTAACAGACTTTGCTTATCGTGTCGGAACCCTATAAAGATTGAGTTTAAATTTGGTCGGAAATTCCCGGGTCGTCACACGTTAGGCCCAATAGATCTATCTTTAGGATTCGCGTCAATTAGTAGATCGGTTTACTAATTCTTAGCTTACCAAGCAAAAGGGGCATATTCGGCTTCGATCATTCACCCATATAATGTAGTTTCAATTACTTGTGTCTATTTCGTAAAACATTTATAAAACTGCATGTATTCTCGTCCCAAAATATTAGATTTTAAAAGTGGGACTATAACTCACTTTCACAGATTTTTACTTCGTCGGGAAGTAAGACTTGGCCACTGGTCGATTCACAAACCTATAACAAATATTTACATATATATCAAAGTATGTTCAAAATATATTTACAACACTTTTAATACATTTTGATGTTTTAAGTTTATTAAGTCAGCTGTCCTCGTTAGTAACCTACAACTAGTTGTCCAAAGTTAGATGTACAGAAAAAATGATATATATTATTTTGAATCAATCCACGACCCAGTGTATACACGTCTCAGGCTAGATCACAACTCAAAGTATATATATTTTTGGAATCAACCTCAACCCTGTATAGCTAACTCCAACATTACTGCATATAGAGTGTCTATGGTTGTTCCAAATAATATATACACATGGGTCGATATGATAGGTCAAAACATTTGCATACGTGTCTATGGTATCCCAAGATTACATAATATATTAGAATACATATATAATACAATATAAGTTAGCTAGGATATGATTAATATAGATTTGTTACCAATTTTCACGTAGCTACAACAAGAAAAAATTATCCAATCTTGTTTTACCCATAACTTCTTCATTTTAAATCCGTTTTGAGTGAATCAAATTGCTATGGTTTCATATTGAACTCTATTTTATGAATCTAAACAGAAAAAGTATAGGTTTATAGTCAAAAATATAAGTTACAAGTCGTTTTTGTAAAGGTAGTCATTTCAGTCGAAAGAACGACGTCTAGATGACCATTTTAGAAAACGTACTTCCACTTTGAGTTTACCCATGATTTTTGGATATAGTTTCATGTTCATAATAAAAATCATTTTCCCAGAAGAATAACTTTTAAATCAAAGTTTAACATAGTTTTTAATTAACTAACCCAAAACAGCCCGCGGTGTTACTACGACGGCGTATATCCGGTTTTACGGTGTTTTTCGTGTTTTCCGGTTTTAAATCATTAAGTTAGAATATCATATAGATATAGAACATGTGTTTATTTGATTTTAAACATCAAGTTAGAAGGATTAACTTTTATTTGCGAACAAGTTTAGAATTAACTAAACTATGTTCTAGTGATTACATGTTCAAACCTTCGAATAAGATAGCTTTATATGTATGAATCAAATTGTAATGACCCGAACTTTTCCATGTTTATATATATTAATTGAGATTGATATTTACATGATTAAATGTTTCCAACATGTTAAGCAATCAAACTTGTTAAGACTTGATTAATTGAAATAGGTTTCATATAGACAATTGACCACCCAAGTTGACCGGTGATTCACGAACGTTAAAACTTGTAAAAACTATACGATGACATATATATGGTTATATATATAGTTAACATGATTTTATTATAAGTATGTATCTCATTAGGTATTTTAACAATGAGTTATATACATAAAAATGAGACTATTAATTTAAGAAACTCGAAAACGATATATATAACGATTATCGTTATAACAACGTCTTACTAGGTACATATGAATCATATTAAGATATTGATACACTTGGTTAATTATGTTAAATGATAAGTAAATATATTATTAAGTGTATTAACAATGAAATACATATGTAAAAATAAGACTACTAACTTAATGATTTCGAAACGAGACATATATGTAACGATTATCGTTGTAACGACATTTAACTGTATATATATCATACTAAGATATATTATATATCATAATATCATGATAATATAACAATTTAACATCTCATTTGTTATAATAAATAATGGGTTAACAACATTCAACAAGATCGTTAACCTAAAGGTTTCAAAACAACATTTACATGTAACGACTAACGATGACTTAACGACTCAGTTAAAATGTATATACATGTAGTGTTTTAATATGTATTCATACACTTTTGAAAGACTTCAAGACACTTATCAAAATACTTCTACTTAACAAAAATGCTTACAATTACATCCTCGTTCAGTTTCATCAACAATTCTACTCGTATGCACCCGTATTCGTACTCGTACAATACACAGCTTTTAGATGTATGTACTATTGGTATATACACTCCAATGATCAGCTCTTAGCAGCCCATGTGAGTCACCTAACACATGTGGGAACCATCATTTGGCAACTAGCATGAAATATCTCATAAAATTACAAAAATATGAGTAATCATTCATGACTTATTTACATGAAAACAAAATTACATATCCTTTATATCTAATCCATACACCAACGACCAAAAACACCTACAAACACTTTCATTCTTCAATTTTCTTCATCTAATTGATCTCTCTCAAGTTCTATCTTCAAGTTCTAAGTGTTCTTCATAAATTTTACAAGTTCTAGTTACATAAAATCAAGAATACTTTCAAGTTTGCTAGCTCACTTCCAATCTTGTAAGGTGATCATCCAACCTCAAGAAATCTTTGTTTCTTACAGTAGGTTATCATTCTAATACAAGGTAATAATCATATTCAAACTTTGGTTCAATTTCTATAACTATAACAATCTTATTTCAAGTGATGATCTTACTTGAACTTGTTTTCGTGTCATGATTCGGCTTCAAGAACTTCGAGCCATCCAAGGATCCGTTGAAGCTAGATCCATTTTTCTATTTTCCAGTAGGTTTATCCAAGGAACTTAAGGTAGTAATGATGTTCATAACATCATTCGATTCATACATATAAAGCTATCTTATTCGAAGGTTTAAACTTGTAATCACTAGAACATAGTTTAGTTAATTCTAAACTTGTTCGCAAACAAAAGTTAATCCTTCTAAATTGACTTTTAAAATCAACTAAACACATGTTCTATATCTATATGATATGCTAACTTAATGATTTAAAACCTGGAAACACGAAAAACACCGTAAAACCGGATTTACGCCGTCGTAGTAACACCGCGGGCTGTTTTGGGTTAGTTAATTAAAAACTATGATAAACTTTGATTTAAAAGTTGTTATTCTGAGAAAATAATTTTTATTATGAACATGAAACTATATCCAAAAATTATGGTTAAACTCAAAGTGGAAGTATGTTTTCTAAAATGGTCATCTAGACGTCGTTTTTTCGACTGAGATGACTACCTTTACAAAAACGACTTGTAACTTATTTTTCCGATTATAAACCTATACTTTTTCTGATTAGATTCATAAAATAGAGTTCAATATGAAACCATAGCAATTTGATTCACTCAAAACGGATTTAAAATGAAGAAGTTATGGGTAAAACAAGATTGGATAATTTTTCTCATTTTAGCTACGTGAAAATTGGTAACAAATCTATTCCAACTATAACTTAATCAACTTGTACTGTATATTATGTAATTTTGAGATACCATAGACACGTATACAATGTTTCGACCTATCATGTCGACACATCTATATATATTTCGGAACAACCATAGACACTCTATATGTGAATGTTGGAGTTAGCTATACAGGGTTGAGGTTGATTCCAAAATATATATAGTTTGAGTTGTGATCAATACTGAGATACGTATACACTGGGTCGTGGATTGATTCAAGATAATATTTATCGATTTATTTCTGTACATCTAACTGTGGACAACTAGTTGTAGGTTACTAACGAGGACAGCTGACTTAATAAACTTAAAATATCAAAATATATTAAAAGTGTTGTAAATATATTTTGAACATACTTTGATATATATGTATATATTGTTATAGGTTCGTGAATCAACCAGTGGCCAAGTCTTACTTCCCGATGAAGTAAAAATCTGTGAAAGTGAGTTATAGTCCCACTTTTAAAATCTAATTTTTTTGGATGAGAATAAATGCAGGTTTTATAAATGATTTACAAAATAGACACAAGTACGTGAAACTACATTCTATGGTTGAATTATCGAAATCGAATATGCCCCTTTTTATTAAGTCTGGTGATCTAAGAATTAGGGAACAGACACCCTAATTGACGCGAATCCTAAAGATAGATCTATTGGGCCTAACAAACCCCATCCAAAGTACCGGATGCTTTAGTACTTCGAAATTTATATCATATCCGAAGGGTGTCCCGGAATGATGGGGATATTCTTATATATGCATCTTGTTAATGTCGGTTACCAGGTGTTCACCATATGAATGATTTTTATCTCTATGTATGGGATGTTTATTGAAATATGAAATCTTGTGGTCTATTATTATGATTTGATATATATAGGTTAAACCTATAACTCACCAACATTTTTGTTGACGTTTTAAGCATGTTTATTCTCAGGTGATTATTAAGAGCTTCTGTTGTCGCATACTTAAATAAGGACGAGATTTGGAGTCCATGCTTGTATGATATTGTGTAAAAACTGCATTCAAGAAACTTATTTTGTTGTAACATATTTGTATTGTAAACCATTATGTAATGGTCGTGTGTAAACAGGATATTTTAGATTATCATTATTTGATAATCTACGTAAAGCTTTTTAAAACCTTTATCTATGAAATAAAGGTTATGGTTTGTTTTAAAAATGAATGCAGTCTTTGAAAAACGTCTCATATAGAGGTCAAAACCTCGCAACGAAATCAATTAATATGGAGCGTTTTTAATCAATAAGAACGGGACATTTCAGTTGGTATCCGAGCGTTGGTCTTAGAGAACCAGAATTTTGCATTAGTGTGTCTTATCGAGTTGTTAGGATGCATTAGTGAGTCTGGACTTCGACCGTGTTTACTTGAAAAATGATTGCTTAACAAATTTTGTTGGAAACTATATATTTTTAACATGTGAATATTATGTGATATATTAATCTCTTAACGCGTTTGATATTATGTGATAGATGTCTACCTCTAGAACAAGTCCCACTGACTCACCTAATAATAATGAAGAGTCAAATGTAAATTGGAATGATTCGTGGACTGATTCACAAGTTCCCGAAGAGGAACCGGAAGAAGAGTCGGAACCGGAAGAAGAATCGAAACCGGAAGAAGAATCGGAACCGGAAGAAGAAATAGAACCGGTGGGGGAAATAATAAAACGGTTAAGTAAAAGAGAATCCTCAACCAACCGACCAAGGTTAATTATGGTCAATGGTGTTTCCGCCAAGGAAGCAAAATATTGGGAGGATTACCAATTCTCTGATGAATCGGATTCCGACGAGAATTCCGATGATGTTATAGAAATTACCCCAACTGAATTTAAAAAGGCAAAAGAAAATAATAAGGGAAAGGGCATAAAAATAGAGAAATCTAATTCCAACCCCGATGAACTTTATATGTATCGTCAACCCCCGAAGTCCTTAAGTTGTAACAATGACCCGGGAACCTCTAAACCACCAGGTTTTTCTAAACCAATGTGGACAACGACGGCTCGTATTAGGGGAACATCATATATCCCTAGAAACTTGGCAAAACGAACCAAAACTGAACAAGAAGAAACGAGCGAGTCGGAATAAGATTGTTGTATTCGTGTGGTGTAATATATGTAATATAGTGTGCTTATGCTTTATGATATATGTAAAAAAATTGCTTGTATTAATAAGTATTTTTTTATGAATCTAACTCTTGTCTATTTTACAGTATAAAAACACAAAATGGATAGACAACCCAATATTTTAAGAGACCTACCCGGAGACATGATTGATGAAATCTTGTCTAGAGTTGGTCAGAATTCTTCGGCACAACTATTTAAGGCGAGATCAGTTTGTAAGACATTCGAAGAACGTTCCAAGAATGCCTTGGTTTATAAAAGGCTTTCGTTCGAAAGATGGGGGATATCACATTGGGAAATCCATAAGTTACGATGTGTTTACTTTGACGCATATATTGCGGGGAACCCAAATGCTATTTTACGCAATGGGTTAAGAAATTATTTTTGACTCAATATATCCGAATATTGGACTTCGTGATTTAGAAAAAGCGGCTAACATGCAACATAAAGAAGCATGTTATGCTTACGGATTAGTAATGTTCGCTTCTCATCAAAGTGAGAACAAGAACATCGGGCTACAACTATTAAACAAAACGTTCCCACAAGTGACGGAGTCGGTAATTGGGGTAAGAAATGAGGTTTTTAGATTGTTACGGGACTGTTGGACATTACGTAACCCTCGTCCCTTTGACGATGTTACAACACGCTGTCTTATCAACGGCCATAACAGTTATGTTCCACAAGACCAAGGATGGGAAGTAATCCTAGTAAAACCAGAATGCATGACTTGTTTCTGGACGTATGAATTACGTGTCTTTATTGCCTTTGTTGAACGACTTGTGTACTAGCTAGAATTATCTTCACAACCATCTTCTATCAAATTTATTGTGTGCTATATTTCATGATATATGTAAAATAAGCGGTATTGTAAGTTTGTAAAATATTGTGTAAAAGTTTGAACGCGAAATATTATTATAATCAGTTTTTCATATAGAATTGTAGTAGTTGAATTGTATATTAGCTATTAAGTATGAACTTAACGGGTAGGTACTACCCGCATTTAAACTTATAAAACGCTAATATGAAGAAAAAGCTTTTATAAATGAGTTCATATTATGCTACGAAATACTATTAACTACTCTTAATATTCTGTATGATTAACTTGTTCCATTTGACTATTTTGAAGGAAATGGCACCGACTACTCGACACACCGTGAATATGAATGAAGAGGAATTTCGTACTTTTCTAGCTTCAAACATAGCCGCAGTACAGGCTGCGCTACATACCAACAATAACCTCGGATTTAACAGTACAGGAAATCGTGTAGGATGCACCTACAAAGAATTCACTGCCTGCAAACCTTTGGAATTTGATGGAACCGAAGGACCGATCGGATTGAAACGGTGGACCGAGAAGGTCGAATCGGTGTTTGCCATAAGTAAGTGTACTGAAGAGGACAAAGTGAAGTACGCTACGCATACCTTCACAGGTTCTGCGTTAACATGGTGGAATACCTATCTAGAGCAAGTGGGACAAGACGATGCGTACGCACTACCGTGGTCAGCATTCAAGCACTTGATGAACGAGAAGTACCGTCCCAGAACCGAGGTCAATAAGCTCAAGACAGAACTTAGAGGGTTACGAACCCAAGGATTTGATATTACCACGTACGAAAGACGATTCACAGAATTGTGCCTATTGTGTCCGGGAGCGTTCGAAGATGAGGAAGAGAAGATCGACGCGTTTGTGAAAGGATTACCGGAAAGAATCCAAGAAGATATAAGTTCACACGAGCCCGCCTCCATACAACAGGCATGTAGAATGGCTCACAAACTAGTGAACCAGATTGAGGAAAGAATTAAAGAACAGATGGCTGAAGAGGCCAATGTGAAGCAAGTCAAAAGAAAGTGGGAGGAAAATGGTGATAAGAATCACCAATACAACAACAGCAATTACAACAATAATCGCAACAACTATCCCAACAATCGCAACATCAATCGCAACTACAACAAACGGCCCAACAACAACAACAACAACAACAATAACAACAACAACAGCAACTACAACAATCATCCCAATAACAATAACAACCGCAACAACAACAATAATCAGAAGCAGCTATGCCAAAGGTGTGAAAAGTATCACTCGGGGTTCTGCACCAAATTTTGCAACAAGTGTAAAAGAAATGGTCATAGCGCGGTGAAGTGTGAGGTCTACGGACCAGGGGTTAACAGAACGAAAGGAACAAATGGTGTCGGAACGAGTAATGGTGGAGCAAGTAGTGTCGGAGCAAGTTATGCCAATGTAGTTTGTTATAAATGTGGAAAACCGGGCCACATTATTAGAAATTGCTCGAACCAGGAGAACACGAATGGACAAGGCCGCGGAAGAGTTTTCAATATTATTGCGGCAGAGGCACAGGAAGACCCGGAGCTTGTTACGGGTACGTTTCTTATTGACAATAAATCTGCTTACGTTTTATTTGATTCGGGTGCGGATAGAAGCTATATGAGTAGAGATTTTTGTGCTAAATTAAGTTGTCCATTGACGCCTTTGGATAGTAAATTTTTACTCGAATTAGCAAATGGTAAATTAATTTCAGCAGATAATATATGTCGGAATCGAGAAATTAAACTGGTTAGCGAAACATTTAAGATTGATTTGATACCAGTAGAGTTAGGGAGTTTTGATGTGATAATCGGTATGGACTGGTTGAAAGAAGTGAAAGCAGAGATCGTTTGTTACAAAAATGCAATTCGCATTATACGAGAAAAAGGAAAACCCTTAATGGTGTACGGAGAAAAGGGCAACACGAAGCTACATCTTATTAGTAATTTGAAGGCACAAAAACTAATAAGAAAAGGTTGCTATGCTGTTCTAGCACACGTCGAGAAAGTACAAACTGAAGAAAAGAGCATCAATGATGTTCCCATTGTAAAAGAATTTCCCGATGTATTTTCGAAAGAATTACCGGGATTACCCCCACATCGATCCGTTGAATTTCAAATAGATCTTGTACCAGGAGCTGCACCAATAGCTCGTGCTCCTTACAGACTCGCACCCAGCGAGATGAAAGAACTGCAAAGCCAATTACAAGAACTTTTAGAGCGTGGTTTCATTCGACCAAGCACATCACCGTGAGGAGCTCCTGTTTTGTTTGTCAAGAAGAAAGATGGTACATTCAGGTTGTGTATCGACTACCGAGAGTTGAACAAACTTACCATCAAGAACCGCTACCCACTACCGAGAATCGACGACTTATTTGATCAACTACAAGGCTCATCTGTTTATTCAAAGATTGACTTACGTTCCGGGTATCATCAAATGCGGGTGAAAGAAAATGATATTCCAAAGACTGCTTTCAGAACACGTTACGGTCATTACGAGTTTATGGTCATGCCGTTTGGTTTAACTAATGCACCAGCTGTGTTCATGGACCTTATGAACCGAGTGTGTGGACCATACCTTGACAAGTTTGTCATTGTTTTCATTGATGACATACTTATTTACTCAAAGAATGACCAAGAACACGGTGAACATTTGAGAAAGGTGTTAGAAGTATTGAGGAAGGAAGAATTGTACGCTAAGTTTTCAAAGTGTGCATTTTGGTTGGAAGAAGTTCAATTCCTCGGTCACATAGTGAACAAAGAAGGTATTAAGGTGGATCCGGCAAAGATAGAAACTGTTGAAAAGTGGGAAACCCCGAAAACTCCGAAACACATACGCCAGTTTTTAGGATTAGCTGGTTACTACAGAAGGTTCATCCAAGACTTTTCCAGAATAGCAAAATCCTTGACTGCATTAACGCATAAAGGGAAGAAATTTGAATGGAAGGATGAACAAGAGAAAGCGTTTCAGTTATTGAAGAAAAAGCTAACTACCGCACCTATATTGTCATTGCCTGAAGGGAATGATGATTTTGTGATTTATTGTGACGCATCAAAGCAAGGTCTCGGTTGTGTATTAATGCAACGAACGAAGGTGATTGCTTATGCGTCTAGACAATTGAAGATTCACGAGCAAAATTATACGACGCATGATTTGGAATTAGGCGCGGTTGTTTTTGCATTAAAGACTTGGAGGCACTACTTATATGGGGTCAAAAGTATTATATATACCGACCACAAAAGTCTTCAACACATATTTAATCAGAAACAACTGAATATGAGGCAGCGTAGGTGGATTGAATTGTTGAATGATTACGACTTTGAGATTCGTTACCACCCGGGGAAGGCAAATGTGGTAGCCGATGCCTTGAGCAGGAAGGACAGAGAACCCATTCGAGTAAAATCTATGAATATAATGATTCATAATAACCTTAATACTCAAATAAAGGAGGCGCAACAAGGAGTTTTAAAAGAAGGAAATTTAAAGGATGAAATACCCAAAGGATCGGAGCAGCATCTTAATATTCGGGAAGACGGAACCCGGTATAGGGCTGAAAGGATTTGGGTACCAAAATTTGGAGATATGAGAGAAATGGTACTTAGCGAAGCTCATAAAACCAGATACTCAATACATCCTGGAACGGGGAAGATGTACAAGGATCTCAAGAAACATTTTTGGTGGCCGGGTATGAAAGCCGATGTTGCTAAATACGTAGGAGAATGTTTGACGTGTTCTAAGGTCAAAGCTGAGCATCAGAAACCATCATGTCTACTTCAACAACCCGAAATCCCAGAATGGAAATGGGAAAACATTACCATGGATTTCATCACTAAATTGCCAAGGACTGCAAGTGGTTTTGATACTATTTGGGTAATAGTTGATCGTCTTACCAAATCAGCACACTTCCTGCCAATAAGAGAAGATGACAAGATGGAGAAGTTAGCACGACTGTATTTAAAGGAAGTCATCTCCAGACATGGAATACCAATCTCTGTTATCTCTGATAGGGATGGCAGATTTATTTCAAGATTCTGGCAGACATTACAGCAAGCATTAGGAACTCGTCTAGACATGAGTACTGCCTATCATCCACAAACTGATGGGCAGAGCGAAAGGACAATACAAACGCTTGAAGACATGCTACGAGCATGTGTTATTGATTTCGGAAACAGTTGGGATCGACATCTACCGTTAGCAGAATTTTCCTACAACAACAGCTACCATTCAAGCATTGAGATGGCGCCGTTTGAAGCACTTTATGGTAGAAAGTGCAGGTCTCCGATTTGTTGGAGTGAAGTGGGGGATAGACAGATTACGGGTCCGGAGATTATACAAGAAACTACCGAGAAGATCATCCAAATTCAACAACGGTTGAAAACCGCCCAAAGTCGACAAAAGAGCTACGCTGACATTAAAAGAAAAGATATAGAATTTGAAATTGGAGAGATGGTCATGCTTAAAGTTGCACCTTGGAAAGGCGTTGTTCGATTTGGTAAACGAGGGAAATTAAATCCAAGGTATATTGGACCATTCAAGATTATTGATCGTGTCGGACCAGTAGCTTACCGACTTGAGTTACCTCAACAACTCGCGGCTGTACATAACACTTTCCACGTCTCGAATTTGAAGAAATATTTTGCTAAAGAAGATCTCACTATTCCGTTAGATGAAATCCAAATCAACGAAAAACTTCAATTCATCGAAGAACCCGTCGAAATAATGGATCGTGAGGTTAAAAGACTTAAGCAAAACAAGATACCAATTGTTAAGGTTCGATGGAATGCTCGTAGAGGACCCAAGTTCACCTGGGAGCGTGAAGATCAGATGAAGAAGAAATACCCGCATCTATTTCCAGAAGATTCGTCAACACCTTCAACAGCTTAAAATTTCGGGACGAAATTTATTTAACGGGTAGGTACTGTAATGACCCGAACTTTTCCATGTTTATATATATTAATTGAGATTGATATTTACATGATTAAATGTTTTCAACATGTTAAGCAATCAAACTTGTTAATACTTGATTAATTGAAATAGGTTTCATATAGACAATTGACCACCCAAGTTGACCAGTGATTCACGAACGTTAAAACTTGTAAAAACTATACGATGACATATATATGGTTATATATATAGTTAACATGATTTTATTATAAGTATGTATCTCATTAGGTATTTTAACAATGAGTTATATACATAAAAATGAGACTATTAATTTAAGAAACTCGAAAACAATATATATAACGATTATCGTTATAACAACGTCTTACTAGGTACATATGAATCATATTAAGATATTGATACACTTGGTTAATTATGTTAAATGATAAGTAAATATATTATTAAGTGTATTAACAATGAAATACATATGTAAAAATAAGACTACTAACTTAATGATTTCGAAACGAGACATATATGTAACGATTATCGTTGTAACGATATTTAACTGTATATATATCATACTAAGATATATTATATATCATAATATCATGATAATATAACAATTTAACATCTCATTTGTTATAATAAATAATGGGTTAACAACATTCAACAAGATCGTTAACCTAAAGGTTTCAAAACAACATTTACATGTAACGACTAACGATGACTTAACGACTCAGTTAAAATGTATATACATGTAGTGTTTTAATATGTATTCATACACTTTTTAAAGACTTCAAGACACTTATCAAAATACTTCTACTTAACAAAAATGCTTACAATTACATCCTCATTCAGTTTCATCAACAATTCTACTCGTATGCACCCGTATTCGTACTCGTACAATACACAGCTTTTAGATGTATGTACTATTGGTATATACACTCCAATGATCAGCTCTTAGCAGCCCATGTGAGTCACCTAACACATGTGGGAACCATCATTTGGCAACTAGCATGAAATATCTCATAAAATTACAAAAATATGAGTAATCATTCATGACTTATTTACATGAAAACAAAATTACATATCCTTTATATCTAATCCATACACCAACGACCAAAAACACCTACAAACACTTTCATTCTTCAATTTTCTTCATCTAATTGATCTCTCTCAAGTTCTATCTTCAAGTTCTAAGTGTTCTTCATAAATTCTACAAGTTCTAGTTACATAAAATCAAGAATACTTTCAAGTTTGCTAGCTCACTTCCAATCTTGTAAGGTGATCATCCAACCTCAAGAAATCTTTGTTTCTTACAGTAGGTTATCATTCTAATACAAGGTAATAATCATATTCAAACTTTGGTTCAATTTCTATAACTATAACAATCTTATTTCAAGTGATGATCTTACTTGAACTTGTTTTCGTGTCATGATTCTGCTTCAAGAACTTCGAGCCATCCAAGGATCCGTTGAAGCTAGATCAATTTTTCTCTTTTCCAGTAGTTTTATCCAAGGAACTTAAGGTAGTAATGATGTTCATAACATCATTCGATTCATACATATAAAGCTATCTTATTCGAAGGTTTAAACTTGTAATCACTAGAACATAGTTTAGTTAATTCTAAACTTGTTAGCAAACAAAAGTTAATCCTTCTAACTTGACTTTTAAAATCAACTAAACACATGTTCTATATCTATATGATATGCTAACTTAATGATTTAAAACCTGGAAACACGAAAAACACCGTAAAACCGGATTTACGCCGTCGTAGTAACACCGCGGGCTGTTTTGGGTTAGTTAATTAAAAACTATGATAAACTTTGATTTAAAAGTTGTTATTCTGAGAAAATGATTTTTATTATGAACATGAAACTATATCCAAAAATTATGGTTAAACTCAAAGTGGAAGTATGTTTTCTAAAATGGTCATCTAGACGTCGTTCTTTCGACTGAAATGACTACCTTTACAAAAACGACTTGTAACTTATTTTTCTGACTATAAACCTATACTTTTTCTGATTAGATTCATAAAATAGAGTTCAATATGAAACCATAGCAATTTGATTCACTCAAAACGGATTTAAAATGAAGAAGTTATGGGTAAAACAAGATTGGATAATTTTTCTCATTTTAGCTACGTGAAAATTGGTAACAAATCTATTCCAACTATAACTTAATCAACTTGTACTGTATATTATGTAATCTTGAGATACCATAGACACGTATACAATGTTTTGACCTATCATGTCGACACATCTATATATATTTTGGAACAACCATAGACACTCTATATGTGAATGTTGGAATTAGCTATACAGGGTTGAGGTTGATTCCAAAATATATATAGTTTGAGTTGTGATCAATACTGAGATACGTATACACTGGGTCGTGGATTGATTCAAGATAATATTTATCGATTTATTTCTGTACATCTAACTGTGGACAACTAGTTGTAGGTTACTAACGAGGACAGCTGACTTAATAAACTTAAAACATCAAAATATATTAAAAGTGTTGTAAATATATTTTGAACATACTTTGATATATATGTATATATTGTTATAGGTTCGTGAATCAACCAGTGGCCAAGTCTTACTTCCCGACGAAGTAAAAATCTGTGAAAGTGAGTTATAGTCCCACTTTTAAAATCTAATATTTTTGGGATGAGAATAAATGCAGGTTTTATAAATGATTTACAAAATAGACACAAGTACGTGAAACTACATTCTATGGTTGAATTATCGAAATCGAATATGCCCCTTTTTATTAAGTCTGGTGATCTAAGAATTAGGGAGCAGACACCCTAATTGACGCGAATCCTAAAGATAGATCTATTGGGCCTAACAAACCCCATCCAAAGTACCGGATGCTTTAGTACTTCGAAATTTATATCATATCCGAAGGGTGTCCCGGAATGATGGGGATATTCTTATATATGCATCTTGTTAATGTCGGTTACCAGGTGTTCACCATATGAATGATTTTTATCTCTATGTATGGGATGTTTATTGAAATATGAAATCTTGTGGTCTATTATTATGATTTGATATATATAGGTTAAACCTATAACTCACCAACATTTTTGTTGACGTTTTAAGCATGTTTATTCTCAGGTGATTATTAAGAGCTTCCGCTATCGCATACTTAAATAAGGACGAGATTTGGAGTCCATGCTTGTATGATATTGTGTAAAAACTGCATTCAAGAAACTTATTTTGTTGTAACATATTTGTATTGTAAACCATTATGTAATGGTCGTGTGTAAACATGATATTTTAGATTATCATTATTTGATAATCTACGTAAAGCTTTTTAAAACCTTTATCTATGAAATAAAGGTTATGGTTTGTTTTAAAAATGAATGCAGTCTTTGAAAAACGTCTCATATAGAGGTCAAAACCTCGCAACGAAATCAATTAATATGGAGCGTTTTTAATCAATAAGAACGGGACATTTCACAAATGATGTTATGGACATCATTACTAAATCAAGTTGTCTGGATAAAGTTACTGGAAATGAGAAAAATGGATCTAGCTTCAAAGGATCTTGGATGGCTTGAAAGTTCTTGAAGTAGAATCATGACACGAAAACAAGTTCAAGTAAGATTTCCACTCGAAATAAGATTGTTATAGTTATAGAAATTGAATCAAAGTTTGAATATGAGTATTACCTTGTATTAAAAAGAAATATTACTGTAAATAAGAAAGATTTCTTGAGGTCGGATGATCACTCTACAAGATTGGAAGTAAGCTAGTAAACTTGAAAGTATTCTTGATTTTATGAAATTAGAACTTGTAGAATTTATGAAGAACACTTAGAACTTGAAGATAGAACTTGAGAGAGATCAATTAGATGAAGAAAATTGAAGAATGAAAGTGTTTGTAGGTGATTTTGGTCGTTGGTATATGGATTAGATATAAAGGATATGTAATTTTGTTTTCATGTAAATAAGTCATGAATGATTACTCATATTTTTGTAATTTTATGAGATATTTCATGCTAGTTGCCAAATGACGGTTCCCACATATGTTAGGTGACTCACATGGGCTGCTAAGAGCTGATCATTGGAGTGTATATATATCAATAGTAAATACATCTAAAAGTTATGTATTGTACGAGTACGAATACGGGTGCATACGAGTAGAATTGTTGATGAAACTGAACGAGGATGTAATTGTAAGCATTTTTATTAAGTAGAAATATTTTGATAAGTGTCTTGAAGTCTTTAAAAAGTGTATGAATATGTAACACCCTGTTTTTGTTTCTGGTTTTGCAGTAGGTCGGGACGCCGTCCCGATGTGGGGGACGCTGTCTGTGACAACCCGGAAATTTCCAACCAAATTTAAACTTTAATCTTTATATGTTTCCGACACGATAAGCAATATTTGTTAAGTTAAATTTCAAGAATTTTAAACTATGTTCATACATTCATTCAACCTCGACCAAGTTCCAACGATTCACGAACCATTAAACGAATATGATTATATATGTATATGTGTATATATATTATAATTTGAAACGTAAACAAAATATTAGATTAAATACTTTATATGATTGTATCTGTTTCAAAATGTTTATCAATGGAATTAGAAGATAAGATCAAATGATTGAATTATCAGATATATTGAATTATGATTACAAGTCTCTGTTGAAAGGCCCACATTGATTTGAGAAATCTTTCCATTTTAACAATATTCGAAAAATGGTAAAGTGATTTATAAATAAGAACAAATTGTCAATCATTGAGAACTAGACAAAGGATAGTGGAAGATTGAATCTCATAAAGACTCGATTGATCTATTTAGTTTCAAACGTACAAAAACGTTTTCAGTTTAAAAAGAACTTTATTATTAAAACGTATATAACTTTTATAAATTTCTAGAACCACTTTTGACAACTTATTACTTAACTAGTATGATAAAGATAACGATATTTATATTTTATTTTATTAAATATATATAACGATTTAAATTAATATTATATATATTTATACGCGTATTATACGTACATAGTTTTATACTTTTACTAAACTTAAACTTTACCTTTACTTTATTTTTACTTTACTTTAACTTTAATAATTCACTTTAATAATTCATACTTTAATAATTCACTTTAATAATTCATACTTTAATAATTCACTTTAATAATTCATATACATTAATAATTCACTTTAATAATTCATACTTTAATAATTTACTTTAATAATTCAAAAATCTATTATAAATAGAATTCAATAGGTTTCATTATTTCATAGAAACTTGAAAATATTTTTCTCTAAACTCTCTCAATCGAATTACATATGTATATTTACTCCGTATTATTTCAAGATATTATTAGTATACATAAAATATTACGACGGAGTGCTGTCCGAGTGATTTCAAAATTGTTTTTTCGAGTAGGATAGGATTAAGGAAATTATGGGTTATAGCTATGGAGGTGATTGAGTATGGTTCATGGGTATGCTCATGAGGTCAATATAGTGTTTATCATTTCCGTTGCATCTACGTACCTTTCCTGCAATATTGAATCTCAATATTGATACGTGAGTACTCATAATTTAACTTTTACATACTAATAGTGTATCCCTGACTAGTGCTCGAGTATTTAGGATTATGCATGCTTGTACTTTTGATATTGCCCTTAGACAGGTTAGGTTGAATCTTGAATTAGTTACACTTGCGGTTGAGATAAGGTATAAGATATGCATGTCCTTGGAAAGCTAGCGAAAAATTAAGAACTTTTCCTTTAGATATCGAATGGTTTCAATGAACGAATTAGAAGTTATAATCAATTGAAATTTCGATATTTTTATTAAAAATGATTATTATTATCGTCGTTTTTATCGTCGTTCTGGTTTTATCTTATTATTATCATTATTATTATCTTTATCAATAAAAGGGAATTATCATTAAAAATTGTTATTTTTATTATTACTATCGTTATTATCGTTAAAGTTATAATTAGTATTATTATTATTATTATCCAATTATTATTATTATTATTATTATTATTATTATTATTAGTATTATTATTATTATTATCATTATTAATATATATATCATTATTTAAAAATGGTTATTGTTATTGTTATTATTATTATTACTATATTATCATTAAGATAATTATTAGTATTATCGTTAATAATGTTATAGTAACTATCATTATTAATATTAGTGTAATTAAAACAAATATTTGTAACACCTAATTATTTTGATTACTATTATTATCATTATTATGAACACGATATAAAAGACGATTAAAAGCTATTAAATGAAACGATTAGGAAATAATGAGTAAGAGTATCATGATGAAATTAAAATATTATAAGATATTCATTTAGATAAAATTATCGTTCTTATTATTTTTATCATTACTATTATTATTAAAAGTATCGTTAGTATTAAAACCATCATTTTAACAAAAATTATCATTTTAATAGAAATGTCATTGTTACTATAAAATATCATTATTATTATTATTTTAAATAGAAATATTATTTTAAAGATAATATTAAAAATTATCGTAAATATTAAAGTTATCATAATTAGAATTATCGTTTTATCATAATGTCATCTTAGTAATTATAAATATTGATATTTTTATAATAATTATTATTATTACAAAATAATACAACTTTTACTTACTATCATTATAGATATTATTTTATCAAATAAATATGTGATACAAACATATTTTACTACGTGTAATAACTTACTTTAATAATACCTATCATATTATCTTTATGATATTAAATGAACCCTATAAATTTTATTACTTAATATATATAAAAGTATATTTTATTATATAAATTTAATATAAAATTTTATTTATTAATAAATAAATTATATTATTTACTCTAATAAATCTTTTAAAAATATTTAAAAATATAAAACGACGATATTTAAACTATATATTAATCATGTATAGATTTTTGGAAATTATTTTGAGTCAGATTTACTTTTGTTGACTTTTGCATATTAGTCTCGAGCATTAAGATTGTGATACACTATGACTTGACCTAATTTGTTAGACAAATATTGACCAACACATAAATATATATAATTAATTTAGGTTCGTGAATCCGAGGCCAACCTTGCACTTGTTCAATGACGTTATATGTATTTTTACTACGAAATACAGTATGGTGAGTTTCATTTGCCTTTTTACCCTTTATATTTTTGGGACTGAGAATACATGCGCTTTTATAAATGTTTGACGAAATAGACACAAGTAATTGAAACTACATTCTATGGTTGAATTATCGAAATTGAATATGCCCCTTTTTATTAAAGTCTGGTAATCTAAGAATTAGGGAACAGACACCCTAATTGACGCGAATCCTAAAGATAGATCTATTGGGCCTAACAAACCCCATCCAAAGTACCGGATGCTTTAGTACTTCGAAATTTATATCATGTCCGAAGGAGGATCCCGGAATGATAGGGGATATTCTTATATGTATCTAGTTACTGTCGGTTACCAGGTGTTCACCATATGAATGATTATTTTTGTCTCTATGCATGGGACGTATATTTATGAGAACTGAAAATGAAATTCTTGTGGTCTATTAAAATTATGGAAATAAATGATTATGATAAACTAATGAACTCACCAACCTTTTGGTTGACACTTTAAAGCATGTTTATTCTCAGGTGTTAAAGAAATCTTCCGCTGTGCATTTGCTCATTTTAAAGATATTACTTGGAGTCTTTCATAGCATATTTCGAAGAACGTTGCATTCGAGTCATTGAGTTCATCAAAGATTATTATTAAATCAATTTATAGTTGGATAGTGGATATTATGAAATGGTATGCATGCCTGTCAATTTTCGATGTAAAGAAAGTTTGTCTTTTAAAAACGAATGCAATGTTTGTAAAATGTATCATATAGAGGTCAAATACCTCGCAATGTAATCAACTATTGTGAATCGTTTATAATGTATATGAACGGGTCCTTTCAGTTGGTATCAGAGCAGTGGTCTTAGCGAACCAGGTCTGCATTAGTGTGTCTAACTGATAAGTCGTTAGGATACATTAGTGAGTCTGGACTCCGACCGTGTCTGCATGTCAAAAGTTTTGCTTATCATGTCGTGTCAAAAATTTCCTTCTTATCATTCTTAGGGAATCACTTGCTTATCATTCTTAGTCTAGACACGTTTTACTGCATTGACTGCATGAATAGTGTATAGACAAAATTCATATCTTAGCGTATCTACTACTTTATATCTTAGCGTATCTGTTACTGTAACTTTGCCTGACAACTTCCGTAGATTCCTCCGTAACTTATGGGATTTTAGTATTTTATATGCATAAGTAAATTATGTATTGTAGGGTACTAATCTACATCCTATAATCTATTTATTATCGAAAATCCTTCATCTGATCGTACGAGATGAATCCCTCAACTAGATCAAGTCCCTCGGATTCCGACAGCTATTCCGATAGTTATCCCGACAGTTATTCAGAATGGATAGTCATCTAAGCTCCGGAAGCAACGACACCAGAATGAATCAACCAATCATCCATCCCCAATTCATCTGATGGATTCATAGTCGACTTAATCAATGGAGACGCGCAGAAGGAGATCCCATCCACTAACCGAATTCACCTTTTAGCGAAGAACCTGAAGCACTTACCGGCGAACCTGTTCGTAACACCATTTCACCCTCATTTCCCAAATATCTCGCCACGGCTATATCATAACTCAAATTCTAAACCTTATTCATCCGCTCTTTCTGACCGACAATCATCCCGGGGTAATCGAAGAAGTCAACAAGCTTCGCGCTCGAGTAATCAATTTGGAGAACATGGTGCAAAACTTACCAGCTTCAGCAATATCACCGACACCAACAGTACCATCAGTAACAACACCAATACCATCAACAATCCATGCCTCGACATCTGATTTTGTACCTCGAATATAATTATTGTTCTACGAATCGTTCTACATCATTTATCTTCGTTCGACATGGTGAGTATGTAATCTCTAATATGTTAGAGATTATATATTCTTGTTCTAACGATAAATCAAATGAGTTTAATATTATATTGACTCATTAAATTCATGATTACATCTGAAGAAAATATATATGTATATATGTTTTCAAAAATATTGTAATTAAAAATTCTTTTGTACAAACTGTTAATGGTGAAAATATTTTAACGGGTAGGTAATACCCGAGGAATATTTAAATTTCACATTAATAAGTTGCACTGTATATTCTTCGAATCTGATTCAACAGTTGTTCACTATCCTATTTACAACCACCGAGATACGTATCCGTTCACCAAAGAATAACTATTTTTATTCAAATTCAATTTCATATTTGGATTTTGACCTATCAGAATCCAACAAGTGGCATAATGAAGAAATAATGGACACAATAAAAATTGATTAGAAACAGACTAATTAACAATATTAAATTTTATTAAGAATCCACGCTAACAAAATCCTAGCTAACTATTCCTAGCTAACTGATTACATTTTATTTATCTCAATTTAATTATCGCAATTTTATTTATCGTCATTTAATTTCTTTTATTTACTTTACGCACTTTATTTATCGTCATTTAAATTCTGTTATTTATTTTACGCATTTTAAATGTCGGGACATGTATACAAGGTTTCGACATATCATATCGACCCATCTATATATATTATTTGGAATAACCATAGACACTCTATATGAAGTAATGCGGGAGTTAGCTATACAGGGTTGAGGTTTATTCTATAATAATATATATACTTTGAGTTGTGATCGAGTCTGAGACATGTACACGTGTCACGATACGTATTAGTTAATTCGAATATTATATATTAAACTATATACGAATTATTAAATTGCTAACTGTGGACTATCAACTGAGGACCAACATTGGACAATTAAAATGAATTAAAATATTGATTATAACATATGAAACTAAACAATTCTTCAAGTTTGCCACTTGATTTCATCTTAAACCTCATTTGTATCTTGACGATTACAATCTGCATTTAAACCTTTCATGATTCTTGAAAACATCTCAATCGATAGGATGAATCAACCGCACTTCATCTACGGAAGAAAAGATTTATGCATATAGTTATGCACCTGAGAAACTCTCAGCAACTGAGTAAAAGTTTAACACGTGTCTGTGTTAGCTCTTTTGGCATTGTTATTGCCAAAAATAACATTGCAACTCTTTTTCAAATTAGCCAATTTTATCACAACTTCAACAAATCAACTTCAACTTCTATTCGAATTAGCCTTATTATAACCTCGATATATAAGTTTGCCTGTCATCATCATTACCGGAGAACCATTTATATTTCACCACATTAGCAGTAAAATTACCAACAACTTCAATGAATTTGGACTTTCCGAAAAATCATTATATTCATTGAAACCCCATCTTGTATTCATCTATACCCTGTAACAATAATTGCCATACCAATTACCGGGAATCAGCAATCAGTATTTCAAATCTCGTAGCATTTCTACATCAATAGTTATATGTATACATATAACAATTATCTCCTAGAATTACGATCTTCAATTCTGAAATTTTGAAAAGGCACCCAGTTTACGAATCGATACTTTGAATGTTGAAAAAGCTGAATGAAGCAGCAGAAACTGTAGGCAACCGTAAACGACCTTAGTCATCGGAAGTATGATGATAAGGAATAATATGCTGGAAAAGCTCAGAAACGTTGGAACTGGAAAATGGATAGAGTTAACCATGAAGGAGACCAAGGATAAATACAAGGACCAAACCCTATATTCAAAGGATTCAGATAATTCTGGATCCGTTGAAATCTTTAGAGAATATCTTACTCCGAAGTCATGTTAAAAATCTTGCGGAAAATCTTTCTCCATCAACCATCGAACTTAGAAATTCTAAAATATCATCATCAATATCTTCGATATTTCTGAGGATATTTTCATAAATATTCTCGTCCGAAATTATATACCTCCTCGTGCTTCCTGTGTATCATTATATTGGAAACATTCAATAGAAAATTTAGTACCAAAAAGTAGATTATGCGAAACTAGGAAGAAAGCCGTGGACAAATCATAAAGAATAAGTTTGACTTCAAAGAATCCAAATGATTCAATGTCTGCTAAAGTCTTTAGTGAATATCTTGCTCCTTACTCTAAACCCTTGCAGATAATAGTTTCTATCATCCTCTGATCTTAGATATTCAAAGATATTATCGTATCTTTCAATATAAATATCCTCCATATTTCTGAAGATATTTTCCTAACTATTCTTATCTGAAATCATTAATCTCTTCGCGCTATCAGTGTTACATCATATAGAAACTGTTAGTTTCTATATTCTGTAAACTTTCGAATTTAAAATATGAATGTTATTGAAGTAATGTTGTGAACTGATGCATGAGTTAGTATAATATAATGACACTTGATCAACGTGATTATATTACAGTAAGTCATGCTGAGTTTCTAAATGGAACGTGATGATTCACAGATCATAACATCATCATGTGCCATGTTATACGACTCTTGTATTCTATTTAACCTCTAAAATATCAAGAAAATATTTCTTGATGATTCGGCCTTTTCCAAGGTATTCTAGTAATTTGACAAGTCAAGATCGTGCCATCACAATTTCCTTCCTAGAACATTAATAATGTTCATTCCAAAATTCATATCTGTGAATTCTGGACCATTACAAGCGGTGCTTAATCGCAAGAAGAAGAAACGAAAGGACAAAACTCCGAAATAGAAATTGAGGTATAAATTGCAGCAAATAAAAGAGAGCATTAACTGTGAATGATAATGATTATAGAAGATAGAAGCAGAGACTTTGAAATATAAGGGAACATATAAAGCCCAACGACAAACCAGAAATTATAAACCATATATATCGATGCATATAGCAATATAAAGACACGGGAGAACTAGAAACACTATAAACCCAAGAGTATAGTAGAAGTAAATAGATTCTTCCGACGGTAGATGAAAAAGAAGAATGACCGATATGAAAGTTAGAAGTATATCGAGAATCTGAACTGGATGGAGCATATTGATGAATACTTTAAAATATGAGTTGAGGGGGAAAGAATAGAAGGTGATGAAACATGACTAGGAACTTAGAAATCCACAGATTTAACTCACACAATGGCGAAATAAGTGAATCAAACCCTCTAGTGGATAGGTTAAGTTTTTTTTTTGATTAATTTAGTCAAACCACAACTAAATCAAGTGTGATTAGATCAACACCTAGAGCTATTATTCACCACCTGGGTGATTTGGAATGAGAGAGAATCAGAGGAGCTCACTAGATCTGAGTGTGTGTAACAAATGAGAGGCTTAACCTAAAATGAAGAACATAAGACTTTATATACCCCTGCTGTTGACTCACCCATACGATTCATTCATCACACTTACGAGTTGGCTTCATCAACCGTACGGGTGATCACTCACTCGTGTCTTCTCATTTAGGTTGTAATTGTGACTTAGCTCAGCATCAACCGTGCGTATAAGCCTGTCAGCGGTACTAGTGAGGCTTCACTCGTACGTCTGACTAAGTCTAACATAGTCAAACATCTAAATCTCGTTCCCGCAGTTCCTGTAACCACATACAAACACGGATAGGATAATAACGAGCAATCATGGTGGCCTGTAAACTGTTGTACCTGCAATGGACGTGGGTAGATGTCTAGGGACTTGCATAAAATGCATCAACAGAAGGTGTGAGTTGTAAGGAAACGAAGGAAGTGAATTTATAAGAAAATCTCCGACAGAACAATTAAAATGGACGATCGCATTTAAAGCGGATCCTAATTCCCTTGATTACCGGAGAGTCAAATCTTATTAAGAAGATTTTCTTCAAATCCCTTGAAATCTGGGAATCAATCATATCTACGTCAAATGATAAGATGAATCTACACTTACTCATTTCACTCTTCTATGTTAGCTTCATTCGTACTCTTCATATAAATGGATTGTTTATCCAAATTATTCGCTGATGATAAAACTCTAATTTTCAGCCCGTATGCATCATGAAAACATACTTATTATCATTCACGACCTTTCCACTCAAATTTCGGGACGAAATTTCTTTAACGGGTAGGTACTGTGACAACCCGGAAATTTCCAACCAAATTTAAACTTTAATCTTTATATGTTTTCGACACGATAAGCAATATTTGTTAAGTTAAATTTCAAGAATTTTAAACTATGTTCATACATTCATTCAACCTCGACCAAGTTCCAACGATTCACGAACCATTAAACGAATATGATTATATATGTATATGTGTATATATATTATAATTTGAAACGTAAACAAAATATTAGATTAAATACTTTATATGATTGTATCTGTTTCAAAATGTTTATCAATGGAATTAGAAGATAAGATCAAATGATTGAATTATCAGATATATTGAATTATGATTACAAGTCTCTGTTGAAAGGCCCACATTGATTTGAGAAATCTTTCCATTTTAACAATATTCGAAAAATGGTAAAGTGATTTATAAATAAGAACAAATTGTCAATCATTGAGAACTAGACAAAGGATAGTGGAAGATTGAATCTCATAAAGACTCGATTGATCTATTTAGTTTCAAACGTACAAAAACGTTTTCAGTTTAAAAAGAACTTTATTATTAAAACGTATATAACTTTTATAAATTTCTAGAACCACTTTTGACAACTTATTACTTAACTAGTATGATAAAGATAACGATATTTATATTTTATTTTATTAAATATATATAACGATTTAAATTAATATTATATATATTTATACGCGTATTATACGTACATAGTTTTATACTTTTACTAAACTTAAACTTTACCTTTACTTTATTTTTACTTTACTTTAACTTTAATAATTCACTTTAATAATTCATACTTTAATAATTCACTTTAATAATTCATACTTTAATAATTCACTTTAATAATTCATATACATTAATAATTCACTTTAATAATTCATACTTTAATAATTTACTTTAATAATTCAAAAATCTATTATAAATAGAATTCAATAGGTTTCATTATTTCATAGAAACTTGAAAATATTTTTCTCTAAACTCTCTCAATCGAATTACATATGTATATTTACTCCGTATTATTTCAAGATATTATTAGTATACATAAAATATTACGGCGGAGTGCTGTCCGAGTGATTTCAAAATTGTTTTTTCGAGTAGGATAGGATTAAGGAAATTATGGGTTATAGCTATGGAGGTGATTGAGTATGGTTCATGGGTATGCTCATGAGGTCAATATAGTGTTTATCATTTCCGTTGCATCTACGTACCTTTCCTGCAATATTGAATCTCAATATTGATACGTGAGTACTCATAATTTAACTTTTACATACTAATAGTGTATCCCTGACTAGTGCTCGAGTATTTAGGATTATGCATGCTTGTACTTTTGATATTGCCCTTAGACAGGTTAGGTTGAATCTTGAATTAGTTACACTTGCGGTTGAGATAAGGTATAAGATATGCATGTCCTTGGAAAGCTAGCGAAAAATTAAGAACTTTTCCTTTAGATATCGAATGGTTTCAATGAACGAATTAGAAGTTATAATCAATTGAAATTTCGATATTTTTATTAAAAATGATTATTATTATCGTCGTTTTTATCGTCGTTCTGGTTTTATCTTATTATTATCATTATTATTATCTTTATCAATAAAAGGGAATTATCATTAAAAATTGTTATTTTTATTATTACTATCGTTATTATCGTTAAAGTTATAATTAGTATTATTATTATTATTATTATCCAATTATTATTATTATTATTATTATTATTATTATTATTATTATTATTATTATTATTATTATTATTATTATTATTATTATTATTATTATTAGTATTATTATTATTATTATCATTATTAATATATATATCATTATTTAAAAATGGTTATTGTTATTGTTATTATTATTATTACTATATTATCATTAAGATAATTATTAGTATTATCGTTAATAATGTTATAGTAACTATCATTATTAATATTAGTGTAATTAAAAAAAATATTTGTAACACCTAATTATTTTGATTACTATTATTATCATTATTATGAACACGATATAAAAGACGATTAAAAGCTATTAAATGAAACGATTAGGAAATAATGAGTAAGAGTATCATGATGAAATTAAAATATTATAAGATATTCATTTAGATAAAATTATCGTTCTTATTATTTTTATCATTACTATTATTATTAAAAGTATCGTTAGTATTAAAACCATCATTTTAACAAAAATTATCATTTTAATAGAAATGTCATTGTTACTATAAAATATCATTATTATTATTATTTTAAATAGAAATATTATTTTAAAGATAATATTAAAAATTATCGTAAATATTAAAGTTATCATAATTAGAATTATTGTTTTATCATAATGTCATCTTAGTAATTATAAATATTGATATTTTTATAATAATTATTATTATTACAAAATAATACAACTTTTACTTACTATCATTATAGATATTATTTTATCAAATAAATATGTGATACAAACATATTTTACTACGTGTAATAACTTACTTTAATAATACCTATCATATTATCTTTATGATATTAAATGAACCCTATAAATTTTATTACTTAATATATATAAAAGTATATTTTATTATATAAATTTAATATAAAATTTTATTTATTAATAAATAAATTATATTATTTACTCTAATAAATCTTTTAAAAATATTTAAAAATATAAAACGACGATATTTAAACTATATATTAATCATGTATAGATTTTTGGAAATTATTTTGAGTCAGATTTACTTTTGTTGACTTTTGCATATTAGTCTCGAGCATTAGCATTGTGATACACTATGACTTGACCTAATTTGTTAGACAAATATTGACCAACACATAAATATATATAATTAATTTAGGTTCGTGAATCCGAGGCCAACCTTGCACTTGTTCAATGACGTTATATGTATTTTTACTACGAAATACAGTATGGTGAGTTTCATTTGCCTTTTTACCCTTTATATTTTTGGGACTGAGAATACATGCGCTTTTATAAATGTTTGACGAAATAGACACAAGTAATTGAAACTACATTCTATGGTTGAATTATCGAAATTGAATATGCCCCTTTTTATTAAAGTCTGGTAATCTAAGAATTAGGGAACAGACACCCTAATTGACGCGAATCCTAAAGATAGATCTATTGGGCCTAACAAACCCCATCCAAAGTACCGGATGCTTTAGTACTTCGAAATTTATATCATGTCTGAAGGAGGATCCCGGAATGATAGGGGATATTCTTATATGTATCTAGTTAATGTCGGTTACCAGGTGTTCACCATATGAATGATTATTTTTGTCTCTATGCATGGGACGTATATTTATGAGAACTGAAAATGAAATTCTTGTGGTCTATTAAAATGATGGAAATAAATGATTATGATAAACTAATGAACTCACCAACCTTTTGGTTGACACTTTAAAGCATGTTTATTCTCAGGTGTTAAAGAAATCTTCCGCTGTGCATTTGCTCATTTTAAAGATATTACTTGGAGTCTTTCATAGCATATTTCGAAGAACGTTGCATTCGAGTCATTGAGTTCATCAAAGATTATTATTAAATCAATTTATAGTTGGATAGTGGATATTATGAAATGGTATGCATGCCTGTCAATTTTCGATGTAAAGAAAGTTTGTCTTTTAAAAACGAATGCAATGTTTGTAAAATGTATCATATAGAGGTCAAATACCTCGCAATGTAATCAACTATTGTGAATCGTTTATAATGTATATGAACGGGTCCTTTCACTGTCCAGCAACATAAGGTGGGACGCCGTCCCTATAAGGGGGACGCCGTCCAGCAACAAAAGGTGGGACGCCGTCCAAAGTTTGGGACGCCGTCCAAACGGTCTGTCGAGCCAGCTGTTTTAATTATTTTAAACGGGGTAAAATGGTAAAATCACTTAGATGCCGGTTTGGAGCCTTCAAGGCTGGTTCCTTGGTCATTTGTGGATCATATTTCATCTTCACAAATACTCCCAACATTATTTAGAGAGAGAGGAGAAGTTCTAGAGAGAGAGAGGTGGATTTGGAGAAGAAGGAGTCGGATTCTCGCAAAAGCTCGGGTTCTAAAGTTGTTCATCTCGCTCCTAGCTACGTTGTGGTGGTATTGGTAAGCTCAAACTCCGAATTTCATTTGTTAGATTTGATGTTCAAGTTAGGGTTTTGAGCTAGATTGTTGTGAAACCCTTTTAGATGATGAAGTAGGTTCATGGTGACTTGTTAATCTTGTCACTTGGCGGGTTTTGGGTTGGTGGACGTTTTGGCCTTGATTAGGCTTTGATTTAGAGTTTAATCACTTGGATTAGTGATTATGGAAGTGATGGAACCCTTTTTGGGTGAGTTTGGTTAACTAATTTTGAAATGGGTCAAAATTAGGGTTTTGGTGTCAAAATGAGTATGACCCGTGTTTAACACTTGTGTTCGGGTTTAATTGGTGTGTTAGGACCATTTTCACTCGTGTTAGTGATTATTGGTTAGTTATGGCGCGGTTTGCGCTTGGAAGTGCATTTGGGGTCGAAATTGCACTAAGGGTAAATTGGGTTGGTTTGTAAGTCAACCCTAATTGTGTTGTTGTATTTGTGATAATGGAATAGGTACTTTCCATTTGGCGCGTTGCGGTTTACTTGGAAGCATTCATCAAGACGACTAGGTGAGTGTTAATATCCTATGTGCATATGTATGTGTAGGATGGGTGCGGGTCGGGTGAAGTGGTTCTCGGTTATAGAGCTCACTTCACACATAGGTGGATTTGATGGACTTGTGTATAGGTCCAATTGGCACAGTTGTGCGTTTTGGTTGTTTACCTTTGGCGAGGTACACGTTGTGTGTACGTTATCACACGTGGTTGTGATTTGGATGTTATAACCCCAAAGGCGAAGGGTTGATATTGTTGTGATGTGGATAACCCCGATGTGGTGGATTTTATAATCCCGTGACCGTGGGTTTGATGTTGAGAAGTGAATCTCGGGTAGTGCGGATTCATGATGATTCGGGTTGCTCGGTCATTTGATTTACCGTTTTCTTCAGATATAATCATGGATTTAATGAGTTAATGTGATATTAATCTCATTTGATTTACCATTAGAACAAGAATATATAATCTCTGAAACATTAGAGATTACATAATTGCCATGTCGAACTAAGATAAATGATGTAGAACGTCATGTAGAATGATGATTATGCTCGGGGTACCGATTGTGATGTTGAGGTGTGTCTTGTTGTGGTTTGTGTTGTTGCTGGTGGTACAGTTGATGCCGTTGATGTTGTTGAAGCTGGTACATTTTGCACCATATTCTCCGAATTGATTATTCGAGCGCGAAGTTCGTTGACTTATTACTCCAGGATGATTGTCGGTCGGAACGAACAGATGAATAAGGTTCAGAATTGTGGATAGAATATAATCTTGTCGAGTTACCCTGGAAATGAGACTGAAAATGGTGTCTCGAACAGGTTCGCCGGTAAACGCTTCAGGTTCATTGTCAAGTGGTGAATTCGGTTGGTGGAAGGGATTGCCTTTTGCGCGTTTCCATTAATTATGTGACTACCCCGTCAAAACACTTAACGGATCCGTCAGTTGGTCCCATAGCTTGATCAGACTTAAATGAATTAAATAAACAAAGTTGCATTCTTTTATTTCAAAATGTTGCCCAAAAAGGAAACAAACCCAATTAAGTAGTTTAAAATCAACCAACCATAGTAATGAACCAAAAGTTGACACAAAACATTGCCAACAAACCCACAATTTAAATTATCCAAAATAGAATGCAAACTTAAGTTTCATAAATAGTTTCATAAAATCTGCCCAAATGCATGCAGACTCTTCTAACGACAGCGGAAGCACCAAATAACTCAAGTACCTGTGAAAACATGCAAGTAAACTGTCAACACAAAGGTTGAGTGAATTATAGGTTTAAATAAATAAGTAAACTTTAGACCACAAGATTTAAAAATGTTAGAAAACATTAAACATTATTCCATTATCAATGAGCCACCTGGTAACCACTTAACCCTTTATTTACCCTTACCAAACACAATAAAAATATACACTTGGACAGTGTATCTACAACAAATTACGAAGTACTAAACATTCCGATAAACAAATTGCTAGCGCGACTAGCTCGAAATGGGGTTGTCAAACCCGATAGATCTATCCGTAGGATTCGCGTTCACCGGTAGAAACCAATGATTACAGTTACCAGACTAGGGAATATTTTTGTCCAACTCACAATGAATAATTAAATTTAACTGTTACTTGTGTCTAACCGTAAATAAAAATATGCATGTAATCACATCCCAAAAAGTATACTTTGAAAAGTATGTAAAAACGGGACTATAACTCACCTTAAATAGCAACTGAAGAAATCTCACAAACAAGTGAACAGCAAGTAAAGTAAAGTGATCAAGAAAGATCACAACGCCGACCTATAAATAAAGCAGGTCGAAATAAATAACTAACTTAGGTCAAGTCTTAGTATGATAGCTATTGTACATGTTGCAAGTAGACATAGAACATTACTCAGCAAGCATCGGTTTGATTGGAACAGCATAAGGACACACGCTTTCTATTTTTAGAAAGTTTCTATTTTTGGAAAGTTTCTATTTTTGGAAAGTTTCTATTTTTAGAAAGTTTTGAAGTTAGGAAAGTTTCCTTATTTAGAAAGTTAACAGAAGTCAACTGAAAGTCAAAGTCAACCGAAAGTCAACTCAAAAGTCAACCTTGGCCAAACATAGTCAACATTAATTTTAAAAGTGTAAGTTATAATAATAACATAGGTTATAATGTTATTTAAAGTCAAAAGTGTATAATAATGTCTTAACATAAGTTTAATTAAATAAAATGAATTATTAAAGTTAATATAAGTTGAAATGTTATAATTAGTACGACATAAGTATTTAAATAAATTAATTAAATACTAATCATAATATAAGTATTATTAATAATAATAATTTTTAAATTATATCATAAGTATTTTTAATTAATAATGAATTATTAATCATATCATAAGTTTCTAATTAAAATTATTAAATCATAAGTATTTAATAATTAAATCATAATTAAATAATAATTAAGTCTTATAATAATTAAATAATTATTTAATCCTTATTATATGTCTTTTAATAATTTCTCAAAAACAAATTTAATACTTATCATAAGTATTTTCCTTTAATAATAAAAGTATTATTAATCATAAGTTTAATTAAAATGTTAATTAAATCATAATTAATAATTAAATGATATAATAAATATTTATATCATAAGTTTTAAATAATAATAATTACTTCTTTTATCATAAGTAATTAATTAACAATGAAATCCATTAATTTTAACATAAGTTTAATCATTAACCATAAGTTTTAAGTTTAAAAGTTCATCGGGTCGTATCTTGAGCCCCGGGTGTCGGTTTCGGGCGAGCCACATATGCATTTCCGCCTACTCAAACCACCCAACACAATTATGAACTCAAGAACACTCCAAGAACAGTCCCTAGGTCGTGGATATCAGCCATGACAACATTTGGGAAATCAATTTACTCAAAACAGTAATTTAGGCACAACGGGTGAACCGTGGCTCGGATTTAGGTGACCCGAACATGAAAATTCGTCCCACCATCAGTCCTAACCAAATGACACACCCTAAAGACACCAAGGATGGTCACAAAGTCGGACCCAACCTTGTTCATGCCAAGAACACCTTTCAATCTTTAACAAAAACCAAATTAAGCATATCTAGGGCTCCGAGAATCGAAACGACATGAATCCGGAGTCTAAAATTAATGTCTTGATGATAGGAACTCATTTATGTACTTTATTTTAACATTCATATCAGTTACAAAGTCAGAAAATACGAATTATGCTGCTGTCCAAAATTTACAAACCGAAATCATATGCAAACGAGTAATTCTACGCATCCAAACAACATTACAACAACTAATATACATCATACTAATAATATAAACTCAAAATACAGAAATATGAATAGAAATTAAAAGTTCTAGGGTTAGGGTTTATACCCAAATCGAGAATCAAAGAATGTAATCGCGTAGAGAAAGACGAGAGGAATCCGATTAAGCAAGCCAATTGATGATCCAAGCAATAAAAAGTGGTGATTTTGGTGATGTATGGTGGTGGTGGCGACGGCACAAGAGGGAGGAAGAGGGAGAAGAGAGCAAAAATAGAAAATTAGGTTTTAAAAATAAATGGAATGGAGATAATGATCAAAAAAATAAAAATCAAGGGAGTGTTACTCCCTCCCCTTGGATCTTCGGCCGAATGGGGTCATGGGGTGGGCCCCATGGCCCAAATTTGTTAAATGCTAATTTCCTTGTGGCCCGAAATCCAGAACGAAGCCCGAAACGCGAAAACACGCTTACGCGATTAAAAATCCGGAAAGATAACAAACGCGCGACGAAAAATAAATATAAATACACCTATTAATAATATGATCATAAAATATCATATTTAAAATATTTAGGATTTAAAAATCCCGAAAGCTCGACCGTTGGTTTTAAAACCGAAAAGATTCGCCGGATAGAAATCCGCGAGACGTAGAAACGTATAAATTAAAATATGAATACATATATTCACATAACACATAATAATTATTATATATATATTATTACAAAAATAATAAAATAGGTCATAGAAATGACGTGGCACACTAACAGTTAACGGTCGTTAAATAATTAACAGAAAAAGATAACGGGAAAAGTAGGGTCGTGACAGTACCTCCCCGTTACGGAAATTTCGTCCCGAAATTTAAGCAGGCGCAGGGGTTGACTCGGCATCTGAGAACAAATGCGGGTACTTCTGCTTCATTTGGTCTTCACGCTCCCAAGTGAACTCGGGACCGCGTCTAGCGTTCCATCGAACCCGAACAATAGGAATTCTGCTCTGTTTAAGAGTCTTAACCTCTCGGTCCATGATCTCAACTGGCTCCTCAATAAAATGCAATTGCTTGTCAACTTGAAGTTCCTCCAAAGGAATAGTCTGATCAAATTCAGCCAAACACTTCTTTAAGTTCGAAATATGGAAAACATCGTGAACAGCACTGAGTTCTTGTGGCAACTTCAAACGATAAGCCACCGGTCCAACTCTTTCAATGATCTCAAACGGTCCCACGAAACGAGGACTTAACTTCCCTCTTTTACCAAAACGAATAACACCCTTCCAAGGCGAAACTTTTAACATAACACGATCACCAACTTGAAATTCAACATCTTTCCTTCCTTTGTCGGCATAACTCTTTTGCCGACTTCTAGCAGTTCTCAACCTTTCTTTAATTTGCACAATCTTCTCAGTAGTCTCGTGAATAATCTCTGGACCTGTAAGTTGAGCATCCCCAACCTCATTCCAACAAATAGGAGACCTACATTTCCTACCGTACAAAGCTTCAAATGGTGCAGCTTTAATACTTGCGTGATAACTGTTGTTATAAGAAAACTCAGCTAACGGCAAATACTTATCCCACCCATTTCCAAAATCAATCACACAAGCTCGCAACATATCTTCTAATGTCTGAATGGTCCTCTCACTTTGACCATCCGTTTGAGGATGATAAGCGGTGCTCATATCCAATCTAGTGCCCAAGGCTTCTTGCAACGATTGCCAAAATCTCGATACAAATCGACTATCTCTGTCGGAAATAATAGAAACGGGAACACCATGCCTCGAAATAATCTCTTTCAAATACAAACGGGTGAGTTTCTCCATGGAATCGGTTTCCCTAATCGGCAAAAAGTGAGCCGACTTAGTGAGTCGATCTACAATCACCCAAATCGCATCATAACCACCCGAAACTCTTGGTAACTTAGTGATAAAATCCATAGTGATACCTTCCCACTTCCACTCGGGAATTTCTGGTTGTACCAACAATCCGGACGGTTTTTGATGTTCAGCTTTGACCTTAGAACAGGTCAAACACTTAGACACATACTTAGCTATGTCACCCTTCAAATTATGCCACCAATACAGCTCCTTAAGATCCTGATACATCTTCCCTGAACCAGGATGAATAGAGTATCTAGACTTATGAGCCTCATCTAAAATCAACTGTCGAAGACCTCCAAACTTTGAAACCCAAAGACGTCCCGCAAAGTATCTAGTTCCATCAGCTCGAACTTCAAACTTCTTAGCTACTTTGGCTACATTCTCTTTCACGAAATTCTCCTCCTTTAAGGCTTCTTGTTGTGCCTCAAGAATCTGCTAAACGAGGTTTGATCTAACTGTCATATTCAAAGCTCTAACCCTTCGTGGTTCAGCCCTTTCTTTACGACTCAAAGCATCAGCCACAACATTGGCTTTACCCGGATGATACAAAAGGTCACAATCATAATCATTCAACGTCTCAATCCATCTTCGTTGTCTCATGTTCAAATGTTTTTGATCGAGAATATGTTGAAGACTCTTATGATCGGTGTACACAGTACTCTTAACACCTAAAAGATAGTGTCTCCAAATCTTCAGTGCAAAAATAACAGCTCCCAACTCTAAATCATGAGTTGTATAGTTCTGTTCGTGAACCTTCAACTGATGTGACGCATACCCAATAACCTTATTTCGTTGCATCAAAACGCAACCATAGCCTTGTCGTGATGCATCGCAATAAACAACAAAATCATCATTACCCTCCGGTAGAGACAATATCGGAGCGGTAGTCAGTTTCTTCTTCAAAATCTGAAAAGCATTCTCCTGTTCATCCTTCCACTCATACTTTTTCCCCTTATGCGTTAAAGCAGTCAGAGGTTTCACAATACGAGAGAAATCCTGAATGAACCTTCGATAGTATCCTGCCAACCCTAAGAACTGACGAATCTGAGTAGGAGTTTTCGGGGTTTCCCACTTTTCAATCGCCTCAATTTTAGCAGGATCAACTTGTATTCCCTGTTTGCTGACAATGTGAACAAGGAACTGAACTTCTTTTAACCAAAATGCACACTTAGAAAACTTAGCGTACAACTCTTCTTCCTTTAACAAATCAAGCACTAACCTCAAGTGTTCTTCGTGCTCTTCATCACTCTTAGAATAGATAAGGATGTCGTCGATGAAAACAATAACGAACTTGTCCAGATAGGGTCTACACACACGGTTCATGAGGTCCATGAACACAGCAGGTGCATTTGTCAATCCGAACGGCATAACAAGAAATTCAAAGTGACCGTAACGGGTGCGAAAAGCAGTTTTTGAAACATCAGATTCTTTAACACGCAACTGATGATAGCCAGAACGAAGATCAATTTTTGAATAAACAGAAGAACCCTGAAGCTGATCGAACAGATCATCAATTCTCGGAAGAGGATAACGATTTTTAACAGTGAGCTTATTCAGTTCACGATAATCAATGCATAAACGAAAAGAACCATCCTTCTTTTTAACAAACAGAACAGGAGCTCCCCAAGGGGACGAACTCGGACGAATAAAACCTTTGTCTAACAACTCACGGAGTTGACTCGACAATTCTTGAAGTTCAGAAGGCGCAAGACGATAAGGAGCACGTGCTACAGGAGCAGCGCCGGGAACAAGATCAATCTGAAATTCTACCGCGCGTTGCGGCGGAAGGCCAGGTAAGTCATCGGGAAACACCTCGGGAAAATCCCTAACAATATGAACGTCATCAACGTTCTTTACTTCCTTACTAGGATCAACAACATGAGCAAGGATAGCATGACAGCCTTTGCGGAGATGTTTACGAACTTTCATACAGCTAATAAGGTTTAACTGTGTGCATTTCTTATCTCCAAAGACCATCAGTGGCTCTCCAATCACATCAGTAATACGAATAGCCTTATCATAACACACGATCTCAGCATGGTTCGCAGACAGCCAATCCATACCAATAACAATATCAAAACTACCAAGTTCAATCGGTATCAAATCTATCTCGAAATCCCTACCACCCAGATTAATGTTACACTTACGATGTACAGTCTTAGCAGTAAGTTCCTTACCATTAGCTACTTCAACAACATAAGTATTGTCTAAGAGAGTTAACGGCGTTTTGATTCTCGAACTTAATTTACTCGACACGAAACTTAAATCAGCCCCTGAATCAAATAACACATAAACTGATAAATCGTTGACTGAGAACGTACCAGTAACAAGCTTAGGATCTTCCTCCGCATCCTTAGCATTAATGTTGAACGCTCGGTCGCGTGCAGTCTCTGCAGTCTTCTTATTGGGACAAGCATCTCGAAAATGCCCCGGCTTCCCACACTCATAACAAACCCTTGGATTAGATCCGTTATTCGATTTCCCATTACCGTTACCGTTACCACCTCTATTACCAACATTATTATTATTTTCACCAGTCGCGGGAGTAGCAGACCCCGGCAAAAGCACTGTACAATCTTTAGCAATGTGCCCTTGCTTAGAGCACCTCTTACAAGTAACTGTGCAGTAACCATCATGAGCTTTATAGCAACGAGGACACACACGCTGATTTCTGTTATTAGCACCTGAGGTATCCTGTTTCTTCTGCTGACCCTGGTTTTGATTGCGGTTGTTATCCCACTTTCGTTTCCCATTATCAGCCTTCTTGACAACCTCCTCACTACTTTCAACAACTGTAGTCTTGCTTCTTCTCAACACCTTGTCATTAAGTTTGTGGGCCATAGACATAGCTGCCTCAATAGTCTGGGGTTCACTGGACTCAACCCCGTGTTCAATCTTCTCGGACAAACCATCAATGTAAGCCTCAATTTTGCGGTCCTCATCCGCATAAACCCTAGGACACAGCAAAGTTAACTCGAAAAACCTTCGTTCATAGGCATCTAACTCGGTGCCATGCATTTTCAAATTCTTGAGCTCAACCTCTAGCTTCTTAAGCTCACCCCGAGGTCTATAGCGGGTGATCAATCTTTCCTTAAAATCATTCCAGGCCAAACCATAAGCTACATCGCTTCCCAAACTACTAACCAGATTGTTCCACCATGTCAAGGCACTATCCTTAAGAGTGCAACTAGCGAAACTAACTTTGTCCTCTTCACGGACCCGACTGACCCTGAAAATAGATTCGATTTTCTCGAACCAACGAGTAAGCCCTATTGGTCCTTCCGTACCACTGAATTCTTGGGGTCGACCAGCCATAAAAGTTTTGTGGGAGCATCCCACGTTGTTGTTCACATTGGCATTAACATTAGCATTTGCTGCCATAGCAGCAGCAATTCCTTCATTGATCAGGCGTTGCATACGCGCTTCAGTGGACTCTCTTGGAGGCATGATCTTCAAAATAGAATAACACATCCGTTAGTACCAAGAATAATACTAGTGTCATAAAGGAATAGATCAAAACACGAAAAGACTAACCATTAAGATATTAGTCAACTAACACTATGAGTAATAACATGACAGTTATGATTGTTATAGAAATAACCATCACATGCATACATATTTTATGATAACATCATACAACATACATAGCACCTAACATACATGAACATATATTACGCATAATATAACATGCCAAGAGCCATAATATCAGAAATAAAACATGATAATAGACGTCATAAAAATAACCATCCATACATAATGAAAAAATATCCCATAACAAAATCTTAATAAAATCCTCGGCAAAACGCCGTACATAACCCAAAATGTATGTATAAAAAGGACATTAAGTCTGATGAAATAGATAATCAATATGAATAATCACATCACATTCGCTTAGAGCGGGTGTGATAAGCTGGTCCAGCATGAGTCTCAGCAGGATCCTCATACTTACGCAACTTCCCTTTCACAACATCCAACTCTTCCTTCAACACACGAACAGTGCTCTCGAGAGCCTCGAACTTAGCATTAACTTCTCGATCACGCTTACGGTTCGCATCCTCAACCCTATGCTTGAAAGTGATAAAGTTACCCATGTCGGCACGGATCTCGTCCATAACTTCATTATGTGGCAAAGTGCGCAAACAATCACTAAGGGCGTTAATATGTGTCACCTCATTATAAGCCCGGTTCATATGAGTAATGGTAGAAAAATAGTAATGAACAGGATCATCGATCTCTGGTTGATTAGCACGACGTCTAGCAGGAGACGGTGGAGCAGGAGCAGCATCAGAGTTATCGCTCGAAGTCGACATCTGCAAACAGCAAAACCACAAACCACATACTAAAAAGATATGAAAGCTAATAATATAACTTATACAGAATGAAATGCATAATAATGCTATAGCAAAAAGGTCGGGCTGTAGACTAGACTCTAATGCACCCTAATAACCACGGGTTGACCACATTAAGACCGCCTAGTTCCCTACAACCAGAGCTCTGATACCACATGTGACGACCCCGTCAAAACACTTAACGGATCCGTCAGTTGGTCCCATAGCTTGATCGGACTTAAATGAATTAAATAAACAAAGTTGCATTCTTTTATTTCAAAATGTTGCCCAAAAAGGAAACAAACCCAATTAAGTAGTTTAAAATCAACCAACCATAGTAATGAACCAAAAGTTGACACAAAACATTGCCAACAAACCCACAATTTAAATTATCCAAAATAGAATGCAAACTTAAGTTTCATAAATAGTTTCATAAAATCTGCCCAAATGCATGCAGACTCTTCTAACGACAGCGGAAGCACCAAATAACTCAAGTACCTGTGAAAACATGCAAGTAAACTGTCAACACAAAGGTTGAGTGAATTATAGGTTTAAATAAATAAGTAAACTTTAGACCACAAGATTTAAAAATGTTAGAAAACATTAAACATTATTCCATTATCAATGAGCCACCTGGTAACCACTTAACCCTTTATTTACCCTTACCAAACACAATAAAAATATACACTTGGACAGTGTATCTACAACAAATTACGAAGTACTAAACATTCCGATAAACAAATTGCTAGCGCGACTAGCTCGAAATGGGGTTGTCAAACCCGATAGATCTATCCGTAGGATTCGCGTTCACCGGTAGAAACCAATGATTACAGTTACCAGACTAGGGAATATTTTTGTCCAACTCACAATGAATAATTAAATTTCACTGTTACTTGTGTCTAACCGTAAATAAAAATATGCATGTAATCACATCCCAAAAAGTATACTTTGAAAAGTATGTAAAAACGGGACTATAACTCACCTTAAATAGCAACTGAAGAAATCTCACAAACAAGCGAACAGCAAGTAAAGTAAAGTGATCAAGAAAGATCACAACGCCGACCTATAAATAAAGCAGGTCAAAATAAATAACTAACTTAGGTCAAGTCTTAGTATGATAGCTATTGTACATGTTGCAAGTAGACATAGAACATTACTCAGCAAGCATCGGTTTGATTGGAACAGCATAAGGACACACGCTTTCTATTTTTAGAAAGTTTCTATTTTTGGAAAGTTTCTATTTTTGGAAAGTTTCTATTTTTAGAAAGTTTTGAAGTTAGGAAAGTTTCCTTATTTAGAAAGTCAACAGAAGTCAACTGAAAGTCAAAGTCAACCGAAAGTCAACTCAAAAGTCAACCTTGGCCAAACATAGTCAACATTAATTTTAAAAGTGTAAGTTATAATAATAACATAGGTTATAATGTTATTTAAAGTCAAAAGTGTATACTAATGTCTTAACATAAGTTTAATTAAATAAAATGAATTATTAAAGTTAATATAAGTTGAAATGTTATAATTAGTACGACATAAGTATTTAAATAAATTAATTAAATACTAATCATAATATAAGTATTATTAATAATAATAATTTTTAAATTATATCATAAGTATTTTTAATTAATAATGAATTATTAATCATATCATAAGTTTCTAATTAAAATTATTAAATCATAAGTATTTAATAATTAAATCATAATTAAATAATAATTAAGTCTTATAATAATTAAATAATTATTTAATCCTTATTATATGTCTTTTAATAATTTCTCAAAAACAAATTTAATACTTATCATAAGTATTTTCCTTTAATAATAAAAGTATTATTAATCATAAGTTTAATTAAAATGTTAATTAAATCATAATTAATAATTAAATGATATAATAAATATTTATATCATAAGTTTTAAATAATAATAATTACTTCTTTTATCATAAGTAATTAATTAATAATGAAATCCATTAATTTTAACATAAGTTTAATCATTAACCATAAGTTTTAAGTTTAAAAGTTCATCGGGTCGTATCTTGAGCCCCGGGTGTCGGTTTCGGGCGAGCCACATATGCATTTCCGCCTACTCAAACCACCCAACACAATTATGAACTCAAGAACACTCCAAGAACAGTCCCTAGGTCGTGGATATCAGCCATGACAACATTTGGGAAATCAATTTACTCAAAACAGTAATTTAGGCACAACGGGTGAACCGTGGCTCGGATTTAGGTGACCCGAACATGAAAATTCATCCCACCATCAGTCCTAACCAAATGAAACACCCTAAAGACACCAAGGATGGTCACAAAGTCGGACCCAACCTTGTTCATGCCAAGAACACCTTTCAATCTTTAACAAAAACCAAATTAAGCATATCTAGGGCTCCGAGAATCGAAACGACATGAATCCGGAGTCTAAAATTAATGTCTTGATGAGAGGAACTCATTTATGTACTTTATTTTAACATTCATATCAGTTACAAAGTCAGAAAATACGAATTATGCTGCTGTCCAAAATTTACAAACCGAAATCATATGCAAACGAGTAATTCTACGCATCCAAACAACATTACAACAACTAATATACATCATACTAATAATATAAACTCAAAATACAGAAATATGAATAGAAATTAAAAGTTCTAGGGTTAGGGTTTATACCCAAATCGAGAATCAAAGAATGTAATCGCGTAGAGAAAGACGAGAGGAATCCGATTAAGCAAGCCAATTGATGATCCAAGCAATAAAAAGTGGTTATTTTGGTGATGTATGGTGGTGGTGGCGACGGCACAAGAGGGAGGAAGAGGGAGAAGAGAGCAAAAATAGAAAATTAGGTTTTAAAAATAAATGGAATGGAGATAATGATCAAAAAAATAAAAATCAAGGGAGTGTTACTCCCTCCCCTTGGATCTTCGGCCGAATGGGGTCATGGGGTGGGCCCCATGGCCCAAATTTGTTAAATGCTAATTTCCTTGTGGCCCGAAATCCAGAACGAAGCCCGAAACGCGAAAACACGCTTACGCGATTAAAAATCCGGAAAGATAACAAACGCGCGACGAAAAATAAATATAAATACACCTATTAATAATATGATCATAAAATATCATATTTAAAATATTTAGGATTTAAAAATCCCGAAAGCTCGACCGTTGGTTTTAAAACCGAAAAGATTCGCCGGATAGAAATCCGCGAGACGTAGAAACGTATAAATTAAAATATGAATACATATATTCACATAACACATAATAATTATTATATATATATTATTACAAAAATAATAAAATAGGTCATAGAAATGACGTGGCACACTAACAGTTAACGGTCATTAAATAATTAACGGAAAAAGATAACGGAAAAAGTAGGGTCGTGACAAATTAAGTCGACTACGAACCCATCAGATGAATTGATAATGGCTGATTGGTTGATTCATGCCAATGACGCTATTTTCGGAGCTTAGGTGAACATCTATGTCGGAATAGCTGTCGGAATAACTATCGGAATAGCTATCGGAATCTGAGGGACTCGAACTGGTTGCAGGATTCATCTCGTACGATCAGATGAAGGATTTTCGATAAGAAATAGATTATAGGATGTAGATTAGTACTCTGTAATACATAATTTACATATGCATATATAATACTAAAATCCCATAAGTTACGGAGGAATCTACGGAAGTTGTCAGGCAAAGTTACAGTAATAGATACGCTAAGATATGAATTTATCTATACATTGTCAATGCAATAGAGGCAGTAAGACGTGTCTAGACTTTAAGGATGATAAGAAAATAATTTTCGACACTAAATGATAAGCAAAACTTTTTGACATGCAGACCAGGTCGAAGTCCAGACTCACTAATGCATCTTAACGACTATTAGTTAGACACACTAATGCAAGACCTGGTTTGCTACGACCACCGCTCTGATACCAACTGAAAGGACCCATCCTAATCCATCTGGATGAAGTCACCAACATCTGGTTCCATTGCGATGATCGACTCCAAATAATGTCTTTAAAATGAGCAAATGCACAGCGGAAAGTTTCTTTCATACCTGAGAATAAACATTCTTTCAAGTGTCAACCAAAAGGTTGGTGAGTTCATAAGTTTATCATAAATCAATAAAATTCATCATTTTAATAGACCACAAGATTTAAATGCTGCATGGTACAAATGGGCCCGAATCCTATACCCACCTGTAATGTACATGCTATATCTTTTAAATACAGTACAACTTTCTCGTGTACGAAACCAATTTCATAAATCATAGTAACCGTACACATATCTTGTGCACAAAAATAACATACACATAACCTGTGTATAAAATCATTCTCTCGATATATAACATTCACAACAACTGGTGGCAATTATCATGTCCACATAATTCAATGGTGGCAATTATCATGTCCACATAATTCAATGGTGGCAATTATCATGTCCACATAATTCAATAATAATCCGCAGAACTTCTATCTGCATAATAATTCATTCGAGGAATGTTTTGCTTGTGTCTATCTCGTCAAAAATTTATAAAAGCATTTCATGTATTCGCAGTTCAAAATGTATTTCAAAAGCATTTAATAAAGCAGTTGTAAAAGTAGCGCATATATTCTCAGTTCCAAAAATGTAAAGAGTAAAAGAGAATCAAATGAACTCACCATACTGTATTTTGTAGTAAAAATACATAGGACAACATTGAACAAGTATAGGGTTGGCCTCGGATTCACGAACCTATATCATTTGTATATATATTAACACATATAATTGTAATCGAACAAAGTTGTATATATACTTATTATAATATATCGTTAAATAGTAACTTATTATTATGTATATATAATATATAATATATTAAAATTAATATTTATATTTATATATATTGTGTTTACATTATTACTTATAATACTTTAAAATATTATTATGCACTATATGTAATTTAGTTATTTTTATAGTTAATAATATTTCATATAGAAATATATTATGTAATATACTTTTGATATTTAATTCTCTTTTGTTTGTAAAATTAATAATTATATAATATTACTAATGTAATGATAATAATACTAATAATTATATATAAAAATGATAAAAAAAAAAATGATAGTTTTCCTAAACATGATTCTCATAATATAGTTGTAAAAATACGAAAAAAATTTTAAATAATTACAATTCTAAATATAATAATCATTTTACTAGTAATAACGATAATATAATTACTACTACTTATAATAATATTACTAATGTTAATGATAATAATAAAAAAATGTTAATATTAATACAAAGGTTTATAATGACAATAATCTTATTAATAAATTTCATACTAATAATGATAATAAAAATAATGATAGTTTTCAATCATATTAGTAATACTAACAATAATCTTAATGATAATACTAATAATATAATAATAATAATAATAACAATCATAATAATAATAATTATACTAACAATAATAATAATAGTAATAATTATAATGTTAATTGAAATGAAATAAAAATATATACCCTTTCAAAACTCTGTCTAAAAAGAATTGTCACTGATGAGACTCGAACCCGCGACCTCCCGGACACCCGCTCAATTTTTCTGTAATTATAAGAACCTCTTATCTATATAACCCGTATTACACAATTTTCATTTTCTTATTAAAACCCAATTATCATCATTCTAACTTCATCGTCATCCCTAGCATCATAATCATCATCGAACATCATGGTCATCATCATTCTATCTTCTAGTTATACAATAAATGGGTATGGCCAGAATTCAGTCCGATAGGCAAACAGAAATTCGTTCACAGCCCGACAAAGGCCTGAGTTGGGTCACAGCCCAACAGTACAACTCACATGGCCCAATTATGTATCACGGCCCAACTTCCATTGTAAAAATATATATATATATATATTCGTCTACACCTAGGTTCGAACCTAGGATCTCTGGCTTACACACAAACACTCCAACCATCAAACTGTCATTCCATTTCTGTTATAGTTAATACCTTAAAATTATTTATCCAATACTGTATCCGTTTCTTATTCATCATCATCATCTTTAACATAACAATCATGCTTATCATCTCCATGATCATCTAATCATAATCATAACATACGTATTCCGGCTAATGCATAATAATACTTCGTATAAATAAGTAATTAATTAGGTGTGATCATGTATCATTACCATCTCAATTTACGTTTTCTATCATCATCTTCGATCGAGTTATTAGGACATGAACATCATCATTATCTTCTCATACATCATCATCAGCGTCGACAGTAGTATCCACAAAAACATATAGTACAGGTTGCAGCAGACCCATTTAATCATCTTCATTCTTTACTTGAACGGAATCTAATACGAATGAATCAGTAGCATCTAAAGTATTGGATGCAGTAGTGATTTGGGATGGTTTTCTTTTGGTTTGCAAATAGGATAATTACAGCAGTTTACATCCGTGGTTTAATGAAGATGGTTGGGCTGTCGAATAGCAATAGAAACACGATGATACAGTAGCAGGAGTAACGAATATTAATGGTTAAATGTTTGGTATTTTACGTTTACAGAAAGAGATATAGAGAGGGGAGGTGGTTCGTTGATTATTAACAGAGAATAGAAGGAACAACCCGATCGATGGTTATTGGTTTTGTATCGAACCAAAACTAGAAAAGAAAAAAAAACAATAGTTGAGCAGAAACATTGATGGTTTGGTTGATTTGGTAACTCGATCAACACATTTTTTTTTATCAAATGGGTTTCATCAAAGGACATGGTGATCATGGGTGTATGGGTTTTAATCATAAACAAAAGGAAAAGGATATTTGACTATATGCAATATGTTTATGCTTATGTAAATAATATACAATAATATACACTAGTAATTGATGTTAAATGGTGAAAAGAAACAATATCACTAGTTTAGTTGAAATGGGTTTCATGGTAGTATGCTTGGTCTTAGTTTGTGTTGCCTAACGAAAATAGAAAATGGAATTAGATAGGAAAAGGAGAAAGAAGTCTAAAGTAGTGGTTGTAATGAGTGGAGATGGGTTAACATATCTATCTATCCCTCAGCATCTTACCATATATCTATATCTATAAACTATGTGAATAATAAAGCTAGTTTAATAATTAACAATAATAATATAATAATAATCTTAAAGTTTGTGAATTGAAGTGTAACAGAATTCGTTAAAGGTGAAATGGAAAAGGAATATAAGCACAATAGTTCAATCAGTTAGCAGTGAATTGAAATTGTTTTGTTGTGATGATTTGCGGACAAGAATAACATAATTGGATTTAGATATTTAATAATAATAATATAATAATAATTATAATATAATATAAATATATAAACGTGTAATTAAGTTAGCCGTCGTCTACTATTTCATTCATGAACTGAAATTCGTACTCCGTTGTTAATCAGTGGCGGATAAAAAGTCCTCTAAAAAAATCTCAATTTCTTAAATTAAATATCTTTATTTATTTTAGTCATTATGGTGTAAGATTGGTTATTAATTATTTTAAATAAAAAAATAAATCAACTGTCCACGCTCGATTCAGGGTAAAATATAAAAGTGTTAAAATTTGACAAATAGCTCCTAAATACATTTCTATTGAGTCTATAATTTATATCACTCATTTTCGGGTCACCGTTTATTTCTAAAAACATATAAGTTCGAATTAAACTTTTCTAAATAATAATCGAAACGTCCAACGACTATTACAGTCATTTAATATATTTTTTTAATATACATTATATATATATTTAAATATATATGTATCTATTTACAATTAGTTGTTCGTGAATCGTCGGTAATGGTCAAAGGTCAATTGAATATACGAAACAGTTCAAAATTTTTGAAACTTAAAATTACAGACTTTGCTTATCGTGTCGATTATAGATTAAGTTTAAAGTTTAAATTTGGTCGGAAATTCCCGGGTCATCACAGTACCGACCCGTTAAAGAAATTTCGTCCCGAAATTTGATCGAGGTCGTCATGGCTAACTATAAAAATTTTTTTTTCATGACGAATATGAGATGATAATAAAGTTTTATCATCATTGAGTAATATAGATAAAACAATTTGTTTACGCGAAGAATATAAGTGAAGCTATCGCAAGAGAGTGAAATGAGTACGTATAGATTCGTCATATCTTTTGACATAAATAGGATTGATTTCCAAGTTCAAGAGATTTGGAGAAAATCTTCGTAATAAAATTTGATTCTTCGGTAATCAAGGGAATTAGGATCCGCTTTAAATGCGATCATCTATTTTGATTGCTTTGTCTGATATTTCACTATAAATCCACCCTCTTTGTTTCCTTACAATTCACACCTTCTATTCTTTCTCCTTAATTCATACTTTAAAGTACCCATCAATATGCTCCATCCCATTTTGATCCTTAATATACTCCTAACCTTCATATCTGTCATTCTTCTCTTTCATCTACCACCGGAGGATTTTATTTACTTCTACTATTATCTTGGGGTTATAGTGTTGTTAATTTTCCCGTGTCTTTACGTTGCAATACGTATTGATATACACGGTTTGTAATTTCTGGTTTGTTGTTGGGTTTTATATCTTCCCTTATATTTCAAATCTCTTTGCCTTCTTTTTCTCCTCTCCATCTCTGGTAAAGCGAGTAATGGTCCAGAATTCATAAATATGAATTTTGAAATGAACATAGTTAATGTTCTAAATAAGAAGGAACGTAATAGCACGATTTGATTTGTCAAATTACTAGATTCACTGAGAATAGAACTATCAAGAATATACTTTCTTGATATGTTCAGATGTTAAGCAGAATGACAGAGTTATGTAACATGGCACATGATGACGTTATGATCTGTGAATCATCACGTCCCATTAGAAACTCAGCATGACTTATTGTAATATAATCACGTTGATCAAGTGTCATTATATTATACTAACTCATGCATCAGTTCCCAACATTACTTCAATAACATTCATATTTTAAGCTCGAAATTTTACAGAATATAGAAACTAACCGTTTCTATATGATGTAACACTGATAGCACGAAGAGATTAATGATTTCAGATAAGAATAGTTGTAAAAATATCTTCAGAAATATATCTTCAGAAATATATCTTCAGAAATATGGAGGATATTTATAATGAAAGATACGATGATATCTTGGAGTTTCTAATATCGATGGATAATGAAGAAGATTTATCTGTAAGGGTTTAGATTCGGAAGCAAGGTATTCGCTAAAGATTTCATCAGATACAGAATCATTTGGATTCTTTGAAGTCAAACTTATTCTTTGTGATTTGTCCACGGCTTCCTTCATAGTTTCGCATAATCCACTTTTTGGTACTAAATTTTCTATTGAGTGTTTCCAATACTCCATTCTTTATAATCAAACTTTCGACGATTAAGGTCGTTTACGGTTGTCTACGGTTTCTGCTGCTTCATTCAGCTTTTTCAACATTCAGAGTATTGATTTGTAGACTGAGTGCTTTTCAGAATTTCAGAATGAAAGATCATAATTCTAAGAGATAAATATTATACGTATACATATAACTGTTGATGTGGCAACATTGCGAGACTCACAATTCAGATTTGCTGATTCCTAGTAATTGGTATGGCATTTCTTGTTACAAGATGCGGATGAGTACATGATGAGACTTCAATAGATAAATTTAGTGATTTATCGGAGAGATTTAAACCAAGGAGCGATGAGGTTGCTCGTACATTTGCTGTTAATATGGTGGAATATAATAAAAGGTTCCCCGGTAACAATAAAAGAGCACACATATAAATCAAGGTTATAATAAGGTTGTTTCGAATGAAAAGTCAAAGTTGTCTTGCTGGAGCTGTGACAAAATTCACTACTTTGAAAAGGGATTATCAAGTTATTTTGGGTAATAATAACACTAAGGAATTAGCACAACTACTTTTTAAACGTTTACTCAGTTTCTGAGAGTTTTCAGATGCATAACTATATGCATAAGTTGTTCCTTTTGTAGATGAAGTGCGGTTGGTTCATCATCTCGATTGAGGTGTCTTCAAGAGTCATGAAAGGTTTTGAACGCAGATTGTAATCGTCAAGATACAAATAAGGTTTAAGATGAAATCAAGTGGCAACTTGAAGAATTGTTTAGTTTCATATGTTATAATCAATATTTTAATTCATTTTAATTGTCCAATGTTATTAGTCCACAGTCGATAGTCCACAGTTGACAGTCCAATAATTCATATATAGTTTAATATATAATATTCAAATTAATTAATACGTGTCGTGACCCGTATATGTCTCAGACTCGATCACAACTCAAAGTATATATATTATTTGAGAATCAACCTCAACCCTGTATAGAGAACTCGATCATTACTGCATATAGAGTGTCTATGGTGATTCCAAATAATATATATAGATGCATCAATATGATATGTCAAAACCTTGTATACGTGTCCCGATATTTAAAGTGCGTAAAATAAATACAGAAATTAAATGACGATAAATAAAATACGTAAAGTAAATAACAGAAATTAAATGACGATAATTAAAATTGCGATAATTAAATTGCGATAAATAAACTGCGATAAATAAAATGTAATCAGTTAGCTAGGAACAGTTAGCTAGGATTTTGTTAGCGTGGATTCTTAACAAAATTATCTCATGGTTAATTTGTTTGTTTCTAACAAATTTTTATTTTTTATCCAATGTTTTCTTCATTATGCCACTTGTTGGATTCTAATAAGTCAAAATCCAAATATGAAATTGAATGAAAATGGTTATTCTGCGGTGAACAGATACGTATCTCTGTAGATGTAAGTAGGATAGTAAATGACCGTTGAATCAGATTCGAAGAATGTACAATGTAACTCATTAATGTGAAATCTAAATATTCCTCGGGTATTACCTACCCGTTAAAATATTTTCACCATTAACAGTTTGTACGAAAGAATTTTTAATTACAATCTTTATGAAAATATATATACATATATATTTTCTTTAGATATAATCATGGATTTAATGAGTTAATGTGATATTAATCTCATTTGATTTACCGTTAGAACAAGAATATATAATCTCTGAAACATTAGAGATTACATAATTGCCATGTCGAACTAAGATAAATGATGTAGAACGTCATGTAGAATGATGATTATGCTCGGGGTACCGATTGTGATGTTGAGGTGTGTCTTGTTGTGGTTTGTATTGTTGCTGGTGGTACAGTTGATGCTGTTGATGTTGTTGAAGCTGGTACATTTTGCACCATATTCTCCGAATTGATTATTCGAGTGCGAAGTTCGTTGACTTATTACTCCAGGATGATTGTCGGTCGGAACGAGCAGATGAATAAGGTTCAGAATTGTGGATAGAATATAATCTTGTCGAGTTACCCTGGAAATGAGACTGAAAATGGTGTCTCGAACAGGTTCGCCGGTAAACGCTTCAGGTTCATTGTCAAGTGGTGAATTCGGTTGGTGGAAGGGATTGCCTTTTGCGCGTTTCCATTAATTAAGTCGACTACGAACCCATCAGATGAATTGATAATGGCTGATTGGTTGATTCATGCCAATGACGCTATTTTCGGAGCTTAGGTGAACATCTATGTCGGAATAGCTGTCGGAATAACTATCGGAATAGCTATCGGAATCTGAGGGACTCGAACTGGTTGCAGGATTCATCTCGTACGATCAGATGAAGGATTTTCGATAAGAAATAGATTATAGGATGTAGATTAGTACTCTGTAATACATAATTTACATATGCATATATAATACTAAAATCCCATAAGTTACGGAGGAATCTACGGAAGTTGTCAGGCAAAGTTACAGTAATAGATACGCTAAGATATGAATTTATCTATACATTGTCAATGCAATAGAGGCAGTAAGACGTGTCTAGACTTTAAGGATGATAAGAAAATAATTTTCGACACTAAATGATAAGCAAAACTTTTTGACATGCAGACCAGGTCGAAGTCCAGACTCACTAATGCATCTTAACGACTATTAGTTAGACACACTAATGCAAGACCTGGTTTGCTACGACTACCGCTCTGATACCAACTGAAAGGACCCGTCCTAATCCATCTGGACGAAGTCACCAACATCTGGTTCCATTGCGATGATCGACTCCAAATAATGTCTTTAAAATGAGCAAATGCACATCGGAAAGTTTCTTTCATACCTGAGAATAAACATTCTTTCAAGTGTCAACCAAAAGGTTGGTGAGTTCATAAGTTTATCATAAATCAATAAAATTCATCATTTTGATAGACCACAAGATTTAAATGCTGCATGGTACAAATGGGCCCGAATCCTATACCCACCTGTAATGTACATGCTATATCTTTTAAATACAGTACAACTTTCTCGTGTACGAAACCAATTTCATAAATCATAGTAACCGTACACATATCTTGTGCACAAAAATAACATACACATAACCTGTGTATAAAATCATTCTCTCGATATATAACATTCACAACAACTGGTGGCAATTATCATGTCCACATAATTCAATGGTGGCAATTATCATGTCCACATAATTCAATGGTGGCAATTATCATGTCCACATAATTCAATAATAATCCGCAGAACTTCTGTCTGCATAATAATTCATTCGAGGAATGTTTTGCTTGTGTCTATCTCGTCAAACATTTATAAAAGCATTTCATGTATTCGCAGTTCAAAATGTATTTCAAAAGCATTTAATAAAGCAGTTGTAAAAGTAGCGCATGTATTCTCAGTTCCAAAAATGTAAAGAGTAAAAGGGAATCAAATGAACTCACCATACTGTATTTTGTAGTAAAAATACATAGGACAACATTGAACAAGTATAGGGTTGGCTTCGGATTCACGAACCTATATCATTTGTATATATATATTAACACATATAATTGTAATCGAACAAAGTTGTATATATACTTATTATAATATATCGTTAAATAGTAACTTATTATTATGTATATATAATATATAATATATTAAAATTAATATTTATATTTATATATATTGTGTTTACATTATTACTTATAATACTTTAAAATATTATTATGCACTATATGTAATTTAGTTATTTTTATAGTTAATAATATTTCATATAGAAATATATTATGTAATATACTTTTGATATTTAATTCTCTTTTGTTTGTAAAATTAATAATTATATAATATTACTAATGTAATGATAATAATACTAATAATTATATATAAAAATGATAAAAAAAAAATGATAGTTTTCCTAAACATGATTCTCATAATATAGTTGTAAAAATACGAAATTTTTTTTAAATAATTACAATTCTAAATATAATAATCATTTTACTAGTAATAACGATAATATAATTACTACTACTTATAATAATATTACTAATGTTAATGATAATAATAAAAAAATGTTAATATTAATACAAAGGTTTATAATGACAATAATCTTATTAATAAATTTCATACTAATAATGATAATAAAAATAATGATAGTTTTCAATCATATTAGTAATACTAACAATAATCTTAATGATAATACTAATAATATAATAATAATAATAATAATAACAATCATAATAATAATAATTATACTAACAATAATAATAATAGTAATAATTATGATGTTAATTGAAATGAAATAAAAATATATACCCTTTCAAAACTCCGTCTAAAAAGAATTGTCACTGATGAGACTCGAACCCGCGACCTCCCGGACACCCGCTCAATTTTTCTGTAATTATAAGAACCTCTTATCTATATAACCCGTATTACACAGTTTTCATTTTCTTATTAAAACCCAATTATCATCATTCTAACTTCATCGTCATCCCTAGCATCATAATCATCATCGAACATCATGGTCATCATCATTCTATCTTCTAGTTATACAATAAATGGGTATGGCCAGAATTCAGTCCGATAGGCAAACAGAAATTCGTTCACAGCCCGACAAAGGCCTGAGTTGGGTCACAGCCCAACAGTACAACTCACATGGCCCAATTATGTATCACGGCCCAACTTCCATTGTAAAAAATATATATATATATATATATATATTCGTCTACACCTAGGTTCGAACCTAGGATCTCTGGCTTACACACAAACACTCCAACCATCAAACTGTCATTCCATTTCTGTTATAGTTAATACCTTAAACTTATTTATCCAATACTGTATCCGTTTCTTATTCATCATCATCATCTTTAACATAACAATCATGCTTATCATCTCCATGATCATCTAATCATAATCATAACATACGTATTCCGGCTAATGCATAATAATACTTCGTATAAATAAGTAATTAATTAGGTGTGATCATGTATCATTACCATCTCAATTTACGTTTTCTATCATCATCTTCGATCGAGTTATCAGGACATGAACATCATCATTATCTTCTCATACATCATCATCAGCGTCGACAGTAGTATCCACAAAAACATATAGTGCAGGTTGCAGCAGACCCATTTAATCATCTTCATTCTTTACTTGAACGGAATCTAATACGAATGAATCAGTAGCATCTAAAGTATCGGATGCAGGAGTGATTTGGGATGGTTTTCTTTTGGTTTGCAAATAGGATAATTACAGCAGTTTACATCCGTGGTTTAATGAAGATGGTTGGGCTGTCGAATAGCAATAGAAACACGACGATACAGTAGCAGGAGTAACGAATATTAATGGTTAAATGTTTGGTATTTTACGTTTACAGAAAGAGATATAGAGAGGGGAGGTGGTTCGTTGATTATTAACAGAGAATAGAAGGAACAACCCGATCAATGGTTGTTGGTTTTGTATCGAACCAAAACTAGAAAAGAAAAAAAAACAATAGTTGAGCAGAAACATTGATGGTTTGGTTGATTTGGTAACTCGATCAACACATTTTTTTTTATCAAATGGGTTTCATCAAAGGACATGGTGATCATGGGTATATGGGTTTTAATCATAAACAAAAGGAAAAGGATATTTGACTATTTGCAATATGTTTATGCTTATGTAAATAATATACAATAATATACACTAGTAATTGATGTTAAATGGTGAAAAGAAACAATATCACTAGTTTAGTTGAAATGGGTTTCATGGTAGTATGCTTGGTCTTAGTTTGTGTTGCCTAACGAAAATAGAAAATGGAATTAGATAGGAAAAGGAGAAAGAAGTCTAAAGTAGTGGATGTAATGAGTGGAGATGGGTTAACATATCTATCTATCCCTCAGCATCTTACCATATATCTATATCTATAAACTATGTGAATAATAAAGCTAGTTTAATAATTAACAATAATAATATAATAATAATCTTAAAGTTTGTGAATTAAAGTGTAACAGAATTCGTTAAAGGTGAAATGGAAAAGGAATATAAGCACAGTAGTTCAATCAGTTAGCAGTGAATTGAAATTGTTTTGTTGTGATGATTTGCGGACAAGAATAACATAATTGGATTTAGATATTTAATAATAATAATATAATAATAATTATAATATAATATAAATATATAAACGTGTAATTAAGTTAGCCGTCGTCTACTATTTCATTCATGAACTGAAATTCGTACTCCGTTGTTAATCAGTGGCGGATAAAAAGTCCTCTAAAAAAATCTCAATTTCTTAAATTAAATATCTTTATTTATTTTAGTCATTATGGTGTAAGATTGGTTATTAATTATTTTAAATAAAAAAATAAATCAACTGTCCACGCTCGATTCAGGGTAAAATATAAAAGTGTTAAAATTTGACAAATAGCTCCTAAATACATTTCTATTGAGTCTATAATTTATATCACTCATTTTCGGGTCACCGTTTATTTCTAAAAACATATAAGTTCGAATTAAACTTTTCTAAATAATAATCGAAACGTCCAACGACTATTACAATCATTTAATATATTTTTTTAATATACATTATATATATATTTAAATATATATGTATCAATTTACAATTAGTTGTTCGTGAATCGTCGGTAATGGTCAAAGGTCAATTGAATATACGAAACAGTTCAAAATTTTTGAAACTTGACATTACAGACTTTGCTTATCGTGTCGATTATAGATTAAGTTTAAAGTTTAAATTTGGTCGGAAATTCCCGGGTCATCACAGTACCTACCCGTTAAAGAAATTTCGACCCGAAATTTGATCGAGGTCGTCATGGCTAACATATAAATCAGTGAAGCATGATCTTCGGGTCCGCTGACTTCATCCGGTGTTGAGATTGGTGAAGCATGATCTTCAGGTTCGCTGACTTCATCATGGTTGTGGATCGCGTGTGTTTTCGGATTCACGATGACGCGTGTAGTTCGGTCATCTTATCGGAATGAATCTCGTGTAGTTCGGATTCATGGTGACTCGTGTAGTTCGGTCATCTTATTGAGGTAGTAATCTCGTGTGGTTTCAGATTACTAAGGCTCGTGTAGTTCGGCTAACCTCGATGTTGTGGAAGTGAATCTCGTGTAGTTCGGATTCACAAATGACTCGTGTGGTTTCGGTCATTGTATTGAGGAGTGAGTCTCGTGTAGTTCGGATTCACAAATGACTCGTGTAGTTCGGTCATTCCTCTGGGATAGTGACTCTCGTGTAGTTTGGATTCACTATGGCGCGTGTAGTTTGGAAATTCCCGATTGTGTTGTGGTGAAGGTAGTGAGTCGCGTGTAGTTCAGATTCACTAAGGCGCGTGTGTTTTCAGCCAGCCTTCGTGTGGTGTGATCTATTGGTTGTTTTATGCACCAATGGTGGGGTCGTAAGGACCATGTTGTGGGAACTATCGGTTGTTTATACACCGATGGTGGGGTCGTGAGGACCATGTTGTACGATTTAGTGATGCGATAGCCGTGTTTCGCTCACATGTTGTTACGGGTGTGACGATAGTCGATTTTGTACACCTTGGGATCTAGCGTTGCCATGATCGTTTTGGGCGCTATCGGTTCTAACCGTTTGTTATGATGTTACGGTAGTTGCGTATTGGTCGTATTGCGCACTACAAGGGAGGTTTAGTGATTGGTGTTATCCATAAGGATTCGTTTGGTTCGGTCTTCATCGTTTCGGGTTGTTGACCTTAGGTTGAGACTTGGTTACTTTTAGCATTGTACTCGGTAAGGATACACTAGGGGATTGATATCTCGGTCCGAGATTGGTTGAGTTTCCTGATGATAGGGAGTGAGCATGGTTTTAGTGCTCGAATAGTGGGTTTGATAAATCGCGGGAGACGATTTTAGTTGTTAAAGGTGATTCCTTGGGAAGAGTTAACTAGGAAAGTCGGATTGGGACTTATGTTGAGGACCGTGGAGTGTGGTCCGTTTGGTTAAGCGACGAGGATCACGAGGACGTGATCGATTCTAAGTGGGGGAGAATTGTAACACCCTGTTTTTGTTTCTGGTTTTGCAGTAGGTCGGGACGCCGTCCCGATGTGGGGGACGCCGTCCAGCAACAAAAGGTGGGACGCCGTCCCGATAAGGGGGACGCCGTCCAGCAACAAAAGGTGGGACACCGTCCAAAGTTTGGGACGCCGTCCAAACGGTCTGTCGAGCCAGCTGTTTTAATTATTTTAAAAGGGGTAAAATGGTAAAATCACTTAGATGCCAGTTTGGAGCCTTCAAGGCTGGTTCCTTGGTCATTTGTGGATCATATTTCATCTTCACAAACACTCCCAACATTATTTAGAGAGAGAGGAGAAGTTCTAGAGAGAGAGAGGTGGATTTGGAGAAGAAGGAGTCGGATTCTCGCAAAAGCTCGGGTTCTAAAGTTGTTCATCTCGCTCCTAGCTACGTTGTGGTGGTATTGGTAAGCTCAAACTCCGAATTTCATTTGTTAGATTTGATGTTCAAGTTAGGGTTTTGAGCTAGATTGTTGTGAAACCCTTTTAGATGATGAAGTAGGTTCATGGTGACTTGTTAATCTTGTCACTTGGCGGGTTTTGGGTTGGTGGACGTTTTGGCCTTGATTAGGCTTTGATTTAGAGTTTAATCACTTGGATTAGTGATTATGGAAGTGATGGAACCCTTTTTGGGTGAGTTTGGTTAACTAATTTTGAAATGGGTCAAAATTAGGGTTTTGGTGTCAAAATGAGTATGACCCGTGTTTAACACTTGTGTTCGGGTTTAATTGGTGTGTTAGGACCATTTTCACTCGTGTTAGTGATTATTGGTTAGTTATGGCGTGGTTTGCGCTTGGAAGTGCATTTGGGGTCGAAATTGCACTAAGGGTAAATTGGGTTGGTTTGTAAGTCAACCCTAATTGTGTTGTTGTATTTGTGATAATGGAATAGGTACTTTCCATTTGGCGCGTTGCGGTTTACTTGGAAGCATTCATCAAGATGACTAGGTGAGTGTTAATATCCTATGTGCATATGTATGTGTAGGATGGGTGCGGGTCGGGTGAAGTGGTTCTCGGTTATAGAGCTCACTTCACACATAGGTGGATTTGATGGACTTGTGTATAGGTCCAATTGGCACGGTTGTGCGTTTTGGTTGTTTACCTTTGGCGAGGTACACGTTGTGTGTACGTTATCACACGTGGTTGTGATTTGGATGTTATAACCCCAAAGGCGAAGGGTTGATATTGTTGTGATGTGGATAACCCCGATGTGGTGGATTTTATAATCCCGTGACCGTGGGTTTGATGTTGAGAAGTGAATCTCGGGTAGTGCGGATTCATGATGATTCTTGCTCGGTCATCTTGTGAGGAGGTAGTGAATCACGGGTTGTGCGAATTCACTAAGGCTCGGGTAGTTCGGCCAACCTCGGTTATTGAATTGGTGAAGAAGTGAATATCGGGTTGTGCGAATTCACTAAGGCTCAGGTTGTTCGGCCAATCTTCATTGTGGTGTTTGGTATTCGGTAATGGGTTAAGGGGTTAACCTTATTCGTTTATATATTGTTATATATATATATATATATATATATATATATATATATATATATATATATATATATATATATATATATATATATATATATATATATATATATTGTTTTATTGTTGTGATGTAGCTAACCCTCCGGGTGTAGCTTCTTGGCGTTGTTCACATCGTCGTTGGTGAACTTATATTTGTTGATGTATCTATAGCTTGTTGCTTAGTGACTACGGTATGCTTAGCTTAGCTTGCCTTATACTTGGATGCTTCGGTATGCGGTATTTGATATTTGTGTGGCGTGTCTATTTTATACATATATATGTATGTAGTATATTATCATTCACTAAGCGTTAGCTTACCCTCTCGTTGTTTACATTTTTATAGATTGCACGGATGCGGTGGCTCGGGTAAGCGCGAGGACTAGTGGACTTGCGTAGTTGCCTTAGAAGACTTGCTTTTGAATTTGATTAGGATTGGGTAGCGTGTCCCCAATCCCATGCTCGGTCTATGTTTTTGTATAAACTAATGGGTCGAAATAGTCACTTATGGTATTTTGGGTCGATGTGGGCTCGGTGTCGTAAAACTCGGTTTTTATTGTGAAAAACTCTTAGTTTAAACTATTGTAATATATTGTGAAAGTGTTTTGGTTTAAAAGTGTCGGGAAGCGGGTTTTCACCCGCGTGAGTTCGAAAAACTGATCAGAATGTTTTAGTACATCTGGACGCCGTCCCGGATGTCTGGACGCCGTCCCAGTCTTAAGAGCTGGACGCCGTCCAAGCTTTTGGACGCCGTCCAGATCAACTGTTTCAGAAAAAAAAAAATTGTGGCACGTTTTCGGATGGTTAACGGGTTGGGTCGTTACAGAATACATATTAAAACACTACATGTATATACATTTTAACTGAGTCGTTAAGTCATCGTTAGTCGTTACATGTAAGTGTTGTTTTGAAACCTTTAGGTTAACGATCTTGTTAAATGTTGTTAACCCATTGTTTATTAAATCAAATGAGATGTTAAATTATTACATTATCATGATATCATGATGTATTAATATATCTTAATATAATATATATACATTAAATGTCGTTACAACGATAATCTTTACATATATGTCTCGTTTCAAAATCATTAAGTTAGTAGTCTTGTTTTTACATATGTAGTTCATTGTTAATATACTTAATAATATGTTTACTTATCATAATATCATGTTAACTATATATATATCCATATATATGTCATCATATAGTTTTTACAAGTTTTAACGTTCGTGAATCACCGGTCAACTTAGGTGGTCAATTGTCTATATGAAACCTATTTCAATTAATCAAGTCTTAACAATTTTGATTGCTTAACATGTTGGAAACACTTAATCATGTAAATATAAATTTCATTTAATATATATAAACATGGAAAAGTTCGGGTCACTACAGTACCTACCCGTTAAATAAATTTCGTCCCGAAATTTTAAGCAGTTGGAGGTGTTGACGTATCTTCTAGAAATAAGTGCGGGTATTTCTTCTTCATCTAATCTTCTCATTCCCAGGTGAACTCGGGTCCTCTACGAGCATTCCATCGAACCTTAACAATTGGTATCTTGTTTTGTTTAAGTCTTTTAACCTCACGATCCATTATTTCGACGGGTTCTTCGATGAATTGAAGTTTTTCGTTGATTTGGATTTCGTCTAACGGAATAGTGAGATCTTCTTTAGCAAAACATTTCTTCAAATTCGAGACGTGGAAAATGTTATGTACAGCCGCGAGTTGTTGAGGTAACTCAAGTCGGTAAGCTACTGGTCTGACACGATCAATAATCTTGAATGGTCCAATATACCTTGGATTTAATTTCCCTCGTTTACTAAATCGAACAACGCCTTTCCAAGGTGCAACCTTAAGCATTACCATCTCTCCAATTTCAAATTCTATATCTTTTCTTTTAATGTCGGCGTAGCTCTTTTGTCGACTTTGGGCGGTTTTCAACCGTTGTTGAATTTGGATGATCTTCTCGGTAGTTTCTTGTATTATTTCTGGACCCGTAATCTGTGTATCCCCCACTTCACTCCAACAAATTGGAGACCTGCACTTTCTACCATAAAGTGCTTCAAACGGCGCCATCTCAATGCTTGAATGGTAGCTGTTGTTGTAGGAACATTCTGCTAATGGTAGATGTCGATCCTAACTGTTTTCGAAATCAATAACACATGCTCGTAGCATGTCTTCAAGCGTTTGTATTGTCCTTTCGCTCTGCCCATCAGTTTGTGGATGATAGGCAGTACTCATGTCTATATGAGTTCGTCATGCTTGCTGTAATGTCTGCCAGAATCTTGAAATAAATCTGTCACCCCTATCAGAGATAATAGAGATTGGTATTCCATGTCTGGAGACGACTTCCTTCAAATACAGTTGTGCTAACTTCTCAATCTTGTCATCTTCTCTTATTGGCAGGAAGTGTGCTGATTTGGTGAGACGATCAACTATTACCCAAAGAGTATCAAAACCACTTGCAGTCCTTGGCAATTTAGTGATGAAATCCATGGTAATGTTTTCCCATTTCCATTCCGGGATTTCGGGTTGTTGAAGTAGACCTGATGGTTTCTGATGCTCAGCTTTGACCTTAGAACACACCAAACATTCTCCTACGTATTTAGCAACATCGGCTTTCATACCCGGCCACCAAAAATGTTTCTTAAGATCCTTGTACATCTTCCCCGTTCCAGGATGTATTGAGTATCTGGTTTTATGAGCTTCTCTAAGTACCATTTCTCTCATATCTCCAAATTTTGGTACCCAAATCCTTTCAGCCCTATACCGGGTTCCGTCTTCCCGAATATTAAGATGCTTCTCCGATCCTTTGGGTATTTCATCCTTTAAATTTCCCTCTTTTAAAACTCCTTGTTGCGCCTCCTTTATTTGAGTAGTAAGGTTATTGTGAATCATTATATTCATAGATTTTACTCGAATGGGTTCTCTGTCCTTCCTGCTCAAGGCGTCGGCTACCACATTTGCCTTCCCCGGGTGGTAACGAATCTCAAAGTCGTAATCATTCAACAATTCAATCCACCTACGCTGCCTCATATTCAGTTGTTTCTGATTAAATATGTGTTGAAGACTTTTGTGGTCGGTATATATAATACTTTTGACCCCATATAAGTAGTGCCTCCAAGTCTTTAATGCAAAAACAACCGCGCCTAATTCCAAATCATGCGTCGTATAATTTTGTTCGTGAATCTTCAATTGTCTAGACGCATAAGCAATTACTTTCGTTCGTTACATTAATACACAACCGAGACCTTGCTTTGAGGCGTCACAATATATCACAAAATCATCATTCCCTTCAGGTAATGACAATATAGGTGCCGTAGTTAACTTTTTCTTCAATAACTGAAACGCTTTCTCTTGTTCATCCTTCCATTCAAATTTCTTCCCTTTATGCGTTAATGCAGTCAAGGGTTTTGCTATTCTGGAAAAGTCTTGGATGAACCTTCGGTAGTAACCAGCTAGTCCTAAAAACTGGCGTATGTGTTTCGGAGTTTTCGGGGTTTCCCACTTTTCAACGGTTTCAATCTTTGCTGGATCCACCTGAATACCTTCTTTGTTCACTATGTGACCGAGGAATTGAACTTCTTCCAACCAAAATGCACACTTTGAAAACTTAGCGTACAGTTTTTCTTTCCTCAGCAACTCTAGCACTTTTCTCAAATGTTCTTCGTGCTCTTGATCATTCTTCGAGTAAATAAGTATGTCATCGATGAAAACAATGACAAACTTGTCAAGATATGGCCCACACACTCGGTTCATGAGGTCCATGAACACAGCTGGTGCGTTAGTCAATCCAAATGGCATAACCATAAACTCGTAATGACCGTAATGCGTCCTAAAAGCAGTCTTTGGAATATCATCCTCCTTCACCCGCATTTGATGATACCCAGAATGTAAATCAATCTTCGAATAAACAGACGAGCCTTGTAGTTGATCAAATAAGTTGTCGATTCTCGGTAATGGGTAACGGTTCTTGATGGTAAGTTTGTTCAACTCTCGGTAGTTGATACACAACCTGAATGTACCATCTTTCTTCTTGACAAACAAAACAGGAGCTCCCCATGGTGATGTGCTTGGTCGAATGAAACCACACTCTAAAAGTTCTTGTAATTGGCTCTGAAGTTCCTTCATTTCGCTAGGTGCGAGTCTGTATGGAGCACGAGCTATTGGTGCAGCTCCCGGTACAAGGTCTATTTGAAATTCAACGGATCGGTGTGGAGGTAGTCCCGGTAATTCTTTCGGAAATACATCGGGAAATTCTTTTGCGATGGGAATATCATTGATGTTCTTTTCTTCGGAATTGACTTTCTCGATGTGTGCTAGCACAGCATAGCAACCTTTTCTTATTAGTTTTTGTGCCTTCAGGTTACTAATAAGATTTAACTTTGCATTACTCTTTTCTCCGTACACTATTAAGGGTTTTCCTTTTTCTCGTATAATGCGAATTGCATTTTTGTAACAAACGATCGCTGCCTTCACTTCTTTCAACCAGTCCATACCGATTATCACATCAAAACTCCCTAACTCTACTGGTATCAAGTCAATCTTAAATGTTTCGCTAACCAGTTTAATTTCTCGATTCCGACATATATTATCTGCTGAAATTAATTTACCATTTGCTATTTCGAGTAAAAATTTACTATCCAAAGGCGTCAATGGGCAACTTAATTTAGCACAAAAATCTCTACTCATATAGCTTATATCTGCACCCGAATCAAATAAAACATAAGCAGATTTATCGTCAATAAGAAACGTACCCGTAACAAGCTCCGGGTCTTCATGTGCTTCTGCCGCATTAATATTGAAAACTCTTCCACGGCCCTGCCCATTAGTATTCCCCTGATTCCGGAAATTTCTAATAATGTGGCCCGGTTTTCCACATTTATAACAAACAGCGTTGGTATTACTTGCTCCGAAACTATTAGTTTCGGCATTACTTGTTCCGGCATTATTTGCTCCCTTAGTTCTGTTAAACTTTGGTCTGTAGACCTCACACTTTGTCGCGCTATGACCATTTCTCTTACACCTGTTGCAAAATGTCATGCAAAACCCCTGGTGATTTTCTTCACACCTATGACATGGCTGTTTTTGGTTTTTGTTGCCGTTGTTGTTATTGAGGTTGTTGTAGGGATTGTTATTGTTGTTGAAACGGTTGTTGTAGTTGTTGTTGTTATTGGGATGTTTGTTGTAGTTATTGTTAGGATTGCGGTTATTGTTGCGATTGTTGTTGCGGTTGTTGGGATAGTTGTTGCGATTGTGGTTGTAATTGTTATTGTTGTTGTACTGGTGACTCTTGTCACCGTTTTCCTCCCACTTCCTCTTGAGTTGTTTCGTCTTGGCTTCTTCATCCGCCTGCTCTTTAATTCTTCCCTCAATCTGATTTATGAGTTTATGAGCCATTCGACTTGCCTTCTGTATAGAAGCGGGCTCGTGTGAACTTACATCTTCTTGAATCCTTACTGGTAACCCTTTTACAAATGCGTCGATCTTCTCTTCTTCTTCTTCGAATGCTCCCGGACACAATAGGCACAATTATGTGAATCGTCGTTCATATGTGGTAACGTCGAACCCTTGTGTTCGTAACTCTCTAAGTTCTGCCTTGAGTTTATTGACTTCGTTTCTAGGACGGTACTGCTCGTTCATCAATTGCTTGAATGCCGACCACGGTAGTGCGTAAGCAGCATTTTGTCCTACCTGTTCAAGATAGGTGTTCCACCACATTAACGCAGTACCTGTGAAGGTATGCGTAGCGTACTTAACTTTGTCCTCTTCAGTACACTTACTTATGGCAAACACCGATTCGACTTTCTCGGTCCACCGTTTCAATCCAATTGGTCCTTCGGTTCCATCAAATTCCAAAGGTTTGCAGGCAGTGAATTCTTTGTAGGTGCATCCTACACGATTTCTTGCGCCGTTAGCTGCATTGCTAGATTCAGAGTTATTGTTGGTATGTAGCGCAGCCTGTACTGCGGCTATGTTTACAGCAAGAAAGGTACGAAATTCCTCTTCGCTCATATTCATGGTTTGTCGAGTCGTCGGTGCCATTTCCTTCAAAATAGCCAACTGAATCGAGTTAATCATACAAAATATTAAGAGTAGTCAATAGTATTTCGTAGCATAATATGAACTCATTTATAAAAGCTTTTTCTTCATAATAGCGTTTTATAAGTTTAAATTCGGGTACTACCTACCCGTTAAGTTCATACTTAGTAGCTAATATACAATTCAACTACTACAATTCCATATGAAAAACTGATTATAATAATATATCACATATAAATATTCTTCAAACTTACAACATCGTTATATTACATATAACATGAAATATAGTACACTTTGATACAGGACAGTTTTGAAGATAAACCTAGTTAATACGCAAGTTATTCAACAAAGGAAATAAAGACACGTAGTTCATAAGTCCAGAAACAAGTCATGCATTCTAGTTTTACTAAGACGACTTCCCATCCTTGGTCTTGTGGAAAATAACCTTTATGACCATTGGCTAGGCAGCATGTTGTAACGTTGTCAAAAGGATGAGGGTTTCGTAATGTCCAACAGCCCTGTAATAATCTAAAAACCTTGTTTCTCACCCCAACTACTGAATCCGTCACTTGTGGGAAAGTTTTATTTAAAAGCTGCAATCCGATGTTCTTTTTCTCACTTTGGTAAGAAGCGAACATCACTAACCCGTAAGCATAACATGCTTCTTTATGTTGCATGTTAGAAGCTCTTTCTAATTCACGAAATCCTATGTTGGGATATGTTGAGTCAAAATAGGTTCTTAACCCGTAGCGTAAATTTGCATTTGGGTTCCCCGCATTTAACGCTTTAAAGAAAACACGGCGTAACTTACAGTCTCCCCAATGTGATATACCCCACCTATCAAAGGAAAGCCTTTTATAAACTAAGGCATTTCCGGAAAGTCTTTCAAATGTTTGACAAGTTAATTTTGCCATAACTAAATATGCTGATGAATTCTGACCGACTCTAGACAAGATTTCCTCAATCATATCCTCTGGTAGGTCTTCTAAAATATTCGGTCGTCTACCCTTAACGTCCATTTTGTTTTTATACTGTAAAATAGACAAGGATAAGATTCATAAAAGATAATTAACAAACAATACAAGTAATTTTTACATAGAACATAAAAGTACAAGCACACTACAATACATATAAAACACAATATGATTAAAACCCTTTAATCTGAATCACTGGTTTCTTCTTCTTCGGACTTGGTTCGTTTTCCTAATTTTCTAGGAATATATGGTGTTCCTCTAATACGAGCCATCGTTTTATATAATGGTTTAGAAAAACCTGGTGGTTTAGAGGTTCCCGGGTCATTGTTACATTTTAGGAAATACGGATGTTGTCGATACATATAAAGTTCATCGGGGTTGGAATTGGGTTTCTCTATTTTTATACCTTTTCCCTTATTATTTTCTTTCGCTTTATTAAATTGGGTCGAGGTAATTTCTATAACATCATCGGAATCCTCATCGGGATCCGATTCATTGGAAAATTGGTAATCTTCCCAATATTTTGCTTCCTCGGCGGAAACACCATTGACCATTATTAACTTTGGTCCGTTGGTTGAGGATTTTCTTTTATTTAATCGATTTACTATAGGTATCAATATTTCTTCCTCCGGAACCTCTTCTTCTTCTGGTTCCTCCTCTTCCGATTCCTCATCTTCTGGTTCCTCTTCTTCTGGTTCCTCCTCTTCCGGTTCCTCTTCTTCCGGTTCCTCTTCGGGAATTTGTGAATCTTCCCAAAATATATTCGACTCTTCATTATTATTAGGTGAATCAAAGGGATTTGTACTAGAGGTAGACATCTATCACACAATATCAAACATGTTAAGAGATTAATATATCACATAATATTTACATATTAATAATATATAGTTTCCAACAAAAAAATATGTTAAGCAATCGTTTTTTTTTTAAAGAAAAACACGGTCGAAGTCCAGACTCACTAATGCAATTTTCTGGTTCTCTAAGACCAACGCTCTGATACCAACTGAAATGTCCCGTTCATATTGATTATAAACGTTCCATATTAATTGATTTCTTCGCGAGTTTTTGACCTCTATATGAGACGTTTTTCAAAGACTGCATTCATTTTTAAAACAACCATAACCTTTATTTTATCGATAAAGGTTTAAAAAGCGTTACGTAGATTATCAAATAATGATAATCTAAAATATACCGTTTACACACGACCATTACATAATGGTGTACAATAAGAACATATTACATCAAAAATAAGTTTCTTGAATGCAGTTTTTACATAATATCATACAAGCATGGACTCCAAATCTTGTCCTTATTTTAGTACGCAACAGCGGAAGCTTTTAATAATCACCTGAGAATAAACATGCTTAAAACGTCAACAAAAATGTTGGTGAGTTATAGGTTTATCCTATATATTATCAAATCATAATAATAGACCACAAGATTTCATATTTCAATATACATCCCATACATAGAGATAAAATTCTTTCATATGGTGAACACCTGGTAACCGACATCAACAAGATGCATATAAGAATATCCCCGATCATTCCGGGAAATCCTTCGGACATGATAAAAACGAATTCGAAGTACTAAAGCATCCGGTACTTTGGATGGGGTTCGTTAGGCCCAATAGATCTATCTTTAGGATTCACGTCAATTAGTAGATCGGTTTACTAATTCTTAGATTACCAAGCAAAAGGGGCATATTCGACTTCGATCATTCACCCATATAATGTAGTTTCAATTACTTGTGTCTATTTCGTAAAACATTTATAAAACTGCATGTATTCTCATCCCAAAATATTAGATTTTAAAAGTGGGACTATAACTCACTTTCACAGATTTTTACTTCGTCGGGAAGTAAGACTTGGCCACTGGTCGATTCACAAACCTATAACAAATATGTACATATATATCAAAGTATGTTCAAAATATATTTACAACACTTTTAATACATTTTGATGTTTTAAGTTTATTAAGTCAGCTGTCCTCGTTAGTAACCTACAACTAGTTGTCCAAAGTTAGATGTACAGAAAAAAAATGATATATATTATTTTGAATCAATCCACGACCCAGTGTATACACGTCTCAGGCTAGATCACAACTCAAAGTATATATATTTTTGTAATCAACCTCAACCCTGTATAGCTAACTCCCACATTACTGCATATAGAGTGTCTATGGTTGTTCCAAATAATATATACACATGGGTCGATATGATATGTTAAAACATTTGCATACGTGTAGGTACTGTAGTGACCCGAACTTTTCCATGTTTATATATATTAATTGAGATTGATATTTACATGATTAAATGTTTCCAACATGTTAAGCAATCAAACTTGTTAAGACTTGATTAATTGAAATATGTTTCATATAGACAATTGACCACCCAAGTTGACCGGTGATTCACGAACGTTAAAACTTGTAAAAACTATATGATGACATATATATGGATATATATATATAGTTAAAATGATACTATGATAAGTAAACATATCATTAAGTATATTAACAATGAACTACATATGTAAAAACAAGACTACTAACTTAATGATTTTTAAACGAGACATATATGTAACGATTATCGTTGTAAAGACATTTAATGTATATATATCATATTAAGAGATATTCATACATGATAATATCATGATAATATAATAATTTAAAATCTCATTTGATATTATAAACATTGGGTTAACAACATTTAACAAGATCGTTAACCTAAAGGTTTCAAAACAACACTTACATGTAACGACTAACGATGACTTAATGACTCAGTTAAAATGTATATACATGTAGTGTTTTAATATGTATTTATACACTTTTGAAAGACTTCAATACACTTATCAAAATACTTCTACTTAACAAAAATGCTTACAATTACATCCTCGTTCAGTTTCATCAACAATTCTACTCGTATGCACCCGTATTCGTACTCGTACAATACACAGCTTTTAGATGTATGTACTATTGGTATATACACTCCAATGATCAGCACTTAGCAGCCCATGTGAGTCACCTAACATATGTGGGAACCATCATTTGGAAACTAGCATGAAATATCTCATAAAATTACAAAAATATGAGTAATCATTCATGACTTATTTACATGAAAACAAAATTACATATCCTTTATATCTAATCCATACACCAACGACCAAAAATACCTACAAACACTTTCATTCTTCAATTTTCTTCATCTAATTGATCTCTCTCAAGTTCTATCTTCAAGTTCTAAGTGTTCTTCATATATTCTACAAGTTCTAGTTACATAAAATCAAGAATACTTTCAAGTTTGCTAGCTCACTTCCAATCTTGTAAGGTGATCATCCAAGCTCAAGAAATCTTTGTTTCTTACAGTAGGTTATCATTCTAATATAAGGTAATAATCATATTCAAACTTTGGTTCAATTTCTATAACTATAACAATCTTATTTCAAGTGATGATCTTACTTGAACTTGTTTTCGTGTCATGATTCTGCTTCAAGAACTTCGAGCCATCCAAGGATCCGTTGAAGCTAGATCCATTTTTCTCTTTTCCAGTAGGTTTATCCAAGGAACTTAAGGTAGTAATGATGTTCATAACATCATTCGATTCATACATATAAAGCTATCTTATTCGAAGGTTTAAACTTGTAATCACTAAAACATAGTTTAGTTAATTCTAAACTTGTTCGCAAACAATAGTTAATCCTTCTAACTTGACTTTTAAAATCAACTAAACACATGTTCTATATCTATATGATATGCTAACTTAATGATTTAAAACCTGGAGACACGAAAAGCACCGTAAAACTGGATTTACGCCGTCGTAGTAACACCGCGGGCTGTTTTGGGTTAGTTAATTAAAAACTATGATAAACTTTGATTTAAAAGTTGTTATTCTGAGAAAATGATTTTTATTATGAACATGAAACTATATCCAAAATTATAGTTAAACTCAAAGTGGAAGTATGTTTTCTAAAATGGTCATCTAGACGTCGTTCTTTCGACTGAAATGACTGCCATTACAAAAACGACTTGTAACTTATTTTTCCGACTATAAACCTATACTTTTTCTGTTTAAATTCATAAAATAGAGTTCAATATGAAACCATAGCAATTTGATTCGCTCAAAACGGATTTAAAATGAAGAAGTTATGGGTAAAACAAGATTGGATAATTTTTCTCATTTTAGCTACGTGAAAATTGGTAACAAATCTATTCCAACCATAACTTAATCAACTTGTATTGTATATTATGTAATCTTGAGATACCATAGACACGTATACAATGTTTCGACCTATCATGTCGACACATCTATATATATTTCGGAACAACCATAGACACTCTATATGTGAATGTTGGAGTTAGCTATACAGGGTTGAGGTTGATTCCAAAATATATATAGTTTGAGTTGTGATCAATACTGAGATACGTATACACTGGGTCGTGGATTGATTCAAGATAATATTTATCGATTTATTTCTGTACATCTAACTGTGGACAACTAGTTGTAGGTTACTAACGAGGACAGCTGACTTAATAAACTTAAAACATCAAAATATATTAAAAGTGTTGTAAATATATTTTGAACATACTTTGATATATATGTATATATTGTTATAGGTTCGTGAATCAACCAGTGGCCAAGTCTTACTTCTCGACGAAGTAAAAATCTGTGAAAGTGAGTTATAGTCCCACTTTTAAAATCTAATATTTTTGGGATGAGAATACATGCAGGTTTTATAAATGATTTACAAAATAGACACAAGTACGTGAAACTACATTCTATGGTTGAATTATCGAAATCGAATATGCCCCTTTTTATTAAGTCTGGTAATCTAAGAATTAGGGAACAGACACCCTAATTGACGCGAATCCTAAAGATAGATCTATTGGGCCTAACAAACCCCATCCAAAGTACCGGATGCTTTAGTACTTCGAAATTTATATCATATCCGAAGGGTGTCCCTGAATGATGGGGATATTCTTATATATGCATCTTGTTAATGTCGGTTACCAGGTGTTCACCATATGAGTGATTTTTATCTCTATGTATGGGATGTGTATTGAAATATGAAATCTTGTGGTCTATTATTATGATTTGATATATATAGGTTAAACCTATAACTCACCAACATTTTTGTTGACTTTTTAAGCATGTTTATTCTCAGGTGATTATTAAGAGCTTCCGCTATCGCATACTTAAATAAGGACGAGATTTGGAGTCCATGCTTGTATGATATTGTGTAAAAACTGCATTCAAGAAACTTATTTTGTTGTAACATATTTGTATTGTAAACCATTATGTAATGGTCGTGTGTAAACGGGATATTTTAGATTATCATTATTTGATAATCTACGTAAAGCTTTTTAAACCTTTATTGATGAAATAAAGGTTATGGTTTGTTTTAAAATGAATGCAGTCTTTGAAAAACGTCTCATATAGAGGTCAAAACCTCGCAACGAAATCAATTAATATGGAACGTTTTTAATCAATAAGAACGGGACATTTCATCTATGGTATCCCAAGATTACATAATGTATTAGAATACATATATAATACAATATAAGTTAGCTAGGATATGATTAATATAGATTTGTTACCAATTTTCACGTAGCTACAACAAGAAAAAATTATCCAATCTTGTTTTACCCATAACTTCTTCATTTTAAATCCGTTTTGAGTGAATCAAATTGCTATGATTTCATATTGAACTCTATTTTATGAATCTAAACAGAAAAAGTATAGGTTTATAGTCGAAAATATAAGTTACAAGTCGTTTTTGTAAAGGTAGTCATTTCAGTCGAAAGAACGACGTCTAGATGACCATTTTAGAAAACATACTTCCACTTTGAGTTTAACCATGATTTTTGGATATAGTTTCATGTTCATAATAAAAATCGTTTTCCCAGAAGAACAACTTTTAAATCAAAGTTTAACATAGTTTTTAATTAACTAACCCAAAACAGCCCGCGGTGTTACTACGACGGCGTATATCCGATTTTATGGTGTTTTTCGTGTTTTCCGGTTTTAAATCATTAAGTTAGCATATCATATAGATATAGAACATGTGTTTATTTGATTTTAAAAGTCAATTTAGAAGGATTAACTTTTGTTTGCGAACAAGTTTAGAATTAACTAAACTATGTTCTAGTGATTACATGTTCAAACCTTCGAATAAGATAGCTTTATATGTATGAATTGAATGATGTTATGGACATCATTACTACCTCAAGTTGTCTGGATAAAGCTACTAGAAATGAGAAAAATGGATCTAGCTTCAAAGGATCTTGGATGGCTTGAAAGTTCTTGAAGTAGAATCATGACACGAAAACAAGTTCAAGTAAGATTTCCACTCGAAATAAGATTGTTATAGTTATAGAAATTGAATCAAAGTTTGAATATGAGTATTACCTTGTATTAGAAAGATATCTTACTGTAAATAAGAAAGATTTCTTGAGGTTGGATGATCACTCTACAAGATTGGAAGTAAGCTAGCAAACTTGGATGTATTCTTGATTTTATGAAACTAGAACTTGTAGAATTTATGAAGAACACTTAGAACTTGAAGATAGAACTTGAGAGAGATCAATTAGATGAAGAAAATTGAAGAATGAAAGTGTTTGTAGGTGTTTTTGGTCTTTGGTATATGGATTAGATATAAAGGATATGTAATTTTGTTTTCATGTAAATAAGTCATGAATGATTACTCATATTTTTGTAATTTTATGAGATATTTCATGCTAGTTGCCAAATGATGATTCCCACATGTGTTAGGTGACTCACATGGGCTGCTAAGAGCTAATCATTGGAGTGTATATACCAATAGTACATACATCTAAAAGCTGTGTATTGTACTAGTACGAATACGGGTGCATACGAGTAGAATTGTTGATGAAACTGAACGAGGATGTAATTGTAAGCATTTTTATTAAGTAGAAGTATTTTGATAAGTGTCTTGAAGTCTTTCAAAAGTGTATAAATACATATTAAAACACTACATGTATATACATTTTAACTGAGTCGTTAAGTCATCGTTAGTCGTTACATGTAAGTGTTGTTTTGAAACCTTTAGGTTAACGATCTTGTTAAATGTTGTTAACCCATTGTTTATTAAATCAAATGAGATGTTAAATTATTACATTATCATGATATCATGATGTATTAATATATCTTAATATGATATATATATACATTAAATGTCGTTACAACGATAATCGTTACATATATGTCTCGTTTCAAAATCATTAAGTTAGTAGTCTTGTTTTTACATATGTAGTTCATTGTTCATATACTTAATGATATGTTTACTTATCATAATATCATGTTAACTATATATATATATATATATATATATATATATATATATATATATATATATATATATATATATATATATATATATATATATATATATATATATATATATATATATCCATATATATGTCATCATATAGTTTTTACAAGTTTTAACGTTCGTGAATCACCGGTCAACTTAGGTGGTCAATTGTCTATATGAAACCTATTTCAATTAATCAAGTCTTAACAAGTTTGATTGCTTAACATGTTGGAAACACTTAATCATGTAAATATAAATTTCATTTAATATATATATAAACATGGAAAAGTTTGGGTCACTACAAATGTGTCAGATACTTTTTATGTACATGTGATTCTTTCAAAAGTATATTTACACTCGAACTATCACAGTACATATTATAGAAGATTAAATGTTGTGTACTACTCTGAGTATAACAATAAACTTCCTTATCCAGACAGCTTTCTGAGCAGCTTCTCAGTCAATAATGTATTCTGCTTTTGTTGTAGATTGTTCAATAGTGCTCTTCCTATAGCTCTTCCAATCAACTGTCTTGCCCATCATGACAAAGAAACAACGTGACTGGATCGAGAATCATCTTGATCAGCTTGGATACTAGAATCAGTATAAAATTTAATACTTAACTCTTCTTCTAAATTACCGTAAACCAAGAACATATCATTAGTACTCTGCAAATACTAAAGAATATTCTTAACAACAATCCAATGTACTTCACCTGGATTATGTTGACAATGACTCGCCAAACTCAAAACTAACGAAACATCGAGTATAGTACATATCATGGCATACATAATGGATCATATAGCCGAAGCATATGTGATACATTTCATTTGTCTCATCTCATCTGCTGTGATAGAACTTTTGAGATTTCTCAAGGTTATGCCCTTTTGCATTGGCAAAGCTCCATGCTTGGAGTTTTGCATGCTAAATCTATGTAAGATAATGTATGTACTTTGATTCAAAACAATAAGCCAATTAAATCTATTGTATAGATCCTCATTCTAATAATATAAGTAGCTTCATCAAGATCCTTTATGGAAATACATTTTCCAAGTCAAGACTTGACATCTTGCAAGTTGGAATGTTATTTCTAATAAGTAATATGTCATCAACATATAAGATCAAGAAGACTACTTTGCTCCCACTAGCTCTAATGTAAACTCGAGGCTTATCTTGGTTTTGAGAAAAATTAAACACTTTGATTTTCTCATTAAACTTAAGATTCTAGCTCCTGGATGCTTGCTTTAATCCACAAATGGATTTTAGAAGCTTGCATACTTTATTAGGATGCTTAGGATTCATAAACCCTTCCGACTGAACCATATATACGTCCTCGCTTAGGTCACCATTTAGGAAAGCGGTTTTGACATCCATTAGCCATATTTTATTATCATGAAAAGTAACCATGGCAATAAGTATCCTAATTGTTTTAAGGCTCGCGACTGGTGAAAAACTTTCATCATAACCTTTTGTCACCAATCGAGCTTTAAAAGTGTTTACATTACCATCCATATCAGTCTTCCTTTGAAGATCCATTTTTACCTCATTGTCTTACAATTGGGTAGAAGATCAATCAAGTCTCATACTTGATCATCCTTCATGGACTGTATATCTGTATTCATCGAATCTAGTCATTTTCAGATTCAGGATCTGATATGGCCTCACGCAGCTAGAGGGTTCATCATAATCCCTTAGTTGAGTTTTATTTGAATTAATCAGATAATTAAACCTCATAAGCCGATGAGTTCTACTAGATCTAAAAAGTGCAGGTGTAACACGTTCTGGCTCACCAACAGTGCGCTCAGTTTCAACGTGTGGATTGCTAGTGCTTATTGAAGGTATGTTACTTTAAAGTACTTGAATTTCTTCAAGATATACTTTATTCCCACTGACTTCTTGTAAGAGAAGATCTCTTTCCAGGAATTTAACAGACCGAGCAGAAAACACGTTGTCTTCAACTTGGTAGTAAAAGTAGTAACCATTGTTTCCTTTATGTATCGTACAAAGTAACATTAGATAGTTCTGGGTTCTAATTTGTTTGAAGTGTCATGCTTCACGTACGCTTTACAACCCCAGACTTTCAGATAAGACAACTCGGGATTCTTCCCATGCCATAACTCATATGGTGTCTTTTCTACCTTCATAGTTGGAATCACATTGAGTATGCATGCAGCAGACTCTCATGCATATCCCTAAAATACAGTAGTAGAGAAATCAGACTTATCATAAATCAAACTATATCAAGTAAAGTTCGATTCCTCTTACTCAGACACACCATCGTATTGTGGTGTGTAAGGTAGAGTGAACTATGAGACAATCCCACAATTCTTTAGGTGGTCCAAAAACTCTTGACTCATAAACTCATTTACTCCATCGGAGCGAAGTGCTTTAATGGTCTTTCCAAGCTGATTATCTACTTCATTTTGGAATACTTTTGAATGTCAAAATAGCTTTATATTTATGTTTCAGCAAGTGAACTGTGACGACCCGGAAATTTTCGACCAAATTTAAACTTAATCTTAATATGAATTCGACATGATAAGCAAAGTCTGTAATATTGAGTCTCAAAATTTTTGAACTGTTTCATGAAATTAATTGACCTTCGACTATTCTCGACGACTCACGATACGATTACTTAAATAGATATGCATATATTAAAATATATATATGTGTATATAATGATATGAAAAATTGTATATGGTAATTGTTGGAATTATTTATGTAAAATAATTATTATCTATATATATAAATAAAATATATAGAATATATAAATAGGATTTCGAAGTTATTTAGTAAACGAAAGTAACGCTCAAATATCATTTGATTGACAGTAAACGAGTTAAAAAGAAACTTATGTGATTTTAAAATAAACGGTTAGCCGAAAATGAGTTTTACAAACTATAGGCTTATTAAAAATGTATTTAGAAACTATTTGTTGAATTTTAAAACTTTTCATATTTTATTTGGGGTTAGAGTGATTAATTAATGTAAATTTTATTTAATAGTTAATGCTCGAATTTTATGCCATAATGACCAAAATAAATAAATATAGTTAATTTAAAAATTTGGGATTTTTCCGAAGACTTTTATCCGCCACTGATTAAGAACGGAGTACGAAATAATACCCCTAAATTTTATAAATGACAATTAGGGGGCGGCTAGTATTTTAACATGTTTTAAAATTGTGTGATTTACATTAATACATTGTGATTGTTTTCAAACTTTCAGTACAATAATGTAACTATAATTTTCCCACTTGTGTCTATAGTGTGATTTATATTAATATATATTGTTGTTATTGTCTTCCCACTTGTGTTAAAGAAAACCACATACACTTTTCCTTCTCTGCTAACTGATCTCGTCTCCTATTGTAATCATCTCCACAACATCATCCTCAACAAGATAAACTGTTAGTTAATCGTCTACTGTTAATAGTCGCTGTTAGTTGGAACCACCACTTTACAGACTCACCACACCTTCATGCTTCCTTCCATCGGGTAACGCCACTTTCAACCTCCATCCGCCACCTCCGGCCACCATAGCAATCACCTTATTTAACTACCACTCACCACCCTATTATTGCCGTTATTCTGTTTCTTCTTGGTTGAACAACACCACGAACGCCACCTGCTACAGCTTCTACTTTCTATTTATTTGAACACCTTAGAACTATATGCTCCTACTTGTTTTGTCCCAATATTCACAGACCCACTTATTTCTTGTTAATCGATTCAACCAACACCTCATCTTCTTCACACCATGATCAGGTCAAAACCCATTTACTTTTGAGACTCGAAGTACTATTTTTGGTTCCATCTTCAAACCATCTTCGTTATACCATTGAAAACACCTTTGAAACACCAAAACTACAATCGATTACTACTATAATCCTTTTTACTTTCGGAACAACAAGAACTCCAATACAACACCTAAACTATTTTATTACTACACGATTGATGCTGCATCAGTTTCTGTTTCAGTTTATATCCACAATATCACCACTTGCTACATCACTGTTTTCTGTTTCTATTTGAAGGACGAATAAACCACCACAGCTCACCCACAACCACTAATGTTTATGTTTTTAGTTGAACCCGAACCAGTAGCCATGAAACCATCTTCCATATCTCCTTTCACTCTCGTCCCCCTCTCTCTTCATTCTTCTATCGTGAATCCACTAAACCCTCACCACCGTCACCCTAATACAGCCGCTACCATCACTTTATGTTACTGTTCGAAGATCGACATCTATTGAATCACTGCTTCTACGATGATTAGATAACTTTTGGTTTATATTTCTTTCCTGATTCAGACCAAACAAATCTGCAACGCTGTTGCTATAGCGTTTGTGATTCTGTTGAATAAATAAGATGAAAACGATGATGATGGGGAGATTTTGATGATGATGATTGTGGAAAGAAAATAATATACGATGAAGATAAACGATGAGATAAGGGATGCTGCACAAATTTTTTAGTGTTTTAATCCTAACCCATACCACCGACATGTCCTTTTCTCCTTTTTCTTTCTTTTCGTTTTTCAATTCCAGCCGACAGAAGAAATAACGGGGATAATAATATTCGTATTTAACATGTTAGTGGACTTGTTATTTGACTGAATATAATCTTTTGTTGGGCTTCGTTTTATTGGGCCGAATGAATTGCTACTAGATCGAGTTGTTTTGAACCGAGAAATGTTGGGCCACCAGGTTTTTCACTTGGGCCGAGATGATAAGCAGATACAGGTTATATTTATTTTGGTTGGGTGTCATAACCCGACCTTAACCATAAGGACGAATACAATAACATATGATTTCATCGCGAGGTATTAACCTCTATGTGCGACATTTTTCAAAAACTGCATTCGTTTTTACAATACAAACCATAGCTTTTATTACAAATACAAGGTTTAAACAACTTAATAATGATTATCGTTTAGCGATAATCTTAGACTTACAAACTTTACATGTGATAATAACAATACGACCTCCAACATATTTTACATTACAAATCCTCCGATATGCAGTTTTATTTTTGACACAAATATGCATACTCAAGATCTTGCTTAAATTCAACATGTTGCAGCGGAAGCTTTTAGTTATCACCTGAGAATAAACATGCTTAAAACGTCAACATAAAGTTGATGAGATATAGGTTTAATGCCGGCAGCGTTATAAATATAGACCACAAGATTTCATATATAAACGTTTTAATAAAAAAATTCTAAGTTGTTGAGCACTTGATAACCATACTTAACATTTAATCAACGTCGCATATTCCCTTTATTATGAAATCTTACTACACCGTACCAAGTGTAGTCACCGAAACGAAGTACTGTGCAACCGTTGAATACTGGTCGTCCAGTCCGGTTGGGGTTGTCAGGCCCGATAGATCTATCAACAGGATTCGCGTTTACAATACCTCATGTAAATAATAGTTACCAAGTTACAGGGAAGTATGCCAGTGGTACAACTCAACGTAGAATACATATTTTTAATCACTTGTGTCCATAACGTAAATCATAAAATGCATGTATTCTCATCCCGAAATCTTTAGAGTTTAAAAGTGGGACTATATACTCACTTTTGCCTTGAAGGTATTTATCACGACTTGGTCTCCGATTGATATCACAAACCTAACCATATATATAATATATCAACATATTTTCTTTTCAAGTAATCGTTACATATATATATATATATATATATATATACTTTTAATACTTTTAATATTTTCTTAGTCCGTAGTTAGCAGTCCGATGTTAGTGGTCCACAATTAGTTGCTTAAATAAAATAAATAAAGACCCCATCGTATTCGTATTGATCAGAATTAATCTTGACCCATGGTACCATGTTGTCAAATGACGTGTTGCGTACATAAAGTACCGTGTTGTCAAATGACGTGTTGCGTACAATCATGAGGTCTTATGATTAATCTTCTCGTGTTGTTTACGGGTGGTCCTGAAATATATAAAATCAAATCATAAGTAAATATATATTAAATATTATGTTAATTAGCCAAGATATGATTAATCCGATTTTGTCATAATATGATATATTACAGGTCTTGAAGTGTTTTTAAAAATCAAATTAGAAGGATCTATTTAGTTTGCGAACAAGTTTGAAATCACTCAAACTATGCTCTTGTTGTTAAAATTTTACAACACAAAATAAGATAGCTATATAAATATGAATCGAATAAGGTTATGAATAAGGTTACTACCTCAAGTTACTTGGACAAAGCTACTGGAAAAGGTAAGAAAAGTCTTGGAATCAAAAGAGTGGTGGAGTGGGATTGAAAGATTGGAAGTAATCTCCTTGAAATCGGATGACTATATTGATACGTTCTTGAGTAGGTAAATGAAGAGAGATTAGGGAGTGAATTAACTTGAAAGAAAATTGGAAATGAAATTGTATGCGTGTGTGTGCAAAATAGCATGATTATGGGATGGATATATAGGAGATTTAGTTTGTTTTCTTGCACAAAAGTCACACATGAGGTTAAATGGCTGGTTCCCACATGTAACATCATGTCTAGTGGCTGATCATTGAAGTTTATTGTTGGTATATACCAATAGTAAATACGTATAGAAGCTGGGTATGATACGGTTACATATACCCTAGATATACTTGTAGAAATTTTGAGGAATCGGAACGAGAATTCAAATATGGACGGGTTTATAACTGTAAAAGAGGCTCAAAACTGGGCTTTTATTTTTGGGTCAAACCGGGCCAAAATAAAATTTTAAGACATTTTTAATAAAGCAATGTTAGCCCAAAAAAAAATTTCCAAGCTGACCTGGCAGCTCGACCCCAGCCAGGGGCTCTGCCCCTTGGACCCCGCTTATCGGGGGCGCTGCCCCCGAACCCCCGTCATAATCAAGATAAGTTCAAACAAGTGTGCACTCCACATAATCGTAAGTATATATGTCAAAGAACGTTACATATAGTTATCGTTTTGAAAACTTAAGTTAGTGGTCTCAAAGTATACTTATAACTCATTGTTGTTAGTTCACAATGAAATGTTAAACCATCCTTAAATCATGTTAAATATGTATAGATATGTACATATACATAATCGTATAATTATCTGTGTTATATAGTTCGTGATATCATCGGTCAAATTGGACGGTCAAACGTTGTGTGAAACTCTTTTCAAAAACATAAGTCTCAGTTTGGATTGCTTATCATGTTGGTAAGGTTTATTTTATGTAAATATTAATGTCATAAGTATAAAATGATCGGAAAAATCCGGGTCGTTACAGTACCTACCCGTTAAATAAATTTCGTCCCGAAATTTTAAAGTTGTACCTATTTTGCGTTGTCGGGAAACAAATGTGGGTACTTTTGTTTCATTTAATCCTCTCGTTTCCAAGTAAACTCGGGACCTCTTCGAGCATTCCAACGAACCTTAACGATTGGTATGTTGCTCTGCTTGAGCCGTTTAACTTCACGGTCCATGATTTCGACTGGTTCTTCTATGAATTGTAGTTTCTCATCGACTTGGATTTCTTCAAGAGGAATGGTGAGATCTTCCTTTGCAAGACATTTCTTGAGGTTTGAGACGTGAAATGAATTATGTACTCCGGCGAGTTGTTGTGGTAACTCGAGTCGATAAGCTACCGGTCTGATGCGTTCGATGATCTTGAACGGGCCTACATACCTTGGGTTCAGTTTACCCTTTTTTCCAAAACGTATTACACCTTTCCAAGGTGACACCTTTAGCATAACCATGTCACCGATCTGAAACTCTAATGGTTTCCTTCGGACATCCGCGTAGCTCTTTTGGCGACTACGGGCTGTTTTCAATCTCTCCCTAATTTGCACTATCTTCTCAGTAGTTTCATGGATGATCTCGGGACCAGTTAATTGTCGATCTCCTACTTCATTCCAACAGATAGGGGATCTACACTTCCTTCCATACAGTGCTTCGAATGGTGCAGCTTTAATGCTCGCATGATAACTATTATTATACGAGAATTCTGCTAATGGTAGATATTTATCCCATCCATTTCCAAAATCGATCACACATGCCCTGAGCATATCTTCAAGAGTCTGAATTGTTCTTTCACTCTGCCCGTCAGTTTGCGGATGGTATGCGGTGCTCATATCCAAACGGGTTCCCATGGCCTCCTGTAGTGATTGCCAAAACTTTGATGTAAATCTACTATCACGATCGGATATAATGGAAATAGGTATTCCATGCATTGAAACAATTTCCTTTATGTATAATCGTAATAGTTTCTCCATTCTATCCGTTTCCTTTATAGGCAAGAAATGTGCAGATTTGGTGAGACGATCAACTATTACCCAAATGGTGTCATAACCCCAGGCAGTCTTAGGTAACTTTGTGATGAAATCCATGGTAATACCATCCCATTTCCATTCTGGGATTTCTGGTTGTTGAAGTAACCCTGACGGCTTCTGGTGTTCTTCTTTGACTTTGGAACAAGTTAAACATTCCCCAACATATGTTGCAACATCTGTCTTTAAATTAGGCCACCAATAATGCGTCTTAAGATCTTGATACATCTTTCCAACTCCAGGATGTATCGAGTATCTTGTCTTATGTGCCTCATTCAATATCAACTTCCTTAATCCACCCAACTTCGGTACCCAAATACGGTTTGCAAAATATCGAATTCCGTCTTCCCGCATAACGAGTTGCTTCTCATACTTCTTCATTATTTCATTTCCTATGTTTTCTTTAGTAAGAGCTTCTCGTTGAGCCTCTTTGATTTGTGAGTTGAGATTCATGCGAATTTTTATGTTCATTGCTCGTACTCGAATTGGTTCCCGTTCCTTTCTGCTTAGAGCGTCGGCCACTACATTCGCTTTCCCGGGATGATAGCGAATCTCACAATCAGAGTCGTTTATCAGCTCGACCCACCTACGTTGCCTCATGTTCAGCTGTTTCTGATCAAAAATATGTTGAAGGCTTTTATGATCAGTAAACACAGTGCATTTAACCCCATATAAATAGTGTCTCCATATCTTCAATGCAAACACTACTGCTCCCAATTCTAAATCATGCGTCGTATAATTCCGCTCGTGAATCTTCAATTGTCGGGATGCGTATGCTATAACTTTCTTCCGTTGCATAAGGACGCAACCAAAACCTTGTCGCGAAGCGTCACAATATATCTCGAAATCATCGTTCCCTTCAGGTAATGATAAAATAGGTGCTGTAGTCAACTTCTTCTTCAGTAATTGAAATGCACTCTCTTGCTCAGAAGTCCATTCGTACTTCTTCCCTTTTTGCGTTAACGCTGTTAATGGTTTAGCTATTCGGGAAAAATCTTGAATAAACCTTCTATAATAACCAGCTAAACCCAAAAATTGGCGTATCTGCGTTGGTGTCTTAGGAGTCTCCCATTTTTCAATGGCCTCAATTTTAGCTGGATCAACCTGAATTCCTTTGCTACTAACAACGTGGCCAAGAAATTGCACTTCTTTCAACCAAAATGCACACTTAGAAAATTTGGCGTATAACTGTTCTTTTCTTAACAATTCTAATACCAACCTTAAATGCTGCTCATGCTCTTGCTCATTCTTGGAATAGATAAGAATATCGTCAATGAAAACGATAACAAACTTATCTAAATACGGACTACAAACTCGATTCATGAGGTCCATGAATACAGCTGGCGCATTAGTCAACCCAAACGGCATGACCAAAAATTCATAATGACCGTAGCGTGTCCGAAAAGCAGTTTTCGGAATATCTTCTTCTTTGACACGTAATTGATGATAGCCCGATCTTAAGTCGATTTTCGAGTACACACATGATCCTTGCAATTGATCAAATAAGTCATCAATTCTCGGTAGTGGATACCGATTCTTGATAGTTAACTTATTTAATTCACGATAATCTATACACATTCGGAAAGATCCATCTTTCTTCTTGACGAATAAAATCAGAGCTCCCCACGGTGAAGTGCTCGGTCGAATGAAACCACGGTCCAGTAATTCTTGTAACTGGCTTTGTAACTCTTTCATCTCAGATGGTGCAAGTCTATATGGAGCACGAGCCACTGGTGCAGCTCCTGGTACTAGATCTATTTGAAATTCTACAGATCTAAATGGAGGTAATCCCGGCAACTCTTCCGGAAATACTTCAGGAAAATCTCTTGCCACAAGCACGTCGTTGATGCTCTTCACTTTTTCCTTCATTTTGACTTTATTAACATGTGCTAGGATAGCATAGCACCCTTTCTTCAAGCACTTTTGAGCTTTCAAACAACTAATGAGTTTTAGCTTTGAGTTACCCTTCTCTCCATAAATCATTAATAGCGTTCTATCCTTACGAGGAATGCGAATTGCCTTCTTGGCGCACACAACTTCAGCTCCTATTTTGGACATCCAGTCCATGCCGACTATTACATCAAAACTTCCTAATTCTATGGGTATCAAATCAATCTTAAATGTTTCTCCGGCTAAATTTATTTTACAATCACGGCAAATTTTATCGGCTTTAATTAGTTTACCATTAGCTAACTCAATCATGTACTTAGCATCTAGAGGTAATAATGAACAATTCAATTTAGCGTGAAAGTCTCTACACACGTAACTTCTATCGGCACCAGTATCAAATATAATAGATGCGGATAAGTTATTAATGGTAAACGTACCCGTAACAAGTTTCGGGTCTTCATACGCCTCTCTAGCATTAATAACAAATGCTCTTCCACGTGCAGATCCGTTATTCTTCTCTGGATTCGGGCACTGACTCTTATAATGACCCTGTTTTCCACACCCATAACAAGTAACAGTGGCCAAGGCAGTTCTATTTGCATTGGTGGCAGGAGTCTTGGTACCGTTTGTATTTGTAGCGGGAACCCTACAATCTTCAGCAAGATGACCTTTTCGATTACAGTTGTTGCACACCACATTACAATAACCAGAGTGATGTTTGTGGCATCTGTTACATAAAGGATTTCGTCCCTTGTAACCTGAGTTCGAACCACTACCCGCACCTTGCGTGGTTTCTTGTTTCTTGTTGGATTGTTGATGATTACCTTCCCACTTTCTTTTGTTTCCCGATGTCTTGACATCGGTGTTCTTATCCAGAATAATCTGGTCCATCAACTCGTTCGCCATGGTGATAGCTTCATGAATAGTCTTGGGTTTGGATGCTGTAACATTTGCCTTGACCTTTTTAGGCAACCCATCTTTGTACAGTTCAATCTTCCGTTCTTCGGTTGGTGCCAATTCGGGACATAGCAAAGCTAATTCCATGAATCGCTGATTGTAGTTCGTGAGTTCAGTACCAACAACTTTCAGGCTTCGTAATTCAGCTTCCAACTTCCTAACCTCGTTCCTTGGACAATATTCGTTGATTAGCATTGTTTTGAATTCTTCCCAAGGAGTATCATAAGCTACATCTCCTCCTACGGCCTTCACATAGTTTTTCCACCACGTGAGTGCACTATCTTGTAGGGTGCACGATGCATACTTGGTCATGTCCTTCTCAATACAACCACTGATTTTAAATACAGACTCAATCTTTTCGATCCACCGGGTTAAACCAACCGGTCCTTCTGTTCCACTGAATGATGAGGGCTTGCAACCTTGAAAAGTTTTGTAAGTGCACCCCACACGAGGATTTGGGTTAACTGCAGCACCTCTTGCAGCCTCGACCCATAACATTCTGTCGTTCACTCGCTGATTGATGAGTTCCTGAATTTCTTGTTCCATCATTCGGTTCAATCGCGCCATAATCTTCAACAAGAATGAAAAAAAATAATTATTCACATGGAATATTATAGATGTAGTATGTATTTACAGTACATCGTAGCTTATTAATAATATGAACCAGTTATTATTATAAAAGCCTTTTCTTCTTATTAGCGTTTTATAATTATATCTAGGGTAGTACCTACCCGTTAAAGTTCATACTTAATAGCTTAGTACAAAAATCAATTACTACCACCCAAATAATACTTAACCATGGAAAATTATTGCATTTCACACTTCACTATTTTACATATGCTTATCTTACATCAAACATTAAGCAAACCACACTAGTAATATTATACAAAACATTATATGATCTCATGGTTTAAAACAACAGCGCATCATTTAACCCAAAGCGTTTGTGTTCAAAGAAATTGCTTAAAGGTTATCCTGGTTGTCTCCCTGCGTTTTGGCTGAGGAACCGAAGAACTGGATGTCGGGATAGAACTAATAGGAATAGCGGGAATAGGTGTGGAAGTATCTGGTGGAGTTGGTGCGACAACATTCTCTCTAGACTCGGGATTTGGATTTTCCATTTCAGTAGCCTTTCGTTTCTTTCCTCGTTCGAACTTGTCTTTCGTAATTTCCTGTATTTCTTCCTCCTCAGGATCACTTTCTGGTTCCTCTTTAATTGATTCATCCGGAACTTGTGAGTCTTCCCCAAAGGTGTCATTTTCATCATCGGATAGGTTAATGACTGGAACACCATCTGAAGATTCTGGTTCGGAGTCGCTGAATGTGATAATAAGTTCTAAGCCAGACATCTATCACATAACAACTAGCACGTTAATACCACATAATATTTACATATTAATTTTTAACCAACAAGGATAAGCAATAGTTTTCGAAATCAAACACGGTCAAAGTCCAGACTCACTAATGCATCCTAACAAACTCGATAAGACACACTAATGCAAATTTTCTGGTTCTCTAAGACCAACGCTCTGATACCACATGTCATAACCCGACCTTAACCATAAGGACGAATACAATAACATATGATTTCATCGCGAGGTATTGACCTCTATATGCGACATTTTTCAAAAACTGCATTCGTTTTTACAATACAAACCATAGCTTTTATTACAAATACAAGGTTTAAACAACTTAATAATGATTATCGTTTAGCGATAATCTTAGACTTACAAACTTTACATGTGATAATAACAATACGACCTCCAACATATTTTACATTACAAATCCTCCGATATGCAGTTTTATTTTTGACACAAATATGCATACTCAAGATCTTGCTTAAATTCAACATGTTGCAGCGGAAGCTTTTAGTTATCACCTGAGAATAAACATGCTTAAAACGTCAACATAAAGTTGGTGAGATATAGGTTTAATGCCGGCAGCGTTATAAATATAGACCACAAGATTTCATATATAAACGTTTTAATAAAAATATTCTAAGTTGTTGAGCACTTGATAACCATACTTAACATTTAATCAACGTCGCATATTCCCTTTATTATGAAATCTTACTACACCGTACCAAGTGTAGTCACCGAAATGAAGTACTGTGCAACCGTTGAATACTGGTCGTCCAGTCCGGTTGGGGTTGTCAGGCCCGATAGATCTATCAACAGGATTCGCGTTTACAATACCTCATGTAAATAATAGTTACCAAGTTACAGGGAAGTATGCCAGTGGTACAACTCAACGTAGAATATATATTTTTAATCACTTGTGTCCATAACGTAAATCATAAAATGCATGTATTCTCATCCCAAAATCTTTAGAGTTTAAAAGTGGGACTATATACTCACTTTTGCCTTGAAGGTATTTATCACGACTTGGTCTCCGATTGATATCACAAACCTAACCATATATATAATATATCAACATATTTTCTTTTCAAGTAATCGTTACATATATATATATATATATATATATATATATATATATATATATATATATATATATATATATATATATATATATACTTTTAATACTTTTAATATTTTCTTAGTCCGTAGTTAGCAGTCCGATGTTAGTGGTCCACAATTAGTTGCTTAAATAAAATAAATAAAGACCCCATCGTATTCGTATTGATCAGAATTAATCTTGACCCATGGTACCATGTTGTCAAATGACGTGTTGCGTACATAAAGTACCGTGTTGTCAAATGACGTGTTGCGTACAATCATGAGGTCTTATGATTAATCTTCTCGTGTTGTTTACGGGTGGTCCTGAAATATATAAAATCAAATCATAAGTAAATATATATTAAATATTATGTTAATTAGCCAAGATATGATTAATCCGATTTTGTCATAATATGATATATTACAGGTCTTGAAGTGTTTTTAAAAATCAAATTAGAAGGATCTATTTAGTTTGCGAACAAGTTTGAAATCACTCAAACTATGCTCTTGTTGTTAAAATTTTACAACACAAAATAAGATAGCTATATAAATATGAATCGAATAAGGTTATGAATAAGGTTACTACCTCAAGTTACTTGGACAAAGCTACTGGAAAAGGTAAGAAAAATCTTGGAATCAAAAGAGTGGTGGAGTGGGATTGAAAGATTGGAAGTAATCTCCTTGAAATCGGATGACTATATTGATACGTTCTTGAGTAGGTAAATGAAGAGAGATTAGGGAGTGAATTAACTTGAAAGAAAATTGGAAATGAAATTGTATGTGTGTGTGTGTGTGCAAAATAGCATGATTATGGGATGGATATATAGGAGATTTAGTTTGTTTTCTTGCACAAAAGTCACACATGAGGTTAAATGGCTGGTTCCCACATGTAACATCATGTCTAGTGGCTGATCATTGAAGTTTATTGTTGGTATATACCAATAGTAAATACGTATAGAAGCTGGGTATGATACGGTTACATATACCCTAGATATACTTGTAGAAATTTTGAGGAATCGGAACGAGAATTCAAATATGGACGGGTTTATAACTGTAAAAGAGGCTCAAAACTGGGCTTTTATTTTTGGGTCAAACCGGGCCAAAATAAAATTTTAAGACATTTTTAATAAAGCAATGTTAGCCCAAAAAAAAATTTCCAAGCTGACCTGGCAGCTCGACCCCAGCCAGGGGCTCTGCCCCTTGGACCCCGCTTATCGGGGGCGCTGCCCCCGAACCCCCGTCATAATCAAGATAAGTTCAAACAAGTGTGCACTCCACATAATCGTAAGTATATATGTCAAAGAACGTTACATATAGTTATCGTTTTGAAAACTTAAGTTAGTGGTCTCAAAGTATACTTATAACTCATTGTTGTTAGTTCACAATGAAATGTTAAACCATCCTTAAATCATGTTAAATATGTATAGATATGTACATATACATAATCGTATAATTATCGTGTGTTATATAGTTCGTGATATCATCGGTCAAATTGGACGGTCAAACGTTGTGTGAAACTCTTTTCAAAAACATAAGTCTCAGTTTGGATTGCTTATCATGTTGGTAAGGTTTATTTTATGTAAATATTAATCTCATAAGTATAAAATGATCGGAAAAATCCGGGTCGTTACAGTGGGTTTAAATCAGAAGAATCATAATAGCTGAATGGTTTAGTGGTGTTATGGGTGAGCGAGAGGTCGCGGGTTCAAACCCGGACTTGGGCATTTTTTTTAAGGGATACTTCTTTGAGGTAGTTTACTTTACTCATTATTATTATTATTATTATTATTATTATTATTATTATTATTATTACTACTCATTATTATTATTATTATTATTATTAGGAATATAAGTATTATTATTTTTATTATTTTTATTTAAAAATTATCATTTAATTAAGATTAACATTATTAATAAAATTATTATTTTTATCATTATTATCATAATTAGTATTAATATTACTCATTGTTAGTATTAGGTATTATTATCAATATTATTGTTTTATAAAATAACTTATTATTATTATTAATATTAAGATTTGTATATATTATTATCATTATTTTTACTATCAATACCATTATTTATTATTATTACAATTATTAGTATTATAAAAATATCGCAACTTCCTATTATTAATATTATTTTACCAAGTAAAGTATTAGTGATATAAAAACATATTTTAATATAATCATATATATAAATATAAATTATAATACATTATATAAAACTTTAAGCATTAATATATAATATTTATAATGAATAACATATTATATATATATATATATATATATATATATATATATATATATTCTAATCAAAATATTTTATTAAGAATCTAATATATATATACTAAAATATATAAAATAATTATAATTAACTTATTAATAATATTAAAACTTATTTAGATATTATTATATGTGTTAATATATATATTAATGACATAGGTTCGTGAATCCGAGGCCAACCCTGCATTGTTCAGATCAGTCGTGTGAATATTTTTACTACAAAATATCGTATAATGAGTTTCATTTGCTCCCTTTTTAAATGTTTTTGCAATATATATTTTTGGGACTGAGAATACATGCGCTGCTTTTATAAATGTTTTACGAAATAGACACAAGTAATCGAAACTACATTCTATGGTTGAATTATCGAATCGAATATCACCCTTTTTAGTCTGGTAATCTAAGAATTAGGAACAAACACCCTAATTGACGCGAATCCTAAAAATAGATCTATTGGGCCTAACAAACATCATCCGGGTTACGGATGCTTTAGTACTTCGATTTTATCATGTTTGATGAGAGTCCCGGAATGATGGGGATATTCTAGACGCGTTTTGTTAATGTCGATTACCAGGTGTTCACCATAAGAATGATTTCTAATTCGCGGGTTACGCGTATCATTTTTGTACTCGGGGTACTTGTACAATTAAAAATATGAAATCTTGTGGTCTATTAAAATGATGAAAATGAATGATTATGATAAACTAATGAACTCACCAACCTTTTGGTTGACACTTTAAAGCATGTTTATTCTCAGGTACGAAAGAAATCTTCCGCTGTGCATTTGCTCATCTTAAGGATATTACTTGGAGTCATTCATGACATATTTCAAAAGACGTTGCATTCAAGTCGTTGAGTTCAATAAAGATTATTATTAAGTAAATGACAGATTAGGTCATTTATAGTTTGGATATTATGAAATGGTATGCATACTTGTCAACTTTCGTGAAATGAAAGTTCGTCTTTTAAAAACGAATGCAATGTTTGTAAAATATATCATATAGAGGTCAAATGCCTCGCAATGTATCCATATGTTATTGTATTCGTCCTTATGGATTAGGACAGGTCTCTACATGAACATAATCATAGCTACTGTACTCATCAGTAAATGTAATAAAGTAAAATTATCTAAATCTATACATTGTTCTTAAAGGGCTACATACAACAGTATGTATTAGTCATAAAAGATCTTTAGCTCTTTTACCTAAATCGGAGAAAGAAGCATTTGTCATCTATGTAGCTAAACATGAAACACATACATCAATTGACTCAGAGCCAATTGATTCCAAAAGTCCATTAGATTGGAGTTTTAAAATGCATTGTTTGTATATATGATCAATATGACAATGCCATAGATATGTCTCGTTCAAGTCTCGCTTGAATCGTTTGGCAATACAAGTATATACAAAATTATTATTTGAAATCACACCATGCATATCAATTTCAAAAATACCATCACGTGGATAGGCATTAAGATAAATATATTATCCTTAGAAACTGAAATACCTAAGTGTGTAAATGCAAGTTCAAAACTAGCACCTTTCAAACTATGTCGCTCGCAGTATTGAGAGCATAATGCTATTGCTCTAACAAAACAATAAGACCACTTAGAGAAGTAAGTTCATGTAGTGACCAGAACTTTTCCATGTTTATATATATATTAAATGAAATTGTTATTTACATGATTAAGTGTTTCCAACATGTTAAGCAATCAAACTTGTTAAGACTTGATTAATTGAAATAGGTTTCGTATAGACAATTGACCACCCAAGTTGACCGGTGATTCACGAACGTTAAAACTTGTAAAAACTATATGATGACATATATATGGTTATATATATATATATAGTTAACATGATATTATGATAAGTAAACATATCATTAAGTATATTAATAATGAACTACATATGTAAAAACAAGACTACTAACTTAATGATTTTGAAACGAGACATATATGTAACGATTATCGTTTTAACGACATTTAATGTATATATATATATATCATATTAAGAGATATTTGTACATCATAATATCATGATAATATAATAATTTAAAATCTCATTTGATATTATAAACATTGGGTTAACAACATTTAACAAGATCGTTAACCCAAAGGTTTCAAAACAACACTTACATGTAACGACTAACGATGACTTAACGACTCAGTTAAAATGTATATACATGTAGTGTTTTAATATGTATTCATACACTTTTGAAAGACTTTAAGACACTTATCAAAATACTTCTACTTAACAAAAATGCTTACAATTACATCCTCATTCAGTTTCATCAACAATTCTACTCGTATGCACCTGTATTCGTACTCGTACAATACACAGCTTTTAGATGTATGTACTATTGGTATATACACTCCAATGATCAGCTCTTAGCAGCCCATGTGAGTCACCTAACACATGTGGGAACCATCATTTGGCAACTAGCATGAAATATCTTATAAAATTACAAAAATATGAGTAATCATTCATGACTTATTTACATGAAAACAAAATTACATATCCTTTATATCTAATCCATACACCAACGACCAAAAACACCTAAAAACACTTTAATTCTTCAATTTTCTTCATCTAATTGATATCTCTCAAGTTCTATCTTCAAGTTCTAAGTGTTCTTCATAAATTCTACAAGTTCTAGTTTCATAAAATCAAAAATACTTCCAAGTTTGCTAGCTTACTTCCAATCTTGTAGAGTGATCATCCAACCTCAAGAAATCTTTCTTATTTACAGTAAGATATCTTTCTAATACAAGGTAATACTCATATTCAAACTTTGATTCAATTTCTATAACTATAACAATCTTATTTCGAGTGAAAATCTTACTTGAACTGTTTTCGTGTCATGATTCTGCTTCAAGAACTTTCAAGCCATCCAAGGATCCTTTGAAGCTAGATCCATTTTTCTCATTCCCTTCATATTGTTACAGGTGTGAAGGCCACAACCAGTTAACAAAGATCCAGAAATCACTAGAAGAAGTATATAACTGTATATGAAATATACCTGATTTGCTAGTCTCACTAGCGTTGCCTTTTCTCAGCTCAGATTGGTAGATAGGACAACTTCCTTCTCCAATTGCCAACTTTTCCACAATGAAAATATTCGGCGTCTTTTGTTGGGCTTTTCTTATTGGAAGGTGGAATATCTTTCCTAGCAAACTATTTGTCATTTTCCTTCCACAAAGTATTCAGCTTATTATTTTTCACCTTTTCATCCTACTTATCCAGCTCATCGAACAACTTTTGATAAGCATTTTGCTGAGCAGCAGCAACTGCCACAGCATGAAGAACGGATATGGTTCTAAATTTTGTTCAACTTCCATTTATGTTTGAGAACATTTCTCAGATTACAGTGCCAGTCTGGAAAGTTTGAACAATTGAGTTTATCCTTCTCCAACAAATAAGGAAGTGTGTTTGGTTTACGTTTTGATTATTTAACATGTACAAACAGAAATAAGATTCAATTTAGTATTTTCGATATTGAGCTTTAATAAATTAACTACCCAAGTTTTTATAATTTTTTAAAATAATTAATTTACGAAAGCCTAAGATCCACATATAGGTTCCATAGCCACATCTGTTGATCAGTTAGCAGTTATGGAGTCTATTGGTAGGTAGCGAGTACCAATTGCATCACAAGTGCAACTCTTAGTTCTTTATGGGACCTAGAGATATGTGTAGTCCAACAAACTACTATTATTAACTGGCATGTTTGTCCCATCCTTGCCTCGAACTCAGGTCTCACCGTGAATACGATTAAGTCGTCCAATTTGGAAACAGTGGAAATTCACGTCAGTCTTACTAGATTAGAAATTCCACCTCGTGGTTATAATTCATGCTAGTCTTACTAGGTTAGAAAAATAACGAGGAGTGTTTGCAAGCTCATTAGATGACATGACTTAAATTTGACGGGTATTTGAAAACGTTTGTGTTAACGAATAATGGATGCACACAAGATTCGCTACACTATTTGTTAAAAATCATTTTAACCAATTATATATGTCGATCGTATTTATGTGTCTAGTTTGTTATTTAATTTCTAGCATAAAAATAACAAATACACAAACGTGTATCGTTTTAAAATAGTTTTAAAAGATGTCGTCCATATATATTATTTGAGTTTAAAAAAAAAACATTTAACATTAAACTCGTTGGAATTTAACTTATTTTAAAATCATCAATTTTATCTTTGAAACTCGTTTAGAGTTTTATTTAATGTTTTCATCAAAAACATATATAAGTTGAGTTTCAAAATTATTTATATTTAAACTCGTTAGAGTATAACCTTTTAAAATCATCAATTTTAATATTTGAAACTCGTTATCGGTTTTATTTAATGTTTTCATCAAAAACATTTAGCATATATATTCTAATCAACAATTATATATAAATGTAAAATTAAAACACAACCATGCATCACACACACATAGCCTAGCCCAAAAAATTCAATGCTTGATCCCATGAGCCAACATGTGATCAAGAGGTCAAACTAAGGGTAATATCGTAGCTCCCACTTAATTCAAGAATCAAGTGAAAACTTGACAAACGCCATCGTTGTCAACTTGACATGTTCGCCATCTTCTAAGTCAAACTCCATGTCGTATCTTTATCTTTAATCTTCATCTTATTACATTTATTTAAATTTGAAAAATACAACTAATCTAATACTTTTACAATTTAGAATAAACTTAAATACAATACTATGAAAATGAAACATAAATACAATACAACTTTGGCTTCAAAATGGTCTTTCTAATAAAATAAATAATTAACATGACATAATATTGCCGTAATCAACAATCACAACAATCATACATAGGTCGGGGCATTATGGGCTATGTGTACAATCACAATTTTAATAACTACATTATTAAAACCTACATATGGCTTGTTCATGGTTACAATGCATGTGTACAGCCATGAAATGAAATAAACAACAATTATCCAAGCCATAATAAATAAATTCAAAATTTATAACAGTGATTTTTTCAGATCTTATTCGTGCGTCATGAGGTAATCAACAAAGTTGACTTTCAAAACCATAAAGGTTTTGACTTTTACCAATTCACCACAAAGCTAAATCTAAAGAAAATTACGCGACAATTAAGATGGTATAAAAGCGGCTCGGATACCACTGTTGGAAAACCATGTGTACTTTTAGCAATTCAGATTAACGCAACGGATAGTTAAAATAATAATCTTTTATTATTTCATAAAACATTTACAAGATTAAATATTTATATATTTAACGAAATATGCACACGATTAATCTTTCCCAACGATCCAGTTACACCATAATAATTGTCATAAATATTAAATCATAAGATGAGTTAACGATATACCTTTCTTGAAGAAACTGGTGAACGGAGAGAAACCTACGATCAAAAGTATGACCGTCTCTTTGGATAGTCCACGCTACACTTCAAACAACGTCAATGGATGCTAGTCCAAACAAAGTAATAATTAATCAACCTTTGATTAATATTATGAACCCAAAATAATACTCCGTATGAAACAATGTTTTTTCTTTTCTTACTTTCTCTCTTTCTCATCTCATAACCCAACGAACATATATATATGAATATATGATATACCCCGTTTGTTTGGTAGCATAAAGTAAATCAAAAGAATATCTTGTTTTCGATTTCTTTGTCTGTAATATCATATTTCGTTTGATTTGGTTTTAAAAAGTCGTATTTCTCAAATACTTTAGGGTTATGTTAGGTAACTTATAATTAATAATTTCTATCATGTCGCTTTCATGTGAATAGTAAATTAATTAATTTCGTTTTATTTAATATTCATATGAATAGTAAATGAATTAATTTTGATTTACTATTTTGTTACTTGAGTAATATATATACATCATATATATATTTTATTTGACGTCTCGGTGTATATGTGTGTGACCCCGAAGGCTCAAATGAAGTTGACCATATAGTTATATGTTGTACCTTGCACATTAATCCTACACTTGTGAGATGCTTTTATTACACCACTCGATTTAAATACATCGTTATTAGGATTTTAATTTCTTAATTATGAGAATTCGTCGGTATTAAACATACTAATATGTATGTTAATTTGTAGACATGATTAACTAAATTGGAACACAAAGTGACACAACTTAACAAGGAAATACAACTAAAAATGAAATATATATTTTATGTGATATATAACAACTATATGACATCGTTTTTTTTTTAATTTGAGCTATTATTAAGTCCGTTACTTTAATTTGAACATCATTTTTTTACATTTGAACTTTAGAAATATCATGTTGTTTATTTGTGTTATCATGGTTAAATATTGTCCTAAAATATCATCATTTCATAAAATCCGTGAAACCGCGGGTCTTTAACTAGTACAATAAAATTAAACGATAGTTTACTTATCTATAGTTAATATTAAAATGCTATAATGATGATGCCATTATTAGTCTATTTCATTTGTTAAGAAAAAATCAAAAAGAAAAACAAAAAAATCTAAGCATGATGGGTGATATCATTAATCTAAATAATTTTGAATTAAAATTAAATTTTATTAATTAATTATTATTATTAAATCTTATTAATAAGTATTTTAATTATTAAAATTAAATAATTTTTAGTTATTTTAATTAATTATTTTGAATTTGAATTGAGTATGAGAAGGTATAAAAACCCGCAGAAGGAAACCAATTCCAAATTTATATTTTAATTTACAATTTTAAAATAAATAAAATGACAACCAAAATTATCTCATATGATTAAATGTAGATTGTTTAATATGCATTTTAGGTGTTTGATGAAATATTCAGCTGACGAGTTTCTTAGTCGGACTCTGTGGTTCCACGGGTCATTAAACTATAACTTTAACATTTACGTTCACTTAATACCTAAAAATATTATTAAACTGTTCCGTTTAAACAAACCCGTAATTTCACGGGTCAATTTCACTAGTATGTCAATAAAACACCTTGAATCCCTTCGGTCTAACTTCTTATGGGGAGGTTCAAAAGAAGATCGGAAAATTCACTGGGTCAAATGGGATGATATTCTGAAACACAAAGATAAAGGTGGTCTGGGAGTGGTCAGCTTTGAGAGTCAAAATAAAGCTCTCCTCTATAAATGGAGGTGGAGGTATGTTTCTGGTAGAAAATGGCTTTGGGTCTCGGTGGTAAAAGCTATCCATGGTGAGCAATCGGATGGTTTGTTTCCTCTGGTGAAGCGAACATCTAATGGCTACTGGGCGCAAATAAATAGAGCCAATGCAAAACTACACGAAAATACCCCATCTATTAACAATATGATCTCTATTAAAATAGGAAACGGAAAAGACACTTTTTTTTGGCTCGACAATTGGCTTGTTGGCTATCCGCTTTGTATTAGATTCCCCCGTGTCTTTGCTCTTGATCCCAATAAGCACTGCAAGGTTGATGATAAACGTCTGAATGGGGGCTGGAAATGGGAGTGGAGAAGGCCAATTAGATCAGGCTGTGAATCTCAACAATTTGGTGATTTGCTGAATATTCTTGATTCTGTTTCATTATCGCCAGACAATGACAAATGGGTTTGCTCGCTTCAACCGGACGGGTCCTTCTCAACGAGCTCTTTCCGTATTCTTATTGACCAAGACACTATGGGACCATGGCCTACGCACTGGTGCAAGGTTGTCCCTCAGAAAATCAACTTTTTCCTTTGGCGGCTGCGTCGTAACAGGTTGCCAGATAAATGCAACCTCATTGATAAAGGTAACGAAGTTCACTCTTTATTATGTTCTTCCTGTCATGTTCAAGTGGAAGACATCCATCATATTTTTTTCAAGTGTACTATTGCTTCCCAAGTTTGGAGCTACATAGCTTCATGGATCGATCTTAACCTTCCTCGTTGGCAAAATTTTGAAGACCTATGGCAATGGTTAATGTCTTCTAACCAGGACCCAAAGAGAATTATAGTCACTGAAGCAATATGCTATGCTACCTTGTGGACTATCTGGCGGTATAGAAATGGTACCATTTTTGAACCTTCAAAGCTTAGAAAATGTCACATTATTGATTCGATTGTTCTATCCTCTTTTGATTGGCTTTCGGTTCGTTATAAGAAAGTCAATCTTAATTGGAATTGTTGGTTGCAAAACCCGTTATCTTCTTTGTAATGTTCCTCTAGCTTCTTGCTAGTTTTTTTATAATTAAAAGCTATTCAAAAAAAATAAAACTATGGCCTTCACGAGTCGAAAACGGAAAAAAGCCGTTAAATCTCCACTCGGTGTTTCACTATATATTCACTTAAACGTTCCTCTTTCCAGCCTACTTTATTTACTAAAACCCTAATTTCGTCTAGGGTTTTTGTAATCGCTCTCCACCGCAGCTGCTACTACCACCAAAGCCTTCGTCTTCACCTTTCTCTTTTCTAAACCCTAATTTTCATTTCCGAATGGGTGCGAAAAGTAAGAAGTCTGCCTCCAAGGTACTGTTTTCATTCAATTTTTACTTTGTGTTTTCGTGTATCTATAAATCTATATTTGTAATTATATATTCGTGCGTGTATATTATTTGATTTTTTGTTTGTTTTGATGTTGTTTTAGGCTGATGCTATTGTTGCTGAGCCAACCAAATCAATAAAAAAAGGTAACAGCTTTTTACCATTCAAATTTTTAATCGTGTTATGATATATTTGTATGTAATTTATGCTGTATATGTATGTATTTGTGTAGTTAGGTGCTGTTTCTTTGTTGTATTAACTTTCCTAGATATTGAGGTTATAATTTTGTATTATATGGTGAAAGTAGGTTATTTTTTGTTTTAAAAGGTTATTGTGTTTTGAATGTGAAATAGTTGAATACGTCTAGATATTTGAATTGATAATAGTTGTTGTTTTGGTGGTTATGGTGATGATGATATTAAGCTGTGTAAAATTGTTTGATGGTAATAGGGTTGAATGAGATGATATATCCACACTCCATTTTACTTGTTCCACCATTGAATCATGGTTTGTTCCCAAAATATCCCTACATATAATTTAACAAAAAACTTTAAATAATTTTTGTAAACTTATCATTAAGGGCGTTTTAGTAAATTTTGGTGGAACAAGTAAATTGGATGTTGGAAATATCATCTCCCTTGCGAGCAACCTTGAATAAAGTTGTGTTGTTTAAGTTATATTATATGGTGGCATTTTTGACATTTCTTGTTCTAAAAAAGGTGTTGCCTTTGAGTTTTGAATGTGAAACTGCATGTTTTAGATATTGAAATAGACGATAATATCTGTTTTATTGATTTGGCTACCTACTTTTGTCATATTTGACATTGATGGAAGTTGGTTTTCTTACAAAGTGGATGTTTTTGTATGTTTTAATTGAACGTGTTTTTGGATATAGGCAAGAGAGACGCAGAGGAGATAATTGAGAAACATGCTGTGAGTAGTAAGAAACAGAAGAAGGATGTTAAGAAGGTATAATCTTTTTTATATCTACATTTTATATATATGGTTACGGTTATGACATAAGTCTTTGTGTGTGTGTGTGTGTGTGTGTATATATATGCTTACATTATGCTAATTGTCTCATACTACTTATAAGCTATTGAGCATTCTTTCTGTTTGGTTTTTAGTGTCTGTTACTATCTCATTAATATCTGTAAAGTTCCTACACGGACTGTATTGCCATTTAAAACATAAAACTATACTTGTAATATTCAACTCTAATTTAGAGTGGTATATATACTGTTCATAAATCTTTATTACATCTACATCTTTATACATGAGGTTATGACATATGTCTATGTATGTATGTTTTAGACATTAGACTTTTTGTTTATTATTGTAGTATAGTATACCTGGCAAACGGGTCAGGTTGGGTAACGGGTCAAAATGGTTTTGGGTTGAAATGGGTCGTGAGTCAAAAGGGTCAAATATTTAAACAGGTCCAAATGGGTCGGGATGGGCTGGGTTGGGTACCTGGTCGAAACGGGTCACAAGTCAAATGGGTTAAATGGGTCATGTACTTTTCCCATTGATTTTGTTACATTTATTATATTATTTTGGTTATTATTATTTATTGTACATAATGAAAATAATAATATACATAATAAATGATATAACCATGAATGCTTTCATATATGTTTGGCGGACGAAATTTTTTAAGCTCAACCCATTTGACCCATTCACAAGACCCAATTGACCTATTTCTATTTATTGAACTTTGGGAATTGATACCCATTAGACCCGTTCCTTTATATTTCGTAATGGACTCGATAGGTTGAAGGGAAACCTATTGGGCATTTTTTTAGATTTTGATTACGCCTAATTTATTTCATGACCGAATTGACCCGAATGCTTGACCCAATTGACCAAACTTTTAGAGTATGGTTCTCAATTGCCAGGTATGTAGTATAGTTGTATTAATGATGATTTGTTAATACAAACCCATTTTAACATGTTTGCAGGGACCCAAACGTACTAGGCAATATATTGAAGGAGCTGCAGATGATGATATCGCTGACACATCTACAGAAGAAAGTGATTCTTCACATGATACCACTAGCTCTGAAGCACTTTTGCTAGCATATTATGCAAAACAAATTGATTCTTCTGAGGAAGAGATGGTATAATTTTTTTTTTTTAATATCTATATCTATATTCTATATCTATATATATATATAGTTGTATTAATATTTTTTTTCTCGTTTCTTTCAATGTTGTTTCAGGCTGATGCTGAGCCTACCAAATCAATTAAAAAAGGTAACATCTTTTTACCTTTAATTGTTAATCGTTGTATGCTATATATGTATGCGATTTTGCTGTAAAGATGGGTTAAATTTTTTTGAGTTTTGATTGTGAAACGGCTTGTTTTTTAGAGATATTAAATATGTTTTTTAGAGATATTAAATATGATAATAGTAACTGTTTTGCTGTTTAGAGATATTACCTTTTTTTTTTTTAATATCTATATCTATATTCTATATCTATATATATATAGTTGTATTAATATTTTTTTTCTCGTTTCTTTCAATGTTGTTTCAGGCTGATGCTGAGCCTACCAAATCAATTAAAAAAGGTAACATCTTTTTACCTTTAATTGTTAATCGTTGTATGCTATATATGTATGCGATTTTGCTGTAAAGATGGGTTAAATTTTTTTGAGTTTTGATTGTGAAACGGCTTGTTTTTTAGAGATATTAAATATGTTTTTTAGAGATATTAAATATGATAATAGTAACTGTTTTGCTGTTTAAAGTAAGTTTATTATATTTGACAAAGTAGATGTTATGTTTTTATTGAATATTATTTTGGGTTGTGTATATAGGCAAGAGAGATGCAAAGAAGGCAATCGAGGAAAAAGTTGGGATTTGTAAGAAACAAAAGGTAGTCAAACCTCAGAAGGTAAGGTTGTTAAGTAGATATTGTCGCTGATTTAGTTTGTCTTTTTGTTTATATTAATAATGTTATTGTAGTGTAGTTGTATATGTTAATGATAATGATTATTTTAACGTGTTTGCAGGAACCGAAACCTACTACTATTAGGGGGGAACCTATTAGGGGGGAACGCATCGAAGGTGCTGATATTGATGATATCGCTCCCACAACTAGTGAGGAAAGTGTTTTTTCACAAGATGTAAGAAGTAGCTCGGAAATTAGTAGCTTGGAAGCAGCAATGCTAGCAGAATATGTGGATAATGATTCTGAGGAAGAGATGGTAGAGAATCTTTTATATATATATATATATATATATATATATATATATATATATATATATATATATAGATGTAATTATGATTTCTTTCTACAAACTAATTTTTTTAACATATATTTGCAGCTAAAATCTTTTTCTAGTAAACGGGTTAGTAAGGATAGCACCAAAAGTAAGGAAAGTTCAGATGATGATGAATCTTTGGATGATGATGAAGTGAGTCAGACTTACTAAACTTTATGGCACCTGTCAAATTTGAATATGATACGTATGTTTGTTTTTGTGATTGTTCAGTGGTGTTGATCTTCAGTGTATTTGGTTTTATAATTTTTTTTTTATAGCAAAACTGAAAACCGTATTTAAAACTGAAAGCAACTTCGGTTTGGTTTCGCTTAAAACTGAAATTCATAACTCTAATCAAACTAGCTATTAGCATATAATGCTACACTTGATTACACCATTCCAAGTACTTTAAACGAAATTTAGCTCCAAAATTCATAGAAGCAAGTGACAACACCAAACCAAGTATTTGTATTTGTCCAACTTTTAAATACACTTCATGTTTTATAAAACTTCTTACTTTTTTTTGTTCAGGATACGCCTGTCCCAGTAAAGACTGCTTCTGCAAAACCAGCCGCTAATGTTGAAGAGAGCAGTGAATCTGAGGAGGAAGAATCTGAAAAAGAAGAAGGTTCTAATGAGGAAGATGAACCTAAAACTGTGAAGAAGAAGAAAGTAAGAAGTGTTTTTGATCTATTGCCATAAATTTGTGTACTTGTATGTGAGTGATTATGTATCTACTATGTATGTGTGTTGGCTTATGATTGAAGTTTGTGTAGGTTACTGATGTTGAAATGCTTGATGCTCCATCAGCAGCTAAGAAAGCCGTTAGTGATTTATCTTATTTCGTTTACTCGTTTATATGGTACTTAATAATTGCATTAATAACTTTAAGTTTTTATCGTGCAGCCTCAAACACCTGCTACTGGATCGAAAACTTTGTTTATGGGCAACTTAAGTTTCTCCATTGAAGAAAATGATGTGTAAGTTTCACCTTTACTCTAGACTTGTAAAGTTAATATCTTTTTTATTTATTTGACAAAATTTGACAATTGGTGATTTCTGCAGTATTAACTTTTTCAAGGATGCTGGTGAAGTAGTTCAGGTTCGTTTTGCAATGAGAGATAATTGCTTTGCAGGTTATGGACACGTTGAATTCGCTACCCCTGATGCAGCTCAAAAGGTATATATATAATATATATCTGGTTTTGATTATTATTTATCCTTTATCTAAATGTTAATCAGACCACTAATTTGTGTGTAATTTTATTGTTAGGCACTCAAACTCAATGGTGAAGATTTAGTTGGACGTGCTGTAAAACTCGATTTTGCTAAGGAAAGGGGGGGTGCGTACACTCCAGGCGGGTAAGAACTTTTTAAAAGTTGGGTTTTCTAATCCTGTTACGAAATTTGATATCTGATTGAAATCATATATGTATATGTTTTATCTTTACTTTATTATTTATTGTTCAACTGTTTCCTGCATTTCAATCTTTTTCATTGTTTACTTATTATTCGTTGGTTATTATTTGAATCTTACATTGTGGCGGTAGGTTTAGCGGTGGTCGTGGTGGTGGTAGATTCGGTGGCCGAGATGGTGGTGGTGGACGTGGTAGAGGTCGTGGACCTAGCAGGCCGAGCATGGCAACCCTCGGTACTGGTATATGTTTTATCTTTACTTTATTTCTTCATATATCCAACGTTTTTTTTTCAACTGTTTACTGCATTTGAATCTTATTCATTGTTTATTTGTTATTCATTGTTTATTTATTATTCATTGGTTATTTGAATCTTACATTGTTTCTTTGTTGATGTTGCAGGAAAGAAGACGACTTTTGGTGATGATTAAGAATTGAGAGTTCTTGTATGTAGCCTGTTGTCTACTACCTTTTTAAGATGGTTAAGTTTATTATGTAATAGTTTTGGTTATTTTTATGTTTTATCTCGAACTTAAACTGAATACATTGTTTGTTTCTTGTTTCTTTTTTTACTGAAGTCTGATGCTATATTTTACTAAAAGTCTGATGCCTTTGCTTTGTGCCCCTCTAGTTTTATCACTCGTAGTGCTTCTATTAAAATAGTTATGCATAAATTTACTAAAGTAATAAGCGCATTTATCACTCGTAGTGCTTTTGACACTCGTGGTGTCTGAGGTCGAGTTTGTAGTTCCTTGGAAGCTTCTGGTTGAATTGTCATCTTTTGTTTTTTTACAGAACACCTAGACTACATGCATTTGAAATATCACACAAGAAAGAATATCTGAACGAAACAGACATTAAGAAAAAAGATTAAACAAACCTTTTACTATGTCCCACAGATAACGCCATTTGATCCGTAGATTAATCCTATCAATTCAGTCTACACTTGTTTGGTCAACGTATTTGGGAGATTTAAGGGTCTCTTGAGTTTAAGTCTCCGGTCCGGTCATCGTGAATAACCCAATGTGAAATGAAGATCTTAGCATGGGTAGTTAAACGAGCCAGAATCGGTGGCTCAAGGACGGTGTTAGGATTTATGTTCAAGAAACGTTACCTGAAATCGTAAGTTAAATGCTATATATGTATTTTGGTAGCACGGGTGATGGATCTTTGGAGATGATGAATACGATTGCTATGTTGTGTTTCATAATGGATATTCAGTTGTGTTGGAAGATGTCATATCGTATTTATTTATAGGTTAGTACCGTTATCCTTTTGTTCCATTTAATGAGACAGAGCACATCCGTTTGTCATTTTATTCCATAAAGCTGTAGAAGGTACTGCCGGTTACATTGGTTTTTCCAATTAATTTGGGTACCTGATTGCTGAATTTTAGTTCATTATTATCATTTTTTTCAAAATGGTTATTACGATAGGATTCTGATTTTGGCCAGCTCTGTTAGGTTCAACTATAAAGGTAAAAGTATTGTTTTTTTTTTCAATTGTGATTTTTTTATTCATTCTATTTTGTTGATCGTGATATGAATTTGTTAATGTTTCTATGGAAAATTAGTTACAGAGTACAAAATTTTAGCTTCCTGTAATAAGTATCGTTGTTTGATGAACTACGTGAATGATTTTTTTTTTTATTTTTTTTTTCTTGCGCTAAAATGTGAAGGGGTTGACATCATATTGGTAGTTCAAGAGATATAGTGATTATAGTGAAACGACCACAACTCATTTTTTTTACATTACCCGACGGGTACACTAATTACCAGGTGGGTAAACTTTTTTAACCAACATTCTGCCGAAGCTTTACCCAGCTGGTAGCCTGGTACACATATTACCCGGCGGGTGAACTACATTAGTCCTCATTTTTTCGAAATTGATACCTTTTGACCTAATGTTTATCACTAACAACAATTCAACTTACATTACAAGTACTTTTAACCATATGGTTTACTTGACCCATATTCACAACAAAAGATGATAATCTTGACCCAAATGCGACAAACGACCATATCGACACAAGTACAAGAGCGTGTTCTCGGGAATATCTACCCAATATTTAACAACTACCCAAAAGCATTCAAGCATCACAAAAGCACAAGCAAGCATTCCTTTGTTCTATCGTCACCACGCTCTTACCCTTTCCTGTGGCGGGATTCAATCCTACAAAAATAGTAACAACAACGGAGTAAGCAAAGCTTAGTGAGAACAACAAATATATACATTTATGCATATCGTCAATCTCCATCAAATCTCGTATCAACCAAGGGCAACTCGTGTCATCCCGAGGTTTGACCATCTCATCATGATTCAAACCCCCTTAGCATCTCGAATGCCGTGAAATCATCTATACACGGTGGGCACACTATTTACCCGGTGGGTAAACCTTTTTAACCAACATTCTGCCCAAGCTTTACCCAACAGGTACACATATTATCCGGCGGGTAAACTACATCAGTCCTCATTCTGCCCAAATTGATACCTTTTGACCCGATGTTTATCACTAACAACAATTCAACTTACATTACAAGTACTTTTAACCATTTGGTTTACTTGACCCATATTAACATTAACATATTAACATATTAACTATTACACAAAACTTATGAATAGTATCCGGGGCATTTTCGTCCTTTAATTTTTTTTCCCTTTTCCCACCTTTTTAAAATTTTCCAAAAACAACCTCACACTTTTTTCAAAAATTAAAATCGACCCCCCACACAGGGGGTAAAGTGTCAAACACCTATTTTCATAAAAAAAACCTTAAATAAACTCCACCCAAATATTTAACGGGTCGTATCTTCTCGCTCGCAACGAGTTAAATTTTTTCGGCACCATCGTTTAACTCGAAATAATTTTAGGAACACAATGTCACTAACTATACGCAAAACGAACGCTTTTTAAAAAACGCTAAATATTTGAGGTATTTTTCATACACGTTGATTTTGCGTTAAATTTTTAAAATTCGACAATTCCATAGCGAAAAGCGGAGATGCACATATATATTTAATTTAAAATAACATTTAAATCTTTCACGCATTATACCTTTTAGTTCGACTTGAGTTGCGCTTCAACGACATCATCGTTAGCCACGATATAATTTTACAAACTAAACGCAATAAAATACATTTAAAACCGAACTCCCGGCGCGAAGCGAGGGTTCGTAAACTAGTTCACAACAAAAGATGATAATCTTGACCCAAATGCGACAAACGACCATATCGACATAAGTACAAGGGCGCGTTCTAGGAATATCTACCCAATATTTAACAACTACCCAAAAGCATTCAAGCATCACAAAAGCACAAGCAAGCATTCCTATAGCGACGCTATTTCCATCTAGCGCAACTGATGTGCATCAATGCGCATCATTCATCATCATCATCATCATCATCATCACCTTCGTCATCTCCCCCGACCGATGGTGGTGCATACCATTTTGGATGTTTTTTCAAAACATCCTAAGCTTCGGTCGTCTTAAAATCTTTAAAAGTCTTTCTTTTATAATTAAGCAACACGGTTTTCATTAAGTCACGATCATTCCTTCCACTACCCCAATTGCGTTGCGTTTCCTCGAACACACCATTAAACTCCTTACAATTTTTACTTATATGACACCATTTCGATGTCAATTGATCATCTCCCAGAAACCACCCACGGTTATTGATGTTAAACCGTTCATAAATCGTAACCCACAAAGACGTAAACTTTTGAGAGTTTTCTTTTCTTGAATCTTCGGACGAATCAATCCAACATGTTGCTAGCCATGCTTCCTCTTCGGAATCCTACATTTTTTTTCTTGTATATGTCATTTTTTGATGAACCTACACAAATAAATGACATACATAAAAAAACAAGATATGTATATTACATATACATATATCACGCAATACATATACATATATGTATATATATAAAAATAAATATGTATATATTTATAGATAAAGATAGGTAATATATATATATATATATATATATATATATATATATATATATATATATATATATATATATAAATCTGGACACTCCCAACGGATCAATTTGACCCACCAATCAAGCAATGACACGTCACAAACCGCCCAAGCTTTTGCAACGTTTTTTCGGGACAAACGCCCACAAATGCTCCATTCCTGGCGTTTGTGGGGCGTTTACATAGGCGGCATAGATGGTTCAACAATGGTTCAACCATGGTAGATGGTTCAAACCGTAGACCGGTCCCACGACTAACATTATATTCACCATGGTAGATGGTTCAACCAGTCTTACGAAGTGATTGAGAATTATGACAACGTCAAAATGGATTTGGTTGAAAACTTACATGCGTTCACATGATACATAGGTAACATAAGTTGAAAACTTTTGTCTTTTTCTTGACATATATAAAGAAAAATTATTTAAAAATCAACCACTTGTTCGTGAAACATACTTAAAGTCAATTTGTTGTATTTAGCATTTCTTATTCGATAGTTGAGATGTAGTTTTCTTACTAAATTATTTGACAACCACTTGTGTAGTTATTCACTTATTTTTATAGAGATAATAAACAATTAATATATACTAACTTACAAACTAATTATACATGCTTTTTGACAGTATCCATGAACCCTTTTATTCCGGCATTTTATTTAGATTTTTCATGTTCAAACATTATGACCCACTAAATTCCAAAGAAACTTTACATGCGTAATGCGTTCACATGATCTTTTATGTTTTTTTAGGTTTCATTGTTGTTTAACCAGTAACTGCTATCAGTTGGTGTTATGATATCCAGACTTTCAGTTCAAAATAATTTACCTAGTCCTAGCTCATTTAGTAGAAGCAAATTAAAGAAAGTCTCCCGAGTATCCTTAAACTTTCAACAACTGGCAATCTGATTTACTTAATTATTTAATTTAATAGTAGATGTTAAAATGTTAATGTCATTGGGCGTTGACCAATCCCACATGAAAAGAATACTAAGTAGCTTAATTAATTATGTATATAACACGATTAGGTAATCCTAGATCTAAAACCATGTTGCCATCATATCATCTCTCTGTTCATACATATTCATAAACATATTAATTAATATCTTAATTTTCCTATAATTTGGTGGTGTTTCTGACCATCATCTCATTTCAATTTTCACTTAAACATCATTAATTTTCCTAAATGTCATCTCTTAAAGAATCAGAACATCTCAGTTTACCCTTCCAAGTTGTTAAATCAGCCACTAAAAACTTCACAACAATAATCGGTAAGGGTGGATTTGGCGAAGTTTATAAAGGAGAACTTAAACTCTCTAATGAACTTACAACTGTTGCTGTTAAGCGACTACTAATTAACAACCTTTCGGGTCAGGGAGCTAAAGAGTTTTTAACGGAGATTCATTTGCTCTCTCGTTATAATCATCCGAATCTCGTCTCACTTCTCGGTTATTGCGAAGAACGCAACGAAAAAGTACTCATTTATAAATACGCACATCGTGGAAGCCTTGATAAATACCTACGTAGTGCAAATAATTCGACTTGTGAATTAACATGGAAACAACGGTTAAAAATCTGCATCGATGCAGCACGTGGTTTGGATTATCTCCATAACCACGTTGAAGATCATCAACGAGTAATTCATCGAGACGTTAAAAGTGCTAATGTTCTTTTGGATGATAATTGGAAAGCAATGATTGCGGATCTCGGTCTTTCAAAACTAGGACGTGCGAATGAAAGTGATACTTTTCTCGTTACGAATGCTTGTGGTACAGAAGGTTATTGTGATCCTGCGTACAGACAAACAAGAATATTGACTAAAGAGTCAGACGTTTATTCGTTTGGTGTTGTATTGTTTGAGGTTTTATGTGGAAGGCTGTGTTTTCAGTCTAATTTACATAGTAAAGAGCAATTGTTACCTCAGTTGGCACAGAAATATTATAAAAAAGAAAAACTGAAAATGATTATTGATCCTACTTTGATCAAGTACGTGGAATCAAACTCGGTTAAAAAGTTTGCGCGTATTGCGTATCAGTGTTTGCTGGAAGATCGAAAAGGACGGCCCTCAATGGATTTGGTGTTACAAGAACTTGAGAAGGCGTTAGATATGCTGGTAAGTTATGATGATCTGTTCTACATTTGGAAGTTATTTTATTGATTTCTATATGCATAGTAAATACCCCTTCTTCCCAAAATTATAGTCATGTTTTGACTTTTGAAATGATCTGCTTATCTAAAATTCATGAATTTCAGGAGAACACGAATGAGAAGTCAGATTCTCCTATTGCGATCACTTCCAGAGATAAGCTCGACATACATCCCTCGAAGGATGTCGTTTTCAATAAGGGCAGCATGGTAATTACGAAACTGACCGTTGTAACTATACTATACTATACTATACTATACTATACATACATACATACATACATACATACATACATACATACATACATACATACATATATGAAACTGATCCAGGAGGAAACTTATTTATGGGGGGAAATAAAACATTCTATATAAATAATGTTATTATTTCACCATTCATTTGTATATTTAACGTTGTATTTATATACAGTTTCATGATATACGTGAAAAAAATATTTTTACGAACAATAATATATTTTTCTCATTTTTTTTATTTTTTATTATTATTATTATTATTATTATTATTATTATCATTATTTTTTATTATATATTTTTATTTATTTTTTATTATTCTTTTTTTTAGTATTCTTCTTTTTTGGCTATTTTTTTATTTTTTATTATTATTTTTATGCTTTATTTTTGTCTTTTTTATTGGTTTTTTATTGGTATGTATTTATTTATTTTATTTATTATTTATTTATCTACTTTTTTAGTGTAGAGGTCCTCACGGAAGCAATCTCTGCTCTGGAGTAAAGAAAGGGATGACTTTCTCTTCCTGTGGGTAGAGAATTTTTTTCTCGACTCGTGGCTAGAGAAACGACTTCTCTTCTATTCTAGGGGAGATGAATGATTGTCTACATCTCACCTCCCTATACCTTGCATATGCGGGATTGTGTATTGTTGTTGTGGTGTTTTTGATTTTGTCAAAAATGTTAACATTTTTACTCTAAAATGATATTATTTTTTCTGAAAGTTGATATTTTTCACATAAATTCAATATTTCCAATTAATTTTCACTAATTTTTGCTTAGAGAATAACATTATTGTACATAATCTTTTACTTCCCCCTTCCCAAAAAAAAAAAACTCACTTCCCTCTTGAACCCTCCCCATATATGTGTGCGCGCGCGTGTGCGCATGCGTGTGTGCGTTCGATTGGTATTTTGAAAGATATGATAGTTATGAGGTCAATTTAAGTTCTTATTAATCCACCCATTTCATAGAGAAAGGAAGAACACATTTCATTAATTCTAACATAACAGCAAGTAACAATTGGTTTTATTTTACAGTTACTTTCTAGTGGTGCTGAAGACAAAAATCGTGAGATCAAATCAAAAAAGACTTTCTTTCGACGAAATTGGACACCTATCCCTTTACCTGAATCATGGTGAGCTCGTTACCCTTTTGCGACTTAATTTAATCTAGTTTGTTTGATGTTTAGAAATTAATAAAATTTGTATGTTGTATATGGCGAAACAATACATGTCGTGTCGTGCATAACTATTGTGCACAAGATTGCAACTTTTACTCGGGAGTACCCGGTTGAGACTTTGGAGGGAGTAAAAGGCAATTCAGGGATTTATCTGATTGGATTTTTTATACATATAAATAATAAATTTCACAATTATATGTGTAAATATAGAAGAAAACCATAAACGTAAACTCAAACTTTAAATTTTTTTTTTTTGATAAGTTGTTGGCATCGAATACTCTCATTTGCCACGCACGTACGCGCTTTCGGGCAGAACCCGAACCGCATTACATGGATCCGAACCTTAAACCATCCCGAGGGGAACATAATTGTCTAAAAAACAAACATAATAGTTCATTTGTTCAAAAACTCTTAAATTCTAGTTTAAATACATGTTAAAGTGTTGACCAATTTTGACTTTGACTAAATTTGACCAAACAAATCCGATTTTGACCAGTTTTTAGTTTGAAAGAAAATGTTTTAACATACTGGATTCTTGGATTATGAGAACAGGGATCAACATAATACCTGGTTAAATCAGTCTGAGCTGAGAGTTTGTTCTTCAACGGTTCTAGATGAGATTTTTACGGAACACGTGAACATGATTGTCGATATTCTTCGCAATAAAAAGTCAGATAATGATGTTAGACCGCCAGGTTTACTAGATGACTTGCTTGTTAAGGTATGTTACTCTTTGTTAAGAATTGCAGAGCTAGCTACCAGCAACTTAACCTTCTAAAATGAAGCACGATGTTAGTAGAGTTGACTACATGGGTAGGTTGGTTATCAGTTTAAATAGGATTCCATCTGAAACGAGTCAATGGATGCCCTATAGGGTTTGGTTGACCAGAAACACAATTTTCTCTGTATTCTTATATCTTTTTTTATAATGTTCATCGTCCTGTATGTCGCCTAATTCCTAATTAGATGGTGCTCGTTATCATCTCGTTCAGTGTTTCTCAGTTATAAAGAAGTTATTAGAGAACCATGGAGGTGGGTTCGATGATACATATATCAGGCATTGTGTTGCCGTATTAGATCTCTATAAAGAGGTAATACTCAAACAAATAAATGTATAAACTTTCTTACATATTAATTTTATCTCAAAATAACTCTGGGTACATGTAGGTTTCTGGTTTTTATCAAAGATGCACCCGAGAGACTTGTTTATGAATCTGTTGCCTGTGTTACGATAATTATATCTAGAGTAGCTCAAGGTCTCAAAGCCTCCCTGGCCACCAAAGATGCTGAGGTGGCGACAAACGGTCCTCAAGAGATATTAGATCATGCTAAAGCATCAGGTGTTATAGATTCTTTGCTTTCTTGCTTAGTGACTTGCGGCACAAGTCTCATATCTGGCTCCTCAAAATTGTTACTTGTGGCTTGTGAAACATGTGAGCCTATTTGGTCTTTAATAGATGCTTTTGAGATTCAACATACAAAAGAAAATGCACTTGTATTTCCATTAAGCTTGAAGTATTCCATCGCTTCGGATCGGATTAGCATCAAAGGAGGTCCGTTGATGGGTGAAGGTAGAGAAAAAATTGTGGAATTAGTGACACAAGCATTCCTTGGATCCGAACCTATGCAAGTTGCTATTTTCTATTGTCTTCGACAACGCTTAAAGGCCTCGTGGTCTTCTGTAATTCAGGTGACAATTAAGGCTTTTTAAGTGGATAATGGGTCAAAATGGGTAAACTATTGGTGCGTGTCAAAACGGATTGGGTTAACCCAAAACATTATTTGTCCAAAAACTTCTTGGTTTTATTGATGTTCAAGATAGCGTAGTGGTTGGTGTATATCCTCACACAGATCTCAAGTTCAAACCTCACTAGCAGCATATATCACGGGGTGGTCACGGAAAAGGGTCAGAAACGGTAATGATATAACCCGGTATGGCCGCATATATCTGAGTAAAAAAAATACGCTCCTTTTCCTGGTAATTTGAACATGAAACCTTATCCGTTTATATATTTAATGTGTCAAATATGATTAACAAAATTACGTCATTTCAATAATAGTGTACTTTAGTTTGAAGAATATAATTAAGGAGATTAATTTTAGAGAATTGATATGTACACAATCAAATATTAGCCATACACAACCATTTTTGCTTTAAGGTGTTGTACATTACAACAATGTTATGCATAATTGACGGTGTATGTCAAATTTTTGGTTGTGTACAAATCAATACCCTTAATTTTATGCATTGTGTGCGACATCGGACCCGTTTGATCCTGCTTTGACCCATTTTCTTTTCATCTTATTTTTTTAATTATTTTAATATTAACCTTTCGACCCGCTTAAAAGTATAAAATATAGGCCAACCTACCCATATTAATAAGTAAATGTGTTAAATTTTACCACTTCCGTAGTAATTTGCTAATCTTCTGTTATTACCTGGGGAGTGATATAACAATTTGTTGTTTCAGATTATCTCAAGGTGCTGCATTCATAATAATTCAGTTGCTACTGTTTTATGTGGTCTCTCTAGTACCTTACATGTTAACATAGCGATTAGCGGAAGTGGTGATAGTACGATAGTTTCGGAGGTTTTTTCAATAATATCTCTTTGTGCTTCATTCGATAGAGACCCACAAATAGGAGACACAATAAGCCTGAAAAGTAAAGTATCCAATCCAAATGCGTTAATTCACCACACGTGCCTTCTTCTAGCTTCAGTTGCACAATCCTTAAATTCGACTGGAGTAAAAACTGCACTTTCTATGCTTACCTCTTCACCAAAAAGACAAAAATCCCGCCTCTCTGACCTGGCCCACCATTATTCTTTATGCGATGGAGTACATAATTTTCAACCCCATTCTATGTCTGCAATGCTAGCATTTGCATCCATTTTGTACCTAGAAATTGATGCTCCTAATCAAAGATCAATTCATAAGAAAGCCTTTCCATTAATTCCAAAGAGTACAACACTTTGTGATTACCTCAAAATCTTATCAACAAATGCTCAAGGAGATAATAAAATCATGTTCTCATACTGGCACGGATTTAGGGACGGGTTTGTTGGTTTATTGTGTTACAGATTATATTGGGTCGGTGTTTCAGATTTGGAGGACTCGGGTACTAGTGATCATATCCCTAAAACTCTTATAGATCTGTTAGGAAACAAGCAATCAAATGAGATTGGTTTGTCAACTGTCGGGGTTTTGAGAACGATTTACTTGTTATTCTTGTGTCTTAAAGGTGGTAGCTCCTTTTTTCACCAGGTGTTGCTTACAAGGGAACATGTAAAAATATTGTGTGATTTAATATCGGATGTTCTTTTGTGCGAAGGACCTGGTGGCGGTGATAAATATAAAATTGTGAAATATACAATTGAACTTTTAGTTGATATTTTGGAGTTTCCATTTGTGGCTTCTGAGGAGAGCAATCTTCTTCAAGACATGGAGTCTGGGAATAGGAAGGATATGCTTAAAGACATAGAAACAAACATGGATAAGTATGTTCAAATCCTTTCGGAGGTATATAATTAATTTGTTACATCCGGTCCATTTGTCTCTTTATTCTTTTCTTTTATCATGTAATGTATACTTGTTTGACCCGCCCTTGTGGCCTAGTGGTACGCTCAACACCTTGTGTGTTGGATGGGGTAAGAGGTCTCAATCGAGTCCCCTCCCTTGTAAAGGTATTTACCCGATTTGTGGAGTGACCTCTAGCAGGTTTTATCGACCCGTATTCCAGGATTTCGGCCGCTCCGCCTGCCCCTTGGGATGTTTAAGAATCGGGTCCCTATTGCAGTTCGGGTTTCGGTCTGAAAGCGCGTGTGTGCGTGGAAAATGATCGGGTGGGTGAGTTATTCCCCCGTCATTGATTCCAAATACTTGCCTTGCAAAAAAAATGTACACTTGTTTGAAAATAATTAATTTGGTCTAGTAAACAAACATATCATCACCGATTTACTAAAAAAAACATATAACAGGCCAAATATGTTTACAGTTAGCTAGCTGTAGGTGCAATTTTTTTAAATGTTGTACGTGTGTCACTTACTAATTTAGGGAATATATATAATTAATGATAACTTTTAAATCTTTAGGTAGGAGTTCCCGGGAAAATAGTCAAGTGTTTGCAATTTTTGGAGGTGAACGACACGGCAAGACCTCTTTCACTTGTAACCAAGATGGTAGTTCACCGGTCACTAGTTGTTGAACTTGTTGACGATCTCTTAGATCCAATTATTATGAAAAAGTTACTTGATGATATATCACCATATTATGTCAAGGTGGACGTTCTGGAAATACTTACAAAATTAGCAGAAATGGATAAGGTTAGTACCTACTTATTATGTATTGTATAAAAAGAAATTTTCTTTTTAATAAATTTTTTTTCATGTGGCACACTCTGTCCACGTGTCTGAGTGGCAATGCCACACGGCTGTCATGTAGGCACAGACCGACACACACACCAGTGGCGAATCCAAGGCATTAGGTGTGGGTCTGGACCCCACTATTATGGATATTTTTTTTATGAATTATCACTTAAATTGTATAGGACAACACTAAATTTAAAGATAAGACCCCATATAATTAATGTTTTTTCAAAGATAATAGCCATTCTTTAAATTTTATTATTATTTTTTTTTACAAACTACTACTTAAATTGTATAAGGCCCAATAATTTTGATCCTAGAATCGCATGACACAGACTGACATGTATGCAGTGGCGGAAGCAGGATTTTTCTTCACCGGGGGCGAAATTTTTTTTTAAAACCGTAGCAACTTTTTTGGGCAAAACACGGAGTTTTTGGGACAAAAATTGGAGGTTTTTAGGCAAACTTTTGAGGTTTTTGGATAAAATTTGAAGATTTGTGGGCAAAATTTGGAGGTTTTGGGGCAAAATTTAGAGAATTGTGGGCAAAATTTGAAAGTTTTGAGGCAAAATATGTAGGTTTTGGGGCAAATGGCTTTTGGGTTTGGGGCAAATGGCTTTTGTGTTTGGGGCAAAATAAAAAAAATCCAAATTTTTACACTAAAATTTCGAAATCGACTGGGGGCGGGCGCCCCCCCTCTAAATTCGCCCCTGCATGTATGCTTAGTATGTTGTCAAGTAGACTGACACGTGGCACAGACTAAGCTACACAGACTGACACGTGGCACAAACTGTGTGATTTTGACACGTGGCGCAGACTGGCACGTGGCTTTTTGTTTAGAAAAAAAAAAAAAAAAAAATTACACATACTGACATGGTTCTCTGAGTTCTCTCCAATGAAAAGTTCTCTCTGGATCCTTATTTATATATACACGAATGCATGTAGGAGTTCTATGAACACATAAATGGAGCAGATATTTTTGAACAGTTGAGAACATGTCTTACACATGTAAAACCAAGTGTGCGTGCCTGGGCGTGCGATGCTATAAAACAAATGTGCTTACATAGCTCCTATTTCTATGGTTTGTTGGTAAGTATTGTCCATTTTTTTGTTTGCAAAACTATATATCATTATATTTTGTTAACATCATTGATCAATTAAACGTGTGTTTTCTCTATTTTCTAACAATATTAATTGATGCTATATATATTATAGGCACATCACGACATCATTAGTGTATTGGCTAATCTGTTATTTGATAAAGACAACTACCCCCTGGGATTTGCTGTGAGGGCTGTAAGATGCTTTTCTATTTTCAGCTCAACTTTCTATTTATTTTTATTCTTTATTATATATAGTGGATGAAATGAATTTCCGTGACATTATTCATTCTGCAGATTTTATATACAGCGTTCCATAGTGACTTTTTATATGAAGAACTAAGGAAATGTATACCACAACTTGCACAACTGTTGCTATCTGCAGAGTTTTACACTACAAAACAAAATGTTGCTAGTTGTCTTCACAATCTTTCTTTCCACTCCGATAAACTTGGTCAAGATATGATCTCCAAAGGAGCAATAGATGTATGTATATTAGTACCATCATCTTGATCTTGATACTATACATACATAAACTTAGTACTGTACTTTTGACATTTTAACTTTATATATATCTTTTTGGCATGCATTTGCAGGCTTTATTAAAGGTGGTATCAGACTACTCAGTTGTAGCACTCGACCCAAGCAAGATTGATGATATTACTGAGACCCCATTAGATAGAACTCTTAGTACATTAGCTAAAATGTGTGATTATCCACCTTGTAAGAAGTTCATCAGTTCATCAAATGTGTACCCAACCATTGGAGAATTACGCCAGTCACCAATTGAAGACATTGCCAACCACGCTACTAAAATTATCGACAAAACCTCTGAAAATTAAAGCTTCTGGAACTTATTTATATCCATTTTTATACATAAATTGTTAAAACAGGTTCTATTGTTTCGATTGTTTCATGTTTCATCATAAAATTCATAAGTGATGTAAATAAGCCATTGCATTTCAGAATGGTTTACATGTGAAACATCATTTATACCCTTTTAGAATTTTTTTTTTTTTTTTTTTTTGTTTTTGGACGGCGGATAGGAGTCACTACTGACAGGGGTCCGAACGCAATGTCGGAATCCACTCACCCAATCATTTCATGGGGCGAACATTAAAGTCCTACCGCCCTTTAGGAGGAATTCATTCGGGCATCGCGTGTGGTAAAACCCCCTCGGGTGAGGGCCGAACGCAAGATGTTTGCAACCTCCGAGGCCCATGGAATAGGCGGGTAACCTTAAGGGAAATACTCTTATAGCTCATGGGGATTGAACCCCTGACCTCTCTTATGAGAACTCAGATCATCACTAATACACCAACACCAAGCCCACTCCTTATGTGGGAGTCATCTAGCTCGTTAACGAGCTTCGGGAGTTAACAAAGATAGCAAAATGTTAAGCAGGTTGTTAGTGAGGCCTGCAACGAGCCTCTCACGAAAAACAATGGGACCCACTATCTTTTTATTTGTACTTAATGCTTTATATATTGTACACATTATATTTAATTGATATGTTTGTGGGTATTATTTGGTGTAAGATATGGACATGTTTTGTGATGATGTAGCGTTGATGTGGAGGACTAAAGTAGGGTAACCTTTGAGCCTTTTTTTTTTTTTTTTTTTTTTTTTGAAGAGCTAATTTATTAAACACCACAAAAATTTTTACAACCCATACAGCTCGATGGCCCACTAGATGAGGACCAATATACAAAAAAACCACACACCTAAGACAACCCATAAAAATAAAACAACTACTCACTCCTTCATTTCTAATCTCCTGCTCTATTTGATCTGGGCACCATTCACTCCTACATATCTCTTTACATCACTTGATTATATGGGTGTTTTCCTTCCAGCTTTCAAATTCGCCGTTTATCATATTATCCCTGCTCAAGAGCCATAGATGCGAAAGGATCTTCAGGTTTACCATGATGTCCTCTTTTAGAACCACACTTCTTTGCTCCATTGTACTATGCACGAGTTTGTTCCTCCATTTCCAAATCAACCACAATAAAATGTATCTAGTGTTGGAGATATGGAGAACTTTAAACAATTAGAGGGAAGATTTCAGGAAACTCACATGTAGCCTCCACGAAGTTGTGAGAAAATTCACATGTAGCTTCCACGAAGCTGTCAAGAAACTCACATGTAGCTTCCATGAAGCTGTCAGGAAACTCACATGAAGCTTCAAGGAATTGTTTTTAGCTTACTCCTTAAACTATTCTATAAATAGACCCTTTTGTAACTCATTGTAAACACACCACAAATATTCAGTAAATACATTCTCTAGTTAGTCCGTGGACTAAAGCAATCACAACGATTGCATATAACCACGTTATCTCTTGTGTCGATTTACATTTCTTGCATTTATAATCTTTCGTTCATTAAGTGGGTTAGTAATCTTGTAGAATTACTATCGGTGAGTAATCGTGTTGAATCACTTGCGTTATTTTAGGTCCTAATATCCTTACAACTGGTATCAGAGCTCAAGGTTTCGACTTTGGGTACGATGGCGGAAGACGGAAAGTTTAGAATCGACCAATTCGATGGGAGAGACTTTGGCTTTTGGAAGATGCAAATTGAAGATTACTTGTATCAAAAGAAGCTACATCAACCTATGTTAGAGACCAAGCCCGAAAGCATGAGCGATGCCGATTGGATGCTTTTGGATTGTCAAGCTTTGGGTGCGATTCGTCTTTGACTTGCTAAGAACGTTGCATACAACGTTGTGAATGAGAAGACGACGTTTGCTTGCTTGAAAGCACTCTCTAACATGTATGAGAAACCTATCGCTTCTAATAAGGTTTTTTTCATGCGACAATTGTTCAATACGAAGATGAAGGAAGGTACGATTGCAACGGATCATATCAATGAATTTAATAATATCGTTTCAAGGCTTGAATCGGTAGAGATTAAGTTTGATGATGAACTAAAAGCACTAATCTTGCTTTCATCATTACCGGAAAGTTGGTTGGGTACGGTTACCGCAGTTAGTAGCTCTACGGGAACTACTAAGCTAGCGTTTGAAGGAATAAGGGATTTGATTCTTGGTAAAGATACTCGTAGGAGAAACTCGGGGGAATCGACATCCGGTTCTTTGTTAAGTACCGACAACCGTGGTAGGAAATTTGATCGCGGTGAGAAGAAGGGTAGAAAGAAGTCTAAGAAGAGGTATCCATCGAAAGATAGAAGTGAAGCTGTTTGTTGGGGTTGCAATCAAAAAGGACACTTTCAAAGGAATTGTAAAAATGGTCCGGCGAAAGGTGTGAACTTGACCGAGGAAGAAAGTGATGATGCACTTTTATGTAGTGTTGAAAATTCTATGGAGTCTTGGATTTTGGATTCGGGAGCTTCGTTTCATGCTACTCATGTCAAAAGCATGATGAAGAATTTTCGTCCATATCAAGGCAAGGTGAGATTGGCTGACGACAAACAACTCAATATAGAGGACATTGGAGATGTTGTATTGAAGACTACTCTTGGCTCTAATTGGACCTTGAAAAATGTAAGGTACATTCCTAAATTAAAAAGGAAACTTATTTCGGTTGGTCAATTAGATGATGAAGGTAACGCGGTTACTTTTGAAAACCGCCAATGGAAGATGGTTAAGGGTAGTTGTGTCGTGGCTCGTGGACATAAAAGGGGAACTCTTTATATGGTTGAAGTGTTTGATGAAGACACGGTGGTTGCTACAGTTAATGTTGAGTCCGAATCAACTCTATGGCACCGAAGACTCGGGCATATGAGTGAGAAGGGTATGAAGATGCTTGTTTCGAGTGGGAGAATTCCGGATTTGAAAAAGGTAGAACTTGGATTTTGCGAACCATGTGTATATGGGAAGCAAAAGAAGGTGACTTTTGGGAAATCAGGGAATGCACCTAAGTTGGAGAAATTGGAGCTCGTTCATACGGATGTGTTTGGTCCAACCAATGTAGAATCACATGGAGGTTCTCGCTATTATGTCACCTTCATTGACGACTCCACTCGAAAGGTATGGGTTTATTTTCTTAAAGCTAAATCCGATGTATTTAATACTTTTGTGAAGTGGAAAGCTATGGTAGAAAATGAGACTAACTTGAAGGTCAAGTGCTTGAAGTCGGATAATGGAGGGGAATATGGTAGTCTTGAGTTTAAAGACCATTGTGCAAAGCTCGGTATTAGAATGTTGAAAACGGTACCGGAGACACCGCAACACAATGGGGTCTCCGAACGTATGAATCGTACGTTAAATGAAAGGGCTAAGAGTATGAGACTACATGCTGGTTTGCCTAAAATGTTTTGGGCGGATGCGGTTAACATGGTGGCTTATTTGATAAATAGGGGACCCTCAACACCGTTGAGTTTCCGAATTCCCGAGGAAGAATGGCAAGGTAAGAATGTGATGCCCCGTACAAAACCATCGTGTACGAATCATCAACAACAGGATCATTACAAGGTTAAGTACTACATGCTGTAATAAAAGAAGTTGCATTCACGATAAAAAGATGACATCATAACCGACGTCAATTGTTTTACACCAACAGTATGCTTCTACGAATAGCAAGCATGAATAAATGTATGTGACCCTTAGGTCGTTACAAAACATAGTTCAAAGTATTAAAGTTTGAATGCAAGATAAACAGTTCATGCGGTGATAACACTAGAGCAGCGGGTGTCTACGGCAAGACTAGCACGACAGCGGAAGCAAATAACCTTAAGCACCTGAGAAAAACATGCTTAAAAACATCAACACAAAGGTTGGTGAGCTATAGTTTAAGTATAACAGTAAGTAAGGTAGGCCACGAGATTTCAGTGCTACAAAGAGCGTTTCAAAACAGTATGATAAAGTATATGTTAACCGTGGGCACTTGGTAACTAACTTAACGTTTATACCCCCTGAAAGTACACTTGGCAAGTGCGTATGTTTATGAAGTATTAAACACTCGTTAAATGCTAGCGCTACTAGCCCAAGTGGGGATGTCAAACCCTATGGATCCATATCTAAGATTCGCGTTCACGGTTCAAAAACCAATGATTAAACGTTGCCGAGCTAAAGGGAATGTTTATGCCGTTGTATAATCCACACATATATAAGTTTAAGTACTCGTGTCTAGTATGTAAAACATAAAATCCGCATGTATTCTCAGTTCCCAAAATAAGTTAAAGTAAAAAGGAAATGCTATAACTCACAATGATAATGTAGCGGTAAAGTATGACTCGAAAAGTAAGCAAGTAATGAAGGTTGTCCAAACGGGTCCTCAACCTAAGTCAAATAGTACTAAGTCAGTAAATCGTCCGAATAGGTTTAAAATGTAAATAAGGTTTTAAGGGTCATCATCATTCATCATCAAACAAAAGGTGTAAAGTAAGTTTCGTTCATGAAAGTAGTTTAAAACAAAGGCTGAGTTTGGTCAGTCACCACGGCCTCTATACCTACTGAAATAAGGTGAGACCAGTGGCCATGGCTCCGTCTATGAGTCCTTTAAGTGTGGTAAATATTACAGAAGTAAACTCATCTTCGTTTGACCGTGGCGACAGTCTAAGTGCGAGTAGGTCTGAATTTTCAGCACAACGGTAAATGGACGTAGTGACGATCGGAGGGCCATAAATCCTAAACCGTAACTCGGATTAAGACGAGTCCTATATGAAAAGTTATCTACTCGAACAGAGCTATCTGAAAATCATAATTACAGTAGCCCAGGTCATACGGGTCAGACACAGAAACAGTAAAATAGTAGGGTCAGTAGGTTCCGGTGGTTCTTGGTGCTCGATGCTTATCATGGTTCTCATCCTTGATGCATATAGCTTCAAGTGTACAACTCGTTGATGTGTTTGCATCATTTTTACCAAGGTTTGACCATCATAACCCAAGTGTAAGTCTAAGACATGAAGCACAACTCACTTAAGTGTTGCAAGTGTTTTGATAAACCAAAGTTACATCAAAGTCTTAGATCTAACACATACATGAACTTTAAAACTAATAATAAGTTACAAACTTGAAAATGAACTTATGAAATCAAGATCTTAAGATTTAGAACATAGTTCTTAGTTTGATCTTGAAGATCCAAGACTCAAAAGTCTAGATCTAACATAAGTGTACAAAGTTATAATTAAAGAAATCTTACTTACATGTTCTTGAACTTTTAAAGTTAACTTTAGTTCAAGATTAATGAGATCAAAGTTAACTAGTAACATTTGACCAATATTAACCAACAACAAAATGAATTTAAAGTGCATAATATGAAGTAATAAACTAAGTAAACAAGTAAATAATTCATGGTGGTTCATACTTTAAAGATTCAAACCAAAGTTTGATCTTTAAGAAAGTAAACTTTAAAGTTTACTAACATGGATTACAAGTATGCTTTACAACACATGAACTCTAAATCTTTTAAAACAAATAAGGTAGAATCATAAACTAGTAAGTTTATGTTCTTGAGTGTTCTTGTAATTACAAGATAAAAGAAGAATGAAACTAGTAAGTTTGATTCTTGAAACCAAGTAAGTAAGTAACAAACAACTACAACTAACAATTACAAGTCATTAAACAACAAAGAACAAAAGATGATGATGATGAGAGTGTAGCCAAGGGCTACGGTTTTGTTAAAGAAAAGAAGAAGAAGAAGAACAAGTTCAAGTTGCTTACAAGATGAGAGAAAAAGTGAGAAAGAAAGTTGCAAGTTTGAGAGTGTTTTTGAGAATGAGAGAATGTGAGTAAACAAGTAATGAAAAAAGATTTTTGAATCCCTTTGAATACCCTTGGCCGACGGTTTGCTAGTGGGGGAGGGAGGAGAGTTTTACACACTAGTCTCATGCATGAAAAGCGTTACAAAAGTTGGTTAATGGAGGTATGTGCATGGGGATTATGTTGTAACAAGATTCTTAAGCAACTAACAAACTAGTTCCATTCTAAGTGATACTTACACATGAAAGACATGGGCTAAATAGTCCATTAAAGAAGTAGGGTGGGCTTATAAGCCCAATAACACTAATCAAAGCCCAAGTTCAAGTGATTAACAAGTAAGTCCAAATAAAGCCCAAGTAATTAACTAATAACCTTAGTTAATTAAAATGATTAATAAACTAATCATGAATGCAAATAATATTCTAAAAATATTATTCGTGTAAGTTCGTGTGTCACAAAGACGTGTCGGGCATTCAAAAGTCATGTACGGTTAATCATGGCAACATGTAAATGTAATAACATACATTCGTTTAATCACAAGTATTAATAATAATAATTATTAATAAATAAACGTTGGAAAATCCAGGGTCGTTACATTACCCACCTGTTAAAGAAAATTTCGTCCCAAAATTTTAAGCTGAGGTAGATGAAGGAGTCGAGAAATCACAGTTTTCAGGAAAATAAGGTGGCGCGCCTCTCCAAAGGGCATGAAAATAAGTTCGACAGTTTTCAGGAAACCAGAAGTCAAAATCACAGCATATGGCGCGTCACGCAAGGTAATGGCGCGCCGCGCCACTTTGAGTTCGGTTCGGTTTTTGTTTCCTATTTAAAGCCCGAAAAATACCCTAACTTGACACTTTCGCATCCAGACGATTTCCAGCAGCTTTTTGACGAACTTAGGTGATTTTTGGGGTTTCTCAAGGTGATTCTAACACATCAATCATTCCGGAAACAAGTCTCAATCCGTTTATCATTCAAGATTCAATCATTAATTAGGTTAATCTCTTTGTTTAAAACAATGAATTCTTCTATTACTTTGATTGTGATTTTTGTTCTTGTGATTTTTGTTCTAGCCATGATTTTTGGCTAAACTTTTAATGTTTGTCTAGATTGAATATTTGTATGTGTTTGGATGATACTTTGTAGTTTTATTAATTAATGCATGATAATTATGAGTTTTGATTAAGAACCATTCTTGTAGGTGTTGATTATTGTTACTAGGTTGATTAGTGAATCTTGTTTGAACAAAGGGAACCCTGTTTCAATTTAGTGATCTAATTTCCAATTGATTTGTCTTAACCAATTGGGTGCTTACTGGACCAAGGGGGTAAACAGGGTAACATTGATTGAACGAAATAGGGGTGAATTGTGTGGAGCGAACGTGATGTTATGCGAGGTGTATATAAAATAGTTATTAATTTTAGCAGAAAACACTATTAAATACGATACAATTTTACACAAGATATTTATTTATTTATAGAATGGATATACTTAAACCTTGCTACAACACTTATAGGCAGTGTACCTAATCGTAAAGTAGTGTAGTTTTTAGTAAGTCCGGTTCGTTCCACAGGGAAATCTTTAAACAAAGCTCAACGCTATATTAGTTTACTTTTATAAAAATACAAATATATATATAAGTAATATTATTATTATAAAGGGGGGGTTTTACCGTTTAATGACCGGTTTGTCGATTTTAAAACTTTAGTCGCAGTTAAAACCTAATGTAAAATATTAAATAAATAAAAGACTTAATTTAAAGCGTAAAGTAAATAACGATAATGAAATTGCGAATAATAAAAGTGCGATAAAATAAAATTGCGATAATTAAAAAGTACGATAATTAAAAGTGCGATTAAATAACAATAAATAAAAGTGCGATAATTAGAAGTGCAATTAAATATAAAATAAAGGAAATTAAATATGAAATAAAAGAATTATGCTTATTTAAACTTCCGTAATCATAATGTTTGACGTGTTGATTTTAGTTTTATGCCCATGGGTTAATTGTCCTTTGTCCTGGATTATTTAATCTGTCCGTCTGGTTTTTGTCCATAACAGTCCATCAGTCATAAATATAAAGTGCGAGTGTCCTCGTCAAATTATTATTATACCCGAAGTTAAATATTCCAACTAATTGGGGATTCGAATTGTAACAAGGTTTTAATACTTTATTTAATGAATACACCAGGTTATCGACTGCGTGTAAACCAAGGTTTTACTACTTTGTTAACAATTACACCAATTACCCTTGAATGTAATTTCACCCCTGTTTTAATTATTCTAGTGGCTATTAATCCATTCCCGTGTCCGGTTAAATGAACGATTATTCGTACATATAAATACCCCGCCCATCGTGTCCGATTGAGTGTATATGGTAATTTATAGGGACGCCCAATTGTAAATCTTTATATTAACATTAACAAACTTTCATTTAGTTAAACAAATATAAAGCCCATTAATAGCCCATAGTCTAATTTCCACAAGTGTCGTTCTTTTGTCCAAACCCCAATTATGGTACTTAGCTACGAGACATTAATATAAAAAGGTTGAACATAACTTACAATGATTAAAAATAGCGTAGCGTTACACGGACAGAATTTCGACTTACACCCTTACAACATTCGCTAACATACCCTTATTATTAGAATTATAATTAAAATTAAAATATAAATTTTACGTATGAATGAGGAAGAAAAAGATGATAATTTTGATCAGAATTCGGTTGGCTTTATAGGCAGTTTTCAAATTTAGGGCTCCGCGACTCGCGGCAAAATCCTCTTCAAACTCCGCGAGTCGCGGAGAATGAATTTACAGCTCAGTCCTTGGAGTCTTTCTCTGCCGACGGTTTTTTTATTTATAAATATAATATATATATAATTAATATAATTAATTATATATTATATTATATTTATATACATAGTTAACTTGTAATTTTTAGTCCGTTACGTCGAGCGTTAAGAGTTGACTCTGGTCCCGGTTTCGGATTTTTGAACGTCCTTGCGTACAATTTTATATTTTGTACTTTGCGTTTTGAATCTTGTACTCTTGTGATTTCGAGACGTTTCTTATCAATAATTGGAACCTCTTTGATTGTCTTTTGTACTTTTGAGCTTTTTGGTCGTTTGCGTCTTCAATTCGTCGAATCTGTCTTTTGTCTTCACCTTTTATTATTTAAACGTATATCACTTGTAAATAGAACAGTTGCAATTAAAAGCTTGTCTTTCTTGAGGAATAATGCTATGAAATATATGTTCGTTTTTAGCATTATCAAATATTCCCACACTTGAGCGTTGCTTGTCCTCAAGCAATATTGTCTTGAAATACTAGAATCACTTCTTTATTCTTCACACTTTGTACATCAGTGATTTCTATATGGCGGTATAAACAATGGTAGTAACGATATGGTTTACAGTCCCACATGACTATAAAAAATTAGATCCATTAAGGAAATTGGATCTTTATGAAAACATTTGATCTAAATTAAATCTAGTTTTTTACCCTAGATAAGTTTTCCGGGATAACCCTTTACCGGTGTTTGCAAAATATTTTTGTGGGTTTGGTGGGTTTTAGATTTGAAAATTTTAGCTCAAAACTTGCGGTTTTGTGTCACCCACTTGCTAACCTTGTATTAGGAAAGCAACACGTCCAGTTTACTTGTTCCGTATATTACCTTTCGGCAAACTACCGTCCGGTTGTAAAGGAAAGCGTTGAACAAGCAACTGTTAAGGCAATGTCCCGTGACATGCTTTTGATTATGGTCTATAACGTGTCGGACGCAATTACTATCCTTGGTAGGAGCAATAGTAAAGCTCACCCTTATAATTTTTCGGTCTGGCACAAGGTCATGTCTTTGACCATGCTATGCAACCACCGTTCTTACGGTTGACACCCGATTTAGTTCAGGTGACCTAATGAATTCCAGGTGAATTCCTAGGATTTTACGTTCAATGGAAATGAACGCATTGAAAATAGGGTTTTCAGAAAACAAATCGGTTTATAATTTTGATCAAAATATTTTCTCGTTTAAGCTCGAGTTTAGATATCATCGAATTCCATGAGTTTGTAATTCTCAATCTTTAAGGTCAATCTCTAGGATTGAGTAATATCAGTCTTAAAAGCTGATTTTTAATCTTTAAGGAGATTATCCTTTCTGGGGATTTGATTCATTAGTCTTATCAAGCTAATTTGCACGGTGCCCCCCCATTGTACGAGATAAATCCTTCTCATGGTTAGGATAAATCTGACCACATGGCGACCCTGTTTAATGCTGAGGTCCGTGGATTTCCTGCTGATTTTAGTGATGACTTTTCTAGATTTTTCGTCAACCTACAGCTGGTCTGGACGACAACTTCATGACCTAAATCAAGAAGCGCGTGTCTTTTTCGGAAGACTTTACTTCCTTTTAGTGATGGAATTGATTCATCGTGTAGATCCATTTCTTCTTTTCTTTCATCGGGTAAAACAGTTTAGTTTAGTCCAAAGCAAAAGTATTTTCAGTTATTTGTTACAGATATATGTGACATATGTTTAAGATAACTTGGTAAATTTTCCCACACTTGGCTTTTATTTTCCTTTTTATCGTCCTCTATTCCATTTTAAATGAATTTTAACATTTTAGTTTGTTTCTTAATTTATGTCCTTTCCGAGGTAACAATAATTTCGGTGTTAAAACCTAGTTTTATCGTTCATAAATATGTATAAACATGATTTTGAATTCATTTAATTGAAAATTTTGAAAAATTTTACTAGAATTGGGTAGTCAGTATATAAGACTAGGGCTGTTCTTTTTTATCAGAGAGCACTAGATTCTAATACAACTACTGCTTTACTAGTATTTTTAATGGTAACCAAGTGTTTAAGATAAAAATTTTAAAATCCGAAAGAATTTAACCCCTTCCCACACTTAAGATCTTGCAATGCCCTCATTTGCAAGAAATCAGTAACAATTTAAATTATTGAGGGTGATTAGTGTGAAAATGATTAAATTTTTACCAAAGTTTCCAATTATATTGGCGTTTGTTTGCTGAATGATAAATGGTGCACATCATTTGTTCATTCCGTCTTGTTGTTATCTCACATATATTTTGCATCTTGTCGTCAAAATTAGTTGCTTTTGCTGAACTTAATGACAGTCTTTGAAAATGCGTTGTTTTACCCTGTTGTGTACATAAGATAAACTGCAAACATATATACATATTTTTGAAGTTTGGTATATTACCCCACATTCAAAAATTATTAAAATCTAAGAATAAAAGTTAGACAATTATAAAAATGATTACAATATTAACAAAAATATTAAATGTATCAATAATTACAAATTACAAAATAAAAATAAAAAAAATAAGTAAACTAAGGATGATATTGGTACCAATAGGGGTTCCAGGCATAACCATAAGTGCTATAGAATGCTTCGGCAGGGTCATACGTAGGATATGGTGGCTGCATCTCTATAGACCAAGGAGGGAAGATGGGTTTCGGTGTAGGAATATAGTTTCTACCTATATGTTGGCAATGAGCTATGATCTGGTTCTGATGAACTTGCCAATCTTCAAATGCTCTCTGTCTAGCATTTTCGTATTCCTGAGAAGCTATAAACCTATGCATTTCTTGCATCTCATTCCCCCCTCCTACATTACCTTGCTGCTGGTTTCTCTCCACCTGTGGATGTCTACCATGGTATCGTACTGCGGCGTTATTTCGCCTCTTCAAAACTTTCGCACCATGGTATACATTTAAACCTATAGTATCGCGGGGTTCCGGCTCTTCTAGTAATAATCTCCCCCGACTTATATCCACACCGAGATATTCACCAATCAAAGTAATAAAAATACCACCTCCTATTATGCTATGTGGTCGCATCCCCCGAACCATAGCTGATAAATAATAACCCACACAATATGGTATACTTACAGCGCTCTGTGGGTCTCGAATACACATATGGTAAAACAAATCCTGTTCATTTACTTTTTCTTTGTTCTTACCCCTTTGTGTAATCGAATTAGCTAAAAACCTATGTATCACTCTTAATTCGGCTCTATCTATATCCAAATAAGAGTAATTTCCCCCTTTGAAACGGTGATGGCTTGTCATTTGACTCCACACACCGTGTGTATCAAAATTTTCATCTATCTTTCTACCGTTTAGTATCAATCCTCTACAATCGGCAGACGCTAACTCCTCAGGCGTATATATACGTAAAGCCTGAGCCATGTCCAGTAAAGACATGTGGCGCATCGAACCGCCTAACAAAAATCTAATAAAAGAACGATCGGTTAAACTAGCTACCCGATCATTCAACTCTATACTACATAACAATTCTTCACACCATACTTTATATACAGGTCTACGTATGGTGAATAAACATATCCAGTCATTAAAAGAAGAATTACCATACCTCTGTACAAGTAATTCCCTAATTGGCCCGGCCAATTCTACAGCTTCTAAGGGTCCCCATTCTATGACCCTCGGTACCTCAACAACCTTAGAATGAAGAGTATGCAAACCCCGTTGATATTTTGGATAATCTATCCAAAGTCTATCAAATCTCAGGTTCGGGTGCAACTCTTCCAAGTGCATATCGGAAAAGGTCATGACTGGATGAGGTACATCCTGCTTGTAGTAGTTATCCACCTCCTGTTGTTCCAAATTCTCAGCAGGAGCATTGCGGGCTTGGGATGAAGATTCACCCCTTTCATTCTGCAAAACACATCAAACACAATTTTTGTGCATCCAAATATGCATTAGTGTCAGCAAAATCATCAATCAAAATAATTACAATGACATTATCAATTTATATCAAACTTAAGCTCATTTTCACATTTTTATCAAATCTACACTTTTTCAAATAAGCATATACGAAAATGTTCGCCAAGTTCATAAGCATTCAACTCAAATAACATGTCAAAATAATCATTACTAGCAATTAAACAAGTCTCAAATGGCATTATCTTTCAAAAATCAAGTTCATGAATTTTAGACTTGAAAAAGTCCACTTTAATTCTCAAAATCATGTTTAGGCTCAAAGTTTGGATCATTTAACTACCTAGACATGTTACACTACTCAATTTAGCAACAATTCATGACAAAAATCGGCCATAACCTGTTTATATCAAAAAGCCCCAAATTTGCTCAAGAACACAAACCCTAGATTACTCAAAATTTGAAGTTTAAGGCTTCTAATCATGTTAAACAGCATCAATCTAGGTTATACAAGCATAATACATAAACAATTTAAGCCTAATTACACTAAAAAGCATCAAAATCAAATTGGGGAAAAAATAGCTCAAGAACACCAAATTTCGGATTAAATGGTGTTTAGGTGTAGAAATTTACCGTTTTTCTTGAGTAATTCTTAGATAGCATCCTTCTTAACATGATTTTAGCAAAAGATTTGGTGATTAACGGTTAAAAATTGGGATTTTTGGGGTTTTTTCTCGGGTTTTTCGGGTGCAGTTTTCGCAGGTTGTTTGAGTTGAGGAGTATGAAACTGAGCTGTTGCAGCTCTTTATTTTTTTTCTGTAATCCGACCTCTCCGCGACTCGCGGAGGTTTTGCATTTCAAACTCCGCGACTCGCGGAGTTTTTTTTTTGTTTTTTTTTTTTTTATAATCATTAACTTATTAAAACAATTAAGTAATTAATTTTAAAATTTTGTTTCCCTTGTTATTTAGGACGATGTCGTTTCGGATCGATGTCCTAGTCCGTCTCTCGACAAAATTTTAAAATTTGTCTTTTTGTAGCGATTGTTTTAAAAGCTAAGATTTTTGGGTTTTTTCAATGTTTTTGGCATACTTTAATTCAATAAGATTAAAAATAATGATAATAAAAGTTCTCGTCCCTCCCTCGGGTAAAGCAATTTCGGTTCAAAGACCTAGTCTTCAACTTACGACGAATTTTAAAAATCATATTCTTAACTTAATGAGATAAAGTAAATTTTTGTTTTTTAACTTCACACAACTTAAATATAAAATTCAAAATTAATATTAAAAATTCACACCAAACTTAAAATTTGAAATGCATAAAATTAAAAATTTATATTTTAAAAATTAAAAATTCACACCAAACTTAATTTAAAAATTTATAAATTCATACTAAACTTATATTAATTTTTCAAATATTTACAATTTTAAAAATATTGATATTACAAAGTTTACAATATTAATTTAAGATTTAAATATTAAATTTAAAAACATGGTAAAAATAAAATTAAAAATCTTTTTGTCTTTTTATCCCACTTTAATCAATCAAATATTATCAAAAATATGCGCCCCTCTTTTCGGTAAAGTAATTTCGGTTCCAAGACCTAATTTAACTCATGACGAATTTTTGAAATATTTTGGGTTGATTGATTAAAGATATTTATACCTTAAGAATAAACGTTAAATTTCGCAGTGATGTAATAAATTTTTGAATGATATCAATAATTTCGGTCGCCAAACCTAATTTTATTTAATACCAATTTAATACTTTTTAGCGAACAAATTAGCGTTTATTATCAAAAGGTTAAAAATAAAAATAAAAATAAAAACTGTACAGACATACCTGTGAAATAGATTTCTTAGTTATATGATCTATCCCATTCATAAGATAGTCGGTTTAATTGATTTTCCATGGCTACATAGGCGTAACCTCGAGCATTCAGTGTCTTTTCTTCTAAACATATGAACGGTCCGTCTCTGCATAAAGTAACAAATTCGGTATTTGAATAGGTTTGATTATTTGAACATTTACCTCCATGTGACCATTTTCCGCATTTGTGACATCTTTCTAGGTGTCGTGCTCTTCTTTTCGCTGCGGATTTTGATTTTCCTTTACCAAATTGTAACTTATTATCTTCGCATCTGGATTCTTTTCTAACTCCGTCCATTCTTTCTCTGATTACTGATACTATTTCACTCGGTAGTATGTCATTATTTCTTTTAGTGATCAAAGCGTGTAGCATTAGACCATGGTTTAGTTCACAGGCAGTCTTCATTTTGTAAAAACCTAAAAAAAATAAAAATTCAGAATGGGGGGAGAAGACTAGTTCTTTAGGGTCTGCTAGGGAAAGACCATACGTGTTCCATTTTCGAGAACTACACGAAAACAGACAATCTAACTCTAACAGAAATACATATTATCCTTTAAAGACTTGATTCTCCCCACACTTAGTTAGCTGTGGTGTCGAAATTGTGATTAACTTCGTTGTCGACTTCCATCGGACCATGTATGTAATGTTTAACTCTGTGACCATTAACTTTAAATTCAATCCCATTTGAATTTATTAATTCTATCGTTCCGTATGGGAAAACTCTTTTGACTATGAATGGTCCAGACCATCTTGATTTCAATTTTCCAGGAAATATCTTGAATCGTGAATTGAAAAGAAGAACTCTGTCTCCTTCTTTAAATTCTTTTGAACTTCTGATTCTTTTATCATGCCATTTCTTCGTTCTTTCTTTATAGATTAACGAATTTTCGTATGCTTCATGTCTTAATTCTTCTAATTCATTTAGTTGACTTAATCGTAGACGTCCGGCTTCATGTAAATCAAGATTACATGTTTTCAAAGCCCAAAATGCTTTGTGTTCAATTTCTACTGGAAGATGACATGCTTTTCCATAAACAAGTCTAAAAGGTGTGGTTCCAATTGGAGTTTTGTAGGCTGTTCTAAAAGCCCAGAGTGCATCCTCCAATTTAATGGACCATTCCTTCGGATTTGATCCTACGGTTTTTTCTAGAATACGTTTTAAAGCTCGGTTGGTATTTTCAACTTGTCCACTTGTTTGTGGATGATATGCGGTGGAGATTTTATGAGTTACTCCATATCTTTTAAGAACTTTCTCAAGTTGATTATTACAGAAATGAGTACCCCGATCACTTATTAAAGCTTTCGGTGTTCCAAACCTTGCAAAAAGACGTTTTAAAAAGTTGACTACAACTCGTGCATCGTTAGTTGGGAGAGCTTGTGCTTCCGCCCATTTAGATACATAATCAATGGCTACGAGTATATATAGATTATTATGAGATTTTGGAAATGGACCCATAAAGTCAATACCCCAAATGTCAAATACTTCACATACTTGGATGACATTTTGTGGCATTTCATCACGTTGACTTATTTTTCCGGCCCTTTGACATGCATCACAGGATTTGCAAAGAAGGTGTGCGTCTTTGTAAATTGTAGGCCAATAGAATCCAGCTTCATAAACTTTTCTTGCTGTTAGTTGAGGCCCATAATGCCCTCCTGTTGGTCCTGTGTGACAATGGTTTAAAATTTTACTAGCTTCATCTCCAAATACACATCGGCGTATTATTCCATCGGGACAACTTTTAAACAGATGTGGATCTTCCCAGAAATAGTGTTTTATATCACTGAAGAATTTCTTTCGTCTTTGGTACGATAATCCTTTTTCAAGGAATCCACAAACTAAGTAGTTTGCATAGTCTGCAAACCATGGGATTTCTTTATAATCTATCTTCAATAGATATTCATCAGGAAAGTTGTCTTGTATGGCTGATTCATTTAGAACTTCTAATTCGGGATTTTCAAGACGAGAAAGATGATCAGCGGCGAGATTTTCTGCTCCTCTTTTATCTCGGATTTCAATATCAAACTCTTGTAAGAGTAAGATCCAACGGATTAATCTTGGTTTAGCATCTTGTTTTGAAAATAGGTATCTAAGAGCAGAATGGTCGGTATAGACCACCGTTTTTGCTAGAACGAGATATGATCGAAATTTGTCAAAAGCAAAGACAATAGCAAGGAGTTCTTTTTCAGTAGTTGTATAGTTCGTTTGTACTCCTTGTAATGTCTTACTAGCATAATATATAGGTTGAAATCGTTTTTCAATCCTTTGTCCTAAAACGGCTCCCATTGCAAAATCACTTGCATCGCACATTAGTTCAAATGGTAGATTCCAATTTGGTGTTATCATGATCGGTGCATTAGTGAGTTTCTCTTTAAGAATATTAAAAGATTTGATACACTCATCTGAAAAGATGAATGGCGCATCCTTTTCTAGGAGTTTATTCATAGGAGTGGCAATTTTAGAAAAATCTTTTATGAAACGTCGGTAAAAACCGGCATGCCCTAGAAAACTCCTAACTCCTCTAACATTTGTGGGATGTGGAAGTTTAGCAATTACATCTACTTTAGCTCTATCCACTTCAATTCCTTCTTTTGAAATTTTATGTCCAAGAACGATGCCTTCTTTAACCATGAAATGGCATTTCTCCCAATTAAGTACTAGATTTGATTTTTCGCATCTAATTAGCATTCGTTCCAGATTAACTTGACATGATTTAAATGTATCACCGAAGACTGAAAAGTCATCCATGAATACTTCCATGCATTCTTCTATCATGTCGTGAAAAATCGCCATCATACACCTTTGAAAGGTTGCAGGGGCGTTACAAAGTCCAAATGGCATGCGTTTGTAAGCAAAAGTACCATAAGGGCACGTGAATGTGGTTTTCTCTTGGTCCTCGGGTGCTATTGGAATTTGAAAATATCCGGAAAATCCATCTAGAAAACAATAGTAACTATTTCCGGCTAATCTTTCCAACATTTGGTCAATGAAAGGTAAGGGAAAGTGATCTTTTCTGGTGGCGTCATTTAATTTTCTATAATCAATACATACACGCCATCCTGTTACAGTCCTAGTAGGAATAAGCTCATTTTTCTCATTTGTAATGACAGTCATGCCACCCTTCTTAGGTACGCATTGAACTGGGCTTACCCATGGACTATCAGAAATTGGATATATCAAACCTGCATCTAGCAGTTTAATAATCTCTTTCTTAACTACATCTTGCATATTAGGATTTAGTCTTCGTTGGCGTTGCACATACGTTTTATGACCTTCTTCCATAAGGATTTTATGTGTGCAATACGAAGGACTTATTCCTTTAATATCATGAATCTTCCATGCAATGGCTGGTTTATGAGCTTTCAACACAGAAATGAGTTGTGATTTCTCATCATTTGTGAGAGAAGACGATATTATTACAGGTAATTCAGATTCACCATGTAAATAAGCGTATTCCAAATGGGTTGGAAGTGGCTTTAACTCTAATTTCGGAGGTTCTTCTATCGATGATTTATATCGATATCTGTCTTCTTCTTTTAGCATTTGAATTTCTTCTGTTGTTGGTTCATATCCATTAGCTATAAGTGTAGCTAACATTTCAGCTTCATCAATTGGTTCATTACCTTCTCCTAAAGAACATTCTCCTGTTCCTTGTAATTCTGGAAATTCTTCTAATAATTCTGCATGTGCATCTATAGTTTGAATATAATAACATGTATCATCTGCAGATTGTGGTTGTTGCATTGCTCTATCAACTGAAAAGGTAACACTCTCATCCTCTATACTTAGGGTCAGTTTCTTACCGAACACGTCTATCATTGCTTTAGCCTTGTTTAAGAATGGTCTTCCTAATATGAGAGGAACTTGAGAATCTTCTTCCATGTCCAAAACAACAAAATCTACTGGAAATACTAAATTACTAACTTTAACTAGCATATTCTCCATTATCCCTCTAGGATATTTTACTGATCGGTCGGCTAGTTGTATACTTATTCTTGTTGGTTTCAATTCTCCAAGGTCTAGTTTAGCGTATAGTGAATACGGCATTAAATTTATACTAGCACCTAAGTCTGCCAATGCTTCTATTGAACTAAGACTACCCAGAAAACATGGAATTGTGAAACTTCCTGGATCAGATAATTTTTCTGGTATCTTATTCAACAGCACTGCTGAACAATTAGCATTCATAGTAACAGCCGAGAGTTCTTCCATTTTCTTTCTATTTGAGATTAGATCTTTCAAGAATTTAGCATATCTTGGCATTCCTGAAATCACATCAATGAAAGGAAGATTTACATTTATTTGTTTAAACATATCCAAGAATTTGGATTGCTCGGCTTCAAGTTTTTCTTTCTTCATTTTACTCGGGTAAGGAAGTGGTGGTTGGTATGGTTTAACATAAGGTTTATCCTTAACTGTGTTATTTTCATTAACCTTTTCAACTACCGGTTCTTTTTCCTTATCTTGATCAGGTTGTGGTTCTTGTGGAGTAGGAATAGCTTCATCAGAAGTTACAGGTATTTCAGGTGGTTTAAGTGTTGTACCACTTCTTGTGGTAATAGCTTTAGCTGTTTCATTCCGGGGGTTAGCATTTGTATCGCTAGGTAGACTTCCCGGTTTTCTTTCACCTATTAACCTTGCTAGGTTACTTACTTCTTGTTCCAGATTTTGAATAGAAGCTTGTTGATTTCTAAATGCTTGAGCATTTTGTTCATTGGTTTGTTTTTGAGATGTGAAAAACTGTGTTTGAGTTTCAACTAGCTTCGTCATCATATCTTCTAAATTCGGCTTTTTATCATCGGTTTGTTGTGGTGGTTTGTTTTGAAAATTAGGTCTTTGCTGATTGTAAGTATTATTGGATACTTGTTGATTGCTAGGACCTTGTTGGTTGTTGTATGGAATATTTCGGTTATAATTCTGGTTTTGATTGTAAATTGGTCTTGGCGGTTGATAATTATTCTGATAATTATTTCCAGGCCTTTGGTTTATGTATGAAATATTCTCTCTTTGTTCCATTGTTAATTCAATACTGAGACAATCTTTTGTCAAATGTGGTCCTCCACACTGCTCACAACTAATTCGTATTGAGTGAATATCTTTAGTCATCTTTTCCATTCGTCTCTCCACAGCATCTATCTTTGCGGAAATGGAATCTAAGTCATGGCTAGAATCGGCTCTAGCTGCTTTAGATGATCTAATGATATCTTTTTCTTGGTGCCACTCATGTGAGTGGGAAGCAGTGTTATCAATAATTTTGTAAGCATCAGTTTCGGTTTTCTTCATAATAGAACCACCAGCTGCTATATCTATGTCTTTCCTTGTAGTGATGTCGCATCCTTGGTAGAATATTTGTACTATTTGACAGGTGTCTAAACCATGTTGCGGACATCCTCTTAACAACTTTCCATATCTAGTCCACGCCTCATATAGAGTTTCATTTGGCTTCTGTGTGAACGTAACAATTTCTGCTTGAAGTCTTACGGCTTTAGATGCAGGAAAGAATTGTTTAAGAAATTTGTCAACTAAAACGTCCCATGTATCGATCGCCCCTTCAGGTAACGATTCCAACCAATCTTTGGCTTCTCCCTTTAAAGTCCAGGGAAATAACATGAGATATATCTGTTCATCCTCCACTTCTCGGATTTTAAATAGTGTGCAGATCCTATTAAAGGTACGTAGATGTTCATTTGGATCTTCCTTCGGCGCACCACTAAATTGGCATTGATTAGTCACCATGTGTAAAATTTGTCCTTTGATTTCATAATCTGGCGCATTAATGTCTGGATGAGTAATTGCGTGACCTTGGCCAGTGCGTTTAGCTCTCATTCGGTCTTCCATACTTAAAGGTTCCAGATTCTCCATAATTGAATTTGTTGAATCGGTATCACTAGATGATTCTGTTTTAATGGTTCGTTCCTCAACAATCTCTGTTTGAATGATTGGTGGTTCCGGAGGAAATTTTAGTGGTTCAGGATCTACGAACTGTTCCTGAATATTCTCCGGATTCTCAATTGTGAGGTCGGGTTCAAAAAATGGATTATCGGAAATTTGAACTGAAGTACTTGGTCGACTGGATGACGATTCTAAAGAAAAATCAACGGCGGTTATATTTGCTAAATGTCTTGATCTAGTTACAGGTGGTGAACGTACAAAAGGTGATGAACGTCTTGCTCGGTGCATTCACTGAATATCCTATTAGTTTTTTAAAAAGAAAGAAAAATTATAATAAGTTATCCAATCAATAGACTTTTCTGATTTTGTCCACGTTTCGAATAGCCAAAAGATGCAGCAGAGGGGCAGGATTCGTTTGGTCTCAATATAATTGAGGACTGTTTGGCTCCAATAACCCGGTCCACGTACAAATCCAACTATTACTACGAACCAGAAAATTTTGATGTCTATTAATTTAACCACTTAAAATAAATTTTCGTAATTTTAAGAAATTTAGATAAGAAGTAGAATAAAAATTCTAAGTCCTAAAAACTAGGATGGTGAGAAATAAGAGAGAAAAAGAGTTCGTCGAAAAAGGTCGAAAAAGAAAAAAAATGGTTGAAAAATAAAAGGTGACGGAAAAATAAAAGAAACTTATAAAAACTTAAAAATACTTGACTAACCTAACCTTATTACTATAACTAACTTAAAATTATAATCGTAAATTGAAATTACTAATTGGAATGATAATTGATACATAGTAAAAGTCTAAAAATATTAAAGCTTACAGGAAAAACTAAATCCCAAATGGAAATAACTTAAAAAGAAACTAAAACTTAAAAAGGCGTCGCAAAATTCTAAAGTACCTAAATCTTAGTCTAAAGAAAAAGCACTTAAGGAATTCTACGGCAAAGCCTAAAAATCTAGGAGTAAAAATAACTATAGCAAAAACTAAGTTTAAAATTAATTATGAGCTAAAAATACAAATATTACGCTACAATAATTAAAAAGGGACAAAATATAAAAATATATAAAAAGTTGTAAAAATTACAATTTTTATAAAAATATTATTTTTATATTATTTATTTAATAAAACTACTAATTTTACAATTTAATTAAACTTAATAAACTAAAATATAAATTAAATAAAACTTAAATTAAAATAAAACTTAATTATAATATTAATAATAATTAGGGTTAATAATAATAATAATAATTAATAATCCGTAATAAATGCTGAATTAGGGTTCTGTCTCGTGTCAGAGCATCTCCGCGAGTCGCGGTATTTAATGCTTCAAACCCCGCGAGTCGCGGGGTTCAGAAATTCAGTTGACAGATTTAAATATTCGACGCGTTTTTTTTCTTTATTTTTTTTTTATTTTCTGTTTTCTGTTTTTTTTTTTCTATATATAAAAGATATTTAATAAAACTTATATTTTTATAAATTAAAATAAAAATAAAGAAACTTATAAAACTTAAATATTTTAAAAAAAATACTTATATTTTTGTTTTTCTTTTTATATTTTTGAATAATTAACACGTACTTTTACAAAAACGAATTTTTAATAGAAGTAAGCTAAAAATCCTTTTTTTTTTTATTAGCGTTGCGCTTCCGGCGTTTAAGAGTGTTCCCCGGCAGCGGCGCCAAAAATACTTGATGTTATGCGAGGTGTATATAAAATAGTTATTAATTTTAGCAGAAAACACTATTAAATACGATACAATTTTACACAAGATATTTATTTATTTATAGAATGGATATACTTAAACCTTGCTACAACACTTATAGGCAGTGTACCTAATCGTAAAGTAGTGTAGTTTTTAGTAAGTCCGGTTCGTTCCACAGGGAAATCTTTAAACAAAGCTCAACGCTATATTAGTTTACTTTTATAAAAATACAAATATATATATAAGTAATATTATTATTATAAAGGGGGATTTTTACCGTTTAATGACCGGTTTGTCGATTTTAAAACTTTAGTCGCAGTTAAAACCTAATGTAAAATATTAAATAAATAAAAGACTTAATTTAAAGCGTAAAGTAAATAACGATAATGAAATTGCGAATAATAAAAGTGCGATAAAATAAAATTGCGATAATTAAAAAGTACGATAATTAAAAGTGCGATTAAATAACAATAAATAAAAGTGCGATAATTAGAAGTGCAATTAAATATAAAATAAAGGAAATTAAATATGAAATAAAAGAATTATGCTTATTTAAACTTCCGTAATCATGATGTTTGACGTGTTGATTTTAGTTTTATGCCCATGGGTTAATTGTCCTTTGTCCTGGATTATTTAATCTGTCCGTCTGGTTTTTGTCCATAACAGTCCATCAATCATAAATATAAAGTGCGAGTGTCCTCGTCAAATTATTATTATACCCGAAGTTAAATATTCCAACTAATTGGGGATTCGAATTGTAACAAGGTTTTAATACTTTGTTTAATGAATACACCAGGTTATCGACTGCGTGTAAACCAAGGTTTTACTACTTTGTTAACAATTACACCAATTACCCTTGAATGTAATTTCACCCCTGTTTTAATTATTCTAGTGGCTATTAATCCATTCCCGTGTCCGGTTAAATGAACGATTATTCGTACATATAAATACTCCGCCCATCGTGTCCGATTGAGTGTATATGGTAATTTATAGGGACGCCCAATTGTAAATCTTTATATTAACATTAACAAACTTTCATTTAGTTAAACAAATATAAAGCCCATTAATAGCCCATAGTCTAATTTCCACAAGTGTCGTTCTTTTGTCCAAACCCCAATTATGATACAAAGCCCAATTACCCAATTTTAGTAATTAGCCCAACATCATGATTACTTCGTTTTAAATAAGCATAATAATAACTTAGCTACGAGACATTAATATAAAAAGGTTGAACATAACTTACAATGATTAAAAATAGCGTAGCGTTACACGAAAAGAATTTCGACTTACACCCTTACAACATTCGCTAACATACCCTTATTATTAGAATTATAATTAAAATTAAAATATAAATTATAAATATAAATATAAATTTTACGTATGAATGAGGAAGAAAAAGATGATAATTTTGATCAGAATTCGGTTGGCTTTATAGGCAGTTTTCAAATTTAGGGCTCCGCGACTCGCGGCAAAATCCTCTTCAAACTCCGCGAGTCGCGGAGAATGAATTTACAGCTCAGTCCTTGGAGTCTTTCTCTGCCGACGGTTTTTTTATTTATAAATATAATATATATATAATTAATATAATTAATTATATATTATATTATATTTATATACATAGTTAACTTGTAATTTTTAGTCCGTTACGTCGAGCGTTAAGAGTTGACTCTGGTCCCGGTTCCGGATTTTCGAACGTCCTTGCGTACAATTTTATATTTTGTACTTTGCGTTTTGAATCTTGTACTCTTGTGATTTCGAGACGTTTCTTATCAATAATTGGAACCTCTTTGATTGTCTTTTGTACTTTTGAGCTTTTTGGTCGTTTGCGTCTTCAATTCGTCGAATCTGTCTTTTGTCTTCACCTTTTATTATTTAAACGTATATCACTTGTAAATAGAACAGTTGCAATTAAAAGCTTGTCTTTCTTGAGGAATAATGCTATGAAATATATGTTCGTTTTTAGCATTATCAGAACGCGTAACCAATTGAATCTTAATCTTATAATTAGTTAATTACTAAGTCACAAACGAAAGAGGTCTTTGGTGAAAGGGAACCCTAAGCCAATAAATTCTAGTTTGACGTGTTTGCTAAAAGAGAACTCTGGGTAAACCGACTCTGTAATTGCATGCATTGATAAATAGAACTAGTGCTTAGTAACAAATCATCCAACACTGCGAATAGGAGATCTAGGCGAACATTCTTCTATCTATTGAATTCAAATATCTTTACTTTTTATTGAGTCAGCATTTATTTTTATAAACTTAAAAATACAAAAATATCGTCTTTTACTTTTAATCAATCTTTGATTTGGCTAATCGTTAAATAGCCACCAAAACAAACTATCTCGTACTTTCGATTTTCGTAGATTAACTTAGTTTATTTTATTAGAACAATCTTAATTCTCACGTTTAAACTGTCCTTGGAACGATTTTGGAATTACCAATTTTATACTATTACACGATCGGGTACACTGCCCGTTAGTGTGTAGTAATCTTTAAACCGGCATTTTCTAGAGATAAATTATATACTATATTTTTCACATCATACACACGGTTTTCCAACAAAACCATGAACAGTATGATGCCTGATCTTTTCCAATAAACATAACTGCTCTGTCACTTTTGGTAGTTCTTTTCTCCTATGATGAGGGTATAACTCCTTAAAAGCTGCTAAAGCTTGAACTGCAGATGAGGTACATTCTAAACATCTGAAAAGCAATAGCTGCTTGGTAAAAAACCAACATAATTGATGTCAAAAAAACCCAACATAATTACATTACATTTTCTTTTAAAATAAATTATAAAAGAACAAAGATAGTGCTTCTTACGGGTAGTCAATAACAACATTACCAAATGTTTCTACAGGTCTTAATAACTGAAAATAGGTTCGCGTGAAAAAATATATTAGAAACTAGTTAGATTGAACAAAATAATAATTGAAACAGTATCGAAAAATGGTACCTCCAACCATTTGTAGGATCTTGTCAGTTCATATGTTGCAAAACTACCATCAGCATTCTGCGCGAATATAAAAAGAAAAGCTACATTCTTTTTTCATTTATGTTTGAATAAGGTTTATCGTATTTGAATTCTTTTTTCCTTTATGTTTGAATAAGGTTTATCGTATTTGAATGTTTAGTTAGAATCATGGATCATAATTATCTATAAAGATATAATAACGTTAACTGTATCATATAGTCGTTTTACATCTAATGGTTCACCAACAGTTTCTGATGGCAATTTGGATAGCATGAGTGCAGCCTAACAAAGGTAAATATAAACTTTAACATTTAAAATGTATCGTTATTATTCATTCATTATCATCATTATATTAAACAGTAACGGATAACTTAAATGTTCTAAATCATGAATGTTAAGCTTTAATCCTTCAGCAGTACAATCTGATACAATCCACCCATTATCTAGAGTCAAAAACGGCCAACCACCTTTCAAAATGTGATGATACTAATAACCAGGATCTCCAGGGAAATCATCAATGACCTGTACCGAAACAGGTCAAGTAAACTAACCCGAATCAGTTATGACCCGTTATCCAACCCGGCCATCTTGCCACCTCTAACTCTTCCTATAATAACATGTTTCACCTGCGACCTTTTCAAGAACTTGCGTGCTTTTTTAAGCGTTCACCCAAATTCTCCAATAAGATTCGTAGAAACAATTGCCTGAATGGCGAAATCGGTATCCCATATTTGACTGCCATTATAACCCTAAATAAATTTACAAAATTTTTCAATAATTTGCACTTTAAAAAGGCATGATGTAATTTAATCATATAAACCAACCAAAATAGAGTATCATATACACCTTCATTTTCATGCCATCTTCAGCAACCCACAAATAATCATGTATTCTCGGGACATGAAACTTGAAAGCATCCGAATTAGGACCTTCGACCCAACAACAGAGCATATTTAGCACCTGCAATATTTAAGTATCTTCTAGTGACTGTAAAAAAAGCATATGCATTCAGTAACAAATTTCACATAAAACCTGATTACTTCGTTTACTGGTCCTATGCATACATAACAAGCATTTTCGTCTTCATAATGAATCAGTTCCATTACATGTTTAAGCGCCTTTTTTCTAAAACTTTTCACGTGCCATCTCATGAGAATTGGTTCCACAAATTTATCAATCGTTCCCCAAATTAAGTCCTGGATAACAGGGTGCGGATAGTAAAGATCTTCCTTTGCGCATTGATTTCATACTTTGTTCCAATCTATTTTACAATAAGGAACTGTGAAAAGCTCGTTTCTTAATGAAAGAACTGTAGGTGAGATTGGACCAACAAATCTCTTGGCGTATAAATACGACATAGGCAAGTATACCATTCTAGCATGACACCATACCTTACCTGCAACATTTCGTTATACATACATATATAGGCTTATGCATAACAGATATATCAGGAATAAAAAGAGGTTCACCTGGATGAACCGGAAGAATATATGGAAGCAACCATAACTCAGGGGGAAATGGGTTGTTCCCAGACCACTCATACGCCCCGAGCACCTATATCCGAAATAAATAAATAACAACAACAAAAAATCATAAAGGTGGAGATGTCAAACCGTTAGAATAAGCAGACTGATTTGGGTTCTCTAATGATTCTTGTTGGTAAAATCTAGAAAGCTCGGTAAAGTGAATTTGGGTCAAACGGGTTAAACAAGTCATACGGGTCACAAATGTACCCAAATGTATTAAAAATGCATAGAAAACTTTATTCAATTACTATTAGTTCAACCAACGGAAAAACAAGATATATTTATGGTCGATGTGACGTGACGGAATATTAGACGTATCAATATTGCACCTCTAAATAATCTTAGTAAGTAAGATCAAAATCACGATTAAAGCAAAAAGTACCATACCGAAAGCCATAACTTTCCCCAAGATGTTATCGAGGTGGCTCCACCATGGTCCAAAATCCAAATTTGTGCCTTCTTCACCATTATTCATTCCAAGTAATCTTAAGGTAACATAGTTCAAAACGCTACTATAAGAAGATAGAAAACTGACTTGTGTATTTCTCATTCATATCCGTGATTTATAATTAGAGATGTCCCAATGATTTCGTCTTAGTCCTCCAGAACTAGACGCCACCTCAGCGTTACATCAGCACTTCCTTCTCATGACTATTTTTTAATTACACCTTTCGTCCATATTTTTTAATTACTTTTTTAATTTTTTCATAATATCAAATAATTACAATTAAACATAAAAGTTATTAATATAAACAAATTTTTTATTAATAAACATAAATTTGGTTACAATTTTTTTTTTTTTTTAAAGACATAATGAAAGATCCAAAAATACCAAATCAAAAGTATATGCTTACTAAAATTTTTTGACAAAAGTAATTTGCAAAAGTACAGGGACTAAAAAAGAGTAGTTTGCAAAGGTTAAGGGACTAAAAAAATACATCATCTACTTTGTAGTTGTAGTCTTCTACTATCTTATCTGTTTTCATTCTTCTTCATTTGTCTGTATACTCCGTAAACGACCCTCTCTTCTCTAAAACCCTAATTTCATCTAGGGTTTTTGTAGTCGCTCTTCACCGCAGCTACTACGACCAAATCTACCTCTTTTCACCCTTTCTCTTCTGTGAAACCTAATTTTCATCAAATTATATCTAAATGGGTGCTAAAAGTAAGAAGTCTGCCTCCAAGGTACTGTTTTTATTCAATTTATTCTTTGTTATTTCGTGTATCTATAATCTATAATCTATGATCTATGATTTATATATTTTTTGAATTTTTGTGTGTGTTTGTTTAGATGTTATTTCAGGCTGATGCTATTGTTGCTGAGCCTACCAAATCAATTAAAAAAGGTAACATCCTTTTACCTTAAAATTGTAATCGTTTTATGCTATATATGTATATGTATGTTATTTTTCGTTTGTATATGTAGATATGTGTGTGTTGTAATGATTTTTTAGGTATTTAGGTTATAATTTTACAAAGTAGGTGTTATGTTTGTTTCAATTGATTGTTCTTTTGAATTGGATATATAGGAAGAGAGATGCAGAGGAGATAATTGAGAAACATGCTGTGAGTAGTAAGAAACAGAAGAAGGATGTTAAGAAGGTATAATCTTCTTTATATCTACATTTTATATACCTGGTTATGGTTATGCTTACATTATGTTAATTGTCTCATATAAAACTATACTTTGTAATATTCAAAATTTAGAGTGATACACATACTGTTCATATATCTTTTTTTGCATAGTTTAATGTGTTTGATTTTGATCAAATCTGACAGCTTGGTTTATGTTTTCTCAATATGTGTTGATGTTATTAATGTTGTTATACAGGTTGTGCCCAAAAAAGCAGCAGCCGCTGTGGTTAAGAAGCCTGCTAAGGAGTCAAGCAGTGATGAATCTGATTCATCATCTGATGATGTGAGATATGGTCACTGATTTATTCTGTCTTAGACATTTTTTTTTGTTTATTATTGCAGCATAGTTGTAATAATGATTTGTTATGAATCTGAATCTTCTGATGAAAGTGATTCATCAGATGATGAAGTGAGTTAAGACTTTTAATTTTGTGCCACCTGGATACTCTCTGACTAATTTCATGTTCTCTGTATACTAGTTGATACTTATTTTGTTGTTTTTTTAATGATGGTTTTAAAATATGCAGGATGAACCAAAGAAGCCAGTGGCTGCAGCCAAGAATGACACTGTTGCTGCAAAAAAGAACTGAGTCAAGTTCTGAGGAAGAAGAAGAAGCTGCAAAGAAACCTGTCCCAGCTGTAATAAAGGCATCTGCTGTAAAAAAAGGTAGCATTTTATTTAGTGTCTAATATTTTTGATTGTTGTAATGCTTTATGTATGAAAATGCAACTATTTACAAATTTTTGAATGTTTTTCATCCACAGTTATTGATCCAGTGAATTCCAAAACTCCCGAAGCGGCACAAACTCTGGTATTAATGTTCTGTTTTGATTTTCCGTTGTTTTTTAAGTTAGTAGAGATAGCAATTTGGACTGGTTGGGTAAAATGTGTGAAAACATGTTGGGTGGGTTGATCTAAAAGATTTATTTATTTATTTATTTTGTTCTTAAGGTTGTTGTTTGCATTACTAACGTAAAGTAATCATGCAGCCTCAAACCACTGGATCCAAAACTGTGCATTTGGGTAACCTACGTTTCGTTGCTGAAAAACAAGATGTGTAAGTGCTACTTATACTCTTAAGACTTCTAAATTTAATCTCTTATTTATTTCTGACAATTGTTGACTTTTGCAGTATTGATTTTTTCAAGGATGCTGGTAAAGTTGTTGAAGTTAATTTTGTGGGTTATGCACATGTTACATTCGCCACCCCTGATGCAGCTCAAAAGGTATATATCTGGTTTTGATTATCATTTTTTTTTCAACTGTTTCTTGGATCTAATCAGACACTAATTTATGTAATTGGTTTGGCAGGCACTCAAACTCAATGGCAAAGATTTAGTAGGCCGTCCTGTCGAACTTGATTTGGCCAAGGGAAGGGGTGCTGAAACTCAACAAAAGAAGGATGTTAAGAAACAGAAGGTTGTGAGTAGATATGGACTCTGATTTAGTTTGTCTTTTGTTTATTATTTATCAATGTAATATTGTTGTATTAATGATAATGATTTGTTTTTACAAACCCATTTAAAATGCTTACAGGAACCCAAACCTACTAGGAAATCTATTGAGGAAAGTGATTCACATGATTCCAGTAGCTCATCTGAATCTGAGGAAGAAAAGGTATAATATTTATTACATCTGCATCTTTATACATGAGGTTATGACATATGTCTATGTATGTATGTATGTTTTAGACATTAGACTTTTTGTTTATTATTGTAGTATAGTATACCTGACAAACGGGTCAGGTTGGGTAACGGGTCAAAATGGTTTTGGGTAGAAATAGGTCATGAGTCAAACGGGTCAAATTTTTAAACGGGTCCAAATGGGCCGAGTTGGGTAACGGGTCGAAACGGGTAACAGGTCAAATGGGTTAAACGGGTCATGTACTTTTCCCATTGATTTTTTTTACAATTATTATATTATTTTGGTTATTATTATTTATTATTTATTATACATAATGAAAATAATAATATACGTAATAAATGATATAACCATGAATGCTTTCATATATGTTTGGCGGATGAAATTTTTTAAGCTCAACCCATTTGACCCATTCACAATTGACCTATTTCTATCTATTGAACTTTGGGAATTGATACCCATTACTCTCGTTCCTTTATATTTCGTAAAGGACTCGATAGGTTGAAGGGAAACCTATTGGGCATTTTTTTAGATTTTGATTTGCCATTACTACGCCTAATTTATTTCATGACCGAATTGACCCGATTGCTTGACCCAATTGACCCAACTTTTAGAGTATGGTTCTCAATTGGCAGGTATGTAATATAGTTGTATTAATGATTTGTTAATACAAACCCATTTTAACATGTTTGCAGGAACCCAAACGTACTAGTGAATTTATTGAAGGTGCTGCAGATTGATATCGCTGACACATCTACCGAGGAAAGTGATTCTTCACATGAGACCACTAGCTCTGAAGCACTTTTGCTATCATATTATGCAAAACAAATTGATTCTTCTGAGGAAGAGATGGTATAATTTTTTTTTTTTTTTTAATATCTATTTCTATATCTATAAATAGTTGTATTAATGATTTTTTTTTGTTTCTTTCAATGTTGTTTCAGGCTGATGCTGAGCGTACCAAATCAATAAAAAAAGGTAACATCTTTTTACTTTTAATTGTTAATCGTTGTATGCTATATATGTATGCGATTTTGCTGTAAAGATGGGTTAAATTTTTTTGAGTTTTGATTGCGAAACGGCTTGTTTTTTAGAGATATTAAATATGATAATAGTAACTGTTTTGCTGTTTAAAGTAAGTTTATTATATTTGACAAAGTAGATGTTATGTTTTTATTGAATATTATTTTGGGTTGTGTATATAGGCAAGAGAGATGCAAAGAAGGCAATCGAGGAAAAAGTTGGGATTTGTAAGAAACAAAAGGTAGTCAAACCTCAGAAGGTAAGGTTGTTAAGTAGATATTGTCGCTGATTTAGTTTGTCTTTTGTTTATATTAATAATGTTATTGTAGTGTAGTTGTATATGTTAATGATAATGATTATTTTAACGTGTTTGCAGGAACCGAAACCTACTACTATTAGGGGGGAACGCATCGAAGGTGCTGATATTGATGATATCGCTCCCACAACTAGTGAGGAAAGTGTTTTTTCACAAGATGTAAGAAGTAGCTCGGAAATTAGTAGCTTGGAAGCAGCAATGCTAGCAGAATATGTGGATAATGATTCTGAGGAAGAGATGGTAGAGAATCTTATATATATATATATATATATATATATATATATATATAGTGGTAGGATCAAGAGGGAAGTAACCATTCGGGGGGAAGCAAAAACTTTTTTTTTCTTTTGGTTTTTTTGAAAAAACTTTGTTCACGAACATTATAGATGAGATGAAAATATGAACATTTAGTAGAGACACTTTGTGATAAATGTTTTTATTTTGGCGGGAAAACGCTCGAAGAAGTAATATATAACAATTATCGTGTTTTTTGAGCGTATTTTGAGGTTTTAGCTATTGGGGTTTAGATATTAGGGTTTAGATGTTAGGGTTTAGAGGGTTTAGATATTAGGGTTTAGAAATTTAGGGTTTAGGGTTTAGATCTAGGGTTTAGATTTAGGATTTAGATTGAGTTTTTAACACGAACGGTTTAGGGTTTGGTGTTTTGGGTTTATGGAATAAACCCTAAACCCTAAACTCTAAATCGGGCTAAATTTTACTTCATAAAACATGGAAAAAAAAACGTTCATATTATTCACGAACAATATTATCTTGAATGTTATTTTTGTCGATCGTTTTCCCGCCTAAATAATAACATTCATCACGAAGTGTCTCTTCTAAATGTTCATATTTTCGTGTGATCTTGATGCCGGAAAAAAAAATTCAAAAAAAAAACGAATTTTTCTTTTTTTTTTTTTTTTTTGCTTCCCCCCGATTGGTTACTTCCCCATTGATCCTGCCCCTATATATATATATATATATATATATATATATATATATATATATATATATATATATATATATATATATATATATATATATATATATATATATATATATATATATATATATATATATATATATATATATATATAAAATAATGATTTCTTTCTACAAACTAATTTTTTTAACATATATTTGCAGCTAAAATCTTTTTCTAGTAAACGGGTTAGTAAGGATAGCACCAAAAGTAAGGAAAGTTCAGATGATGATGAATCTTTGGATGATGATGAAGTGAGTCAGACTTACTAAACTTTATGGCACCTGTCAAATTTGAATATGATACGTATGTTTGTTTTTGTGATTGTTCAGTGGTGTTGATCTTCAGTGTATTTGGTTTTATAATTTTTTTTTTTATAGCAAAACTGAAAACCGTATTTAAAACTGAAAGCAACTTCGGTTTGGTTTCGCTTAAAACTGAAATTCATAACTCTAATCAAACTAGCTATTAGCATATAATGCTACACTTGATTACACCATTCCAAGTACTTTAAACGAAATTTAGCTCCAAAATTCATAGAAGCAAGTGACAACACCAAACCAAGTATTTGTATTTGTCTAACTTTTAAATGCACTTCATGTTTTATAAAACTTCTTACTTTTTTTTTGTTCAGGATACGCCTGTCCCAGTAAAGACTGCTTCTGCAAAACCAGCCGCTAATGTTGAAGAGAGCAGTGAATCTGAGGAGGAAGAATCTGAAAAAGAAGAAGAAGAAGGTTCTAATGAGGAAGATGAACCTAAAACTGTGAAGAAGAAGAAAGTAAGAAGTGTTTTTGATCTATCGTGATAAATTTGTGTACTTGTATGTGAGTGATTATGTATCTACTATGTATGTGTGTTGGCTTATGATTGAAGTTTGTGTAGGTTACTGATGTTGAAATGGTTGATGCTCCATCAGCAGCTAAGAAAGCCGTTAGTGATTTATCTTATTTCGTTTACTCGTTCATATGGTACTTAATAATTGCATTAATAACTTTAAGTTTTTATCCTGCAGCCTCAAACACCTGCTACTGGATCGAAAACTTTGTTTATGGGCAACTTAAGTTTCTCCATTGAAGAAAATGATGTGTAAGTTTCGCCTTTACTCTAGACTTGTAAAGTTAATATTATTTGACAAAATTTGACAATTGGTGATTTCTGCAGTATTAACTTTTTCAAGGATGCTGGTGAAGTAGTTCAGGTTCGTTTTGCAATGAGAGATAATTGCTTTGCAGGTTATGGACACGTTGAATTCGCTACCCCTGATGCAGCTCAAAAGGTATATATATAATATATATCTGGTTTTGATTATTATTTACCCTTTATCTAAATGTTAATCAGACCACTAATTTGTGTGTAATTTTATTGTTAGGCACTCGAACTCAATGGTGAAGATTTAGTTGGACGTGCTGTTAAACTCGATTTTGCTAAGGAAAGGGGGGGTGCGTACACTCAAGGCGGGTAAGAACTTTTTAAAGTTGGGTTTTCTAATCCTGTTACGAAATTTGATATCTGATTGAAATCATACATGTATATGTTTTATCTTTACTTTATTATTTTTTGTTCAACTGTTATTTCAATCTTTTTCATTGTTTACTTGTTATTCGTTGGTTATTATTTGAATCTTACATTGTGGCGGTAGGTTTAGCGGTGGTCGTGGTGGTGGTGGTAGATTCGGTGGCCGAGATGGTGGTGGTGGACGTGGTAGAGGTCGTGGACCTAGCAGGCCGAGCATGGCAACCCTCGGTACAGGTATATGTTCTATCTTTACTTTATTTCTTCATATATCCAACGTTTTTTTTTCAACTGTTTACTGCATTTGAATCTTATTCATTGTTTATTTGTTATTTGTTATTCATTGTTTATTTATTATTCATTGGTTATTTGAATCTTACATTGTTTCTTTGTTGATGTTGCAGGAAAGAAGACGACTTTTGGTGATGATTAAGAATTGAGAGTTCTTGTATGTAGCCTGTTGTCTACTACCTTTTTAAGATGGTTAAGTTTATTATGTAATAGTTTTGGTTATTTTTATGTTTTATCTCGAACTTAAACTGAATACATTGTTTGTTTCTTGTTTCTTTTTTTACTGAAGTCTGATGCTATATTTTACTAAAAGTCTGATGCCTTTGCTTTGTGCCCCTCTAGTTTTATCACTCGTAGTGCTTCTATTAAAATAGTTATGCATAAATTTATTAAAGTAATAAGCGCATTTATCACTCGTAGTGCTTTTGACACTCGTGGTGTCTGAGGTCGAGATTGTAGTTCCTTGGAAGCTTCTGGTTGAAAGTTTTTTTACAGAACACCTAGACTACATGAAGATCTCTGTAGTTAAACGAGCCAGAACCGGTGGCTCAAGGACGGTGTTAGGATTTATGTTCAAGAAACGTTACCTGAAATCGTAAGTTAAATGCTATATATGTATTTCGGTAGCGCGGGTGATGGATCTTTGGAGATACGATTGCTATGTTGTGTTTCATAATGGATATTCAGTTGTGTTGGAAGATGTCATATCGTATTTATTTATAGGTTAGTACCGTTGTCCTTTATTCCCAATTTAATGAGACAGAGCACATCCGTTTGTCATTTTATTCCATAAAGTTGTAGAAGGTACTGCCGGTTACATTGGTTTTTCCAATTAATTTGGGTACCTGATTGCTGGATTTAAGTTCGTTATTATTATTTTTTTCAAAATGGTTATTACGATAGTATTCTGATTTTGGCCAGCTGTGTTAGGTTCAACTATAAAGGTAAAATTATTGTTTTTTTTTCAATTGTGATTTTTTTATTCATTCTATTTTGTTGATCGTGATATGCATTTGTTAATGTTTCTATGGAAAATTAGTTACAAAATTTTAGCTTCCTGTAATAAGTATCGTTGTTTGATGAACTACATAAATGATTTTTTTTTTTTTTTTTCTTAGCGCTAAAATGTGAAGGGGTTGACATCATATTGGTAGTTCAAGAGATATAATGATTATAGTGAAACGACCATAACTCATTTTTTTTACATTACCCGACGGGTACACTAATTACCAGGTGGGTAAACTTTTTTAACCAACATTATGCCCAAGCTTTACCCAGCTGGTACACACATTACCTGGCGGGTGAACTACATTAGTCCTCATTTTTTCGAAATTGATACCTTTTGACCTAATGTTTATCACCAACAACAATTCAACTTACATTACAAGTACTTTTAACCATATGGCTTACTTGACCCATATTCACAACAAAAGATGATAATCTTAACCCAAATGCGACAAACGACCATATCGACACAAGTACAAGAGCGTGTTCTCGGGAATATCTACCCAATATTTAACAACTACCCAAAAGCATTCAAGCATCACAAAAGCACAAGCAAGCATTCCTTTGTTCTATCGTCACCGCGCTCTTACCCTTTCCTGTGGCGGGATTCAATCCTACAAAAATAGTAACAACGGAGTAAGCAAAGCTTAGTGAGAACAACAAATATATACATTTATGCATATCGTCAATCTCCATCAAATCTCGTATCAACCAAGGGCAACTCGTGTCATCCTGAGGTTTGACCATCTCATCATGATTCAAACCCCCTTAGCATCTCGAATGCCGTGAAATCATCTATACACGGTGGGTACACTATTTACCCGGTGGGTAAACATTTTTAACCAACATTCTGCTCAAGCTCTTTACCCAACAGGTACACATATTATCCGGCGGGTAAACTACATTAGTCCTCATTCTACCCAAATTGATACCTTTTGACCCAATGTTTATCACTAACAACAATTCAACTTACATTACAAGTACTTTTAACCATTTGGTTTACTTGACCCATATTCACAACAAAAGATGATAATCTTGACCCAAATGCGACAAACGACCATATCGACATAAGTACAAGGGCGCGTTCTCGGAATATCTACTCAATATTTAACAACTACCCAAAAGCATTCAAGCATCACAAAAGCACAAGCAAGCATTCCTATAGCGACACTATTTCCATCTAGCGCAACTGATGTGCATCAATGCGCATCATTCATCATCATCATCATCATCATCATCATCATCATCATCATCACCACCTTCGTCATCTCCCCCGACCGGTGGTGGTGCATACCATTTTGGATGTTTTTTTAAAAACATCCCAAGCTTCGGTCATCTTAAAATCTTTAAAAGTCTTTCTTTTATAATTAAGCAACACGGTTTTCATTAAGTCACGATCATTCCTTCCACTACCCCAATTGCGTTGCGTTTCCTCGAACACACCATTAAACTCCTTACAATTTTTACTTATATGACACCATTTCGATGTCAATTGATTATCTCCCCGAAACCACCCACGGTTATTGATGTTAAACCGTTCATAAATCGTAACCCACAAAGTCGTAAACTTTTTGAATCTTCGGACGAATCAATCCAACATGTTACTAGCCATGCTTCCTCTTCGGAATCCTGCATTTTTTTTTTCTTGTATATGTCCTTTTTTGATGAACCTGCACAAATAAATGACATACATAAAAAAACAAGATATGTATATTACATATACATATATCACGCAATACATATACATATATGTATATATATAAAAATAAATATGTATATATTTATAGATAAAGATAGGTAATATATATATATATATATATATATATATATATATATATATATATATAGGGGCAGGATCAATGGGGAAGTAACCAATCGGGGGGAAGCGGGGGGAATAAAAAAAAATTCGTTTTTTTTTGAATTTTTTTTTTCGGCATCAAGATCACACGAAAATATGAACATTTAGAAGAAACACTTCGTGATGAATGTTATTATTTAGGCGGGAAAACGATCGACAAAAATAACATTCAAGATAATATTGTTCGTGAAGAATATGAACGTTTTTTTTTTCTTCATGTTTTGTGAAGTAAAATTTAACCCGATTTAGAGTTTAGGGTTTAGGGTTTAGGGTTTGGTGTTTTGGGTTTATGGAAACCGTCCGTGTTAAAAACTCAATCTAAATCTTAAATCTAAACCCTAAATCTAAACCCTAAATCTAAACCCTAATATCTAAACCCTATAAACCCTAATATCTAAACCCTAATATTTAAACCACAATAGCTAAAACATCAAAATACTAAATGTTCATATTTTCATCTCATCTATAATGTTTGTGAACAAAGTTTTTTCAAAAAACGAAAAAAAATAAAAAATTGGCTTCCCCCCGAATGGTTACTTCCCTCTTGATCCTAACACTATATATATATATATATATATATATATATATATATATATATATATATATATATATATATATATTGTTATAATTCAGTAGGCTTATAACTACCTTTAGTGGTTTGATTCTTGATGTTATAATTCAGTAGGCTTATAACTACCTTTAGTGATTTGATTCTTGATTTAGAATACTAATAATGAAGTGTAAGAACAAAGATGATAATGGAGAGAAAGAAAGAAACACTTTGTAAGTGTGAGAAATGGTACAAGTTTAATGCTTGCATTCATGAGTATTTATAGCCTAAAATCTCAATATAAAAATACATACTTTGTGTACCAAAATTGACTATATGTATACACCAAAATTGACTATCCATATCTATATTGTTATTATTATTATAACACTCCCCCTTGGATAGCAATTTTATTTTGTTGAAGATCAACTATAAATTACTGCCTCGTTAAAAACCTTGCTAAAGAAAACCCAGTGGGAAAAAACTTTAGCTAAGGGAAAAAGAGTGCAGCATGGAGTTGACTCCCCCTCAAGTAGACATCGCTTCAGCTGTTACATCTTTTGAACATGTCTCATGCCAATGTTATGAACGTGTGTTCTGAAAATAGCAGTTGGAAGTGCTTTCGTGAAAAGATCAGCAGAGTTTTTGCTAGATTGCACATATCTCATTTCAATCTGGTTGTCCTTAATGAGATTTTGAGTGTATGAGAAGAATCTAGGTGGTATGTGTTTTGTTCGGTCACTTTTGATATACCCTTCTTTCATCTGTGCTATGCAAGCTGCATTATCTTCATAGATAGTTGTTGGACTTTTATCGCGTTCTAGTCCACAAGAATCAGTAATGAGTTGTGTCATTGATCTCAACCAAAAACATTCTCGAGTAGCTTCATGTAATGCAATCACTTCGGCATGATTTGACGATGTAGCAACAAGTGTTTGTTTTTGAGAACGCCATGATATTGCAGTACCTCCATTTAGGAATACATATCCAGTTTGAGATTTAGCTTTATGTGGATCAGATAAATAACCTGCATCTGCATAACCAACCAAATCTTGTTTTGATTCGTTAGAATAAAATAATCCTAAATCAGTAGTTCCTCGAAGGTATCGAAATATGTGTTTGATCCCATTCCAGTGTCTTTTGGTAGGAGCAGAGCTGAACCTAGCCAACAAATTAACTGCAAAAGAAATGTCAGGTCTTGTACAATTTGTAAGATACATAAGAGCTCCAATTGCACTAAGATATGGTACTTCTGGTCCAAGAATGTCTTCTTGATCTTCACATGGACGAAATGGATCAGCTTCAACATTGAGTGATCTAACAACCATAGGAGTACTTAATGGTCTTGCCTTGTCCATATTGAAACGTTTCAAAATCTTTTCAGTATATGTTGTTTGATGTACAAGTAAACCATTAGGCATATGCTCAATTTGTAAACCAAGGCAATACTTGGTTTTTCCGAGATCTTTCATTTCAAATTCTTTCTTTAGAAGTTGAATGGCTTCATGGATCTCTTTATTTGTACCTATGATGTTAAGATCATCAACATAAACAGCTATGATCACATATCCGGATGTTGTTTTCTTAATGAAAACACAAGGGCAAGTAAGATTATTTGTATACCCTTTGCTTATCAAGTAATCACTTAATCGGTTATACCACATACGTCCCGATTGTTTTAACCCATATAAAGATCTTTGTAATTTAATCGAATACATTTCTTTGGGTTTTGCATTTGATGCTTCTGGTACCTTAAATCCTTCAGGTATCTTCATATATATATCACTATCAAGTGATCCATATAGATAAGCAGTCACAACATCCATGAGATGCATTTCTAAATTTTTAGAAACTGCCAGACTGATTAAGTACCTAAAAGTAATTGCATCCATAACAGGAGAATAAGTTTCTTCATAATCAATTCCCGGTCTTTGAGAAAAACCTTGAGCTACAAGTCTAGCTTTATACCTTGTAACTTCATTTTTCTCATTTCTTTTTCGGACAAAAATCCATCTGTATCCTACAGGTTTCACATCTTTAGGAGTGAGAATGATGGATCCGAAAACTTTTCTTTTATTGAGTGATTCTAATTCAGCTCGTATTGCTTCTTTCCATTGAGCCCAATCATGTCTATTTTGACATTCAACCATAGATGTTGGTTCTGGATCATCATCATTATTCATGATGTCATATGCAACATTAAATGAAAATTTCTCATCAAGATTTTTCATTTCATTTCGGTTCCATAATGTTTTTGAATATGCATAATTGATTGCAATTTCTGTATTGACATCATCAATCTCCTCTGCAGTAGGAGTACTGATTTGTGGTTCTTCTTGAACACTTTCTTTTACTTCATTATCAGCTGATTTTCTTTTTCGAGGATTTTTATCCTTTGAACCGATTGGTCTTCCACGTTTCTGACGTGGCAAAGATTCATGAGTGACGTTATTGCCAGCTTTTGGAATTTCAATTCGAGCTGGAGTATTTACTGCTGGTATATATGATTTTGTCACCGTTTTTGTATCTGTAAATGCATCAGGCAATTGATTTGCAAGTTCTTGTATATGCATTATCTTTTGAACTTCTGTCTCGCATTCTTTTGTGCGAGGATCAAGATACTTTAATTGAGGTTCACACCATGAAACATCATTTTCTTTATTTTTCATTTCTCCCCCTAATCTAGGGAACAATGTTTCATTAAAATGACAATCAGCAAAACGTGCTGTAAAAACGTCACCTGTCATAGGTTCAATATACCTTAATATTGAAGATGTTTCATATCCAACATATATTCCCAACCTCCTTTGAGGACCCATTTTTGTACGTTGTGGTGTCGCAATTGGAACATACACTGCACAACCAAATGTTCTAAGATGGGAAATATTTGGCTCTTGACCAAAAGCAAGTTGTAGGGGGGAATATTTATGACTTGCACTTGGTCTGATGCGAATCAATGCAGCAGCATGTAAAATTGCATGACCCCATATAGATACAGGGAGTTTTGTTCTCATTATCAATGGTCTAGCGATTAACTGTAAACGTTTAATCAATGACTCGGCTAAACCATTTTGTGTATGCACATGAGCAACAGAATGTTCAACAACAATTCCTATAGACATGCAATAGTCATTAAATGCTTGAGATGTAAATTCACCAGCATTATCAAGTCTCACCCTTTTAATGGTGTAATCAGGAAAATGAGCTCTCAATTTAATAATTTGGGCAAGAAATTTTGCAAATGCCACATTACGGCTTGATAACAGACAAACATGAGACCATCTGCTAGATGCGTCTATTAGAACCATGAAATATCTAAATGGTCCACATGGTGGATGAATTGGTCCACATATATCACCTTGAATTCTTTCAAGAAACATTGGTGATTCTTTCTCAACCTTAAGTGGTGAGGGTCTAGTTATCAATTTTCCAAGAGAGCAAGATGTACATGGAACCATTGTATCATGATGGATTTTTCTATCCTTTAGTGGATGTCCATGAGTACATTCAATAATCCTTTTCATCATTGTTGATCCTGGATGGCCTAATCTGTTATGCCATAAACTGAATACACCAGGATCAATATATTTTTCGTTAACTACCATATGTATTTCTGGTACATTTATATGTGTATAATGTAATCCAGAACTAAGTCTTGGCAGTTTTTCAACCACATGACTCTTGTCAGTGATACTTAAATATTTCTCATTTTCTGTTGTCACTGACTGATAATCATACCCGTTAAGGTATATGTCGGAGAAACTCAATAAATTTCTGCTTGACTTGGGAGAAAATAAGGCATCATTTATTAAAAATTTTGTACCATTTGGTAGTATGAAATTTGCCTTTCCTATCCCTTTTATCAAGTTAGCAGGTCCTGATATTGTATGTATAGTTCCTTCCGTTGGTTTTAGATCAATAAAATATTTCTCGGATTTAAGTATAGTGTGTGTAGTTCCACTGTCTGCTATACAGAGATCTCCACCACTTGATTGATGTTGTATTCCAGCAAAATTCATATTGAACTTCATATATAAGAAATAAATAGTGAGTACATTAATATTACACAATATTTTAAACGCAAATAGATAGTACTGAAACATTTAGCAAACATAATGACAAAGACAGACGATATTAAATCGTTTATTTTTCAAAAGACACACAACTTAAACATTCAAGAAATCTTCATATAAATCAGATGGTTTCTCAGTGACTGTTGGATCAATATTATCCACAAAATTTACTTCCTTTTCTTTACCTTTCAGCGAATCCTGATACATCTTAACAAGATGTTTAGATGTTCGGCAAGTATTAGCCCAGTGGCCCATTCTACCACATCTGTAGCAAGATTCTTCAGAATTTTTAGAAGAATTTTCTTCAACATCTTGTTTAATGGGCTTGTTTTGTGGTTGATATTTATATTTTCGTGGATTACTATTTCTTTGACCACCACGACCACGACCACGTCCACGCCCATTACCATTACCATAAGGATGGTTTCTACCATAGTTATGGCTTTTGGCATGATGATGGTGATGGTTATTATAACCACGACCTTGCCCGCGTCCTTGTCCCTGTTTATAATTATTTGCAGTATTTGCTTCAGGGATTGCAAGTGTACCAGTAGGACGGGATTGCTGATTTTTCATTAATAGCTCATCATTTTGCTCTGCAACTAAGAGATATGAATTAAGTTCAGGATATGTTTTGAACTTTAGCATTCTCAAATTTCTTTGCACTGTGATGTTTGCAGCATTCATTGTGGAGAAAGTTTTCTCCATCATGTCTGCATCACTAATTTCATGTCCACAGAATTTAAGTTGTGAACATGTATTATACAGAGCTGAGCTGTATTCATTTACTTTCTTAAAGTCTTGGAACCTTAATGTTCTCCATTGTTCCATTGCAGCTGGAAGTAAAATTTCTCTTTGATTATTGAATCTGCTTTTGAGACCTTCCCATAAAACATGGGGATCTTCTACAGTCACATAATTATTTTGTAAGCATTCATCAATATGTTGATGAATAAAGCAACATGCCGTAGCTTGTTCTTTTTCAGAACAAGTGTTGTTTTCATTTATGGTTTCAAGAATGCCCATTGATTTAAGATGCATTTTTACTTTTATAACCCATGGCATGTAGTTGTTTCCAGTTGATTCTAAAGGAGTAAATTTAAGCTTTTCCAGATTCGACATTTTCTATTATCAAAAATTAAAACAAACATCATGATAAATTAGAGTCAATTTATATTCATAAGTATATAAACATTAAACATAAATTTAATATAACATAAATGATAAGTAGGTGACAGTGTCGACCATGTGTAAGCAATCATAAATAAATGTTATATAACAAAAATATAAATATTAGTAAACATAAATGAAAATTTGGCGACAGTGTCGACCATATATTTTTTCAGGTGGTATAACCGACCTATATCATTCTGGTGGTATAACCGACCATATATCATTTTGGTGGTATAACCGACCATATATCATTTTGGTGGTATAACCGACCATATATCATTTTGGTGGCAGAGCCAACCATATTTAGTATTAAGATTATCGTGCTGATAACGTGTTATAATTCAGTAGGCTTATAACTACCTTTAGTGGTTTGATTCTTGATGTTATAATTCAGTAGGCTTATAACTACCTTTAGTGATTTGATTCTTGATTTAGAATACTAATAATGAAGTGTAAGAACAAAGATGATAATGGAGAGAAAGAAAGAAACACTTTGTAAGTGTGAGAAATGGTACAAGTTTAATGCTTGCATTCATGAGTATTTATAGCCTAAAATCTCAATATAAAAATACATACTTTGTGTACCAAAATTGACTATATGTATACACCAAAATTGACTATCCATATCTATATTGTTATTATTATTATAACATATATATATATATATATATATATATATATATATATATATATATATATATATATATATATATATATATATAAATCTGGACACTCCCAACGGATCAATTTGACCCACCAATCAAGCAATGACACGTCACAAACCACCCAAGCTTTTGCAACGTTTTTTGGGGACAAACGCCCACAAATGCTCCATTCCTGGCGTTTGTGGGGCGTTTACATAAGCGTCATAGATGGTTCAACCATGATTCAACCCGTAGACCGGTTCCACGACTAACATTATATTCACCGTGGTAGATGGTTCAACCAGTCTCACGAAGTGATTGAGAATTATGACAACGTCAAAATGCATTTGGTTGAAAACTTACATGCGTTCACATGATACATAGGTAACATAAGTTGAAAACTTTTGTCTTTTTCTTGACATATATAAAGAAAAATTATTTAAAAATCAACCACTTGTTAGTGAAACATATTTAAAGTCAATTTGTTGTATTTTGCATTTCTTATTCGATAGTTGAGATGTAGTTTTCTTACTAAATTATTCACTTATTTTTATAGAGATAATAAACAATTACTGTAATATATACTAACTTACAAACTAATTATACATGCTTTTTGACAATATCCATGAACCCTTTTATTCCGGCATTTTATTTAGATTTTTCATGTTCAAACATTATGAGCCACTAAATTCCAAAGAAACTTTACATGCGTAATGCGTTCACATGAACTTTTATGTTTTTTTTAGGTTTCATTGTTGTTTAACCAGTAACTGCTATCAGTTGGTGTTATGATATCCGGACTCTCAGTTCAAAATAATTTACCTAGTCCTAGCTCATTTAGTAGAAGCAAATTAAAGAAAGTCTCCCGAGTATCCTTAAACTTTCAACAACTGGCAATCTGATTTACTTAATTATTTAATTTAATAGTAGATGTTAAAATGTTAATGTCATTGGGCGTTGACCAATCCCACATGAAAAGAATACTAAGTAGCTTAATTAATTATGTATATAACACGATTAGGTAATCCTAGATCTAAAACCATGTTGCCATCATATCATCTCTCTGTTCATACATATTCATAAACATATTAATTAATATCTTAATTTTCCTATAATTTGGTGGTGTTTCTGACCATCATCTCATTTCAATTTTCACTTAAACATCATTAATTTTCCTAAATGTCATCTCTTAAAGAATCAGAACATCTCAGTTTACCCTTCCAAGTTGTTAAATCAGCCACTAAAAACTTCACAACAATAATCGGTAAGGGTGGATTTGGCGAAGTTTATAAAGGAGAACTTAAACTCTCTAATGAACTTACAACTGTTGCTGTTAAGCGACTACTAATTAACAACCTTTCGGGTCAGGGAGCTAAAGAGTTTTTAACGGAGATTCATTTGCTCTCTCGTTATAATCATCCGAATCTCGTCTCACTTCTCGGTTATTGCGAAGAACGCAACGAAAAAGTACTCATTTATAAATACGCACATCGTGGAAGCCTTGATAAATACCTACGTAGTGCAAATAATTCGACTTGTGAATTAACATGGAAACAACGGTTAAAAATCTGCATCGATGCAGCACGTGGTTTGGATTATCTCCATAACCACGTTGAAGATCATCAACGAGTAATTCATCGAGACGTTAAAAGTGCTAATGTTCTTTTGGATGATAATTGGAAAGCAATGATTGCGGATCTCGGTCTTTCAAAACTAGGACGTGCGAATGAAAGTGATACTTTTCTCGTTACGAATGCTTGTGGTACAGAAGGTTATTGTGATCCTGCGTACAGACAAACAAGAATATTGACTAAAGAGTCAGACGTTTATTCGTTTGGTGTTGTATTGTTTGAGGTTTTATGTGGAAGGTTGTGTTTTCAGTCTAATTTACATAGTAAAGAGCAATTGTTACCTCAGTTGGCACAGAAATATTATAAAAAAGAAAAACTGAAAATGATTATTGATCCTACTTTGATCAAGTACGTGGAATCAAACTCAGTTAAAAAGTTTGCGCGTATTGCGTATCAGTGTTTGCTGGAAGATCGAAAAGGACGGCCCTCAATGGATTTGGTGTTACAAGAACTTGAGAAGGTGTTAGATATGCTGGTAAGTTATGATGATCTGTTCTACATTTGGAAGTTATTTTATTGACTTCTATATGCATAGTAAATACCCCTTCTTCCCAAAATTATAGTCATGTTTTGACTTTTGAAATGATCTTCTTATCTAAAATTCATGAATTTCAGGATAACACGAATGAGAAGTCAGATTCTCCTATTGCGATCACTTCCAGAGATAAGCTCGACATACATCCCTCGAAGGATGTCGTTTTCAATAAGGGCAGCATGGTAATTACGAAACTGACCGTTGTAACTATACTATACTATACATACATACATACATACATACATACATACATACACATACATACATACATATATGTATGAAACTGATCCAGGAGGAAACTTATTTATGGGGGGAAATAAAACATTCTATATAAATAATGTTATTATTTCACCATTCATTTGTATATTTAACGTTGTATTTATATACAGTTTCATGATATACGTGAAAAAAATATTTTTACGAACAATAATATATTTTTCTCATTTTTTTTATTTTTTATTATTATTATTATCATTATTTTTTATTATATATTTTTATTTATTTTTTATTATTCTTTTTTTTACTATTCTTCTTTTTTGGCTATTTTTTTATTTTTTATTATTATTTTTATGCTTTATTTTTGTCTTTTTATTGGTATGTATTTATTTATTTTATTTATTATTTACTTATTTACTTTTTTAATGTGGAGTTCCTCACGGAAGCAATCTCTCTACTCTGGAGTAAAGAGAGGGATGACTTTCTCTTTCTGTGGGTAGAGAATTTTTTCTCGACTCGTGGCTAGAGAAACGACTTCTCTTTTATTCTAGGGTAGAGGAATGATTGTCTACATCTCACCTCCCTCATACCTCGCATATGCGGGATTGTGTATTGTTGTTGTGGTGTTTTTGATTTTGTCAAAAATGTTAACATTTTTACTCTAAAATGATATTATTTTTTCTGAAAGTTGATATTTTTCACATGAATTCAATATTTCCGATTAATTTTCACTAATTTTTGCTTAGAGAATAACATTATTGTACATTATCTTTTACTTCCCCCTTCCCAAAAAAAAAAAAAAAACTCACTTCCCTCTTGAAGCCTCCCCATATATGTGCGCGCGCGCGTGTGCGCATGCGTGTGTGCGTTCGATTGGTATTTTGAAAGATATGATAGTTATGAGGTCAATTTAAGTTCTTATTAATCCATCCATTTCATAGAGAAAGGAAGAACACATTTCATTAATTCTAACATAAAAGCAAGTAACAATTGGTTTTATTTTACAGTTACTTTCTAGTGGTGCTGAAGACAAAAATCGTGAGATCAAATCAAAAAAGACTTTCTTTCGACGAAATTGGACACCTATCCCTTTACCTGAATCATGGTGAGCTCGTTACCCTTTTGCGACTTAATTTAATCTAGTTTGTTTGATGTTTAGAAATTAATAAAATTTGTATGTTGTCTATGGCGAAACAATACATGTCGTGTCGTGCATAACTATTGTGCACAAGATTGCAACTTTTACTCGGGAGTACTCGGTTGAGACTTTGGAGGGAGTAAAAGGCAATTCGGGGATTTATCTGATTGGATTTTTTATACATATAAATAATAAATTTCACAATTATATGTGTTAATATAGAAGAAAACCATAAACGTAAACTTAAACTTTAACATTTTTTTTTGGCAAGTTGTTGGCATCGAATACTCTCATTTGCCACGCACGTACGCGCTTTCGGGCGAAACCCGAACCGCATTACATGGATCCGAACCTTAAACCATCTCGAGGGTAACATAATTGTCTAAAAAACAAACATAATAGTTCATTTGTTCAAAAACTCATAAATTCTAGTTTAAATACATGTTAAAATGTTGAGCAATTTTGACTTTGACTAAATTTGACCAAACAAATTAGTTTGAAAAAAAATGTTTTAACATACAGTACTGGATTCTTGGATTATGAGAACAGGGATCAACATAATACCTGGTTAAATCAGTCTGAGCTGAGAGTTAATTCTTCAACGGTTCTAGATGAGATTTTTACGGAACACGTGAGCATGATTGTCGATATTCTTCGCAATAAAAAGTCAGATAATGATGTTAGACCGCCAGGTTTACTAGATGACTTGCTTGTTAAGGTATGTTACTCTTCGTTAAAAACTGCAGAGCTAGCTACCAGCAACTCAACCTTCTAAAATGAAACACGATGTTAGTAGAGTTGACTACATGGGTAGGTTGGTTATCAGTTTAAATAAGGTTCCATCTGAAACTAGTCAACGGATGCCCAATCAGGTTTGGTTGACCAGAAACACAGTTTTTCTGTATTTCTTACACACACACACACACACACACACACACACACACACACACACACACACACACACACACACACACACACATATATATATATATATATATATATATATATATATATATATATATATATATATATATATATATATATATATATATATCATGTTCATCATCCTGTATGTCACCAATTCCTAATTAGATGGTGCTCGTTATCATCTCGTTCAGTGTTTCTCAGTTATAAAGAAGTTATTAGAGAACCATGGTGGTGGGTTCGATGATACATATATCAGGCATTGTGTTGCCATATTAGATCTCTATAAAGAGGTAATACTCGAACAAATAAATGTATAAACTTTCTTACATATTTATTATATCTCAAAATAACTCTGGGTACATGTAGGTTTCTGGTTTTATCAAAGATGCGCCCGAGAGACTTGTTTATGAATCTGTTGCCTGTGTTACGATAATTATATCTAGAGTAACGCAAGGTCTCAAAGCTTCCGTGGCCACCAAAGATGCTGAGGTAGCGACAAACGGTCCTCGAGAGATATTAGATCATGCTAAAGCATCAGGTGTTATAGATTCTTTGCTTTCTTGCTTAGTGACTTGCGGCACAAGTCTCATATCTGGCTCCTCAAAATTGTTACTTGTGGCTTGTGAAACATGTGAGGCTATTTGGTCTTTAATAGATGCTTCTGAGATTCAACATACAAAAGAAAATGCACTTGTATTTCCATTTAGCTTGAAGTATTCCATTGCTTCGGATCGGATTAGCATCAAAGGAGGTCCGTTGATGGGTGAAGGTGGAGAAAAAATTGTGGAATTAGTGACACAAGCATTCCTTGGATCCGAACCTATGCAAGTTGCTATTTTCTATTGTCTTCGACAACGCTTAGAGGCCTCGTGGTCTTCTGTAATTCAGGTGACAATTAAGGCTTTTTAAGTGGATAATGGGTCAAAATGGGTAAACTATTGGTGCGTGTCAAAACGGATTGGGTTAACCCAAAACATTATTTGTCCAAAAACTTCTTGGTTTTATTGATGTTCAAGATAGCCTAGTGGTTGGTGTATATCCTCACACAGATCTCAAGTTCAAACCTCACTACCAGCATATATCACGGGGTGGTCACGGAAAAGGGTCAGAAACGGTAATGATATAACCCGGTATAGCCGCATATATCTGAGTAAAAAAAATACGCTCCTTTTCCTGGTAATTTGAACATGAAACCTTATCCGTTTATATATTTAATGTGTCAAATATGATTAACAAAATTATGTCATTTCAATAATAGTGTACTTTAGTTTGAAGAGTATAATTAAGGAGATTAATTTTAGAGAATTGATATGTACACAATCAAATATTAGCCATACACAACCATTTTTGCTTTAAGGTGTTGTACATTACAACAATGTTATGCATAATTGACGGTGTATGTCAAATTTTTGGTTGTGTACAAATCAATACCCTTAATTTTATGCATTGTGTGCGACATCGGACCCGTTTGATCCTGCTTTGACCCATTTTCTTTTCATCTTATTTTTTTAATTATTTTAATATTAACCTTTCGACCCGCTTAAAAGTATAAAATATAGGCCAACCTACCCATATTAATAAGTAAATGTATTAAATTTTACCACTTCCGTAGTAATTTGCTAATCTTCTGTTATTACCTGAGGAGTGATATAACAATTTGTTGTTTCAGATTATCTCAAGGTGCTGCATTCATAATAATTCAGTTGCTACTGTTGTATGTGGTCTCTCTAGTACCTTACATGTTAACATAGCGATTAGCGGAAGTGGTGATAATACGATAGTTTCGGAGGTTTTTTCAATAATATCTCTTTGTGCTTCATTCGATAGAGACCCACAAACAGGAGACACAATAAGCCTGAAAAGTAAAGTATCCAATCCAAATGCGTTAATTCACCACGCGTGCCTTCTTCTAGCTTCAGTTGCACAATCCTTAAATTCGACTGGAGTAAAAACTGCACTTTCTATGCTTACCTCTTCACCAAAAAGACAAAAATCCCGCCTCTCTGACCTGGCCCATCATTATTCTCTATGCGATGGAGTACATAATATTCAACCCCATTCTATGTCTGCAATGCTAGCATTTGCATCCATTTTGTACCTAGAAATTGATGCTCCTAATCAAAGATCAATTCATAAAAAAGCCTTTCCATTAATTTCAAAGAGTACAACACTTTGTGATTACCTCAAAATCTTATCAACAAATGCTCAAGGAGATAATAAAATCATGTTCTCATACTGGCACGGATTTAGGGACGGGTTTGTTGGTTTATTGTGTTACAGATTATATTGGGTCGGTGTTTCAGATTTGGAGGACTCGGGTACTAGTGATCATATCCCTAAAACTCTTATAGATCTGTTAGGAAACAAGCAATCAAATGAGATTGGTTTGTCAACTGTCGGGGTTTTGAGAACGATTTACTTGTTATTCTTGTGTCTTAAAGGTGGTAGCTCCTTTTTTCACCAGGTGTTGCTTACAAGGGAACATGTAAAAATATTGTGTGATTTAATATCGGATGTTCTTTTGTGCGAAGGACCTGGTGGCGGTGATAAATATAAAATTGTGAAATATACAATTGAACTTTTAGTTGATATTTTGGAGTTTCCATTTGTGGCTTCTGAGGAGAGCAATCTTCTTCAAGACATGGAGTCTGGGAATAGGAAGGATATGCTTAAAGACATAGAAACAAACATGGATAAGTATGTTCAAATCCTTTCGGAGGTATATAATTAATTTGTTACATCCTGTCCATTTGTCTCTTTATTCTTTTCTTTTATCATGTAATGTATACTTGTTTGACCCGCCCTTGTGGCCTAGTGGTACGCTCAACACCTTGTGTGTTGGATGGGGGTAAGAGGTCTCAATCGAGTCCCCTCCCTTGTAACATTTAAAGGTATTTACCCGATTTATGGAGTGACCCCTAGCAGGTTTTACCGACCCGTATTCCAGGATTTCGGCCGCTCCGCCTGCCCCTCGGGATGTTTAAGAATCGGGTCCCTATAGTGCGGTTCGGGTTTCCGCTTGAAAGCGCGTGTGTGCGTGAAAAATGATCGGGTGGGTGGGTTATTCTCCCGCCATTGATTCCAAATACTCGCCTTGCAAAAAAAAAAAATGTATACTTGCTTGAAAATAATAAATTTGGTCTAGTAAACAAACATATCATCACCGATTTACTAAAAAAACATGTAACAGGCCAAATATGGTTGTTAGCTAGCTGTAGGTGCAATTTTTTTAAATGTTGTACGTGTGTCACTTACTAATTTAGGGAATATATATAATTAATGATAACTTCTAAATCTTTAGGTAGGAGTTCCTGGAAAAATAGTCAAGTGTTTGCAACTTTTGGAGGTGCACGACACGGCAAGACCTCTTTCACTTGTAACCAAGATGGTAGTTCACCGGTCACTAGTTGTTGAACTTGTTGACGATCTCTTAGATCCAATTATTATGAAAAAGTTACTTGACGATATATCACCATATTATGTCAAGGTGGACGTTCTGGAAATACTTACAAAATTAGCAGAAATGGATGAGGTTAGTACCAACTTATTATGTATTGTATAAAAAGAAATTTTCTTTTTAATAATTTTTTTTTCATGTGGCACAGTCTGTCCACGTGCCTGAGTGGCAATGCCACACGGCTTGTCATGTAGGCACATACCGACACACAGACCAGTGGCGAATCCAAGGCATTAGGTGTGGGGTCCTTGGACCCCACTATTATGGATTTATTTTTTTTTATAAATTATCACTTAAATTGTATAAGACAACACTAAATTTAAAGATAAGACCCCATATAATTAACGTTTTTTCAAAGATAATAGCCATTCTTTAGATTTTTTATTTGTTTTTTACAAACTACCACTTAAATTGTATAAGGCCCCAATAATTTTGATCCTAGAATCACACTGACACAGACTGACATGTATGCTTAGTCTGTTGTCATGCAGACTGACACGTGACACAGACTAACACGTGGCACAAACTGTGTGATTTTGACACGTGGCGCAGACTGACGCGTGGTTTTTTGTTTAGAAAAAAAAATAATATTTTTACACATACTGACATGGTTCTCTGATTTCTCTCCAATGAAAAGTTCTCTCTGGATCCTTATTTATATATACACGAATGCATGTAGGATTTCTATGAACACATAAATGGAGCAGATATTTTTGAACAGTTGAGAACATGTCTTACACATGTAAAACCAAGTGTGCGTGCCTGGGCGTGCGATGCTATAAAACAAATGTGCTTACATAGCTCCTATTTCTATGGTTTGTTGGTAAGTATTGTCCATTCTTTTGCTTGCAAAACTATATATCATTATATTTTGTGAACATCATTGATCAATTAAACGTGTGTTTTCTCTGTTTTCTAACAATATTAATTGATGCTATATATATTATAGGCACATCACGACATCATTAGTGTATTGGCTAATCTGTTATTTGATAAAGACAACTACCCCCTGGGATTTGCTGTGAGGGCTGTAAGATGCTTTTCTATTTTCAGCTCAACTTTCTATTTATTTTTATTCTTTATTATATATAGTGGATGAAATGAATTTCCGTGACATTATTCATTCTGCAGATTTTATATACAGCGTTCCATAGTGACTTTTTATATGAAGAACTAAGGAAATGTATACCACAACTTGCACAACTGTTGCTATCTGCAGAGTTTTACACCACAAAACAAAATGTTGCTAGTTGTCTTCACAATCTTTCTTTCCACTCCGATAAACTTGGTCAAGATATGATCTCCAAAGGAGCAATAGATGTATGTATATTAGTACCATCATCTTGATCTTGATACTATACAAACATAAACTTAGTACTGTACTTTTGACATTTTAACTTTAAATATATCTTTTTGGCATGCATTTGCAGGCTTTATTAAAGGTGGTATCAGACTACTCAGTTGTAGCACTCGACCCAAGCAAGATTGATGATATTACTGAGACGCCATTAGATAGAACTCTTAGTACATTAGCTAAAATGTGTGATTATCCACTTTGTAAGAAGTTCATCAGTTCATCAAATGTGTACCCAGCCATTGGAGAATTACGCCAGTCACCAATTGAAGACATTGCCAACCACGCTACTAAAATTATCGACAAAACCTCTTAAAATTAAAGCTTCTGAAACTTATTTATATCCATTTTTATACATAAATTGTTAAAACGGGTTCTCTTGTTTCGATTGTTTCATGTTTCATCATAAAATTCATAAGTGATGTAAATAAGCCATTGCATTTCAGAATGGGTTACATGTGAAACATCACTTATACCCTTTTAGATTTTTTTTTTTTTTTTTTTTGACGGCGGATAGGAGTCACTACTGACGGGGGTCCGAACACAATGTCGGAATCCACTCACCCGATCATTTCATGGGGCGAACATTAAAGTCCTACCGCCCTTTAGGAGGAATTCATTCGGGCATCGCGTGTGGTAAAACCCCCTCGGGTGAGGGCCGAACGCAAGATGTTTGCAACCTCCGAGGCCCATGGAATAGGCGGGTAACCTTAAGGGAAATACTCTTACAGCTCATGGGGATCGAACCCCTGACCTCTCTTATGAGAAGTCAAATCATCACTAATACACCAACACCAAGCCCACTCCTTATGTGGGAGTCATCTAGCTCGTTAACGAGCTTCGGGAGTTAACAAAGATAGCAAAATGTTAAGCAGGTTGTTAGTGAGGCCTGCAACGAGCCTCTCACGAAAAACAATGGGACCCACTATCTTTTCATTTGTACTTAATGCTTTATATATTGTACACATTATATTTAATTGATATGTTTGTGGGTATTATTTGGTGTAAGATATGGACATGTTTTGTGATGATGTAGCGTTGATGTGGAGGACTAAAGTAGGGTAACCTTTGAGCTTTTTTTTTTTTTTTTTTTTTTAAGAGCTAATTTATTAAAAACCACAAAAAATTTTACAACCCATACAGTTCGATGACCCACTAGATGAGGACCAATATACAAAATAACCACACACCTAAGACAACCCATAAAAATAAAACAACTACTCGCTCATTCATTTCTAATCTCCTGCTCTATTTGATCTGGGCACCATTCACTCCTTCTACATATCTCTTTACATCACTTGATTATATGGGTGTTCCTTCCAACTTTCAAATTCGCCGTTTATCGTATTATCCCTGCTCAAGAGCCATAGATGCGAAAGGATCTTCAGGTTTACCATGATGTCCTCTTTTAGAACCACACTTCTTTGCTCCATTGTACTATGCACGAGTTTGTTCCTCCATTTCCAAATCAACCACAATAAAATGTATCTAGATGCAAGTGCTACCAATTTGATGTTGTTTGACCCAGTACCAAAATTTGCCAAACTGATACAATTAGTCACACCTTTGAGTCTCTTGAACAAGCTTCAAAAACACTTAGGTGATAAGAAAGAGATGATAACACGACCATTGCTTGGCCTGATTCAGATGTAACAGATTTAGAGCTTCTACTGGTTGTGTTGCTGGTGACATTACCTAGCTCACCCGTATCAATTTGTAACATCCTAAACCAACTATTTGGTCGTTTATATATGTAAGTGCATACATACATACATGATACATGTATCATAACAAATATCATATATGATGTTTTTCAAAAAATATAATGTTAACCATGTACGAGTAATTTATATTTTTCCACTACTACAGCTACTTCTAAACTATAAATAAATTAAATTAAATTTTTTTATATATAACAACATCAAAATACAAAGATATTTACAACGTACTTACTGAGTTACTGGACTGCTTATGCCAAATAAAACTTTCACCGGAGTCACAAACGGTAAAAGCCGCACGTTAAAGCAAAAGGAAAACCTAAAACTAACGGCGTTAACCCTAATAAACATCTCCACTCGGTATTTCATTTCACTATATATTCACTTAACGATCCTCTTCCCAGCCTACTTCTCTAAAACCCTAATTTCATCTAGGATATCTGTTTTCTCGAGACCCAATGGACCCAATTTTTGGTCTATAGTTCTTGATTGCCAGGTTGAATTTATATTATTTCCCATTTTTGTTTATTATCAGTATAAATTTTCAATGTTGCTTTGTAATTTAACTGTTTTTGTGATTATTTTAGGATACACCTGTCCCAGTAAAAAAAACCTGTTAAACAAGTTGCAAAAGTTGAAGCAAAAAAGAAGGCCTAGTCCAGTGATGACTATGAGTCCGATTCAGATGACAAATTTGATCAAGTAAAATTTTTTTTTTTTTATTTATTCTGGATCTGCTTTATCATTTCTTTATTAAAAGTTGTATGCGTTTACTTTTCATGAACTAAATTAGAGTAAATTATACAGGAGGATGTCAAGCCTGCAAAAAAGCAGGCACCTGCTGCTAGTAGCTAGGAAGAAAGTGATTATGAAGAGGTATTTTATATTTTATATTGTTTCTCGCATTTTATATTTTTTTTATTTGTCAATATAAACATAAATCCTTTATTTGGCTTTCTGATCCAACTGTTTTTGTGATTGTTAGATTGTTCGGTTTTTGGTGTATTCGGTTTAAAATTTTTTAGTGCAAAACCGAAAACCGAATCGAAAACTGAATTTAAAAATGAAATCGAACCGAGACTGCAAATTCGGTTCGGTTTCGGTTAAAACCGAAAATCATAACTCTAATCAAACTAGCTCTTAGCATATAAAGCTACACTTGATTACACCATTCGAAGTACTATAAACGAAGTCTAGCTCTAAAATCACAGAAGCAAGTGACAACACCAAACTAAGTATTTGTATTTGTCTAACTTTTAAATACACTTCATATTTTATAAAACTAGGTATTCGTTACTCGTAAAACCCATATTGCTCTTCTTTGTGAATAAACTTCTAGTTAAAAAATGGAATAGATTATGTATAAGTAACACTTTGAGTTTTTTTTGTTCAGGATACACCTGCCTCAGTAAAGAAACCTGCAGCTGCTGCAAAACCAGTCGCTAATGTTGAAGAGAGCAGTGAATTTGAAGAGGAAGAATCTGAAGAAGAAGAAGAAGAAGAAGAAGAAGAAGAAGAAGAAGAAGAAAGTTTTAATGAGGAAGATGAACCTAAAACTGGGAAGAAGAAAGTAAGAACTGTTTTTGATCTATCGAGATAAATTTGTGTACTGATATGTGATTATGTATCTACTATACGTGTTGGCTTATAATTGAAGTTTGTGCAGGATACTGATGTTGAAATGGTTGATGCTTCATCCCCTAAGAAAGCGGTTAGTGCTTTATCTTATTCGTTTACTCGTTCATATAGTCAAATGCTATTTACTAATTTGTATGCTAACAGCTCCTTTCTAAATCTTTGTATGTTAAACCTAATTTTTTTTCTAATCTGTAAAATTAAAATCCTTTTACTTACAAATGCTTGAATGTTTTTCATTAACAGTTAATGATCCAGTCGATTCCAAAACTCTGGAGGCGCCACAAACTTTGGTACTTATGTTCTGTTTTCATTTTATGTTTTTTTCTTAATTTAGTAGATATAGCAACTTGGACTGGTTCAGGAATCTGTGAAAACATGCTGGGTGGGTTTATGTTCTAATTATGGTTTACTAGATTAAGACCCCGTGAGTTTGGGATTTTGTAAGCAAATTTGTTTAAATGGAGATATTGATTTTACGGAACTATATGTATCTTTATTTAATTACACTGTATGGTACATTATGATCTGTATTTGATTACACGGTATGATTCTTGGTGTGCAACTATTAATTTCATATTAGACTTTCTCTTTCAAGGCCATTTTTTGTCTTTTGTAATTCAAACTTCACATATAATATTTATGTTGTTTCAGGCTGATGTTGTAGTTGCTGAGCCTACCATATCAATAACATATCAATAAAAAGAGGTAACATCTTTTTACGTTTAATTTTTAATCGTTCTATGCTATATATGTATGCGATTTATGCTGTATATGTATGTATATGTAAATTGGTGTCTTTTTGTGCCATCGTTTTGATGTAATAAGTTTTTTTAGGTATTTAGGTTATAATTTTGTATTATATTGTGAAAGGAGGTTATTCTTTTGTAAAAATTTCTACTTCTTAAGTTTTGGTGTGAGATAGTTAAATACTTCTAGATATCTGTATTAATAGTAATTGTTGTTTGGTGGTTGCGGTGACATTCTTTTGTGATCAAAAGGTTTGATAGCAATAGGTTTGAATAAAGTTGTCTTGTGTAAGTTAAGCTGTATTTTATATGGTGACACTTTTGTTATTCTTTGCTGTAAAGATGGTTTAATTTTTGAGTTTTGATTGTGAAACGGCTTGTTTTTAGATATTAAAATTGATAATAGCAAGTGTTTTGGTGTTTAAAGTTTATTTGACAAAGTAGGTGTTATGTGTGTGTTTCAATTGAATGTTTTTTTCGGTTATATATAGGTAGTCAACAAGTTGTGAGTAGTAAGAAACAAAAGCTAGTCAACAGTGGAGTGGTGTAGCTCAGGCTGTTGAAATAGCTGACGATGAAGATTTGCGCCTGCATAATCTTATTGTGTAGAACAAACGAATCGTGAAAACAAATTCGACAGACACACAGTCGAGGTGAAGTTTGCTGAAAAAAAGAAAGGATTTTATAAATTATATGATAGACTGCGACATATAACTGATATATCCGTCAACCTCGTTCTATTTTTAGGGGCTTCTTATTGTGAGGAGAAAAACGGATACGTGCTCGGGTTTCAAGATTTTCCTAACAATTAAGAAACGTGGAATATAGATCCTACTATCGATTGGAAATCTGATGAAACTTCGAAGAAAAAAGAATGAGGTCTAACAATATTATATTATTATATTATATGATTTGATCAAATTTAATAATGCATAGATATGTTAGGTAAATCTTGATTTAATTTAATATTATATTATTTAATTTAATATTATATTAAATTTGTAGATCCGTAATTAAGGTAATCAATAGTATGCATTAGCAAAAGATTGCACATTGCACTATTCATTATGCTGTTGCCACCTTGGATTGGTTACCTTGAGCAAGTTGAAGTTATGACACAGGAGTTGAAGTTGTGACATGAATGTCTTACATACCTTCCAACTCCTCTGTCATAACTTTAACTCGTCAAGGTCATCAATCCATACTCTACCGAAAGGTGGCATTAGTATAATACAACAAGGATGAATACTACAATGCGCAATCTTTTGTTGGTGCATACTATGGATTGCCTTAAACAAGGATCTACAAATTTAATATAACTTTAAATTAAATAATATAATATTAAATTAAATTAAAAGATTTACTCAACAAATCTATGCATTATTAAATTTAATCAAATCAGATAATATATAATAGAAAATAATATTGTTAGACCTCATTCTTTTCTTCGAAGTTTCATCAGATTTCCAATCGATTGTAGAATCTATATTTTACGTTTCTAAATTGTTTAGGAAATTTTTGGAACCCGAAACACCAAACCCTAAACTCTAAATCGGGCTAAATTTTACTTCACAAAACATGGAAAAAAAACGTTCATATTCTTCACGAACAATATTATCTTGAATGTTATTTTTTTCGATCGTTTTCATGCCTAAATAATAACATTCATCACGAAGTGTCTCTTCTAAATGTTCATATTTTCGTGTGATCTTGATGCCGGAAAAAAAAAAATTCAAAAAAATGAAAAAAAAAAAATTTGCTTCCCCCCGCTTCCCCCCGCTTGGTTACTTCCCCATTGATCCTGCCCCTATATATATATATATATATATATATATATATATATATATATATATATATATATATATATATATATATATATATATATATATATATATATATTTCATTTAACGTCTAGGTGTATATATGTGTGACCCCGAAGGCTCAAATGAATTTAGTCATATAGTTATATGTTGTACATTGCACATTAATTCTACATTATCTTTATATCTGCACAAGTGACATGTAAAGGTTAGTCTGTGATAAAAAGGACCAATATCAAATCCACATATCAATGCCATAACAGATAACATCAAGGCTATGTAAAGGTTTAAAATGGCACGATCGGCATGACCTTGTGTATACGTCAAAACAAACCAAGTCATCATGCAGGTCTCTCCAATTTAGCCATCAAAAGTGCTATTTCATTTTCATATGTATACATTTTTGAGATGAATCCAGGCTGTCTCTTTGCCATCATAACTTACTGCCATCATAACTCGGCATATTGCCGTCAGGTGAAAGGACCCATTCATATACATTATAAACGATTCACAATAGTTGATTACATCGCGAGGTATTTGACCTCTATATGATACGCTTTACAAACATTGCATTCGTTTTTAAAAGACAAACTTTCTTTACATCAAAAATTGACAGGCATGCATACCATTTCATAATATCCACTATCCAACTATAATTGACTTAATGATAATCTTGATGAACTCAATGACTCGAATGCAACATCTTTCGAAATATGCCATGAATGGCTCCAGTAAGATCTCTAAAATGAGCTAATGCACAGCGGAAGATTTCTTTAATACCTGAGAATAAACATGCTTTAAAGTGTCAACCAAAAGGTTGGTGAGTTCATTAGTTTATCATCAATATTCATTTTCATCATTTTTATAGACCACAAGATTTTCATTTTCATTTCTCATAAATAAACATCCCATACATAGAGATAAAAATCATTCATATGGATTGAACACCTGGTAACCGACATTCACAAAATGCATATAAGAATATCCCCATCATTCTGGGATCCTCCATCGGACATGATATAAATTTCGAAGTACTAAAGCATCCGGTACTTTGGATGGGGCTTGTTGTGCCCGATAGATCTATCTTTAGGATTCGCGTCAATTAGGGTGTCTGTTCCCTAATTCTTAGATTACCAGACTTAATAAAAAGGGGCATATTCGATTTCGATAATTCAACCATATAATGTAGTTTCGATTACTTGTGTCTATTTCGTAAAACATTTATAAAAATTGCGCATGTATTCTCAGCCCAAAAATATAAAGGGTAAACAGGCAAATGAAAACTCACAATACTGTATTTCGTAGTGAAAATACATATGACGTCATTGAACAAGTGCAAAGTTGGCCTCGGATTCACGAACCTATATTAAGTATATATATTTATATGATGGTCAATATCCGTCTAGCAATTTAGGTCAAACTGTAGTGTATCACAATCCTAATGCTCGAGACTAACATGCAAAAGTCAACTTGATCCAAAATGATTTCCAAAATCTATACATGATTATTATATAACTTAAATATAGTCATTTTATATATTTAAATATTTATTAAATTTTATTAAAGTAAATAATATAAATCATTTGTTAATAAATAAAAATTATATTAAAGTTTATATATTATAAAAATATACTTTTATGTCTTAAGTAATAAAATTTATAAAATTCACTTAATATCATAAAATTATAGTGGTATGTATTATTAATGTAATTATATTACGTGTGGTCAAAATATCTTTGTATCACATATCTATTTGATAAAATAATATAATATTGATAATAATAATAATAAGTAAAAGTAGTATTATTTTGTAATAATAATAAGTATTATTATAATAATAACAATGTTTATATTTACTAATTATTATAATAAAATTGATAATTCTAATCATGATAATATTAGTAATAACAATACTTTTTAATATTAACTATATTAATAATAAGATAATAACTCTATTTTATCATAATAATACTAAAATGATAATAGTAATGATATTTCATGATATTTTAGTAAAAAATGATAGTTTTAATATAAATGGTATTTTTAGAAATAATAATAATGATAAAAATAATGAAATCGATATTTTTTCTCTTAAATCAATATCTTACAATATTTTAATTTCATCATGATACCCATACTCATTATTTCCTGATCGATTTGTTCAATAGCTTTTAGTTCTCTTTTATATCGCATTCATAATAATGATAATAATAGTAATCATAATAATTAGGTGTTACTAATATTAGTTTTAATTATAATAATATTAGTGACAATAAATATTATGATGATAATACTAATAACTATTTTAATGATGATAATAATAATAATACTAATTATAACTTTAACGATAATAACGATAGTAATAATAATAAAATAATAATTTTTAATGATAATACTTTTTATTGATAATGATAATAATAATAATAATAATAATAATAATAATAATAATAGTAATAATAATAATTAGATAAAAACTAGAACGACGATAATAACGACGATAATAATAATCATTTTTTTTAATAATAATACAAACTTCAATTCACTATAACTTCTAATCCGTTCATCGAAACCGTTCGATATCTAAATGAAAAGTTCTTAATTTTTCGCTAGCTTTCCAACGACATGCATATCTTATACCTTATCTCAACCGCATATGTAACTAATTCAGGATTTAACATAACCTATCTAATGGCAATATCAAAAGTACAAGCATGCATAATCCTATATACTCGAGCACTAGTTAGGGATACACTATTAATATATAAAAGTTAATTTATGAGTACTCACGTATCAATATTGAGATTCAATATTGCAGGAAAGGTACGTAAACGCGACGGAGATGATAAACACTAGGTTGACCTTTGACTCATGATCATAACCCCCAAGCAATACCCATAACCTCCATAGCTATAACCCATAATTCCTTAGCTCTATCCCGCTCGAAAAACCCGTTTTGAAATAACTCGCTCATGACATCGTCGTAGTATTTTATGTATAATAATACTAATAATAATAATAATACTAATAATAATAATAAATATAATTATAGAGAGAGTGTGAGAGATAGGTAGTTAGAAAACAATTATGATCGATCATATATAAATAGGTATATAAATAATATAATAATATAATATAATATTAAAATAAATAAAAAACATGTTAAATAGTGAGCCGCCACAAAAATATGTCGACACAACATTACGCGTTTCGCGTAGATAGATACGCGATCCGCGTATGGTGTCTTCATGAAAGTTGTAGATTTTTGAGTTACGGACGTCTGGACACTGGAATCACCCTTTTTCGAGTCAGTATGATTTAGTTATGATTTTTCTCGTTAAAGTGCGCATGCTTAGTGATTTCCATCATTTTAACTTGCGATCTTGAGATGAAATGTTATAGTCTTTTGGTGCCCATTAGAAATCTTTATTTTATCTTTATTTTTATTTTCATATCATTGAAAATCCATAAAAATATTTTATAATCAAATTCTATTATATCGAAAGAATAAAAATGTTTTCGTACGTTTGAAACTAAATCAAATAATACTATAAGGTTTAGTTTTTCCAAAACTACTTATATTCAATATCATTTTATTAAAAGGTTTAAATAATAGAAATTGTTATATCATAAAACATTTTCACTTCATAAAGTAAAATTATATAATATATAAGTCATAATGGATTTCTAGTTTTTACTTACAGTTTATTCGTAAATCGCAGGGTTAAGTCCAATGGACAATTAAATGTATGAAATCGTTTTAAATCAACATATCCATTTGCTTACCTTGTTAACATCCATTTACATTTCATGTTCTTACTATTAATTTTATGAAAGTTAAATAATTAACTTATCAAGAGTCACGAGAAAGTTATTGTAAAGCATGCATTGAAAATTAAACAGGAATCTCTACTAACTTTTGTCCAGTTACCGTTAATTGACACTTTTGTTCTTACTTGTAAATCACTTTACCAATCATTTCGAATACCGTTAAAAAGGAAAGGTTTTCTAAATCAAAGTGGACCTTTCAACAGAGACTCATAATCATACAATGTATCTGATAAATAAATCATTTGATATTATCTTTTAATTCCGTTGAAAAATATCTTGAAATAATTACGTTCATGTAAAGTATTATTCATCTAATACCTTGTTAACGTTCTAAATTCATATAATAGATTTCGTAACTTATTTTCATATTAATCAAACCGTTTAATGTTTCATTAATATTTCTCAATTTAATAATCACACATATGTATATATTCATACATATCTATTTACACATAATTGTTCGTGAATCGTCGAGAGCAGTCGAAAGGTAAATGAATACATGAACATAGTTCAAAGTTTTTGAGATTTCAACATTACAGCCTTTGCTTATCGTGTCGGAAATATTAAATCATATGAAGATAAAGTTTAAATTTGGTCGGAAATTTCCGGGTTGTCACAGTACCTACCCGTTAAAGAAATTTCGTCCCGAAATTTGATTAGGATGGTCATGGCTAACAATAAGTAGGTTTTCATGACGCATATAAGCTGAAAATTAGAGTTTTATCATCATTGAGTAATATAGAAAAACCATTTGATTTTGTGTAGAGTACAAGTGAAACTATCACAAAAGAGCGAAATGAGTAAGTGTAGATTCGTCATACCTTTTGACACAGACCGGATTGATTTCCAGAGTTCAAGGAAATTGGAGAAAATCTTCGTAATAAGATTTGATTCTTCGGAAATCAAGGAAATTAGGATCCACTTTAAATACGATCATCTGTTTTGATTGCTCTGTCGAATATATTTTTTTTTCTCTATAAATCCACCCCTTTGTTTCCTTAGAACTCACACCTTCCATTCTTTCTCCCTCAACTCATATTGTAAAGTGTTCGTCAATATGTTTCATCCAGTGCTGATTCTTGATATACTCCTCACTTTCATATCTGTAGTTCTTCTTTTTCATCTGCCTCCGGAAGAGTCTATTTACTTTTGCTATACCCTTGGTTTTATAGTGTTTTTAGTTCTCCTATGTCTTTATATTGCTATATGCATCGATATATACGATTTGTAATTTCTGGGTTGTTGTTGGGTTTTATATCTTCCCTTATATTTCGATGTCCCTGCTCCTGTCTTCTATAACCATTGTCATCCCCAGTTAATGCTCTCTTTTATTTGCTACGATTTATACCCCAATTTCTATTTCTGAGTTTTGTCCATTCGTTTCTTCTTCTTGCGATTAAGCACCTCTTGTAATGATCCAGAATTCGCAGATATGAATTTCAGAATGAACATTGTTAATGTTCTAATAAAGAAATGGTAATGGCACGATTTTGATTTGTTAAATTACCAGAATACCCTGAAAAAGACCGAATCATCAAGAAAATATTTTCTTGATATTTTAGAGGTTAAATAGAATACAAGAGTCGTGTAACATAGCACATGATGACGTTATGATCTGTGAATCATCATGTTCCATTTTAGAAACTCATCATGACTTACTGTAATATAATCACGTTGATCAAGTGTCATTATATTATACTAACTCATGCTTCAGTTCCTAACACTACTTCAAAAATATTCCTATTTTAAACTCGAAAGTTTCATAATTTAGATACTAAACTAGTTTCTTTTATGATGTAATACAGACAGCGCGAAGAGGTAAATGATAAGAATAATTATGGAAATATCTCCAGAAATATGGAGGATATTTATAATGAAAGATACGATGATATCTTAGAATTTCTAATATCAGAGGATAATGAAAGATATTATTCGCAAGGATTTAGAGTCAGAAGCAAGGTATTCATTAATGACTTCAGCGTATACTGAATCATTTGGATTCTTTGAAGGCAGATTTATTCTTTATGATTTATCCACAGCTTCCTTCATACTTTGCTCAATCCGTTTTCCAGTTCCAACCTTCTATTTTTCTGAGCTTTGCCAACACATTATTCTTTTATCATCGAACTTTTTACTGTCAAGGTTGTCTACGGTTTCTGCGGCTTCATTCAGTTTTTCCAAAAATTCGGAGAACTAAATCGTAGATTAGGGTGTTTTTCAGAAACCTCACATTTGAAATATATAAGTCCATGAGATAGACGTTATATATAACTGTTGGCGTAGGATCGTCGCGAGATTTCAAAATACTGATTGCTAATTCCCGATGATTCGTATGGCAATTCTCATTACAAGATGCAGATGAGTAAATGATGGGGTTTTGATAAATATAAAGATTTTTCAGAAAATTAAAGATCAGTGAAGTTGTTAATAAGTTTACTACTAATGTGGCGAGATATGAAAGGTTCCCCAATAACGATGGCGAAAGGCAACGTATCTATCGAGGTTATAATAAGATTGTTTTGATTGAGAAGTCGAAGTTGACTTGCTGGAGCTGTGACAAAACTGTCTATTTTGAAACAGAATTGAAAATTTATTTTAGCTAATAAATGCCAAAGGGTCTGACACATTTACGGGTTAAACTATGGCTTTGGATTTCGAGAGTTTTTCAGGTGTATATATGTGGGTAACATGTGGTTGGATCATCATCTCGATTGCTCATTATTTGAAGTGTCTTCAAGAATTTCGGAGGGTTTGAACGTATATTGTAATCGTATGATGTTCTAACACAGTTTTGAAGTCAAAGTATAACTTAGAAAGATATAGGAATCTAAGAGTGATGATACTGGTTATATTTCGAATTGATTTTTGCTATTTCAAAATCAGAATATGTAATTGAAATTGAATGAGTATGGTTGTTTTGATTTCTATAGAAGAATGTATATTGTTGTGAATGTAGGGAGTATAATGAATGATCTGATGAATCAGATTCAGAGAATGTAACATATTAATTGTGAATTTATATATCTCCCGGGTATTATCTACCCGAAAAAAAAATTACAATAAATATTTTGTACAACAGAATTTTTTTATTACAGTCTTTATGAAAATATATATGTGCATATTTTCTTCAAATGTAACATAAATTTAATGAGTTTATATAAAATTAAACTCATTTGATTTACGGTTGAAACTAGAATTGAGTAATCCTTAAAACTTTAGAAATTACATAACTTTTGCGGAGTATTTCTTCAATGAAATTGAAATTATGAATCAATACTTCGTTATTTGTTGATGCATAATGTTGGTTTTCGTGAAATCCTTGTGAACTTCGCAAGGTACGAATGATGTTATCTGGAAAGTTTCGAGTGCATTAATGATGGAAGTGTAAAATCAAACATATATTCGAATAATACACTTGATTTATTATGAATTGGAATTTATTGAATTGAGACAGAGATTGTAGTTAACGATGGTTAAGTTGCGGACGAAAGACGTACATCATTGCATATTTGTAATATGAATTAACCGAGTAGTTAAGATTCACACATAATAGCTTAGTACGGAATGATTTATTATGGTTTAAAAATTTATATATATAAGATATACATATAAATCTTTCGGTGGAAATGAGTTAATACTTCATAACTCGTTGATACAATATACTCGTTGTTGATTTGTAATGATGTCCACAGTGATTCTTGAACTGACGGAGTTTGTGATGTTTAGGTGCTGCTAATTCTGACGATGTTGACGGCACTGACTGTGCTGATGATGCTAACGGTACTGTTGATGTTGTTGGTAAATCAAGTCTAGCTTGTAAATCACACAGCATTCTTGTCAGGGTTTCTACTCTTCCTTCCATCATTTTGGTTCACTCAACTAATTTATGGTTTGGGCTAGAATAGATAATCTCTAAGACTTTAGAGACTACATAATCATCTTAGAATGTTTCTCCAATGAAGTTATGAATCAACACTTCATCGTTCGTGTTTGTTGGTATTCCTTGGTATTTATAGAGCGTATGACATTGGTGTTCGTGGGGCAGTTTGCAAAGTTGAGGTTTATGAGGCAGTTGTGGTTGGGGGTGGTAATGGTATTATTGGAGTTGAGGATAGTAGTACTGGTTATGCTGCTGATGCTGCTGCTGGTGTTTGTAACCTTTGCACCATATTCTTCAAAGCCACTACCCGAGCGCGAAGCTCGTTGACTTCTTCTATTACACCGGGGTGATTGTCGGTTCAGACGAGCGGATAAATAAAATCTAGAATTTGATGTAGTATATAATCGTGACGAGATACTCTGGAAATTAGAGAGAAAATGGTGTTTCGGACAGGTTCGCCGGTAAGTGCTTCAGGTTCTTCGCCAAGAGGACAATGTAGTGGATGGAAAGGATTACCTTCTTCTTGTCTCCAATGATTAAGAAGTCTACGAACCCATCCCCAATTCATCCAAAATAGATGATGACTGATTGGTTGATCCATTCCGGTCACACTGCTTTCGGAGCTTGAGTGGGATTCCATTTCGGAATCCGAGGGACTTGAACTAATGACAAATTCCATTTCATACGATTGAGTAAAGGATTTTTCGATATGAAATGATTTTCCGGCTATCGGATGGTATTCTAATTACATAGAATATCTATATATATAGCGCAAAATATTTCGTAGATTACGGAGGAATTTACGAGATATGTCAGGCAAAGTTTACAGTAACAGATACGCTAAGATATGAATTTTGTCTATACACTATTCATGCAAATAATGCAGTAAGACGTGTCTAGACTAAGAATGATAAGCAGGCAATTTCCGACAAAAATGATAAGCAAAACTTTTGACATGCAGACACGGTCGAAGTCCAGACTCGCTAATGCATCCTAACGACTATCAGTTAGACACACTAATGCAGACCTGGTTCGCTAAGACCACCGCTCTGATACCAACTGAAAGGACCCGTTCATATACATTATAAACGATTCACAATAGTTGATTACATCGCGAGGTATTTGACCTCTATATGATACACTTTACAAACATTGCATTCGTTTTTAAAAGACAAACTTTCTTTACATCAAAAATTGATAGGCATGCATACCATTTCATAATATCCACTATCCAACTATAATTGACTTAATGATAATCTTGATGAACTCAATGACTCGAATGCAACATCTTTCGAAATATGCCATGAATGGCTCCAGTAAGATCTCTAAAATGAGCTAATGCACAGCGGAAGATTTCTTTAATACCTGAGAATAAACATGCTTTAAAGTGTCAACCAAAAGGTTGGTGAGTTCATTAGTTTATCATCAATATTCATTTTCATCATTTTTATAGACCACAAGATTTTCATTTTCATTTCTCATAAATAAACATCCCATACATAGAGATAAAAATCATTCATATGGATTGAACACCTGGTAACCGACATTCACAAAATGCATATAAGAATATCCCCATCATTCCGGGATCCTCTATCGGACATGATATAAATTTCGAAGTACTAAAGCATCCGGTACTTTGGATGGGGCTTGTTGTGCCCGATAGATCTATCTTTAGGATTCGCGTCAATTAGGGTGTCTGTTCCCTAATTCTTAGATTACCAGACTTAATAAAAAGGGGCATATTCGATTTCAATAATTCAACCATATAATGTAGTTTCGATTACTTGTGTCTATTTCGTAAAACATTTATAAAAATTGCGCATGTATTCTCAGCCCAAAAATATAAAAGGTAAAAAGGCAAATGAAAACTCACAATACTGTATTTCGTAGTGAAAATACATATGACGTCATTGAACAAGTGCAAGGTTGGCTTCGGATTCACGAACCTATATTAAGCATATATATTTATATGATGGTCAATATCTGTCTAGCAATTTAGGTCAAACTGTAGTGTATCACAATCCTAATGCTCGAGACTAACATGCAAAAGTCAACTTGATCCAAAATGATTTCCAAAATCTATACATGATTATTATATAACTTAAATATAGTCATTTTATATATTTAAATATTTATTAAATTTTATTAAAGTAAATAATATAAATTATTTGTTAATAAATAAAAATTATATTAAAGTTTATATATTATAAAAATATACTTTTATGTCTTAAGTAATAAAATTTATAAAATTCACTTAATATCATAAAATTATAGTGGTATGTATTATTAATGTAATTATATTACGTGTGGTCAAAATATCTTTGTATCACATATCTATTTGATAAAATAATATTGATAATAATAATAATAAGTAAAAGTAGTATTATTTTGTAATAATAATAAGTATTATTATAATAATAACAATGTTTATATTTACTAATTATTATAATAAAATTGATAATTCTAATCATGATAATATTAGTAATAACAATACTTTTTAATATTAACTATATTAATAATAAGATAATAACTCTATTTTATCATAATAATACTAAAATGATAATAGTAATGATATTTCATGATATTTTAGTAAAAAATGATAGTTTTAATATAAATGATATTTTTAGAAATAATAATAATGATAAAAATAATGAAATCGATATTTTTTCTCTTAAATCAATATCTTACAATATTTTAATTTCATCATGATACCCATACTCATTATTTCCTGATCGATTTGTTCAATAGCTTTTAGTTCTCTTTTATATCGCATTCATAATAATGATAATAATAGTAATCATAATAATTAGGTGTTACTAATATTAGTTTTAATTATAATAATATTAATGATAATAAATATTATGATGATAATACTAATAACTATTTTAATGATGATAATAATAATAATACTAATTATAACTTTAACGATAATAACGATAGTAATAATAATAAAATAATAATTTTTAATGATAATACTTTTTATTGATAATGATAATAATAATAATAATAATAATAGTAATAGTAATAATAATAATTAGATAAAAACTAGAACGACGATAATAATAATCATTTTTTTTAATAATAATACAAACTTCAATTCACTATAACTTCTAATCCGTTCATCGAAACCGTTCGATATCTAAATGAAAAGTTCTTAATTTTTCGCTAGCTTTCCAACGACATGCATATCTTATACCTTATCTCAACCGCATATGTAACTAATTCAGGATTTAACATAACCTATCTAATGGCAATATCAAAAGTTCAAGCATGCATAATCCTATATACTCGAGCACTAGTCAGGGATACACTATTAATACATAAAAGTTAATTTATGAGTACTCACGTATCAATATTGAGATTCAATATTGCAGGAAAGGTACGTAAACGCGACGGAGATGATAAACACTAGGTTGACCTTTGACTCGTGATCATAACCCCCAAGCAATACCCATAACCTCCATAGCTGTAACCCATAATTTCCTTAGCTCTATCCCGCTCGAAAAACCCGTTTTGAAATAACTCGCTCATGACATCGTCGTAGTATTTTATGTATAATAATACTAATAATAATAATAATACTAATAATAATAATAAATATAATTATAGAGAGAGTGTGAGAGATAGGTAGTTAGAAAACAATTATGATCGATCATATATATATAGGTATATAAATAATATAATAATATAATATAATATTAAAATAAATAAAAAACATGTTAAATAGTGAGCCGCCACAAAAATATGTCGACACAACATTACACGTTTCGCGTAGATAGATACGCGATCAGTGTATGGTGTCTTCATGAAAGTTGTAGATTTTTGAGTTACGGACATCTGGACACTCGAATCACCCTTTTTCGAGTCAGTATGATTTAGTTATGATTTTTCTCGTGAAAGTGCGCATGCTTAGTGATTTCCATCATTTTAACTTGCGATCTTGAGATGAAATGTTATAGTCTTTTGGTGCCCATTAGAAATCTTTATTTTATCTTTATTTTTATTTTCATATCATTGAAAATCCATAAAAATATTTTATAATCAAATTCTATTATATCGAAAGAATAAAAATGTTTTCGTACGTTTGAAACTAAATCAAATAATACTATAAGGTTTAGTTTTTCCAAAACTACTTATATTCAATATCATTTTATTAAAAGGTTTAAATAATAGAAATTGTTATATCATAAAACATTTTCACTTCATAAAGTAAAATTATATAATATATAAGTCATAATGGATTTCTAGTTTTTACTTACAGTTTATTCGTAAATCGCAGGGTTAAGTCCAATGGACAATTAAATGTATGAAATCGTTTTAAATCAACATATCCATTTGCTTACCTTGTTGACATCCATTTACATTTCATGTTCTTACTATTAATTTTATGAAAGTTAAATAATTAACTTATCAAGAGTCACGAGAAAGTTATTGTAAAGCATGCATTGAAAATTAAACAGGAATCTCTACTAACTTTTGTCCAGTTACCGTTAATTGACACTTTTGTTCTTACTTGTAAATCACTTTACCAATCATTTCGAATACCGTTAAAAAGGAAAGGTTTTCTAAATCAAAGTGGACCTTTCAACAGAGACTCATAATCATACAATGTATCTGATAAATAAATCATTTGATATTATCTTTTAATTCCGTTGAAAAATATCTTGAAATAATTACGTTCATGTAAAGTATTATTCATCTAATACCTTGTTAACGTTCTAAATTCATATAATAGATTTCGTAACTTATTTTCATATTAATCAAACCGTTTAATGTTTCATTAATATTTCTCAATTTAATAATCACACATATGTATATATTCATACATATCTATTTACACATAATTGTTCGTGAATCGTCGAGAGCAGTCGAAAGGTAAATGAATACATGAACATAGTTCAAAGTTTTTGAGATTTCAACATTACAGCCTTTGCTTATCGTGTCGGAAATATTAAATCATATGAAGATAAAGTTTAAATTTGGTCGGAAATTTCCGGGTTGTCACATTAGGGAGCTTAATAGTGCTTTACACATAGATTGCTTAGTCGTCTCGAAGTAAATGTTGATCCTGAGTTCAGTGCATAAGTTGTGGTTCGAAGCAGCGGTGTAGTTGCAGTCGGAGCGATGTTTTAACTGTCATCCGACAATCATCATGGCTTTGAACAAATAGCAACAGATTGCTTATTTGCCCTCACATACAATGCATATGTCGAGACTTAACGGTCGATTTGGATGGTAGGTTGACGGAGGGATGCGGATTGCAAATTACTGGTAAAAAAGGATTCTAAAAGCAAAAAAAAAAAAAAAAAAAAACGGAGGAACGCTGTTAGCAATTTGGGGTATAATAGAGGGACCAACGGGGAAAAGAAGTCAAATGTGTATTTATCAATCTTGTCTTGCTTAAAATGAAGACATCAATAATGCCATAACGTCGCTCACTTTAATATATCCGTTTTTACTGAAGAGAGAATTAAGTAGAAGTAAAAACGTTTGCATACAATATATGAATTCATAGGCATGCATTGCCTGCATATTTTGTATATACTGCTAATGATTATCCTCGAATTCATGGACTTTAAAGTACACGAGATTTGTATGCTCCCAACGCCCAAACGGGAAATATGTTTCGATATGCAACATATGTGATCATACAGTTTGTGTTAAACACGCCAATGATTTCCTGTAATCATATGAAAGTCGCAACACATACAAAATATATATTAAAAACATCAGTCACAAATCATTTACAACATAATATTATTTAGTAATATTTGATGAATGAAAACCGTATAGTTTCTTGCGATATATTGTGATGACCCGTCCAAATCCATTTGGACAAATACATCATTCATTGATTTCATAGTGAGGTTTTGACCTCTATATGATACATTTTGTAAACATTGCATTCTTTTGAAAAGGTACACCATAAATGAATATATAAATCCAAGGTTTTCGACGTCTGATGATTTCTACGTATAGAAAATCATCGTATATAATAGTTTCTAACAATACATCTGTTGACAATACAGTCAAATAAGATACATGGTGATGAAAGTTTTCTCGAATAAAGCTGATAATGCTAAAAACGAACATATATTTCATAGCATTATTCCCCAAGAAAGACAAGCTTTTAGTTGCAATTGTTCTATTTACAAGTGATATTCGTTTAAATATTAAAAGGTGAAGACAAAAGACAGATTCGACGAATTGAAGACGTAAACGACCAAAAAGCACAGATTCGACGAATTGAAGACGTAAACGACCAAAAAGCTCAAAAGTACAAAATACAATCAAAGAGGTTCCAATTATTGATAAGAAACGTCTCGAAATTACAAGAATACTAGATTCAAAACGCAAAGTACAAGATATTAAATTGTACGCAAGGACGTTCGAAAATCCGAAACCGGGACCAGAGTCAACTCTCAACGCTCGACGCAACGGACTAAAAATTACAAGTCAACTATGCACATAAATATAATATAATATTTAAATAATTCTTATAATTATTTATATATTATATAAATAATAAAAATCCGTCGGCAAGAAAGACTCCAAAGTTGGTGAGCTGGAATTTCAAACTCCGCGACTCGCGGAGTTTGAAGGCAGAAAAGGCAGCGAGTCGCGGAGACCCCCTGAACTCAATTCCCTATAAAATCAAACGAATTCTGATCATTTTAAATATCCATAATCTATCTCTCTCTCAATATATACGTAAATATATATATATAATTTTAATTTTAATTTTAATTTTAATTTTAATTTTAAATCCTAATAATAAGGGTATGTTAGCGAATGTTGTAAGGGTGTAAGTCGAAATTCTGTATGTGTAACGCTACGCTATTTTTAATCATTGTAAGTTATGTTCAACCTTTTTAATTTAATGTCTCGTAGCTAAGTTATTATTATGCTTATTTAATCCGAAGTAATCATGATGTTGGGCTAATTACTAAAATTGGGTAATTGGGCTTTGTACCATAATTGGGGTTTGGACAAAAGAACGACACTTGTGGAAATTAGACTATGGATTATTAATGGGCTTTATATTTGTTTAACTAAATGATAGTTTGTTAATTTTAATATAAAGATTTATAATTGGACGTCCCTATAAATAACCATATACACTCGATCGGACACGATGGGCGGGGTATTTATATGTATGAATAATCGTTCATTTAACTGGACACGGGAATGGATTAATAGTCACTAGAATTATTAAAACAGGGGTGAAATTATGTACAAGGACACTTGGCATAATTGATAACAAAGTATTAAAACCTTGGGTTACACTCAGTCGACATCCTGGTGTAATTATTAAACAAAGTATTAAAATCTTGTTACAGTTTAAGTCTCCAATTAGTTGGAATATTTGACTTCGGGTATAAGAATAATTTGACGAGGACACTCGCACTTTATATTTATGACTGATGGATTGTTATGGACAAAAACCCGACGGACATATTAAATAATCCAGGACAAAGGACAATTAACCCATGGGCATAAAACAAAAATCAACACGTCAAACATCATGATTACGGAAGTTTAAATAAGCATAATTCTTTTATTTCATATTTAATTTCCTTTATTTTATATTTAATTGCACTTCTAATTATCGCATTTTTATTGTTATTGTATTTAATTGCACTTTTAATTATCGTACTTTTTAATTATCGCAAGTTTATTTTATCGCACTTTTATTATTCGCAATTTCATTATCGTTATTTACTTTATGCTTTAAATTAAGTCTTTTATTTATTTAATATTTTACATTTTGTTTTAATTGCGATTAAAGTTTTAAAATCGACAAACCGGTCATTAAACGGTAAAAACCCCCCCTTTATAATAATAATATTACTTATATATATATTTGTATTTTTATAAAATTAAACTAATATAGCGTTAAGCTTTGATTAAAAGATTTTCCCTGTGGAACGAACCGGACTTACTAAAAACTACACTACTGTACGATTAGGTACACTGCCTATAAGTGTTGTAGCAAGGTTTAAGTATATCCATTCTCTAAATAAATAAATATCTTGTGTAAAATTGTATCGTATTTAATAGTATTTCCTTATAAAATTTAATAGCTATTTTATATACACCTCGCATAACATCAAGTATTTTTGGCGCCGCTGCCGGGGACAATCTAGCTTAAAAGCCGGAAGCGTAACGCTAAATTTTAAAAAAAAAAATATTTTTAGTTTACTTTTATTAAAATACGCTTTTGTAAAAATACGTTTTTAATATTCGAAAACATAAAAAGAAAACAAAAATATAAATATTTTTAACAGTTTGTTAAATATTTAAGTTTTATAAAGTTTCTTTATTTTTATTTTATAAAAATATAAGTTTTATTTAAAAATTTTGTGTTTATTTAAAATATAAATTTAAAAACCGAAAAAAAAAAAGTAAAACGCGTCGAATTTTAATCAACCTGTCATCTGAAAATTGGAACCCCGCGACTCGCGGAGTTTCCAGCTTCGAGCACCGCAACTCGCGGAGCCGTCTGACACGGGCCACACAGAAACCCTAACAGCATTTATTACGGTGTAATTATTATTTATTATTATTATTAACCCTAATTACTTAATTATTATTATAATTAGTTTTAAAATTTTAAAATAAATTGTATTTTAAATTTTAATTAGTTTAATTAGTTTATAAAATTAATAGTTTTATAAATTAAATAATATAAAAATAATATTTTTATAAAAATTGTAATTTTCAAAACTTTTAGTATATTTTTATATTTTGTCCCTTTTTAATTGTTTTAGCGTAATATTTGTATTTTTCGCTAGTTTTTAGTTTTAAACTTAATTTTTGCCATAGTTATATTTTTATTTCTAGATTTTTAGGCTTTGCCGTAAAATCCCTTAAGTGCTTTTTTCTTTAGACTAAGATTTAGGTGCTTTAGAATTTTGCGACGCCTTTTTAAGTTTTAGTTTTTTTTAGTTATTGCCATTTGGGATATAGTTTTTCTTGTAAGCTTTAATATTTTTAGACACCTTTTACCTATGTATCAATTATCATTCCAATTAGTAATCTCAATTTGCGATTATAATTTTAAGTTAGTGATAGTAATAAGGTTGGGTTAGTCGAGTGTTTTTAAGTTCTATAAGTCACTCTTTTTCTTTCTTATTTTTATTTTTCGATCTTTTTCTGACACGCTCTTTTTCTTTCTTATTTCTCGCTATTCTAGTTTTTAGGACATAGATTTTTTATTCTACTTCTTATCTAAATTTCTTAAAATTACGAAAATTTATTTTAAGTGGTTAAATTGATAGACATCAAAATTTTCTGGTTCGTAGTAATAGTTGGATTTGTACGTGGACCGGGTTATTGGAGCCAAACAGTCCTCAATTATATTGAGACCAAACGAATCCTGCCCCTCTGCTGCATCTTTTGGCTATTCGAAACGTGGGCAAAATCAGAAAAGTCTATTAATTGGATAACTTATATAATTTTTCTTTCCTTTTTAAAAACTAATAGGATATTCAGTGAATGCACCGAGCAAGACGTTCACCACCTTTTGTACGTTCACCACCTGTAACTCGATCAAGACATCTAGTTAATATTGTCACCGTTGATAATCCATTTTTTGAAACCGACCTCACAATTGAGAATCCGGAGAATATTCAGGGACGATTTATAGATCCTGAACCATTAAATTTTCCTCCGGAACCACCAATCATTCAAACAGAGATTGTTGAGGAACAAACCATTAAATCAGAATCCTCTAGTGATTCGGATTCAACAAATTCAATTATGGAGAATCTGTAACCTTTAAGTATGGAAGACCGAATGAGAGCTAAACGCACTGGCCAAGGTCACGCAATTACTCATCCAGACATTAATGCGCCAGATTATGAAATCAAAGGACAAATTCTACACATGGTGACTAATCAATGCCAATTTAGTGGTGCGCCGAAGGAAGATCCAAATGAACATCTTCGTACCTTTAATAGGATCTGCACTCTATTTAAAATCCGAGAAGTGGAGGATGAACAGATATATCTCATGTTATTTCCCTGGACTTTAAAGGGAGAAGCCAAAGATTGGTTGGAATCGTTACCTGAAGGGGCGATTGATACATGGGACGTTTTAGTTGAAAATTTTCTTAAACAATTCTTTCCGGCATCTAAAGCCGTAAGACTTCAAGGAGAAATTGTCACGTTCACACAGAAATCGAATGAAACTCTATATGAGGCGTGGACAAGATTTGGAAAGTTATTAAGTGGATGTCCGCAACATGGTTTAGACACCTGTCAAATAGTACAAATATTCTACCAAGGATGCGATATCACTACAAGAAAAGACATCGATATAGCAGCTGGTGGTTCCATTATGAAGAAAACCGAAACTGATGCTTATAAAATTATTGATAACACTGCTTCCCACTCACATGAGTGGCACCAAGAAAAAGATATCGTTAGATCATCTAAAGCAGCTAGAGCCGATTCTAGCCATGACTTAGATTCCATTTCCGCAAAGATAGATGCTTTCGAGAGACGAATGGAAAAGATGACTAAAGATATACACTCAATACGAATTAGTTGTGAGCAGTGTGGAGGACTACATTTGACAAAAGATTGTCTCAGTATTGAATTAACAATGGAACAAAGAGAGAATATTTCATACATAAACCAAAGGCCTGGAAATAATTATCAACCGCCAAGACCGATCTACAATCAAAACCAGAATTATAACAGAAATGTTCCATACAACAACCAACAAGGTCCTAGCAATCAACAAGTGTCCAACAATAATTACAATCAGCAAAGACCTAATTTTCAAAACAAACCACCACAACCCGATGATAAAAAGCCGAATTTAGACGATATGATGACGAAGCTAGTTGAAACTCAAACGCAGTTTTTCACATCTCAGAAACAAACTAATGAATAAAATGCTCAAGCATTTAGAAATCAACAAGCTTCTATTCAAAATCTGGAACAAGAAGTAAGTAACCTAGCAAGATTAATAGGTGAAAGAAAACCGGGAAGTTTACCTAGTGATACAAATGCAAACCCCCGGAATGAAACAGCTAAAGCCATTACTACAAGAAGTGGTACAACACTTAAACCACCTGAAATACCTGTAAATTCTGATGAAGCTATTCCTACTCCACAAGAACCACAACCTGAACAAGATAAGGAAAAAGAACCGGTAATTGAAAAGGTTAATGAAGATAACACAGCTAAGGATAAACCTTATGTTAAACCATACCAACCACCACTTCCTTACCCGAGTAAAATGAAGAAAGAGAAACTTGAAGCCGAGCAATCTAAATTCTTGGATATGTTTAAACAGATAAATGTAAATCTTCCTTTCATTGATGTGATTTCAGGAATGCCTAGATATGCTAAATTTTTGAAAGATCTGATCACGAATAGAAAGAAAATGGAAGAACTCTCGGCTGTTACTATGAACGCTAATTGTTCAGCAGTGCTGTTGAATAAGATACCAGAAAAATTATCTGATCCAGGAAGTTTCACAATTCCATGTTTTCTGGGTAGTCTTAGTTCAATAGAAGCATTGGCAGACTTAGGTGCTAGTATAAATTTAATGCCGTATTCACTATACGCTAAACTAGACCTTGGAGAATTGAAACCAACAAGAATAAGTATACAACTAGCCGATCGATCAATAAAATATCCTAGAGGGATAATGGAGAACATGCTAGTCAAAGTTGGTACTTTAGTATTTCCAGTAGATTTTGTTGTTCTGGACATGGAAGAAGATTCTCAAGTTCCTCTCATATTAGGAAGACCATTCTTAAACACGGCTAAAGCAATGATAGACGTGTTCGGTAAGAAATTGACCCTAAGTATAGAGGACGAAAGTGTTACCTTTTCAGTTGATAGAGCAATGCAACAACCGCAATCTGCAGATGATACATGTTATTATATTCAAACTATAGACTCACATGCAGAATTGTTAGAAGAATTTCCAGAATTACAAGGAACAGGAGAATGTTCTTTAGGAGAAGGTAATGAACCAATTGATGAAGCTGAAATATTAGCTACACTTATAGCTAATGGATATGAACCAACAACAGAAGAAATTCAAATGCTAAAATAAGAAGACAGATATCGATATAAATCATCAATAGAAGAACCTCCGAAATTAGAGTTAAAGCCACTTCCAAACCATTTGGAATACGCTTATTTACATGGTGAATCTGAATTACCTGTAATAATATCGTCTTCTCTTACTGAAAATGAGAAATCACAACTCATTTCTGTGTTGAAAGCTCATAAACCAGCTATTGCATGGAAGATTCATGATATTAAAGGAATAAGTCCTTCGTATTGCACACATAAAATCCTTATGGAAGAAGGTCATAAAACGTATGTGCAACGCCAACAAAGACTAAATCCTAATATGCAAGATGTAGTTAAGAAAGAGATTATTAAACTGCTAGATGCAGGTTTGATATATCCAATTTCTGATAGTTCATGGGTAAGCCCAGTTCAATGCGTGCCTAAGAAGGGTAGCATGACTGTCATTACAAATGAGAAAAATGAGCTTATTCCTACTAGGACTGTAACAGGATGGCGTGTGTGTATTGATTATAGAAAATTAAATGACGCCACCAGAAAAGATCACTTTCCCTTACCTTTCATTGATCAAATGTTGGAAAGATTAGCCGAAAATAGTTACTATTGTTTTCTAGATGGATTTTTCGGATATTTTCAAATTCCAATAGCACCCGAGGACCAAGAGAAACCCACGTTCACGTGCCCTTATGGTACTTTTGCTTACAAACGCATGCCATTTGGACTTTGCAACGCCCCTGCATAGGGATGAGCAGAAGTACCAATTTACCGATCCCGTACCGGTACCGACCCGGTACCGGTACCGTTTTACCGGACCGAATGGTAAACGGGACCGGTTCCGGTTCCAGTTTTTTTGGCTTTTCGGTTTCTGTACATAAGATGCGGTACCGGTACGGTACCGGGAAATTCCCGTATTGTCCCGTATTACTACAAATGGAAATAAGTTAAGTTATTATTGAAAGCCTAAGGTCAAATAATGTGTAGAATATAATGTATAAAATCTCATATAATATTTGGACTCAGATTTGGCACACTAGTTCACTTGTACCAATTTTAAAATTTTTGGGTAATTCACGCAAGCTCAACCAGACCTGATTTTGGCGTGTACTTGAGTTTCCATATTGACCTGCTAACCGAATCTGTCTGACCGGACCATTTTATTATCTCTCATGTCAACTTATTACATTCATTCGAGTGGTCTCCATATTGAGTTTCCATATTGACCCAGATGTATTGGCTTTATGTGGAAGAGCAATTGAAAACATGCGTTCAGATGTGCAGCATCTTCTTTCTCATAAAATGATGATGTTTTAGTATAAAATGATGTTGTTTTTTGTATGAATGATGTTGTTTGAAGTCCATATTTTTTGCAGTCCAAATTCGGTACTAACAGGTAAAATACCGAAAATTACCGGTACCGAACCGGTACCGGTTTTGTAAAAACGGTACGGTACCGGTATTCGAAATTGGGTAAATTCGGTACCGGTACTTTTCGGTTCCGGTACGGTTCGGTACCGGTTCCGTACCGTGCTCATCCCTACCCCTGCAACCTTTCAAAGGTGCATGATGGCGATTTTTCACGACATGATAGAAGAATGCATGGAAGTTTTCATGGATGACTTTTTAGTCTTCGGTGATACATTTGAAACATGTCTAGCTAATCTTGAACGAATGCTTATTAGATGCGAACAATCAAATCTAGTTCTTAATTGGGAGAAATGCCATTTTATGGTTAAAGAAGACATCGTTCTTGGACATAAAATTTTAAAAGAAGGAATTGAAGTGGATAGAGCTAAAGTAGATGTAATTGCTAAACTTCCACATCCCACCAATGTTAGAGGAGTTAGGAGTTTTCTAGGGCATGCCAGTTTTTACCGACGTTTCATAAAAGATTTTTCTAAAATTGCCACTCCTATGAATAAACTCCTAGAAAAGGATGCTCCATTCATCTTTTCAGATGAATGTATTAAATCATTTAATATTCTTAAAGAGAAACTCACTAATGCGCCGATCATGATAACACCAAATTGGAATATACCATTTGAACTAATGTGCGATGCAAGTGATTTTGCAATGGGAGCCGTTTTAGGACAAAGGATTGAAAAACGATTTCAACCTATATATTATGCTAGTAAGACGTTACAAGGAGCACAAACAAATTATACAACTACTGAAAAATAACTCCTTGCTATTGTCTTTGCTTTTGACAAATTTCGATCATATCTCGTTCTAGCTAAAACGGTGGTCTATACTGACCATTATGCTCTTAGATACCTATTTTCGAAACAAGATGCTAAACCAAGATTAATCTGTTGGATCTTACTCTTACAAGAGTTCGATATTGAAATCCGAGATAAAAGAGGAGCAGAAAATCTCGCCGCTGATCATCTTTCTCGTCTTGAAAATCCTGAATTAGAAGTTCTAAATAAATCGGCCATACAAGACAACTTTCCTGATGAATATCTATTGAAGATAGATTATAATGAAATTCCATGATTTGCAGACTATGCAAACTACTTAGTATGTGGATTCCTTGAAAAAGGATTATCGTACCAAAAATGAAAGAAATTCTTTAGTGATATAAAACACTATTTTTGGGAAGATCCACATCTATTTAAAAGTTGTCCAGATGTAATAATACGCCGATGTGTATTCGGAGATGAAGCTAGTAAAATTTTAAACCATTGTCACACAGGACCAACAGGAGGGCATTATGGGCCTCAACTAACAGCAAGAAAAGTTTATGAAGCTGGATTCTATTGGCCTACAATTTACAAAGACGCACACCTTCTTTGCAAATCCTGTGATGCATGTCAAAGGGCCGGAAAAATAAGTCAACGTGATGAAATGACACAAAATGTCAATCAAGTGTGTGAAGTATTTGACATTTGGGGTATTGACTTTACGGGTCCATTTCCAAAATCTCATAATAATCTCTACATTCTCGTTGCCATTGATTATGTATCTAAATGGGCGGAAGCACAAGCTCTCCCAACTAATGATGCACGAGTTGTAGTCAACTTTTTAAAACGTCTTTTTGCAAGGTTTGGAACACCGAAAGCTTTAATAAGTGATCGGGGTACTCATTTCTGTAATAATCAACTTGAGAAAGTTCTTAAAAGATATGGAGTAACTCATAAAATCTCCACTGCTTATCATCCACAAACAACTGGACAAGTTGAAAATACCAACCGAGCTTTAAAACGTATTCTAGAGAAAACAGTAGGATCAAATCCGAAGGATGGTCCATTAAATTGGAGGATGCACTCTGGGCTTTTAGAACAGCCTACAAAACTCCAATTGGAACCACACCTTTTAGACTCGTTTACGAAAAAGCATGTCATCTTCCAGTAGAAATTGAACACAAAGCATTTTGGGCTTTGAAGACATGTAATCTTGATTTACATGAAGCTGGACGTCTACGATTAAGTCAACTAAACGAATTAGAAGAATTAAGACATGAAGGATACGAAAATTCGTTAATCTATAAAGAAAGAACGAAGAAATGGCATGATAAAAGAATCAGAAGTTTAAAAGAATTTAAAGAAGGAGACGGAGTTCTTCTTTTCAATTCACGATTCAAGCTATTTCCTGGAAAATTGAAATCAAGATGGTCTGGACCATTCATAGTCAAAAGAGTTTTCCCATACGGAACGATAGAATTAAAAAATTCAAATAGGATTGAATTTAAAGTTAATGGTCACAGAGTTAAACACTACATAGATAGTCCAATGGAAGTTGACAACGAAGTTAATCACAATTTTGATACCACAGCTGACTAAGTGTGGGGAGAATCAAGTCTTTAAAGGATTTTACGTATTTCTGTTAGAGTTAGATTGTCTGTTTTCGTGTAGTTCTCGAAAATGGAACCCGAATGGTCTTTCCCTAGCAGACCCTAAAGAACTAGTCTTCTCCCCTCATTCTGAATTTTTATTTTTTTTAGGAAATGAAGACTGCCTGTGAACTAAACCATGGTCTAATGCTACACGCTTTGATCACTAAACGTAATAATGACACACTACCGAGTGAAATAGTATCAGTAATCAGAGAAAGATTGGACGGAGTAAGAAAAGAATCCAGATGCGAAGATAATAAGTTACAATTTGGTAAAGGAAAATCAAAATCCGCAGCGAAAAGAAGAGCACGACACCTAGAAAGATGTCATAAATGTGGAAAATTGTCACATGGAGGTAAATGTTCAAATAATCAAACCTATTCAAATACCGAATTTGTTACTTTATGCAGAGACGGACCGTTCATATGTTTAGAAGAAAAAACACTGAATGCTCGAGGTTACGCCTATGTAGCCATGGAAAACCAATTAAACCGACTATCTTATGAATGGAATAGATCGTATAACTAAGAATACTATCTCACAGGTAAGTCTGTACAGTTTTTTGTTTTTATTTTTATTTTTATTTTTAACCTTTTGATAATAAACGCTAATTTGTTCGCTATAAAGTATTAAATTGGTATTGAATAAAATTAGGTTTGGCGACCGAAATTATTGATATAATACAAAAATTTATTACATCACTGCGAAATTTAACGTTTATTCTTAAGGTATAAATATCTTTAATCAATCAACCCAAAATATTTCAAAAATTCGTCATGAGTTAAATTAGGTTATGGAACCGAAATTACTTTACCGAAAAGAGGGGCGCATATTTTTGATAATATTTGATTGATTAAAGTGGGATAAAAAGCCAAAAAGATTTTTAATTTTATTTTTACCATTTTAAAATTAATATATAAATCTTAAATTAATATTGTGAACTCTGTAAAATCAATATATTTAAGTTTGTCAATATTTGAAAAATTAATATTTTTAATATAAGTTTGTATGTATAAAAACAAAAATATAATATAAAGTTTGGTGTGAATTTTTAATATTATGCATTTTTAATTAAGTTTGGTGTAAATTTTTAATTTTATGCATTTTTAAATTTAAGTTGGTGTGAATTTAAAAACAAAAATTTACTTTATTTCGTTAAGTTAAAAATATGATTTTTAAAATTCGTCGTAAGTTGAAGACTAGGTCTTTGAACCGAAATTGCTTTATCCGAGGGAGGGACGAGAACTTTTATTATCATTATTTTTAATCTTATTGAATTAAAGTATGCCAAAAACATTAAAAAAAACCCAAAAATCTTATCTTTTAAAACAATCACTACAAAAAGACAAATTTTAAAATTTTGTCGAAGGACGGACTAGGACATCGATCCGATGTTTAATCTTAATTAGTATAAGATGTTTAAAAAAAAAATACAAACTCCGCGACTCGCGGAGTTTAAAGGGTCAAACACCGCGACTCGCGGAGGGACCAAAACCCATAAAAAATAAAAATGTAAACTGATCAGTCCACACACCACACCACAAAAATACTGCGAAATAAAACCCGAGAAAACATTCCCAAATTCACAATTTTTCACCGTTAATCATCAAATCTTTTACTAAAATCATGTTAAGAAGGATGCTATCAAGGAATTACTCAAGAAAAACGGTAAATTTCTACACCTAAACACCATTTAATCCGAAAATTGGTGTTCTTGAGCAATTTTATACCCAATTCGATTTTGATGTTTTTTAGTGTAATTATGCTTAAATTGCTTATGTATTATGCTTGTATAACCTAGATTGATGCTATTTAACATGATTAGAAGCCTTAAACTTCAAATTTTGAGTAATCTAGGGTTTGTGTTCTTGAGCAATTTGGGGCTTTTTGATATAAACAGGTTATGGCCGATTTTTGTCATGAATTGTTGCTAAATTAAGTAGTGTAACATGTTTAGGTAGTTAAATGATCCAAACTTTGAGCCTAAACATGATTTTGAGAATTAAAGTGGACTTTTTCAAGTCTAAAATTTATGAACTTGATTTTTGAGAGATAATGCCATTTGAAACTTGTTTAATTGCTAGTGATGATTATTTTGACATGTTATTTGAGTTGAATGCTTATGAACTTGGCGAACATTTTCGTATATGCTTATTTGAAAAAGTGTAGATTTGATGAAAATATGAAAATGAGCTTAAGTTTGATATAAATTAAACATGTCATTGTAATTATTTTGATTGATGATTTTGCTGACACTAATGCATATTTGGATGCACAAAAATTGTGTTTGATGTATTTTGCAGACTGAAAGGGGTGAATCTTCATCCCAAACTCGCAATGCTCCTGCTGAGCATTGTTTCTATTTGGTTTTTAGTGTCTGTTACTATCTCATTAATATATGTAAAGTTCATACACTGACTGTATTGCCATTTAAAACATAAAACTATACTTTCTAATATTTAACTCTAATTTAGAGTGATACATATACTGTTCATAAATCCTTGCATAGTTTAATGTGTTTGATTTTGATAAAGCTTGGTTCATGTTTTCTCAATATGTGTTAATGTTATTAATGTTGTTATATAGGTTGTGCCCAAAAATGCAGCAGCCATTGTGGTTAACAAGCCAGTCAAGGAGTCAAGCAGTGACGAATCTGATTCTTCATCTGATGATGTAAGATATGGTCACTGATTTATTTTGTCTTAGACATTTTTTTTGTTTATTATTGCAGTATAGTTTAATAATGATTTGTTATGAATCTGAATCTTCTGATGAAAGTGATTCATCAGATGATGAAGTGAGTTAAGATTTTTAATTTTGTGCCACTTGGATACTCTCTGACTAATTTCATGTTCTCTGTATACTAGTTGATACTTATTTTGTTGTTTTTCTAATGATGATTTTAAAATATGCAGGATGAACCAAAGAAGTCAGTGGCTGCAGCCAAGAATGGAAATGTTGCTGAAAAAAGAAGGCTGAGTCAAGTTCTGAGGAAGAAGAAGAAGCTGCAAAGAAACCTGTCCCAACTGTAATAAAGGCACCTGCTGTAAAAAAGGTAGTATATTTTTTAGTGTCTAATATTTTTTATTGCTGTAATGCTTTATGTTTGTATGTAGTATATGAAGTATATTTATATTTATGTCTATTTAGGGGTTGGACCTAGTTATTTTTTTCTAATCCGTATGATAATGCAACTATTTACAAATTTTTGAATGTTTTTCATCCACAGTTATTGATCCAGTGAATTCCAAAACTCCCGAAGCGGCTCAAACTCTGGTATTAATTTTTTGTTTTGATTTTCTGTTTTTTTAAGTTAGTAGAGATAGCAATATGGACTAATGCGAATCCTTTATAATCGGTATAAACGGGTCCTTTCAATGTGTACCTGTAAATTTAAAATCTTCCAGGTACTGTTTCATAGTCATCTTCCAAGACGATACTAGAGAAGCAAGCTTCACCTTCTTTGAAGAAGTAGCAACACAACTAATATATAGGACCACTATGCCAATCACAAATATTGAAAATACAACCCGACAATCGCAATATGATAATACTGTACGTATTTCTATATGTGTCAATGACACAAAGTTGAAGCGCGGTTGACCACCAAGATTGTTAGTATAAATTCTAAATTGTGTTCTTTATATCTTCAAATATGATAAGACATGAAATATTGTAATAAATATTGATATTAATATTAATAGTATGCTAATCTCACTCTGTGCTAATGAGTATAAGATTCATGAAATGCTTTAGGATCCCTAATATGATTCAGAACATTATAGGAAAATGGAACCAGTCATTGGGTCTACGAAAAGATATTTTACATTATTATTATTGTTATTATTATTATTATTATTATTATTATTATTATTATTATTATTATTATTAATAAATTTAGTTATTAATTTCATATAAAAGTATCATAGTATTTGACATGAATGATATGATATTTTAAGGTTTAGAGTTTAGGTTTAGTGTTTTGGATTTAGATTAGGGTTTAGGGTTTAGATTTTAGAGTTTAGAGTTTAGGATTTTGGGTTTAAATATAGGGTTTAGGATTTAGGTTAGGGTTTAGGTTTTAAAGCTTCGGGCTAGGGTTAGAGTTTAGATTTAGTTTTTAAAATAAGGGATTTACAAGATTTTAGGGTTTAAGGTGTAGGGTTTATATTTTAGGGTGTAAGGTTTAGATTTTATGGTTTAGATTATGGGTTTAGGGTATAGGTTAGGCATACCTAATATTATCATATGTAATCTGTAATATGTACATTGATTTTACTAATTAAATCTGTAATATGTATATTATGATGTATTTTTGCTATAATTATTTATGGTGTTATTTTATATTTGTATATTTAAATAATTTGTATTTAAGTTTACATATAAATCTCCTAATTTACTTTTACTTTTGATCTTACACAGAAATAAAATAAGGGCTACAATTTACAAAAATATAATGGGTTTTTACTCATACCTTCAAAGAATGTAGTTTTGTTAAAATTACCAACTTTGATGTGATCCCGGACAAAGATAAATTCAAACTTCTGGACCATGAAGTTAAAATCAATTTGTTGAAAAAAACTATAGTCAAAAGGTATCACCGTTTTATTATTCTCAAAGATATCTACAACTTCGTTACTTTTAAGGATGTTCAAGAGTGGTTTCTCATCAAATAAAATAGTTGGGTTTAGAGTTTTTAGGGTTTAGATTTTAAGTTTAGGGTTTAGATTTAGGGTTTAGATTTTAGGGTTTAGGGTTTAGAGTTTAGGTTTAGGGTTTTGGGTTTAGATTTAGGGTGTAGGGTTTAGGTTAGGGTTTAGATTTAGACTTTACAGTATAGATTTTAGGGGTTAGAGTTTAGGTTTTGGGTTTTGAGTTTTGATTTAGGGTTTAGATTCTAGTGCTTAGGGTTTAGGGTTAGAGTTTAGATTTAGTTTTTAAAACAAACAATTTAATAGCTTTACCAATACTAATACTACTGCTACTATTATTACAAGTTGTAGTATTTCATTATATTCTAAAAAATACTTCATGTTTTGTTTTGTATTCCTGATATAATGAATGACGATTTGGATATTTACAGGAAGACCAGTAGTGGGTGTGATAATTAATCACTATAGCAACAAAGATTAAAGGGATATGTTCGTGCTTCTGTGGGTAAATCAGAACAAAGACGTTGCTTCTTATTTACGTTTCTAAAACTGCTGGTAACCCAAATGGGTTTGGAATATAACTTGATTGCACTGGAATTATAAAACACAAATGAAATGTCACCATGGACTATTTGTGATAATGAAGTGCTAGTTGAAATATTCTTAAACAGATAATTTCAAACCTACTTGTTGTTGGAAAACCGTGTGTACTTTTAGCAATTCAGATTAACGCAGCGGATAGTTAAAATAATAATTTTTTATTATTTCATAAAACATTTACAAGATTAAATATTTATATATTTAATGAAACATGCACACGATTAATCTTTTCCAACAATCCAGTTACACCATAATAATTGTCATGAATATTAAATCATAAGATGAGTTAACGATATACCTTTCTTGAAGAAACTGATGAACGGAGAGAAACCTACGATCAAAAGTATAACTGTCTCTTTGGATAGTCAACACTACACTTCAAACAACGTCAATGGATGCTAGTCCAAACCCAAGTAATAATTAATCAATCTTTGATTAATATTATGAACCCAAAATAATACTCTGTATGAAACAATGTTTTTTATTTTCTTCCTTTCTCTCTTTCTCATCTCATAACCCAACGAACATATATATGAATATATGATATACCCCATTTGTTTGGTAGCATAAAGTAAATCAAAAGAATATCTTGTTTTCGATTTCTTTGTCTGTAATATCATATTTCGTTTGATTTGGTTTTAAAAAGCCGTATTTCTCAAATACTTTAGGGTTATGTTATGTAACTTATAATTAATAATTTCTATCATGTCGCTTTTATGTGAATAGTAAATTAATTAATTTCGTTTCATTTAATATTCATATGAATAGTAAATGAATTAATTTCGATTTACTATTTTGTTACTTGAGTAATATATATACATCATATATATATTTTATTTGACGTCTCGGTGTATATGTGTGTGACCCCGATGGCTCAAATGAAGTTGGTCATATAGTTATATATTGTACCTTGCACATTAATCCTACAGACTCCCACTTGTCAATGGCACAACACCAAGTAACTATACAAACAATGGTAAGCGTCTAGCAACACGTCATTGTCCCCAAATTCATGTGAGGGCAGTTTCTCGAAACTGTTTATGGTAAGTTTTAAATGTCATTCGTCCTTTTGTTTCAGATACTTTAATTAAACTTGAGATATGAATCATCGGTCATTCTCATTTGTTTAACAATTTTGTTTCTCGATCTTAGAACTGAATTAGATCACCAAATTAATTAAGTATCATATTAATTACATATAGGTGCGGCCACACAAATATCTTATTCATTCATCGAGGAGCTCAAAAAGTATCTAACTCTAAACATTTTAGAGGAACAAATCCTATTTTGCCTACACGTGTCTATCACGAGCTTTACATTATACCCAATAATGGCCTTTATAACAGCCTTATTCAGGACATCGTTTAACTATATCAAAGTACAATGTTTCACACATCAAAACTGGCGTGCATCTCAAGTCTAAGGACACAAAGACATAATCACTAAAAGATTCACTACTGACTACGATCCATGTAGTGACATCTCATGGTTGGGTCATTTCAATATTCATCATCAATAAATACATATGAATTTTGGTCTCAACAAGTTAACTATTCCTCATCAATGAATATAACCAAAATTTCACATTAATCTTAATCCATGTTATTCCCATAACATGACCGATTATGGAGATTTTGAATAATCAACAATTATTCATGGACTAAACATGCTAATATAGAACACAGTGATATAAATGAAAACAATAATACCATCAATATATCAATTCATTATGATAAAACTGTTTAATGTTCCAAAAATATCCAAATACTAAATTACAAATTAAAAATATCAGCAGCATAACGAAGTTTAATACTACTAGCATGATCATCATGCTTGTTGTGTGTCATGGGTTTCGTGAACGGGTCAGCTACATTATCATCTGCATGAACCTTTAAGAGTACTAATATCATTCCTCTTAATGACTTAATGAATGTAGTCAAACTTTTGAAGAATGTTGAAATGTCCCGTTCATATTGATTATAAACGTTCCATATTAATTGATTTCTTCGCGAGGTTTTGACCTCTATATGAGACGTTTTTCAAAGACTGCATTCATTTTTAAAACAACCATAACCTTTATTTAATCGATAAAGGTTTAAAAAGCATTACATAGATTATCAAATAATGATAATCTAAAATATACCGTTTACACATGACCATTACATAATGGTTTACAATAAGAACATATTACATCAAAAATAAGTTTCTTGAATGCAGTTTTTACATAATATCATACAAGCATGGACTCCAAATCTTGTCCTTATTTTAGTATGCAACAGCGGAAGCTCTTAATAATCACCTGAGAATAAACATGCTTAACATGTCAACAAAAATGTTGGTGAGTTATAGGTTTATCCTATATATTATCAAATCATAATAATAGACCACAAGATTTCATATTTCAATATACATCCCATACATGGAGATAAAATTCATTCATATGGTGAACACCTGGTAACCGACATTAACAAGATGCATATAAGAATATCCCCTATCATTCCGGGAAATCCTTCGGACATGATAAAAACAAATTCGAAGTACTAAATCATCTGGTACTTTGGATGGGGTTCGTTAGACCCAATAGATCTATCTTTAGGATTCGCGTTAATTAGTAGATCGGTTTACTAATTCTTAGGTTACCAAGCAAAAGGGGCATATTCGGCTTCGATCATTCACCCATATAATGTAGTTTCAATTACTTGTGTCTATTTCATAAAACATTTATAAAACTGCATGTATTCTCGTCCCAAAATATTAGATTTTAAAAGTGGGACTATAACTCACTTTCACAGATTTTTACTTCGTCGGGAAGTAAGACTTGGCCACTGGTCGATTCACGAACCTATAACAAATATTTACATATATATCAAAGTATGTTCAAAATATATTTACAACACTTTTAATACATTTTGATGTTTTAAGTTTATTAAGTCAGCTGTCATCGTTAGTAACCTACAACTAGTTATCCAAAGTTAGATGTACAGAAAAAATGATATATATTATTTTGAATCAATCTACGACCCAGTGTATACACGTCTCAGGCTAGATCACAACTCAAAGTATATATATTTTTAGAATCAACCTCAACCCTGTATAGCTAACTCCCACATTACTGCATATAGAGTGTCTATGGTTGTTCCAAATAATATATACACATGGGTCGATATGATAGGTCAAAACATTTGCATACATGTCTATGGTATCCCAAGATTACATAATATATTAGAATACATATATAATACAATATAAGTTAGCTAGGATATGATTAATATAGATTTGTTACCAATTTTCACGTAGCTACAACAAGAAAAAATTATCCAATCTTGTTTTACCCATAACTTCTTCATTTTAAATCCGTTTTGAGTGAATCAAATTGCTATGGTTTCATATTGAACTCTATTTTATGAATCTAAACAGAGAAAGTATAGGTTTATAGTTAAAAATATAAGTTACAGGTCATTTTTGTAAAGGTAGTCATTTCAGTTGAAAGAACGACGTCTGGATGACCATTTTAGAAACCATACTTCCACTTTGAGTTTACCCATGATTTTTGGATATAGTTTCATGTTCATAATAAAAATCATTTTCCCAGAAGAACAACTTTTAAATCAAAGTTTAACATAGTTTTTAATTAACTAACCCAAAACAGCCCGCGGTGTTACTACGACGGCGTATATCCGGTTTTACGGTGTTTTTCATGTTTTCCGGTTTTAAATCATTAAGTTAGCATATAATATAGATATAGAACATGTGTTTATTTGATTTTAAATGTCAAGTTAGAAGGATTAACTTTTATTTGCGAACAAGTTTAGAATTAACTAAACTATGCTCTAGTGATTACATGTTCAAACCTTCGAATAAGATAGCTTTATATGTATGAATCAAATGATGTTATGGACATCATTACTACCTCAAGTTGTCTGGAAAAGTTACTGGAAATGAGAAAAATGGATCTAGCTTCAAAGGATCTTGGATGGCTTGAAAGTTCTTGAAGTAGAATCATGACACGAAAACAAGTTCAAGTAAGATTTCCACTCGAAATAAGATTGTTATAGTTATAGAAATTGAATCAAAGTTTGAATATGAGTATTACCTTGTATTAAAAAGATATATTAATGTAAATAAGAAAGATTTCTTGAGGTCAGATGATCACTCTATAAGATTGGAAGTAAGCTAGTAAACTTGAAAGTATTCTTGATTTTATGAAATTAGAACTTGTAGAATTTATGAAGAACACTTAGAACTTGAAGATAGAACTTGAGAGAGATCAATTAGATGAAGAAAATTGAAGAATGAAAGTGTTTGTAGGTGTTTTTGGTCGTTGGTATATGGATTAGATATAAAGGATATGTAATTTTGTTTTCATGTAAATAAGTCATGAATGATTACTCATATTTTTGTAATTTTATGAGATATTTCAAGCTAGTTGCCAAATGACGGTTCCCACATATGTTAGGTGACTCACATGGGCTGCTAAGAGCTGATCATTAGAGTGTATATATATCAATAGTACGTACATCTAAAAGTTGTGTATTGTACGAGTACGAATACGGGTGCATACGAGTAGAATTGTTGATGAAACTGAACGAGGATGTAATTGTAAGCATTTTTATTAAGTAGAAGTATTTTGATAAGTGTCTTGAAGTCTTTCAAAAGTGTATGAATACATATTAAAACACTACATGTATATACATTTTAACTGAGTCGCTAAGTCATCGTTAGTCGTTACATGTAAGTGTTGTTTTGAAACCTTTAGGTTAACGATCTTGTTAAATGTTGTTAACCCATTGTTTATTATATCAAATGAGATGTTAAATTATTACATTATCATGATATCATGATGTATTAATATATCTTAATATGATATATATACATTAAATGTCGTTACAACGATAATCGTTACATATATGTCTCATTTCAAAATCATTAAGTTAGTAGTCTTGTTTTTACATATGTAGTTCATTGTTAATATACTTAATAATATGTTTACTTATCATAATATCATGTTAACTATATATATATTCATATATATGTCATCATATAGTTTTTACAAGTTTTAACGTTCGTGAATCACCGGTCAACTTAGGTGGTTAATTGTCTATATGAAACCTATTTCAATTAATCAAGTCTTAACAAGTTTGATTGCTTAACATGTTGGAAACACTTAATCATGTAAATATAAATTTCATTTAATATATATAAACATGGAAAAGTTTGGGTCACTACAGTACCTACCCGTTAAATAAATTTCGTCCCGAAATTTTAAGCAGTTGGAGGTGTTGACGTATCTTCTGGAAATAAGTGCGGGTATTTCTTCTTCATCTGATCTTCTCATTCCCAGGTGAACTTGGGTCCTCTACGAGCATTCCATCGAACCTTAACAACTGGTATCTTGTTTGTTTAAGTCTTTTAACCTCGCGATCCATTATTTCGACGGGTTCTTCGATGAATTGAAGTTTTTCGTTGATTTGGATTTCGTCTAACCGAATAGTGAGATCTTCTTTAGCAAAACATTTCTTCAAATTCGAGACATGTAAAATGTTATGTACAGCCGTGAGTTGTTGAGGTAACTCAATTCGGTAAGCTACTGGTCCGACACGATCAATAATCTTGAATGGTCCAATATACCTTGGATTTAATTTCCCTCGTTTACTAAATCGAACAACGCCTTTCCAAGGTGCAACCTTAATCATTACCATCTCTCCAATTTCAAATTCTATATCTTTTCTTTTAATGTCGGCGTAGCTCTTTTGTCGACTTTGGGCGGTTTTCAACTGTTGTTGAATTTGGATGATCTTCTCAGTAGTTTCTTGTATTATTTCCGGACCCGTAATCTGTCTATCTCCCACTTCACTCCAACAAATTGGAGACCTGCACTTTCTACCATAAAGTGCTTCAAACGGCGCCATCTCAATGCTTGAATGGTAGCTGTTGTTGTAGGAAAATTCTGCTAACGGTAGATGTCGATCCTAACTGTTTTCGAAATCAATAACACATGATCGTAGCATGTCTTCAAGCGTTTGTATCGTCCTTTCGCTCTGCCCATCAGTTTGTGGATGATAGGCAGTACTCATGTCTATGCGAGTTCCTCATGCTTGCTGTAATGTCTGCCAGAATCTTGAAATAAATCTGTCATCCCTATCAGAGATAATAGAGATTGGTATTCCATGTCTGGAGACGACTTCCTTCAAATACAGTCGTGCTAACTTCTCAATCTTGTCATCTTCTCTTATTGGCAGGAAGTGTGCTGATTTGGTGAGACGATCAACTATTACCCAAATAGTATCAAAACCACTTGCAGTCCTTGGCAATTTAGTGATGAAATCCATGGTAATGTTTTCCCATTTCCATTCCGGGATTTCGGGTTGTTGAAGTAGACCTGATGGTTTCTGATGCTCAGCTTTGACCTTAGAACACGCCAAACATTCTCCTACGTATTTAGCAACATCGGCTTTAATACCCGGCCACCAAAAATGTTTCTTAAGATCCTTGTACATCTTTCCCGTTCCAGGATGTATTGAGTATCTGATTTTATGAGCTTCTCTAAGTACCATTTCTCTCATATCTCCAAATTTTGGTACCCAAATCCTTTCAGCCCTATACCGGGTTCCGTCTTCCCGAATATTAAGATGCTTCTCGGATCCTTTGGGTATTTCATCCTTTAAATTTCCCTCTTTTAAAACTCCTTGTTGCGCCTCATTTATTTGAGTAGTAAGGTTATTGTGAATCATTATATTCATAGATTTTACTCGAATGGGTTCTCTGTCCTTCCTGCTCAAGGCGTCGGCTACCACATTTGCCTTCCCCGGGTGGTAACGAATCTCAAAGTCGTAATTATTCAACAATTCAATCCACCTACGCTGCCTCATATTCAGTTGTTTCTGATTAAATATGTATTGAAGACTTTTGTGGTCGGTATATATAATACTTTTGACCCCATATAAGTAGTGCCTCCAAGTCTTTAATGCAAAAACAACCGAACCTAATTCCAAATCATGCGTCGTATAATTTTGTTCGTGAATCTTCAATTGTCTAGACGCATAAGCAATTACTTTCGTTCGTTGCATTAATACACAACCGAGACCTTGCTTTGAGGCGTCACAATATATCACAAAATCATCATTCCCTTCAGGTAATGACAATATAGGTGCCGTAGTTAACTTTTTCTTCAATAACTGAAATGCTTTCTCTTGTTCATCCTTCCATTCAAATTTCTTCCCTTTATGCGTTAATGCAGTCAAGGGTTTTGCTATTCTGGAAAAGTCTTGGATGAACCTTCTGTAGTAACCAGCTAGTCCTAAAAATTGGCGTATGTGTTTCGAATTTTTCGGGGTTTCCCACTTTTCAACGGTTTCAATCTTTGCTGGATCCACCTGAATACCTTCTTTGTTCACTATGTGACCGAGGAATTGAACTTCTTCCAATCAAAATGCACACTTTGAAAACTTAGCGTACAGTTTTTCTTTCCTCAGCAACTCTAGCACTTTTCTCAAATGTTCTTCGTGCTCTTGATCATTCTTCGAGTAAATAAGTATGTCATCGATGAAAACAATGACAAACTTGTCAAAATATGGCCCACACACTCAGTTCATGAGGTCTATGAACACAGCTGGTGCGTTAGTCAATCCAAACGGCATAACCATAAACTCGTAATGACCGTAACGCGTCCTAAAATCAGTCTTTGGAATATCATCCTCCTTCACCCGCATTTGATGATACCCAGAATGTAAATCAATCTTCGAATAAACAGACGAGCCTTGTAGTTGATCAAATAAGTCGTCGATTCTCGGTAATGGGTAACGGTTCTTGATGGTAAGTTTGTTCAACTCTCGGTAGTCGATACACAACCTGAATGTACCATCTTTCTTCTTGACAAACAAAACAGGAGCTCCCCATGGTGATGTGCTTGGTCGAATGAAACCACACTCTAAAAGTTCTTGTAATTGGCTATGAAGTTCCTTCATTTCACTAGGTGCGAGTCTGTATGGAGCACGAGCTATTGGTGCAGCTCCCGGTACAAGGTCTATTTGAAATTCAACGGATCGGTGTGGAGGTAGTCCCGGTAATTCTTTCGGAAATACATCGGAAAATTCTTTTGCGACGGGAATATCATTGATGTTCTTTTCTTCGGAATTGACTTTCTCGATGTGTGCTAGCACAGCATAGCAACCTTTTCTTATTAGTTTTTGTGCCTTCGGGTTACTAATAAGATTTAACTTTGCATTGCTCTTTTCTCCGTACACTATTAAGGGTTTTCCTTTTTCTCGTATAATGCGAATTGCATTTTTGTAACAAACGATCGCTGCCTTCACTTCTTTCAACCAGTCCATACCGATTATCACATCAAAACTCCCTAACTCTACTGGTATCAAGTCAATCTTAAATGTTTCGCTAACCAGTTTAATTTCTCGATTCCGACATATATTATCTGCTGAAATTAATTTACCATTTGCTATTTCGAGTAAAAATTTACTATCCAAAGGCGTCAATGGGCAACTTAATTTAGCACAAAATTCTCTACTCATATAGCTTCTATCCACACCCGAATCAAATAAAACATAAGCAGATTTATCGTCAATAAGAAACGTACCCGTAACAAGCTCCGGGTCTTCCTGTGCTTCTGCCGCGTTAATATTGAAAACTCTTCCACGGCCCTGCCCATTAGTATTCCCCTGATTCGGGCAATTTCTAATAATGTGGCCCGGTTTTCCACATTTATAACAAACAGCGTTGGTATTACTTGCTCCGAAACTATTAGTTTCGGCATTACTTGTTCCGGCATTATTTGCTCCCTTAGTTCTGTTAAACTTTGGTCTGTAGACCTCACACTTTGTCGCGCTATGACCATTTCTCTTACACCTGTTGCAAAATGTCATGCAAAACCCCTGGTGATTTTCTTCACACCTATGACATGGCTGTTTTTGGTTTTTGTTGCCGTTGTTGTTATTGAGGTTGTTGTTGGGATTGTTATTGTTGTTGAAATGGTTGTTGTAGTTGTTGTTGTTATTGGGATGTTTGTTGTATTTATTGTTAGGATTGCGGTTATTGTTGCGATTGTTGTTGCGGTTGTTGGGATAGTTGTTGCGATTGTGGTTGTAATTGTTATTGTTGTTGTACTGGTGACTCTTGTCACCGTTTTCCTCCCACTTCCTCTTGAGTTGTTTCGTGTTGGCTTCTTCATCCGCCTGCTCTTTAATTCTTCCCTCAATCTGATTTATGAGTTTATGAGCCATTCGACTTGCCTTCTGTATAGAAGCGGGCTCGTGTGAACTTACATCTTCTTGAATCCTTACTGGTAACCCTTTTACAAACGCGTCGATCTTCTCTTCTTCTTCTTCGAATGCTCCCGGACACAATAGGCACAACTATGTGAATCGTCGTTCATATGTGGTAACATCGAACCCTTGTGTTCGTAACTCTCTAAGTTCTGCCTTGAGTTTATTGACTTCGTTTCTAGGACGGTACTGCTCGTTCATTAATTGCTTGAATGCCGACCACGGTAGTGCGTAAGCAGCATTTTGTCCTACCTGTTCAAGATAGGTGTTCCACCACGTTAACGCAGTACCTGTGAAGGTATGCGTAGCGTACTTAACTTTGTCCTCTTCAGTACACTTACTTATGGCAAACACCGATTCGACTTTTTCGGTCCACCGTTTCAATCCAATTGGTCCTTCGGTTCCATCAAATTCCAAAGGTTTGCATGCAGTGAATTCTTTGTAGGTGCATCCTACACGATTTCTTGCGCCGTTAGCTGCATTGCTAGATTCAGAGTTATTGTTGGTATGTAGCGCAGCCTGTACTGCGGCTATGTTTGCAGCAAGAAAGGTACGAAATTCCTCTTCGCTCATATTCATGGTTTGTCGAGTCGTCGGTGCCATTTCCTTCAAAATAGCCAACTGAATCGAGTTAATCATACAAAATATTAAGAGTAGTCAATAGTATTTCGTAGCATAATATGAACTCATTTATAAAAGCTTTTTCTTCATAATAGCATTTTATAAGTTTAAATTAGGGTACTACCTACCCGTTAAGTCCATACTTAGTAGCTAATATACAATTCAACTACTACAATTCCATATGAAAAACTGATTATAATAATATATCACATATAAATATTCTTCAAACTTACAACATCGTTATATTACATATAACATGAAATATAGTACACTTTGATACAGGACAGTTTTGAAGATAAACCTAGTTAATACGCAAGTTATTCAACAAAGGAAATAAAGACACGTAGTTCATAAGTCCATAAACAAGTCATGCATTCTGGTTTTACTAAGACGACTTCCCATCCTTGGTCTTGTGGAAAATAACCGTTATGACCATTGGCTAGGCAGCATGTTGTAACGTCGTCAAAAGGACGAGGGTTTCGTAATGTCTAACAGCCCTGTAATAATCTAAAAACCTTGTTTCTCACCCCAACTACTGAATCCGTCACTTGTGGGAAAGTTTTATTTAAAAGCTGCAATCCGATGTTCTTTTTCTCACTTTGGTAAGAAGCGAACATCACTAACCCGTAAGCATAACATGCTTCTTTATGTTGCATGTTAGAAGCTCTTTCTAATTCACGAAATCCTATGTTGGGATATGTTGAGTCAAAATAGGTTCTTAACCCGTAGCGTAAAATTGCATTTGGGTTCCCCGCATTTAACGCTTTAAAGAAAACACGGCGTAACTTACGGTCTCCCCAATGTGATATACCCCACCTATCAAAGGAAAGCCTTTTATAAACTAAGGCATTTTCGGAAAGTCTTTCAAATGTTTGACAAGTTAATTTCGCCATAACTAAATGTGCTGATGAATTCTGACCGACTTTAGACAAGATTTCCTCAATCATATCCTCTGGTAGGTCTTCTAAAATATTCGGTCGTCTACCCTTAACGTCCATTTTGTTTTTATACTGTAAAATAGACAAGGATTAGATTCATAAAAGATAATTAACAAACAATACAAGTAATTTTTACATAGAACATAAAAGTACAAGCACACTACAATACATATAATACACAATATGATTACAACCCTTTAATCTGAATCACTGGTTTCTTCTTCTTCGGACTTGGTTCGTTTTCCTAATTTTCTAGGAATATATGGTGTTCCTCTAATACGAGCCGTCGTTTTATATAATGGTTTAGAAAAACCTGGTGGTTTAGAGGTTCCCGGGTCATTGTTACATTTTAGGAAATACGGATGTTGTCGATACATATAAAGTTCGTCGGGGTTGGAATCGGGTTTCTCTATTTTTATACCTTTTCCCTTATTATTTTCTTTCGCTTTATTAAATTGGGTCGAGGTAATTTCTATAACATCATCGGAATCCTCATCGGGATCCGATTCATCGAAAAATTTGTAATCTTCCCAATATTTTGCTTCCTCGGCGGAAACACCATTGACCATTATTAACTTTGGTCCGTTGGTTGAGAATTTTCTTTTATTTAATCGATTTACTATAGGTATCAATATTTCTTCCTCCAGAACCTCTTCTTCTTCTGGTTCCTCCTCTTCCGATTCCTCATCTTCTGGTTCCTCTTCTTCCGGTTCCTCCTCTTCCGGTTCCTCCTCTTCCGGTTCCTCTTCGGGAATTTGTGAATCTTCCCAAAATATATTCGACTCTTCATTATTATTAGGTGAATCAAAGGGATTTGTACTAGAGGTAGACATCTATCACACAATATCAAACACGTTAAGAGATTAATATATCACATAATATTTACATATTAACAATATATAGTTTCCAACAAAAAAATATGTTAAGCAATCGTTTTTTTTAAAGAAAAACACGGTCGAAGTCCAGACTCACTAATGCAATTTTTTGGTTCTCTAAGACCAACGCTCTGATACCAACTGAAATGTCCCGTTCATATTGATTATAAACGTTCCATATTAATTGATTTCTTCGCGAGGTTTTGACCTCTATATGAGACGTTTTTCAAAGACTGCATTCATTTTTAAAACAACCATAACCTTTATTTTATCAATAAAGGTTTAAAAAGCGTTACGTAGATTATCAAATAATGATAATCTAAAATATACCGTTTACACACGACCATTACATAATGGTTTACAATAAGAACATATTACATCAAAAATAAGTTTCTTGAATGCAGTTTTTACATAATATCATACAAGCATGGACTCCAAATCTTGTCCTTATTTTAGTACGCAACAGCGGAAGCTTTTAATAATCACCTGAGAATAAATATGCTTAAAACGTCAACAAAAATGTTGGTGAGTTATATGTTTATCCTATATATAATCAAATCATAATAATAGACCACAAGATTTCATATTTCAATATACATCCCATACATAGAGATAAAATTCTTTCATATGGTGAACACCTGGTAACTGACATTAACAAGATGCATATAAGAATATCCCTGATCATTCCGAGAAATCCTTCGAACATGATAAAAATGAATTCGAAGTACTAAAGCATCCGGTACTTTGGATGGGGTTCGTTAGGCCCAATAGACCTATCTTTAGGATTCACGTCAATTAGTAGATCGGTTTACTAATTCTTAGGTTACCAAGCAAAAGGGGCATATTCGGCTTCGATCATTCACCCATATAATGTAGTTTCAATTACTTGTGTCTATTTCGTAAAACATTTATAAAACTGCATGTATTCTCATCCCAAAATATTAGATTTTAAAAGTGGGACTATAACTCACTTTCACAGATTTTTACTTCGTCGGGAAGTAAGACTTGGCCACTGGTCGATTCACGAACCTATAACAAATATGTACATATATATCAAAGTATGTTCAAAATATATTTACAACACTTTTAATACATTTTGATGTTTTAAGTTCATTAAGTCAGCTGTCATCATTAGTAACCTACAACTAGTTGTCCAAAGTTAGATGTACAGAAAAAATTGATATATATTATCTTGAATCAATCCACGACCCAGTGTATAAACGTCTCAGGCTAGATCACAACTCAAAGTATATATATTTTTGAAATCAACCTCAACCCTGTATAGCTAACTCCCACATTACTGCATATAGAGTGTCTATGGTTGTTCCAAATAATATATACATATGGGTCGATATGATATGTCAAAACATTTGCATACGTGTCTATGGTATCCCAAAATTACATAATATATTAGAATACATGTATAATACAATATAAGTTAGCCAGGATACGATTAATATAGATTTGTTACCAATTTTCACGTAGCTACAACAAGAAAAAATTATCCAATCTTGTTTTACCCATAACTTCTTCATTTTAAATCCGTTTTGAGTGAATCAAATTGCTATGATTTCATATTGAACTCTATTTTATGAATCTAAACATAAAAAGTATAGGTTTATAGTAGAAAATATAAGTTACAAGTCGTTTTTGTAAAGGTAGTCATTTCAGTCGAAAGAACGACGTCTAGATGACCATTTTAGAAAACATACTTCCACTTTGAGTTTAACCATGATTTTTGGATATAGTTTCATGTTCATAATAAAAATCATTTTCCCAGAAGAACAACTTTTAAATCAAAGTTTATCATAGTTTTTAATTAACTAACCCAAAACAGCCCGCGGTGTTACTACGACGGCGTATATCCGGTGTTACGGTGTTTTTCGTGTTTTCCGGTTTTAAATCATTAAGTTAGCATATCATATAGATATAGAACATGTGTTTATTTGATTTTAAAAGTTAATTTAGAAGGATTAACTTTTGTTTGCGAACAAGTTTAGAATTAACTAAACTATGTTCTAGTGATTACATGTTCAAAACTTCGAATAAGATAGCTTTATATGTATGAATCGAATGATGTTATGGACATCATTACTACCTCAAGTTGTCTGGATAAAGCTACTAGAAATGAGAAAAATGGATCTAGCTTCAAAGGATCTTGGATGGCTTGAAAGTTCTTGAAGTAGAATCATGACACGAAAACAAGTTCAAGTAAGATTTCCACTCGAAATAAGATTGTTATAGTTATAGAAATTGAATCAAAGTTTGAATATGAGTATTACCTTGTATTATAAAGATATCTTACTGTAAATAAGAAAGATTTCTTGAGGTTGGATGATCACTCTACAAGATTGAAAGTGATCGGGTATGGTCCATTAGGGTTATATTTACGTTTGGCCCATAAGCTATAAACCCTAATTTCCCTTTAACCCTAGTATTTCCCCTATAAATATAGGGTTCTCTCCCTGCACAAAACACACCTCATACGGTCATTCGATCTCACCTCTCACTCTCTCAATGAAAGCACTCGGCAGTCATCGCCGGATCTTCTCCACGATCGTCTTCACGATCGCAACACTAGGGTTTTTTCCTACGGGTCTTGTAGGGTTTTTTCTCCCTTTGCCGTCGATAGGTTCCGACTATCGACCGGCGAGCAATTCGTTGGCCATCCTCCCGAGATCATCATCTCGGGTACGGGTTATCACGGTAACCGGACCGGAGATCAACGACGTTGACGCCTAAAAAAACCCTTTCGCATTGATGTCCGTGTGTAGGTTTTCCCTTGGAAAAAATATGCATGAACAAGTGGCGCCCACCGTGGGGCCGCGATAATAAGCTTCGTCGTTCTCATGCACTATCAGAACAAAGGGGTTACTACAATTCTATGCAATCTTGGTTGAATAAATAAAGAACACAAAATCCGTTCGGTTTGTGAAGTTTTGTTTTTTGTTTTATTGAATTATTTATTTGTATGCGGCTTTAAGAAAACAATATGCGCAACTATCATTACGATCTTTCACGCACACATATGCGAAATTAGTTTTCCGCATAGCGTTCGTGCAGCAAACTCGCGTAGCTTCAAGCGGAATTGGTTTTTCGCACAGCTATCCGCGCAACTACCCGCACAACTTTTGCGCAGCTTAACGCGGAATTGGTTTTCCGCAGGCTGTCCGCGTATCTCTCGTGTAGCTATTGCGCACACTTGTTTTGTTCTTACTGTATTGCAATGGATAATTCGATACGATACTTAACAAAAGATATCATACCGAACTGGGGGGACTTGATCGGGTATGGTCCATTAGGGTTATATTTACGTTTGGCCCATAAGCTATAAACCCTAATTTCCCTTTAACCCTAGTCTTTCCCCTATAAATATAGGGTTCTCTCCCTGCACAAAACACACCTCATACGGTCATTCGATCTCACCTCTCACTCTCTCAATGAAAGCACTCGGCAGTCATCGCCGGATCTTCTCCACGATCGTCTTCACGATCGCAACACTAGGGTTTTTTCCTACGGGTCTTGTAGGGTTTTTTCTCCCTTTGCCGTCGATAGGTTCCGACTATCAACCGGCGAGCAATTCGTTGGCCACCCTCCCGAGATCATCATCTCGGGTACGGGTTATCACGGTAACCGGACCGGAGATCAACGACGTTGACGCCTAAAAAAACCCTTTCGCATTTATGTCCGTGTGTAGGTTTTCCCTTGGAAAAAATATGCATGAACAGAAAGTAAGCTAGCAAACTTGGAAGTATTCTTGATTTTATGAAACTAGAACTTGTAGAATTTATGAAGAACACTTAGAACTTGAAGATAGAACTTGAGAGAGATCAATTATATGAATAAAATTGAAGAATGAAAGTGTTTGTAGGTGTTTTTGGTCATTGGTGTATGGATTAGATATAAAGGATATGTAATTTTGTTTTCATGTAAATAAGTCATGAATGATTACTCATATTTTTGTAATTTATGAGATATTTCATGCTAGTTGCCAAATGATGGTTCCCACATGTGTTAGGTGACTCACATGGGCTGCTAAGAGCTGATCATTGGAGTGTATATACCAATAGTACATACATCTAATAGCTGTGTATTGTGCGAGTACGAATACGGGTGCATACGAGTAGAATTGTTGATGAAACTGAATAAGGATGTAATTGTAAGCATTTTTGTTAAGTAGAAGTATTTTGATAAGTGTCTTGAAGTCTTTCAAAAGTGTATGAATACATATTAAAACACTACATGTATATACATTTTAACTGAGTCGTTAAGTCATCGTTAGTCGTTACATGTAAGTGTTGTTTTGAAACCTTTAGGTTAACGATCTTGTTAAATGTTGTTAACCCATTGTTTATTAAATCAAATGAGATGTTAAATTATTACATTATCATGATATCATGATGTATTAATATATCTTAATATGATATATATACATTAAATGTCGTTACAACGATAATCGTTACATATATGTCTCGTTTCAAAATCATTAAGTTAGTAGTCTTGTTTTTACATATGTAGTTCATTATTAATATACTTAATGATATGTTTACTTATCATAATATCATGTTAACTATATATATATATATATATATATATATATATATATATATATATATATATATATATATATATATACTTAATGATATGTTGGGCCACCAGGTTTTTCACTTGGGCCGAGATGATAAGCAGATACAGGTTATATTTATTTTGGTTGGGTTTAAATCAGAAGAATCATAATAGCTGAATGGTTTAGTGGTGTTATGGGTGAGCGAGAGGTCGCGGGTTCAAACCCGGACTTGGGCATTTTTTTTTAAGGGATACTTCTTTGAGGTAGTTTACTTATTACTCATTATTATTATTATTATTATTATTATTATTATTATTATTATTATTATTATTATTATTATTACTACTACTCATTATTATTATTATTATTATTATTATTATTATTAGGAATATAAGTATTATTATTATTATTATTATTTTTATTTAAAAATTATCATTTAATTAAGATTAACATTATTAATAAAATTATTATTTTTATCATTATTATCATAATTAGTATTAATATTACTCATTGTTAGTATTAGGTATTATTATCAATATTATTGTTTTATAAAATAACTTATTATTATTATTATTATTAATATTAAGATTTGTATATATTATTATCATTATTTTTACTATCAATACCATTATTTATTATTATTACTATTATTAGTATTATAAAAATATCGTAACTTCCTATTATTAATATTATTTTACCAAGTAAAGTATTAGTGATATAAAAACATATTTTAATATAATCATATATATAAATATAAATTATAATACATTATATAAAACTTTAAGCATTAATATATAATATTTATAATGAATAACATATTATATATTTATATATATATATATATATATATATATATATATATATATATATTCTAATCAAAATATTTTATTAAGAATCTAATATATATATACTAAAATATATAAAATAATTATAATTAACTTATTAATAATATTAAAACTTATTTAGATATTATTATATGTGTTAATATATATATATTAATGACATAGGTTCGTGAATCCGAGGCCAACCCTGCATTGTTCAGATCAGTCGTATGAATATTTTTACTACAAAATATCGTATAGTGAGTTTCATTTACTACATTTTTAAATGTTTTTGCAATATATATTTTTGGAACTGAGAATACATGCGCTGCTTTTATAAATGTTTTACGAAATAGACACAAGTAATCGAAACTACATTCTATGGTTGAATTATCGAATCGAATATCACCCTTTTTAGTCTGGTAATCTAAGAATTAGGAACAAACACCCTAATTGACGCGAATCCTAAAGATAGATCTATTGGGCCTAACAAACATCATCCGGGTTACGGATGCTTTAGTACTTCGATTTTATCATGTTCGATGAGAGTCCCGGAATGATGGGGATATTCTAGACGCGTTTTGTTAATGTCGATTACCAGGTGTTCACCATATGAATGATTTCTAATTCGCGGGTTACGCGTATCATTTTTGTACTCGGGGTACGTGTACAATTAAAAATATGAAATCTTGTGGTCTATTAAAATGATGAAAATGAATGATTATGATAAACTAATGAACTCACCAACCTTTTGGTTGACACTTTAAAGCATGTTTATTCTCAGGTATGAAAGAAATCTTCCGCTGTGCATTTGCTCATCTTAAGGATATTACTTGGAGTCATTCATGACATATTTCAAAAGACGTTGCATTCAAGTCGTTGAGTTCAATAAAGATTATTATTAAGTAAATGACAGATTAGGTCATTTATAGTTTGAATATTATGAAATGGTATGCATACTTGTCAACTTTCGTGAAATGAAAGTTCGTCTTTTAAAAACGAATGCAATGTTTGTAAAATATATCATATAGAGGTCAAATGCCTCGCAATGTATCCATATGTTATTGTATTCGTCCTTATGGATTAGGACAGGTCTCTACATGAACATAATCATAGCTACTGTACTCATCAGTAAATGTAATAAAGTAAAATTAACTAAATCTATACATTGTTCTTAAAGGGCTACATACAACAGTATGTATTAGTCATAAAAGATCTTTAGCTCTTTTACCTAAATCGGAGAAAGAAGCATTTGTCATCTATGTAGCTAAACATGAAACACATACATCAATTGACTCAGAGCCAATTGATTCCAAAAGTCCATTAGATTGGAGTTTTAAAATGCATTGTTTGTATATATGATCAATATGACAATGCCATAGATATGTCTCGTTCAAGTCTCGCTTAAATCGTTTGGCAATACAAGTATATACAAAATTATTATTTGAAATCACACCATGCATATCAATTTCAAAAATACCATCACGTGGATAGGCATTAAGATAAATATATTATCCTTAGAAACTGAAATACCTAAGTGTGTAAATGCAAGTTCAAAACTAGCACCTTTCAAACTACGTCGCTCGCAGTATTGAGAGAATAATGCTATTGCTCTAACAAAACAATAAGACCACTTAGAGAAGTAAGTTCATGTAGTGACCCGAACTTTTTCATGTTTATATATATATTAAATGAAATTGTTATTTACATGATTAAGTGTTTCCAACATGTTAAGCAATCAAACTTGTTAAGACTTGATTAATTGAAATAGGTTTCGTATAGACAATTGACCACCCAAGTTGATCGGTGATTCACGAACGTTAAAACTTGTAAAAACTATATGATGACATATATATGGTTATATATATATAGTTAACATGATATTATGATAAGTAAACATATCATTAAGTATATTAATAATGAACTACATATGTAAAAACAAGACTACTAACTTAATGATTTTGAAACGAGACATATATGTAACGATTATCGTTTTAACGACATTTAATGTATATATATATCATATTAAGAGATATTTGTACATCATAATATCATGATAATATAATAATTTAAAATCTCATTTGATATTATAAACATTGGGTTAACAACATTTAACAAGATCGTTAACCTAAAGGTTTCAAAACAACACTTACATGTAACGACTAACGATGACTTAACGACTCAGTTAAAATGTATATACATGTAGTGTTTTAATATGTATTCATACACTTTTGAAAGACTTCAAGACACTTTTCAAAATACTTCTACTTAACAAAAATGCTTACAATTACATCCTTATTCAGTTTCATCAACAATTCTACTCGTATGCACCCGTATTCGTACTCGTACAATACACAGCTATTAGATGTATGTACTATTGGTATATACACTCCAATGATCAGCTCTTAGAAGCCCATGTGAGTCACCTAACACATGTGGGAACCATCATTTGACAACTAGCATGAAATATCTCATAAAATTACAAAAATATGAGTAATCATTCATGACTTATTTACATGAAAACAAAATTACATATCCTTTATATCTAATCCATACACCAATGACCAAAAACACCTACAAACACTTTAATTCTTCAATTTTCTTCATCTAATTGATATCTCTCAAGTTCTATCTTCAAGTTCTAAGTGTTCTTCATAAATTCTACAAGTTCTAGTTTCATAAAATCAAGAATACTTCCAACTTTGCTAGCTTACTTTCAATCTTGTAGAGTGATCATCCAACCTCAAGAAATCTTTCTTATTTACAGTAAGATATCTTTCTAATACAAGGTAATAATCATATTCAAACTTTGATTCAATTTCTATAACTATAACAATCTTATTTCGAGTGAAAATCTTACTTGAACTGTTTTCGTGTCATGATTCTGCTTCAAGAACTTTCAAGCCATCCAAGGATCCTTTGAAGCTAGATCCATTTTTCTCATTTCCAGTAGCTTTATCCAGAAAACTTAAGGTAGTAATGATGTTCATAACATCATTCGATTCATATATATAAAGCTATCTTATTCGAAGTTTTAAACTTGTAATCACTAGAACATAGTTTAGTTAATTCTAAACTTGTTCGCAAACAAAAATCAATCCTTCTAACTTGACTTTTAAAATCAACTAAACACATGTTCTATATCTATATGATATGCTAACTTAATGATTTAAAACCTGGAAACATGAAAAACACCGTAAAACCGGATTTACGCCGTCGTAGTAACACAGCGGGCTGTTTTGGGTTAGTTAATTAAAAACTATGATAAACTTTGATTTAAAAGTTGTTCTTCTGGGAAAATGATTTTTCTTATGAAATGAAACTATATCCAAAAATCATGGTTAAACTCAAAGTGGAAGTATGTTTTTCAAAATGGTCATCAAGACGTCGTTCTTTCGACTGAAATGACTACCTCTTACAAAAATAACTTGTAACTTATATTTCCGACTATAAATCTATACTTTTTCTGTTTATATTCATAAAATAGAGTTCAATATGAAACCATAGCAATTTGATTCACTCAAAACGGATTTAAAACGAAGAAGTTATGGGTAAAACAAGATTGGATAATTTTTCTTGTTGTAGCTACGTGAAAATTGGTAACAAATCTATATTAATCGTATCCTGGCTAACTTATATTGTATTATACATGTATTCTAATATATTATGTAATCTTGGGATACCATAGACACGTATGCAAAAGTTTTGACATATCATATCGACCCATGTGTATATATTATTTAGAACAACCATAGACACTCTATATGCAGTAATGTGGGAGTTAGCTATACAGGGTTGAGGTTGATTCCAAAAATATATATACTTTGAGTTGTGATCTAGCCTGAGACGTTTATACACTGGGTCGTGGATTGATTCAAGATAATATATATCAATTTTTTCTGTACATCTAACTTTGGACAACTAGTTGTAGGTTACTAATGATGACAGCTGACTTAATGAACTTAAAACATCAAAATGTATTAAAAGTGTTGTAAATATATTTTGAACATACTTTGATATATATGTACATATTTGTTATAGGTTCGTGAATCGACCAGTGGCCAAGTCTTACTTCCCGACGAAGTAAAAATCTGTGAAAGTGAGTTATAGTCCCACTTTTAAAATCTAATATTTTTGGGATGAGAATACATGCAGGTTTTATTAATGATTTACAAAATAGACACAAGTACGTGAAACTACATTCTATGGTTGAATTATCGAAATCGAATATGCCCCTTTTCATTAAGTCTGGTAATCTAAGAATTAGGGAACATACACCCTAATTGACGCGAATCCTAAAGATAGATCTATTGGGCCTAACAAACCCCATCCAAAGTACCAGATGCTTTAGTACTTCGAAATTTATATCATATCCGAAAGGTGTCCCGGAATGATGGGGATATTCTTATATATGCATCTTGTTAATGTCGGTTACCAGGTGTTCACCATATGAATGATTTTTATCTCTATGTATGGGATGTATATTGAAATATGAAATCTTGTGGTCTATTGTTACGATTTGATATATATAGGTTAAACCTATAACTCACCAACATTTTTTTGTTGACGTTTTAAGCATGTTTATTCTCAGGTGATTATTAAGAGCTTCCGCTGTCGCATACTTAAATAAGGACAAGATTTGGAGTCTATGCTTGTATGATATTGTGTAAAAACTGCATTCAAGAAACTTATTTCATTGTAACATATTTGTATTGTAAACCATTATGTAATAGTCGTGTGTAAACAGGATATTTTAGATTATCATTATTTGATAATCTACGTAAAGCTTTTTAAACCTTTATTGATGAAATAAAGGTTATGGTTTGTTTTAAAATGAATGCAGTCTTTGAAAAACGTCTCATATAGAGGTCAAAACCTCGCAACGAAATCAATTAATATGGAACGTTTTTAATCAATAAGAACGGGACATTTCAGTTCAGAGGTAACAATAGCTTTGAAAAAAGCTTGATCCCCATTGCCTACTCGTAAATCCAGTGTGTCTTTCTTCAGTCTATTACTTCTTCTCATTCCCTTCATATTGTTACAGGTGTGAAGGCCACAACCAGTTAACAAAGATCCAGAAATCACTAGAAGAAGTATATAACTGTATATGAAATATACCTGATTTGCTAGTCTCACTAGCGTTGCCTTTTCTCAGCTCAGATTGGTAGATAGGACAACTTCCTTCTCCAATTGCCAACTTTTCCACAATGAAAACATTCGGCGTCTTTTGTTGGGCTTTTCTTATTGGAAGGTGGAATATTTTTCCTAGCAAACTATTTGTCATTTTCCTTCCATAAAGTATTCAGCTTATTATTTTTCACCTTTTCATCCTACTTATCCAGCTTATCGAACAACTTTTGATAAGCATTTTGCTGAGCAGCAGCAACTGCCACAGCATGAAGAACGGATATGGTTCTAAATTTTGTTCAACTTCCATTTATGTTTGAGAACATTTCTCAGATTACAGTGCCAGTCTGGAAAGTTTGAACAATTGAGTTTATCCTTCTCCAACAAATAAGGAAGTGTGTTTGGTTTACGTTTTGATTATTTAACATGTACAACCAGAAATAAGATTCAATTTAGTATTTTCGATATTGAGCTTTAATAAATTAACTACCCAAGTTTTTATAATTTTTTAAAATAATTAATTTACGAAAGCCTAAGATCCACATAGAGGTTCCATAGCCACATCTGTTGATCAGTTAGCAGTTATAGAGTCTATTGGTAGGTAGCGAGTACCAATTGCATCACAAGTGCAACTCTTAGTTCTTTATGGGACCTAGAGATATGTGTAGTCCAACAAACTACTATTATTAACTGGCATGTTTGTCTCATCCTTGCCTCGAACTCAGGTCTCACCGTGAATACGATTAAGTCGTCCAATTTAGAAACAGTGGAAATTCACGTCAGTCTTACTAGATTAGAAATTCCACCTCGTGGTTATAATTCATGCTAGTCTTACTAGGTTAGAAAAATAACGAGGAGTGTTTGCAAGCTCATTGGATGACATGACTTAAATTTGACGGGTATTTGAAAACGTTTGTGTTAACGAATAATGGTTGCACACAAGATTCACTACACTATTTGTTAAAAACCATTTTAACCAATTATATATGTCGATCGTATTTATGTGTCTAGTTTGTTATTTAATTTCTAGCATAAAAATAACAAATACACAAACGTGTATCGTTTTAAAATAGTTTTAAAAGATGTCGTCCATATATATTATTTGAGTTTAAAAAAAAACATTTAACATTAAACTCGTTGGAATTTAACTTATTTTAAAATCATCAATTTTATCTTTGAAACTCGTTTAGAGTTTTATTTAATGTTTTCATCAAAAACATATATAAGTTGAGTTTCAAAATTATTTATATTTAAACTCGTTAGAGTATAACCTTTTAAAATCATCAATTTTAATATTTGAAACTCGTTACCGGTTTTATTTAATGTTTTCATCAAAAACATTTAGCATATATATTCTAATCAACAATTATATATAAATGTAAAATTAAAACACAACCATGCATCACACACACACATAGCCTAGCCCAAAAAATTCAATGCTTGATCCCATGAGCCAATATGGGATCAAGAGGTCAAACTAAGGGTAATATCGTAGCTCCCACTTAATTCAAGAATCAAGTGAAAACTTGACAAACGCCATCGTTGTCAACTTGACCTGTTCGCCATCTTCTAAGTCAAACTCCATGTCGTATCTTTATCTTTAATCTTCATCTTATTACATTTATTTAAATTTGAAAAATACAACTAATCTAATACTTTTACAATTTAAAATAAACTTAAATACAATACTATGAAAATGAAACATAAATACAATACAACTTTGGCTTCAAAATGGTCTTTCTAATAAAATAAATAATTAACATGACATAATATTGCCGTAATCAACAATCACAACAATCATACATAGGTCGGGGCATTATGGGCTATGTGTACAATCACAATTTTAATAACTACATTATTAAAACCTACATATGGCTTGTTCATGGTTACAATGCATGTGTACAGCCATGAAATGAAATAAACAACAATTATTCAAGCCATAATAAATAAATTCAAAATTTATAACAGTGATTTTTTCAGATCTTATTCGTGCGTCATGAGGTAATCAACAAAGTTGACTTTCAAAACCATAAAGGTTTTGACTTTTACCAATTCACCACAAAGCTAAATCTAAAGAAAATCACGCGACAATTAAGACGGTATAAAAGCGGCTCGGATACCACTGTTGGAAAACCATGTGTACTTTTAGCAATTCAGATTAACGCAACGGATAGTTAAAATAATAATCTTTTATTATTTCATAAAACATTTACAAGATTAAATATTTATATATTTAACGAAATATGCACATGATTAATCTTTCCCAACGATCCAGTTACACCATAATAATTGTCATAAATATTAAATCATAAGATGAGTTAACGATATACCTTTCTTGAAGAAACTGGTGAACGGAGAGAAACCTACGATCAAAAGTATGACCGTCTCTTTGGATAGTCCACACTACACTTCAAACAACGTCAATGGATGCTAGTCCAAACCAAGTAATAATTAATCAACCTTTGATTAATATTATGAACCCAAAATAATACTCTGTATGAAACAATGTTTTTTATTTTCTTACTTTCTCTCTTTCTCATCTCATAACCCAACGAACATATATATATATGAATATATGATATACCCCGTTTGTTTGGTAGCATAAAGTAAATCAAAAGAATATCTTGTTTTCGATTTCTTTGTCTGTAATATCATATTTCGTTTGATTTGGTTTTAAAAAGTTGTATTTCTCAAATACTTTAGGGTTATGTAACTTATAATTAATAATTTCTATCATGTCGCTTTTATGTGAATAGTAAATTAATTAATTTCGTTTCATTTACTATTCATATGAATAATAAATGAATTAATTTCGATTTACTATTTTGTTACTTGAGTAATATATATACATCATATATATATTTTACGAAAGCCTAAGATCCACATAGAGGTTCCATAGCCACATCTGTTGATCAGTTAGCAGTTATGGAGTCTATTGGTAGGTAGCGAGTACCAATTGCATCACAAGTGCAACTCTTAGTTCTTTATGGGACCTAGAGATATGTGTAGTCCAACAAACTACTATTATCAACTGGCATGTTTGTCCCATCCTTGCCTCGAACTCAGGTCTCACCGTGAATACGATTAAGTCGTCCAATTTGGAAACAGTGAAAATTCACTCCAGTCTTACTAGATTAGAAATTTCACCTCGTGGTTATAATTCATGCTAGTCTTACTAGGTTAGAAAAATAACGAGGAGTGTTTGCAAGCTCATTGGATGACATGACTTTAATTTGACGGGTATTTGAAAACGTTTGTGTTAACGAATAATGGATGCACACAAGATTCGCTACACTATTTGTTAAAAATCGTTTTAACCAATTATACACGTCGATCGTGTTTATGTGTCTAGTTTGTTATTTAATTTCTAGCATAAAAATAACAAATACACAAACGTGTATCGTTTTAACACAGTTTTAAAAGATGTTGTCCATATATATTATTTGAGTTTCAAAAAAAAAAAAAAAAAATTAACATTAAACTCGTTAGAATTTAACTTATTTTAAAATCATCAATTTTAATATTTGAAACTCATTTAGAGTTTTATTTAATGTTTTCATCAAAAACATATATAAGTTGAGTCTCAAAATTATTTAACTTATCTATAGTTAATATTAAAATGCTATAATGATAATGCCATTATTAGTCTATTTCATTTGTTAAGAAAAAATCAAAAAGAAAAACAAAAAAATCTAAGCATGGTGGGTGATGTCATTAATCTAAATAATTTTGAATTAAAATTAAATTTTATTAATTAATTATTATTATTAAATCTTATTAATAAGTATTTTAATTATTAAAATTAAATAATTTTTAGTTATTTTAATTAATTATTTTGAATTTGAATTGAGTATGAGAAGGTATAAAAATCCGCAGAAGGAAACCAATTCCAAATTTATATTTTAATTTACAATTTTAAAATAAATAAAATGACAACCAAAATTATCTCATATGATTAGATGTAGATTGTTTAATATGCATTTTAGGTGTTTGATGAAATATTCAGCCGACGAGTTTCTTAGTCGGACTCTGTGGTTCCACGAGTCATTAAACTATAACTTTAGCATTTACGTTCACTTAATACCTAAAAATATTATTAAACTGTTCCGTTTAAACAAACCCGTAATTTCACGGGTCAATTTCACTAGTATGTCAATAAAACTATGGCCTTCACGAGTCGAAAACGGAAAAAAGCCGCACGTTAAAGCACGTTAAATCTCCACTCGGTGTTTCACTATATATTCACTTAAACGTTCCTCTTTCCAGCCTACTTTATTTACTAAAACCCTAATTTCGTCTAGGGTTTTTGTAATCGCTCTCCACCGCAGCTGCTACTACCACCAAAGCCTTCGTCTTCACCTTTCTCTTTTCTAAACCCTAATTTTCATTTCCGAATGGGTGCGAAAAGTAAGAAGTCTGCCTCCAAGGTACTGTTTTCATTCAATTTTTACTTTGTGTTTTCGTGTATCTATAAATCTATATTTGTAATTATATATTCGTGCGTGTATATTATTTGATTTTTTGTTTGTTTTGATGTTGTTTTAGGCTGATGCTATTGTTGCTGAGCCAACCAAATCAATAAAAAAAGGTAACAGCTTTTTACCATTCAAATTTTTAATCGTGTTATGATATATTTGTATGTAATTTATGCTGTATATGTATATGTATGTATTTGTGTAGTTAGGTGCTGTTTCTTTGTTGTATTAACTTTCCTAGATATTGAGGTTATAATTTTGTATTTGTATTATATGGTGAAAGTAGGTTATTTTTTGTTTTAAAAGGTTATTGTGTTTTGAATGTGAAATAGTTGAATACGTCTAGATATTTGAATTGATAATAGTTGTTGTTTTGGTGGTTATGGTGATGATGATATTAAGCTGTGTAAAATTGTTTGATGGTAATAGGGTTGAATGAGATGATATATCCACACTCCATTTTACTTGTTCCACCATTGAATCATGGTTTGTTCCCAAAATATCCCTACATATAATTTAACAAAAAACTTTAAATAATTTTTGTAAACTTATCATTAAGGGTGTTTTAGTAAATTTTGGTGGAACAAGTAAATTGGATGTTGGAAATATCATCTCCCTTGCGAGCAACCTTGAATAAAGTTGTGTTGTTTAAGTTATATTATATGGTGGCATTTTTGACATTTCTTGTTCTAAAAAAGGTGTTGCCTTTGAGTTTTGAATGTGAAACTGCATGTTTTAGATATTGAAATAGACGATAATATCTGTTTTATTGATTTGGCTACCTACTTTTGTCATATTTGACATTGATGGAAGTTGGTTTTCTTACAAAGTGGATGTTTTTGTATGTTTTAATTGAACGTGTTTTTGGATATAGGCAAGAGAGATGCAGAGGAGATAATTGAGAAACATGCTGCGAGTAGTAAGAAACAGAAGAAGGATGTTAAGAAGGTATAATAATCTTTTTTATATCTACATTTTATATATATGGTTACGGTTATGACATAAGTCTTTGTGTGTGTGTGTGTGTGTATATATATATATGCTTACATTATGCTAAGTGTCTCATACTACTTATAAGCTATTGAGCATTGTTTCTATTTGGTTTTTAGTGTCTGTTACTATCTCATTAATATCTGTAAAGTTCCTACACGGACTGTATTGCCATTTAGAACATAAAACTATACTTTGTAATATTCAACTCTAATTTAGAGTGATAAATATACTGTTCATAAATCTTTGCACAGTTTAACGTGTTTGATTTCGATCAAATCTGACAGCCTGGTTTATGTTTTCTCAATATGTGTTGATGTTATTAATGTTGTTGTATAGGTTGTGCCCAAAAAAGCAGCAGCTGATGTGGTTAACAAGCCAGTCAAGGAGTCAACCAGTGACGAATCTGATTCTTCATCTGATGATGTAAAATATGGTCACTGATTTATTTTGTCTTAGGCATTTTTTTTTTGTTTATTATAGCAGTATAGTTGTAATAATAATGATTTGTTATGAATCTGAATCTTCTGATGAAAGTGATTCATCAGATGATGAAGTGAGTTAAGACTTTTAATTTTGTGAGCCACCTGGATACTCTCTGACTAATTTCATGTTCTCTGTATACTAGTTGATACTTATTTTGTTGTTTTTTTTAATGATGGTTCTAAAATATGCAGGATGAACCAAAGAAGCCAGTGGCTGCAGCCAAGAATGGCACTGTTGCTGCAAAAAAGAAGGCTGAGTCAAGTTCTAAGGAAGAAGAAGAAGCTGCAAAGAAACCTGTCCCAGCTGTAATAAAGGCACCTGCTGTAAAAAAAGGTAGCATTTTTTTTAGTGTCTAATATTATTTATTGTTGTAATCCTTTATGTTGGTATGTAATACATGAAGTATATGTATATATATGCGTATTTAGGGGTTGAACCTAGTTATTTTTTTCTAATCTGTATGAAAATGCAACTATTTACAAATTTTTGAATGTTTATCATCCACAGTTATTGATCCAGTGAATTCCAAAACTCCCGAAGCGGCACAAACTTTGGTATTAATGTTCTGTTTTGATTTTCCCTTTTTTTTTAAGTTAGTAGAGATAGCAATTTGGACTGGTTGGGTAAAATGTGTGAAAACATGTTGGGTTGGTTGATCCAAAAGATTTATTTATTTATTTATTTTGTTCTTAAGGTTGTTGTTTGCATTACTAACGTAAAGTAATCATGCAGTCTCAAACCACTGGATCCAAAACTGTGCATTTGGGTAACCTACGTTTCGTTGCTGAAAAACAAGATGTGTAAGTGCTACTTATACTCCCGTACACTCTTTTACAATCCTTACAAGAATAAACTCTCGGCCTCACAAAGAAACACACTCCTTTGATAAACCTATCAACTATGTTTTTCTTTCTCTCTAAGACTTCTAAATTTAATCTCTTATTTATTTCTGACAATTGTTGACTTTTGCAGTATTGATTTTTTCAAGGATGCTGGTAAAGTTGTTGAAGTTAATTTTGTGGGTTATGCACATGTTACATTCGCCACCCCTGATGCAGCTCAAAAGGTATATATCTGGTTTTGATTATCATTTTTTTTTCAACTGTTTGTTGGATCTAATCAGACACTAATTTATGTAATTGATTTGGCAGGCACTCAAACTTAATGGCAAAGATTTAGTAGGCCGTCCTGTCGAACTTGATTTGCCCAAGGGAAGGGGTGCTAAAACTCAACAAAAGAAGGATGTTAAGAAACAGAAGGTTGTGAGTAGATATGGACACTGATTTAGTTTGTCTTTTGTTTATTATTTATTATTATTATTATAGTTGTATTAATGATAATGATTTGTTTTTACAAACCCATTTTAACATGTTTGCAGGAACCCAAACCTACTAGGAAATCTATCGAGGAAAGTGATTCACATGATTCCAGTAGCTCATCTGAATCTGAGGAAGAAAAGGTATAATCTTTATTACATCTACATCTTTATACATGAGGTTATGACATATGTCTATGTATGTATGTTTTAGACATTAGACTTTTTGTTTATTATTGTAGTATAGTATACCTGGCAAACGGGTCAGGTTGGGTAACGGGTCAAAATGGTTTTGGGTTGAAATGGGTCGTGAGTCAAAAGGGTCAAATATTTAAACAGGTCCAAATGGGTCGGGATGGGCTGGGTTGGGTACCTGGTCGAAACGGGTCACAAGTCAAATGGGTTAAATGGGTCATGTACTTTTCCCATTGATTTTGTTACATTTATTATATTATTTTGGTTATTATTATTTATTGTACATAATGAAAATAATAATATACATAATAAATGATATAACCATGAATGCTTTCATATATGTTTGGCGGACGAAATTTTTTAAGCTCAACCCATTTGACCCATTCACAAGACCCAATTGACCTATTTCTATTTATTGAACTTTGGGAATTGATACCCATTAGACCCGTTCCTTTATATTTCGTAATGGACTCGATAGGTTGAAGGGAAACCTATTGGGCATTTTTTTAGATTTTGATTACGCCTAATTTATTTCATGACCGAATTGACCCGAATGCTTGACCCAATTGACCAAACTTTTAGAGTATGGTTCTCAATTGCCAGGTATGTAGTATAGTTGTATTAATGATGATTTGTTAATACAAACCCATTTTAACATGTTTGCAGGGACCCAAACGTACTAGGCAATATATTGAAGGAGCTGCAGATGATGATATCGCTGACACATCTACAGAAGAAAGTGATTCTTCACATGATACCACTAGCTCTGAAGCACTTTTGCTAGCATATTATGCAAAACAAATTGATTCTTCTGAGGAAGAGATGGTATAATTTTTTTTTTAATATCTATATCTATATCTATATTCTATATCTATATATATATAGTTGTATTAATGATTTTTTTCCTCGTTTCTTTCAATGTTGTTTCAGGCTGATGCTGAGCCTACCAAATCAATTAAAAAAGGTAACATCTTTTTACCTTTAATTGTTAATCGTTGTATGCTATATATATGTATGCGATTTTGCTGTAAAGATGGGTTAAATTTTTTTGAGTTTTGATTGTGAAACGGCTTTTTTTTTAGAGATATTAAATATGATAATAGTAACTGTTTTGCTGTTTAAAGTAAGTTTATTATATTTGACAAAGTAGATGTTATGTTTTTATTGAATATTATTTTGGGTTGTGTATATAGGCAAGAGAGATGCAAAGAAGGCAATCGAGGAAAAAGTTGGGATTTGTAAGAAACAAAAGGTAGTCAAACCTCAGAAGGTAAGGTTGTTAAGTAGATATTGTCGCTGATTTAGTTTGTCTTTTTGTTTATATTAATAATGTTATTGTAGTGTAGTTGTATATGTTAATGATAATGATTATTTTAACGTGTTTGCAGGAACCGAAACCTACTACTATTAGGGGGGAACCTATTAGGGGGGAACGCATCGAAGGTGCTGATATTGATGACATCGCTCCCACAACTAGTGAGGAAAGTGTTTTTTCACAAGATGTAAGAAGTAGCTCGGAAATTAGTAGCTTGGAAGCAGCAATGCTAGCAGAATATGTGGATAATGATTCTGAGGAAGAGATGGTAGAGAATCTTTTATATATATATATATATATATATATATATATATATATATATATATATATATATATATATATATAATGTAATTATGATTTCTTTCTACAAACTAATTTTTTTAACATATATTTGCAGCTAAAATCTTTTTCTAGTAAACGGGTTAGTAAGGATAGCACCAAAAGTAAGGAAAGTTCAGATGATGATGAATCTTTGGATGATGATGAAGTGAGTCAGACTTACTAAACTTTATGGCACCTGTCAAATTTGAATATGATAAGTATGTTTGTTTTTGTGATTGTTCAGTGGTGTTGATCTTCAGTGTATTTGGTTTTATAATTTTTTTTATAGCAAAACTGAAAACCGTATTTAAAACTGAAAGCAACTTCGGTTTGGTTTCGCTTAAAACTGAAATTCATAACTCTAATCAAACTAGCTATTAGCATATAATGCTACACTTGATTACACCATTCCAAGTACTTTAAACGAAATTTAGCTCCAAAATTCATAGAAGCAAGTGACAACACCAAACCAAGTATTTGTATTTGTCCAACTTTTAAATACACTTCATGTTTTATAAAACTTCTTACTTTTTTTTGTTCAGGATACGCCTGTCCCAGTAAAGACTGCTTCTGCAAAACCAGCCGCTAATGTTGAAGAGAGCAGTGAATCTGAGGAGGAAGAATCTGAAAAAGAAGAAGGTTCTAATGAGGAAGATGAACCTAAAACTGTGAAGAAGAAGAAAGTAAGAAGTGTTTTTGATCTATTGCCATAAATTTGTGTACTTGTATGTGAGTGATTATGTATCTACTATGTATGTGTGTTGGCTTATGATTGAAGTTTGTGTAGGTTACTGATGTTGAAATGGTTGATGCTCCATCAGCAGCAGCTAAGAAAGCCGTTAGTGATTTATCTTATTTCGTTTACTCGTTTATATGGTACTTAATAATTGCATTAATAACTTTAAGTTTTTATCGTGCAGCCTCAAACACCTGCTACTGGATCGAAAACTTTGTTTATGGGCAACTTAAGTTTCTCCATTGAAGAAAATGATGTGTAAGTTTCACCTTTACTCTAGACTTGTAAAGTTAATATCTTTTTTATTTATTTGACAAAATTTGACAATTGGTGATTTCTGCAGTATTAACTTTTTCAAGGATGCTGGTGAAGTAGTTCAGGTTCGTTTTGCAATGAGAGATAATTGCTTTGCAGGTTATGGACACGTTGAATTCGCTACCCCTGATGCAGCTCAAAAGGTATATATATAATATATATATCTGGTTTTGATTATTATTTATCCTTTATCTAAATGTTAATCAGACCACTATTTTGTGTGTAATTTTATTGTTAGGCACTCAAACTCAATGGTGAAGATTTAGTTGGACGTGCTGTTAAACTCGATTTTGCTAAGGAAAGGGGGGGTGCGTACACTCCAGGCGGGTAAGAACTTTTTAAAAGTTGGGTTTTCTAATCCTGTTACGAAATTTGATATCTGATTGAAATCATACATGTATATGTTTTATCTTTACTTTATTATTTATTGTTCAACTGTTTCCTGCATTTCAATCTTTTTCATTGTTTACTTATTATTCGTTGGTTATTATTTGAATCTTACATTGTGGCGGTAGGTTTAGCGGTGGTCGTGGTGGTGGTAGATTCGGTGGCCGAGATGGTGGTGGTGGACGTGGTAGAGGTCGTGGACCTAGCAGGTCGAGCATTGCAACCCAGAGGTCGTGGACCTAGCAGGCCGAGCATTGCAACCCTCGGTACTGGTATATGTTTTATCTTTACTTTATTTCTTCATATATCCAACGTTTTTTTTCAACTGTTTACTGCATTTGAATCTTATTCATTGTTTATTTGTTATTCATTGTTTATTTATTATTCATTGGTTATTTGAATCTTACATTGTTTCTTTGTTGATGTTGCAGGAAAGAAGACGACTTTTGGTGATGATTAAGAATTGAGAGTTCTTGTATGTAGCCTGTTGTCTACTACCTTTTTAAGATGGTTAAGTTTATTATGTAATAGTTTTGGTTATTTTTATGTTTTATCTCGAACTTAAACTGAATACATTGTTTGTTTCTTGTTTCTTTTTTTACTGAAGTCTGATGCTATATTTTACTAAAAGTCTGATGCCTTTGCTTTGTGCCCCTCTAGTTTTATCACTCGTAGTGCTTCTATTAAAATAGTTATGCATAAATTTACTAAAGTAATAAGCGCATTTATCACTCGTAGTGCTTTTGACACTCGTGGTGTCTGAGGTCGAGTTTGTAGTTCCTTGGAAGCTTCTGGTTGAATTGTCATCTTTTGTTTTTTTACAGAACACCTAGACTACATGCAATTGAAATATCACACAAGAAAGAATATCTGAACGAAACAGACATTAAGAAAAAAGATTAAACAAACCGTTTACTATGTCCCACAGATAACGCCATTTGATCAGGCGTAGATTAATCCTATCAATTCAGTCTACACTTGTTTGGTCAACGTATTTGGGAGATTTAAGGGTCTCTTGAGTTTAAGTCTCCGGTTCGGTCATCGTGAATAACCCAATGTGAAATGAAGATCTTAGCATGGGTAGTTAAACGAGCCAGAATCGGTGGCTCAAGGACGGTGTTAGGATTTATGTTCAAGAAACGTTACCTGAAATCGTAAGTTAAATGCTATATATGTATTTCGGTAGCACGGGTGATGGATCTTTGGAGATGATGAATACGATTGCTATGTTGTGTTTCATAATGGATATTCAGTTGTGTTGAGATGTCATATCGTATTTATTTATAGGTTAGTACCGTTATCCTTTTGTCCCATTTAATGAGACAGAGCACATCCGTTTGTCATTTTATTCCATAAAGCTGTAGAAGGTACTGCCGGTTACATTGGTTTTTCCAATTAATTTGGGTACCTGATTGCTGAATTTTAGTTCATTATTATTATTTTTTTTCAAAATGGTTATTACGATAGGATTCTGATTTTGGCCAGCTCTGTTAGGTTCAACTATAAAGGTAAAAGTATTGTTTTTTTTTTCAATTGTGATTTTTTTATTCATTCTATTTTGTTGATCGTGATATGAATTTGTTAATGTTTCTATGGAAAATTAGTTACGGAGTACAAAATTTTAGCTTCCTGTAATAAGTATCGTTGTTTGATGAACTACGTGAATGATTTTTTTTTTTTTTTTTTTTTCTTGCGCTAAAATGTGAAGGGGTTGACATCATATTGGTAGTTCAAGAGATATAGTGATTATAGTGAAACGACCACAATTCATTTTTTTTACATTACCCGACGGGTACACTAATTACCAGGTGGGTAAACTTTTTTAACCAACATTCTGCCCAAGCTTTACCCAGCTGGTAGCCTGGTACACATATTACCCGGCGGGTGAACTACATTAGTCCTCATTTTTTTGAAATTGATACCTTTTGACCTAATGTTTATCACTAACAACAATTCAACTTACATTACAAGTACTTTTAACCATATGGTTTACTTGACCCATATTCACAACAAAAGATGATAATCTTGACCCAAATGCGACAAACGACCATATCGACACAAGTACAAGAGCGTGTTCTTGGGAATATCTACCCAATATTTAACAACTACCCAAAAGCATTCAAGCATCACAAAAGCACAAGCAAGCATTCCTTTGTTCTATCGTCACCACGCTCTTACCCTTTCCTGTGGCGGGATTCAATCCTACAAAAATAGTAACAACAACGGAGTAAGCAAAGCTTAGTGAGAACAACAAATATATACATTTATGCATATCGTCAATCTCCATCAAATCTCGTATCAACCAAGGGCAACTCGTGTCATCCCGAGGTTTGACCATCTCATCATGATTCAAACCCCCTTAGCATCTCGAATGCCGTGAAATCATCTATACACGGTGGGCACACTATTTACCCGGTGGGTAAACCTTTTTAACCAACATTCTGCCCAAGCTTTACCCAACAGGTACACATATTATCCGGCGGGTAAACTACATCAGTCCTCATTCTGCCCAAATTGATACCTTTTGACCCAATGTTTATCACTAACAACAATTCAACTTACATTACAAGTACTTTTAACCATTTGGTTTACTTGACCCATATTAACATATTAACTATTAGATAAAACTTATGAATAGCATCAGGGGCATTTTCGCCCTTTAATTTTTTTTTTCCCTTTTCCCACCTTTTTAAAATTTTCCAAAAACAACCTCACACTTTTTCCAAAAATTAAAATCGACCCCCCACACAGGGGGTAAAGTGTCAAACACCTATTTTCATAAAAAAACTTAAATAAACTCCACCCAAATATTTAACGGGTCGTATCTTCTCGCTCGCAACGAGTTAAATTTTTTCGGCACCATCGTTTAACTCGAAATAATTTTAGGAACACAATGTCACTAACTATACGCAAAACGAACGCTTTTTAAAAAACGCTAAATATTTGAGGTACTTTTCATACACGTTGATTTTGCGTTAAATTTTTAAAATTCGACAATTTCATAGCGAAAAGCGGAGATGCACATATATATTTAATTTAAAATAACATTTAAATCTTTCACGCATTATACCTTTTAGTTCGACTTGAGTTGCGCTTCAACGACATCATCGTTAGCCACGATATAATTTTACAAACTAAACGCAATAAAATACATTTAAAACCGAACTCCCGGCGCGAAGCGAGGGTTCGTAAACTAGTTCACAACAAAAGATGATAATCTTGACCCAAATGCGACAAACGACCATATCGACATAAGTACAAGGGCGCGTTCTAGGAATATCTACCCAATATTTAACAACTACCCAAAAGCATTCAAGCATCACAAAAGCACAAGCAAGCATTCCTATAGCGACGCTATTTCCATCTAGCGCAACTGATGTGCATCAATGCGCATCATTCATCATCATCATCATCATCATCATCATCATCATCATCATCATCATCATCATCACCTTCGTCATCTCCCCCGACCGATGGTGGTGCATACCATTTTGGATGTTTTTTCAAAACATCCTAAGCTTCGGTCGTCTTAAAATCTTTAAAAGTCTTTCTTTTATAATTAAGCAACACGGTTTTCATTAAGTCACGATCATTCCTTCCACTACCCCAATTGCGTTGCGTTTCCTCGAACACACCATTAAACTCCTTACAATTTTTACTTATATGACACCATTTCGATGTCAATTGATCATCTCCCCGAAACCACCCACGGTTATTGATGTTAAACCGTTCATAAATCGTAACCCACAAAGACGTAAACTTTTGAGAGTTTCCTTTTCTTGAATCTTTGGACGAATCAATCCAACATGTTGCTAGCCATGCTTCCTCTTCGGAATCCTACATTTTTTTTCTTGTATATGTCCTTTTTTTGATGAACCTACACAAATAAATGACATACATAAAAAAACAAGATATGTATATTACATATACATATATCACGCAATACATATACATATATGTATATATATAAAAATAAATAAATAAATATATATATATATATATATATATATATATATATATATATATATATATATATATATATATATATATATATATATATGTTTATAAATCTGGACACTCCCAACGGATCAATTTGACCCACCAATCAAGCAATGACACGTCACAAACCGTCCAAGCTTTTGCAACGTTTTTTCGGGACAAACGCCCACAAATGCTCCATTCCTGGCGTTTGTGGGGCGTTTACATAGGCGGCATAGATGGTTCAACAATGGTTCAACCATGGTAGATGGTTCAAACCGTAGACCGGTCCCACGACTAACATTATATTCACCATGGTAGATGGTTCAACCAGTCTCACGAAGTGATTGAGAATTATGACAACGTCAAAATGGATTTGGTTGAAAACTTACATGCGTTTACATGATACATAGGTAACATAAGTTGAAAACTTTTGTCTTTTTCTTGACATATATAAAGAAAAATTATTTAAAAATCAACCACTTGTTCGTGAAACATACTTAAAGTCAATTTGTTGTATTTAGCATTTCTTATTCGATAGTTGAGATGTAGTTTTCTTACTAAATTATTTGACAACCACTTGTGTAGTTATTCACTTATTTTTATAGAGATAATAAACAATTAATATATACTAACTTACAAACTAATTATACATGCTTTTTGACAGTATCCATGAACCCTTTTATTCCGGTATTTTATTTAAATTTTTCATGTTCAAACATCATGAGCCACTAAATTCCAAAGAAACTTTACATGCGTAATGCGTTCACATGATCTTTTATGTTTTTTTAGGTTTCATTGTCGTTTAACCAGTAACTGCTATCAGTTGGTGTTATGATATCCGGACTCTCAGTTCAAAATAATTTACCTAGTCCTAGCTCATTTAGTAGAAGCAAATTAAAGAAAGTCTCCTGAGTATCCTTAAACTTTCAACAACTGGCAATCTGATTTACTTAATTATTTAATTTAATAGTAGATGTTAAAATGTTAATGTCATTGGGCGTTGACCAATCCCACATGAAAAGAATACTAAGTAGCTTAATTAATTATGTATATAACACGATTAGGTAATCCTAGATCTAAAACCATGTTGCCATCATATCATCTCTCTGTTCATACATATTCATAAACATATTAATTAATATCTTAATTTTCCTATAATTTGGTGGTGTTTCTGACCATCATCTCATTTCAGTTTTCACTTAAACATCATTAATTTTCCTAAATGTCATCTCTTAAAGAATCAGAACATCTCAGTTTACCCTTCCAAGTTGTTAAATCAGCCACTAAAAACTTCACAACAATAATCGGTAAGGGTGGATTTGGCGAAGTTTATAAAGGAGAACTTAAACTCTCTAATGAACTCACAACTGTTGCTGTTAAGCGACTACTAATTAACAACCTTTCGGGTCAGGGAGCTAAAGAGTTTTTAACGGAGATTCATTTGCTCTCTCGTTATAATCATCCGAATCTCGTCTCACTTCTCGGTTATTGCGAAGAACGCAACGAAAAAGTACTCATTTATAAATACGCACATCGTGGAAGCCTTGATAAATACCTACGTAGTGCAAATAATTCGACTTGTGAATTAACATGGAAACAACGGTTAAAAATCTGCATCGATGCAGCACGTGGTTTGGATTATCTCCATAACCACGTTGAAGATCATCAACGAGTAATTCATCGAGACGTTAAAAGTGCTAATGTTCTTTTGGATGATAATTGGAAAGCAATGATTGCGGATCTCGGTCTTTCAAAACTAGGACGTGCGAATGAAAGTGATACTTTTCTCGTTACGAATGCTTGTGGTACAGAAGGTTATTGTGATCCTGCGTACAGACAAACAAGAATATTGACTAAAGAGTCAGACGTTTATTCGTTTGGTGTTGTATTGTTTGAGGTTTTATGTGGAAGGCTGTGTTTTCAGTCTAATTTACATAGTAAAGAGCAATTGTTACCTCAGTTGGCACAGAAATATTATAAAAAAGAAAAACTGAAAATGATTATTGATCCTACTTTGATCAAGTACGTGGAATCAAACTCGGTTAAAAAGTTTGCGCGTATTGCGTATCAGTGTTTGCTGGAAGATCGAAAAGGACGGCCCTCAATGGATTTGGTGTTACAAGAACTTGAGAAGGCGTTAGATATGCTGGTAAGTTATGATGATCTGTTCTACATTTGGAAGTTATTTTATTGATTTCTATATGCATAGTAAATACCCCTTCTTCCCAAAATTATAGTCATGTTTTGACTTTTGAAATGATCTCCTTATCTAAAATTCATGAATTTCAGGAGAACACGAATGAGAAGTCAGATTCTCCTATTGCGATCACTTCCAGAGATAAGCTCGACATACATCCCTCGAAGGATGTCGTTTTCAATAAGGGCAGCATGGTAATTACGAAACTGACCGTTGTAACTATACTATACTATACTATACTATACTATACATACATACATACATACATACATACATACATATATGTATGAAACTGATCCAGGAGGAAACTTATTTATGGGGGGAAATAAAACATTCTATATAAATAATGTTATTATTTCACCATTCATTTGTATATTTAACGTTGTATTTATATACAGTTTCATGATATACGTGAAAAAAATATTTTTACGAACAATAATATATTTTTCTCATTTTTTTTATTTATTATTATTATTATTATCATTATTTTTTATTATATATTTTTATTTATTTTTTATTATTCTTTTTTTTAGTATTCTTCTTTTTTGGCTATTTTTTTATTTTTTATTATTATTTTTATGCTTTATTTTTGTCTTTTTTATTGGTATGTATTTATTTATTTTATTTATTATTTATTTATCTACTTTTTTAGTGTGGAGGTCCTCACGGAAGCAATCTTTGCTCTGGAGTAAAGAAAGGGATGACTTTCTCTTACTATGGGTAGAGAATTTTTTCTCGACTCGTGGCTAGAGAACCGACTTCTCTTCTATTCTAGGAGAGATGAATGATTGTCTACATCTCACCTCCCTATACCTCGCATATGCGGGATTGTGTATTGTTGTTGTGGTGTTTTTGATTTTGTCAAAAATGTTAACATTTTTACTCTAAAATGATATTATTTTTTCTGAAAGTTGATATTTTTCACATAAATTCAATATTTCCAATTAATTTTCACTAATTTTTGCTTAGAGAATAACATTATTGTACATAATCTTTTACTTCCCCCTTCCCAAAAAAAAAAACTCACTTCCCTCTTGAACCCTCCCCATATATGTGTGCGCGCGCGTGTGCGCATGCGTGTGTGCGTTCGATTGGTATTTTGAAAGATATGATAGTTATGAGGTCAATTTAAGTTCTTATTAATCCACCCATTTCATAGAGAAAGGAAGAACACATTTCATTAATTCTAACATAACAGCAAGTAACAATTGGTTTTATTTTACAGTTACTTTCTAGTGGTGCTGAAGACAAAAATCGTGAGATCAAATCAAAAAAGACTTTCTTTCGACGAAATTGGACACCTATCCCTTTACCTGAATCATGGTGAGCTCGTTACCCTTTTGCGACTTAATTTAATCTAGTTTGTTTGATGTTTAGAAATTAATAAAATTCAGTATGTTGTCTATGGCGAATCAATACATGTCGTGTCGTGCATAAGTATTGTGCACAAGATTGCAACTTTTACTCGGGAGTACTCGGTTGAGACTTTGGAGGGAGTAAAAGGCAATTCGGGGATTATTCTGATTGGATTTTTTATACATATAAACAATAAATTTCACAATTATATGTGTAAATATAGAAGAAAACCATAAACGTCACCTCAAACTTTAACATTTTTTTTGAAAGGCAAGTTGTTGGCATCAAATACTCTCATTTGCCACGCACGTACGCGCTTTCGGGCAGAACCCGAACCGCATTACATGGATCCGAACCTTAAACCATCCCGAGGGGAACATAATTGTCTAAAAAACAAACATAATAGTTCATTTGTTCAAAAACTCTTAAATTCTAGTTTAAATACATGTTAAAGTGTTGACCAATTTTGACTTTGACTAAATTTGACCAAACAAATCCGATTTTGACCAGTTTTTAGTTTGAAAGAAAATGTTTTAACATACTGGATTCTTGGATTATGAGAACAGGGATCAACATAATACCTGGTTAAATCAGTCTGAGCTGAGAGATTGTTCTTCAACGGTTCTAGATGAGATTTTTACGGAACACGTGAACATGATTGTCGATATTCTTTGCAATAAAAAGTCAGATAATGATGTTAGACCGCCAGGTTTACTAGATGACTTGCTTGTTAAGGTATGTTACTCTTTGTTAAGAATTGCAGAGCTAGCTACCAGCAACTTAACCTTCTAAAATGAAGCACGATGTTAGTAGAGTTGACTACATGGGTAGGTTGGTTATCAGTTTAAATAGGATTCCATCTGAAACGAGTCAATGGATGCCCCATAGGGTTTGGTTGACCAGAAACACAATTTTCTATGTATTCTTATATCTTTTTTTATAATGTTCATCGTCCTGTATGTCGCCTAATTCCTAATTAGATGGTGCTCGTTATCATCTCGTTCAGTGTTTCTCAGTTATAAAGAAGTTATTAGAGAACCATGGAGGTGGGTTCGATGATACATATATCAGGCATTGTGTTGCCGTATTAGATCTCTATAAAGAGGTAATACTCAAACAAATAAATGTATAAACTTTCTTACATATTAATTTTATCTCAAAATAACTCTGGGTACATGTAGGTTTCTGGTTTTATCAAAGATGCACCCGAGAGACTTGTTTATGAATCTGTTGCCTGTGTTACGATAATTATATCTAGAGTAGCTCAAGGTCTCAAAGCCTCCCTGGCCACCAAAGATGCTGAGGTGGCGACAAACGGTCCTCAAGAGATATTAGATCATGCTAAAGCATCAGGTGTTATAGATTCTTTGCTTTCTTGCTTAGTGACTTGCGGCACAAGTCTCATATCTGGCTCCTCAAAATTGTTACTTGTGGCTTGTGAAACATGTGAGCCTATTTGGTCTTTAATAGATGCTTTTGAGATTCAACATACAAAAGAAAATGCACTTGTATTTCCATTAAGCTTGAAGTATTCCATCGCTTCAGATCGGATTAGCATCAAAGGAGGTCCGTTGATGGGTGAAGGTAGAGAAAAAATTGTGGAATTAGTGACACAAGCATTCCTTGGATCCGAACCTATGCAAGTTGCTATTTTCTATTGTCTTCGACAACGCTTAAAGGCCTCGTGGTCTTCTGTAATTCAGGTGACAATTAAGGCTTTTTAAGTGGATAATGGGTCAAAATGGGTAAACTATTGGTGCGTGTCAAAACGGATTGGGTTAACCCAAAACATTATTTGTCCAAAAACTTCTTGGTTTTATTGATGTTCAAGATAGCGTAGTGGTTGGTGTATATCCTCACACAGATCTCAAGTTCAAACCTCACTAGCAGCATATATCACGGGGTGGTCACGGAAAAGGGTCAGAAACGGTAATGATATAACCTGGTATGGCCGCATATATCTGAGTAAAAAAAATACGCTCCTTTTCCTGGTAATTTGAACATGAAACCTTATCCGTTTATATATTTAATGTGTCAAATATGATTAACAAAATTACGTCATTTCAATAATAGTGTACTTTAGTTTGAAGAATATAATTAAGGAGATTAATTTTAGAGAATTGATATGTACACAATCAAATATTAGCCATACACAACCATTTTTGCTTTAAGGTGTTGTACATTACAACAATGTTATGCATAATTGACGGTGTATGTCAAATTTTTGGTTGTGTACAAATCAATACCCTTAATTTTATGCATTGTGTGCGACATCGGACCCGTTTGATCCTGCTTTGACCCATTTTCTTTTCATCTTATTTTTTTAATTATTTTAATATTAACCTTTCGACCCGCTTAAAAGTATAAAATATAGGCCAACCTACCCATATTAATAAGTAAATGTATTAAATTTTACCACTTCCGTAGTAATTTGCTAATCTTCTGTTATTACCTGAGGAGTGATATAACAATTTGTTGTTTCAGATTATCTCAAGGTGCTGCATTCATAATAATTCAGTTGCTACTGTTGTATGTGGTCTCTCTAGTACCTTACATGTTAACATAGCGATTAGCGGAAGTGGTGATAATACGATAGTTTCGGAGGTTTTTTCAATAATATCTCTTTGTGCTTCATTCGATAGAGACCCACAAACAGGAGACACAATAAGCCTGAAAAGTAAAGTATCCAATCCAAATGCGTTAATTCACCACGCGTGCCTTCTTCTAGCTTCAGTTGCACAATCCTTAAATTCGACTGGAGTAAAAACTGCACTTTCTATGCTTACCTCTTCACCAAAAAGACAAAAATCCCGCCTCTCTGACCTGGCCCATCATTATTCTCTATGCGATGTAGTACATAATATTCAACCCCATTCTATGTCTGCAATGCTAGCATTTGCATCCATTTTGTACCTAGAAATTGATGCTCCTAATCAAAGATCAATTCATAAGAAAGCCTTTCCATTAATTCCAAAGAGTACAACACTTTGTGATTACCTCAAAATCTTATCAACAAATGCTCAAGGAGATAATAAAATCATGTTCTCATACTGGCACGGATTTAGGGACGGGTTTGTTGGTTTATTGTGTTACAGATTATATTGGGTCGGTGTTTCAGATTTGGAGGACTCGGGTACTAGTGATCATATCCCTAAAACTCTTATAGATCTGTTAGGAAACAAGCAATCAAATGAGATTGGTTTGTCAACTGTCGGGGTTTTGAGAACGATTTACTTGTTATTCTTGTGTCTTAAAGGTGGTAGCTCCTTTTTTCACCAGGTGTTGCTTACAAGGGAACATGTAAAAATATTGTGTGATTTAATATCGGATGTTCTTTTGTGCGAAGGACCTGGTGGCGGTGATAAATATAAAATTGTGAAATATACAATTGAACTTTTAGTTGATATTTTGGAGTTTCCATTTGTGGCTTCTGAGGAGAGCAATCTTCTTCAAGACATGGAGTCTGGGAATAGGAAGGATATGCTTAAAGACATAGAAACAAACATGGATAAGTATGTTCAAATCCTTTCGGAGGTATATAATTAATTTGTTACATCCTGTCCATTTGTCTCTTTATTCTTTTCTTTTATCATGTAATGTATACTTGTTTGACCCGCCCTTGTGGCCTAGTGGTACGCTCAACACCTTGTGTGTTGGATGGGGGTAAGAGGTCTCAATCGAGTCCCCTCCCTTGTAACATTTAAAGGTATTTACCCGATTTATGGAGTGACCCCTAGCAGGTTTTACCGACCCGTATTCCAGGATTTCGGCCGCTCCGCCTGCCCCTCGGGATGTTTAAGAATCGGGTCCCTATAGTGCGGTTCGGGTTTCCGCTTGAAAGCGCGTGTGTGCGTGAAAAATGATCGGGTGGGTGGGTTATTCTCCCGCCATTGATTCCAAATACTCGCCTTGCAAAAAAAAAAAATGTATACTTGCTTGAAAATAATAAATTTGGTCTAGTAAACAAACATATCATCACCGATTTACTAAAAAAACATGTAACAGGCCAAATATGGTTGTTAGCTAGCTGTAGGTGCAATTTTTTTAAATGTTGTACGTGTGTCACTTACTAATTTAGGGAATATATATAATTAATGATAACTTCTAAATCTTTAGGTAGGAGTTCCTGGAAAAATAGTCAAGTGTTTGCAACTTTTGGAGGTGCACGACACGGCAAGACCTCTTTCACTTGTAACCAAGATGGTAGTTCACCGGTCACTAGTTGTTGAACTTGTTGACGATCTCTTAGATCCAATTATTATGAAAAAGTTACTTGATGATATATCACCATATTATGTCAAGGTGGACGTTCTGGAAATACTTACAAAATTAGCAGAAATGGATAAGGTTAGTACCTACTTATTATGTATTGTATAAAAAGAAATTTTCTTTTTAATAAATTTTTTTTCATGTGGCACACTCTGTCCACGTGTCTGAGTGGCAATGCCACACGGCTGTCATGTAGGCACAGACCGACACACACACACCAGTGGCGAATCCAAGGCATTAGGTGTGGGTCTGGACCCCACTATTATGGATATTTTTTTTTATGAATTATCACTTAAATTGTATAGGACAACACTAAATTTAAAGATAAGACCCCATATAATTAATGTTTTTTCAAAGATAATAGCCATTCTTTAAATTTTATTATTATTTTTTTTTACAAACTACTACTTAAATTGTATAAGGCCCAATAATTTTGATCCTAGAATCGCATGACACAGACTGACATGTATGCAGTGGCGGAAGCAGGATTTTTCTTCACCGGGGGCGAAATTTTTTTTTAAAACCGTAGCAACTTTTTTGGGCAAAACACGGAGTTTTTGGGACAAAAATTGGAGGTTTTTAGGCAAAATTTTGAGGTTTTTGGATAAAATTTGAAGATTTGTGGGCAAAATTTGGAGGTTTTGGGGCAAAATTTGAAAGTTTTGAGGCAAAATATGTAGGTTTTGGGGCAAATGGCTTTTGAGTTTGGGGCAAATGGCTTTTGGGTTTGGGGCAAAATAAAAAAAATCCAAATTTTTACACTAAAATTTCGAAATCGACTGGGGGCGGGCGCCCCCTGCCCCCCCTCTAAATTCGCCCCTGCATGTATGCTTAGTCTGTTGTCAAGTAGACTGACACGTGGCACAGACTAAGCTACACAGACTGACACGTGGCACAAACTGTGTGATTTTGACACGTGGCGCAGACTGGCATGTGGCTTTTTGTTTAGAAAAAAAAAAAAAATTACACATACTGACATGGTTCTCTGAGTTCTCTCTGGATCCTTATTTATATATACACGAATGCATGTAGGAGTTCTATGAACACATAAATGGAGCAGATATTTTTGAACAGTTGAGAACATGTCTTACACATGTAAAACCAAGTGTGCGTGCCTGGGCGTGCGATGCTATAAAACAAATGTGCTTACATAGCTCCTATTTCTATGGTTTGTTGGTAAGTATTGTCCATTTTTTTGTTTGCAAAACTATATATCATTATATTTTGTTAACATCATTGATCAATTAAACGTGTGTTTTCTCTATTTTCTAACAATATTAATTGATGCTATATATATTATAGGCACATCACGACATCATTAGTGTATTGGCTAATCTGTTATTTGATAAAGACAACTACCCCCTGGGATTTGCTGTGAGGGCTGTAAGATGCTTTTCTATTTTCAGCTCAACTTTCTATTTATTTTTATTCTTTATTATATATAGTGGATGAAATGAATTTCCGTGACATTATTCATTCTGCAGATTTTATATACAGCGTTCCATAGTGACTTTTTATATGAAGAACTAAGGAAATGTATACCACAACTTGCACAACTGTTGCTATCTGCAGAGTTTTACACTACAAAACAAAATGTTGCTAGTTGTCTTCACAATCTTTCTTTCCACTCCGATAAACTTGGTCAAGATATGATCTCCAAAGGAGCAATAGATGTATGTATATTAGTACCATCATCTTGATCTTGATACTATACATACATAAACTTAGTACTGTACTTTTGACATTTTAACTTTATATATATCTTTTTGGCATGCATTTGCAGGCTTTATTAAAGGTGGTATCAGACTACTCAGTTGTAGCACTCGACCCAAGCAAGATTGATGATATTACTGAGACCCCATTAGATAGAACTCTTAGTACATTAGCTAAAATGTGTGATTATCCACCTTGTAAGAAGTTCATCAGTTCATCAAATGTGTACCCAACCATTGGAGAATTACGCCAGTCACCAATTGAAGACGTTGCCAACCACGCTACTAAAATTATCGACAAAACCTCTGAAAATTAAAGCTTCTGGAACTTATTTATATCCATTTTTATACATAAATTGTTAAAACAGGTTCTATTGTTTCGATTGTTTCATGTTTCATCATAAAATTCATAAGTGATGTAAATAAGCCATTGCATTTCAGAATGGTTTACATGTGAAACATCATTTATACCCTTTTAGAATTTTTTTTTTTTTTTTTTTTTTTTTTTTGGACGGCGGATAGGAGTCACTCCTGACAGGGGTCCGAACGCAATGTCGGAATCCACTCACCCGATCATTTCATGGGGCGAACATTAAAGTCCTACCGCCCTTTAGGAGGAATTCATTCGGGCATCGCGTGTGGTAAAACCCCCTCGGGTGAGGGCCGAACGCAAGATGTTTGCAACCTCCGAGGCCCATGGAATAGGCGGGTAACCTTAAGGGAAATACTCTTATAGCTCATGGGGATCGAACCCCTGACCTCTCTTATGAGAAGTCAGATCATCACTAATACACCAACACCAAGCCCACTCCTTATGTGGGAGTCATCTAGCTCGTTAACGAGCTTCGGGAGTTAACAAAGATAGCAAAATGTTAAGCAGGTTGTTAGTGAGGCCTGCAACGAGCCTCTCACGAAAAACAATGGGACCCACTATCTTTTTATTTGTACTTAATGCTTTATATATTGTACACATTATATTTAATTGATATGTTTGTGGGTATTATTTGGTGTAAGATATGGACATGTTTTGTGATGATGTAGCGTTGATGTGGAGGACTAAAGTAGGGTAACCTTTGAGCCTTTTTTTTTTTTTTTGAAGAGCTAATTTATTAAACACCACAAAAAATTTTACAACCCATACAGCTCGATGGCCCACTAGATGAGGACCAATATACAAAAAAACCACACACCTAAGACAACCCATAAAAATAAAACAACTACTCACTCCTTCATTTCTAATCTCCTGCTCTATTTGATCTGGGCACCATTCACTCCTTCTACATATCTCTTTACATCACTTGATTATATTGGTGTTTTCCTTCCAGCTTTCAAATTCGCCGTTTATCATATTATCCCTGCTCAAGAGCCATAGATGCGAAAGGATCTTCAGGTTTACCATGATGTCCTCTTTTAGAACCACACTTCTTTGCTCCATTGTACTATGCACGAGTTTGTTCCTCCATTTCCAAATCAACCACAATAAAATGTATCTAGTGTTGGAGATATGGAGAACTTTAAACAATTAGAGGGAAGATTTCAGGAAACTCACATGTAGCCTCCACGAAGTTGTGAGAAAATTCACATGTAGCTTCCACGAAGCTGTCAAGAAACTCACATGTAGCTTCCATGAAGCTGTCAGGAAACTCACATGAAGCTTCAAGGAATTGTTTTTAGCTTACTCCTTAAACCATTCTATAAATAGACCCTTTTGTAACTCATTGTAAACACACCACAAATATTCAGTAAATACATTCTCTAGTTAGTCCGTGGACTAAAGCAATCACAACGATTGCATATAACCACGTTATCTCTTGTGTCGATTTACATTTCTTGCATTTATAATCTTTCGTTCATTAAGTGGGTTAGTAATCTTGTAGAATTACTATCGGTGAGTAATCGTGTTGAATCACTTGCGTTGTTTTAGGTCCTAATATCCTTACAACTGGTATCAGAGCTCAAGGTTTCGACTTTGGGTACGATGGCGGAAGACGGAAAGTTTAGAATCGACCAATTCGATGGGAGAGACTTTGGCTTTTGGAAGATGCAAATTGAAGATTACTTGTATCAAAAGAAGCTACATCAACCTATGTTAGAGACCAAGCCCGAAAGCATGAGCGATGCCGATTGGACGCTTTTGGATTGTCAAGCTTTGGGTGCGATTCGTCTTTGACTTGCTAAGAACGTTGCATACAACGTTGTGAATGAGAAGACGACGTTTGCTTGCTTGAAAGCACTCTCTAACATGTATGAGAAACCTATCGCTTCTAATAAGGTTTTTTTCATGCGACAATTGTTCAATACGAAGATGAAGGAAGGTACGATTGCAACGGATCATATCAATGAATTTAATAATATCGTTTCAAGGCTTGAATCGGTAGAGATTAAGTTTGATGATGAACTAAAAGCACTAATCTTGCTTTCATCATTACCGGAAAGTTGGTTGGGTACGGTTACCGCAGTTAGTAGCTCTACGGGAACTACTAAGCTAGCGTTTGAAGGAATAAGGGATTTGATTCTTGGTAAAGATACTCGTAGGAGAAACTCGGGGGAATCGACATCCAGTTCTTTGTGAAGTACCGACAACCGTGGTAGGAAATTTGATCGCGGTGAGAAGAAGGGTAGAAAGAAGTCTAAGAAGAGGTATCCATCGAAAGATAGAAGTGAAGCTGTTTGTTGGGGTTGCAATCAAAAAGGACACTTTCAAAGGAATTGTAAAAATGGTCCGGCGAAAGGTGTGAACTTGACCGAGGAAGAAAGTGATGATGCACTTTTATGTAGTGTTGAAAATTCTATGGAGTCTTGGATTTTGGATTCGGGAGCTTCGTTTCATACTACTCATGTCAAAAGCATGATGAAGAATTTTCGTCCATATCAAGGCAAGGTGAGATTGGCTGACGACAAACAACTCAATATAGAGGACATTGGAGATGTTGTATTGAAGACTACTCTTGGCTCTAATTGGACCTTGAAAAATGTAAGGTACATTCCTAAATTAAAAAGGAAACTTATTTCGGTTGGTCAATTAGATGATGAAGACACGGTGGTTGCTACAGTTAATGTTGAGTCCGAATCAACTCTATGGCACCGAAGACTCGGGCATATGAGTGAGAAGGGTATGAAGATGCTTGTTTCGAGTGGGAGAATTCCGGATTTGAAAAAGGTAGAACTTGGGTTTTGCGAACCATGTGTATATGGGAAGCAAAAGAAGGTGACTTTTGGGAAATCAGGGAATGCACCTAAGTTGGAGAAATTGGAGCTCGTTCATACGGATGTGTTTGGTCCAACCAATGTAGAATCACATGGAGGTTCTCGCTATTATGTCACCTTCATTGACGACTCCACTCGAAAGGTATGGGTTTATTTTCTTAAATCTAAATCTGATGTATTTAATACTTTTGTGAAGTGGAAAGCTATGGTAGAAAATGAGACTAACTTGAAGGTCAAGTGCTTGAAGTCGGATAATGGAGGGGAATATGGTAGTCTTGAGTTTAAAGACCATTGTGCAAAGCTCGGTATTAGAATGTTGAAAACGGTACCGGAGACACCGCAACACAATGGGGTCTCCGAACGTATGAATCGTACGTTAAATGAAAGGGCTAAGAGTATGAGACTACATGCCGGTTTGCCTAAAACGTTTTGGGCGGATGCGGTTAACACGGTGGCTTATTTGATAAATAGGGGACCCTCAACACCGTTGAGTTTCCGAATTCCCGAGGAAGAATGGCAAGGTAAGAATGTGATGCCCCGTACAAAACCATCGTGTACGAATCATCAACAACAGGATCATTACAAGGTTAAGTACTACATGCTGTAATAAAAGAAGTTGCATTCACGATAAAAAGATGACATCATAACCGACGTCAATTGTTTTACACCAACAGTATGCTTCTACGAATAGCAAGCATGAATAAATGTATGTGACCCTTAGGTCGTTACAAAACATAGTTCAAAGTATTAAAGTTTGAATGCAAGATAAACAGTTCATGCGGTGATAACACTAGAGCAGCGGGTGTCTACGGCAAGACTAGCACGACAGTGGAAGCAAATAACCTTAAGCACCTGAGAAAAACATGCTTAAAAATGTCAACACAAAGGTTGGTGAGCTATAGTTTAAGTATACCAGTAAGTAAGGTAGGCCACGAGATTTCAGTGCTACAAAGAGCGTTTCAAAACAGTATGATAAAGTATATGTTAACCGTGGACACTTGGTAACTAACTTAACGTTTATACCCCCTGAAAGTACACTTGGCAAGTGCGTATGTTTATGAAGTATTAAACACTCATTAAATGCTAGCGCTACTAGCCCAAGTGGGGATGTCAAACCCTATGGATCCATATCTAAGATTCGCGTTCACGGTTCAAAAACCAATGATTAAACGTTACCGAGCTAAAGGGAATGTTTATGCCGTTGTATAATCCACACATATATAAGTTTAAGTACTCGTGTCTAGTATGTAAAACATAAAATCCGCATGTATTCTCAGTTCCCAAAATAAGTTAAAGTAAAAAGGAAATGCTATAACTCACAATGATAATGTAGCGGTAAAGTATGACTCGAAAAGTAAGCAAGTAATGAAGGTTGTCCAAACGGGTCCTCAACCTAAGTCAAATAGTACTAAGTCAGTAAATCGTCCGAATAGGTTTAAAATGTAAATAAGGTTTTAAGGGTCATCATCATTCATCATCAAACAAAAGGTGTAAAGAAAGTTTCGTTCATGAAAGTAGTTTAAAACAAAGGCTGAGTTTGGTCAGTCACCACGGCCTCTATACCTACTGAAATAAGGTGAGACCAGTGGCCATGGCTCCGTCTATGAGTCCTTTAAGTGTGGTAAATATTACAGAAGTAAACTCATCTTCGTTTGACCGTGGCGACGGTCTAAGTGCGAGTAGGTCTGAATTTTCAGCACAACGGTAAATGGACGTAGTGACGATCGGAGGGCCATAAATCCTAAACCGTAACTCGGATTAAGACGGGTCCTATATGAAAAGTTATCTAATCGAACAGAGATATCTGAAAATCATAATTACAGTAGCCCAGGTCATACGGGTCAGACACAGAAACAGTAAAATAGTAGGGTCAGTAGGTTCTGGTGGTTCTTGGTGCTCGATGCTTATCATGGTTCTCATCCTTGATGCATATAGCTTCAAGTGTACAACTCGTTGATGTGTTTGCATCATTTTTACCAAGGTTTGACCATCATAACCCAAGTGTAAGTCTAAGACATGAAGCACGACTCACTTAAGTGTTGCAAGTGTTTTGATAAACCAAAGTTACATCAAAGTCTTAGATCTAACACATACATGAACTTTAAAACTAATAATAAGTTACAAACTTGAAAATGAACTTATGAAATCAAGATCTTAAGATGTAGAACATAGTTCTTAGTTTGATCTTGAAGATCCAAGACTCAAAAGTCTAGATCTAACATAAGTGTACAAAGTTATAATTAAAGAAATCTTACTTACATGTTCTTGAACTTTTAAAGTTAACTTTAGTTCAAGATTAATGAGATCAAAGTTAACTAGTAACATTTGACCAATATTAACCAACAACAAAATGAATTTAAAGTGCATAATATGAAGTAATAAACTAAGTAAACAAGTAAATAATTCATGGTGGTTCATACTTTAAAGATTCAAACCAAAGTTTGATCTTTAAGAAAGTAAACTTTAAAGTTTACTAACATGGATTACAAGTATGCTTTACAATACATGAACTCTAAATCTTTTAAAACAAATAAGGTAGAATCATAAACTAGTAAGTTTATGTTCTTGAGTGTTCTTGTAATTACAAGATAAAAGAAGAATGAAACTAGTAAGTTTGATTCTTGAAACCAAGTAAGTAAGTAACAAACAACTACAACTAACAATTACAAGTCATTAAACAACAAAGAACAAAAGATGATGATGATGAGAGTGTAGCCAAGGGCTACGGTTTTGTTAAAGAAAAGAAGAAGAAGAAGAACAAGTTCAAGTTGCTTACAAGATGAGAGAAAAAGTGAGAAAGAAAGTTGCAAGTTTGAGAGTGTTTTTGAGAATGAGAGAATGTGAGTAAACAAGTAATGAAAAAAAGATTTTTGAATCCCTTTGAATACCCTTGGCTGACGGTTTGCTAGTGGGGGAGGGAGGAGAGTTTTACACACTAGTCTCATGCATGAAAAGCGTTACAAAAGTTGGTTAATGGAGGTATGTGCATGGGGATTATGTTGTAACAAGATTCTTAAGCAACTAACAAACTAGTTCCATTCTAAGTGATACTTACACATGAAAGACATGGGCTAAATAGTCCATTAAAGAAGTAGGGTGGGCTTATAAGCCCAATAACACTAATCAAAGCCCAAGTTCAAGTGATTAACAAGTAAGTCCAAATAAAGCCCAAGTAATTAACTAATAACCTTAGTTAATTAAAATGATTAATAAACTAATCATGAATGCAAATAATATTCTAAAAATATTATTCGTGTAAGTTCGTGTGTTACAAAGACGTGTCGGGCATTCAAAAGTCATGTACGGTTAATCATGGCAACATGTAAATGTAATAACATACATTCGTTTAATCACAAGTATTAATAATAATAATTATTAATAAATAAACGTTGGAAAATCCAGGGTCGTTACATTACCCACCTGTTAAAGAAAATTTCATCCCGAAATTTTAAGCTGAGGTAGATGAAGGAGTCGGGAAAAGGTGAGGATACTCCCGCATCATTTAATCCTCTCGTTCCCAAGTAAACTCAGGTCCTCGTTTGGCATTCCATCGTACTTGGACGATCGGAATCTTGTTGCATTTCAAAGTTTTGATCTCACGATCCATAATTTCAACAGGTTCTTCCACAAAGTGGAGTTTGTCATCAATTGTAAGTTCTTCAAGTGGTATGATAAGTTCAGGTGCAGCAAGACACTTCTTCAAGTTTGACACGTGGAAGGTAGGATGAACTGAGCTCAACTGTGCTGGTAGATCCAAACGGTAAGCAACGGGTCCAACACGCTCCAAAATTTCAAAAGGACCAATGTATCGTGGGTTTAACTTTCCACGTTTTCCAAAATGGGTCACACCTTTCCAAGGTGCAACCTTCAACATTACACGATCACCAACGTTGAATTCAAAGTCTTTACGTTTAAGATCGGCATAACTCTTTTGGCGATCACGGACAGTCTTAAGTCTAGCTTGAATCTGAGCAATCTTCTCCGTCGTTTCATGGACTACCTCGGGTCCGGTGATTTGCTTTTCGCCTACTTTGGCCCAACAAATAGGAGATTAGCACTTGCGGCCATACAATGCTTCAAAAGGTGCGGCATTAATGCTCGAGTGCTAACTGTTGTTGTACGAGAATCCGGCTAGTGGAAAATACCTTTCCCAGGCTTTTCCAAAGTCAATGACACATGCACATAACATGTCCTCCAAGGTCTGAATCGTTCGTTCACTTTGCCCGTCAGTCTGAGGGTGATAAGCAGTACTCATGTCAAGACGAGTTCCCATGGCTTCTTACAAAGAACGCCAAAATCTAGAAGCAAAACGGGAATCGCGATCGGAGATGATCGATAAAGGTACACCATGACGAGATACAACCTCCTTAATGTACAGTTGAGCAAGTCTCTCCATTGTATCCGTCTCCTTCATCGCTAGGAAGTGTGCAAATTTAGTTAGGCGGTCAACAATAACCCAAATGGTATCGTATCCGCCCACCGTCTTTGGCAGCTTGGTAATGAAATCCATTGTGATCCTTTCCCACTTCCATTGCGGGATTTCCGGCTGTTGAAGTAAACCAGAAGGTCTCTGATGCTCGGATTTAACCTTCGAGCAAGTCAAACACTTCCCAACATAAGTTGCAATGTCCTTCTTAAGATTCGGCCACCAATACTGTTCTTTAAGATTGTGGTACATTTTGCCCGCTCCAGGATGAATCGAATATCTCGATTTGTGTGCTTCATCAAGTATAAGGTTCCGTAGATCTCCATAAAGAGGTACCCACATTCTTCCGGCATAACATCGGAGTCCAGTATCCCTAACCTCGAATCGAGAGACAAGTATGTTCAAATGTTCATGAGTTATATTCTCCTTCTTGAGAGCCTCATCTTGGGCTACTCTGATCTGACTGTTGAGATTCGAATGAATGGTGATGTTCAGAGCCCTAACACGAAGAGGTGCCATCCTCTCCTTTCAGCTTAAAGCGTCAGCTACAACATTGGCCTTGCCAGGATGATAACGAAGTTCACAATCGTAGTCGTTGAGCTTCTCGATCCATCGACGCTGTCTCATATTTAGTTGCTTCTGATCGAAGATGTGTTGGAGGCTTTTGTGGTCGGTAAAGATAGTACTCTTAGTTCCATACAAATAGTGTCTCCACAATTTAAGTGCAAAGACAACGGCTCCAAGTTCAAGGTCGTGAGTATTGTAATTCCGTTCGTGAATCTTCAATTGTCGGGAGGCATAAGCGATTACCTTTGAGCGTTGCATCAGTACACAACCAAAACCGCTCTTCGATGCATCACAATAAACAACAAAGTCGTCGCTGCCCTCAGGAAGTGATAGGATAGGTGCGGTGGTTAACTTCTTCTTCAAAGTTTGAAATGTTGATTCGTGTGCGGGTTCCCAAATGAACTTCTTGCCCTTGTGAGTCAGCGCGGTCAAAGGACGCGCAATCAGAGAAAATCCTTCAATGAACCTTCGGTAGTAACCGGCGAGACCTAGGAATTGGCGAATATGCGTTGGAGTAGTGGGGGTCTCCCACTTGCTGATAGCTTCAATCTTGACGGGGTCAACTTTGATACCCTGGTCGCTCACAACATGACCCAGAAATTGTACTTCCTTCAACCAAAATTCACACTTGGAGAATTTGGCGTAAAGTTGCTCTTGTCTCAGGAGTTCAAGTACTAGTCGGAGGTGTTGCTCATGCTCTTCTTCGCTCTTAGAGTAGATGAGGATATCATCTATGAAGACGATAACAAACTTATCCAAGTACGGCTTGCAGACACGATTCATGAGATCCATGAACAAGGCAGGTGCATTGGTTAATCCGAATGGCATCACGAGAAACTCATAATGACCATAACGGGTCCTGAATGCAGTTTTCATCACGTCACTTTCCTTCACCCTCAACTGGTGATAACCGGATCGTAAATCGATCTTTGAGTAAATGCTCAATCCTTGTAGTTGATCAAAAAGATCATCAATTCGTGGAAGAGGATACCGATTCTTGATAGTCAATTTGTTGAGTTCACGGTAGTCGATACACATACGGAAGGATCCATCCTTCTTCTTCACAAACAGCACGGGTGCACCCCAAGGCGAGAAACTTGGTTGGATAAATCCACGGTCAAGTAGTTCTTGTAGTTGGCTTTGTAATTCTTGCATCTCGGAAGGTGCGAGTCTATAAGGTGCGCGAGCTACAGGTGCAGCTCCTTGTACTAAATCGATTTGAAACTCTACTGCTCTTGGCGGCGGTAATCCAGGCAATTCTTCAGGGAAGACATCGAAAAATTCGTTCACAATTCGAACGTCGTTCACGCTCTTCACCTCAGTTTCTACTGTTTTCACATGCGCTAGGACAGCAAGACGTCCCTTCTTCATAATCTTTTGCGCTTTCACGCAACTAATGAGGTTCAACTTCGAGGTACATCTCTCTCCGTAGATAACCAGTGGCTCACCTTCTCCTTGTGGTATACGAAGAGCTTTATCCCCACAGATAATATCGGCCCTTATCTTGCTCAACCAATCCATACCGACGATCACATCAAAACTTCCCAATTTGATTGGTATCAAATTGATGATGTAGCGTGAGGGTACGAAATAGTATTATTTTTAATACAAAATACTACAAAATATGACACAAGTTTTATTAATTTACGGATGGGATATACCTAAACCTTGCTACAACACTATAGGCAGTGTACCTAATCGTAGAGTAGTGTAGTTTTTAGTAAGTCCGGTTCGTTCCACAGGGAGCTAGTGATTACGTACTATATTTTTATAAAACTATATTTATATAAATATATATATATATATATATATATATATATATATATATATATATATATATATATATATATATATATATATATAAGTAGTAATATTATTATAAAAGGGGGTTTTTTACCGTTTAATGACCGGTTTGTCGATTTTATATTTTTAAGCGTAAAGATAAATGACAATAATTAAAGTGCGTAAAATATATAAATGACGATAAATAAAATAACAATAAATAAAATTGCGATAGAATATGAAATAAAAAGATTATTCTTATTTAAACTTCCGTAATCATGATGTTTAACGTTTTGATTTTAATTAATTGTTACTCGGGTTAATTGTCCTTTGTCATGGTTTATTTGATACCTATCTGGTTTTTATCCATAATAGTCCATCGGTCATAAATATAAAGTGCGAGTGTCCTCGTCAAATTACCCTTATACCCGAAGTCAAATATTCCAACTAATTAAGGATTTAAACTGTGATGCAGTTATCACTTCTGTCAACAATTACACCAGTTATCACTGTATGTAATCCACCCCTGTTTTGATTAGATATGAATATTAATTTACCCACTTGATCAGTTTGAATAATCAATTACCCAACCCGAATAATTAATTAAATGATTATAATAGATTCCATATGAACGTCACTAAATAGGACAACCATAATCATTATTAATTATTAGGATAATTAATTTGAAGATAGGTTCGACAGACTCCAATGAGTTGTCACTCAATTAGACAATACCCCCCATCTATTAATAGTCAATAGTCCAATTTTCACAAGTGTCGGTCTTTTGCCCAAACCTTAATTATGGTACAAAATCCAATAACCCCGTCTTAATATTTAGTCAAACATCACGATTACTTCGGCTTAAATAAGCATAATAATAACTTAGTTACGAAACATTAATTTAAAAAGGAAGAACATAACTTACAGTGATTATTAATCGTGTAGCGTTACACGGACAGAGTTTCGACTTTAAAACCCGTAAAACATTCCTTACAATAACCCAATTATTATTAAACTTAAACTAAAATTATAATTATAATTATAAATATATATATATATTACATGTAAAGAGAAAGAAAGAAGAAAAGGTGTACATAAATCGATCAAATGAATTGCCTTTTATAGGCAAATATTGAATTGAAATTTTCACTTATGACCCCTTAACTATGCTCAATTAACAACTTTTTATTATTTATTATTATTCTTATTATGAATTATTTAAATATTATATTATATTCTTGTGCATAGTTGACTTGTACTTTCAGCTCCGTTGCGTCGAGCGTTGATAGTTGGCTCGGGTACCGGTTCCGAATTTTCGAACGTCCTTTCGTATAATTTAATATCTTGTACTTTGCGTTTTGTAACTTGTACTCTTGTCATTTTTAGACGTTTCTCATCAATAAATTGAACCTTTTGAATTGTATCTTATACATTTGAGCTTTTTGGACGTTTGTGTCTTCAAATCTTCGTTTTCGCCTTTTGTCTTCGCACTTATTTATTTAAACAATTACAATGAAAATATAATATAATTACATATGAAAACCTATTATTTAGAAGGGATATTGCTATGAAATATATGTTTCTTTTTAGCCTTATCAAATATCCCCACACTTGAGCGTTGCTTGTCCTCAAGCAATACAGAACTTGAAATAAAAACATACATGAATCACTTTTTTATTCATCACACTTTGTACATTAGTGATTTTGATATGGTGGTATAAACAATGATAGTAACGATAGAACCATGGTTAAAGGTGGGTGTGTCATCCACAGTTGCCTCGGGTTTAGGTCAACGACACTTGCAATCAAATAGACGATTTACTTTCGGTTTCCAAAGCAAAGTGCACATTTGAAAGGTGGTTTACAGTCTCACATGACTATGAAAATGTAGATCCTTAAGAAAATTGGATCTTTATGAAAACATTTGATCTTTTTGAAAATTTAATCTAGCTTTTACCCTAGATAAGTTTTCCGGAATAACCCTTCACCGGTGTTTGCAAAATATTTTTGTGGGTTGTGTGGGTTTCAGATTTGAAAATTTTAGCTCAACACTTGTGGTTTTGTGTTACCCACTTGCTAACCTTGTATTGGGAAAGCAACACGTTCAGTTTACTTGTTCCGTATATTACCTTTCGGTAAACTACCGTCCGGTTGTAAAGGAAAGCGATGAACAAGAAACTGTTAAGGCAATGTCTAATGACATGCATATGATTATGGTCTTAAAACGTGTTGGATGCTAGTACTATCCTTTGTAGGAGCAATAGTAAAGATCATCCTATGATTTTTCGGTCTGACACAAGGTCCTGTCTCCGACCATGCTATGCAACCACCGTTTCTTACGGTTGACACCCGATTTGGTTCAGGTGACCTAATGAATTCTCAGAATTTTACGTTCAATGGTAATGAACGCATTGAAAATAGGTTTTCAGAAAACAAATCGGTTTTATTTTTGATCAAAATATTTTCTCGTTCAAGCTCGAGTTTAGATATCATTGAATTCCATGAGTTTGTAATTCTCAATCTTTAAGGTCAATCTCTAGGATTGAGTAATATCAGTCTTAAAAGCTGATTTTTGATCTTTAAGGAGATTATCCTTTCTGGGAATTTGATTCATTAGTCTTATCAAGCTAATTTGCACGGTGCCCCCCCCATTGTGCGAGATAAATCCTTCTCATGGTTAGGATAAATCTGACCACATGGCGACCCTGTTTGATGCTGAGGTCCGTGGATTTCCTGCTGATTTTAGAGATGACTTTTCTAGATTTTTCGTCAACCTACAGCTGGTCTGGACGACAACTTCATGACCTAAATTAAGAAGCGCGTTTCTTTTTCGGAAGACTTTACTTCCTTTTAATGATGGAATTAATTCATCGTGTAGATCCATCTTTCTTACAGTAAATCGGGTAAACCAGTTAATTTAGTCCAAAGTAAAAGCACCTGTAATAACTTTACAAAAACATGTGATAGATAGTTTTTAATTGAATAACTTGGTACATTGATGTCAAAGCAGAGGGGTATAAAATACTATTAAATTTTAGCAGAAAATACTATTAAATACGATACAATTTTACACAAGATATTTATTTATTTATAGAATGGATATACTTAAACCTTGCTACAACACTTATAGGCAGTGTACCTAATCGTACAGTAGTGTAGTTTTTAGTAAGTCCGGTTCGTTCCACAGGGAAATCTTTAAACAAAGCTCAACGCTATATTAGTTTACTTTTATAAAAATACAAATATATATATAAGTAATATTATTATTATAAAGGGGGGTTTTTACCGTTTAATGACCGGTTTGTCGATTTTAAAACTTTAGTCGCAGTTAAAACCTAATGTAAAATATAAAATAAATACAAGACTTAAATTAAAGCTTAAAGTAAATAATGATAATGAAATTACGAATAATAAAAATGCGATAAAATTAAATTGCGATAATTAAAAAGTACGATAATTAAAAGTGCGATTAAATAAAATAACAATAAATAAAAGTGCGATAATTAGAAGTGCAATTAAATATAAAATAAAGGAAATTAAATATGAAATAAAAGAATTATGCTTATTTAAACTTCCGTAATCATGATGTTTGACGTGTTGATTTTAGTTCTATGCCCATGGGTTAATTGTCCTTTGTCCTGGATTATTCAATATGTCCGTCTGGTTTTTGTCCATAACAGTCCATCAGTCATAAATATAAATTGCAAGTGTCCTTGTCAAATTATTATTATACCCGAAGATAAATATTCCAACTAATTGGGGATTCGAATTGTAACAAGGTTTTAATACTTTGTTTAATGAATACACCAGGTTATCGACTGCGTGTAAACCAAGGTTTTACTACTTTGTTAACAATTACACCAATTACCCTTGAATGTAATTTCACCCCTGTTTCAATTATTCTAGTGGCTATTAATCCATTCCCGTGTCCGGTTAAATGAACGATTATTCGTACATATAAATACCCCGCCCATCGTGTCCGATCGAGTGTATATGGTAATTTATAGGGACGCCCAATTGTAAATCTTTATATTAACATTAACAAACTTTCATTTAGTTAAACAAATATAAAGCCCATTAATAGCCCATAGTCTAGTTTCTACAAGTGTCGTTCTTTTGTCCAAACCCCAATTATGGTACAAAGCCCAATTACCCAATTTTAGTAATTAGCCCAACATCATGATTACTTCGTTTTAAATAAGCATAATAATAACTTAGCTACGAGACATTAATATAAAAAGGTTGAACATAACTTACAATGATTAAAAATAGCGTAGCGTTACACGGACAGAATTTCGACTTACACCCTTACAACATTCGCTAACATACCCTTATTATTAGAATTATAATTAAAATTAAAATATAAATTATAAATATAAATATATTACTTCGTATGAAGAGAAGAAAAAAAAAATTAATTAAAACTCGTCAGAAAACTGGCTATTTATAGGACCTGACCAGCAATCTCACACCATGCGACTCGCATGGTTTTGTGCTTCTGGCCATGCGAGTCGCATGGCCACCCTGGATTCAGCCAACTACTTTTGTTTTCTTCTTGCCGACGTAATATAATAATAATAATATATATAATATATAATTATATATAATTATATATATATTATATTATATTCTTGTGCATAGTAGACTAGATATTTTTGGTCCGTTGCGTCGGGCGTTTCTTCTTGGCTCAGGTCCCGGTTCCGGATTTTCGGACGTCCTCGCGTATTATTTTATATCGTGTACTTTGCGTCTTGTAACTTGTACTCTTGTCATTTTGAGACGTTCCTCATCAATATTTTGAACCTTTTTGATTGTATCTTGTACTTTTTAGCTCTTTGGACCTTTTTGTCTTCAATTTGTCGAATCTGCCTTTTGTCTTCACCTTTTATTATTTAAACGAATATCACTTGTAAATAGAACAATTGCAACTAAAAGCTTGTCTTTCTTGAGGAATAATGCTATGAAATATATGTTCGTTTTTAGCATTATCAAATATTCCCACACTTGAGCGTTGCTTGTCCTCAAGCAATATTGTCTTGAAATACTAGAATCACTTCTTTATTCTTCATACTTTGTACATCAGTGATTTCTATACGGCGGTATAAACAATGGTAGTGACGATATGGTTTACAGTCCCACATGACTATAAAAATTTAGATCCATTAAGGAAATTGGATCTTTTATGAAAACATTTGATCTTTTGAAAATTAAATCTAGTTTTTACCCTAGATAAGTTTTCCGGAATAACCCTTTACCGGTGTTTGCAAAATATTTTTGTGGGTTTGGTGGGTTTCAAATTTGAAAATTTTAGCTCAAAACTTGCGGTTTTGTGTCACCCACTTGCTAACCTTGTATTTGGAAAGCAACACGTCCAGTTTACTTGTCCCGTATATTACCTTTCGGCAAACTACCGTCCGGTTGTAAAGGAAAGCGTTGAACAAGCAACTGTTTAAGGCAATGTCCCGTGACATGCTTTTGATTATGGTCTATAACGTGTTGGACGCAATTACTATCCTTGGTAGGAGCAATAGTAAAGCTCACCCTTATAATTTTTCGGTTTGACACAAGGTCCTGTCTTTGACCGTGCTATGCAACCACCGTTCTTACGGTTGACACCCGATTTAGTTCAGGTGACCTAATGAATTCCAGGTGAATTCCTAGGATTTTACGTTCAATGGTAATGAACGCATTGAAAATGGGTTTTTCAGAAAACAAATCGGTTTATAATTTTGATCAAAATATTTTCTCGTTCAAGCTCGAGTTTAGATATCATCGAATTCCATGAGTTTGTAATTCTCAATCTTTAAGGTCAATCTCTAGGATTGAGTAATATCAGTCTTAAAAGCTGATTTTTAATCTTTAAGGAGATTATCCTTTCTGGGGATCTGATTCATTAGTCTTATCCAGCTAATTTGCACGGTGCCTCCCCATTGTACGAGATAAATCCTTCTCATGGTTAGGATAAATCTGACCACTTGGCGACCCTGTTTAATGCTGAGGTCCGTGGATTTCCTGCTGATTTTAGTGATGACTTTTCTAGATTTTTCGTCAACCTACAGCTGGTCTGAGCGACAACTTCATGACCTAAATCAAGAAGCGCGTGTCTTTTTCGGAAGACTTTACTTCCTTTTAATGATGGAATTGATTCATCGTGTAGATCCATCTCTTCTTTTCTTTCATCGGGTAAAACAGTTTAGTTTAGTCCAAAGCAAAAGTATTTTCAGTTATTTGTTACAAATATATGTGACATATGTTTAAAATAACTTGGTAAATTTTCCCACACTTGGCTTTTATTTTCCTTTTTATCGTCCTCTATTCCATTTTAAATGAATTTTAACATTTTAGTTTGTTTCTCAATTTATGTCCTTTCCGAGGTAACAATAATTTCGGTGTTAAAACCTAGTTTTATCGTTCATAAATATGTATAAACATGATTTTGAATTTATTTAATTGAAAATTTTGAAAAATTTTACTAGAATTGGGTAGTCAGTATATAAGACTAGGGCTGTTCTTTTTTATCAGAGAGCACTAGATTCTAATACAACTACTGCTTTACTAGTATTTTTAATGGTAACCAAGTGTTTAATATAAAAATTTTAAAATCCGAAAGAATTTAACCCCTTCCCACACTTAAGATCTTGCAATGCCCTCATATGCAAGAAATCAGTAACAATTTAAATTATTGAGGGTGATTTGTGTGAAAATGATTAAATTTTTACCAAAGTTTCCAAATATATTGGCGTTTGTTTGCTGAATGATAAATGGTGCACGTCATTTGTTCATTCCGTCTTGTTGTTATTTCACATACATTTTGCATCATTGTCGTCAAAATTACTTGCTTTTGCTGAACTTAATGCCAGTCTTTGAAAACGCGTTGTTTTACCCTGTTTTGTGCATAAAATAGAATACATACAATACAAATATAATCATACATGCAATTTGAAATGGAACTTTGGCATCCCACTTTAAAACTATAAGAAAAATATTAGTACACAATAATAATAAAATATCCAACATTACATAAACATAATAAAATGTTAAGTGTTTAAAATAAAAATAAAAATTACCACTTATCTCTACTGATCAGGAGGTGGGTTAGGAGGAAAATTAGGATATGGATCCCAATTCATGTTCGCGTCCGGGTTCCATGGCTGATTATAGGTGTACTGGTATGCTGCGTCATAATCATATGAATCATAGGGTGGTCTCATCTCTGGCTGATGTGCGGGATAGTATGCGGGTCGGGTCGGATAATACATCTCACCAGGCTGCAACTGGCTTATAATTTGGCGCTGATGATAATCCCATCGGCCATGCTCTCGTTGCCGGGAATGCTCGTAGTCATTCCGGCGTTGCCATGCCTCGTACTGCATATGCCTATCATAGTTCGTCATGTATTCATCCTCCATACGAATACCTAAATCAAGAGCAGTCTCCCGAACAACTCCTATAATGTTGTTCGCCTCCTCCATCTCGTCATCCGAACCTCTCTCTACCTGTCGCTGAGGTCCCTCGTATCGATATACCCGACCACGTCTCATCAATAATACCCTTGCACCGTGATAAAGGTTTGAACTTATGGTTTCACCTCCATCCTCTATTTCGTTCATTGGACCCCCTTGGTGCTTATCTACACCTAAATACTCTCCAATGAGAGTAATGAAAATACCACCACCTATAATACTCCCCGATTTCATCCCCGAAACTACATTAGCGAGATAATAACCAACACAATAGGGAATGTTAACGAAACTCCTCGGGTCTCTAATACACTTAAGGTAGAACAAATCGTTTACGGTCAATTTCTCCTTATTCCTACCCCTTTGTGTAATTGTGTTTGCTAAGAATCTATGAATCACCCGGAGTTCAGCTCTGTCTATATCTAAGTATGTATGATTTCCACTGGCGTGAAATTCATTAAAGTGTGACATACGCCTCCAGACAGCGTTAACATCAAATTCCCTATCTACCCTTTCTCCTTGGGCAATCAGGCTATTACAGTCGGGGCTCAAAAGTTCAGCAGGGGTGTAAATCTGTAAGGCCCTTGCTAAATCTATCATGGACATTCTGTACATTCGTCCACCTAACAGAAACCTAATAAAGCTTCTATCATCTATCCTCCTAACATCACTGTTTAACTTAATAGTACTAAGTAATTCTATACACCATTCCCTATATATGGTTCTACGAATGGAAAATAGGCGCATCCAATCGTTAAACTGAGAATTACCATACCTTTGCACCAATAATTGCCGAATCGGTTCGGCAAGGTCAACTGTTTCCAAAGGTACCCAGTCAATTGCCCTTGGCATTTCAACAACCTTAAAGTAGAGAATGTGCATGTTCTTTTGATAATCTGGATACTCTATCCAACATCTATCAAATCTCAGATTTGGGTGTAACTGATCTTCATTAATGTCTAAACTCAGAATCCTTTGATGTGGAGCGAATTGACGAAACTGATTCACGAATAATTGATCTTGATCGTGATAAGGAATATGTTGCTCCTCCTGTTCTTCTTCTTCTTGTTGCATATGTTGTTCCTGTTCATGAAACATTTCCGGTTCGGGCTCTGGTTGCCTGGACGATGATGCTCCTGAACCTCCAGTATCGGCTTTCTGCAAAACACATTAAACACAAAATTTGTGCATCCAAATATGCATTAGTGTTAGCAAAATAATAACTTGAAACAATTATGATGACCTGTTCAATTCATAACACATTTTATACACATTTTCTTAACAATAACAATTCTACACTTTTACATACGAAAATGTGTACAATGTTTTATCACATTTAAACTCTTAAACATGTCAACAATAATCATTATAGCAATTAAACACTTGTTACATGGCATTCAAATCAAACTAGTGTTCATTTTCATATTTTTGTCAAGTCTACACTTTGTCAAATAAGCCTATACGAAAAATGTAAATCAAGTTCATAAGCATTTATCTCAAATAACATGCCAAAATAATCACTACTAGCAATGAAACAAGTTTCATATAGCCTTTATATCAAATTATCCAAGTTCATGAATTTTTGGACTTAAAAAGTCCACTTTAATTCTCAAAAACATGTTTAGGCTCAAAGTTTGGATCAATTAACTACCTAAACATGTTACACTACTTAATTTAGCAACAATTCATGACAAAAATCGGCCATAACCTGTTTATAACAAAAAGCCCCAAATTGCTCAAGAACACAAACCCTAGATTCTTAAAAATTTGAAGTTTTTAGCTTCAATTTATGTTAAATAGCTTCTATCTAGGATATACATGCATAATATAACAACAATTTAGCTCTAATTACACCTAAATTTAACAAAATCAAAATATAAATTTTCTAGCTCAAGAACACAAAAATTCGAATTTAAAGAGATTAGGGGTGAAATCTTTACCTTTCTCCTGAAGGGGTTGAGACTACTGAATCTAGGCATGATTATTGTGAAGTTTTGCAAGAAATTTGGTGAAAAATGGCGGATTTTTGAGAGGATTTGGGAGAGTTTTCGTGTATATGTGTGTGTGTTGTGAAAGAAGCAGAACTCGGCTGCCTTTTTGATCCTGTCCAGTTTTTAACAGCCATGCGAGTCGCATGGCTTAAGCCTTTCCCCCATGCGACTCGCATGGGGGTATTTTCCAGAATTTTTTTGTTTTTTTTTTTTTTTTTTTTTTTTTTTTTTTTTTTTTTTTATAAACCTTATACTTTTAAAACATATAATTAAATAAAATTTTAAAAATTTTGTTTCTTTTTAAGACGAAGTCGTTTCGGGACGATGCCCTAGTCCGTCCCTCGACAAAATTTTAAAATTTGTCTTTTTGTAGTGATTGTTTTAAAAGCTAAGATTTTTGGGTTTTTTAATGTTTTTGGCATACTTTAAATCAATAAGATTAAAAATAATGATAATAAAATTTCTCGTCCCTCCCTCGGGTAAAGCAATTTCGGTTCAAAGACCTAGTCTTCAACTTACGACGAATTTTAAAAATCATATTTTTAACTTAATGAGATAAAGTAAATTTTTGTTTTTAAATTCACACAACTTAAATATAAAATTCAAAATTAAAAAATTAAAAATTAAAAATTCACACCAAACTTAAAATTTGAAATGCATAAAATTAAAATTCATATTTTAAAAATTAAAAATTCACACCAAACTTAATTTAAAAATTCATAAATTCATATCAAACTTATATTAATTTTTCAAATATTTAAATATATTGTTTTTACAAAGTTTACAATATTAATTTAAGATTTAAATATTAATTTTTAAAAATATGGTAAAAATAAAATTAAAAATCTTTTTGTCTTTTTATCCCACTTTAATCAATCAAATATTATCAAAAATATGCGCCCCTCTTTTCGGTAAAGTAATTTCGGTTCCAAGACCTAATTTAACTCATGACGAATTTTTGAAATATTTTGGTTTGATTGATTAAAGATATTTATACCTTAAGAATAAACGTTAAATTTCGCAGTGATGTAATAAATTTTTGAACGATATCAATAATTTCGGTCGCCAAACCTAATTTTATTTAATACCAATTTAATACTTTTTAGCGAACAAATTAGCGTTTATTATCAAAAGGTTAAAAATAAAAATAAAAATAAAAACTGTACAGACATACCTGTGAAATAGATTTCTTAGTTATATGACCTATTATATTCATAAGATAGTCGGTTTAGTTGGTCTTCCATGGCTGCATAGGCGTAACCTCGAGCATTCATTGTCTTTTCTTCTAAACATATGAACGGTCCGTCTCTGCATAAAGTAACAAATTCGGTATTTGAATAGGTTTGATTATTTGAACATTTACCTCCATGTGACCATTTTCCGCATTTGTGACATTTTTCTAGGTGTCGTGCTCTTCTTTTTGCTGCGGATTTTGATTTTCCTTTACCAAATTGTAACTTATTATCTTCGCATCTGGATCCTTTTCTAACTCCGTCCATTCTTTCTCTGATTACTGATACTAATTCACTCGGTAGTATGTCATTATTTCTTTTAGTGATCAAAGCGTGTAGCATTAGACCATGGTTTAGTTCACAGGCAGTCTTCATTTCGTAAAAACCTAAAAAAAATAAAAATTCAGAATGGGGGGAGAAGACTAGTTCTTTAGGGTCTGCTAGGGAAAGACCATACGTGTTCCATTTTCGAGAACTACACGAAAACAGACAATCTAACTCTAACAGAAATATATATTATCCTTTAAAGACTTGATTCTCCCCACACTTAGTTAGCTGTGGTGTCGAAATTGTGATTAACTTCGTTGTCGACTTCCATCGGACCATGTATGTAATGTTTAACTCTGTGACCATTAACTTTAAATTCAATCCCATTTGAATTTATCAATTCTATCGTTCCGTATGGGAAAACTCTTTTGACTATAAATGGTCCAGACCATCTTGATTTCAATTTTCCAGGAAATAGCTTGAATCGTGAATTGAAAAGAAGAACTCTGTCTCCTTCTTTGAATTCTTTTGATCTTCTGATTCTTTTATCATGCCATTTCTTCGTTCTTTCTTTATAGATTAACGAATTTTCGTATGCTTCATGTCTTAATTCTTCTAATTCGTTTAGTTGACTTAATCGTAGACGTCCGGCTTCATGTAAATCAAGATTACATGTCTTCAAAGCCCAAAATGCTTTGTGTTCAATTTCTACTGGAAGATGACATGCTTTTCCATACACAAGTCTAAAAGGTGTGGTTCCAATTGGAGTTTTGTAGGCTGTTCTAAAAGCCCAGAGTGCATCCTCCAATTTAATGGACCATTCCTTCGAATTTGATCCTACGGTTTTCTCAAGAATACGTTTTAAAGCTCGGTTTGTATTTTCAACTTGTCCACTTGTTTGTGGATGATATGCGGTGGAGATTTTATGAGTTACTCCATATCTTTTAAGAACTTTCTCAAGTTGATTATTACAGAAATGAGTACCCCGATCACTTATTAAAGCTTTCGGTGTTCCAAACCTTGCAAAAAGACGTTTTAAAAAGTTGACTACAACTCGTGCATCGTTAGTTGGGAGAGCTTGTGCTTCCGCCCATTTAGATACATAATCAATGGCTACGAGTATATATAAATTATTATGAGATTTTGGAAATGGACCCATAAAGTCAATACCCCAAATGTCAAATACTTCACATACTTGGATGACATTTTGTGGCATTTCATCACGTTGACTTATTTTTCCGGCCCTTTGACATGCATCACAGGATTTGCAAAGAAGGTGTGCGTCTTTGTAAATTGTAGGCCAATAGAATCCAGCTTCATAAACTTTTCTTGCTGTTAGTTGAGGCCCATAATGCCCTCCTGTTGGTCCTGTGTGACAATGGTTTAAAATTTTACTCGCTTCATCTCCAAATACACATCGGCGTATTATTCCATCGGGACAACTTTTAAACAGATGTGGATCTTCCCAGAAATAGTGTTTTATATCACTGAAGAATTTCTTTCGTCTTTGGTACGATAATCCTTTTTCAAGGAATCCACAAACTAAGTAGTTTGCATAGTCTGCAAACCATGGGATTTCTTTATAATCTATCTTCAATAGATATTCATCAGGAAAGTTGTCTTGTATGGCCGATTCATTCAGAACTTCTAATTCGGGATTTTCAAGACGAGAAAGATGATCAGCGGCGAGATTTTCTGCTCCTTTTTTATCTCGGATTTCAATATCAAACTCTTGTAAGAGTAAAATCCAACGGATTAATCTTGGTTTAGCATCTTGTTTTGAAAATAGGTATCTAAGAGCAGAATGGTCGGTATAGACCACCGTTTTTGCTAGAACGAGATATGATCGAAATTTGTCAAAAGCAAAGACAATAGCAAGGAGTTCTTTTTCAGTAGTTGTATAGTTCGTTTGTGCTCCTTGTAATGTCTTACTAGCATAATATATAGGTTGAAATCGTTTTTCAATCCTTTGTCCTAAAACGGCTCCCATTGCAAAATCACTTGCATCGCACATTAGTTCAAATGGTAGATTCCAATTTGGTGTTATCATGATCGGTGCATTAGTGAGTTTTTCTTTAAGAATATTAAAAGATTTGATACATTCATCTGAAAAGATGAATGGCGCATCCTTTTCTAGGAGTTTATTCATAGGAGTGGCAATTTTAGAAAAATCTTTTATGAAACGTCGGTAAAAACCGGCATGCCCTAGAAAACTCCTAACTCCTCTAACATTGGTGGGATGTGGAAGTTTAGCAATTACATCTACTTTAGCTCTATCCACTTCAATTCCTTCTTTTGAAATTTTATGTCCAAGAACGATGCCTTCTTTAACCATGAAATGGCATTTCTCCCAATTAAGTACTAGATTTGATTTTTCGCATCTAATTAGCATTCGTTCCAGATTAACTAGACATGATTTAAATGTATTACCGAAGACTGAAAAGTCATCCATGAATACTTCCATGCATTCTTCTATCATGTCGTGAAAAATCGCCATCATGCACCTTTGAAAGGTTGCAGGGGCGTTACAAAGTCCAAATGGCATGCGTTTGTAAGCAAAAGTACCATAAGGGCACGTGAATGTGGTTTTCTCTTGGTCTTCGGGTGCTATTGGAATTTGAAAATATCCGGAAAATCCATCTAGAAAACAATAGTAACTATTTCCGGCTAATCTTTCCAACATTTGATCTATGAAAGGTAAGGGAAAGTGATCTTTTCTGGTGGCGTCATTTAATTTTCTATAATCAATACATACACGCCATCCTGTTACAGTCCTAGTAGGAATAAGCTCATTTTTCTCATTTGTGATGACAGTCATGCCACCCTTCTTAGGCACGCATTGAACTGGGCTTACCCATGGACTATCAGAGATTGGATAAATTAAACCTGCATCTAGCAGTTTAATAATCTCTTTTTTAACTACATCTTGCATATTAGGATTTAGTCTTCGTTGGCGTTGCACATACGTTTTATGACCTTCTTCCATAAGGATTTTATGTGTGCAATACGAAGGACTTATTCCTTTAATATCATGAATCTTCCATGCAATGGCTGGTTTATGAGCTTTCAACACAGAAATGAGTTGTGATTTCTCATTTTCAGTAAGAGAAGACGATATTATTACAGGTAATTCAGATTCACCATGTAAATAAGCGTATTCCAAATGGTTTGGAAGTGGCTTTAACTCTAATTTCGGAGGTTCTTCTATCGATGATTTATATCGATATCTGTCTTCTTCTTTTAGCATTTGAATTTCTTCTGTTGTTGGTTCATATCCATTAGCTATAAGTGTAGCTAACATTTCAGCTTCATCAATTGGTTCATTAACTTCTCCTAAAGAACATTCTCCTGTTCCTTGTAGTTCTGGAAATTCTTCTAATAATTCTGCATGTGCATCTATAGTTTGAATATAATAACATGTATCATCTGCAGATTGTGGTTGTTGCATTGCTCTATCAACTGAAAAGGTAACACTCTCATCCTCTATACTTAGGGTCAGTTTCTTACCGAACACGTCTATCATTGCTTTAGCCGTGTTTAAGAATGGTCTTCCTAATATGAGAGGAACTTGAGAATCTTCTTCCATGTCTAGAACAACAAAATCTACTGGAAATACTAAAGTACCAACTTTAACTAGCATGTTCTCCATTATCCCTCTAGGATATTTTATTGATCTATCGGCTAGTTGTATGCTTATTCTGGTTGGTTTTAATTCTCCAAGGTCTAGTTTAGCGTATAGTGAATACGGCATTAGATTTATACTAGCACCTAAATCAGCCAATGCTTCTATTGAACTAAGACTACCCAGAAAACATGGAATTGTGAAACTTCCTGGATCAGATAATTTTTCTGGTATCTTATTCAACAGCACTGCTGAACAATTGGCATTCATAGTAACAGCCGAGAGTTCTTCCATTTTCTTTCTATTTGTGATTAGATCTTTCAAGAATTTAGCATACCTTGGCATTCCTGAAATCACATCAATGAAAGGAAGATTTACATTTATCTGTTTAAACATATCCAAGAATTTGGATTGCTCGGCTTCAAGTTTCTCTTTCTTCATTTTACTCGGATAAGGAAGTGGTGGTTGGTATGGTTTAACATAAGGTTTATCCTTAACTGTGTTATCTTCATTAACCTTTTCAACTACCGGTTCTTTTTCCTTATCTTGATCAGGTTGTGGTTCTTGTGTAGTAGGAATAGTTTCATCAGAAGTTACAGGTATTTCAGGTGGTTTAAGTGTTGTACCACTTCTTGTGGTAATAGCTTTAGCTGTTTCATTCCGGGGGTTAGCATTTGTATCACTAGGTAAACTTCCCGTTTTTCTTTCACCTATTAACCTTGCTAGGTTACTTACTTCTTGTTCCAGATTTTGAATAGAAGCTTGTTGATTTCTAAATGCTTGAGCATTTTGTTCATTAGTTTGTTTTTGAGATGTGAAAAACTGCGTTTGAGTTTCAACTAGCTTCGTCATCATATCTTCTAAATTTGGCTTTTTATCATCGGTTTGTTGTGGTGGTTTATTTTGAAAATTCGGTCTTTGCTGATTGTAAGTATTATTGGATAATTGTTGATTGCTAGGACCTTGTTGGTTGTTGTATGGAATATTTCGGTTATAATTCTGGTTTTGATTGTAAATCGGTCTTGGCGGTTGATAATTATTCTGATAATTATTTCCAGGCCTTTGGTTTATGTATGAAATATTCTCTCTTTGTTCCATTGTTAATTCAATACTTAGACAATCTTTTGTCAAATGTGGTCCTCCACACTGCTCACAACTAATTCGTATTGAGTGAATATCCTTAGTCATCTTTTCCATTCGTCTCTCCACAGCGTCTATCTTTGCGGAAATGGAATCTAAGTCATGGCTAGAATCGGCTCTAGCTGCTTTAGATGATCTAATGATATCTTTTTCTTGGTGCCACTCATGTGAGTGGGAAGCAGTGTTATCAATAATTTTGTAAGCATCAGTTTCGGTTTTCTTCATAATCGAACCACCAGCTGCTATATCTATGTCTTTTCTTGTAGTGATGTCGCATCCTTGGTAGAATATTTGTACTATTTGACAGGTGTCTAAACCATGTTGCGGACATCCTCTTAACAACTTTCCATATCTTGTCCACGCCTCATATAGAGTTTCATTTGGCTTCTGTGTGAACGTAACAATTTCTGCTTGAAGTCTTACGGCTTTAGATGCAGGAAAAAATTGTTTAAGAAATTTGTCGATTAAAACATCCCATGTATCGATCGCCCCTTCAGGTAACGATTCCAACCAATCTTTGGCTTCTCCCTTTAAAGTCCAGGGAAATAACATGAGATATATTTGTTCATCCTCCACTTCTCGTATTTTAAATAGTGTGCAGATCCTATTAAAGGTACGTAGATGTTCATTTGGATCTTCCTTCAGCGCACCACTAAATTGGCATTGATTAGTCACCATGTGTAAAATTTGTCCTTTGATTTCATAATCTGGCGCATTAATGTCTGGATGAGTAATTGCGTGACCTTGGCCAGTGCGTTTAGCTCTCATTCGGTCTTCCATACTTAAAGGTTCCAGATTCTCCATAATTGAATTTGTTGAATCGGTATCACTAGATGATTCTGATTTAATGGTTCGTTCCTCAACAATCTCTGTTTGAATGATTGGTGGTTCCGGAGGAAAGTTTAATGGTTCAGGATCTATGAACCGTTCCTGAATATTTTCTGGATTCTCAATTGTGAGGTTTGTTTCAAAAATTGGATTATCGGAAATTTGAACTGAAGCACTTGGTCGACTGGATGACGATTCTAAAGAAAAATCAACGGCGGTTATATTTGTTAAACGATGTCTTGATCTAGTTACAGGTGGTGAACGTACAAAAGGTGATGAACGTCTTGCTCGGTGCATTCACTGAATATCCTATTAGTTTTTAAAAAGGAAAGAAAAATTATAATAAGTTATCCAATCAATAGACTTTTCTGATTTTGCCCACGTTTCGAATAGCCAAAAGATGCAGCAGAGGGGCAGGATTCGTTTGGTCTCAATATAATTGAGGACTGTTTGGCTCCAATAACCCGGTCCACGTACAAATCCAACTATTACTACGAACCAGAAAATTTTGATGTCTATTAATTTAACCACTTAAAATAAATTTTCGTAATTTTAAGAAATTTAGATAAGAAGTAGAAAAAATTCTAAGTCCTAAAAACTAGAATAGCGAGAAATAAGAAAGAAAAAGAGTTCGTCGAAAAAGGTCGAAAAAGAAAAAAAAATGGTTGAAAAATAAAAGGTGACGGAAAAATAAAAGAAACTTATCAAAACTTAAAAATACTTAACTAATTTAACCTTATTACTACAACTAACTTAAAATTATAATCGCAAATTGAAATTACTAATTGGAATGATAATTGATACATAGTAAACGGTCTAAAAATATTAAAGCTTACAGGAGAAACTAAATCCCAAATGGAAATAACTTAAAAAGAAACTAAAACTTAAAAAGGCATCGCAAAATTCTAAAGCACCTAAATCTTAGTCTAAAGAAAAAGCACTTAAGGAATTCTACGGCAAAGCCTAAAAATCTAGGAGTAAAAATGACTATAGCGAAAACTAAGTTTAAAATTAAATATGAGCTAAAAATACAAATATTACGCTACAACGATTAAAAAGGGACAAAATATTAAAAGTTATTAAAAAGTTATAAAAATATTAGATTTTATAAAAATATTATTTTTATATTTTATAATTTAAAGTATTAAGTATTATATAATTACAACTAGTTAAAAGTAATAATTAATTTAAATAACTAAAACTTAATTAATAATAATAAATAAAACTAGGGTTTAAGTAATAATAATAAATTAATACGCATTAAATGCGAAATTAGGGTTTGAATGTGGCCCTGTCAGACCCTTCATGCGACTCGCATGGGGTTTAGTTGAAATGCCATGCGACTCGCATGGTGTTCGGATCCAGGCCAAAAGTTGGGCTGCTACAGTACCTTGGCCCGATTATTATTTTTTTTATTATTTTTTTTTTTTTTTTCTGTTTTTCTATTTAATATAAAATATTTATATAGTTTAAATAAAAACTTATATTTTTATAAAACTAAAAATAGAAATATTTGATAATTTTGTAAATAAAAATCTTAAAAATATATATAAGTATATTTTTTTTTCTTTTCGGTTTTTTAAAAGCTCTCTTTTTTTTTTTTTTTTTTTTTTTTTTAATTTTTAAACAAAAATATAAATTTTACAAAAACTAATTATAACTTAAAAATTAAAAGTATGGCGTTTCGCTTCGGCGAATGTTATTTCCCCGGCAGCGGCGCCAAAAATACTTGATGTCAAAGCAGAGGGGTATAAAATACTATTAAATTTTAGCAGAAAATACTATTAAATACGATACAATTTTACACAAGATATTTATTTATTTATAGAATGGATATACTTAAACCTTGCTACAACACTTATAGGCAGTGTACCTAATCGTACAGTAGTGTAGTTTTTAGTAAGTCCGGTTCGTTCCACAGGGAAATCTTTAAACAAAGCTCAACGCTATATTAGTTTACTTTTATAAAAATACAAATATATATATAAGTAATATTATTATTATAAAGGGGGGTTTTTACCGTTTAATGACCGGTTTGTCGATTTTAAAACTTTAGTCGCAGTTAAAACCTAATGTAAAATATAAAATAAATACAAGACTTAAATTAAAGCTTAAAGTAAATAATGATAATGAAATTACGAATAATAAAAATGCGATAAAATTAAATTGCGATAATTAAAAAGTACGATAATTAAAAGTGCGATTAAATAAAATAACAATAAATAAAAGTGCGATAATTAGAAGTGCAATTAAATATAAAATAAAGGAAATTAAATATGAAATAAAAGAATTATGCTTATTTAAACTTCCGTAATCATGATGTTTGACGTGTTGATTTTAGTTCTATGCCCATGGGTTAATTGTCCTTTGTCCTGGATTATTCAATATGTCCGTCTGGTTTTTGTCCATAACAGTCCATCAGTCATAAATATAAATTGCAAGTGTCCTTGTCAAATTATTATTATACCCGAAGATAAATATTCCAACTAATTGGGGATTCGAATTGTAACAAGGTTTTAATACTTTGTTTAATGAATACACCAGGTTATCGACTGCGTGTAAACCAAGGTTTTACTACTTTGTTAACAATTACACCAATTACCCTTGAATGTAATTTCACCCCTGTTTCAATTATTCTAGTGGCTATTAATCCATTCCCGTGTCCGGTTAAATGAACGATTATTCGTACATATAAATACCCCGCCCATCGTGTCCGATCGAGTGTATATGGTAATTTATAGGGACGCCCAATTGTAAATCTTTATATTAACATTAACAAACTTTCATTTAGTTAAACAAATATAAAGCCCATTAATAGCCCATAGTCTAGTTTCTACAAGTGTCGTTCTTTTGTCCAAACCCCAATTATGGTACAAAGGCCAATTACCCAATTTTAGTAATTAGCCCAACATCATGATTACTTCGTTTTAAATAAGCATAATAATAACTTAGCTACGAGACATTAATATAAAAAGGTTGAACATAACTTACAATGATTAAAAATAGCGTAGCGTTACACGGACAGAATTTCGACTTACACCCTTACAACATTCGCTAACATACCCTTATTATTAGAATTATAATTAAAATTAAAATATAAATTATAAATATAAATATATTACTTCGTATGAAGAGAAGAAAAAAAAAATTAATTAAAACTCGTCAGAAAACTGGCTATTTATAGGACCTGACCAGCAATCTCACACCATGCGACTCGCATGGTTTTGTGCTTCTGGCCATGCGAGTCGCATGGCCACCCTGGATTCAGCCAACTACTTTTGTTTTCTTCTTGCCGACGTAATATAATAATAATAATATATATAATATATAATTATATATAATTATATATATATTATATTATATTCTTGTGCATAGTAGACTAGATATTTTTGGTCCGTTGCGTCGGGCGTTTCTTCTTGGCTCAGGTCCCGGTTCCGGATTTTCGGACGTCCTCGCGTATTATTTTATATCGTGTACTTTGCGTCTTGTAACTTGTACTCTTGTCATTTTGAGACGTTCCTCATCAATATTTTGAACCTTTTTGATTGTATCTTGTACTTTTTAGCTCTTTGGACCTTTTTGTCTTCAATTTGTCGAATCTGCCTTTTGTCTTCACCTTTTATTATTTAAACGAATATCACTTGTAAATAGAACAATTGCAACTAAAAGCTTGTCTTTCTTGAGGAATAATGCTATGAAATATATGTTCGTTTTTAGCATTATCATACATTCTCCCCACACTTGGCTTTTTTCATGCGTCTTTTTATATCTTAATAAATAAATTCAAGCGTTTTAGTTGTTTCTCAATTTATGTCCTTTCCGAGGTAACAATAATTTCGGAATTAACACCTAGTTTTATCGTTCATAAATATGTATAAACATGATTTTGAATTCATTTAGTTAAAAAATTTTAAAATTTTCATAATATTTAGAAAATAAGCCAAGTATAAACCCGAGAGAATTTATAACCCTTCCCCACACTTGAGATCATGCAATGCCCTCATTTGCATGAAATCAGACTATAATTATAAATTCATGAGGGTGATTAGTGTAGGAAAGTGATTAAAAATACCCAGTTTGTAATTACAAAGCTCGTCGAATGATAGATGGCGCGCCTCATCGTTCATTCCTTCATTTATTATATCACATTTGTTGTTTTGCATCTTGTTGTCAAAATCAGTAGCTTTTGCTGAACTTAATGTTAGTCTTTGAAAGTGCGTTGTTTTACCCTGTTGTTTACATGATAAAATACAAACATATATACATATTTTTAAAGTTGGGTATATTACCCCACGTTCAAAAATTTATAAAATCAAATATTTTTTTTTTTCATACTTTAAATCAATAAAATTAAAAATAATGATGACAAAATTTTTCGCCCCGCCCTCGGGTAAAGTAATTTCGGCTCAACGACCTAGTCTTCAACTCACAACGAATTTTAGAAATCATTTTTTTTTCAACTTAATGAAATAAAGTAAATTTTTGTTTTTAAATTCACACAAAACTTAAAAAGAAAACATATTAATTTCATATAAAACCTAAAAAACAAACAAATTCAGAATGGAGGGAGAAAACTAGTTCTTTAGTGTCTGCTAGTGGAAAAGACCAATCGGATTCCATTCTCGGAACTACACGAGAACAGAACAACTAACTCCAAACAGCATTTTCTTTTTAGAATATTTGAATCTCCTCACACTTAGGTAGATGTGTGATAATGCTAAAAACGAACATATATTTCATAGCATTATTCCTCAAGAAAGACAAGCTTTTAGTTGCAATTGTTCTATTTACAAGTGATATTCGTTTGTATAATAAAAGGTGAAGACAAAAGACAGATTCGACGAATTGAAGAGGCAAACGACCAAAAAGCTCAAAAGTACAAAAGACAATCAAAAAGGTTCCAATTATTGATAAGAAACGTCTCGAAAATACAAAAGTACAAGATTCAAAACGCAAAGTACAAGATATTAAATTGTACGCAAGGACGTTCAAAAATCCGGAACCGGGACCAGAGTCAACTCTTAACGCTCGACGCAACGGACTAAAAATTACAAGTTAACTATGTATATAAATATAATATAATATATAATTAATTATATTAATTATATATATATTATATTTATAAATAAATAAAACCGTCGGCAGAGAAAAACTCCAAGGACTGAGCTGTAAAAGTAACCTCCGCGACTCGCGGAGTTTGAAGATGTTTTCACCGCGAGTCGCGGAGCCCCAAAATTGAAAACTGCCTATAAAGCCAACCGAATTCTGATCAAAAAAATCATCTTTTTCTTCTCTTATCATACGTAAAATTTTTATATATATATATATAATTTATATTTTAATTTTAATTTTAATTCTAATAATAAGGGTATGTTAGCGAATATTGTAAGGATGTAAGTCGAAATTCTGTCCGTGTAACGCTACGCTATTTTTAATCATTGTAAGTTATGTTCAACCTTTTTACATTAATGTCTCGTAGCTAAGTTATTATTATGCTTATTTAAAACGAAGTAATCATGATGTTGGGCTAATTACTAAAATTGGGTAATTGGGCTTTGTACCATAATTGGGGTTTGGACAAAAGAAAGACACTTGTGGAAATTAGACTATGGGCTATTAATGGGCTTTATATTTGTTTAACTAAATGAAAGTTTGTTAATGTTAATATAAAGATTTACAATTGGGCGTCCCTATAAATTACCGTATACACTCGATCGGACACGATGGGCGGGGTATTTATATGTACGAATAATCGTTCATTTAACCGGACACGGGAATGAATTAATAGCCACTAGAATAATTAAAACAGGGGTGAAATTACATTCAAGGGTAATTGGTGTAATTGTTAACAAAGTAGTAAAACCTTGGTTTACACGCAGTCGATAACCTGGTGTATTCATTAAACAAAGTATTAAAACCTTGTTACAATTCGAATCCCTAATTAGTTGGAAGATTTAACTTCGGGTATAATAATAATTTGACGAGGACACTCGCACTTTATATTTATGACTGATGGACTGTTATGGACAAAAACCAGACGGACATATTAAATAATCCAGGACAAAGGACAATTAACCCATGGGCATAAAACTAAAATCAACACGTCAAACATCATGATTACGGAAGTTTAAATAAGCATAATTCTTTTATTTCATATTTAATTTCCTTTATTTTATATTTAATTGCACTTCTAATTATCGCACTTTTATTTATTGTTATTTAATCGCACTTTTAATTATCGTACTTTTTAATTATCGTAAGTTTATTTTATCGCACTTTTATTATTCGCAATTTCATTATCGTTATTTACTTTACGCTTTAATTTAAGTCTTGTATTTATTTTATATTTTACATTAGGTTTTAACTGCGACTAAAGTCTTAAAATCGACAAACCGGTCATTAAACGGTAAAAACCCCCCTTTATAATAATAATATTACTTATATATATATTTGTATTTTTAATAAAAGTAAACTAATATAGCGTTGAGCTTTGTTTAAAGATTTCCCTGTGGAACGAACCGGACTTACTAAAAACTACACTACTGTACGATTAGGTACACTGCCTATAAGTGTTGTAGCAAGGTTTAAGTATATCCATTCTATAAATAAATAAATATCTTGTGTAAAATTGTATCGTATTTAATAGTATTTCCTGCTAAAATTAATAACTATTTTATATACACCCCCTACGACATCAAGTATTTTTGGCGCCGCTGCCGGGGAACACTCTTAAACGTCGGAAGCGCAACGCTAATATAAAAAAAAAAAAGATTTTTAGTTACTTTTATTAAAAGTCGTTTTTGTAAAAATACGTTTTAAAAATTCGAAAATATAAAAAGAAAAACAAAAATATAAGTATTTTTAAGATTTTGTTAAATATTTAAGTTTTATAAGTTTCTTTATTTTTATTTTAGTTTATAAAAATATAAGTTTTAATATCTTTTATTTAATTAAAAAACAGAAAACAGAAAATAAAAAAAATAAAAAATAAAAAATAAATAAAGAAAAAACGCGTCGAATATTGAAAGCTGTCAGCTGAATTCTGGAACCCCGCGACTCGCGGGGTTTGATGCTTTAATTGCCGCGACTCGCGGAGCCTTTCTGACAGGCGACAAAAAACCCTAAACCAGCATTAATTACGGGTTTTAATTAATTATTATTATTTAAACCTAATTATTATTATTATTATTATTAGTTTTATTTTAAGATTTACTTTTTATTTAATTTGTTTTATTTAGTATTAATTAGTTTAATTAATTTGTAAAATTAATAGTTTTATTAAATAAATAATATAAAAATAATATTTTTATAAAAATTGTACTTTTTACAACTTTTTATATATTTTTATATTTTGTCCCTTTTTAATCGTTGTAGCATAACTTTTGTATTTTTAGCTCATATTTAATTTTAAACTTAGTTTTTGCTATAGTTATTTTTACTCCTAGATTTTTAGGCTTTGCCGTAGAATTTCTTAAGTGCTTTTTCTTTAGACTAAGATTTAGGTGCTTTAGAATTTTGCGACGCCATTTTAAGTTTTAGTTTCTTTTTAAGTTATTTCCATTTGGAATTTAGTTTTTCCTGTAAGCTTTAATATTTTTAGACGACTTTTACTATGTACCAATTATCATTCCAATTAGTAATATCAATTTGCGATTATAATTTTAAGTTAGTTGTAGTAATAAGGTTAGGTTAGTCAAGTATTTTTAAGTTTTTATAAGTTTCTTTTATTCCGTCACCTTTTATTTTTCAACCATTTTTTTTCTTTTTCGACCTTTTGCGACGAACTCTTTTTCTCTCTTATTTCTCGCCATTCTAGTTTTTAGGACTTAGAATTTTTTCTACTTCTTATCTAAATTTCTTAAAATTACGAAAATTTATTTTAAGTGGTTAAATTAATAGACATCAAAATTTTCTGGTTCGTAGTAATAGTTGGATTTGTACGTGGACCGGGTTATTGGAGCCAAACAGTCCTCAATTATATTGAGACCAAACGAATCCTGCCCCTCTGCTGCATCTTTTGGCTATTCGAAACGTGGGCAAAATCAGAAAAGTCTATTAATTGGATAACTTATTATAATTTTTCTTCCCTTTTAAAAACTAATAGGAAATTCAGTGAATGCACCGAGCAAGACGTTCATCACCTTTTGTACGTTCACCACCTGTAACTAGATCAAGACATTTAGCAAATATAACCGCCGTTGATTTTTCTTTTAAATCGTCATCCAGTCAACCAAGTACTTCAGTTCAAATTTCCGATAATCCATTTTTTGAACCCGACCTCACAATTGAGAATCCGGAGAATATTCAGGAACGGTTCATAGATCCTGAACCATTAAACTTTCCTACGGAACCACCAATCATTCAAACAGAGATTGTTGAGGAACGAACCATTAAATCAGAATCATCTAGTGATACCGATTCAACAAATTCAATTATGGAGAATCTGGAACCTTTAAGTATGGAAGACCGAATGAGAGCTAAACGCACTGGCCAAGGTCACGCAATTACTCATCCAGACATTAATGCGCCAGATTATGAAATCAAAGGACAAATTCTACACATGGTGACTAATCAATGCCAATTTAGTGGTGCGCCGAAGGAAGATCCAAATGAACATCTACGTACCTTTAATAGGATCTGCACACTATTTAAAATCCGAGAAGTGGAGGATGAACAGATATATCTCATGTTATTTCCCTGGACTTTAAAGGGAGAAGCCAAAGATTGGTTGGAATCGTTACCTGAAGGGGCGATTGATACATGGGATGTTTTAGTTGACAAATTTCTTAAACAATTCTTTCCTGCATCTAAAGCCGTAAGACTTCAAGCAGAAATTGTTACGTTTACACAGAAACCAAATGAAACTCTATATGAGGCGTGGACAAGATATGGAAAGTTATTAAGAGGATGTCCGCAACATGGTTTAGACACCTGTCAAATAGTACAAATATTCTACCAAGGATGCGACATCACTACAAGAAAAGACATAGATATAGCAGCTGGTGGTTCTATTATGAAGAAAACCGAAACTGATGCTTACAAAATTATTGATAACACTGCTTCCCACTCACATGAGTGGCACCAAGAAAAAGATATCATTAGATCATCTAAAGCAGCTAGAGCCGATTCTAGCCATGACTTAGATTCCATTTCCGCAAAGATAGATGCTGTGGAACGACGAATGGAAAAGATGACTAAAGATATTCACTCAATACGAATTAGTTGTGAGCAGTGTGGAGGACCACATTTGACAAAAGATTGTCTCAGTATTGAATTAACAATGGAACAAAGAGAGAATATTTCATACATAAACCAAAGGCCTGGAAATAATTATCAGAATAATTATCAACCGCCAAGACCGATTTACAATCAAAACCAGAATTATAACCGAAATATTTCATACAACAACCAACAAGGTCCTAGCAATCAACAAGTATCCAATAATACTTACAATCAACAAAGACCTAATTTTCAAAACAAACCACCACAACAAACCGATGATAAAAAGCCGAATTTAGAAGATATGATGACGAAGCTAGTTGAAACTCAAACGCAGTTTTTCACATCTCAAAAACAAACCAATGAACAAAATGCTCAAGCATTTAGAAATCAACAAGCTTCTATTCAAAATCTGGAACAAGAAGTAAGTAACCTAGCAAGATTAATAGGTGAAAGAAAACCGGGAAGTCTACCTAGTGATACAAATGCTAACCCCCGGAATGAAACAGCTAAAGCTATTACAACAAGAAGTGGTACAACACTTAAACCACCTGAAATACCTGTAACTTCTGATGAAACTATTCCTACTCCACAAGAACCACAACCTGATCAAGATAAGGAAAAAGAACCGGTAGTTGAAAAGGATAATGAAGATAACACAGTTAAGGATAAACCTTATGTTAAACCATACCAACCACCACTTCCTTACCCGAGTAAAATGAAGAAAGAAAAACTTGAAGCCGAGCAATCCAAATTCTTGGATATGTTTAAACAGATAAATGTAAATCTTCCTTTCATTGATGTGATTTCAGGAATGCCAAGATATGCTAAATTCTTGAAAGATCTAATCTCAAATAGAAAGAAAATGGAAGAACTCTCAGCTGTTACTATGAATGCTAATTGTTCAGCAGTGCTGTTGAATAAGATACCAGAAAAACTATCTGATCCAGGAAGTTTCACAATTCCATGTTTTCTGGGTAGTCTTAGTTCAATAGAAGCATTGGCAGACTTAGGTGCTAGTATAAATCTAATGCCGTATTCACTATACACTAAACTAGACCTTGGAGAATTGAAACCAACCAGAATAAGCATACAACTAGCCGATAGATCAATAAAATATCCTAGGGGGATAATGGAGAACATGCTAGTTAAAGTTGGTACTTTAGTATTTCCAGTAGATTTTGTTGTTTTGGACATGAAAGAAGATTCTCAAGTTCCTCTCATATTAGGAAGACCATTTTTAAACACGGCTAAAGCAATGATAGACGTGTTCGGTAAGAAACTGACCCTAAGTATAGAGGATGAGAGTGTTACCTTTTCAGTTGATAGAGCAATGCAACAACCACAATCTGCAGATGATACATGTTATTATATTCAAACTATAGATGCACATGCAGAATTATTAGAAGAATTTCCAGAATTACAAGGAACAGGAGAATGTTCTTTAGGAGAAGGTAATGAACCAATTGATGAAGCTGAAATGTTAGCTACACTTATAGCTAATGGATATGAACCAACAACAGAAGAAATTCAAATGCTAAAAGAAGAAGACAGATATCGATATAAATCATCGATAGAAGAACCTCCGAAATTAGAGTTAAAGCCACTTCCAAACCATTTGGAATACGCTTATTTACATGGTGAATCTGAATTACCTGTAATAATATCGTCTTCTCTTACTGAAAATGAAAAATCACAACTCATTTCTGTGTTGAAAGCTCATAAACCAGCCATTGCATGGAAGATTCATGATATTAAAGGAATAGGTCCTTCGTATTGCACACATAAAATCCTTATGGAAGAAGGTCATAAAACGTATGTGCAACGCCAACGAAGACTAAATCCTAATATGCAAGATGTAGTTAAGAAAGAGATTATTAAACTGCTTGATGCAGGTTTAATTTATCCAATCTCTGATAGTCCATGGGTAAGCCCAGTTCAATGCGTGCCTAAGAAGGGTGGTATGACTGTCATTACAAATGAGAAAAATGAGCTTATTCCTACTAGGACTGTAACAGGATGGCGTGTATGTATTGATTATAGAAAATTAAATGACGTCACCAGAAAAGATCACTTTCCCTTACCTTTCATTGATCAAATGTTGGAAAGATTAGCCGAAAATAGTTACTATTGTTTTCTAGATGGATTTTCCGGATATTTTCAAATTCCAATAGCACCCGAGGACCAAGAGAAAACCACATTTACGTGCCCTTATGGTACTTTTTCTTACAAACGCATGCCATTTGGACTTTGCAACGCCCCTGCAACCTTTCAAAGGTGCATGATGGCGATTTTTCACGACATGATAGAAGAATGCATGGAAGTATTCATGGATGACTTTTCAGTCTTCGGTAATACATTTAAATCATGTCTAGTTAATCTGGAACGAATGCTAATTAGATGCGAAAAATCAAATCTAGTACTTAATTGGGAGAAATGCCATTTCATGGTTAAAGAAGGCATCGTTCTTGGACATAAAATTTCAAAAGAAGGAATTGAAGTGGATAGAGCTAAAGTAGATGTAATTGCTAAACTTCCACATCCCACCAATGTTAGAGGAGTTAGGAGTTTTCTAGGGCATGCCGGTTTTTACCGACATTTCATAAAAGATTTTTCTAAAATTGCCACTCCTATGAATAAACTCCTAGAAAAGGATGCGCCATTCATCTTTTCAGATGAATGTATCAAATCTTTTAATATTCTTAAAGAAAAACTCACTAATGCACCGATCATGATAACACCAAATTGGAATCTACCATTTGAACTAATGTGCGATGCAAGTGATTTTGCAATGGGAGCCGTTTTAGGACAAAGGATTGAAAAACGATTTCAACCTATATATTATGCTAGTAAGACATTACAAGGAGCACAAACAAACTATACAACTACTGAAAAAGAACTCCTTGCTATTGTCTTTGCTTTTGACAAATTTCGATCATATCTCGTTCTAGCAAAAACGGTGGTCTATACAGACCATTCTGCTCTTAGATACCTATTTTTAAAACAAGATGCTAAACCAAGATTAATCCGTTGGATCTTACTCTTACAAGAGTTTGATATTGAAATCCGAGATAAAAGAGGAGCAGAAAATCTCGCCGCTGATCATCTTTCTCGTCTTGAAAATCCCGAATTAGAAGTTCTGAATGAATCGGCCATACAAGACAACTTTCCTGATGAATATCTATTGAAGATAGATTATAAAGAAATCCCATGGTTTGCAGACTATGCAAACTACTTAGTTTGTGGATTTCTTGAAAAAGGATTATCGTACCAAAGACGAAAGAAATTCTTCAGTGATATAAAACACTATTTCTGGGAAGATCCACATCTGTTTAAAAGTTGTCCCGATGGAATAATACGCCGATGTGTATTTGGAGATGAAGCTAGTAAAATTTTAAACCATTGTCACACAGGACCAACAGGAGGGCATTATGGGCCTCAACTAACAGCAAGAAAAGTTTATGAAGCTGGATTCTATTGGCCTACAATTTACAAAGACGCACACCTTCTTTGCAAATCCTGTGATGCATGTCAAAGGGCCGGAAAAATAAGTCAACGTGATGAAATGCCACAAAATGTCATCCAAGTATGTGAAATATTTGACATTTGGGGTATTGACTTTATGGGTCCATTTCCAAAATCTCATAATAATCTATATATACTCGTAGCCATTGATTATGTATCTAAATGGGCGGAAGCACAAGCTCTCCCAACTAACGATGCACGAGTTGTAGTCAATTTTTTAAAATGTCTTTTTGCAAGGTTTGGAACACCGAAAGCTTTAATAAGTGATCGGGGTACTCATTTCTGTAATAATCAACTTGAGAAAGTTCTTAAAAGATATGGAGTAACTCATAAAATCTCCACCGCATATCATCCACAAACAAGTGGACAAGTTGAAAATACCAACCGAGCTTTAAAACGTATTCTAGAGAAAACCGTAGGATCAAATCCGAAGGAATGGTCCATTAAATTGGAGGATGCACTCTGGGCTTTTAGAACAGCCTACAAAACTCCAATTGGAACCACACCTTTTAGACTTGTTTATGGAAAAGCATGTCATCTTCCAGTAGAAATTGAACACAAAGCATTTTGGGCTTTGAAGACATGTAATCTTGATTTACATGAAGCCGGACGTCTACGATTAAGTCAACTAAATGAATTAGAAGAATTAAGACATGAAGCATACGAAAATTCGTTAATCTATAAAGAAAGAACGAAGAAATGGCATGATAAAAGAATCAGAAGTTCAAAAGAATTTAAAGAAGGAGACAGAGTTCTTCTTTTCAATTCACGATTCAAGCTATTTCCTGGAAAATTGAAATCAAGATGGTCTGGACCATTCATAGTCAAAAGAGTTTTCCCATACGGAACGATAGAATTAATAAATTCAAATGGGATTGAATTTAAAGTTAATGGTCACAGAGTTAAACATTACATACATGGTCCGATGGAAGTCGACAACGAAGTTAATCACAATTTCGACACCACAGCTAACTAAGTGTGGGGAGAATCAAGTCTTTAAAGGATAATATGTATTTCTGTTAGAGTTAGATTGTCTGTTTTCGTGTAGTTCTCGAAAATGGAACCCGAATGGTCTTTCCCTAGCAGACCCTAAAGAACTAGTCTTCTCCCCCCATTCTGAATTTTTTTTTTTTTTTTTTTTTTTTTTTTAGGTTTTTACGAAATGAAGACTGCCTGTGAACTAAACCATGGTCTAATGCTACACGCTTTGATCACTAAACGTAATAATGACATACTACCGAGTGAAATAGTATCAGTAATCAGAGAAAGAATGGACGGAGTTAGAAAAGAATCCAGATGCGAAGATAATAAGTTACAATTTGGTAAAGGAAAATCAAAATCCGCAGCGAAAAGAAGAGCACGACACCTAGAAAGATGTCACAAATGCGAAAAATGGTCACATGGAGGTAAATGTTCAAATAATCAAACCTATTCAAATACCGAATTTGTTACTTTATGCAGAGACGGACCGTTCATATGTTTAGAAGAAAAGACACTGAATGCTCGAGGTTACGCCTATGTAGCCATGGAAAACCAATTAAACCGACTATCTTATGAATGGGATAGATCATATAACTAAGAAATCTATTCCACAGGTATGTCTGTACAGTTTTTATTTTTATTTTTATTTTTAACCTTTTGATAATAAACGCTAATTTGTTCGCTAAAAAGTATTAAATTGGTATTAAATAAAATTAGGTTTGGCGACCGAAATTATTGATATCATTCAAAAATTTATTACATCACTGCGAAATTTAACGTTTATTCTTAAGGTATAAATATCTTTAATCAATCAACCCAAAATATTTCAAAAATTCGTCATGAGTTAAATTAGGTTTTGGAACCGAAATTACTTTACCGAAAAGAGGGGCGCATATTTTTGATAATATTTGATTGATTAAAGTGGGATAAAAAGACAAAAAGATTTTTAATTTTATTTTTACCATATTTTTAAAATTAATATTTAAATCTTAAATTAATATTGTAAACTTTGTAAAAACAATATATTTAAAATTGTAAATATTTGAAAAATTAATATAAGTTTGATATGAATTTATGAATTTTTAAAATTAAGTATGGTGTGAAGAATTGTTATGTAGTATAGAGTTGAATGATCGGGTAGCTAGTTTAACCGATCGTTCTTTTATTAGATTTTTGTTAGGCGGTTCGATGCGCCACATGTCTTTACTGGACATGGCTCAGGCTTTACGTATATATACGCCTGAGGAGTTAGCGTCTGCCGATTGTAGAGGATTGATACTAAACGGTAGAAAGATAGATGAGAATTTTGATACACACGGTGTGTGGAGTCAAATGACAAGCCATCACCGTTTCAAAGGGGGAAATTACTCTTATTTGGATATAGATAGAGCCGAATTAAGAGTGATACATAGGTTTTTAGCTAATTCGATTACACAAAGGGGTAAAAACAAGGAAAAAGTAAATGAACAGGATTTGTTTTACCATATGTGTATTCGAGACCCACAAAGCGCTGTAAGTATACCATATTGTGTGGGTTATTATTTATCAGCTATGGTTCGGGGGATGCGACCACATAGCATAATAGAAGGTGGTATTTTTATTACTTTGATTGGTGAATATCTCGGTGTGGATATAAGTCGGGGGGGATTATTACTAGAAGAGCCGGAACCCCGCGATACTATAGGTTTAAATGTATACCATGGTGCGAAAGTTTTGAAGAGGCGAAATAACGCCGCAGTACGATACCATGGTAGACATCCACAGGTAGAGAGAAACCAGCAACAAGGTAATGTAGGAGGGGGGAATGAGATGCAAGAAATGCATAGGTTTATAGCTTCTCAGGAATACGAAAATGCTAGACAGAGAGCATTTGAAGATTGGCAAGTTCATCAGAACCAAATCATAGCTCATTGCCAACATATAGGTAGAAACTATATTCCTACACCGAAACCCATCTTCCCTCCTTGGTCTATCGAGATGCAGCCACCATATCCTACGTATGACCCTGCCGAAGCATTCTATAGCACTTATGGTTATGCCTGGAACCTCTATTGGTACCAATATCATCCTTAGTTTACTTATTATTATTTTTTTGTAATTTGTAATTATTGATACGTTTAATACTTTTGTTAATATTGTAATCATTTTTATAATTATCTAACTTTTATTCTTAGATTTTAATAATTTTTGAATGTGGGGTAATATACCAAACTTCAAAAATATGTATATATGTTTGCAGTTTATCTTATGTACACAACAGGGTAAAACAACGCATTTTCAAAGACTGGCATTAAGTTCAGCAAAAGCAACTAATTTTGACGACAAGATGCAAAATATATGTGAAATAACAACAAGACGGAATGAACAAATGATGTGCACCATTTATCATTCAGCAAACAAACGCCAATATATTTGGAAACTTTGGTAAAATTTAATCATTTTCACACTAATCACCCTCAATAATTTAAATTGCTACTGATTTCTTGCAAATGAGGGCATTGCAAGATCTTAAGTGTGGGAAGGGGTTAAATTCTTTCGGATTTTAAAATTTTTATCTTAAACACTTGGTTACCATTAAAAAAAAAAACTAGTAAAGCAGTAGTTGTATTAGAATCTAGTGCTCTCTGATAATAAAGAACAGCCCTAGTCTTATATACTAACTACCCAATTCTAGTAAAATTTTAAAAAAAAAAAAATTTTTCAATTAAATGAACTCAAAATCATGTTATACATATTTATGAACGATAAAACTAGGTTTTAACACCGAAATTATTGTTACCTCGGAAAGGACATAAATTGAGAAACAAACCAAAATGTTAAAATTCATTTAAAATAGAATAGAGGACGATAAAAAGAAAAATAAAAAGCCAAGTGTGGGAAAATTTACCAAGTTATTTTAAACATATGTCACATATATCTGTAACAAATAACTGAAAATACTTTTGCTTTGGACTAAACTAAACTGTTTTACCCGATGAAAGAAAAGAAGAGATGGATCTACATGATGAATCAATTCCATCATTAAAAGGAAGTAAAGTCTTCCGAAAAAGACACGCGCTTCTTGATTTAGGTCATGAAGTTGTCGTCCAGACCAGCTGTAGGTTGACGAAAAATCTAGAAAAGTCATCACTAAAATCAGCAGGAAATCCACGGACCTCAGCATTAAACAGGGTCGCCAAGTGGTCAGATTTATCCTAACCATGAGAAGGATTTATCTCGTACAATGGGGGGCACCGTGCAAATTAGCTTGATAAGACTAATGAATCAGATCCCCAGAAAGGATAATCTCCTTAAAGATTAAAAATCAGCTTTTAAGACTGATATTACTCAATCCTTGAGATTGACTTTAAAGATTGAGAATTACAAACTCATGGAATTCAATGATATCTAAACTCGAGCTTAAACGAGAAAATATTTTGATCAAAATTACAAACCGATTTGTTTTCTGAAAACCCTATTTTCAATGCGTTCATTACCATTGAACGTAAAATCCTAGGAATTCACCTGGAATTCATTAGGTCACCTGAACCAAATCGGGTGTCAACCGTAAGAACGGTGGTTGCATAGTGGTCAAAGACAGGACCTTGTGCCAGACCGAAAAATTATAAGGGTGAGCTTTACTATTGCTCCTACCAAGGATAGTAATTGCGTCCGACACGTTATAGACCATAATCAAAAGCATGTCACGGGACATTGCCTTAACAGTTGCTTGTTCAACGCTTTCCTTTACAACCGGACGGTAGTTTACCGAAAGGTAATATACGGGACAAGTAAACTGGACGTGTTGCTTTCCAAATACAAGGTTAGCAAGTGGGTGACACAAAACCGCAAGTTTTGAGCTAAAATTTTCAAATCTAAAACCCACCAAACCCACAAAAATATTTTGCAAACACCGGTAAAGGGTTATCCCGGAAAACTTATCTAGGGTAAAAACTAGATTTAATTTTCAAAAGATCAAATATTTTCATAAAGATCCAATTTCCTTAATGGATCTAAATTTTTATAGTCATGTGGGACTGTAAACCATATCGTTACTACCATTGTTTATACCGCCGTATAGAAATCACTGATGTACAAAGTGTGAAGAATAAAGAAGTGATTCTAGTATTTCAAGACAATATTGCTTGAGGACAAGCAACGCTCAAGTGTGGGAATATTTGATAATGCTAAAAACGAACATATATTTCATAGCATTATTCCTCAAGAAAGACAAGCTTTTAGTTGCAATTGTTCTATTTACAAGTGATATTCGTTTGTATAATAAAAGGTGAAGACAAAAGACAGATTCGACGAATTGAAGAGGCAAACGACCAAAAAGCTCAAAAGTACAAAAGACAATCAAAAAGGTTCCAATTATTGATAAGAAACGTCTCGAAAATACAAAAGTACAAGATTCAAAACGCAAAGTACAAGATATTAAATTGTACGCAAGGACGTTCGAAAATCCGGAACCGGGACCAGAGTCAACTCTTAACGCTCGACGCAACGGACTAAAAATTACAAGTTAACTATGTATATAAATATAATATAATATATAATTAATTATATTAATTATATATATATTATATTTATAAATAAATAAAACCGTCGGCAGAGAAAAACTCCAAGGACTGAGCTGTAAAAGTAACCTCCGCGACTCGCGGAGTTTGAAGAGGTTTTCACCGCGAGTCGCGGAGCCCCAAAATTGAAAACTGCCTATAAAGCCAACCGAATTCTGATAAAAAAAATCATCTTTTTCTTCTCTTATCATACGTAAAATTTATATATATATATATAATTTATATTTTAATTTTAATTTTAATTCTAATAATAAGGGTATGTTAGCGAATATTGTAAGGGTGTAAGTCGAAATTTTGTCCGTGTAACGCTACGCTATTTTTAATCATTGTAAGTTATGTTCAACCTTTTTACATTAATGTCTCGTAGCTAAGTTATTATTATGCTTATTTAAAACGAAGTAATCATGATGTTGGGCTAATTACTAAAATTGGGTAATTGGGCTTTGTACCATAATTGGGGTTTGGACAAAAGAACGACACTTGTGGAAATTAGACTATGGGCTATTAATGGGCTTTATATTTGTTTAACTAAATGAAAGTTTGTTAATGTTAATATAAAGATTTACAATTGGGCGTCCCTATAAATTACCGTATACACTCGATCGGACACGATGGGCGGGGTATTTATATGTACGAATAATCGTTCATTTAACCGGACACGGGAATGAATTAATAGCCACTAGAATAATTAAAACAGGGGTGAAATTACATTCAAGGGTAATTGGTGTAATTGTTAACAAAGTAGTAAAACCTTGGTTTACACGCAGTCGATAACCTGGTGTATTCATTAAACAAAGTATTAAAACCTTGTTACAATTCGAATCCCCAATTAGTTGGAAGATTTAACTTCGGGTATAATAATAATTTGACGAGGACACTCGCACTTTATATTTATGACTGATGGACTGTTATGGACAAAAACCAGACGGACATATTAAATAATCCAGGACAAAGGACAGTTAACCCATGGGCATAAAACTAAAATCAACACGTCAAACATCATGATTACGGAAGTTTAAATAAGCATAATTCTTTTATTTCATATTTAATTTCCTTTATTTTATATTTAATTGCACTTCTAATTATCGCACTTTTATTTATTGTTATTTAATCGCACTTTTAATTATCGTACTTTTTAATTATCGGAAGTTTATTTTATCGCACTTTTATTATTCGAAATTTCATTATCGTTATTTACTTTACGCTTTAATTTAAGTCTTGTATTTATTTTATATTTTACATTAGGTTTTAACTGCGACTAAAGTCTTAAAATCGACAAACCGGTCATTAAACGGTAAAAACCCCCCTTTATAATAATAATATTACTTATATATATATTTGTATTTTTAATAAAAGTAAACTAATATAGCGTTGAGCTTTGTTTAAAGATTTCCCTGTGAAACGAACCGGACTTACTAAAAACTACACTACTGTACGATTAGGTACACTGCCTATAAGTGTTGTAGCAAGGTTTAAGTATATCCATTCTATAAATAAATAAATATCTTGTGTAAAATTGTATCGTATTTAATAGTATTTCCTGCTAAAATTAATAACTATTTTATATACACCCCCCTACGACATCAATGTGGTGTCGAAATTGTGATTAACTTCATCGTCAATTTCTCTTGGACCATAATCAACTTGCATATCTGTGACTTTTGCTTTAAGCCAGTGACCAGCTTTTTCTGTAATATCCACAAATTCAACTAGCTTCGCCTTTTCTTTAGGCGATAGATTGGATACTAACCGGTTATATAACTTAAAGTTCCCCTTACTTTTAGCATCAATAACCCGTTTAAAAAGTTTCTTCATTGAACTGTTAATAACGGGGTCATTTAATTTTGTATCAACTATGGGGTTCTTTATTATCAAGTCATCATTAGGTGTTACTTCATTTTCCCCACACTTAGGCGTTCTATTATTGTTAAGCATTACCGTTGGAGTTGGTAAAACAACATTGTTCTTACCAATCGTTTTTGTCGGTTCAACGGTTTTGGTTTGTGGATATTTAGACTTTCGAATCATAAAGGTGATCGATTTCTCATCATTACTAAGTGTCATTCTACCCTTTCTTACATCAAATAACGCCCCGGTGGACGCTAAGAATGGTCGACCTAAAATTAGAGGAACGTTTGAGTCCTCTTCTATGTCAATGACAATGAATTCGACTAGAAAGGTTAAATTACCTACTTGAACGGGTAGGTTGTCAGCAATTCCATCTGGGTGCTTAATGGTTTGATCAAGGAGTCGAACACTCATATCCGTTGGAGTTAACTCACCTACACCTAATCTCTTATATAATGAAAGAGGCATAACACTCACACTTGAACCTAAATCTGCTAGTGCATCATACATGACACAGTCACTAAGTAGACAAGGAACAATAAATTCACCCGGATCACCTACCCTAGGTGGAGGATTTGGTGGAACTGTCTTCACCGGGTTTACTTCTACTGTTTTTGTTTCTTACACTTTTTTATTCTTCTTCTTCTTCTTTCCAGAGGTATCACAAACTTTATTGCCTATTACTTGCTCATACTCAACTCCTTTTCTTGGAAACGGGATGGGTGGTCTGTATGGTGCCACCACTGGCTTTACATACTCGGGTGGTGGTGGTGGTGTAACTTCTTCATTGTTACTTACATCTAAAACCTCCCCATCTTCTGATGCTGGTTTTTCAGAATTTGTTGAAACCATATTAACATTTTCATTCCGAGGATTTACTTCAGTATTACTCGGTAGCTTTCCTTGTTTCCTTTCACTCATCAATCTAACAAGAGTACCTACTTGTTTTTCTAGATTCAAAATAGAAGCTTGTTGAGTTCTAAATGACTGATCAAACCTCTCATTCGTTTGAGTTTGAGTTTCAATAAATTGTGTTTGAGATTCAACTAGCTTAAATACCACTTCTTCCATATTTGAATTTTTCTCTTCGGTTTGTTGTGGTGGTTTATACAAGCCAGGTCTTTGTTGATTGAAAGTGTTGTTTTGAGTTGGTTGGTTATTTGAACCTTGTTGGTTATACGAGTTATTGTCGGGTCCTTTTGGATTGTAAAGAATGTTTTAATTTCGATTGAAGTTTAGCCTTGGCGGTTGATAATTATTTCCCGACCTTTGGTTCATGTAGGAAACATTCTCACGTTGTTCCATCGTTTGTTCAACATTACAATCTTTCGTTAAGTGTGGTCCACCGCATTGCTCACAACTGATTCGTATTGCGTGAATGTCTTTAGTCATCTTTTTCATTCGTCTCTCGAAAGCATCTATTTTTGCGGAAACAGAATCAAAGTTATGGCTAGAATCGGCTCTAGCTGCTTTAGATGATCTAACGATATCTTTTTCTTGGTGCCACTCATGTGAGTGGGAAGCAGTGTTATCAATAATTTTGTAAGCATCAGTTTCGGTTTTCTTCATAATAGAACCACCAGCTGCTGTGTCGATATCTTTTCGTGTAGCTATGTTTACGCCTTTATAGAAGATTTGCACTATTTGAAAAGTATCTAATCCGTGTTGAGGACATCCTCTCAACATCCTTCCGAATCTTGTCCACGCCTCATATAATGTTTCATTTGGTTTTTGCACGAACGTGGCAATTTCTCCTTGAAGTCTCACGGCTTTAGATGCCGGAAAGAATCTTTGAAGAAATTTCTCAACTAAAACATCCCATGTGTCAATCGTTCCTTCAGGTAATGATTCTAACCAATCTTTGGCTTCTCCCTTTAAAGTCCATGGGAATAACATAAGATAAATAGTTTCATCCTCAACTTCTCGGATTTTAAAGAGATTACAAATCCGATTAAAAGTTCGAAGATGTTCGTTTGGATATTCTTTTGTTGTACCACCAAATTGGCACTGATTGGTGATCATGTGTAGGATTTGTCCTTTGATTTCAAAATCTGATGCTCTAACATCTGGCTGAATAATGGCGTGACCTTGGCCCGTGCGTGTGGCTCTCATTCGATCTTCCATACTTAGAGGTTCCGTTACTTCCATAATTGAATTTGTTGAATACGAATCACTAGAAGATTCTGATTTAACGGTTTGTGGTTCAGGAGGAATGATTAGTGGTTCAGGATCTTGGAATTGTCCTTGAATATCCTCCGGGTTCTTGGTTGTGAGAGCCTTTATATTTAGGGTTTAAAAATTGGATTATCGGAAATTTGAGTTGGAGTACTTGGTCGTCTAGATGATGATTCTAAAGAAAAATCAACGGCGATAATATTGGCTAGATGTCTTGATCGAGTTACAGGTAGTGAATGTATGAAAGGTGGTGAACGTTTTGCTCGGTGCATTCACAGAATATCCTATTAGTTATAAAAATAGAAAAACTTATATAAGTTGTCCAATTAATAAACTTTTCTGATTTTGCCCACGTTTCGAATAGCCAAAAGATGCAGCAGAGGGGCAAGATTCGTTTGGTCTCAATATAATTGAGGACTGTTTGGCTCCAATAACCCGGTCCACGTACAAATCCAACTATTACTACGAACCAGAAAATTTTGATGTCTATCAATTTAACCACTTAAAATAAATTTTCGTAATTTTAAGAAATTTAGATAAGAAGTAGAATAAAAATCTATGTCCTAAAACTAGAATAGCGAGAAATAAGAAAGAAAAAGATTGCGCGTCGAAAAAGGTCGAAAAATAAAAGGTCAAAAAATAGGCGTCGAAAAATAAAAATAAGAAAGTAGCGCGAAAAACGGCGTCGCAAAATTCTAAAGCACATAAATCTTAGTCTAAGGAATAAGCACTTAAGGGATTTTACGGCAAACCTAAAAATTCTAGAAATAAAAATAACTATGGCAAAACTAAACTTAATACTAAAAATTGTAACTAGAGTCTAAAAATCTAAAGGTAATAAAAAAAAACTTTTTTTTTAATTTTTTTTTATATTTCGTTTTTTAAGGATTTTAAATTTTTTTTTTAAAACGAATTTTTTTCTTTAAAAAAAAACGATTTTTTTTACACAAATTTTTTTTTTTAAAGGAATTAATAAATTTTTTATTATTATTATTTTTTTCAAAACTTTTTTTTAACTTATTTACTATTCATGAATAGTAAATGAAAAGAAATTAATTAATTTACTATTCACATGAAAGCGACATGATAGAAATTATTAATTGCAAGTTACATAATATACCCCTGAAATATTTAATAAATACGACTTTTTAAAACTTTTAAAACTTTTACGTATCAAATTTGATTCTAAAATATTATTATATTATTATATTTTATTTCAATATTATTATATTATTATATTTATTAAATTATTATATTTAAATTAATATATCTTTAATCAATCAAAAACTAAAAAAAAAAACTTAAATACCCCGTGAAAACACAAAAAGTGTCCCCGAAATTACTTTTTTTATAACTATATTTTTATAGATATAAATTAAAAATATAGCGTTTTAGCGCTCCCCGGCAGCGGCGCCAAAAACTTGATGATGTAGCGTGAGGGTACGAAATAGTATTATTTTTAATACAAAATACTACAAAATATGACACAAGTTTTATTAATTTACGGATGGGATATACCTAAACTTTGCTACAACACTATAGGCAGTGTACCTAATCGTAGAGTAGTGTAGTTTTTAGTAAGTCCGGTTCGTTCCACAGGGAGCTAGTGATTACGTACTATATTTTTATAAAACTATATTTTTATAAAACTATATATATATATATATATATATATATATATATATATAAGTAGTAATATTATTATAAAAGGGGGTTTTTTACCGTTTAATGACCGGTTTGTCGATTTTATATTTTTAAGCGTAAAGATAAATGACAATAATTAAAATGCGTAAAATATATAAATGACGATAAATAAAATAACAATAAATAAAATTGCGATAGAATATGAAATAAAAGGATTATGCTTATTTAAACTTCCGTAATCATGATGTTTAACGTTTTGATTTTAATTAATTGTTACTCGGGTTAATTGTCCTTTGTCATGGTTTATTTGATACCTATCTGGTTTTTATCCATAATAGTCCATCGGTCATAAATATAAAGTGCGAGTGTCCTCGTCAAATTACCCTTATACCCGAAGTCAAATATTCCAACTAATTAAGGATTTAAACTGTGACGCAGTTATCACTTCTGTCAACAATTACACCAGTTATCACTGTATGTAATCCACCCCTGTTTTGATTAGATATGAATATTAATTTACCCACTTGATCAGTTTGAATAATCAATTACCAACCCGAATAATTAATTAAATGATTATAATAGATTCCATATGAACGTCACTAAATAGGACAACCATAATCATTATTAATTATTAGGATAATTAATTTGAAGATAGGTTCGACAGACTCCAATGAGTTGTCACTCAATTAGACAATACCCCCCATCTATTAATAGTCAATAGTCCAATTTCCACAAGTGTCGGTCTTTTGCCCAAACCTTAATTATGGTATAAAATCCAATAACCCCGTCTTAATATTTAGTCAAACATCACGATTACTTCGGCTTAAATAAGCATAATAATAACTTAGTTACGAGACATTAATTTAAAAAGGAAGAACATAACTTACAGTGATTATTAATCGTGTAGCGTTACACGGACAGAGTTTCGACTTTAAAACCCGTAAAACATTCCTTACAATAACCCAATTATTATTAAATTTAAACTAAAATTAAAATTAAAATTATAAATATATATATATTACATGTAAAGAGAAAGAAAGAAGAAAAGGTGTACATAAATCGATCAAATGAATTGCCTTTTATAGGCAAATATTGAATTGAAATTTTCACTTATGACCCCTTAACTATGCTCAATTAACAACTTTTTATTATTTATTATTATTCTTATTATGAATTATTTAAATATTATATTATATTATATTCTTGTGCATAGTTGACTTGTACTTTCAGCTCCGTTGCGTCGAGCGTTGATAGTTGGCTCGGGTACCGGTTCCAGATTTTCGAACGTCCTTTCGTATAATTTAATATCTTGTACTTTGCGTTTTGTAACTTGTACTCTTATCATTTTTAGACGTTTCTCATCAATAAATTGAACCTTTTGAATTGTATCTTATACATTTGAGCTTTTTGGACGTTTGTGTCTTCAAATCTTCGTTTTCGCCTTTTGTCTTCGCACTTATTTATTTAAACAATTACAATGAAAATATAATATAATTACATATGAAAACCTATTATTTAGAAGGGATATTGCTATGAAATATATGTTCCTTTTTAGCCTTATCATAAATCAATCTTGAAATCTACACCAGCTGAAGCGACCCATCCTAATCCATCCAGACGAAGTCCATATCGATTATAAACGATTCACAACAGTTGATTACATCGCGAGGTATTTGACCTATATATGATACATTTTACAAACATTGCATTCGTTTTTGAAAAGACCATCTTTCATTACATCGAAAGTTGACAACATGCATACCATTTCGTAATATATCTTACTGTAATAGACTTAATAATAATTTTGATGAACTCAACGACTCAAATGCAACATCTTTTGAAATATGTCATGAATGACTCCAAGTAATATCTCTAAGATGAGCAAATGCACATATTATAAAAATCAAATATATTTATATATAACTTCTTTTTAAAAATACTACATAATTATTTTATAACTTATCTTACCTTTTTAATTCAAATGTTTAAATCCTATTTTTATTATTTTTAACTATCATATATACTTAGAGTTATATATGTATATATATTTAATTGCATATATATTTACAACTAAATTGTTCGTGAATCGTCGAGAATGGTCAAAGGGTAATTGGTTACATGAATGTAGATTTCAAAACTTTCGAGATTCAACATTACATACTTTGCTTATCGTGTTGAAATTATATAAAGATCAAGTTTAAATTTGATCGGAAATTTCTGGGTCACTACAGTACCTACCCGTTAAAGAAATTTCGTCCCGAAATTTGAGTGAGGTCGTCATGGCTAACAATAAAAAATGTTTTCATGACGAATATGAGTTGATAAACAGAGTTTTATCATCATTGAGTAATATGGATAAAACCATTTAATTATGTGAAGAGTACGAGTGAAGCTATCACCAAAGAGTGAAATGAGTAGGTATAGGTTCGTCATATCTTTTGACGTAGATAGGATTGATTTCCAAGTTCAAGAGGTTTGGAGAAAATCTTCGTAATAAGATTTGATTCTTCGGTAATCAAGGGGATTAGGATCCGCTTTAAATGCGATAATCTGTTTTGATTGCTCTGTCGGATATTTCACTATAAATCCACCCCCTTTGTTTTCTTACAACTCACACCTTCTATTCTTTCTCCCCTAACTCATACTTTAAAACATCCATTAATATGCTCCATCCAGTATTGATTCTTGATATACTCCTAACTTTCATATCTGTCATTCTTCTCTTCCATCTACCACCGGAGGATTTTATTTACTTTTACTATTACCTTGGGGTTATAGTGTTTTTAATTTTCCCGTGCCTTTACGTGGCAATACGTATTGATATGTACGGTTTGTAATTTATGTTGTGTTGTCGAACTTTATATTTTCTTTTATATTCAAGGGTTCCATACTTTTGTCTCCTCTTCTCGACTACAAATCAAGCGAATAATGGTCCAAAATTCGTAGGTATGGATTTTGAAATGAACATTGTTAATGTTCTAAGAAGGATATCGTAATGGCATGATTTGGATTTGGTAAATTACCAGAATATCCGGAAAGATAGAACTGTTAAGAAGATATGTTCTTAATATGTTTAGAGTTTGAGTAGAATGTATATATATATCAAAGTATATTCAATTTATATTTGTAGTGACCCGAACTTTTCCATGTTTATATATATTAATTGAGATTGATATTTACATGATTAAATGTTTCCAACATGTTAAGCAATCAAACTTGTTAAGACTTGATTAATTGAAATAGGTTTCATATAGACAATTGACCACCCAAGTTGACCGGTGATTCACGAACGTTAAAACTTGTAAAAACTATATGATGACATATATATGGTTATATATATAGTTAACATGATATTATGATATGTAAACATATCATTAAGTATATTAACAATGAACTACATATGTAAAAACAAGACTACTAACTTAATGATTTTGAAACGAGACATATATGTAACGATTATCGTTGTAACGACATTTAATGTATATATATCATATTAAGAGATATTCGTACATCATAATATCATGATAATATAATAATTTAAAATCTCTTTTGATATTATAAACATTGGGTTAACAACATTTAACAAGAGCGTTAACCTAAAGGTTTCAAAACAACATTTACATGTAACGACTAACGATGACTTAACGACTCAGTTAAAATGTATATACATGTAGTGTTTTAATATGTATTCATACACTTTTGAAAGACTTCAAGACACTTATCAAAATACTTCTACTTAACAAAAATGCTTACAATTACATCCTCGTTCAGTTTCATCAACAATTCTACTCGTATGCACCCGTATTCGTACTCGTACAATACACAGCTTTTAGATGTATGTACTATTGGTATATACACTCCAATGATCAGCTCTTAGCAGCCCATGTGAGTCACCTAACACATGTGGGAACCATCATTTGGCAACTAGCATGAAATATCTCATAAAATTACAAAAATATGAGTAATCATTCATGACTTATTTACATGAAAACAAAATTACATATCCTTTATATCTAATCCATACACCAACGACCAAAAACACCTACAAACACTTTCATTCTTCAATTTTCTTCATCTAATTGATCTCTCTCAAGTTCTATCTTCAAGTTCTAAGTGTTCTTCATAAATTTCAAAAGTTCTAGTTTCATAAAATCAAGAATACTTTCAAGATTGCTAGCTCACTTCCAATCTTGTAAGGTGATCATCCAACCTCAAGAAATCTTTGTTTCTTACAGTAGGTTATCATTCTAATACAAGGTAATAATCATATTCAAACTTTGGTTCAATTTCTATAACTATAACAATCTTATTTCAAGTGATGATCTTACTTGAACTTGTTTTCGTGTCATGATTTTGCTTCAAGAACTTTGAGCCATCCAAGGATCCATTGAAGCTAGATCCATTTTTCTCTTTTCCAGTAGGTTCATCCAAGGAACTTAAGGTAGTAATGATGTTCATAACATCATTCGATTCATACATATAAAGCTATCTTATTCGAAGGTTTAAACTTGTAATCACTAGAACATAGTTTAGTTAATTCTAAACTTGTTCGCAAACAAAAGTTAATCCTTCTAACTTGACTTTTAAAATCAACTAAACACATGTTCTATATCTATATGATATGCTAACTTAATGATTTAAAACCTGGAAACACGAAAACACCTTAAAACCGGATTTACGCCGTCGTAGTAACACCGCGGGCTGTTTTGGGTTAGTTAATTAAAAACTATGATAAACTTTGATTTAAAAGTTGTTATTCTGAGAAAATTATTTTTATTATGAACATGAAACTATATCCAAAAATTATGGTTAAACTCAAAGTGGAAGTATGTTTTCTAAAATGGTCATCTAGACGTCGTTCTTTCGACTGAAATGACTACCTTTACAAAAACGACTTGTAACTTATTTTTCCGACTATAAACCTATACTTTTTCTGTTTAGATTCATAAAATAGAGTTCAATATGAAACCATAGCAATTTGATTCACTCAAAACGGATTTAAAATGAAGAAGTTATGGGTAAAACAAGATTGGATAATTTTTCTCATTTTAGCTACGTGAAAATTGGTAACAAATCTATTCCAACCATAACTTAATCAACTTGTATTGTATATTATGTAATCTTGAGATACCATAGACACGTATACAATGTTTCGACCTATCATGTCGACACATCTATATATATTTCGGAACAACCATAGACACTCTATATGTGAATGTTGGAGTTAGCTATACAGGGTTGAGGTTGATTCCAAAATATATATAGTTTGAGTTGTGATCAATACTGAGATACGTATACACTGGGTCGTGGATTGATTCAAGATAATATTTATCGATTTATTTCTGTATATCTAACTGTGGACAACTAGTTATAGGTTACTAACGAGGACAGCTGACTTAATAAACTTAAAACATCAAAATATATTAAAAGTGTTGTAAATATATTTTGAACATACTTTGATATATATGTATATATTGTTATAGGTTCGTGAATCAACCAGTGGCCAAGTCTTACTTCCCGGCGAAGTAAAAATCTGTGAAAGTGAGTTATAGTCCCACTTTTAAAATCTAATATTTTTGGGATGAGAATACATGCAGGTTTTATAAATGATTTACAAAATAGACACAAGTACGTGAAACTACATTCTATGGTTGAATTATCAAAATCGAATATGCCCCTTTTTATTAAGTCTGGTAATCTAAGAATTAGGGAACAGACACCCTAATTGACGCGAATCCTAAAGATAGATCTATTGGGCCCAACAAGCCCCATCCAAAGTACCGGATGCTTTAGTACTTCGAAATTTATATCATATCCGAAGGGTGTCCCGGAATGATGGGGATATTCTTATATATGCATCTTGTTAATGTCGGTTACCAGGTGTTCACCATATGAATGATTTTTATCTCTATGTATGGGATGTGTATTGAAATATGAAATCTTGTGGTCTATTATTATGATTTGATATATATAGGTTAAACCTATAACTCACCAACATTTTTGTTGACGTTTTAAGCATGTTTATTCTCAGGTGATTATTAAGAGCTTCCGCTGTCGCATACTTAAATAAGGACGAGATTTGGAGTCCATGCTTGTATGATATTGTGTAAAAACTGCATTCAAGAAACTTATTTTATTGTAACATATTTGTATTGTAAACCATTATGTAATGGTCGTGTGTAAACAGGATATTTTAGATTATCATTATTTGATAATCTACGTAAAGCTTTTTAAACCTTTATTGATGAAATAAAGGTTATGGTTTGTTTTAAAATGAATGCAGTCTTTGAAAAACGTCTCATATAGAGGTCAAAACCTCGCAACGAAATCAATTAATATGGAACGTTTTTAATCAATAAGAACGGGACATTTCAGTTGGTATCAGAGCGTTGGTCTTAGAGAACCAGAAAATTGCATTAGTGTGTCTTGTCGAGTTTGTTAGGATGCATTAGTGAGTCTGGACTTCGACCGTGTTTTCTTTAAAAATGATTGCTTAACATTTTTGTTGGAAACTATATATTTTTAACATATGAATATTATGTGATATATTAATCTCTTAACGTGTTTGATATTATGTGATAGATGTCTACCTCTAGAACAAGTCCCATTGACTCACCTAATAATAATGAAGAGTCAAATGTAAATTGGAATGATTCGTGGACTGATTCACAAGTTCCCGAAGAGGAACCGGAAGAAGAGTCGGAACCGGAAGAAGAATCGGAACCGGAAGAAGAATCGGAACCGGAAGAAGAAATAGAACCGGTGGGGGAAATAATAAAACGGTTAAGTAAAAGAGAATCCTTAACCAACCGACCAAGGTTAATTATGGTCAATGGTGTTTCCGCCAAGGAAGCAAAATATTGGGAGGATTACCAATTCTCCGATGAATCGGATTCCGACGAGAATTCCGATGATGTTATAGAAATAACCCCAACTGAATTTAAAAAGGCAAAAGAAAATAATAAGGGAAAGGGCATAAAAATAGAGAAATCTAATTCCAACCCCGATGAACTTTATATGTATCGTCAACCCCCGAAGTCCTTAAGTTGTAACAATGACCCGGGAACCTCTAAACCACCAGGTTTTTCTAAACCAATGTGGACAACGACGGCTCGTATTAGGGGAACATCATATATCCCTAGAAACTTGGCAAAACGAACCAAAACCGAAGAAGAAGAAACAAGCGAGTCGGAATAAGATAGTTGTATTCGTGTGGTGTAATATATGTAATATAGTATGCTTATGCTTTATGATATATGTAAAAATTGCTTGTATTAATAAGTATTTTTTTTTTTGAATCTAACTCTTGTCTATTTTACAGTATAAAAACACAAAATGGATAGACAACCCAATATTTTAAGAGACCTACCCGGAGACATGATTGATGAAATCTTGTCTAGAGTCGGTCAGAATTCTTCGGCACAACTATTTAAGGCGAGATCAGTTTGTAAGACATTCGAAGAACGTTCCAAGAATGTCTTGGTTTATAAGAGACTTTCGTTTGAAAGATGGGGGATATCACATTGGGAAACCAATAAGTTACGATGTGTTTACTTTGACGCATATATTGCGGGGAACCCAAATGCTATTTTACGCAATGGGTTAAGAAATTATTTTGACTCAATATATCCGAATATTGGACTTTGTGATTTAGAAAAAGCGGCTAACATGCAACATAAAGAAGCATGCTATGCTTATGGGTTAGTAATGTTCGCTTCTCACCAAAGTGAGAAAAAGAACATCGGGCTACAGCTATTAAACAAAACGTTCCCACAAGTGACGGAGTCGGTAATTGGGGTAAGAAATGAGGTTTTTAGATTGTTACGGGACTGTTGGACATTACGTAACCCTCGTCCCTTTGACGATGTTACAACATGCTGTCCTATCAACGGCCATAACGGTTATGTTGCACAAGACCAAGGATGGGAAGTAGTCCTAGTAAAACCAGAATGCATGACTTGTTTCTGGACGTATGAATTACGTGTCTTTATTGCCTTTGCTGAACGACTTGTGTACTAGCTAGAATTATCTTCACAACTATCTTGTATCAAAGTTATTGTGTGCTATATTTCATGCTTTATGTAAAATAAGCGGTATTGTAAGTTTGTAAAATATTGTATAAAAGTTTGAACGCGAAATATTATTATAATCAGTTTTTCATATAGAATTGTAGTAGTTGAATTGTATATTAGCTACTAAGTATGAACTTAACGGGTAGGTACTACCCGAATTTAAACTTATAAAATGCTAATATGAAGAAAAAGCTTTTATAAATGAGTTCATATTATGCTACGAAATACTATTAACTACTCTTAATATTCTGTATGATTAACTTGTTCCATTTGACTATTTTGAAGGAAATGGCACCGACTACTCGACACACCGTGAATATGAATGAAGAGGAATTCCGTACTTTTCTAGCTTCAAACATAGCCGCAGTACAGGCTGCGCTACATACCAACAATAACCTTGGATCTAGCAGTACAGGAAATCGTGTAGGATGCACCTACAAAGAATTCACTGCCTGCAAACCTTTGGAATTTGATGGAACCGAAGGACCGATCGGATTGAAACGGTGGACCGAGAAGGTCGAATCGGTGTTTGCCATAAGTAAGTGTACTGAAGAGGACAAAGTGAAGTACGCTACGCATACCTTCACAGGTTCTGCGTTAACATGGTGGAATACCTATCTAGAGCAAGTGGGACAAGATGATGCGTACGCACTACCGTGGTCAGCATTCAAGCACTTGATGAACGAGAAGTACCGTCCCAGAACCGAGGTCAATAAGCTCAAGACAGAACTTAGAGGGTTACGAACCCAAGGATTTGATATTACCACGTACGAAAGACGATTCACAGAATTGTGCCTATTGTGTCCGGGAGCATTCGAAGATGAGGAAGAGAAGATCGACGCGTTTGTGAAAGGATTACCGGAAAGAATCCAAGAAGATATAAGTTCACACGAGCCCGCCTCCATACAACAGGCATGTAGAATGGCTCACAAACTAGTGAACCAGATTGAAGAAAGAATTAAAGAACAGACTGCTGAAGAGGCCAATGTGAAGCAAGTCAAAAGAAAGTGGGAGGAAAACGGTGATAAGAATCACCAATACAACAACAACAACAATTACAACAATAATCGCAACAATTATCCCAACAATCGCAACATCAATCGCAACTACAACAAACGGCCCAACAACAACAACAACAACAGCAACTACAACAATCATTCCAACAACAATAATAACCGCAACAACAACAACAATCAGAAGCAACTATGCCAAAGGTGTGAAAAGAATCACTCGGGGTTCTGCACCAAATTTTGCAACAAGTGTAAAAGAAATGGTCATAGCGCGGCGAAGTGTGAGGTCTACGGACCAGGGGTTAATAGAACGAAAGGAACAAATGGTGTCGGAACGAGTAATGGCGGAGCAAGTAGTGTCGGAGCAAGTTATGCCAATGTAGTTTGTTATAAATGTGGAAAACCAGGCCACATTATTAGAAATTGCCCGAACCAGGAGAACACGAATGGACAAGGCCGTGGAAGAGTTTTCAATATTAATGCGGTAGAGGCACAGGAAGACCCGGAGCTTGTTACGGGTACGTTTCTTATTGACAATAAATCTGCTTACGTTTTATTTGATTCGGGTGCGGATAGAAGCTATATGAGTAGAGATTTTTGTGCTAAATTAAGTTGTCCATTGACGCCTTTGGATAGTAAATTTTTACTCGAATTAGCAAATGGTAAATTAATTTCAGCAGATAATATATGTCGGAATCGAGAAATTAAACTGGTTAGCGAAACATTTAAGATTGATTTGATACCAGTAGAGTTAGGGAGTTTTGATGTGATAATCGGTATGGACTGGTTGAAAGAAGTGAAAGCGGAGATCGTTTGTTACAAAAATGCAATTCGCATTATACGAGAAAAAGGAAAACCCTTAATGGTGTACGGAGAAAAGGGCAACACGAAGCTACATCTTATTAGTAATTTGAAGGCACAAAAACTAATAAGAAAAGGTTGCTATGCTGTTCTAGCACACGTCGAGAAAGTACAAACTGAAGAAAAGAGCATCAATGATGTTCCCATTGCAAAAGAATTTCCCGATGTATTTCCGAAAGAATTACCGGGATTACCCCCACATCGATCCGTTGAATTTCAAATAGATCTTGTACCAGGAGCTGCACCAATAGCTCGTGCTCCTTACAGACTCGCACCCAGCGAGATGAAAGAACTGCAAAGCCAATTACAAGAACTTTTAGAGCGTGGTTTCATTCGACCAAGCACATCACCGTGGGGAGCTCCTGTTTTGTTTGTCAAGAAGAAAGATGGTACATTCAGGTTGTGTATCGACTACCGAGAGTTGAACAAACTTACCATCAAGAACCGCTACCCACTACCGAGAATCGACGACTTATTTGATCAACTACAAGGCTCGTCTGTTTATTCAAAGATTGACTTACGTTCCGGGTATCATCAAATGCGGGTGAAAGAAGATGATATTCCAAAGACTGCTTTCAGAACACGTTACGGTCATTACGAGTTTATGGTCATGCCGTTTGGTTTAACTAATGCACCAGCTGTGTTCATGGACCTTATGAACCGAGTGTGTGGACCATACCTTGACAAGTTTGTCATTGTTTTCATTGATGACATACTTATTTACTCAAAGAATGACCAAGAACACGGTGAACATTTGAGAAAAGTGTTAGAAGTATTGAGGAAGGAAGAATTGTACGCTAAGTTTTCAAAGTGTGCATTTTGGTTGGAAGAAGTTCAATTCCTCGGTCACATAGTGAACAAAGAAGGTATTAAGGTGGATTCGGCAAAGATAGAAACTGTTGAAAAGTGGGAAACCCCGAAAACTCCGAAACACATACGCCAGTTTTTAGGACTAGCTGGTTACTACAGAAGGTTCATCCAAGACTTTTCCAGAATAGCAAAACCCTTGACTGCATTAACGCATAAAGGGAAGAAATTTGAATGGAATGATGAACAAGAGAAAGCGTTTCAGTTATTGAAGAAAAAGCTAACTACGGCACCTATATTGTCATTGCCTGAAGGGAATGATGATTTTGTGATTTATTGTGACGCATCAAAGCAAGGTCTCGGTTGTGTATTAATGCAGCGAACGAAGGTGATTGCTTATGCGTCTAGACAATTGAAGATTCACGAACAAAATTATACGACGCATGATTTGGAATTAGGCGCGGTTGTTTTTGCATTAAAGACTTGGAGGCACTACTTATATGGGGTCAAAAGTATTATATATACCGACCACAAAAGTCTTCAACACATATTTAATCAGAAACAACTGAATATGAGGCAGCGTAGGTGGATTGAATTATTGAATGATTACGATTTTGAGATTCGTTACCACCCGGGGAAGGCAAATGTGGTAGCCGATGCCTTGAGCAGGAAGGATAGAGAACCCATTCGAGTAAAATCTATGAATATAATGATTCATAATAACATTACTACTCAAATAAAGGAGGCGCAACAAGGAGTTTTAAAAGAGGGAAATTTAAAGGATGAAATACCCAAAGGATCGGAGAAGCATCTTAATATTCGAGAAGACGGAACCCGGTATAGGGCTGAAAGGATTTGGGTACCAAAATTTGGAGATATGAGAGAAATGGTACTTAGAGAAGCTCATAAAACCAGATACTCAATACATCCTGGAACGGGGAAGATGTACAAGGATCTCAAGAAACATTTTTGGTGGCCGGGTATGAAAGCCGATGTTGCTAAATACGTAGGAGAATGTTTGACGTGTTCTAAGGTCAAAGCTGAGCATCAGAAACCATCAGGTCTACTTCAACAACCCGAAATCCCGGAATGGAAATGGGAAAACATTACCATGGATTTCATCACTAAATTGCCAAGGACTGTAAGTGGTTTTGATACTATTTGGGTAATAGTTGATCGTCTCACCAAATCAGCACACTTCCTACCAATAAGAGAATATGACAAGATGGAGAAGTTAGCACGATTGTATTTGAAGGAAGTCATCTCCAGACATGGAATACCAATCTCTATTATCTCTGATAGGGATGGCAGATTTATTTCAAGATTCTGGCAGACATTACAGCAAGCATTAGGAACTCGTCTAGACATGAGTACTGCCTATCATCCACAAACTGATGGGCAGAGCGAAAGGACGATACAAACGCTTGAAGACATGCTACGAGCATGTGTTATTGATTTCGGAAACAGTTGGGATCGACATCTACCGTTAGCAGAATTTTCCTACAACAACAGCTACCATTCAAGCATTGAGATGGCGCCGTTTGAAGCACTTTATGGTAGAAAGTGCAGGTCTCCGATTTGTTGGAGTGAAGTGGGGGATAGACAGATTACGGGTCCGGAGATTATACAAGAAACTACCGAGAAGATCATCCAAATTCAACAACGGTTGAAAACGGCCCAAAGTCGACAAAAGAGCTACGCTGACATTAAAAGAAAAGATATAGAATTTGAAATTGGAGAGATGGTCATGCTTAAAGTTTCACCTTGGAAAGGCGTTGTTCGATTTGGTAAACGAGGGAAATTAAATCCAAGGTATATTGGACCATTCAAGATTATTGATCGTGTCGGACCAGTAGCTTACCGACTTGAGTTACCTCAACAACTCGCGGCTGTACATAACACTTTCCACGTCTCGAATTTGAAGAAATGTTTTGCTAAAGAAGATCTCACTATTCCGTTAGATGAAATCCAAATCAACGAAAAACTTCAATTCATCGAAGAACCCGTCGAAATAATGGATCGTGAGGTTAAAAGACTTAAGCAAAACAAGATACCAATTGTTAAGGTTCGATGGAATGCTCGTAGAGGACCCGAGTTCACCTGGGAGCGTGAAGATCAGATGAAGAAGAAATACCCGCATCTATTTCCAGAAGATTCGTCAACACCTTCAACAGCTTAAAATTTCGGGACGAAATTTATTTAACGGGTAGGTACTGTAGTGACCCGAACTTTTCCATGTTTATATATATTAATTGAGATTGATATTTACATGATTAAATGTTTCCAACATGTTAAGCAATCAAACTTGTTAAGACTTGATTAATTGAAATAGGTTTCATATAGACAATTGACCACCCAAGTTGACCGGTGATTCACGAACGTTAAAACTTGTAAAAACTATATGATGACATATATATGGTTATATATATAGTTAACATGATATTATGATATGTAAACATATCATTAAGTATATTAACAATGAACTACATATGTAAAAACAAGACTACTAACTTAATGATTTTGAAACGAGACATATATGTAACGATTATCGTTGTAACGACATTTAATGTATATATATCATATTAAGAGATATTCGTACATCATAATATCATGATAATATAATAATTTAAAATCTCTTTTGATATTATAAACATTGGGTTAACAACATTTAACAAGAGCGTTAACCTAAAGGTTTCAAAACAACATTTACATGTAACGACTAACGATGACTTAACGACTCAGTTAAAATGTATATACATGTAGTGTTTTAATATGTATTCATACACTTTTGAAAGACTTCAAGACACTTATCAAAATACTTCTACTTAACAAAAATGCTTACAATTACATCCTCGTTCAGTTTCATCAACAATTCTACTCGTATGCACCCGTATTCGTACTCGTACAATACACAGCTTTTAGATGTATGTACTATTGGTATATACACTCCAATGATCAGCTCTTAGCAGCCCATGTGAGTCACCTAACACATGTGGGAACCATCATTTGGCAACTAGCATGAAATATCTCATAAAATTACAAAAATATGAGTAATCATTCATGACTTATTTACATGAAAACAAAATTACATATCCTTTATATCTAATCCATACACCAACGACCAAAAACACCTACAAACACTTTCATTCTTCAATTTTCTTCATCTAATTGATCTCTCTCAAGTTCTATCTTCAAGTTCTAAGTGTTCTTCATAAATTTCAAAAGTTCTAGTTTCATAAAATCAAGAATACTTTCAAGATTGCTAGCTCACTTCCAATCTTGTAAGGTGATCATCCAACCTCAAGAAATCTTTGTTTCTTACAGTAGGTTATCATTCTAATACAAGGTAATAATCATATTCAAACTTTGGTTCAATTTCTATAACTATAACAATCTTATTTCAAGTGATGATCTTACTTGAACTTGTTTTCGTGTCATGATTTTGCTTCAAGAACTTTGAGCCATCCAAGGATCCATTGAAGCTAGATCCATTTTTCTCTTTTCCAGTAGGTTCATCCAAGGAACTTAAGGTAGTAATGATGTTCATAACATCATTCGATTCATACATATAAAGCTATCTTATTCGAAGGTTTAAACTTGTAATCACTAGAACATAGTTTAGTTAATTCTAAACTTGTTCGCAAACAAAAGTTAATCCTTCTAACTTGACTTTTAAAATCAACTAAACACATGTTCTATATCTATATGATATGCTAACTTAATGATTTAAAACCTGGAAACACGAAAACACCTTAAAACCGGATTTACGCCGTCGTAGTAACACCGCGGGCTGTTTTGGGTTAGTTAATTAAAAACTATGATAAACTTTGATTTAAAAGTTGTTATTCTGAGAAAATTATTTTTATTATGAACATGAAACTATATCCAAAAATTATGGTTAAACTCAAAGTGGAAGTATGTTTTCTAAAATGGTCATCTAGACGTCGTTCTTTCGACTGAAATGACTACCTTTACAAAAACGACTTGTAACTTATTTTTCCGACTATAAACCTATACTTTTTCTGTTTAGATTCATAAAATAGAGTTCAATATGAAACCATAGCAATTTGATTCACTCAAAACGGATTTAAAATGAAGAAGTTATGGGTAAAACAAGATTGGATAATTTTTCTCATTTTAGCTACGTGAAAATTGGTAACAAATCTATTCCAACCATAACTTAATCAACTTGTATTGTATATTATGTAATCTTGAGATACCATAGACACGTATACAATGTTTCGACCTATCATGTCGACACATCTATATATATTTCGGAACAACCATAGACACTCTATATGTGAATGTTGGAGTTAGCTATACAGGGTTGAGGTTGATTCCAAAATATATATAGTTTGAGTTGTGATCAATACTGAGATACGTATACACTGGGTCGTGGATTGATTCAAGATAATATTTATCGATTTATTTCTGTATATCTAACTGTGGACAACTAGTTATAGGTTACTAACGAGGACAGCTGACTTAATAAACTTAAAACATCAAAATATATTAAAAGTGTTGTAAATATATTTTGAACATACTTTGATATATATGTATATATTGTTATAGGTTCGTGAATCAACCAGTGGCCAAGTCTTACTTCCCGGCGAAGTAAAAATCTGTGAAAGTGAGTTATAGTCCCACTTTTAAAATCTAATATTTTTGGGATGAGAATACATGCAGGTTTTATAAATGATTTACAAAATAGACACAAGTACGTGAAACTACATTCTATGGTTGAATTATCAAAATCGAATATGCCCCTTTTTATTAAGTCTGGTAATCTAAGAATTAGGGAACAGACACCCTAATTGACGCGAATCCTAAAGATAGATCTATTGGGCCCAACAAGCCCCATCCAAAGTACCGGATGCTTTAGTACTTCGAAATTTATATCATATCCGAAGGGTGTCCCGGAATGATGGGGATATTCTTATATATGCATCTTGTTAATGTCGGTTACCAGGTGTTCACCATATGAATGATTTTTATCTCTATGTATGGGATGTGTATTGAAATATGAAATCTTGTGGTCTATTATTATGATTTGATATATATAGGTTAAACCTATAACTCACCAACATTTTTGTTGACGTTTTAAGCATGTTTATTCTCAGGTGATTATTAAGAGCTTCCGCTGTCGCATACTTAAATAAGGACGAGATTTGGAGTCCATGCTTGTATGATATTGTGTAAAAACTGCATTCAAGAAACTTATTTTATTGTAACATATTTGTATTGTAAACCATTATGTAATGGTCGTGTGTAAACAGGATATTTTAGATTATCATTATTTGATAATCTACGTAAAGCTTTTTAAACCTTTATTGATGAAATAAAGGTTATGGTTTGTTTTAAAATGAATGCAGTCTTTGAAAAACGTCTCATATAGAGGTCAAAACCTCGCAACGAAATCAATTAATATGGAACGTTTTTAATCAATAAGAACGGGACATTTCAATATTTACAACACTTTTAATACATTTTGATGTTTTAAGTTTATTAAGTCAGCTGTCCTCGTTAGTAACCTACAACTAGTTGTCCAACGTTAGATGTACAGAAAAAAATTGATATATATTATCTTGAATCAATCCACGACCCAGTGTATACACGTCTCAGGCTAGATCACAACTCAAAGTATATATATTTTTGGAATCAACCTCAACCCTGTATAGCTAACTCCCACATTACTGCATATAGAGTGTCTATGGTTGTTCCAAATAATATATACACATGGGTCGATATGATTTGTCAAAACATTTGCATACGTGTCTATGGTATCCCAAGATTACATAATATATTAGAATACATGTATAATACAATATAAGTTAGCTAGGATATGATTAATATAGATATGTTACCAATTTTCACGTTGCTACAACAAGAAAAATTATCCAATCTTGTTTTACCCATAACTTCTTCATTTTAAATCCGTTTTGAGTGAATCAAATTGCTATGGTTTCATATTGAACTCTATTTTATGAATCTAAACAGAAAAAGTATAGGTTTATAGTCATAAATATAAGTTACAAGTCATTTTTGTAAAGGTAGTCATTTCAGTCGAAAGAACGACGTCTAAATGACCATTTTAGAAAACATACTTCCATTTGAGTTTAACCATGATTTTTGGATATAGTTTCATGTTCATAAGAAAAATCATTTTCCCAGAAGAACAACTTTTAAATCAAAGTTTGTCATAGTTTTTATTTAACTAACCCAAAACAGCCCGCGGTGTTACTACGACGGCGTATGTCCGATTTTACAGTGTTCTTCGTGTTTCCAGGTTTTAAATCATTAAGTTAGCATATCATATAGATATAGAACATGTGTTTAGTTGATTTTAAAAGTCAAGTTAGAAGGATTAACTTTTGTTTGCGAACAAGTTTAGAATTAACTAAACTATGTTCTAGTGATTACAAGTTTAAACCTTCGAATAAGATAGCTTTATATGTATGAATCGAATGATGTTATGAACATCATTACTACCTCAAGTTTTCTGGATAAAGCTACTGGAAATGAGAAAAATGGATCTAGCTTCAAAGGATCCTTGGATGGCTTGAAAGTTCTTGAAGCAGAATCATGACACGAAAACAAGTTCAAGTAAGATTTCCACTCGAAATAAGATTGTTATAGTTATAGAAATTGAATCAAAGTTTGAATATGAGTATTACCTTGTATTAGAAAGATATCTTACTGTAAATAATAAAGATTTCTTGAGGTTGGATGATCACTCTACAAGATTGGAAGTAAGCTAGCAAACTTGGAAGTATTCTTGATTTTATGAAACTATAACTTGTAGAATTTATGAAGAACACTTAGAACTTGAAGATAGAACTTAAGGGAGATTAATTAGATGAAGAAAATTGAAGAATTAAAGTATTTTTAGGTGTTTTTGGTCGTTGGTATAATGATTAGATATAAAGGATGTGTAATTTTGTTTACATGTAAATAAGTCATGAATGATTACTCATATTTTTGTAATTTTATGAGATATTTCATGCTAGTTGCCAAATGATGGTTCCCACGTGTGTTAGGTGACTCACATGGGCTGCTAAGAGCTGATCATTGGAGTGTATATATCAATAGTACATACATCTAAAAGCTGTGTATTGTACGAGTATGAATACGGGTGCATACGAGTAGAATTGTTGATGAAACTGAACGAGGATGTAATTGTAAGCATTTTTGTTAAGTAGAAGTATTTTGATAAGTGTCTTGAAGTCTTTAAAAAGTGTATGAATACATATTAAAACACTACATGTATATACATTTTAACTGAGCCGTTAAGTCATCGTTAGTCGTTACATGTAAGTGTTGTTTTGAAATCTTTAGGTTAACGATCTTGTTAAATGTTGTTAACCCATTGTTTATTAAATCAAATGAGATGTTAAATTATTACATTATCATGATATCATGATGTATTAATATATCTTAATATGATATATATACATTAAATGTCGTTACAACGATAATCGTTACATATATGTCTCGTTTCAAAATCATTAAGTTAGTAGTCTTGTTTTTACATATGTAGTTCATTGTTAATATACTTAATGATATGTTTACTTATCATAATATCATGTTAACTATATATATATATATATATATATATATATATATATATATATATATATATATATATATATATATATATATATATATATATATATATATATATATATGTAATCATATAGTTTTTACAAGTTTTAACGTTCGTGAATCGCCGGTCAACTTGGGTGGTCAATTGTCTATATGAAACCTATTTCAATTAATCAAGTCTTAACAAGTTTGATTGCTTAACATGTTGGAAACATTTAATCATGTAAATATCAATTTCATTTAATATATAAAAACATGGAAAAGTTCGGGTCACTACACCAGCTATGTTGATAATAGCTCCACGACTAATATGGTCAACTTTCTAAAGTTTTCCATTGGCGACCTCGACAAGCATACTCTCTTTTAACGGGACTAATGACCAATTAATCTTATCGCAAAAATGTCTACATACATAACTTCTATCCGCACCAGTATCAAACAAGGCAGAAGCTAAAATATTGTTGATTTTGAATATACCTGTCACCAAGTCGGGGTTTTCGCGTGTGTCCCTTGCATTAACATTGAAAGCTCTAGCGCGCGGTGGTCCACCATATTTTCGCTTATTTGGACACGCATTTCTAAAATGGCCTGTCTGCCCGCATTCGTAACACTTCCTTGGCCCTGTGGGGTTCAGCTTCCCATTCAAAGTGGTGACCTTGCAGTCTTTTCCAACATGCCCAGACCGTTGGCACTTCTCACAGACAACATTGCAATACTCAGTGTGGTGTTTGTAACACCTCTTACACTGAGGTAGGGTTCCCTTGTAGTTCGGGTTGGAGTTGGTGTTGTTGTTAGGGTTGAGGTTTCCACCGTTGTTGTTTCCTCTGAAACCCTCATGTCGTTTCGCCGGGTTCTGTTCATAGTTTCTTCCCCTGTTGTTGATGTTGTTGTTGTTGTGGTTATCCCATTTGCGCTTCTCACTAGTACCCGCTTCAGACTTAGTTTTCTCCGGTTCATCGATGGTTATTTGATTCATTAAAGTATGCACCATGCGCATCGCTTCGGGAACATTCGGTGGCTTGGACGAGGTAACATTTCCCTTAATGCTCTTAGGGAGTCCCCAGAAGTATCTCTCCATTCGCTTGAATTCTGGAGTGACCATTGTCGGACACATCAGGGCTAGTTCCAAAAATCTCCTGTTGTAACCATCAAGGTCGTTCCCAACGGCCTTTAACTGCATGAATTTCATTTCCATCTTTTGTATCTCGGTTCTCGGACAATACTCCTCAATCATGGCACACTTAAATTCTTCCCATGGCGTAGCATACGCCTCATCAATGCCTTGTGCCTGTGCCATTGTGTTCCACCATGTGAGCGCGCCGTCAGACAGCGTGCAAGAAGCAAATTTGGTTTTGTTGTCCTCCGAACAGTTGCTAACTCGGAATACTGATTCAAGTTTCTCGAACCATCTGGTGAGACCAACCGGTCCCTCAGTGCCGCTGAAGTTATGTGGTTTACAGCTCTGGAATTCCTTGTAAGTACACCCATTTCGAATGGGCTGCATAACCGGTGGTGGTGGCGGTGGCGGTGGAGCTTGGGGTTGCATTTCCGCAATGGCTGCGGCTACCCTTTCGGCAATCATCTCTTCGATTTGGGCGGCGGTAGGCGTGGATCGACCGTTAGCCATGGTGTTCTAAACAAAAATTTTGACTCAAGTCAAAATCCAGCATTCAATATATAATAATACAGTATATAGTAACCAACATGGAATCAAAACATCATATGTTATTAAATAACGCATCTAGGTACAAATACCACATAATCATCGTACAGTAATGTAAATAGAACATCGTGCAAGAATTAAATAACGCAAAGTTCCACTAATAATAATAAGTTTCATACATCTGAATAAGTCCGTACAATACATAAGTGAAACATAAAACTACAACTAGATTACATAATGAAATCTAAATACAAAATTCCTACGGTGAATGTGGGTGTAGGATGTCCATAACATGAGACATCTGCTCCTCAAGCTCAGCTACCCGAGCTCGGAGGATCTCCACCTCCCTTGTCAATTCCTCGACTGTGGGAGCTGGTGGGGCAGGCGGTGCTGGTGGTGCAGGTGGTGCCGGTGGAGCAGGTGGTGCTGGTGGTGCAGACATTACATAACGGGATGCAGATGTTCCGGCTCCAGAAATAGCCAGTACGTAACGGGGTGCCTTACGCACTTGTGGGTCGGCAGGGTACGGCACAAGCCGCTTACGAGCAGTAACCCTACGACGTCGACCAAACGCGTCAGTGAAGGCTCGTCCTCTGTTGATCCCCGGAATGATGGTACCGTCGAAGCGATACCGCTTCTTCGGTGGGGTGGAGGGTGGCTGAATAGGTACATCAGCAGGGTCCTCATCATCACTGGAGTCGTCTGAGGAGGTGTCGTCGGATGAAGCATCAGTGGATGACGGGTCGTTCGAATCATGTGGTGGCTGTACGGGTGGCTGAACTGGTCTTCCTTGAGAGGCCATCATCTGTTGGTAACGAGCGGGTCCGATCGGAATGAGACGTCCATCAGGGACGCGTCGGCACCAATGGCGATACCGGTTACGGAAAGGACCTTCCCCGAACTCCGCGGGAATCACAATCTCGCCGGAGCGGGGCTGTGATCCTGAAGGTCCGGGGGCAGATGGAGCTGGAATCTCCGAAGGGTCCTGGGCTCCGCTAGAAGTAACCACTGGGGCAGGCGCCTGGCTGCTAGTCCCGGAAGATGAAGCGCCGGAGTCACTCGTGGGTAGCAGGATCGGTGTGTCGGCAGCAGCAGCAGGTAGGGTGGCTGACGAGTCTGAACTGCCCAAAACGATAGCAGGTGGAATATCCGACATCTGAACAAGGAAAAATAAATTTTTCCATGTCAGTAAGTCATAAAGCAAGCATGTATTAGGCCAACAGTTTAAATCATGTGTAACAGTAAGTAGCATGGCAATAACGACAAGTATCATGCAATCGAAAGCAGATAATAGCATGCAGTAGTGAAATCATGTAATATCATACGGCATATAGCAGTAAAAGTAAGCAGCAGCATGCAGTAAGTTCAGCGGAAACAAGTAAACTAGCAAGTTGTAGATTAGTCCTATTAGTGAATCCTACTTAGGTCGGTCTTAGACTCACTAATGCAACCTAATTCCCTACAACCTGGCTCTGATACCAAATGTGATGCCCCGTACAAAACCATCGTGTACGAATTATCAACAACAGGATCATTACAAGGTTAAGTACTACATGCTGTAATAAAAGAAGTTGCATTCACGATAAAAAGATGACATCATAACCGACGTCAATTGTTTTACACCAACAGTATGCTTCTACGAATAGCAAGCATGAATAAATGTATGTGACCCTTAGGTCGTTACAAAACATAATTCAAAGTATTAAAGTTTGAATGCAAGATAAACAGTTCATGCGGTGATAACACTAGAGCAGCGGGTGTCTACGGCAAGACTAGCACGACAGCGGAAGCAAATAACCTTAAGCACCTGAGAAAAACATGCTTAAAAATGTCAACATAAAGGTTGGTGAGCTATAGTTTAAGTATAACAGTAAGTAAGGTAGGCCACGAGATTTCAGTGCTACAAAGAGCGTTTCAAAACAGTATGATAAAGTATATGTTAACCGTGGGCACTTGGTAACTAACTTAACGTTTATACCCCCTGAAAGTACACTTGGCAAGTGCATATGTTTATGAAGTATTAAACACTCGTTAAATGCTAGCGCTATTAGCCCGAGTGGGGATGTCAAACCCTATGGATCCATATCTAAGATTCGCGTTCACGGTTCAAAAACCAATGATTAAACGTTACCGAGCTAAAGGGAATGTTTATGCCGTTGTATAACCCACACATATATAAGTTTAAGTACTCGTGCCTAGTATGTAAAACATAAAATCCGCATGTATTCTTAGTTCCCAAAATAAGTTAAAGTAAAAAGGGAATGCTATAACTCACAATGATAATGTAGCGGTAAAGTATGACTCGAAAAGTAAGCAAGTAATGAAGGTTGTCCAAATGGGTCCTCAACCTAAGTCAAATAGTACTAAGTCAGTAAATCATCCGAATAGGTTTAAAAGTATGTAAATAAGGTCTTAAGGGTCATCATCATTCATCATCAAACAAAAGGTGTAAAGTAAGTTTCGTTCATAAAAGTAGTTTAAAACAAAGGCTGAGTTCGGTCAGTCACCACGGCCTCTATACCTACTGAAATAAGGTGAGACCAGTGGACATGGCTCCGTATATGAGTCCTTTAAGTGTGGTAAAGATTACAGAAGCAAACTCGTCTTCTTTTGACCGTGGCGACGGTCTAAGTGCGAGTAGGTCTGAATTTTCAGCACAACGTTAAATGGACGTAGTGACGATCAGAGGGCCATAAATCCTAAACCGTAACTCGGATTAAGACGAGTCCTATATGAAAAGTTATCTACTCGAACATAGATATCTTAAAATCATAATTACAGTAGCCCAGGTCGTACGGGTCAGACACAGAAACAGTAAAACAATAGGGTCAGTAGGTTCCGGTGGTTCTTGGTGCTCGATGCTTATCATGGTTCTCATCCTTGATGCATATAGCTTCAAGTGTACAACTCGTTGATGTGTTTGCATCATTTTCACCAAGGTTTGACCATCATAACCCAAGTGTAAGTCTAAGACATGAAGCACAACTCACTTAAGTGTTGCAAGTGTTTTGATTAATCAAAGTTACATCAAAGTCTTAGATCTAACACATACATGAACTTTAAAACTAATAATAAGTTACAAACTTGAAAGTGAACTTATGAAATCAAGATCTTAAGATGTAGAACATAGTTCTTAGTTTGATCTTGAAGATCCAAGACTCAAAAGTCTAGATCTAACATAAGTGTACAAAGTTATAATTAAAGAAATCTTTCTTACATGTTCTTGAACTTTTAAAGTTAACTTTAGTTCAAGATTAATGAGATCAAAGTTAACTAGTAACGTTTGACCAATATTAACCAACAAAAAAATGAATTTAAAGTGCATAATATGAAGTAATAAACTAAGTAAACAAGTAAATAATTCATGGTGGTTCATACTTTAAAGATTCAAACCAAAGTTTGATCTTTAAGAAAGTAAACTTTAAAGTTTACTAACATGGATTACAAGTATGCTTTACAACACATGAACTCTAAATCTTTTAAAACAAATAAGGTAGAATCATAAACTAGTAAGTTTATGTTCTTGAGATTTCTTGTAATTACAAGATAAAAGAAGAATGAAACTAGTAAGTTTGATTCTTGAAACCAAGTAAGTAAGTAACAAACAACTACAACTAACAATTACAAGTCATTAAACAACAAAGAACAAAAGATGATGATGATGAGAGTGTAGCCAAGGGCTACGGTTTTGTTAAAGAAAAGAAGAAGAAGAACAAGTTCAAGTTGCTTACAAGATGAGAGAAAAAGTGAGAAAGAAAGTTGCAAGTTTGAGAGTGTTTTTGAGAATGAGAGAATGTGAGTAAACAAGTAATGAAAAAAAAGATTTTTGAATCCCTTTGAATACCCTTGGCCGACGGTTTGCTAGTGGGGGAGGGAGGAGAGTTTTACACACTAGTCTCATGCATGAAAAGCGTTACAAAAGTTGGTTAATGGAGGTATGTGCATGGGGATTATGTTGTAACAAGATTCTTAAGCAACTAACAAACTAGTTCCATTCTAAGTGATACTTACACATGAAAGACATGGGCTAAATAGTCCATTAAAGAAGTAGGGTGGGCTTATAAGCCCAATAACACTAATCAAAGCCCAAGTTCAAGTGATTAACAAGTAAGTCCAAATAAAGCCCAAGTAATTAACTAATAACCTTAGTTAATTAAAATGATTAATAAACTAATCATGAATGCAAATAATATTCTAAAAATATTATTCGTGTAAGTTCGTGTGTTACAAAGACGTGTCGGGCATTCAAAAGTCATGTACGGTTAATCATGGCAACATGTAAATGTAATAACATACATTCATTTAATCACAAGTATTAATAATAATAATTATTAATAAATAAACGTTGGAAAATCCAGGGTCGTTACAAAGAAGGTGAGTTATAATCACCTTAGGATCTTTGGGTGTAATGCTTATGTGAAGACCAAAGATGCGGATAGAGACAAGCTTGAAGCTAAGTCAAAGAAGTGTATTTTCGTAGGCTACGGGTCGGATGAAATGGGTTATCGTTGTTGGGATAACGAAGCTAGAAAAGTGATTCGTTCTCGTGATGTTACTTTTGATAAAGATTCGGTTTATGGCAAACCGGAAACGGGGAGTCCTAAACCGGGTCATGTTACTTTTGACGATGTTTCTATTGATGATCTTGCAGGTTCTAGTGGGAGTACGGGTAACAATGAATTGCCAATTAACGGTGAGGCGTCCGAAAATGCTAATGATGGAAATGATTCGGAAAGCGGTGATGATTTCGAACATAGTGCGAGTTCTAGTGATGAGGAGGACACAAATGAAACCGGTCCAACTATTTCGGTTGCTCCTACACTAAGACGCTCGACTAGAGTGCCCAAACCTAATCCTAGGTATTCTCCATCAGCAAACTACTTGCTCTATACCGAGAATGGTGAACCCGAAAGTTACTTTGAGGCAAGGAAGATAAAAGAATCCATACAATGGGAGCTTGCCATGAAAGAAGAGATGGGGTCACTTGAGAAGAATAAAACTTGGTCACTAGTGAAGTTACCTCATGATAAAAGGGCGTTGCAAAGTAAATGGGTGTATCGAATCAAGAATGAGTTGGATGGCAAGAAAAGGTACAAGGCTCGTTTGGTGGTTAAAGGCTTTCAACAAAAGAAAGGAGTTGACTACCAAGAGATATTTTCACCGGTGGTGAAGATGACTACTATTCGTTTGGTACTTTCTATGGTTGCATCTGAGGACTTACATCTAGAGCAACTAGATGTGAAGACCGCATTCTTACATGGTAACCTTGATGAAGAGATCTATATAAGGCAACCCGAGGGCTTTGAGGTAAAGGGTAAAGAGAAGTGGGTTTGTAAGCTAAAGAAAAGTTTGTATGGATGTCATAACCCGTCCTTAACCATAAGAACGCGTTAGATAACGTATGATTTCATTGCGAGGTATTGACCTCTATATGAGACATTTTTGAAAGAAAACTGCATATATTATACATTACAAACCATAACCATTATTTTTGTTACAAGCTTAAGACAATAAAAAGAAGATTAACGTTTAGCGATAATCTTCGACTTACAAACTTTACAAATGATGACTACAACACGGTTTCTAGCATATTTTACAATACAACATCTCGGATATGCAGTTTTATTTTTGACACAAACATGCGTACGCAAGATCCTGGTTAGATCCAACATGATGCAGCGGAAGCTTTAGAAATCACCTGAGAATAGACATGTTTTAAAAAGGTCAACATAAAGTTGGTGAGATATAGGTTTAGTGCCGGCAGCAATATATATATAGACCACAAGATTTCGTATATAAACAGTTTAATAAAAGTATTCTAAGTGGTTGAGCACTTGGTAACCATACTTAACATTTTCACGTCGCATATTCCCTTTAATATGAAATCTTACTACACCGTACCAAGTGTAGTCACAAAACGAAGTACTGTGCAACCGTTGAATACTGGTCGTCCAGTCCGGTTGGGGTTGTCAGGCCCGATAGATCTATCAACAGGATTCGCGTTTACAATACCGCTGTAAATAACAGTTACCAAGCTACAGGGAAGTATGCCAGTGGTACAACTCAACGTAGAATATATTTTTCAGTTACTTGTGTCCATAACGTAAAACATAAAATACATGTATTCTCATCCCGAAATATTTAGAGTTTAAAAGTGGGACTATATACTCACTTTCGTCTTGAAGATATATATAATTTGACTTGGTCTCCGGTTGATATCACGAACCTATCCATATATAATATATCAATACCTTTTCTTTTTAAACAACGTCACATATATATACTTGTTATACTTTTAATACTTTTAATAATTCCTTAGTCCGTAGTTAGCAGTTCGTTGTTAGTAATTCAATTTTAATGATTCATTTTTAGATGTTTAATAAACCCCAAACGAAATAAATAAAACCCCCAACGAAATAAATAAAACCCCATCGTATATGTATTGGTCGAGATTAATCTTGACCCATGGTACCGGTGTTGTCAAATGACGTGTTGCGTACATAAAGTACCGGTGTTGTCAAATGACGTGTTGCGTACAATCATGGGATCTTATGATTAATCTTCTCGTATTGTTTACGGGTGATCCTGAACCATATGAAATTGAATTATGAGTACATATATATAAAATATCATGTTATCTTAGAAATATGTGATTTATATCTTTTTTTCCAATTGATCCCGTAGTTGAAATGATCTAGGATAACCAATTTTGTTTCGGTCATAGTTTCTTCGTTACAAGTCCGTTTTCGTTGATTCAAATTGCCATCTTCTTGGATCGAGTTCTTCTTTAAGACTATGAACTGTAAATACCTTGGTTTGTATTCAAAATCATACGGCATAAGTGAAACATTAGTGAAACATATGAAGTTAAACATTTTTGTTACAACAAAATCATTTAATGACCATTTTTCTAAAAATACTTATACTTTGAAAAACCAAGTTTTACCTTGTTAAATTAACATATAAATAAGTTATGTTACATGTCTTGAAGTATTTTAAAAGTTAAGTTAGAAGGATCTACTTAGTTTGCAAACAAGTTTGAAAACATTCAAACTATGTTCTTGTTGTTAAACTTTTGTACCACAAAATAAGATAGCTATATATATATGAATTGAATAAGGTTATGAACATAGATTCTACCTCAAGTTCCTTGGATAAGTTTGCTGTAAAAGAGGAGTAAGAAGCTAGAATCAAAAGGGTGATAGAAGTGGATGAAAGATTGGAAGTAAGTTGGTGTTCTTGGAAGGTTTTCTTGAAGTGTTGTTGTAAGAGTTTTCTTATGGTGTTTTAGTATGGTTTTTATGGCTAGATCTTCTTGGTTATTTGCTGGATTGTTATGGAGTTTAGAGAGTAAGAAAGAGTGTGTGTTTTTGATAAGAAAATGGAAGTAAAAATGAAGCAAAATGATCATGTATATATATACACCAAAAACGTGTTCCATGGTGTATATGGACAAAAATTCCAAGTTATAATTTTATGTATCTAGTCCTAATTGCTTCCAAATTCAATTACCTAGCCCTCATGGCATGAATAATGGCTGGTTAGGTGGTGATTTTGATGTGTATTTACTATTAGTAAATACGTATAGGAGCTTGGTATGATACGAGAACAAATACTCTAGGTATACGTATAGAAATTTTGTGAAAAATGGAATGAGGATTCAAATATAGCTATCTTTTGTGAATACACTTATATGGTTTTATGTATTTAAGTCTTTAAAAGTGATTAAATACATTACTTATACAATATATGTATAAACATTATATGTCTTAAGTATTTATGTCAAATAACGTTACGTATAGTTATCGTTTTGAAAACTTAAGTTAGTAGTTTCAAAATACACATATAACTTGTTGTTATTAATACAAAATGAGACATTAAAACATTTATTAATCATGTTAAATATGTATATATACATTTATATACACAAACGTATAATTATCATATATTGTATAGTTCGTGATATCATTGGTCAAACTAGACGGTCAAACGTTGTGTAAAACTCTTTTCGGAAATATAAGTCTCGACAATTTGGATTGCTTATCATGTTGGCAAGGTTTAATTTATGTAAATATTAATCTTATAAGTATAGTATGATCGTAAAAGTGCGGGTCGTTACATTACCTCCCCGTTAAATAAATTTCGTCCCGAAATTTTAAAATTGTACCTATTTTGCGTCATCGAGAAAAAAATGCGGATACTTTCGTTTCATCTGATCCTCTCGTTCCCAAGTAAACTCGGGACCTCTTCTAGCATTCCAACGAACCTTAACAATCGGTATATTGCTCTGCTTGAGCTGTTTAACTTCACGGTCCATGATTTCGATTGGTTCTTCGACGAATTGTAGTTTCTCGTCGACATGGATTTCTTCAAGAGGAATGGTGAGGTCTTCCTTTGCAAGACACTTCTTAAGGTTTGAGACGTGAAAGGTATTATGTACTCCGGCGAGTTGTTGCGGTAACTCGAGTCGATAAGCTACCGGTCCAATGCGTTCGATAATCTTGAACGGACCTACATATCTTGGGTTCAATTTACCCCTTTTGCCGAAACGTATCACACCTTTCCAAGGTGACACCTTTAGCATAACCATGTCCCCGACCTGAAACTCTAATGGTTTCCTTCGGACATCGGCGTAGCTCTTTTGGCGACTACGGGCTGTTTTCAATCTCTCCTTGATTTGCACTATCTTCTCAGTCGTTTCATGTATGATCTCGGGACCAGTTAATTGTCGATCTCCTACTTCATTCCAACAGATAGGAGATCTACACTTCCTTCCATACAATGCTTCGAATGGCGCAGCTCCAATGCTCGCATGATAACTATTATTATACGAGAATTCTGCTAACGGTAGATATTTATCCCATCCGTTTCCAAAATCGATCACACATGCCCTGAGCATGTCTTCGAGAGTCTGAATCGTTCTCTCACTCTGTCCATCGGTTTGTGGATGATATGCGGTACTCATATCCAACCGAGTTCCTAGTGCCTCCTGTAGTGATTGCCAGAATTTTGAGGTAAATCTACTATCACGATCGGATATAATGGAAATAGGTATTCCATGCCTTGAAACAACTTCCTTTATATACAATCGTAATAGTTTCTCCATTCTATCCGTTTCCTTTATAGGTAAGAAATGTGCAGACTTGGTGAGACGATCAACAATCACCCAAATGGTGTCGTATCCCCAGGCAGTCTTTGGTAACTTTGTGATGAAATCCATGGTAATACCATCCCATTTCCATTCTGGGATTTCTGGTTGTTGAAGTAACCCTGACGGCTTCTGGTGTTCTGCTTTGACCTTAGAACAAGTTAAACACTCCCCAACATATGTTGCAACGTCGGTCTTTAAATTAGGCCACCAATAACGTGTCTTAAGATCTTGATACATCTTTCCAACTCCAGGATGTATCGAGTATCTTGTCTTATGTGCCTCGTTCAATATTAACTTCCTTAATCCACCCAACTTCGGTACCCAAATACGATTTGCAAAATATCGAATTCCATCTTCCCGTATAACGAGTTGCTTCTCATACTTCTTCATTATTTCATTCTTTATGTTTTCTTTATTGAGTGCTTCTTGTTGAACTTCTTTGATTTGTGAGTTGAGATTCATGCGAATTTTTATGTTCATCGCTCGTACTCGAATTGGTTCTCGTTCCTTTCTGCTTAAAGCATCGGCCACCACGTTCGCCTTTCCGGGATGATAACGAATTTCACAATCATAGTCGTTTATTAACTCGACCCACCTACGTTGCCTCATGTTCAATTGTTTCTGATCAAAAATATGTTGAAGGCTTTTATGATCAGTAAACACAGTGAATTTAACCCCATACAAGTAGTGTCTCCACATCTTCAATGCAAACACGACTGCTCCCAATTCTAGATCATGCGTCGTATAATTTTGCTCGTGAATCTTCAATTGTCGGGATGCAAATGCAATAACTTTCTTCCGTTGCATAAGAACACAACCAAAACCTTGTCGCGAAGCGTCACAATATATTTCAAAATCATCGTTCCCTTCAGGTAACGATAAAATAGGCGTCGTAGTTAACTTCTTCTTCAGTAATTGAAATGCGTTCTCCTGCTCCGAGGTCCATTCGTATTTCTTCCCTTTTTGTGTTAATGCTGTCAACGGCTTAGCTATTCGGGAAAAATCTTGAATAAACCTTCTATAATAACCGGCTAAACCCAAAAATTGGCGTATCTGTGTTGGTGTCTTAGGAGTCTCCCATTTTTCAATAGCTTCAGTTTTTGCTGGATCAACCTGAATTCCTTTGCTATTAACAACGTGACCAAGAAATTGCACTTCTTTCAACCAAAAAGCACACTTAGAAAATTTAGCGTATAGCTGTTCTTTTCTCAACAACTCTAATATCAACCTTAAATGCTGCTCATGCTCTTGCTCACTCTTGGAATAGATAAGAATATCATCAATGAAAACGATAACAAACTTATCCAAATACGGACTACAAACTCGATTCATGAGGTCCATGAATACAGCTGGCGCATTTGTCAACCCAAACGGCATGACCAAAAATTCGTAATGACCATAACGTGTTCGAAAAGCAGTTTTCGGAATGTCCTCTTCTTTGACACGTAGTTGATGATAGCCCGATCTTAGGTCGATTTTCGAATAAACACATGATCCCTGGAGTTGATCAAATAAGTCGTCAATTCTCGGTAGTGGATACCGATTTTTGATAGTTAACTTATTTAATTCACGATAATCTATGCACATCCTAAAAGATCCATCTTTCTTTTTAACAAATAGAATCGGAGCTCCCCACGGTGAAGTACTTGGTCGTATGAATCCACGGTCTAGTAATTCTTTTAACTGACTTTGAAGTTCTTTTAATTCGGACGGTGCAAGTCTATATGGCGCACGGGCCACTGGTGCAGCTCCTGGTACTAAATCTATTTGAAATTCTACAGATCTAAATGGAGGTAATCCCGGCAATTCTTCCGGAAAAACTTCAGGAAAATCTCTTGCCACAGGCACGTCGTTGATGCACTTTTCTTTCTTTTCGACTTTATTAACATGTGCTAAAATAGCGTAACATCCCTTTTCTAAACACTTCTTGGCTTTCAAACAACTAATGAGTTTTAGCTTTGAATTACCCTTCTCTCCATAAATCATCACCGGTATTTTATCCTTACCAGGAATACGAATTGCCTTCTTGGCACAAACAACTTCCGCTCCTATTTTGGACATCCAGTCCATGCCGACTATTACATCAAAACCTCCTAATTCTACGGGTATTAAGTCGATTTTAAACGTTTCTCCGGCTAGATTTATTTCACAATCACGACAAATTTTATCGGCTTTAATTAGTTTACCATTAGCTAACTCAATCAAGTACTTAGCATCCAGAGGTAATGATGAACAATTCAATTTAGTGTAAAAATTTATACACACGTAACTTCTATCGGCGCCAGTATCAAATAAAATAGATGCTGATAAGTTATTAATGGTAAACGTACCCGTAACAAGCTCCGGGTCTTCTCGTGCCTCTCTAGCATTAATAACAAACGCTCTTCCACGTGCAGGTCCGCCATTCTTCTCTTGATTCGGGCACTGACTCTTATAGTGACCTTGTTTTCCACACCCAAAACAAGTAATGTTAGCCAAAGCAGTTCTATTTGCGTTGGTGGCAGGAGTCTTGTTACCATTTGTAACGAGAGCCTTACAATCTTCAGCAAGATGTCCCTGTCTATTGCATTTAGTGCACAACACACTACAGTAACCAAAATGATGTTTGTGACAACGGTTGCATAAAGGACTTTGTCCTTTATAACCAAAGCTTGAACCACCACCTGCACCTTGTATGGTTTCTTGTTTCTTAAAAGATTGTTGTTGGTTACCTCGATCATAATTTCCATTCCACTTTCTTTTGTTACCTGATACCTTCACATCAGTATTGGATGCTTTCTTATCCAGAATGACCTGATCCATTAACTCGTTCGCCATGGTTATAGCTTCATGAATTGTCTTAGGTTTCGATGCTGTAACGTTTGCCTTGACCTTTTTGGGCAAACCACCTTTGTACATTTCAATCTTCCGTGCTTCGGTTGGAACCAATTCAGGACATAGTAAAACCAATTCCATGAATCGCTGATTGTAGTTGGTGATTTCAGTACCAACCACCTTCAAACTTCGTAACTCATCTTCTAACTTAATAACCTCATTCCTTGGACAATACTCGGTGATTATCATCGCTTTGAATTCTTCCCATGGAGTATCATAAGCTACATCTCCTCCTACCGCCTTCACATAATTCTTCCACCATGTGAGTGCACTATCTTGTAAAGTGCACGATGCAAACTTGGTCATGTCTTTTTCATCACAACCACTGATTTTGAACACCGTCTCCATCTTTTCTATCCATCGGGTTAAACCGATCGGTCCTTCCGTTCCACTGAATGATGATGGCTTGCAAGCTTGAAACGTCTTGTAGGAGCATCCTACACGAGGATTTGGGTTAACTGCAGCAGCTCTTGCAGCTTCGACCCATAGCATTCTATCGTTCACTCGCTGGTTGATGAGTTCCTCGAGTTCTTGTTCCGTCATTCGATTCAATCGCACCATTTCCTAATGAAAGAAAATAATTATTCACATGGAATATTATAGATGTAGTGTGTATTTATAGTACATTTATAGCTTGTTAATAATATGAACCAGGTATTATTATAAAAGCCTTTTCTTCTTATTAGCGTTTTATAATTATATCTTGGGTAGTACCTACCCGTTAATGTTCATACTTAATAGCTTAGTACAGAATCAATTACTACAATCTAAATAATACTTAACCATGGAAAATTATTGCATTTCATACTTCGCTATTTTACATATGCTTATCTTACATCAAACTTTAAGCAAACCACACTAATAATATTATACAAAACATTATATGATTCCATGGCTTAATACGGCAGTGCATCGTTCGGTCTATTTTCTAGGGCGTTTAGTTCCAATGAATGGCCTAACGCTTATCCTAGCTGTCTGCCTACGTTTTGGCTGAGGAGCCGAAGAACTAGATGCGGGGATAGCACTAATAGGAATAGCGGGAATAGGGGTGGTAGTGTTGAGTGGAATTGGTGCTACGTCATTCTCACTAAGTTCGGGATTTGAATTTTCTAATTCATTCGCTTTTCGTTTCTTTCCTTGATCGAATTTTTCTTTCGTAATTTCTAGTATTTCTTCCTCGGGTTCACTTTCTTCTTCGGGTTCACTTTCCTCTTCGGGTTCACTTTCCTCCTCGGGTTCACTTTCCGATATTTCTATAGTTGGTTCATCCGGAAATTGTGAGTCTTCCCCAAAAATACCACTTTCGTCATCGGATATGTTAATGACTGAAACACAATCTGAAGGTTCTGATTCGGAGTCGCTGAATGTGATAATAAGTTTCGAGCCCGACATCTATCACACAACAACTAACCCATTAGTACTACATAATATTTACATATAAATTTTTAACCAACAGTGATAAGCAATGGTTTTTAAAATCAGACCCGGTCAAAGTCCAGACTTTACTAATGTATCCTAACGACTTCTTGGTTAGACACACTAATGCAAACCTGGTTCGCTAAGACCAACGCTCTGATACCACATGTCATAACCCGTCCTTAACCATAAGAACGCGTTAGATAACGTATGATTTCATTGCGAGGTATTGACCTCTATATGAGACATTTTTGAAAGAAAACTGCATATATTATACATTACAAACCATAACCATTATTTTTGTTACAAGCTTAAGACAATAAAAAGAAGATTAACGTTTAGCGATAATCTTCGACTTACAAACTTTACAAATGATGACTACAACACGGTTTCTAGCATATTTTACAATACAACATCTCGGATATGCAGTTTTATTTTTGACACAAACATGCGTACGCAAGATCCTGGTTAGATCCAACATGATGCAGCGGAAGCTTTAGAAATCACCTGAGAATAGACATGTTTTAAAAAGGTCAACATAAAGTTGGTGAGATATAGGTTTAGTGCCGGCAGCAATATATATATAGACCACAAGATTTCGTATATAAACAGTTTAATAAAAGTATTCTAAGTGGTTGAGCACTTGGTAACCATACTTAACATTTTCACGTCGCATATTCCCTTTAATATGAAATCTTACTACACCGTACCAAGTGTAGTCACAAAACGAAGTACTGTGCAACCGTTGAATACTGGTCGTCCAGTCCGGTTGGGGTTGTCAGGCCCGATAGATCTATCAACAGGATTCGCGTTTACAATACCGCTGTAAATAACAGTTACCAAGCTACAGGGAAGTATGCCAGTGGTACAACTCAACGTAGAATATATTTTTCAGTTACTTGTGTCCATAACGTAAAACATAAAATACATGTATTCTCATCCCGAAATATTTAGAGTTTAAAAGTGGGACTATATACTCACTTTCGTCTTGAAGATATATATAATTTGACTTGGTCTCCGGTTGATATCACGAACCTATCCATATATAATATATCAATACCTTTTCTTTTTAAACAACGTCACATATATATACTTGTTATACTTTTAATACTTTTAATAATTCCTTAGTCCGTAGTTAGCAGTTCGTTGTTAGTAATTCAATTTTAATGGTTCATTTTTAGATGTTTAATAAACCCCAAACGAAATAAATAAAACCCCCAACGAAATAAATAAAACCCCATCGTATATGTATTGGTCGAGATTAATCTTGACCCATGGTACCGGTGTTGTCAAATGACGTGTTGCGTACATAAAGTACCGGTGTTGTCAAATGACGTGTTGCGTACAATCATGGGATCTTATGATTAATCTTCTCGTATTGTTTACGGGTGATCCTGAACCATATGAAATTGAATTATGAGTACATATATATAAAATATCATGTTATCTTAGAAATATGTGATTTATATCTTTTTTTCCAATTGATCCCGTAGTTGAAATGATCTAGGATAACCAATTTTGTTTCGGTCATAGTTTCTTCGTTACAAGTCCGTTTTCGTTGATTCAAATTGCCATCTTCTTGGATCGAGTTCTTCTTTAAGACTATGAACTGTAAATACCTTGGTTTGTATTCAAAATCATACGGCATAAGTGAAACATTAGTGAAACATATGAAGTTAAACATTTTTGTTACAACAAAATCATTTAATGACCATTTTTCTAAAAATACTTATACTTTGAAAAACCAAGTTTTACCTTGTTAAATTAACATATAAATAAGTTATGTTACATGTCTTGAAGTATTTTAAAAGTTAAGTTAGAAGGATCTACTTAGTTTGCAAACAAGTTTGAAAACATTCAAACTATGTTCTTGTTGTTAAACTTTTGTACCACAAAATAAGATAGCTATATATATATGAATTGAATAAGGTTATGAACATAGATTCTACCTCAAGTTCCTTGGATAAGTTTGCTGTAAAAGAGGAGTAAGAAGCTAGAATCAAAAGGGTGATAGAAGTGGATGAAAGATTGGAAGTAAGTTGGTGTTCTTGGAAGGTTTTCTTGAAGTGTTGTTGTAAGAGTTTTCTTATGGTGTTTTAGTATGGTTTTTATGGCTAGATCTTCTTGGTTATTTGCTGGATTGTTATGGAGTTTAGAGAGTAAGAAAGAGTGTGTGTTTTTGATAAGAAAATGGAAGTAAAAATGAAGCAAAATGATCATGTATATATATACACCAAAAACGTGTTCCATGGTGTATATGGACAAAAATTCCAAGTTATAATTTTATGTATCTAGTCCTAATTGCTTCCAAATTCAATTACCTAGCCCTCATGGCATGAATAATGGCTGGTTAGGTGGTGATTTTGATGTGTATTTACTATTAGTAAATACGTATAGGAGCTTGGTATGATACGAGTACAAATACTCTAGGTATACGTATAGAAATTTTGTGAAAAATGGAATGAGGATTCAAATATAGCTATCTTTTGTGAATACACTTATATGGTTTTATGTATTTAAGTCTTTAAAAGTGATTAAATACATTACTTATACAATATATGTATAAACATTATATGTCTTAAGTATTTATGTCAAATAACGTTACGTATAGTTATCGTTTTGAAAACTTAAGTTAGTAGTTTCAAAATACACATATAACTTGTTGTTATTAATACAAAATGAGACATTAAAACATTTATTAATCATGTTAAATATGTATATATACATTTATATACACAAACGTATAATTATCATATATTGTATAGTTCGTGATATCATTGGTCAAACTAGACGGTCAAACGTTGTGTAAAACTCTTTTCGGAAATATAAGTCTCGACAATTTGGATTGCTTATCATGTTGGCAAGGTTTAATTTATGTAAATATTAATCTTATAAGTATAGTATGATCGTAAAAGTGCGGGTCGTTACAATGGATTGAAGCAAGCACCTCGGCAATGGTACTTGAAGTTTGATAATTTTATGAAGAAGATTGGTTTCTTAAGATGTGAAGCGGATCACTGTTGCTACTTGAAGAAACTCAAGTCTTCTTATATAATCTTATAGTTGTATGTTGATGACATGTTACTTGCAGGTTCCAACATGTCCGAAATTAACAAGTTGAAAGGATTACTTTCCCGTGAATTCGAGATGAAAGATCTTGGTGCTGCTAGGCAAATACTTGGCATGAGTATTGCGCGTGATCGTGTGAAAGGTACTCTATACTTTTCTTAATCCAAATATATTGAGAAAGTAGTAGAGAGGTTCAATATGGAGAATTCAAAGGCTCGTTCTATGCCTTTGGGTAGCACGATTAAGTTATCAAAAAGTCAATCACCAAAGACGGTAAAAGACAAAATGGATATGGAAAAGGTTCCATATGCATCGGCCGTGGGTAGTATTATGTATGCCATGGTTTGTACAAGACCCGATATTGCTCAAGCAGTGGGAGTTGTAAGTCGTTATATGTCTAATCCGGGGAAAGAGCATTGGGAAGCGGTCAAATGGTTGCTTCGTTATTTGAAAGGTACTTCTAATATGGGATTGTGTTTCTCCAAAAATAATCTCATACTTAGGGGTTATGCGGATGCTGATTTGGGTGGATGTGATGATTCGGGGAAAAGCACTACGGGTTATGTTTTCACAATAGGGAAGATGGCGGTTAGTTGGATGTCTCCACTACAAAAGAGTGTTGCTTTATCAACCACCGAAGACGAATATATGGCTATTGCAGAAGCTTCTAAAGAGCTTGTTTGGTTGAAAAACTTCTTAGGTGAGTTGGGTAAAAGACAAGACTATTGCGTCTTGAATTGTGATAATCAAAGTGCGGTTCATCTTGGGAAGAATCCGGTGTTTCATAGTCGTACGAAACACATCAAGATAAGGTATCATTTTATTCGACAACATATAAATGATGGTACTTTATTATTGGAGAAAATCCTTGGTACGAAGAATCCTGCTGATATGTTTACTAAGGTTGTTACGACAGAGAAATTGAGGTTTTACATTACCTCAATTGGTCTTCTAATGAATTGATGAGAGAAGGCCCCAACTAGAGAATTAGAGAGTTAATGTTTCAATTCTAACAAGTAGTGTTGAAGACCTTGTATCGAAAGTCTGCTCATCCGAAGTATGTGTTGAGTTTGCGTGTCCCAAATGGAGTTTGGCTGTATAATGGTGGTTTAACGTTCTTGGTTAGATCGTTGATATTTTGGGTTGACGAAGGTTGGGTTTGTTCAAAGTCTCCAAGTGGGAGATTGTTGGAGATATGGAGAACTTTAAACAATTAGAGGGAAGATTTCAGGAAACTCACATGTAGCCTCCACGAAGTTGTGAGGAAATTCACATGTAGCTTCCACGAAGCTGTCAGGAAACTCACATGTAGCTTCCATGAAGCTGTCAGGAAACTCACATGAAGCTTCAAGGAATTGTTTTTAGCTTACTCCTTAAACCATACTATAAATAGACCCTTTTGTAACTCATTGTAAACACACCACAAATATTCAGTAAATACATTCTCTAGTTGGTCCGTGGACTAAAACAATCACAACGATTGCATATAACCACGTTATCTCTTGTGTCGATTTACATTTCTTGCATTTATAATCTTTCGTTCATTAAATGGGTTAGTAATCTTGTAGAATTACTATCGGTGAGTGATCGTGTTGAATCACTTGCGTTGTTTTGGGTCCTAATATCCTTACATCTAGATGCAAGTGCTACCAATTTGATGTTGTTTGACCCGAGTACCAAAATTTGCCAAACTGATACAATTAGTCACACATTTGAGTCTCTTGAACAAGCTTCAAAAACACTTAGGTGATAAGAAAGAAATGATAACACGACCATTGCTTGGCCTGATTCAGGTGTAACAGATTTAGAGCTTGTGCTGGTTGTGTTGCTGGTGACATTACCCAGCTCACCCGTATCAATTTGTAACATCCTAAACCAACTATTTGGTCCTTTACATATGTAATTGCATACATACATACATGATACATGTATCATAACAAATATCATATAAGATGTTTTTCAAAAAATATAATGTTAACCATGTACGAGTAATTTATATTTTTCCACTACTATAGCTCCTTCTAAACTATAAATAAATTTTTTATATATAACGACATCAAAATACAAAGATATTTACAACGTACTTACTGAGTTACTTGGACTGCTTAGGCCAAATAAAACTTTCGTCGGAGTCACAAACGGTAAAAGCCGCACGTTAAAGCAAAAGGAAAACCTAAAACTAACGGCGTTAACCCTAATAAACATCTCCACTCGGTATTTCATTTCACTATATATTCACTTAACGATCCTCTTCCCAGCCTACTTCTCTAAAACCCTAATTTCATCTAGGATTTCTGTTTTCTCGAGACCCAATGGACCCAATTTTTGGTCTATAGTTCTTGATTGCCAGGTTGAATTTATATTATTTCTCATTTTTGTTTATTATCAGTATGAATTTTCAATGTTGCTTTGTAATTTAACTGTTTTTGTGATTATTTTAGGATACACCTGTCCCAGCAAAAAAAAAAACCTGTTAAACAAGTTGCAAAAGTTGAAGCAAAAAAGAAGGCCTAGTCCAGTGATGACTATGAGTCCGATTCAGATGACAAATTTGATCAAGTAATTTTTTTATTATTATTATTTTTTTTTTTTTAAATTCTGGATCTGCTTTATCATTTCTTTATTAAAAGTTGTATGCGTTTACTTTTCATGAACTAAATTAGAGTAAATTATACAGGAGGATGTCAAGCCTGCAAAAAAGCAGGCACCTGCTGCTAGTAGCTAAGAAGAAAGTGATTATGAAGAGGTATTTTATATTTTATATTGTTTCTCGTATTTTTTAATTTTTTTTATTTGTCAATATAAACATAAATCCTTTATTTGGCTTTCTGATCTAACTGTTTTTGTGATTGTTCACTGGTGTTGATCGGTTCGGTTTTTGGTGTATTCGGTTTAAATTTTTTTAGTGCAAAACCGAAAACCGAATTGAAAACTGAATTTAAAAATGAAATCGAACCGAGACTGCAAATGCGGTTCGGTTTCGATTAAAACCGAAAATCATAACTCTAATCAAACTAGCTCTTAGCATATAAAGCTACACTTGATTACACCATTCGAAGTACTATAAACGAAGTCTAGCTCTAAAATTACAGAAGCAAGTGACAACACCAAACTAAGTATTTGTATTTGCCTAACTTTTAAATACACTTCATGTTTTATAAAACTAGCGTATTCGTTACTCGTAAAACCCATATTGCTCTTCTTTGTGAATAAACTTCTAGCTAAAAGATGGAATAGATTATGTATAAGTAACACGAGTTTTTTTGTTCAGGGAACACCTGTCCCAGTAAAGAAACCTGCAGCTGCTGCAAAACCAGTCGCTAATGTTGAAGAGAGCAGTGAATTTGAAGAGGAAGAATCTGAAGAAGAAGAAGAAGAAGAAGAAAGTTTTAATGAGGAAGATGAACCTAAAACTGGGAAGAAGAAAGTAAGAACTGTTTTTGATCTATCGAGATAAATTTGTGTACTGATATGAGATTATGTATCTACTATACGTGTTGGCTTACAATTGAAGTTCGTGCAGGATACTGATGTTGAAATGGTTGATGCTTCATCAACTAAGAAAGCGGTTACTGCTTTATCTTATTCGTTTACTCGTTCATATGGTACTTAATAATTGCATTAATAACTTTTAAGTTTTTATCGTAATTTTTTTAAGTTTTTTAATTTTGTTAAATTTTTTAAATCTTTTTAAATTAAAATGGGTTGGAAATGGGTTTTAACGGGTCTAGATGGACCCTCTAATATATTAATGGACTAAAGATGGCATCATATTAAAGCTTAAAAGAATTAAAAACTAAGAATTAAAAGTTGCGTCTAAAAATATTAAAGCTTAAAAGAAAAACTAAATCCCAAATGGTAATAACTTAAAAAGGTACTAAAATATAAAAACGGCGTCGCAAAATTCTAAAAAAACCTAAATCTCAGTCTAAAGAAAAAGCACTTAAGGGATTTTACGGCAAAGCCTAAAAATCTAGAAGTAAAAATAACTATGGCAAAAACTAAATTTAAAACTAAATATGAGCTAAAAATACAAATATTACGCTAAAACGATTAAAAAGGGACAAAATATAAAAATATACAAAAAGTTGTAAAAAGTACAATTTTTATAAAAATATTATTTTTATATTAAAACTATTAATTTTACATATAATAAAACAAATTAAAATTTAAAATACAATTTAATTAATTAAAAAAAACTTAAACTAATTATAATAATTAAACTAATTAGGGTTTATTAATAATAATAATAATAAAATCCGTAATTAATGTGAAATTAGGGTTCTGTCACGTGTGTCAGAGTGTCTCCGCGAGTCGCGGTATTTCAAGCAGCAAACCCCGCGAGTCGCGGGGATCCAAAATTCAACTCTGGTACAGTTTTTAATTCGACGTGTTTTTTTTTTATTTTTTTATTTTTCTGTTTTAAAATCTAAATATTTATATAATAAAAACTTATATTTAAAAACTAAAATAAAAATAGAACTACTTTATAATTTTATAAATAAAAATCGTAAAACTAGATTTATATATATATTTTATTTTTTTATTTTTTTTTCGGTTTTTTTTTTTAATTTTGATATTGTTTTTCTAAAAATATATTTATACAAATATATATTAAAAATATAGCGTTTCGCCAAGTCCCCGGCAGCGGCGCCAAAAAATTGATGATGTAGCGTGGGGGTACGTGATAGTACTATATTTTACTACGAAATACGTTACAAATTACACAAGTTTTAATTATTTATTTACAAATGGGATATACCTAAACCTTGCTACAACACTATAGGCAGTGTACCTAATCGTAGAGTAGTATAGTTTTTAGTAAGTCCGGTTCGTTCCACAGGGAGCGGGCTTATTGCACACTATATTTTTAAACGACTATATTTGTACAATATATATATAATAATATATAAAAGGGGGTTTACCGTTTAATGACCGGTTTGTCGATTTATATTTTAAGTGAAGCGTATAGTAAATGACGATATTTAAATAACAATATAAAATAAATAACAATAATTAAAATGACAATAAATAAAAGTACGAGAAAAAATGAAATAAAATATATTATGCTTATTTAAACTTCCGTAATCATGATGTTTGACGTGTTGATTTTTAGTTTATTCCCATGGGTTAATTGTCATTTGTCCTGGATTATTTGATAAGTCCATCTGGTTTTTGTCCATAACGGTCCATCAGTCATAAATATAAAGTGCGAGTGTCCTCGTCAAATTATCCTTATGTCCGAAGTCAAATATTCCAACTAATTGGGGACTTAAACTGTAACAAGGTTTTAATACTTTGTTTAATAATTACACCAGGTTATCGACTGCGTGTAATCCAAGGTTTAATACTTTGTTAACAATTACGCCAAGTGTCCTTGTACATAATTTCACCCCTGTTTTAATAATTCCATAGACTATTAATCCATTCCCGTGTCCGGTTAAATGAACGATTATTCGTACATATAAATATCCCGCCCATCGTGTCCGATCGAGTGTATATGGTTATTTATGGGTACGTCCAATTGTAAATCTTTATATTAAAATTAACAAACTATCATTTAGTTAAACAAATATAAAGCCCATTAATAGCCCATAGTCTAATTTCCACAAGTGTCGTTCTTTTGTCCAAACCCCAATTATGGTACAAAGCCCAATTACCCAATTTTAGTATTTTAGCCCAACATCATGATTACTTCGGTTCAAATAAGCATAATAACAACTTAGTTACGAGACATTAATTTAAAAAGGAGAACATAGCTTACATTGATTATTTATCGCGTAGTGGTACACGGACAGAGCTCCGACTTTAAAACCCGTAAAAATAACCTTTACATAACCCGAACTAATCTAATATAAAACTACCCTATACTATATATATATATATATATATATATATATATATATATATATATATATATATATATATATATATATATATATATTATATATATTTATTTATTATTTAGTATTATTATTATTATTTATTTATATATTTTTTTATATATTAAAATCGAACGAATGCATGGCCTTTTATAGGCATTTTGATTTCTGACGGCTCCGCGAGTCGTGGAGTTTTTAGCCTTCAAACTCCGCGAGTCGCGGAGTTTGAAAATCCAGCTCAGGATCATTTGTCTCATAGCTTGTCGACATAATTTTTAAATATATATAATATATAAATAATTTATATAATTATTTAAATATTATATTATATTCTTGTGCATAGTTGACTTGTAATTTTTGGTCCGTTGCGTCGGGCGTTGATAGTTGACTCATGTCCCGGTTCCGGATTTTCGAACGTCCTTGCGTACAATTTAATATCTTGTACTTTGCGTTTTGTAACTTGTACTCTTGTCATTTTTAGACGTTTTTTATCAATAAATTGAACCTTTTGAATTGTATCTTGAACATTTGAGCTTTTTGGACGTTTGTGTCTTCAAATCTTCGTTTTCGCCTTTTGTCTTCGCACTTATTTATTTAAACAATTACAATGAAAATATAATACAATTACATATGAAAACCTATTATTTAGGAGGGATATTGCTATGAAATATATGTTCCTTTTTAGCCTTATCAAACATCCCCACACTTGAGCGTTGCTTGTCCTCAAGCAATACATAACTTGAAATAAAATCACACTTCACTCGAATCACTTTTTTATTCTCACACTTTATACATCAGTGATTTTGATACGGCGGTATAAACAATGATAGTAACGATAGAACCATGGTTAAAGGTGGGTGTGTCATCCACAGTTGCCTCGGGTTTAGGTCAACGACACTTGCAATCAAATAGCCGATTTACTTTCGGTTTCCAAAGCAAAGTGCACATTTGAAAGGCGGTTTACAGTCCCACATGACTATGAAAATGTAGATCCTTAAAGAAATTGGATCTTTATGAAAACATTTGATCTTTGAAAATTCAATCTAGCTTTTACCCTAGATAAGTTTTCCGGAATAACCCTTCACCGGTGTTGCAAAATATTTTTGAGGGTTTTGTGGGTTTCAGATTTGAAAATTTTAGCTCAAAACTTATGGTTTTGTGTCACCCACTTGCTAACCTTGTATTAGGAAAGCAACACGTCCAGTTCACTTGTCCCGTATATTACCTTTCGATAAACTACCGTCCGGTTGTAAAGGAAAGCGATGAACAAGAAACTGTTAAGGCAATGTCCCGTGACTTGCTTTTGATTATGGTCTATAAACGTGTCGGATGCTAGTACTATCCTTTGTAGGAGCAATAGTAAAGATCATCCTATGATTTTTCGGTCTGGCACAAGGTCCTGTCTTCGACCATGCTATGCAACCACTGTTCTTACGGTTGACACCCGATTTGGTTCAGGTGACCTAATGAATTCCAGGTGAATTCCTAGGATTTTACGTTCAATGGTAATGAACGCATTGAAAATGGTTTTTCAGAAAACAAATCGGTTTATAATTTTGATCAAAATATTTTCTCGTTCAAGCTCGAGTTTAGATATCATCGAATTCCATGAGTTTGTAATTCTCAATCTTTAAGGTCAATCTCAAGGATTGAGTAATATCAGTTTTAAAAGCTGATTTTTTATCTTTAAGGAGATTATCCTTTCTGGGGGTCTGATTCATTAGTCTTATCAAGCTAATTTGCACGGTGCCCTCCCCATTGTACGAGACAGATCCTCTCATGGTTAGGATAAGTCTGACCACTTGGCGACCCTGTTTGATGCTGAGGTCCGTGGATTTCCTGCTGATTTTAGAGATGACTTTTCAAGATTTTTCGTCAACCTACAGCTGGTCTGGACGACAACTTCTTGACCTAAATCAAAAAGCGCGTGTCTTTTTCGGAAGACTTTACTTCCTTTTAATGATGGAATTGATTCATCGTGTAGATCCATCTTTTCTTTCAAATATATTACAGTAAATCGGGTAAAACTGATTAAAATCGTCCAAAATAAAAGTACCTGCAATAACTTTACAGAAACATGTGATAGATAGTTTTTAATTGAATAACTTGGTACATTCTCCCCACACTTAGTTTCTTTCTTTGCTTTTTTATTCTCCTTTATTCCATTTTAAATGAATTCAACCGTTTTAGGGTGTTTCTCAATTTATGTCCTTTCCGAGGTAACGATAATTTCGGTATTAACACCTAGTTTTCATCGTTCATAAATATATATAAACATGATTTTGAAATCATTTAGTTGAAAATTTTTCAAATTTTTCACAAAATTTGGCAAATAAAACCAAGTGTAAACCCGAGAGAATTTATAACCCTTCCCCACACTTAAGATCATGCAATGCCCTCATTTGCATGAAATCAGACTATAATTATAAATTCATGAGGGTGATTAGCGTAGAAAGTAGTTAAAGATACCATAAAATTGCAGGATGATAGATGGTGCACCTCATCGTTCATTCCTTCTTGTTTTATCACACATGTTTTTCTTCAAAAACGGTTGCTTTTGTGAACTGTTTGATAATTTTTGAAAATGCGTCTTTTACCCTAATCGTGCATTTTTATTAACTAGTTATGCACTAACCCGAACCCCTAATTTAACGTTAAGTGGGGTTAAACTTCCCCACTCTTAGCTGACGACATGTGAAGTCGGTAGAATAAGTTCCACGAATTAGAGTAGTGAGCCAGTTATTTACATCTCGGGTGGTGTATAATATATCAATGGGTTTAAAGTTTAGACTCGCCCGATTGTCACTACTTAATTCTTTTTTAAGTGTAGCTTTTAGTAAATGGATATGTCTCTTTTCTGGTTCTTGGTTAAATGGGTCGATATACATCGACATACATATTTTTATAGGGTGGATAATTCCTAACATTTCCTTCCGTTCATTCTCGGGATCAAAGGTTTCACCTCTATTACCCAATTGGGTGAAATTCGAGGTGTCATTATCTATTAAAGCTCGTAGTTCATCTTCGGTAGATGACTCGTCTATTGAGAATATTAGGTTGGAAGGTTGTGGAATGGTGAATTTCGGGATTGGAGTAGATTCTTCTTCATTAACGGTACTTATCAGTCCCTCCATTTTGGTCTCGGGGGTAAAATTTTCAACGTTATCGTTTTCCCAAGAGTACAAATTTGTTACCCTTACTTCTTCTTTATCCATTGATGGATCGATGATTTCGTCGGTAGAGGCTAATGTGTCGATATGTTGTGAAATTGGTAAGACTGAATAAAAAGTATCATCGGAATAGTTGGTGATTTCGGAGCTCTCGAATTCATCAAAATTCGATGATATGAGATTTTCTTGCACAATACTCCTCAGATCAACAGGTGTGTAGTCTGATAGAGTTTCAGCTTGCCAGTTTACAAACTCTCTCATTTGTTCATTTTGAGCATTGAGTTCTTCGAGTTTGATTTTCATATTGTCTAATAAATTTTCAGACACGTAATTTTCCTCGTCTACTGGTTGTTGAGTTTGGATATATTCTTGGGAATAATCCCAATTTGAATTGTATTCTTCATAATCATTCCATTCAGGTTTCGTGGGTGCGTAATTTTTCATAGGAACGTAATAATAACATTCCCATGTTGAGTGATAATCTCCACAGATTTCACAACCAGTTATTGTTTCGTCATTCGTGATCCAAGATTGACCGAACGAATTGTCATCAACACCCGTTTGAGAGTATTGTTTTAATTGATTTTGGATATCAAAAAGAGTTTCCATAGCCTTGTTTTCAAAATTTTCCATTTTATTGCGATGGCCAAATTTTAGCTACAATGTGGTGCATTTACTAATTATCCTATTAGTTATAAAAATAGAAAAACTTATATAAGTTGTCCAATTAATAGACTTTTCTGCTTTTGCCCACGTTTCGAATAGCCAAAAGATGCAGCAGGGAGCCAGAACCCTTTAAATCGGAAGCTCACAACTCAGCCACTAACAAATCCAACTATTACTACGAAGCAGAAAATTGTCAACGTCCATTAATTTAACCACTTAAATAATTTTTCTTTCTGTTTGAGATATTAGATAAGAAATAGAGAAAATTTCTAAGTCCTAAAAACTAAAGCGTCGAGAAATAAGAAAGAAAAAGAATGCGCGTCGAAAAACGTCGAAAAATAAAAATAAGAAAATAGCGCGTCGTAACTTAAAAAGGAATTAAAAACTAAGAATTAAAAGTTGCGTCTAAAAATATTAAAGCTTAAAAGAAAAACTATATCCCAAATGGTAATAACTTAAAAAGGTACTAAAATATAAAAACGGCGTCGCAAAATTCTAAAAAAACCTAAATCTCAGTCTAAAGAAAAAGCACTTAAGGGATTTTACGGCAAAGCCTAAAAATCTAGAAGTAAAAATAACTATGGCAAAAACTAAATTTAAAACTAAATATGAGCTAAAAATACAAATATTACGCTAAAACGATTAAAAAGGGATAAAATATAAAAATATACAAAAAGTTGTAAAAAGTACAATTTTTATAAAAATATTATTTTTATATTATTTATTTATTAAAACTATTAATTTTACATATAATAAAACAAATTAAAATTTAAAATACAATTTAATTAATTAAAAAAAACTTAAACTAATTATAATAATTAAACTAATTAGGGTTTATTAATAATAATAATAATAAAATCCGTAATTAATGTGAAATTAGGGTTCTGTCACGTGTGTCAGAGTGTCTCCGCGAGTCGCGGTATTTCAAGCAGCAAACCCCGCGAGTCGCGGGGATCCAAAATTCAACTCTGGTACAGTTTTTAATTCGACGTGTTTTTTTTTTTATTTTTTTATTTTTCTGTTTTAAAATCTAAATATTTATATAATAAAAACTTATATTTAAAAACTAAAATAAAAATAGAACTACTTTATAATTTTATAAATAAAAATCGTAAAACTAGATTTATATATATATTTTATTTTTTTATTTTTTTTTCGGTTTTTTTTTTTAATTTTGATATTGTTTTTCTAAAAATATATTTATACAAATATATATTAAAAATATAGCGTTTCGCCAAGTCCCCGGCAGTGGCGCCAAAAACTTGATGATGTAGCGTGGGGGTACGTGATAGTACTATATTTTACTACGAAATACGTTACAAATTACACAAGTTTTAATTATTTATTTACAAATGGGATATACCTAAACCTTGCTACAACACTATAGGCAGTGTACCTAATCGTAGAGTAGTATAGTTTTTAGTAAGTCCGGTTCGTTCCACAGGGAGCGGGCTTATTGCACACTATATTTTTAAACGACTATATTTGTACAATATATATATAATAATATATAAAAGGGGGTTTACCGTTTAATAACCGGTTTGTCGATTTATATTTTAAGTGAAGCGTATAGTAAATGACGATATTTAAATAACAATATAAAATAAATAACAATAATTAAAATGACAATAAATAAAAGTACGAGAAAAAATGAAATAAAATATATTATGCTTATTTAAACTTCCGTAATCATGATGTTTGACGTGTTGATTTTTAGTTTATTCCCATGGGTTAATTGTCCTTTGTCCTGGATTATTTGATAAGTCCATCTGGTTTTTGTCCATAACGGTCCATCAGTCATAAATATAAAGTGCGAGTGTCCTCGTCAAATTATCCTTATGTCCGAAGTCAAATATTCCAACTAATTGGGGACTTAAACTGTAACAAGGTTTTAATACTTTGTTTAATAATTACACCAGGTTATCGACTGCGTGTAATCCAAGGTTTAATACTTTGTTAACAATTACGCCAAGTGTCCTTGTACATAATTTCACCCCTGTTTTAATAATTCCATAGACTATTAATCCATTCCCGTGTCCGGTTAAATGAACGATTATTCGTACATATAAATATCCCGCCCATCGTGTCCGATCGAGTGTATATGGTTATTTATGGGTACGTCCAATTGTAAATCTTTATATTAAAATTAACAAACTATCATTTAGTTAAACAAATATAAAGCCCATTAATAGCCCATAGTCTAATTTCCACAAGTGTCGTTCTTTTGTCCAAACCCCAATTATGGTACAAAGCCCAATTACCCAATTTTAGTATTTTAGCCCAACATCATGATTACTTCGGTTCAAATAAGCATAATAACAACTTAGTTACGAGACATTAATTTAAAAAGGAGAACATAGCTTACATTGATTATTTATCGCGTAGTGGTACACGGACAGAGCTCCGACTTTAAAACCCGTAAAAATAACCTTTACATAACCCGAACTAATCTAATATAAAACTACCCTATACTATATATATATATATATTATATATATATATTTATTTATTATTTAGTATTATTATTATTATTTATTTATATATTTTTTTATATATTAAAATCGAACGAATGCATGGCCTTTTATAGGCATTTTGATTTCTGACGGCTCCGCGAGTCGTGGAGTTTTTAGCCTTCAAACTCCGCGAGTCGCGGAGTTTGAAAATCCAGCTCAGGATCATTTGTCTCATAGCTTGTCGACATAATTTTTAAATATATATAATATATAAATAATTTATATAATTATTTAAATATTATATTATATTCTTGTGCATAGTTGACTTGTAATTTTTGGTCCGTTGCGTCGGGCGTTGATAGTTGACTCATGTCCCGGTTCCGGATTTTCGAACGTCCTTGCGTACAATTTAATATCTTGTACTTTGCGTTTTGTAACTTGTACTCTTGTCATTTTTAGACGTTTTTTATCAATAAATTGAACCTTTTGAATTGTATCTTGAACATTTGAGCTTTTTGGACGTTTGTGTCTTCAAATCTTCGTTTTCGCCTTTTGTCTTCGCACTTATTTATTTAAACAATTACAATGAAAATATAATACAATTACATATGAAAACCTATTATTTAGGAGGGATATTGCTATGAAATATATGTTCCTTTTTAGCCTTATCACAAACCCTTCGTTAAGGCCGAAGAAATGGGCCAAAGACAAAGGTAAACGCACGGCTGCAACTACAATGGCATGTGGGGCTGTGGAACTAGACGCTGTCGAAGAAGTAGATAAGAGTTTATCTTTGATGACGGGGCCGAAAAAAATCAGCAACGAATGATGAAAGTGAAGAATTGTTCACACTTAGGATCCAAGTAAAACAGGAGTTGATCGGGGCAATTGTGGACACCGGGAGCCAAAAGAATTTAATTGCGGCAAGCTTAGTGCAACGATTAGGATTGGCTACAACTCCGCATCCCAATCCGTACACCTTGGGATGGATTCAGAATGACAAAGACACTCGGGTAACTCTACAATGTAAGTTTCGTTTTGCGATAACTAACCAATATATTGATGAAGTTACTTGCGAGGTCGTGCCATTAGACATCTGTCAAGTCATCTTGGGGAGTCCCTACTTATGGGAGCGAAATGCGGTGTACTACAGGCGTGAACAGAAGTACCATTTCGAAAAAGAAGGAAGGACATTCATCGTCAAAAATCACAAGGTTGTACCTACTGTTGAAATGGTGACATCAGGAAACATTAAGAGAATTATTAATGTGACCAAAAGTTTTGTCCTGCTCCTACTACGACCTGAGAAGAAAGAGACTGAGGTAACTTCATTTTTACTTGTGGAAAAGGAGGTACAGAAATTACCAAACTTCTTGCAAGATATTCTTTACTCTTCGATGATGCTATGAGCTTACCCCCTAACCGTGATGTTAAGCATGAAATTCAGTTGATAGCAGATGCTAAACTTCCGAACATAGGGATGTATAGAAATTCACTGGTAGAAAATGAAGAGATCAAACGACAAGTGGAGGAACTAATCAAGGTTGGGGTGATTAAACCAAGTTGTTCTCCTTGCGGTTCTCCTGTGATTTTGGTCCCAAAGAAAGACGGAGGTTGGCGTATGTGCATCGATTATCGGGCACTCAATAAAATCACAGTCAAGAACCGTTATCCTCTTCCACGCATCGATGATCTTCTCGACCAATTAAAGCATGCAACTGTTTTCTCAAAGCTTGACTTACGGTCAGGCTATCATCAAGTGCGTGTGCGAGAAGACGACACATGGAAGACTGCTTTCAAGACGAGACAAGGGTTGTTCGAATGGTTGGTCATGCCGTTTGGCCTTTGTAATGCACCGGCTACATTTATGCGCCTCATGAATGATGTCCTCAGGCCGTATATTGATGATTTTGTCGTTGTTTATTTGGACGACATACTTATTTACAGCAGGTCTATGGAAGAACATGTGGTTCATTTACAGCAGCTATTTGAGTTACTTCAACAACACAATTTCCGACTAAACCAAAAAAAATGTGAATTTGCCAAAAGTCATTTAATCTATCTTGGTTTTGTGGTTGGAAATGGAGAGTTGCAGGTTGATCCGGAGAAGGTAAAGGTCATTCGAGAATGGGCAAGACCGACCTCGGTGACAGAAGTTCGGAGTTTTGTAGGTGCCTGTCAATACCTACGAAAGTTCATTCGACACTTCTCGGTAATTGCAGCCCCGCTGCACACTCTCACCAAGTTAAATGGAAAATTCGAGTGGACGAAGAAACAAGAAGAAGCATTCGGGTTACTGAAGCGAAAAATTAGTGAGGCGCCTGTACTGGCATTACCGAATTTACAGCGCCCTTTCGAGCTTGAAACAGATGCTTCATCATACGCTATGGGGGCTGTGTTGATTCAAGACGGACGTCCGGTGGCTTATCACTCAGAAATGTTCCAAGGTGCTCAACGAAATTACCCAACGTACGATAAAGAGCTATTGGCTCTACATCAAGCCGTTAAACACTGGCGATGTTACCTGCTCGGCAAGGAAACAGTTGTGCACACGGATCATCAACCACTTCAATATTTGCAGAGTCAAGCGAAGTTGCAGCAGGCAAGGCATATGAAATGGATGACTTACTTGCAACAGTTCAATATTATCATCAAGTATAAGAAGGGCGTTCAAAATAAGTTAGCCGACATGCTTTCTCGTCCACCAGTTGCTACCCTCTGTTTGTCAACATATATGCAAATTCAGCCTTCTTGTTATGACGAGTATGCTAGAGAATATGCCAAGGATCCTGAGTTTTCAAGAATAATAAATGAAGTGTCACATGGCAAGGTTTCTGATTTCATATGGAAGAATAAGTTACTTTATAAAAGTAACTTACTGTGTGTACCAAACTCTACTGAGAGGATTCGTTGGTTACGGGAGGCACACACGTCAAAAGTAGCTGGTCATTTCGGGATCTCTAAGACGCTTCAACACCTTCAGAGGTACGTGTACTGGCCTCGTATGCATCAAGATGTCACTCAGTTTATTCGTGGTTGTGTGTTGTGCAATACTTCAAAACCATCAAACCGTAAAGTGGGGTTATATACTCCGCTTCCTGTACCATCACGTCCTTGGGAAAGCATTTCTATGGACTTCATAGGCGGGTTACCAACGACGCGACAGGGCCACGATTATTTATTTGTAATTGTTGACAGGTTCTCAAAGATGGTGGTCTTAATACCGTGTAAAAAGACCATTACCGGAGAAGTGGCAGCTAGATTATTTTTCGAGAATGTTTGGAAAATTTTCGGTATGCCAACGTCGATCATCTCAGACCGTGACTCACGTTTCCTGAGTAAATTCTGGTGCTCCTTGTGGTCGAAAATGGACACGAAGTTAAAGCGTAGCACCGCTTTTCACCCGCAAACCGATGGGCAAACGGAAGTGGTGAACCGATCGGTGGTTCACCTATTACGAGGGTACAATTCCAAGCACCCGAAGACATGGGATGAGAGTATTCCTTTTGTTCAGTTTACCATAAATCACACCATTCATGGTTCTACAAATCGCGCACCATCAGAGGTTTGTTTAGGATTTCTTCCACAAAGTCCTTTTGATATGGAATTCAGCTTGGATGCTACTGGAGCAAATGAGAAAGAAATGAATGAAGTTGGTAAAGCTCAACGTTTTCTCGAAAAGGTTCGCAAAGTACATCGAGATGTGGAACAACAATTGCAGCGGTCCCAAGCAAAGTACAAGGCACGCCATGATAAACATCGAGTTGAAGGTAACTTTCAAGTGGATGATCTGGTTTGGCTACATTTGGGCAAGGATCGTTTGAAGGGAGAAGGCAAAAAGCTTAAGCCAATTCGCTATGGTCCTTTTCGGATTCTCAAACGCATTGGTGAAAACGCATATCAACTTGAGCTGTCAGCCTACATGGAGCTTTACTCCGTAGTTAACGTTGACAAGTTGAAACTATTTGAGCCTTCAATGTTGGACGAAAATGTGGAGGAGGCACTGCCATCCGTTGATGATTTGGCTACCGAACAAGAAAAAGCCTTACTTGAAGATACCATTGTGGAACACAAGTCAAGCTCGACTCGACGGGGTGAAAGACGGTCTGTTCGTATTGGGTTGAAAGGACAACTACCAAGTGCTGCTAAGTGGTTATCGGAAGACGTGGCTAAGACCCGTTTTCCTCACTTGTTTTAGGTTCTACAGGAGTCGAACCTTTGCCGGATAAGGGGAGACGTGATCCGGTGGATCATAACCCGTATCCGAGAGATAAAAGGAGTTGGAAGAGTCAAGCATAATATCCAATATTATCGCATCCATAAAGGAGACTTGAACGACTCATGCCCATGATCCTAAAAATATGTTTGTAAGTGGGATTGTGGAGATCTTGTCTTTGTTTAGTGCTTAATATAAATAAGTAAACAAAGAGAATTGTGGGGCAGCCTCTAATATTACTTTCACTTGTATGTAATTTAGAGAGAGTTAATAAAAAGATATTATCTTCCCCATTATCTTTGTTCGTTTATTTTACTGCTTCCATTATAAACACAAATACAACATACATCCTTATAAGATCGTCGAGCCTTTCAATCTTATAACGGATCATTGATATATACCTGATGCGTGTAGAAATTATCCAAAAAACATGCAGCTTGTCCAATAATGCTGAGTAGCATTTCCTCCTTTTGCGTGTTCTATAAGCTTGCGGTCTCAATTAAACTAACTCATTCGTAATCATGATCCTGTACACGAGTATCAAAAAATGCGAAACATACAAAGTTTAAGTACTCGTTAAACTAACTCATTCATCATCATCGTCATCGTCGTATCATATATTTCTCTTTTTGAGAAACCAAAACATTTTTGTGTTTTAGTTGTGACCATATGTCAAACTCGTGTAAACGGTTGAAAAATATGCCAATACTTGCGCAAATTTAGATGTGTATCTTCAACTTGTAGAATTTGTACGTAACCGTAGTTTGCGTCTTGCATCATAATTTCCATGCACATAATAATAGTTACCCACATCGCAATTATGGTTTGTGTGTAAATTTGTACATGCCCCTCTCGAGTCATTTACTCATATGTGGTTTTCAAGGAACTCTACTTTAATTACAAGAATTGTACCTCCATCCATGAAATTAGTACTCTTGACGCATATATACGCTAAAACGTCCAGCAATAAGTGCGTTATTAAACTAAAATTTGTACCACCTAATTTTCACCCAAAATTGATCCATTAGAATATGTTCTGTAAAACTTTGAGCCACCATTACCGGAGCAAATAAAATAATCCACTAATTTATTTGGTGAACTAACAAACGAACTACGATCCATACAAATTGATCCCACCTGAAACGTAGAAAATTGTAAATCGTGATTATGGCATGAGTCTTTCTATTTTGTAATGGTTTGTATATTCTAATGGTTTGTATTTATTTTTAATGGTATGAATCTTTGTTGCCCTTGAATAAAAAAATCAATTTGGAAATTTGCAAGTACAGTGACCTCTGTAAATCGTAGGTATATACCAAAATGAAATCGTCGGTGAACAATATGTGAGGACTTCATGTACGAATATAGTATACGAAACTGAAACATTTATACATATTATCACAAAGATAAAATCATGTATAACTCATAATTATAATAAGAACGAAAAGTTAGAACGATCTAACCAAATTGAAGGATGAACCGGGCTTGTGTTTGACACAATTCCCTTAAACAGATTCGACGTCTGTTCCCAGGGTACACCGGTCCGAAGCAGCGTACTGCCGGACTTGAACACTTGCCTGATAGAAAATCGAACTGGGAGACCTTTGTTGCTTTTGAGAGAATGGAACTTGGATCTAAATATCATTAGTTATGTGCAAGTATTTGTAGGTTGTTTGTATGTGTTTTGTGCAAGGCCAAAAGCTCCTTTATATAGCACAAAACATAATCTCAATCATTAATTAAATCAACATTTAATATACTTGTAATAGTCATAATTAAATCGGTAGTTAAAGTCATATTAACAACGAAACCGTTATGAATTCAAAAAGAATTCGCAACCAAAAATCATTATGACTGAATTTACTACAAGTTTTTAATATCAATATCAAACAACCAACCAATTAATTTGAGATTCGATATCTCATTCACACATTTTCAACTAATTTTCCAACAATCCCCCACATGAATGGAGATCGATCTCAGAAACAACAGATTCCGATTAAGTTTCAGCGGTTGAATCTTGCATACGATAAGTAGGTGTTACCCTTTGAACTTTCGCTTATGAAACGCACTTAGTCTACTGGCTCTGAGTAGACGGCGATGTCTTTGAACTCGTCTGCCGTTTATGTAGGCGACAATACGCTTCACACAAGACTCTCCCTGACAAAGTCAAGTCCTCATAGTTATGTTCGTTATGGTCATGAACATTCTCCTGGTTCTGTGAGAGCTTATCAAATATTGTGCCCCAACAATACCCTTCGAAGCGACCCCACTTCTCTCTCACATAGGTGATTCACCACAGCGTGGCTACTGATTAACCACGCATGGTTATTTCAGTTGAATCATTAAAAGCCATAGGCTTATCCTCTTACATGTCACTTTTAGGAATGGACTAGGAAGTCTACTCTCAATTTGTGAACTCCCTTTAAAAAGTGTAGGGATTGCTAGTTTAGTAATTAACTCCCCCAAAGTGACTTCCGCCAGTTCATACAAGTAGGTTGTCCTATTGAACTCAGATCTTGGGATCTCCAGTCAACTGAGTTAGGTTTTCCTTCATATAAACTTAGCCTTTCATGGGCTTTAGTCCCATTCCCACGCACGACTTACATACTAATTCTCTGCTTAAGCCTTTTGTCAGCGGATCCGCATTATTATCATTTGACTTTACATAGTCAATTGTGATAATTTCTCTAGAGATTAGTTGTCGTACTTTATTATGTCTACGTCACATATATTTATTCATACCATTATACATTGTAATATGAGCTCTACCAATCACCGATTGGCTATTACAAAGTAAACATATGGCCGACACCGGCTTAGGCCATCTGGTATATCTTTAACGAATTGACGTAGGCATTTTTCCTCTTCACCAACTTTATCTAAAGCGATGAATTATGATTCCATCATGAATTTAGCAATAACCGCTAGTTTAAACGATTTTCACGATATAGCAGCACCTTCAAGTGTGAATACATACGCACTTATTGCTCTGGAATCATCTTATCAGATATCCAATTTGCCTCACAGTGTCCCTCGATCACTGCAGGATATCTGTCACTAAATTAACCTAATCATACAACTCTAATGAGATGTAGTTGGATAACTCTTGTATCTACTTAGCTTTCTTACAGCATATGCTAAGTCGTATTTAGTACAACTCATTAGATACATTAGAACGCATTGTCGTGAATTATGTTCTTGATATCGAAAGACAAGACACCCCCACATTTTCAAGCTATTGTGTTCATTTTACACAATTAACTAGGGTTACTGCTTATCCTTTTAAGGCTTCCCCACATGTCTTGCAACTTGATATCATAATCATATATATCTAATATGACTTTAATCAATCAAGCGTTCAAATGCTCACATATAAGATTTGCATCTTTTGTGATCCATCTTTTAGCACATTTGAGCAATTCTTAGTCATATTCTAGGTTTGACCTAGAGACGTCGAATTTAGAAAACTTAATAAAGTTCTCGCACTCAAATTATATTTTCACATCTGAATTCTGATTAGGTAATTCAAATCTTAAGATAATAATGAAATAATAAAGATTGAGATCTTTATATAATAATTATCTTCAATATCATAATTCACATAACATGCGAATAATTCACATCATCAATGATGTTCACAATATACCAAATTCTTCTATTACTGAATGAAATCGATTTTGTCTTTAAATATATTCAACACAATGAAATATTAGTTGTTAATTGATCTCTGCAGATGATCATCATTAACAAAACCAAGTCTAGCACTCCATAGACTTTATGTCCAAAGCATTAGAATAAAAGACGCATCATTCATATTCTTCATAGCTTTTCTCACAAGAGATGTCATACCATATCCCTTGTATCATGACAAAATCGACGTCATATACTTAAACACCGCCTTAGATTTACCATTTAAGAGGGTTTAAAATAACATGTATTTCTTTTCATACATTCAGTATTAGTTCCTTTATAAGCATAATGTGTATGCCATTTATAGAAAATGTTCCTTTAATTCTGTATAGATAGAATTTTCCTTAGAAATCCCTCGGGTTCATATCAAATGATTTTATTATCACAAAATAAATATTTGATAGCATCTCTCCATTGAGATCCTTCCGAGGAAGTTCTTAATATCTACTAGTTCCTCTTGAACTAACTCATTAGGTGTCTCATCTTGAACACATTCACGTCTATCCTAGATGAACTTTCATGTTCATTTGTAACGTATGAAATTACATTTTAAAGAATCAAACGTTTCTCGATTCTATTATCGTACCTTTGTGTATATCCAAAATCTTGGATTCATGCACAAAGAAGCGATAAGCACTACTTTGTTTAGCACATCCGATAAATATGCAGTCAATAGTCTTTGATCCTATCTTTTGTGTCTTAGGTAGTGGAACAACTACCTTTGCTAGGCACCCCCACACTTCGAGGTATTCATAAGATGGTTTTCTTTTCCACCATAACTCGTATGGGGTTTCATCCCTTTTCTTTTGGGGTATCTTATTTAAAAGATAGTTTGCCGATAGGAAGGCATCCCTCCACATTGACTGGCTTACACCCGAACTCACCAACATGACATTCACCATTTCTTTCAAGGTTGTATTCTTTCTTTCAGCAGTGCCATTTGATTGGGGTGAGTAAGGTGCAGTGAATTCATGTCTAATGCCATTTTGCGCACAAAATTCAGCAAAAGGTGCAACATATTCATCACCTCTATCACTGCGGACAACCTTGATTTTCCGTTCAAGTTGATTCTCAACTTCATTTTTATAAGCCATAAATTTCTCAATTGCTTCATCTTTACTTTTCAATAAGTAAACATAACAAAACTTCGTGCTATCATCGATACACGTAATGAAGTACTTGTTATCATTCCTCGTTGAAATGGATTTCAAATTACACACATCGGTGTGGACCATATCAAGAGGTTCGGTTATTCGTTCAACCGAAGATGATCTCGATAATTTGGCTTCAACACAAGTTTCACATTTATAGGGCACAACCCTTTCAAATATACATTCATTCTCGGTCAACATCACCTTTTGAATATACTTTCCATTTTTATTTTGATTTTTTAAATGTCAAACTTGTTAAATAAACATCCGGACCAGATTCCTTACGAATCTCAGGAACATACAACACATTATTCAATGTGTTCTCCTATCCAGAAGTCAATTTTTTCAGGATCATCACTCTGGAATATAAACTAAAATAAACTGTTTTAGCAAAATAGAAAATTTCAGTCAGCAAATACCTCGTGAATTAAATTAATTTGTGTTTTCAACCCAAATAAAAGTTTTATTTTACCGTGAACAAACTGAGTTAAACCAAAAAAGTTTCAACTCAACTAGGTTAATCCAATCAGGTTTCAACCAAATAGGTAAACTGAGCAGGTTCAACCTAAACAAGTAAACCAAATAGGTTTAAACTCAAACGGGTAACCAAACAGGTATCATCTTAAACCGTTTCAACTCAAACGGGTAAATCGAACAAGTTTCAACCCTACAGTTAAACCAAGCAGGTTTAAACAAAAACATGTAAATCAAACATGTTAAAACCAAAAGGTTTATACTAAACGATTAAACTAAACCGTTTCAACAAAATGGTTAAACCAAACATGTTTAAGCCCATCTGTTAAACAAACAAGTTTAAATCCGATTTAATAACAGTCTAAAACTGTCCAAATACTGTCCCGAAGACAGTCTATAACCAGTGTCGAATACTCTCTGGAAACAGATCGAAATACAGTTCGAATTCAGTCCGGAAACGGTCCGAAGACTCTTCGAATACAGGTTATAGAACGATCGACTTGCGCACAAGTAATCTGAATGACTCCAAACCTGAACCGTGCTCACAATTTGAGCATCATGCTCCCCTTCAACAAATTGGGAAGCAATTCACCCAAGAACCTCGCAAGGTTCAGACAAGAACCTCGTAAGGTTCAGCTTGGTCAGATAAAAGAACATTTTTTACTGCCAACGCCTAAAGTTCCACCTGTGAACTTCTCAAGTCTTTGAGCCTGAGTAAGACCGCATTAGAAGGCGGTGCAACAATCGAGCGAGTAAAAGTATATCTTTACTTAATGATTGCAAGAGTATCATTAGCTCCAAAATAATTGCAACATGTATAACAAATAGCCCTTATATCATGCTAGTCCATCAATACAAGGTAGCAAATCACTATCAACATGCTTAGATTAATTTCAAACAATTCGCTATCTATTCTGATCTATATGGATCTTTTAAACCACAATGGTGCAAACTATAACAATAGTCTTGAGCGAATTAAACCGCATATTTTGCCACAATCGGTTCTATACTTATACACATGCGCAAATCATTAGACTCATACCATAAAACCAAGTACTATATTGCATTACTATGTGAATAGAATACAAGCATTACATAGAGTCCAAATTCAATGTAATATGTTAATTAATCTGGTATCCACAAATCACTTGGTATATATCGAAATACATAGGGACAGTAAGTATGTTCCATAAATATACTCATATATTCTGATCACAATGGAAATATTGTTTCAGTGATACACTAAACAATATTATGATCAATATAAGCATATATTTTTATAATCAAATGGTTTGAATGTTTTATATGTCTATTATATATCTAGTGGACATATTATTACTTTCAATAATCAACAATATATTTAATACGTTCGAATAAGAAGTTGTAACTACAAGTTACTTACAAATCAAGTATTATAAATTTGTTACTATCCATAATATTTAAATAGCATATAATATATGACACCAATATTTAAATAAATAATGGCTATTATATATAACAGATAATGGCTATTATACACCAACTAGTGGGTGAGTAGGTGACCCAGCCCACTCCTTTGGACTGAACAGACCAATAAGTCTTAAAAAAAATATAAGAGGACAATAGAAGCTGACATCAGAATTTATATACTCGCATAAACTGTAAGTAGCACCCACAATTTAATATTTAAATCACAAGTATTTGTTAGCACCTAATCCACTTAATCAAAACCCCTTTAACGTTATCCTTATATCTCAATATATCTCAATATATAATAATAATCATTATCATTAAAGAGACACATTAAAATCTATAGCAAGTTTTAACAGTTTATTAGTTTATATAAATTGAAATACCAACACAATTTATAAAACAATATTATGTAATCAACAATTAAGATGGACATAATAGTTTCAAGATCCATTAAACTTATCCATCCACACAATCATAATAATAGATCTGTGTAATATCGGTGGTCATATTATAAAATATAAATAGATCACAATCCATGAACCATCATTTATTCAGTTATATTATATCTATTGATTATCCTTTCAATATCTGTATCCTTTATATTATGTATATAAATATAATAAATCAAATAAATAGATTCAGAGTCACGAAGTATATTCATTCATATTTTAATTAAAATACATAATACATAATAATTACGATATACCCGATCGGTAAATATCCTTCACTAATTAGTCCTGAAACTACATCGAATATCTATGGTGCATGCATCCATACTATATCAAACAATCAACAATTTTCATACAACGATGTCTTAATTACGAACAGTAGCATGCATACGTTTGTTTATATAAGCAATTAATCCGATTATTAAATCATCTCAGTTTCGTATTCAAGAACTCGAGTCTGTTTAAGTTTGTACGAATATAGTATACGAAACTGAAACATTTATACATATTATCACAAAGATAAAATCATGTATAACTCATAATTATAATAAGAACGAAAAGTTAGAACGATCTAACCAAATTGAAGGATGAACCGGGCTTGTGTTTGACACAATTCCCTTAAACAGATTCGACGTCTGTTCCCAGGGTACACCGGTCTGAAGCAGCGTACTGCCGGACTTGAACACTTGCCTGATAGAAAATCGAACTGGGAGACCTTTGTTGCTTTTGAGAGAATGGAACTTGGATCTAAATATCATTAGTTATGCGCAAGTATTTGTAGGTTGTTTGTATGTGTTTTGTGCAAGGCCAAAAGCTCCTTTATAAAGCACAAAACATAATCTCAATCATTAATTAAATCAACATTTAATATACTTGTAATAGTCATAATTAAATCGGTAGTTAAAGTCATATTAACAACGAAACCGTTATGAATTCAAAAAGAATTCGCAACCGAAAATCATTATGACTGAATTTACTACAAGTTTTTAATATCAATATCAAACAACCAACCAATCAATTTGAGATTCGATATCTCATTCACACATTTTCAACTAATTTTCCAACACTTCAATCGCCGGTGAACAATTTTTTCGCAAGTATATTGTATATACCCAAATGAAATCACCCGAAATGATAAACAACATGATGTCAGTGGGTGATGGGTGGGAATAAATGACTAATTACGTCAAAAGTAAACATAAACTATTAACATGCAATATCTTACAAACGCGAGGGACCAATGATGTAATTTTATCTAGAAATGAAATTGAAGTGACTTGAAGTTTACCTATTATAACATGTTAAATACATACAATGGATCAATTTGAATAGTTGAATGTATATAATAGGAGATTTGAAAGTTATATGCGTACAATAGAAATTTGGTGAAAATTTAACGTATTTTCAAACAATTTACCCTTAGTTAGATTGTATACTTTTATAAATTTCAGATCTTTGCTAATCCAGGGTTAAAGACATTGACATAAATTTAACTCGTTGGCGGGTATATGATATCATTCAATCTCAACCTCATATGTACTTTTAACATTCATATATGTTATAACGATATACTCAATTTAATATTGAAATTATAAATATATAATTTTGAGCATGAATATTTACTTCCGTGAAATTACGGGTCATAAACTAGTATGTAACATCCTGTTACCGGGCCTAGTTGAAATGACCTTTTTGACCTTGGGTGTGTCTGTATGTTATTATAATAATTATATGTTCATAATTATTTGGTTGTTTAGTTCAGACCAGTTTGTGACAAGGGTCACAGAAGAGGTTCGTTTGTTTAACTTGGACTCCGTTAAGGCAGTCAAATTAAGTACGAAAGTTATCAGATAACCGGTAAATACCCGTGTGTGATGGGGTATTGTGTTTTACACAGATATATATAAGCAAGAAACTAGTTTCTTCTCTCATTTTCTTGAAGCTTCCAAATAATACTCCGTACCTAACTCTTTCTCTCTACAAACCCTAATCTCTTGATCTTGATTTGGAGTTTGATTTGTATTTGAAATCGAGTTCCTTGTGTCTTTGTGATTTTATTAAGGTATGATTTGTATGATTTCATGTCCAAATCAATGTTTTAATTTGGGTTTGAAGTTAGACTTTTGTAAATGTGATTTTGGTGTCATAATGCTTAAATTGATGTTGTTTTGGCTCAAAACTTGTGGGTTTACACCTCTAAATCTTTTGTGTACAAGTTATAGTCGGTTTTGAGGTCAAAAACAGGTCCAAGATCGAGATTTGGGTGATTTTGGTTCAAAACCCGTCAGTTTCTGCTACTGCTGCTTGATGAACACAACCGTACGGTTGTAGCCTGCAACCGCACGGGTACATTGTGCAACCGTACGGATGCAGTGGTGTTGGTGCAACCGGAAACTGCAAGTGTGCAACCGTACGGATGGACTTGCAACCGTACAGATGCATGTGCAACCGTACAGATGCAGATTAGTGCAGACTTATGTTGTTTAATTGGCTGTTTTCTAGTCGTTATGCTCTCTGTGTGACTTATGATAATCAAGATGTAAATTCTGAAAATGCATAAGTGTTAGGTGTACTTTTAGTGACACTTTTGTTACTGATTTGATGTATTGTGTTGTCTTGTGCTAACGGACAGAAACTAACTTGATTTGCCTTATGTTCAGGTGATAAGGATAAAGAAGAAGCTCAGTGATAGATTATCTGAGCTAGTTGATGGTATTTGGTGACTGGGATTATCACTTGGTGTAGTATAGAGCAGCAAGTTGCGTTACTATATTTATATTGTTGTTAGTTGCCATGTTTAGTAGTTATGTTATACATTTGATCACAGTTAGAGTTGCCACGCTTTTAGTAGTATTAGTTGTCTGTAGTAGTAGTAGTTGACTGGTCGTATGTGCACTAGTAGTAGTAGTAGTTGTTGTTGTTGGAACCTTAATCTGTTAGGTTCAGCTCAGAGAGGTCAACCTAGTTGTGGTTGAGTCCAGTTGGCTGCTGTTTGTTGAGTATAGTGCTGAACGACGCATCACATGCCCGTACAAGCCGCCGGTCCTCTAGTTGGAGCATAGTTGTCAGTTGCTAGTTGCTAGTTGTTAGTTGTTGTATGTTGAAAGTTGTTGCGGTTTTAGTGGTACAAGTTGGTACTGTATGCTAGACCTCTTGATAGTTCCATTCACCTAGTCTCGTGCTAACCCCTCACCTCCTCCCTTGCAGGTTCTGGATCTTAGTGCTGGTAGGGACGGGAGTCGGGCTGACGAAATGTTTGACAAGACGAACTCTGATGTCTTAACTTTTGTAATTATGTAACTAGTCGTTTAATGTAACACATGTGGTTTGTAATTAAGTTATTAGCTAGATGATTTGTGATAATCATGTTTGTAATTAACTAAGGGTATTTGTGTAAATTCAGTCTTCCGCTGTGTTTAAAAAAAATAATAGAAAATCAGGGTGTTACATAGTAATATTAATTAATATTATACAATATAATATAATGTATAATGTATATCAAGATTATTATCTATCGTGTTTTACTAACGATGTTGCTAACACGCTTTAAATACTTGTACAAATTAATAATCGCTAGTATAAAATCATTATGTAACCGTTTCGTATAGCTATTTAAGCGAGTGAACGATAACCTTAGGGCCGTCTTTATAAAAAATCTATCTTTTTTGCGGGAAAACCTTCAACTATATCGACTTACTCTCAAAGTTCTAATCATTGGTCAAAAATACGGGATTATGCTATCCGAGAAGAAGATGGAAATAGGTTGATTGACATTTGTCCGGAAATATACAATTATTAGCAATTAACATTTGTCCGGAAATTCTAACAACCCGTCCTAATCCATCTGGACGAATACATTACAATTGGTTACATCGCGAGGTACTTGATATAACAACCCTCATTTTTTCCCTTCTGAATTAATCAAGTTGTCCTTGGGGTTTCAATGTCATATTCTGTGCATCATCATTAGGGTTGTTATCCATTTCGACAAACGAACTAAAAATTTATGCAATCATTAAATGATCGTAACCCTAATATAATTTAAAACCCTAAACCTAACCCTACTTATAAACTACAAAACCCTAATCCCATTTAATATTAAATCTTAAACCCTAACCCTAATACTAAATTAATAATATAAACTAAATGTAATAATATTAAATGGTGACATTTATAAAATTAAAAACTAAATGAAACTAAATAAAATTTATAAAAGTTAAGGTCCTATATTTAAATAAATGTAACCCTAATATTAATAATATTAATAATAATAATAATAAATAATAAAAAATATATAAATAAATGCATTATGCCGTAAAAAAAATATATAAAACAAATATATTCAACAACAAAAATCGGCTGTTTAGGATTAATAGGAAATTTCAAACTTGATCTCTAAGTTTTCTTAGTCCTAGTTGAACTCTAATTGTGATCTTGATCACCAAGAATCCTAGTTTAATTAGGAAACCAAATTAATCTATAAAAACCCTCCTGATTTTCCTTAAGTTCACCACAATATACCTGCAGAAAAATAAGTCGACTAGTTCTCCTGCATTCCCTCCAAACCTGTATATACACTCAGCCTCTTTTCAGCCTTTTTCTGTCGACCAAAACTGAAATGTCCCGTTCTTATTGATTAAAAACGTTCCATATTAATTGATTTCGTTGCGAGGTTTTGACCTCTATATGAGACGTTTTTCAAAGACTGCATTCATTTTTAAACAAACCATAACCTTTATTTCATCAATAAAGGTTTAAAAAGCTTTACGTAGATTATCAAATAATGATAATCTAAAATATCCTGTTTACACACGACCATTACATAATGGTTTACAATACAAATATGTTACAACAAAATAAGTTTCTTGAATGCAGTTTTTACACAATATCATACAAGCATGGACTCCAAATCTTGTCCTTATTTAAGTATGCGATAGCGGAAGCTCTTAATAATCACCTGAGAATAAACATGCTTAAAACGTCAACAAAAATGTTGGTGAGTTATAGGTTTAACCTATATATATCAAATCGTAACAATAGACCACAAGATTTCATATTTCAATACACATCCCATACATAGAGATAAAAATCATTCATATGGTGAACACCTGGTAACCGACAATAACAAGATGCATATATAAGAATATCCCCATCATTCCGGGACACCCTTCGGATATGATATAAATTTCGAAGTACTAAAGCATCCGGTACTTTGGATGGGGCTTGTTGGGCCCGATAGATCTATCTTTAGGATTCGCGTCAATTAGGGTGTCTGTTCCCTAATTCTTAGATTACCAGACTTAATAAAAAGGGGCATATTCGATTTCGATAATTCAACCATAGAATGTAGTTTCACGTACTTGTGTCTATTTTGTAAATCATTTATAAAACCTGCATGTATTCTCATCCCAAAAATATTAGATTTTAAAAGTGGGACTATAACTCACTTTCACAGATTTTTACTTCGTCGGGAAGTAAGACTTGGCCACTGGTTGATTCACGAACCTATAACAATATATACATATATATCAAAGTATGTTCAAAATATATTTACAACACTTTTAATATATTTTGATGTTTTAAGTTTATTAAGTCAGCTGTCCTCATTAGTAACCTACAACTAGTTGTCCACAGTTAGATGTACAGAAATAAATCGATAAATTTTATCTTGAATCAATCCACGACCCAGTGTATACGTATCTCAGTATTGATCACAACTCAAACTATATATATTTTGGAATCAACCTCAACCCTGTATAGCTAACTCCAACATTCACATATAGAGTGTCTATGGTTGTTCCGAAATATATATAGATGTGTCGACATGATAGGTCGAAACATTGTATACGTGTCTATGGTATCTCAAGATTACATAATATATAATACAAGTTGATTAAGTTATGGTTGGAATAGATTTGTTACCAATTTTCACGTAGCTAAAATGAGAAAAATTATCCAATCTTGTTTTACCCATAACTTCTTCATTTTAAATCCGTTTTGAGTGAATCAAATTGCTATGGTTTCATATTGAACTCTATTTTATGAATCTAAACAAAAAAAGTATAGGTTTCTAGTCGGAAAAATAAGTTACAAGTCGTTTTTGTAAAGGTAGTCATTTCAGTCGAAAGAACGACGTCTAGATGACCATTTTAGAAAACATACTTCCACTTTGAGTTTAACCATAATTTTTGGATATAGTTTCATGTTCATAATAAAAATCATTTTCTCAGAATAACAACTTTTAAATCAAAGTTTATCATAGTTTTTAATTAACTAACCCAAAACAGCCCGCGGTGTTACTACGACGGCGTAAATCCGGTTTTACGGTGTTTTTCGTGTTTCCAGGTTTTAAATCATTAAGTTAGCATATCATATAGATATAGAACATGTGTTTAGTTGGTTTTAAAAGTCAAGTTAGAAGGATTAACTTTTGTTTGCGAACAAGTTTAGAATTAACTAAACTATGTTCTAGTGATTACAAGTTTAAACCTTCGAATAAGATAGCTTTATATGTATGAATCGAATGATGTTATGAACATCATTACTACCTTAAGTTCCTTGGATGAACCTACTGGAAAAGAGAAAAATGGATCTAGCTTCAATGGATCCTTGGATGGCTCAAAGTTCTTGAAGCAAAATCATGACACGAAAACAAGTTCAAGTAAGATCATCACTTGAAATAAGATTGTTATAGTTATAGAAATTGAACCAAAGTTTGAATATGATTATTACCTTGTATTAGAATGATAACCTACTGTAAGAAACAAAGATTTCTTGAGGTTGGATGATCACCTTACAAGATTGGAAGTGAGCTAGCAAACTTGAAAGTATTCTTGATTTTATGAAACTAGAACTTTTGGAATTTATGAAGAACACTTAGAACTTGAAGATAGAACTTGAGAGAGTTCAATTAGATGAAGAAAATTGAAGAATGAAAGTGTTTGTAGGTGTTTTTGGTCGTTGGTGTATGGATTAGATATAAAGGATATGTAATTTTGTTTTCATGTAAATAAGTCATGAATGATTACTCATATTTTTGTAATCTTATGAGATATTTCATGCTAGTTGCCAAATGATGGTTCCCACATGTGTTAGGTGACTCACATGGGCTGCTAAGAGCTGATAATTGGAGTGTATATACCAATAGTACATACATCTAAAAGCTATGTATTGTACGAGTACGAATACGGGTGCATACGAGTAGAATTGTTGATGAAACTGAACGAGAATGTAATTGTAAGCATTTTTGTTAAGTAGAAGTATTTTGATAAGTGTATTGAAGTCTTTCAAAAGTGTATAAATACATATTAAAACACTACATGTATATACATTTTAACTGAGTCGTTAAGTCATCGTTAGTCGTTACATGTAAGTGTTGTTTTGAAACCTTTAGGTTAACGATCTTGTTAAATGTTGTTAACCCAATGTTTATAATATCAAAAGAGATTTTAAATTATTATATTATCATGATATTATGATGTACGAATATCTCTTAATATGATATATATACATTAAATGTCGTTACAACGATAAACGTTACATATATGTCTCGTTTCAAAATCATTAAGTTAGTAGTCTTGTTTTTACATATGTAGTTCATTGTTAATATAATTAATGATATGTTTACTTATCATAATATCATGTTAACTATATATATAACCATATATATGCCATCATATAGTTTTTTTTTTTACAAGTTTTAACGTTCGTGAATCACCGGTCAACTTGGGTGGTCAATTGTCTATATGAAACCTATTTCAATTAATCAAGTCTTAACAAGTTTGATTGCTTAACATGTTGGAAACATTTAATCATGTAAACATCAATCTCAATTAATATATATAAACATGGAAAAGTTCGGGTCACTACAGTACCTACCCGTTAAATAAATTTCGTCCCGAAATTTTAAGCTGTTGAAGGTGTTGACGAATCTTCTGGAAATAGATGCGGGTATTTCTTCTTCATCTGATCTTCACGCTCCCAGGTGAACTCGGGTCCTCTACGAGCATTCCATCGAACCTTAACAATTGGTATCTTGTTTTGCTTAAGTCTTTTAACCTCACGATCCATTATTTCGACGGGTTCTTCGATGAATTGGAGTTTTTCGTTGATTTGGATTTCATCTAACGGAATAGTGAGATCTTCTTTAGCAAAACATTTCTTCAAATTCGAGACGTGGAAAGTGTTATGTACAGCCGCGAGTTGTTGAGGTAACTCAAGTCGATAAGCTACTAGTCCGACACGATCAATAATCTTGAATGGTCCAATATACCTTGGATTTAATTTCCCTCGTTTACCAAATCGAACAACGCCTTTCCAAGGTGAAACTTTAAGCATGACCATCTCTCCAATTTCAAATTCTATATCTTTTCTTTTAATGTCAGCGTAGCTCTTTTGTCGACTTTGGGCGGTTTTCAACCGTTGTTGAATTTGGATGATCTTCTCGGTAGTTTCTTGTATAATCTCCGGACCCGTAATCTGTCTATCCCCCACTTCACTCCAACAAATCGGAGACCTGCACTTTCTACCATAAAGTGCTTCAAACGGCGCCATCTCAATGCTTGAATGGTAGCTGTTGTTGTAGGAAAATTCTGCTAACGGTAGATGTCGATCCCAACTGTTTCCGAAATCAATAACACATGCTCGTAGCATGTCTTCAAGCGTTTGTATCGTCCTTTCGCTCTGCCCATCAGTTTGTGGATGATAGGCAGTACTCATGTCTAGACGAGTTCCTAATGCTTGCTGTAATGTCTGCCAGAATCTTGAAATAAATCTGCCATCCCTATCAGAGATAATAGAGATTGGTATTCCATGTCTGGAGACGACTTCCTTCAAATACAGTCGTGCTAACTTCTCCATCTTGTCATCTTCTCTTATTGGTAGGAAGTGTGCTGATTTGGTGAGACGATCAACTATTACCCAAATAGTATCAAAACCACTTGCAGTCCTTGGCAATTTAGTGATGAAATCCATGGTAATGTTTTCCCATTTCCATTCCGGGATTTCGGGTTGTTGAAGTAGACCTGATGGTTTCTGATGCTCAGCTTTGACCTTAGAACACGTCAAACATTCTCCTACATATTTAGCAACATCGGCTTTCATACCCGGCCACCAAAAATGTTTCTTGAGATCCTTGTACATCTTCCCCGTTCCAGGATGTATTGAGTATCTGGTTTTATGAGCTTCTCTAAGTACCATTTCTCTCATATCTCCAAATTTTGGTACCCAAATTCTTTCAGCCCTATACCGGGTTCCGTCTTCCCGAATATTAAGATGCTTCTCCGATCCCTTGGGTATTTCATCCTTTAAATTTCCCTCTTTTAAAACTCCTTGTTGCGCCTCCTTTATTTGAGTAGTAAGGTTATTATGAATCATTATATTCATAGATTTTACTCGAATGGGTTCTCTGTCCTTCCTACTCAAGGCATCGGCTACCACATTTGCCTTCCCCGGGTGGTAACGAATCTCAAAGTCGTAATCATTCAATAATTCAATCCACCTACGCTGCCTCATATTCAGTTGTTTCTGATTAAATATGTGTTGAAGACTTTTGTGGTCGGTATATATAATACTTTTGACCCCATATAAGTAGTGCCTCCAAGTCTTTAATGCAAAAACAACCGCGCCTAATTCCAAATCATGCGTCGTATAATTTTGTTCGTGAATCTTCAATTGTCTAGACGCATAAGCAATCACCTTCGTTCGTTGCATTAATACACAACCGAGACCTTGCTTTGATGCATCACAATAAATCACAAAATCATCATTCCCTTCAGGCAATGACAATATAGGTGCCGTAGTTAGCTTTTTCTTCAATAACTGAAACGCTTTCTCTTGTTCATCATTCCATTCAAATTTCTTCCCTTTATGCGTTAATGCAGTCAAGGGTTTTGCTATTCTGGAAAAGTCTTGGATGAACCTTCTGTAGTAACCAGCTAGTCCTAAAAACTGGCGTATGTGTTTCGGAGTTTTCGGGGTTTCCCACTTTTCAACAGTTTCTATCTTTGCCGGATCCACCTTAATACCTTCTTTGTTCACTATGTGACCGAGGAATTGAACTTCTTCCAACCAAAATGCACACTTTGAAAACTTAGCGTACAATTCTTCCTTCCTCAATACTTCTAACACCTTTCTCAAATGTTCACCGTGTTCTTGGTCATTCTTTGAGTAAATAAGTATGTCATCAATGAAAACAATGACAAACTTGTCAAGGTATGGTCCACACACTCGGTTCATAAGGTCCATGAACACAGCTGGTGCATTAGTTAAACCAAACGGCATGACCATAAACTCGTAATGACCGTAACGTGTTCTGAAAGCAGTCTTTGGAATATCATCTTCTTTCACCCGCATTTGATGATACCCGGAACGTAAGTCAATCTTTGAATAAACAGACGAGCCTTGTAGTTGATCAAATAAGTCGTCGATTCTCGGTAGTGGGTAGCGGTTCTTGATGGTAAGTTTGTTCAACTCTCGGTAGTCGATACACAACCTGAATGTACCATCTTTCTTCTTGACAAACAAAACAGGAGCTCCCCACGGTGATGTGCTTGGTCGAATGAAACCACGCTCTAAAAGTTCTTGTAATTGGCTTTGCAGTTCTTTCATCTCGCTGGGTGCGAGTCTGTAAGGAGCACGAGCTATTGGTGCAGCTCCTGGTACAAGATCTATTTGAAATTCAACGGATCGATGTGGGGGTAATCCCGGTAATTCTTTCGGAAATACATCGGGAAATTCTTTTGCAATGGGAACATCATTGATGCTCTTTTCTTCAGTTTGTACTTTCTCGACGTGTGCTAGAACAGCATAGCAACCTTTTCTTATTAGTTTTTGTGCCTTCAAATTACTAATAAGATGTAGCTTCGTGTTGCCCTTTTCTCCGTACACCATTAAGGGTTTTCCTTTTTCTCGTATAATGCGAATTGCATTTTTGTAACAAACGATCTCCGCTTTCACTTCTTTCAACCAGTCCATACCGATTATCACATCAAAACTCCCTAACTCTACTGGTATCAAATCAATCTTAAATGTTTCGCTAACCAGTTTAATTTCTCGATTCCGACATATATTATCTGCTGAAATTAATTTACCATTTGCTAATTCGAGTAAAAATTTACTATCCAAAGGCGTCAATGGACAACTTAATTTAGCACAAAAATCTCTACTCATATAGCTTCTATCCGCACCCGAATCAAATAAAACGTAAGCAGATTTATTGTCAATAAGAAACGTACCCGTAACAAGCTCCGGGTCTTCTTGTGCCTCTACCGCATTAATATTGAAAACTCTTCCACGGCCTTGTCCATTCGTGTTCTCCTGGTTCGGGCAATTTCTAATAATGTGGCCTGGTTTTCCACATTTATAACAAACTACATTGGCATAACTTGCTCCGACACTACTTGCTCCGCCATTACTCGTTCCGACACCATTTGTTCCTTTCGTTCTATTAGCCCCTGGTCCGTAGACCTCACACTTCGCCGCGCTATGACCATTTCTTTTACACTTGTTGCAAAATTTGGTGCAGAACCCCGAGTGATTCTTTTCACACCTTTGGCATAGCTGCTTCTGATTGTTGTTGTTGTTGCGGTTATTATTGTTGTTGGGATGATTGTTGTAGTTGTTGTTGTTGTTGTTGTTGTTGTTGTTGGGCCGTTTGTTGTAGTTGCGATTGATGTTGCGATTGTTGGGATAATTGTTGCGATTATTGTTGTAATTACTGTTGTTGTTGTATTGGTGATTCTTATCACCGTTTTCCTCCCACTTTCTTTTGACCTGCTTCACATTGGCCTCTTCAGCAGTCTGTTCTTTAATTCTTTCTTCAATCTGGTTCACTAGTTTGTGAGCCATTCTACATGCCTGTTGTATGGAGGCGGGCTCGTGTGAACTTATATCTTCTTGGATTCTTTCCGGTAATCCTTTCACAAACGCGTCGATCTTCTCTTCCTCATCTTCGAATGCTCCCGGACACAATAGGCACAATTCTGTGAATCGTCTTTCGTACGTGGTAATATCAAATCCTTGGGTTCGTAACCCTCTAAGTTCTGTCTTGAGCTTATTGACCTCGGTTCTGGGACGGTACTTCTCGTTCATCAAGTGCTTGAATGCTGACCACGGTAGTGCGTACGCATCATCTTGTCCCACTTGCTCTAGATAGGTATTCCACCATGTTAACGCAGAACCTGTGAAGGTATGCGTAGCGTACTTCACTTTGTCCTCTTCAGTACACTTACTTATGGCAAACACCGATTCAACCTTCTCGGTCCACCGTTTCAATCCGATCGGTCCTTCGGTTCCATCAAATTCCAAAGGTTTGCAGGCAGTGAATTCTTTGTAGGTGCATCCTACACGATTTCCTGTACTGCTAGATCCAAGGTTATTGTTGGTATGTAGCGCAGCCTGTACTGCGGCTATGTTTGAAGCTAGAAAAGTACGGAATTCCTCTTCATTCATATTCACGGTGTATCGAGTAGTCGGTGCCATTTCCTTCAAAATAGTTAAATGGAACAAGTTAATCATACAGAATATTAAGAGTAGTTAATAGTATTTCGTAGCATAATATGAACTCATTTATAAAAGCTTTTTCTTCATATTAGCGTTTTATAAGTTTAAATTCGGGTAGTACCTACCCGTTAAGTTCATACTTAGTAGCTAATATACAATTCAACTACTACAATTCTATATGAAAAACTGATTGTAATAATATTTCGCGTTCAAACTTTTATACAATATTTTACAAACTTACAATACCGCTTATTTTACATAAAGCATGAAATATAGCACACAATAACTTTGATACAAGATAGTTGTGAAGACAATTCTAGCTAGTACACAAGTCGTTCGGCAAAGGCAATAAAGACACGTAATTCATACGTCCAGAAACAAGTCATGCATTCTGGTTTTACTAGGACTACTTCCCATCCTTGGTCTTGTGCAACATAACCGTTATGGCCGTTGATAAGACAGCGTGTTGTAACGTCATCAAAGGGACGAGGGTTACGTAATGTCCAACAGTCCCGTAATAATCTAAAAACCTCATTTCTTACCCCAATTACCGACTCCGTCACTTGTGGAAACGTTTTGTTTAATAGTTGTAGCCCGATGTTCTTGTTCTCACTTTGGTGAGAAGCGAACATTACTAATCCGTAAGCATAACATGCTTCTTTATGTTGCATGTTAGCCGCTTTTTCTAAATCACGAAGTCCAATATTCGGATATATTGAGTCAAAATAATTTCTTAACCCGTTGCGTAAAATAGCATTTGGGTTCCCCGCAATATATGCGTCAAAGTAAACACATCGTAACTTATGGGTTTCCCAATGTGATATCCCCCATCTTTCAAACGAAAGTCTCTTATAAACCAAGACATTCTTGGAACGTTCTTCGAATGTCTTACAAACTGATCTCGCCTTAAATAGTTGTGCCGAAGAATTCTGGCCGACTCTAGACAAGATTTCATCAATCATGTCTCCGGGTAGGTCTCTTAAAATATTGGGTTGTCTATCCATTTTGTGTTTTTAAACTGTAAAATAGACAAGAGTTAGATTCATAAAAAAATACTTATTAATACAAGCAATTTTTACATATATCATAAAGCATAAGAACACTATATTCCATATATTACACCACACAATTACAACTATCTTATTCCGACTCGCTCGTTTCTTCTTCTTCGGTTTTGGTTCGTTTTGCCAAGTTTCTAGGGATATATGATGTTCCCCTAATACGAGCCGTCGTTGTCCACATTGGTTTAGAAAAACCTGGTGGTTTAGAGGTTCCCGGGTCATTGTTACAACTTAAGGACTTCGGGGGTTGACGATACATATAAAGTTCATCGGGGTTGGAATTAGATTTCTCTATTTTTATGCCCTTTCCCTTATTATTTTCTTTTGCCTTTTTAAATTCAGTTGGGGTAATTTCTATAACATCATCGGAATTCTCGTCGGAATCCGATTCATCGGAGAATTGGTAATCCTCCCAATATTTTGCTTCCTTGGCGGAAACACCATTGACCATAATTAACTTTGGTCGGTTGGTTGAGGATTTTCTTTTACTTAACCGTTTTATTATTTCCCCCACCGGTTCTATTTCTTCATCCGGTTCCGATTCTTCTTCCGGTTCGGATTCTTCTTCCGGTTCCGACTCTTCTTCCGGTTCCTCTTCGGGAACTTGTGAATCAGTCCACAAATCATTCCAATTTACATTTGACTCTTCATTATTATTAGGTGAGTCAATGGGACTTGTTCTAGAGGTAGACATCTATCACATAATATCAAACACGTTAAGAGATTAATATATCACATAATATTCATATGTTAAAAATATATAGTTTCCAACAAAAATGTTAAGCAATCATTTTTAAAGAAAACACGGTCGAAGTCCAGACTCACTAATGCATCCTAACAAACTCGATAAGACACACTAATGCAAATTTTCTGGTTCTCTAAGACCAACGCTCGGATACCAACTGAAATGTCCCGTTCTTATTGATTAAAAACGTTCCATATTAATTGATTTCGTTGCGAGGTTTTGACCTCTATATGAGACGTTTTTCAAAGACTGCATTCATTTTTAAACAAACCATAACCTTTATTTCATCAATAAAGGTTTAAAAAGCTTTACGTAGATTATCAAATAATGATAATCTAAAATATCCTGTTTACACACGACCATTACATAATGGTTTACAATACAAATATGTTACAACAAAATAAGTTTCTTGAATGCAGTTTTTACACAATATCATACAAGCATGGACTCCAAATCTTGTCCTTATTTAAGTATGCGATAGCGGAAGCTCTTAATAATCACCTGAGAATAAACATGCTTAAAACGTCAACAAAAATGTTGGTGAGTTATAGGTTTAACCTATATATATCAAATCGTAACAATAGACCACAAGATTTCATATTTCAATACACATCCCATACATAGAGATAAAAATCATTCATATGGTGAACACCTGGTAACCGACAATAACAAGATGCATATATAAGAATATCCCCATCATTCCGGGACACCCTTCGGATATGATATAAATTTCGAAGTACTAAAGCATCCGGTACTTTGGATGGGGCTTGTTGGGCCCGATAGATCTATCTTTAGGATTCGCGTCAATTAGGGTGTCTGTTCCCTAATTCTTAGATTACCAGACTTAATAAAAAGGGGCATATTCGATTTCGATAATTCAACCATAGAATGTAGTTTCACGTACTTGTGTCTATTTTGTAAATCATTTATAAAACCTGCATGTATTCTCATCCCAAAAATATTAGATTTTAAAAGTGGGACTATAACTCACTTTCACAGATTTTTACTTCGTCGGGAAGTAAGACTTGGCCACTGGTTGATTCACGAACCTATAACAATATATACATATATATCAAAGTATGTTCAAAATATATTTACAACACTTTTAATATATTTTGATGTTTTAAGTTTATTAAGTCAGCTGTCCTCGTTAGTAACCTACAACTAGTTGTCCACAGTTAGATGTACAGAAATAAATCGATAAATTTTATCTTGAATCAATCCACGACCCAGTGTATACGTATCTCAGTATTGATCACAACTCAAACTATATATATTTTGGAATCAACCTCAACCCTGTATAGCTAACTCCAACATTCACATATAGAGTGTCTATGGTTGTTCCGAAATATATATAGATGTGTCGACATGATAGGTCGAAACATTGTATACGTGTCTATGGTATCTCAAGATTACATAATATATAATACAAGTTGATTAAGTTATGGTTGGAATAGATTTGTTACCAATTTTCACGTAGCTAAAATGAGAAAAATTATCCAATCTTGTTTTACCCATAACTTCTTCATTTTAAATCCGTTTTGAGTGAATCAAATTGCTATGGTTTCATATTGAACTCTATTTTATGAATCTAAACAAAAAAAGTATAGGTTTCTAGTCGGAAAAATAAGTTACAAGTCGTTTTTGTAAAGGTAGTCATTTCAGTCGAAAGAACGACGTCTAGATGACCATTTTAGAAAACATACTTCCACTTTGAGTTTAACCATAATTTTTGGATATAGTTTCATGTTCATAATAAAAATCATTTTCTCAGAATAACAACTTTTAAATCAAAGTTTATCATAGTTTTTAATTAACTAACCCAAAACAGCCCGCGGTGTTACTACGACGGCGTAAATCCGGTTTTACGGTGTTTTTCGTGTTTCCAGGTTTTAAATCATTAAGTTAGCATATCATATAGATATAGAACATGTGTTTAGTTGGTTTTAAAAGTCAAGTTAGAAGGATTAACTTTTGTTTGCGAACAAGTTTAGAATTAACTAAACTATGTTCTAGTGATTACAAGTTTAAACCTTCGAATAAGATAGCTTTATATGTATGAATCGAATGATGTTATGAACATCATTACTACCTTAAGTTCCTTGGATGAACCTACTGGAAAAGAGAAAAATGGATCTAGCTTCAATGGATCCTTGGATGGCTCAAAGTTCTTGAAGCAAAATCATGACACGAAAACAAGTTCAAGTAAGATCATCACTTGAAATAAGATTGTTATAGTTATAGAAATTGAACCAAAGTTTGAATATGATTATTACCTTGTATTAGAATGATAACCTACTGTAAGAAACAAAGATTTCTTGAGGTTGGATGATCACCTTACAAGATTGGAAGTGAGCTAGCAAACTTGAAAGTATTCTTGATTTTATGAAACTAGAACTTTTGGAATTTATGAAGAACACTTAGAACTTGAAGATAGAACTTGAGAGAGTTCAATTAGATGAAGAAAATTGAAGAATGAAAGTGTTTGTAGGTGTTTTTGGTCGTTGGTGTATGGATTAGATATAAAGGATATGTAATTTTGTTTTCATGTAAATAAGTCATGAATGATTACTCATATTTTTGTAATCTTATGAGATATTTCATGCTAGTTGCCAAATGATGGTTCCCACATGTGTTAGGTGACTCACATGGGCTGCTAAGAGCTGATAATTGGAGTGTATATACCAATAGTACATACATCTAAAAGCTATGTATTGTACGAGTACGAATACGGGTGCATACGAGTAGAATTGTTGATGAAACTGAACGAGAATGTAATTGTAAGCATTTTTGTTAAGTAGAAGTATTTTGATAAGTGTATTGAAGTCTTTCAAAAGTGTATAAATACATATTAAAACACTACATGTATATACATTTTAACTGAGTCGTTAAGTCATCGTTAGTCGTTACATGTAAGTGTTGTTTTGAAACCTTTAGGTTAACGATCTTGTTAAATGTTGTTAACCCAATGTTTATAATATCAAAAGAGATTTTAAATTATTATATTATCATGATATTATGATGTACGAATATCTCTTAATATGATATATATACATTAAATGTCGTTACAACGATAAACGTTACATATATGTCTCGTTTCAAAATCATTAAGTTAGTAGTCTTGTTTTTACATATGTAGTTCATTGTTAATATAATTAATGATATGTTTACTTATCATAATATCATGTTAACTATATATATAACCATATATATGCCATCATATAGTTTTTTTTTTTACAAGTTTTAACGTTCGTGAATCACCGGTCAACTTGGGTGGTCAATTGTCTATATGAAACCTATTTCAATTAATCAAGTCTTAACAAGTTTGATTGCTTAACATGTTGGAAACATTTAATCATGTAAACATCAATCTCAATTAATATATATAAACATGGAAAAGTTCGGGTCACTACAAAAACACCCTCCTGTTTCCCCCTTTTGCTGTCGACTAAAAACCACCAAGACTACCCTCTTGCAGTCGACTAAAAGCAGCCTGTTCTTGCGGTTTTCAGTCGACTAGAACCACCTGCAAAACAATCCCTGGATTGATCAAATTTATGCTGCTATTCTTGCTGTATTCAGCCTTCTGTTTTGCCACAAAACAGCCCACAATCAACCTCTTTGTTGCTGCATTGTTGCTGCTATTCCTGCTATCTTTTCGAGCCAAAAACAGCCCAAGAAACCCTATGATTTGGGTTGTGTTTTGTTGCTAAACCTTCTGTGATTCTGTCGAACCAATTCAGACCCAAACATCTCTTTTGGGTCGTTACTGCTACTGCTGATTTCAGTTTCTGTTTTGGGTCGGTATCGCCACTTTGTTCTTGGTCTTAATCTTGTTAAGGTATACCTAAACCTTAATGAAAATCCTACTTTTTGATCCATTACTTTTAATGTATAATGTTAATTAATTATGATCTTGATATATAAACTAGATAAGTAAATGGTTAGAAGCTTTAATAAAGGATTATGATTATCAAGATTATGTTTGTTGAATTATAAGTACTATGAACAAGATAATAATGTTAAAAAGTTATGAATAAAATTAATGGTTAAAGGTATTATGGATATAAAGATGATAATGAATGATTAATGAATAAGAATATGATTATAATTAAGTAGTATGATTTTGTGTAGGATTATGGTTAATAATGTTATGATTTTATGTTAAAGATGTTATGATAATGAGATTAATTAGTTGATTATAAGTAAGGTGATTAAAAGAACTAAGATTATGTACATGTAAAAGATTAAGAGTATTACTTATTAATGTGTTATGATTAAAGATTTGGAATAAATTATGAAAGAGGATTATGAATTTTTATGGTTGATAAAAGATGAACTAGTTAATGACACATGTAGGAAAATTATGATTTTATGTGAAAAAGTTATTAATTAGTTAGTAAAGATAGTTAAAGATTATGATTTGATATTGGCTAGAAAGACTACTAGTTATTAAGTTACGAACTCATGATTTTATGTTAAGTTATAAAGAATGTGATTAAAAGATTTAGGTTATGATTGTGGTTTTGTAACATAGTTATGATCATGGTGTACGTGCATGCATGCATGCATACGTACGTATGTGCATGTATACACTGTATGTATATGTGTGTGTGTATATGTAAATATATGCATTCGTGTATATGTATGTGTATATAAGTATGTATATGTACGTGTGAATGTATGTATGAATGTGCATTATGTATGATACATAAGTTAGTAAACTTAATAATAAAAAGTAATGAGTATATATATATGTATCATCTTACACCTATCTATATGTAACACCTAATGTATATATAAATATATTGTATAGTTATGAACACATGCATGAATAATAATAATAAAGAATATATGTATATGTATGTATCACATAGAAGTACATTTATAGATGTAACACATAATGGGAGATATATATAAAAGTTGAATAATTAAAGATTAATAATACTATTACTAGTATAACCTATACACATACCTATATAGTAACACTTAATAACACTAATTATATTATCACTCATATAAATATAACTTTCTCGAAAACTGTCACTGTTAATATAGTTTACTATATTAATAAACAAACATTATGTTTATTAGACATTACCTAATCGAATATTGTATCTCTAGGTTGAGATCTCTGCTTACACACTCCATTCATACTACTTGCGTGGATTTTCTTGCTTGCTAATGAGGTGAACTTCATAGCCCCTCTTTTTACTATTTCTTAACTGTTTTATAACCTTGGGGTGAGACACATGCTTGCTTTTAAACTGTTTTACGCTTAGACACAAGTACTCAAACTTTATTTTGATCAGTTCAAACTGTTTGCTAACATGCTTTGATTCATGCTTAATCCCTACCATGATATCGTTAATTACTGGAATTTGGTAAGCTTAGTTATTGTGATAACGCTATTGAGGGTGACGTCTCTATCCGGATGACCACTGGTCAATGGATACATAATAACGATGAACGACATGAACGTGATGTGTTTAGGGTAACTTATGGTTAGTATCGATATCATATACACCAGCACTACTACCGAACTGTTTAAACCGCTTATTTAAATCTTGTGGTCTAAAACTTGTTATAATTGTTAAACCTATGTTGTTCACTCAACCATTTTGGTTGACACTTTAAGCATGTTTTGTCTCAGTTAAAGATTGCTAAAGATTATTTGCTATTTGGACTTTGCTGCTTTTGGAGTCCGCATTTATACAATCATGTTATTGCATTAGAACATTAAAGTTTACAATTGTTATGACTTAACACTTTCCACTACTTTAACACATTGGTTATCAAATAAAATGTCTCATATAGAGTTGTTCTCGTTTATACATACTTGTGTTGTGATATTGTGAAGTCATATTTCCCCGGCCCTATTTGGGGGTATGACAGAGTGGTATCAGAGCCAGGTTGTTATAGAGAACCAGGATTGCATTTATGTATGCCTTATGTGTTAGTTAGGTGCCTTAGCAATCTATAGGACTATAACCTTTCCTGTTTTAGTTCCTAGTGCATTTTCTCCTTACATTTTAATTCGTGCTTTTGCGTCTTCCTTAGAACTTGCCTAACTTAGTTCTTTCGTGTCTTCTAGGATGTCTCGCAATAGCCCGATCATCATATCTGACAACGAGTCCGATGGATCCTACTCCGAAAGATCTGTCCACACACCGGCTTATGGACCCGGTTCCCCGCCATTATCACCAACTCACCCAAATTATATACCTGCTAGTCTACCACACTCCCCTCTTATGGAAGAATCCCACACGAATGCTAACTATGATGGGGATGACGAGAAAGAAGAATCCAAGCCCTCTGTTCAAGGCAATGGCAACAATGACGTACCGCGAAACCTTTCGGCTATTCGTTCTCATCAAAGTTTCATAAGCTACCCGCCCCCTACATACAAGAGTACTGAAAGACCTGGACACAGTAATATAGAAATGGTGAATGCTGATCTCATAAGCTACACCAACCGATTTCAAAAGTTTGCTCTCATGGCTACTCCCGAGTATCTAGGGATCCAATGCTACATCAATGGGTTGCCTAATGAAGTCCGAAGAGATGTTATATTGGAGAACCCGGGCACCATACAAGAAGCTGCTTACATGGCAAGCTATTTCATTGACAAACACAAGGAGAAATAGGGTGCAAAAAGGAAGAGAAAAGGGATGGAACGAGAAAAGTCTAAAAGTAAATCCAACAAACTTTCTAAGGGAAAATCTAACAAGTTGTATAAGGGAAAACGTCCTTATTGCAAAAGATGTGAGAGACATCATGAAGGATGGTGTAAGGCCAAGTGCACCAAGTGTGAGAAAGTGGGTCACGTAGCTAAGAATTGTAGAGTTGTTACTCCACCAACCAAAACTCCAACCACAAAGGCAAATGCAATCGTTCCTACTTGCTATAACTGTGGAGGATTAGGGCATCGAATAAGAAGAAGAATGAGGAGGCACAATGAAGAGTTTTTGGAAACCATTAGAGACATTTAAATTTTCTCATTTTCATAGTGTTCTTTATGTTACCAGTAGTACTTTTACATTTTGTAAGATTTCGTTAAGTTTCTGTAATACTCTAGTTATTTTCTTTTAATGAATGATGTTATTTTCTTTTCTTTCATTTTCCATTGAATTATTCACCTCGATGAAGATGCATATTGACTAGATGACATAGTAGTAACCTTATAGAGTGATAAAAGTATGATTTAGAATAATATAATGACATTTGATCAACGTCATTATATTATGATAAGTCATACAGAAATCCTAATGGATCATGATGGGAATAAGATTTGATCAACCTTAGGACCACTGTGTACCATTACATACTCCTTATCACTATACTGTCAACTAAAAATATCAACCCTAGATATTATATATTCTTTACTTATCAATTATCCACGCCCGGTGCAGTACCTATTGCATACGTATCATACCGATTAGCTCCATCCGAAATGAAGGAATCATCCAATCAACTCCAAGAAGTTTTGGAAAAAGGTTTCATTAGTCTTAGCTTGCCTCCGTGAGGAGCACCTGTTCTTTTCATTAAGAAAGGTGGCACGTTGAGAATGTGTATTAATTGTCGAGAACTCAACAAGCTAACCATCAAGAATCGTTATCCATTCCCGCTTATTGATGACCTGTTTGACCAACTGCAAGGGTCAAGTATCTATTCGAAACTTGATCTTAGGTCGGGTTATCATCAATTGAGAGTCAAGGAAACCAATGTTTCTAAGACTACTTTCCTAACTCGTTATAGACACTATAAGTTTCTTGTCATGTCTTTTGGCTTAAACCATGCTCCTGCTATATTCATGGATCTTATGAACCATGTATGCAAAATCATCCTTGACCAATTCGTGATCGTTTTCATTGATGACATCTTAATCTATTCCAAGAGCGAGAAAAGGGCATGAGCAACATCTGCAATTGATTCTAGAGCTCTTAAAGAAGGAACAACCGTAAGCCACATTTCTCCAAGTGTGAATTTTGGCTACGAATCGTACAATTCCTTGGACATGTAGTTAATAGTGAAGGAATACATGTCGATCTTATAAAAATCACCATTAATCAGAAATTTTCAAGAACTAGTCATGGAGGAAGTCCATAAGACTAGATATTCTAATCACATAGGCTCTTTTAGCTGAAACTTCATACAATATCAACTCTCATTCAAGTAGGTCCCCACTGTAATTAAGTGTAAACTTTGCTTTAACAAAACGTTGACCGAATGATAATTTTTAGTCAACACTTTCTGTTAAATAAAGTTCATACATTTCACATCTCGAATCTTAAAAAGTGTCTTGTTGACAACATACTCGTTATTCCCTAGAATGATCTTCGCTTTAATTGCACATCATTGAAAAACCTATAGAAGTTATGAATCGTGAGGTTAAACGTTTGAAACAAAGCTCTATTCTTGTTGTTAAGATCCGTTGGAATTCACGTAGAGGCCCCGAGCATACCTGGGAATGTGAAGACCAAATGCAACAGAAATATCCACATCTATCCTCATATGTTGATGCATCCGAGAAGTCTTCCTGAAACTTCTGGACGAAGTTTAAATTAACGGGGAGGTACTATAACAACCCTCATTTTTTCCCTTCTGAATTAATCAAGTTGTCCTTAGGGTTTCAATGTCATATTCGGTGCATCATCATTAGGGTTGTTATCCATTTCGACAAACGAACTAAAAATTTATGCAATCATTAAATGATCGTAACCCTAATATAATTTAAAACCCTAAACCTAACCCTACTTATAAACTACAAAACCCTAATCCCATTTAATATTAAATCTTAAACCCTAACCCTAATACTAAATTAATAATATAAACTAAATGTAATAATATTAAATGGTGACATTTATAAAATTAAAAACTAAATGAAACTAAATAAAATTTATAAAAGTTAAGGTCCTATATTTAAATAAATGTAACCCTAATATTAATAATATTAATAATAATAAAAAAATAATAATAAAATATATATAAATAAATGCATTATGCCGTAAAAAAAATATATAAAACAAATATATTCAACAACAAAAATCGGCTGTTTAGGATTAATAGGAAATTTCAAACTTGATCTCTAAGTTTTCTTGGTCCTAGTTGAACTCTAATTGTGATCTTGATCACCAAGAATCCTAGTTTAATTAGGAAACCAAATTAATCTATAAAAACCCTCCTGATTTTCCTTAAGTTCACCACAATATACCTGCAGAAAAATAAGTCTACTAGTTCTCCTGCATTCCCTCCAAACCTGTCGATACACTCAGCCTCTTTTCAGCCTTTTTCTGTCGACCAAAACACCCTCCTGTTTCCCCCTTTTGCTGTCGACTAAAAACCACCAAGACTACCCTCTTGCAGTCGACTAAAAGCAGCCTGTTCTTGCTGTTTTCAGTCGACTAGAACCACCTGCAAAACAGTCCCTGGATTGATCAAATTTCTGCTGCTATTCATGCTGTATTCAGCCTTCTGTATCGCCACAAAACAGCCCACAATCAACCTCTTTGTTGCTGCATTGTTGCTGCTATTCTTGCTGTCTTGTCGAGCCAAAAACAGCCCAAGAAACCCTATGATTTGGGTTGTGTTTTGTTGCTAAACCTGCTGTGATTCTGTCGAACCAATTCAGACCCAAACAGCTCTTTTGGGTCGTTGCTGCTACTGCTGATTTCAGTTTCTGTTTTGGGTCGGTATCGCCACTTTGTTCTTGGTCTTAATCTTGTTAAGGTATACCTAAACCTTAATGAAAATCCTACTTTTTGATCCATTACTTTTAATGTATAATGTTAATTAAATATGATCTTGATATATAAACTAGATAAGTAAATGGTTAGAAGCTTTAATAAAGGATTATTATTATCAAGATTATGTATGTTGAATTATAAGTACTATAAACAAGATAATAATGCTAAAAAGTTATGAATAAAATTAATGGTTAAAGGTATTATGGATATAAAGATGATAATGAATGATTAATGAATAAGAATATGATTATAATTAAGTAGTATGATTTTGTGTAGGATTATGGTTAATAATGTTATGATTTTATGTTAAAGATGTTATGATAATGAGATTAATTAGTTGATTATAAGTAAGGTGATTAAAAGAACTAAGATTATGTACATGTAAAAGATTAAGAGTATTACTTATTAATGTGTTATGATTAAAGATTTGGAATAAATTATGAAAGAGGATTATGATTTTTTATGGTTGATAAAAGATGAACTAGTTAATGACACATGTAGGAAAATTATGATTTTATGTGAAAAAGTTATTAATTAGTTAGTAAAGATAGTTAAAGATTATGATTTGATATTGGCTAGAAAGACTACTAGTTATTAAGTTAAGAACTCATGATTTTATGTTAAGTTATAAAGAATGTGATTAAAAGATTTAGGTTATGATTGTGGTTTTGTAACATAGTTATGATCATGGTGTACGTGCATGCATGCATGCATACGTACGTATGTGCATGTATACACTGTATGTATATGTGTGTGTGTGTATATGTAAATATATGCATTCGTGTATATGTATGTGTATATAAGTATGTATATGTACGTGTGAATGTATGTATGAATGTGCATTATGTAAGATACATAAGTTAGTAAACTTAATAATAAAAAGTAATGATTATATATATATGTATCATCTCACACCTATCTATATGTAACACCTAATGTATATATAAATATATTGTATAGTTATGAACACGTGCATGAATAATAATAATAATAAAGAATATATATATATGTATGTATCACATAGAAGTACATTTATAGATGTAACACATAATGGGAGATATATATAAAAGTTGAATAATTAAAGATTAATAATACTATTACTAGTATAACCTATACACATACCTATATAGTAACACTTAATAACACTAATTATATTATCACTCATATAAATATAACTTTCTCGAAAACTGTCACTGTTAATATAGTTTACTATATTAATAAACAAACATTATGTCTATTAGACATTACCTAATCGAATATTGTATCTCTAGGTTGAGATCTCTGCTTACACACTCCATTCATACTACTTGCGTGGATTTTCTTTCTTGCTAATGAGGTAAACTTCATAGCCCCTCTTTTTACTATTTCTTAACTGTTTTATAACCTTGGGGTGAGACACATGCTTGCTTTTAAACTATTTTACGCTTAGACACAAGTACTCAAACTTTATTTTGATCAGTTCAAACTGTTTGCTAACATGCTTTGATTCATGCTTAATCCCTACCATGATATCGTTAATTACTGGAATTTGGTAAGCTTAGTTATTGTGATAGCGCTATTGAGGGTGACGTCTCTATCCGGATGACCGGTGGTCAATGGATACATAATAACGATGAACGACACGAACGTGATGTGTTTAGGGTAACTTATGGTTAGTATCGATATCATATACACCAGCACTACTACCGAACTGATTAAACCGCTTATTTAAATCTTGTGGTCTAAAACTTGTTATAATTGTTAAACCTATGTTGTTCACTCAACCATTTTGGTTGACACTTTAAGCATGTTTTATCTCAGGTGAAGATTGCTAAAGATTATTTGCTATTTGGACTCTGCTGCTTTTGGAGTCCGCATTTATACAATCATGTTATTGCATTAGAACATTATAGTTTACAATTGTTATGACTTAACACTTTCCGCTGCTTTAACACATTGGTTATCAAATAAAACGTCTCATATAGAGTCGTTCTCGTTTATACATACTTGTGTTGTGATATTGTGAAGTCATATTTCCCCGGCCCTATTTGGGGGTATGACACTTGATCTCTATATGATACATTTTACAAACATTGCATTCGTTTTTAAAAGACAAACTTTCATTACATTGAAAGTTGACGGCATGCATACCATTTCATAATATATCCAACTATAATTGACTTAATAATATTCTTGATGAACTCAACGACTCGAATGCAACGTCTTTTGAAATATGTCATGAATGACTCCAAGTAATATCTCTAAAATGAGCAAATGCACAGCGAAAGATTTCTTTCATACCTGAGAATAAACATGCTTTCAAATGTCAACCAAAAGGTTGGTGAGTTCATAGGTTTATCGTAAACAATAAAATTCATCATTTTAATAGACCACAAGATTTAAATACAGTACACCTATCTCGTGTACAAAACCATATTTCATAATGCTTAGCAGAGTAGGTTCGTATCCTTTTCTCCCCCGTAGGTTGCCTCGCGATTTTTAAAATCTTTCATAAACATAATCACATATCAAGCATTTCGCACGACATAGAGATAAAAGTCATTCATACGAACTACAAACACCTGGTAATCGACCTTAACAATATGCATATAGAATATTCCCCGCATACCGGCATTTCGCACGGTCATGCAAGACATACAATCAGGCCACTCTTTTAAATATGATGGTTGTATACACCTCACAAACAGATCATATCTTTTAAAGCTGGCGGTTGTATACCTATTTCGAAGTACTAAAGCAATTCAAATTCTCTGACTGGGGCTTGTTAGTGCCCATAGATCTATCTTTAGGATTCGCGTCAATTTGGAGCTCGGTTTCCAAATTTTCAGATTACCAGACTAAAAGGGGTGATATCCGGTGTACGTCATAACTCATTCGTAGAATGTTCTTAAGTACTTATGTGTATTTCGTCAAACATTTATAAAAGCAATTCATGTATTCCCAGTTCAAAATATATTTCAAAAGCATTTAATAAAGCATTTATCAAAAGAGCGCATGTATTCTCAGTCCCAAAAATGTAAAGAGTAAAAGGGAATCAAATGAACTCACTATACAATATTTTGTAGTAAAAATATTCGTACGACAATACTGAACAATGCAGGGTTGGCCTCAGATTCACGAACCTATATCATTTGTATATTTATTAATATACATAATTGTAGTCGAACAAATATATTATTATTAGTGATGTAATTCATATATATAGTAGATTTATAAGTTTCATTATATATATATATATATATATATATATATATATATATATATATATATATATATATATATATATATATATATATATATATATATATATTAATATAGTTAGGTTATGTGTATTAAATATATATTTATACATAATCTTTATTTTTATGCTTGTAACTTTAATAACATTATTAAAACTGTTATTTTTATAATCATAATTATTAACAATAATGATATAGATAATACTGATTAACAATAATAATGATAGTTTTAGTGATAACAAAATAACAATTTTAGTAAAAATGATAATAATGATTATAATTTTTAATAATAATAATGCTAATAGTGATAATCATACTAATAATAATGATAATATTAATAATAGTATTTATGATAAAATAATAATTCTAACATTTATAAAATGATATTAGTACTAATATTTATGAAAATAACAATAAATTATTTTATTTCATAATAATAATAGTAATAATACTAAAATGGTAAAAGTAATAATAGTAATAATATTATTAATGCTTATAATAATACTAATGACAATATTAGTAATAATACTACTTAATAATAATACTAGTAATAATAATAATGTAGTACTAATGATAATAATAATAATAATAATAATAATAATTCTACTTGTTAATTATAATTATGATAATAATAATAATAATAAAAGGATAACTACTACTTTTATTAGCAAAATATTAATACTAATAACTAATATACTAATATTAATAACAATAGCTAATAATAACAATAATATTAACAATAATAATAATAATAATTAAAAATGATAATAATAATAATAATAATAATGATAATAATGAAAATGGACTACCTCATAGCGTTTTTAAAAAAACAACAGCCCTTGCAGGGCTCGAACCCGTGACCCCTCTCATACCCGCAACACACCTTAACCATCTGGGATGTGCCCGTTTTCTGAATTAAACAGAATCTCTTTGTTTATAACCTGTATTACTATTTGTCCCTATTTCCCTCCTTCTACAAATTGGAAATCGACCAGAGATCAACACTAGGTAACAACGAATTACATTATTTGTTTTAGGCTCTAAATATATACAGAAACGATTCCTGAGTGATTAACTTCATTAAACAACAAAAAAAAAGTAAAAGGAATCTGTTCAATGGTTTGAAGAACACGATGGAACTCAACTTCTAATCTCGAATTATAGAGTGTTTCAGACCCTGATCCCAACATGAAAAAGGTTGAATTGATCTCCTAGAAACTCTATGAACAATCAATTTGACTTGAAACATCATAACGAACTCGAATTTTATGATGAAACAAACGTTTGACTTTTGAAACTTGATCTTTGAATCTAAAATTAAAACTCGTTAATAAGAATTAGAAGCTTAATCTTTGCAGATAGTTTGAGTAGACCATTCCTAACAAGACTGCAATATTAGATATTGAATTTTCATTTAAATTTAAGGGTTTCAAAAATTTGACTCAAACAGAGTCGACTTCTGTATATATTTTTTTTAACATTTGATTTTTAATTTATGAATTACAGAAGTGGATATTGAGAGTGTAAAGTTGTTTTTATTTATTCTGAACACAAGCTAATCGATTAATAATGGCTCATGAATTCGACAGTCTAATTGAGTCAAGGAAGTGCAGACAAAAAAAATAAAGTGGAGAATGACCCCTAACAGATTTCGACTTCTTCTGTTATCAAAGTCGTGATTGGTACTTGAACTAGATATTGGAATCAATTAGATACAGTAAGAAAGATACATATAACAAATTTGTACAATATTTAAGTTATATAATTTATATAATTAATTAAAAAAAATATATTAGTAATAATTATAAATAATAATGATAATATTAATCATAAAAATGATAATAATTATATTATTATTGATAATAATAATAGATTGTATTATTTCCTAATATAACTAATGATATTAATAATAATAATAATAATAATAATAATAATAATAATAATAATAATAATAATAATAATAATAATAATAATAATAATAATAATATTGATAAAGATGATAATAATAATAAATAATCATAATAACTTTAAATTATAATTTTACTACCAATTTGTAACAACCCAACCCGTATTAAAACCAGCCCATAAAATTTTTTCCTTTTAATACGCGTTAAATAATACTTTAGGTCCCATTACACTAATTCCAAAACATATTTGTTACCAAAGTAAGTTCAATGAACTTAAAACATACATCAATAATTTAAACTCCCTAATACAATGGTTCATTAATTAAATCGTAATCCGGTTGTAATCATTATGACCCGACTAGTTACGTTTACACAAAATCGAGCATGGTGATTTGGGACTATGCTACCCAAATCCTAATCGAGTCCAAAAGCAAGATCTTCTAAAGCAACCTAGCCAAGATCTCTAATCCCCAAGCTTACCCGAGCCGCCAAGCATGCGAACCTATAAAAATATCAACAACGAGAGGGTAAGCTAACGCTTAGTGAGTGAAAATATACTACATACATATATATGCATAAAATGGACACGCCACACAAATAATCAAATACCGCATACCGGAGCATCCAAGCATAAAGGCAAGCTAGTCTAAGCATACCGTACGATCACTAAGCAACAATCTAACAGTGTCAACAATAAGGTAAGTTCACCAATGACGATGTGAACAACGCCATTAAGCTACACCCAGAGGGTTAGCTATATCACAACAATACGACAATATATATACATATATATATATATATATATATATATATATATATATATATATATATATATATATATATATATATATATATATATATATATATATATATATATATCACAATAATACGACAAACATCGATGTTCACAACATCCAAAAGTATTCAAGATCTCAAGGCTAGCTCTACGAATGGTATCGTCAACATCGAACTTAAATCCCATTCGTCCCAATTAACATGGTATCGTCAACATCGAACTTAAAACCCACGTATGAGGTATCGTCAACATCGAACTTAAAACCCTCATCGAATGAATTAATGTGGTATCGTCAACATCGAACTTAAAACCCACATATGAGGTATCGTCAACAACGAACTTTAAACCCTCATCAACGTCACTACAATAGTCGTATGGCATCGTCAACATCGAACTTAAATTCCATACATGAGGTATCGTCAACATTGAACTTTAAGCCCTCATCAACACCACAATATACTCTAGGGTACGGTATCGTAAACAACGAACTTTAAACCCTTACCCCACAAATAAATAACTCATATACATACGTATATAATTATTCCACTCACAAGCCCATGTGATAATGTACACACGAAGTGTGCACCTAGCCAAAGGTGGTCAACCAAAACGCACAACCGTGCCAATTGAACATGTACACAAGTCCATCAATTCCACCTATATGTGAAGTGAGCTCTATAACCGAGAACCACTTCACCCGACCCGCACCCATCCTACACATACATATGCACATAGGATATTAACACTCACCTTAAACGCCTTGATGAATGCTTCCAAGTAATCCGCAACTCGTCAATGGAAAGTACCTATTCCATTTACATAAATACAACAACACAATTAGGGTGGATTTACAAATCGACCCAAATTGACAACTAGTGCAAATTCGACCCAAATTGCACTTCCAATCTCAAAGCATGCCAAAACTAACCAACAATCACTAACGCAAGTGAAAATAGTCCTAATATGCCAATTAAACCCAAGCATAGACGTTAAATACCAATCTTGCCCAATATGACACCTTAACCCTAGTTTGACCCATTTCAAAATTAGTTAACCAAAATACACCCAAAGTGGTTCCAACACTTCTATAATCACTAATACTAGTGATTACAAGCTACATACAAGCCTTAAACATGGTTAAATCATTAACTAACCCAAAACCCACCAACATCAACAATAACTAGTTACAATTACCCATTTCACCTCCTAAATGGGTTTTACAACTAACTAGCTCAAAACCCTAAACTTGAATATCAAATTACAAAGATGAAATTCAGAGTTAAGGCTTACCAATACCACCAAAATGATGCTGTTGACGAGATGAACAACTTTAACACTTGAGCTTTAACCCGAATCCACCTTCTTCTTCCTCAAAACCCACTTTCTTTCTCTAAAACTCACTTTCTCTCACTAGGGTTTGGAAATTGAGAGGAGATGGAGATAAGATGATGTTTGGAACTGATTTGGGGCTTAAAACCCGTTCACCATGCAAAAATACCAAAATACCCCCAAAACACCCATTAAAACGGGTCATTTTTGTCAGTTCAGCTTGCCTGTCGCGTTTTACGACACCCTGTCGTGTTTCACGACACCCTGTCGCGTTACGCGACATATCCAAACGCAACATACCAACCCTAGACGCGATATTTGATCAGGAGGCCACTTTTTTACATAGTCGCGTTTCAACATGTACTGTCGCGAAACGCGACGTACCAAGACGCGATGAACCCCACCAAAACGCGATACCAGACCTGATGGCACCCAAATTCACTTTTAAAAATAATCAAAGTCAACGCGGTCAACTCAATATGTCCAAACTATTAATTAATCATTCTTGTTCTTCAAATGACGCCCCGAGCGTCATGTTTAGAAAAACGGGGTGTTACAACTCTCCCCCACTTAGATTCGATCACGTCCTCGTGATCCTAATCACTTAATCAATCCAAACCGACACACCACGGTTCTCAACAAACGTTTCAATCTAACTTTCATCACATTACTCATTAACCCAAGGACTAATCCATTACCTAAGACACACACTTGCACGCATTCTGAGCTGTGCAATACACGCAACAACCGAAGGTTACAACAATCACTTAGAATACGCGAAATTGCCACGTATTCTTCCAATTCCGTCGGGCAATTCTTCTCAAAGAGTTACCCTTATCAACTAAATCGTCACCCGCGATTTATCAAATCACAATCCGAGCACTAAAACCTTACTCATTCCCTCGTATCGGGAAAACTCAACCAATCTCGAACCGAGATATCAATCCCTTAGCGTACCCTTACCGAGTACAATGCTAAAAGCAACCAAGTCTCAACCTAAGGTCAACAACCCGAAACGATGAAGACCGAACCAAACGAATCCTTACGGATAACACTTACCACTTAACATCCTTTGTAGTGCGCAATACAACCAATACGCCACTATCCTAATGTGACGACCCGGAAATTTCCGTGCAAATTTAAACTTAACCTTTATATGTTTCCGACACGATAAGCAGAATTTGTAATGTTGAATCTCAAAAAGTTTGGAACTACATTCATGTAATCAATTACCCTTTGACCGTGTTCGACGATTCACGAACAATTATGAGTATATAGATATGTATATATAATATATAATATTAACTGAAAACATTAACAAAGTATTAGATATATGATACTTTACATGAACGTATTTGTTTCGATATATTTATCGACAGAATTAAGAGATAATATCAAATGATTGAATTATCAGATACATTATGATATGATTATGGGCCTATGTTATGAGGTCCACTGTGATTTAAGAAATCTTTCTTTTTTACAACATTCGGAAAATGGTAAAGTGATTTATAAATAAGAACAAATGTGTCAATTAACGGGAACTAGACAAGGGTTAGTGGAAATTCCTGTTTAATTTCCAAGGCATGTTTTATAATATTTTTCTCGTGACCTTGAGAAGATAACTATGTTAACTTTCATTTTATTTAATATGAAAATAAGAACGTGGAGTGTAAATAACTTAGATGTTGGATATCGACAAGTTAAGTAACTCGACATTTTTCATTAACATGATTTCATACGTTTATTTAACTTTTGGACTTTATCCCATGCTTCACCAATAGACTGTAATTTAAAAACTTAAAACCTATTATGAATATATATAATTCTACTTTTCTAAAATGTTTTATGATATAACGATTTCCATTATTTTAACCTTTTAACAAAATGATTCTTAAATATATTTAGTTTTGGAAAACAAAATTATCATATTTATTTGATTTAGTTTCAAAAGTACAAAAAATGTTTTCAGTTTAAAAAGAACTTTATTATTAAAATGTATATATCTTTTATAAATATCTAGAACCACTTTTGATAACTCATTACTTAACCAGTATGATAAAGATAATGATATTTATATTTTATTTTATTAAATATATATAACGATTTGAATTAATATTATATATATTTATACGCGTATTATACGTATATAGTTTTATACTTTTACTATACTTTAACTTTACCTTTACTTTACTTTTACTTTACTTTAACTTTAATAATTCATACTTTAATAATTCACTTTAATAATTCATACTTTAATAATTCACTTTAATAATTCATACTTTAATAATTCACTTTAATAATTCACTTTAATAATTTAGACTTTAATAATTCACTTTAATAATTCATACTTTAATAATTCACTTTAATAATTCATGCTTTAATAATTCACTTTAATAATTCACTTTAATAATTCATACTTTAATAATTCACTTTAATAATTCACTTTAATAATTCATACTTTAATAATTCAAAAATCTATTATAAATAGAATTGAATAGGTTTCATTATTTCATAGAAACTTGAAAATATATTTCTCTAAACTCTCTCAATCGAATTACATATATATATTTTCTTTGTATTATTTCAAGATATTATTAGTATACATAAAATACTACGACGGAGTTATACTCAGACGATTTCAAAATAAGTTTTCAAACGGGATAAAGCTAAGGAAATTATGGGTTATAGCTATGGAGGTTATGGGTATTGATCGAGAGTATTGCTCGTGAGTCAAACTAGTGTTTATCATCTCCGTTGCGTCTACGTACTTTTCCTGCAATATTGAATCTCAATATTGATACGTTCGTGAATCCAAGGCCAACATTGCACTTGTTCAATGACGTCATATGTATTTTTACTACAAAATACAGTATTGTGAGTTTCATTTGCTCCCTTTTTAATTGTTTTTGCAATATATATTTTTGGGACTGAGAATACATGCGCTGTTTTTATAAATATTTTACAAAATAGGCACAAGTACTAAAACTAATTCTACGTGGGTTTAAACCAGAAATATACCCTTAGCTTGGTAACATTAAACTACTTGTCTATGTACGGTAGGCGCGAATCCTAAAGATAGATCTATTGGGCCTGACAAACCTCATCCTGACTATAGGATGCTTTAGTACTTCGAGGTTTATATAACACACCTGATTTGGTGTACTTTCAGAGGGTAAAACATGAACGTTAAGGCTTGTTACCGGGTGCCTACAACTTATAGAATACTTTTATACACTTGCGAGTGTACGGATATTTATAGAAACTGAAATCTTGTGGTCTATTACTATTACGGAAATGATGGATTATGATAAACTAATGAACTCACCAACCTTTTGGTTGACACTTTAAAGCATGTTTATTCTCAGGTATTAAAGAAATCTTCCGATGTGCATTAGCTCATTTTAAGGATATTACTTGGAGTCATTCAAGACATATTTTGAAAGACGTTGCATTCGAGTCATTGAGTTCATCAAGATTATTATTATGTCAATTATAGTTGGATGTATTATGAAATGGTGTGCATGCTGTCAACTTTCGTTGTAAAGAAAGTTTGTCTTTTAAAACCGAATGCAATGTTTGTAAAATGTATCATATAGAGGTCTAAATACCTCGCGATGTAATCAACTATTGTGAATCGTTTATAATGTATATGAACGGGTCCTTTCACCTAACATCATAAGCAACGGCTAAAACCAAGAGCGCCCAAAACGACTATGGCAACGCTAATCCTAAGGTGTACATAATCGACTATTGTCACACCCGTAACAACATGTGAGCGAAATACGGCTTTCGTATCACTAATCACACAACATGGTCCTCACGATCCCACCATCGGTGTATAAAACAACCGATAGATCACACCACACGATCCTTACGACCCCACCATCGGTGTATAAAACAATTGATAGATCACTCAACATCGGATGTAGTCAGCGGACCCCGTCAACGATCATGCTTCACCGATATGTCACTACTCCCATGATGAAGCCAGCGGACCCCGAAGGTCATGCTTCACCAATCAACAATACCATGATGAAGTCAGTGGACCCCGAAGGTCATGCTTCACCAATCAACAATACCATGATGAAGTCAGCGGACCCCGAAGGTCATGCTTCACCAATCAACAATACCATGATGAAGTCAGCGGACCCTGAAGGTCATGTTTCATCAATCAACGCCCTTTTGGCCTCGAACAACGAGTAGCGTAACATCGCGCTCTGCTATGCCATAGTGAATCCTAACGGATACCACTAACCATTCACACAATCGAGCAAGAACCACCTGTATCAAACATAGGCACAAAACAATAATTCTCTAGAAGAGAATCCGATACGCACATCCCTTAACCAAGGGATTTCACCTTGCTCATCAAACACGTCCATTATCTCTCGATGAGATTTACCACATTACCACCTCGGTGTTAATTTAAATCCAAACCATAAGTACAATTTAACCGAATTTGTACTCTACCACAAATCGACCAAAACTAGGTCCCAACACAAGTTTCGGATCTACTAAAACGTCATCCGAAATCTCACACTAGAACTTCCTCGTGCGGGAGTGTAACTCCCCCACTTGGAACTACGTCCCATATCCACAACTCATACAACCGTACAATGCTACCAAAGGTAGAATTTACCAAATAATTGGGTTCGCTCGACCCATCACCATAACTTGCTCCCACCTTGAGCATACGAAGGATTTCAACCAATCCTTAAACTCTTCGAACAAAAAGTGTACCGCAAATTACACCACACTACTCTCGCAATCATCCAATTGCTTTAGTTTGTCAAATTTCACCCGATCACTCATGTACCTAAGGGTTTCACTTCGGTACCCTAAGTACAATGTAACCGCAATACAATCGGAGTTGAACACCACGCTAGTAGGTATAAAAGAGGCACCTAATGTCGCGTCATATAAACTTCATTACCAACATACATCGAGATTTAAAACACTCGATCTCAAGGGTTCCAACCACCCGATGAACCTCACGGTTCATCCATTTCAACACAAAAGCGAACACGCGTTTAACAACCGATACCAAAACCCATTTCCATGGCTTGGTGGAAACATTTCCAAATACTAAGGAATGCTTGGTTGCACCAAGTCTTACGCCCTTCACCCTACAATCAAACATCACCGTAGGGTACTTCCATTAGGAACGTCACCCATAACAACAATATGCACAGCACAAGGCACTTAATAAACTCAAACTCAACGGCGCATGAGAACTCGCCGAACCTTTCTCCACATTACCCATACTCGCACTCGCGCCCTTAGTTTTCTTACTTGGAGCACCATACGAATCAACCCTTCTCTTACTTGAAGGTTCACCAATCTTCTATCGCGAATACGACTCGAAACCCCTAGCCATGTTGAATAACTCCGCAAACCAGTTCACTTGGCCAACGCTAATTTTGCCCTGCAACTCATCATTCAAAGTCCGATAGAAATCTTCCATCAACATCCGATCATTCCCAATATACTCCGGGTAAAAACGAGCCTTCGACATAAAGGTCATCTTTAGAGTATTCAAGTCCATCAACCCTTGTTGCAAATTTCGCAACTCATTTCGCATTTCCGACAAATCGACTGAAGTCCGGAACTCCTCGAAGAATTCCTTCTTAAACTCGTCCCACGATAATGCCATAAACGGTTCACCACCGACAAGATCAATCTTACCATCCAACCAATCCTTTGCCCTACCCCGCAAAATCGAACTTAAAACCCACATATGAGGTATCGTCAACAACGAACTTTAAACCCTCATCAACGTCACTACAATAGTCGTATGGCATCGTCAACATCGAACTTAAATTCCATACATGAGGTATCATCAACATCGAACTTTAAGCCCTCATCAACACCACAATATACTCTAGGGTACGGTATCGTCAACAACGAACTTTAAACCCTTACCCCACAAATAAATAACTCATATACATACGTATATAATTATTCCACTCACAAGCCCATGTGATAATGTACACACGAAGTGTGCACCTCGCCAAAGGTGGTCAACCAAAACGCACAACCGTGCCAATTGGACATGTACACAAGTCCATCAATTCCACCTATATGTGAAGTGAGCTTTATAACCGAGAACCACTTCACCCGACCCGCACCCATCCTACACATACATATGCACATAGGATATTAACACTCGCCTTAAACGTCTTGATGAATGCTTCTAAGTAATCCGCAACTCGTCAATGGAAAGTACCTATTCCATTTACACAAATACAACAACACAATTAGGGTGGATTTACAAATCGACCCAAATTGACAACTAGTGCAAATTCGACCCAAATTGCACTTCCAAGCTCAAAGCATGCCAAAACTAACCAACAATCACTAACGCAAGTGAAAATAGTCCTAATATGCCAATTAAACCCAAGCATAGACGTTAAATACCAATCTTGCCCAATATGACACCTTAACCCTAGTTTGACCCATTTCAAAATTAGTTAACCAAAATACACTCAAAGTGGTTCCAACACTTCTATAATCACTAATACTAGTGATTACAAGCTACATACAAGCCTTAAACATGGTTAAATCATTAACTAACCCAAAACCCACCAACATCAACAATAACTAGTTACAATTACCCATTTCACCTCCTAAATGGGTTTTACAACTAACTAGCTCAAAACCCTAAACTTGAATATCAAATTACAAAGATGAAATTCAGAGTTGAGGCTTACCAATACCACCAAAATGATGCCGTTGACGAGATGAACAACTTTAACACTTGAGATTTAACCCGAATCCACCTTCTTCTTCCTCAAAACCCACTTTCTTTCTCTAAAACTCACTTTCTCTCACTAGGGTTTGGAAATTGAGAGGAGATGGAGATAAGATGATGTTTGGAACTGATTTGGGGCTTAAAACCCGTTCACCATGCAAAAATACCAAAATACCCCCAAAACACCCATTAAAAACGGGTCATTTTTGTCAGTTCAGCGTGCCTGTCTCGTTTCGCGACACCCTGTCGCGTTACGCGACATATCCAAACGCGACATACCAACCCTAGACGCGATATTTGATCAGGAGGACACTTTTTTACATAGTCGCGTTTCAACATGTTCTGTCGCGAAACGCGACGTACCAAGACGCGATGAACCCCACCAAAACGCTATACCAGACCTGATGGCACCCAAATTCACTTTTAAAAATAATCAAAGTCAACGCGGTCAACTCAATATGTCTAAACTATTAATTAATCATTCTTGGACTTCAAATGACGCCCCGAGCATCATGTTTAGAAAAACGGGGTGTTACACAATTATAATGATATAACAAATTATATGTATCAATAATAATATATTAGTATTAATATTAATACTAATATTAATAATGAAAATAAATATAATAATATTTTTATATTTTTTTAACTTTGTAATTAAATATATTAGTATCACAATTTAGTGATGTAATGTTAAGTAATTATATAATACATATTCACGTATATATATATATATATATATATATATATATATATATTAACATTTATTAAATATTTAATATTTATACCTTACAATATAATAATAATTATTTATAGAAAACATATATAGATTCATAATAACAACATATATATATATATATATATATATATATATATATATATATATATATATATATATATATATATATATATATATAATAGTAATTTAATTATTTTATTTATTATTTTACATTCTTAATTCCAATTGATTAAGTGTACATTGTTAATTCAAAATATTATATATTCTTATATTTATATTTATATAATATACACATATTTATTTACAAATAATTGTTCGTGAATCGTCGGAATTAGCAAAAGGGCAAATGCATTCATATAAACTGTTCCAAAATTTTAGGACTCAACATTACATACTTCGCTTATCGTGTCGAGATGTAATGACCCGACTTTTTTGACTTGTTTCTGTGCCTTGTGATTTTAGCGAAACTGCGTATTTGTGCTTACTGTGCTACTTTATACTCTGGAATCTTTATACACATGGCTTACTTTCATTTATGTGTTAAAACGTGCCTTTAAGTATGTAGGTTACTTAACTTGATCGCCGGAAACATTTATGACCGTTAGTGTCACTTGACGTTACGAACAAACTGCGTACTGCGTACACGTTTAACTTTTGTCGTAATCGGGATATTATGACTACGAAATCTTAATTATTATTTTATAATAATAAATACTTGGGTTTATGGATGCTTAATTATGAATTGTCCCGTTCTTATTGATTAAAAACGTTCCATATTAATTGATTTCGTTGCGAGGTTTTGACCTCTATATGAGACGTTTTTCAAAGACTGCATTCATTTTAAAACAAACCATAACCTTTATTTCATCAATAAAGGTTTAAAAAGCTTTACGTAGATTAACAAAATAATGATAATCTAAAATATCCTGTTTACACACGACCATTACATAATGGTTTACAATACAAATATGTTACAACAAAATAAGTTTCTTGAATGCAGTTTTTACACAATATCATACAAGCATGGACTCCAAATCTCGTTCTTATTTAAGTATGCGACATCGGAAGCTCTTAATAATCACCTGAGAATAAACATCCTTAAAACGTCAACAAAAATGTTGGTGAGTTATAGGTTTAACCTATATATATCAAATCATAATAATAGACCACAAGATTTCATATTTCAATACACATCCCATACATAGAGATAAAAATCATTCATATGGTGAACACCTGGTAACCGACATTAACAAGATGCATATATAAGAATATCCCCATCATTCCGGGACACCCTTCGGATATGATATAAATTTTGAAGTACTAAAGCATCCGGTACTTTGGATGGGGTTTGTTAGGCCCAATAGATCTATCTTTAGGATTCGCGTCAATTAGGGTGTCTGTTCCCTAATTCTTAGATTACCAGACTTAATAAAAAGGGGCATATTCGATTTCGATAATTCAACCATAGAATGCAGTTTCACGTACTTGTGTCTATTTTGTAAATCATTTATAAAACCTGCATGTATTCTCATTCCAAAAATATTAGATTTTAAAAGTGGGACTATAACTCACTTTCACAGATTTTTACTTCGTCGGGAAGTAAGATTTGGCCACTGGTTGATTCACGAACCTATAACAATATATACATATATATCAAAGTATGTTCAAAATATATTTACAACACTTTTAATATATTTTGATGTTTTAAGTTTATTAAGTCAGCTGTCCTCGTTAGTAACCTACAACTAGTTGTCCACAGTTAGATGTACAGAAATAAATCGATAAATATTATCTTGAATCAATCCACGACCCAGTGTATACGTATCTCAGTATTGATCACAACTCAAACTATATATATTTTGGAATCAACCTCAACCCTGTATAGCTAACTCCAACATTCACATATAGAGTGTCTATGGTTGTTCCGAAATATATATAGATGTGTCGACATGATAGGTCGAAACATTGTATACATGTCTATGGTATCTCAAGATTACATAATATATAATACAAGTTGATTAAGTTATGGTTGGAATAGATTTGTTACCAATTTTCACGTAGCTAAAATGAGAAAAATTATCCAATCTTGTTTTACCCATAACTTCTTCATTTTAAATCCGTTTTGAGTGAATCAAATTGCTATGGTTTCATATTGAACTCTATTTTATGAATCTAAACAGAAAAATTATAGGTTTATAGTCGGAAAAATAAGTTACAAGTCATTTTTGTAAAGGTAGTCATTTCAGTCGAAAGAACGACGTCTAGATGACCATTTTAGAAAACATACTTCCACTTTGAGTTTAACCATAATTTTTGGATATAGTTTCATGTTCATAATAAAAATCATTTTCTCAGAATAACAACTTTTAAATCAAAGTTTATCATAGTTTTTAATTAACTAACCCAAAACAGCCCGCGGTGTTACTACGACGGCGTAAATCCAGTTTTACGGTGTTTTTCATGTTTCCAGGTTTTAAATCATTAAGTTAGCATATCATATAGATATAGAACATGTGTTTAGTTGATTTTAAAATTCAAGTTAGAAGGATTAACTTTTGTTTGCGAACAAGTTTAGAATTAACTAAACTATGTTCTAGTGATTACAAGTTTAAACCTTCGAATAAGATAGCTTTATATGTATGAATTGAATGATGTTATGAACATCATTACTACCTTAAGTTCCTTGGATAAACCTTCTGGAAAAGAGAAAAATGGATCTAGCTTCAACGGATCCTTGGATGGCTCGAAGTTCTTGAAGCAGAATCATGACACGAAAACAAGTTCAAGTAAGATCATTACTTGAAATAAGATTGTTATAGTTATAGAAATTGAACCAAAGTTTGAATATGATTATTACCTTGTATTAGAATGATAACCTACTGTAAGAAACAAAGATTTCTTGAGGTTGGATGATCACCTTACAAGATTGGAAGTGAGCTAGCAAACTTGAAAGTATTCTTGATTTTATGTAACTAGAACTTGTAGAATTATATGAAGAACACTTAGAACTTGAAGATAGAACTTGAGAGAGATCAATTAGATGAATAAAATTGAAGAATGAAAGTGTTTGTAGGTGTTTTTGGTCGTTGGTGTATGGATTAGATATAAAGGATATGTAATTTTGTTTTCATGTAAATAAGTCATGAATGATTACTCATATTTTTGTAATTTTATGAGATATTTCATGCTAGTTGCCAAATGATGGTTCCCACATGTGTTAGGTGACTCACATGGGCTGCTAAGAGCTGATCATTGGAGTGTATATACCAATAGTACATACATCTAAAAGATGTGTATTGTACGAGTACGAATACGGGTGCATACGAGTAGAATTGTTGATGAAACTGAACGAGGATGTAATTGTAAGCATTTTTGTTAAGTAGAAGTATTTTGATAAGTGTATTGAAGTCTTTCAAAAGTGTATAAATACATATTAAAACACTACATGTATATACATTTTAACTGAGTCGTTAAGTCATCGTTAATCGTTACATGTAAGTGTTGTTTTGAAACCTTTAGGTTAACGATCTTGTTAAATGTTGTTAACCCAATGTTTATAATATCAAATGAGATTTTAAATTATTATATTATCATGATATTATCATGTATGAATATCTCTTAATATGATATATATACATTAAATGTCTTTACAACGATAATCGTTACATATATGTCTCGTTTAAAAATCATTAAGTTAGTAGTCTTGTTTTTACATATGTAGTTCATTGTTAATATACTTAATGATATGTTTACTTATCATAGTATCATGTTAACTATATATATATCCATATATATGTCATCATATAGTTTTTACAAGTTTTAACGTTCGTGAATCACCGGTCAACTTGGGTGGTCAATTGTCTATATGAAACATATTTCAATTAATCAAATCTTAACAAGTTTGATTGCTTAACATATTGGAAACATTTAATCATGTAAATATCAATCTCAATTAATATATATAAACATGGAAAAGTTCGGGTCACTACAGTACCTACCCGTTAAATAAATTTCGTCCCGAAATTTTAAGCTGTTGAAGGTGTTGATGAATCTTCTGGAAATAGATGCGGGTATTTCTTCTTCATCTGATCTTCATGCTCCCAGGTGAACTCGGGTCCTCTACGAGCATTCCATCGAACCTTAACAATTGGTATCTTGTTTTGCTTAAGTCTTTTAACCTCACGATCCATTATTTCGACGGGTTCTTCGATGAATTGGAGTTTTTCGTTGATTTGGATTTCATCCAACGAAATAGTGAGATCTTCTTTAGCAAAAAATTTATTCAAATTCGAGACGTGAAAAGTGTTATGTACAGCCGCGAGTTGTTGAGGTAACTCAAGTCGGTAAGCTACTGGTCCGACACGATCAATAATCTTGAATGGTCCAATATACCTTGGTAACGAATCTCAAAATCGTAATCATTCAACAATTCAATCCACCTACGCTGCCTCATATTCAGTTGTTTCTGATTAAATATGTGTTGAAGACTTTTGTGGTCGGTATATATAATACTTTTGACCCCATATAAGTAGTGCCTCCAAGTCTTTAATGCAAAAACAACCGCGCCTAATTCCAAATCATGCATCGTATAATTTTGTTCGTGAATCTTCAATTGTCTAGACGCATAAGCAATCACCTTCATTCGTTGCATTAATACACAACCGAGACCTTGCTTTGACGCGTCACAATAAATCACAAAATCATCATTCCCTTCAGGCAATGATAATATAGGTGCCGTAGTTAGCTTTTTCTTCAATAACTGAAACGCTTTCTCTTGTTCATCATTCCATTCAAATTTCTTCCCTTTATGCGTTAATGCAGTCAAGGGTTTTGCTATTCTGGAAAAGTCTTGGATGAACCTTCTGTAGTAACCAGCTAGTCCTAAAAACTGGCGTATGTGTTTCGGAGTTTTCGGGGTTTCCCACTTTTCAACAGTTTCTATCTTTGCCGGATCCACCTTAATACCTTCTTTGTTCACTATGTGACCGAGGAATTGAACTTCTTCCAACCAAAATGCACACTTTGAAAACTTAGCGTACAATTCTTCCTTCCTCAATACTTCTAACACCTTTCTCAAATGTTCACCGTGTTCTTGGTCATTCTTTGAGTAAATAAGTATGTCATCAATGAAAACAATGACAAACTTGTCAAGGTATGGTCCACACACTCGGTTCATAAGGTCTATGAACACAGTTGGTGCATTAGTTAAACCAAACGGCATGACCATAAACTCGTAATGACCGTAACGTGTTCTGAAAGCAGTCTTTGGAATATCATCTTCTTTCACCTGCATTTGATGATACCCGGAACGTAAGTCAATCTTTGAATAAACTGACGAGCCTTGTAGTTGATCAAATAAGTCGTCGATTCTCGGTAGTGGGTAGCGGTTCTTGATGGTAAGTTTGTTCAACTCTCGGTAGTTGATACACAACCTGAATGTACCATCTTTCTTCTTGACAAACAAAACAGGAGCTCCCCACGGTGATGTGCTTGGTCGAATGAAACCACGCTCTAAAAGTTCTTGTAATTGGCTTTGCAGTTCTTTCATCTCGCTGGGTGCGAGTCTGTAAGGAGCACGAGCTATTGGTGCAGCTCCTGGTACAAGATCTATTTGAAATTCAACGGATCGATGTGGGGGTAATCCCGGTAATTCTTTCGAAAATACATCGGGAAATTCTTTTGCAATGGGAACATCATTGATGCTCTTTTCTTCAGTTTGTACTTTCTCGACGTGTGCTAGAACAGCATAGCAACCTTTTCTTATTAGTTTTTGTGCCTTCAAATTACTAATAAGATGTAGCTTCGTGTTGCCCTTTTCTCCGTACACCATTAAGGGTTTTCCTTTTTCTCGTATAATGCGAATTGCATTTTTGTAACAAACGATCTCTGCTTTCACTTCTTTCAACCAGTCCATACCGATTATCACATCAAAACTCCCTAACTCTACTGGTATCAAATCAATCTTAAATGTTTCGCTAACCAGTTTAATTTCTCGATTCTGACATATATTATCTGCTGAAATTAATTTACCATTTGCTAATTCGAGTAAAAATTTACTATCCAAAGGTGTCAATTGACAACTTAATTTAGCACAAAAATCTCTACTCATATAGCTTCTATCCGCACCCGAATCAAATAAAACGTAAGCAGATTTATTGTCAATAAGAAATGTACCCGTAACAAGCTCCGGGTCTTCTTGTGCCTCTGCCGCATTAATATTGAAAACTCTTCCGTGGCCTTGTCCATTCGTGTTCTCCTGGTTCGGGAAATTTCTAATAATGTGGCCCGGTTTTCCATATTTATAACAAACTACATTGGCATAACTTGCTCCGACACTACTTGCTCCGCCATTACTCGTTCTGACACCATTTGTTCCTTTCGTTCTATTAACCCCTGGTCCGTAGACCTCACACTTCGCCGCGCTATGACCATTTCTTTTACACTTGTTGCAAAATTTGGTGCAGAATCCCGAGTGATACTTTTCACACCTTTGGCATAGCTGCTTCTGATTGTTGTTGTTGTTGCGGTTATTATTGTTGTTGGGATGATTGTTGTAGTTGCTGTTGTTGTTGTTGTTGTTGTTGTTGTTGTTGTTGGGCCGTTTGTTGTAGTTACGATTGATGTTGCGATTGTTGGGATAATTGTTGCGTTTATTGTTGTAATTGCTGTTGTTGTTGTATTGGTGATTCTTATCACCGTTTTCCTCCCACTTTCTTTTGACTTGCTTCACATTGGCCTCTTCAGCAGTCTGTTCTTTAATTCTTTCTTCAATCTGGTTCACTAGTTTGTGAGCCATTCTACATGCCTGTTGTATGGAGGCGGGCTCTTGTGAACTTATATCTTCTTGGATTCTTTCCGGTAATCCTTTCACAAACGCGTCGATCTTCTCTTCCTCATCTTCGAATGCTCCCGGACACAATAGGCACAATTCTGTGAATCGTCTTTCGTACGTGGTAATATCAAATCCTTGGGTTCGTAACCCTCTAAGTTCTGTCTTGAGCTTATTGACCTCGGTTCTGGGACGGTACTTCTCGTTCATCAAGTGCTTGAATGCTGACCACGGTAGTGTGTACGCATCTTCTTGTCCCACTTGCTCTAGATAGGTATTCCACCATGTTAACGTAGAACCTGTGAAGGTATGCGTAGCGTACTTCACTTTGTCCTCTTCAGTACACTTACTTATGGCAAACACCGATTCGACCTTCTCGGTCCACCGTTTCAATCCGATCGGTCCTTCGGTTCCATCAAATTCCAAAGGTTTGCAGGCAGTGAATTCTTTGTAGGTGCATCCTACACGATTTCCTGTACTACTAGATCTAAGGTTATTGTTGGTATGTAGCGCAGCCTGTACTGCGGCTATGTTTGAAGCTAGAAAAGTACGGAATTCCTCTTCATTCATATTCACGGTGTGTCGAGTAGTCGGTGCCATTTCCTTCAAAATAGTCAAATGGAACAAGTTAATCATACAGAATATTAAGAGTAGTTAATAGTATTTCGTAGCATAATATGAACTCATTTATAAAAGCTTTTTCTTCATATTAGCGTTTTATAAGTTTAAATTCGGGTAGTACCTACCCGTTAAGTTCATACTTAGTAGCTAATATACAATTCAACTACTACAATTCTATATGAAAAACTGATTATAATAATATTTCGCTTTCAAACTTTTACACAATATTTTACAAACTTACAATACCGCTTATTTTACATATAGCATAAAATATAGCACACAATAAATTTGATACAAGATGGTTGTGAAGATAATTCTAGCTAGTACACAAGTCGTTCAGCAAAGGCAATAAAGACACGTAATTCATACGTCCAGAAACAAGTCATGCATTCTGGTTTTACTAGGATTACTTCCCATCCTTGGTCTTGTGGAACATAACCGTTATGGCTATTGATAAGACAGCGTGTTGTAACGTCGTCAAAGGGACGAGGGTTACGTAATGTCCAACAGTCCCGTAACAATCTAAAAACCTCATTTCTTACCCCAATTACCGACTCCGTCACTTGTGGGAACGTTTTGTTTAATAGTTGTAGCCCGATGTTCTTGTTCTCACTTTGGTGAGAAGCGAACATTACTAATCCGTAAGCATAACATGCTTCTTTATGTTGCATGTTAGCTGCTTTTTCTTAATCACGAAGTCTAATATTCGAATATATTGAGTCAAAATAATTTCTTAACCCATTGCGTAAAATAGCATTTGGGTTCCCCGCAATATATGCGTCAAAGTAAACACATCGTAACTTATGGATTTCCCAATGTGATATCCCCCATCTTTCGAACGAAAGCCTTTTATAAACCAAGGCATTCTTGGAACATTCTTCGAATGTCTTACAAACTGATCTCGCCTTAAATAGTTGTGCCGAAGAATTCTGACCGACTCTAGACAAGATTTCATCAATCATGTCTCCGGGTAGGTCTCTTAAAATATTGGGTTGTCTATCCATTTTGTGTTTTTATACTGTAAAATAGACAAGAGTTAGATTCATAAAAAAAAATACTTATTAATACAAGCAATTTTTACATATATCATAAAGCATAAGCACACTATATTACATATATTACACCACACGAATACAACTATCTTATTCTGACTCGTTTGTTTCTTCTTCTTCGGTTTTGGTTCGTTTTGCCAAGTTTCTAGGGATATATGATGTTCCCCTAATACGAGCCGTCATTTTCCACATTGGTTTAGAAAAACCTGGTGGTTTAGAGGTTCCCGGGTCATTGTTACAACTTAAGGACTTCGAGGGTTGACGATACATATAAAGTTCATCGGGGTTGGAATTAGATTTCTCTATTTTTATGCCCTTTCCCTTATTATTTTCTTTTGCCTTTTTAAATTCAGTTGGGGTAATTTCTATAACATCATCGGAATTCTCGTCGGAATCCGATTCATCGGAGAATTGGTAATCCTCCCAATATTTTGCTTCCTTGGCGGAAACACCATTGACCATAATTAACCTTGGTCGGTTGGTTGAGGATTTTCTTTTACTTAACCGTTTTATTATTTCCCCCACTGGTTCTATTTCTTCATCCGGTTCCAATTCTTCTTCCGGTTCCGATTCTTCTTCCGGTTCCGACTCTTCTTTCGGTTCCTCTTCGGGAACTTGTGAATCAGTCCACGAATCATTCCAATTTACATTTGACTCTTCATTATTATTAGGTGAGTCAATGGGACTTGTTCAAGAGGTAGACATCTATCACATAATATCAAACGTGTTAAGAGATTAATATATCACATAATATTCACATGTTAAAAATATATAGTTTCCAACAAAATTTGTTAAGCAATCATTTTTCAAGTAAACACGGTCGAAGTCCAGACTCACTAATGCATCCTAACAAACTCGATAAGACACACTAATGCAAAATTCTGGTTCTCTAAGACCAACGCTCTGATACCAACTGAAATGTCCCGTTCTTATTGATTAAAAACGTTCCATATTAATTGATTTCGTTGCGAGGTTTTGACCTCTATATGAGACGTTTTTCAAAGACTGCATTCATTTTAAAACAAACCATAACCTTTATTTCATCAATAAAGGTTTAAAAAGCTTTACGTAGATTATCAAATAATGATAATCTAAAATATCCTGTTTGCACACGACCATTACATAATGGTTTACAATACAAATATGTTACAACAAAATAAGTTTCTTGAATGCAGTTTTTACACAATATCATACAAGCATGGACTCCAAATCTCGTCCTTATTTAAGTATGCGACAGCGGAAGCTCTTAATAATCACCTGAGAATAAACATGCTTAAAACGTCAACAAAAATGTTGGTGAGTTATAGGTTTAACCTATATATATCAAATCATAATAATAGACCATAAGATTTCATATTTCAATACACATCCCATACATAGAGATAAAAATCATTCATATGGTGAACACCTGGTAACCGACATTAACAAGATGCATATATAAGAATATCCCCATCATTCCGGGACACCCTTCGGATATGATATAAATTTCGAAGTACTAAAGCATCCGGTACTTGGGATGGGGTTTGTTAGGCCCAATAGATCTATCTTTAGGATTCGCGTCAATTAGGGTGTCTGTTCCCCAATTCTTAGATTACCAGACTTAAATAAAAGGGGCATATTCGATTTCGATAATTCAACTATAGAATGTAGTTTCATGTACTCGTGTCTATTTTGTAAATCATTTATAAAACCTGCATGTATTCTCATCCCAAAAATATTAGATTTTAAAAGTGGGACTATAACTCACTTTCACAGATTTTTACTTCGTCGAGAAGTAAGACTTGGCCACTGGTTGATTCACGAACCTATAACAATATATACATATATATCAAAGTATGTTCAAAATACATTTACAACACTTTTAATATATTTTGATGTTTTAAGTTTATTAAGTCAGCTGTCCTCGTTAGTAACCTACAACTAGTTGTCCACAGTTAGATGTACATAAATAAATTGATAAATATTATCTTGAATCAATCCACGACCCAGTGTATACGTATCTCAGTATTGATCACAACTCAAACTATATATATTTTGGAATCAACCTCAACCCTGTATAGCTAACTCCAACATTCACATATAGAGTGTCTATGGTTGTTCCGAAATATATATAGATGTGTCGACATGATAGGTTGAAACATTGTATACGTGTCTATGGTATCTCAAGATTACATAATATACAATACAAGTTGATTAAGTTATGGTTGGAATAGATTTGTTACCAATTTTCACGTAGCTAAAATGAGAAAAATTATCCAATCTTGTTTTACCCATAACTTCTTCATTTTAAATCCGTTTTGAGTGAATCAAATTGCTATGGTTTCATATTGAACTCTATTTTATGAATATAAACAGAAAAAGTATAGGTTTATAGTCGGAAAAATAAGTTACAAGTCGTTTTTGTAAAGGTAGTCATTTCAGTCGAAAGAACGACGTCTAGATGACCATTTTAGAAAGCATACTTCCACTTTGAGTTTAACCATAATTTTTGGATATAGTTTCATGTTCATAATAAAAATAATTTTCTCAGAATAACAACTTTTAAATCAAATTTTATCATAGTTTTTAATTAACTAACCCAAAACAGCCCGCGGTGTTACTACGACGGCGTAAATCCGGTTTTACGGTGTTTTTCATGTTTCCAGGTTTTAAATCATTAGTTAGCATATCATATAGATATAGAACATGTGTTTAGTTGATTTTAAAAGTCAAGTTAGAAGGATTAACTTTTGTTTGCGAACAAGTTTAGAATTAACTAAACTATGTTCTAGTGATTACAAGTTTAAACCTTCGAATAAGATAGCTTTATATGTATGAATTGAATGATGTTATGAACATCATTACTACCTTAAGTTCCTTGGATAAACCTACTAGAAAATAGAAAAATGGATCTAGCTTCAACGGATCCTTGGATGGCTCGAAGTTCTTGAAGCAGAATCATGACATGAAAACAAGTTCAAGTAAGATCATTACTTGAAATAAGATTGTTATAGTTTTAGAAATTGAACCAAAGTTTGAATATGATTATTACCTTGTATTAGAATGATAACCTACTGTAAGAAACAAAGATTTCTTGAGGTTGGATGATCACCTTACAAGATTGGAAGTGAGCTAGCAAACTTGAAAGTATTCTTGATTTTATGTAACTAGAACTTGTAGAATTATATGAAGAACACTTAGAACTTGAAGATAGAACTTAAGAGAGATCAATTAGATGAAGAAAATTGAAGAATGAAAGTGTTTGTAGGTGTTTTTGGTCGTTGGTGTATGGATTAGATATAAAGGATATGTAATTTTGTTTTCATGTAAATAAGTCATGAATGATTACTCATATTTTTGTAATTTTATGAGATATTTCATGCTAGTTGCCAAATGATGGTTCCCACATGTGTTAGGTGACTCACATGGGCTGCTAAGAGCTGATCATTGGAGTATATATACCAATAGTACATACATCTAAAAGCTGTGTATTGTACGAGTACGAATACGGGTGCATACGAGTAGAATTGTTGATGAAACTGAACGAGGATGTAATTGTAAGCATTTTTGTTAAGTAGAAGTATTTTGATAAGTGTATTGAAGTCTTTCAAAAGTGTATAAATACATATTAAAACACTACATGTATATACATTTTAACTGAGTCGTTAAGTCATCGTTAATCGTTACATGTAAGTGTTGTTTTGAAACCTTTAGGTTAACGATCTTGTTAAATGTTGTTAACCCAATGTTTATAATATCAAATGAGATTTTAAATTATTATATTATCATGATATTATCATGTATGAATATCTCTTAATATGATATATATACATTAAATGTCTTTACAATGATAATCGTTACATATATGTCTCGTTTAAAAATCATTAAGTTAGTAGTCTTGTTTTTACATATGTAGTTCATTGTTAATATACTTAATGATATGTTTACTTATCATAGTATCATGTTAACTATATATATATCCATATATATGTCATAATATAGTTTTTACAAGTTTTAACGTTCGTGAATCACCGGTCAACTTGGGTGGTCAATTGTCTATATGAAACATATTTCAATTAATCAAGTCTTAACAAGTTTGATTGCTTAACATGTTGGAAATATTTAATCATGTAAATATCAATTGAGATTATTTACATGTTAAGCAATCAAACTTGTTAAGACTTGATTAATTGAAATATGTTTCATATAGACAATTGACCACCCAAGTTGACCGGTGATTCATGAACGTTAAAACTTGTAAAAACTATATGATGACATATATATGGATATATATATATAGTTAACATGATACTATGATAAGTAAATGATAATGCTAAAAACGAACATATATTTCATAGCATTATTCCTCAAGAAAGACAAGCTTTTAGTTGCAATTGTTCTATTTACAAGTGATATTCGTTTAAATAATAAAAGGTGAAGACAAAAGACAGATTCGACGAATTGAAGACGCAAACGACCAAAAAGCTCAAAAGAACAAAAGACAATCAAAAAGGTTCCAATTATTGATAATAAACGTCTCGAAATTACAAGAGTACAAGATTCAAAATGCAAAGTACAAAATATTAAATTGTACGCGAGGACGTTCGAAAATCCGGAACCGGGACTAGAGTCAACTCTTAACGCTCGACGCAACGGACTAAAAATTACAAGTTAACTATGTATATAAATATAATATAATATATAATTAATTATATTAATTATATATATATTATATTTATATATATAAAACCGTCGGCAGAGAAACTTCAAGGGTGTGAGCTGTAATTTCTACCTCCGTGACTCGCGGAGTTTGAAGGGGTTTTTGCCGCGAGTCGCGGAGCCCCAATTTTCAACTCTGGCTATAAAGCAAACCGAATTCTGATCAAATTTCACATAATATCTATCTCTCTCTCAATATATACGTAATATATATATATAATTTATATTTTAATTTTAATTTTAATTTTAAATCCTAATAATAAGGGTATGTTAGCGAATGTTGTAAGGGTGTAAGTCGAAATTCTGTCCGTGTAACGCTACGCTATTTTTAATCATTGTAAGTTATGTTCAACCTTTTTACATTAATGTCTCGTAGCTAAGTTATTATTATGCTTATTTAAAACGAAGTAATCATGATGTTGGGCTAATTACTAAAATTGGGTAATTGGGCTTTGTACCATAATTGGGGTTTGGACAAAAAGAACGACACTTGTGGAAATTAGACTATGGGCTATTAATGGGCTTTATATTTGTTTAACTAAATGAAAGTTTGTTAATGTTAATATAAAGATTTACAATTGGGCGTCCCTATAAATTACCATATACACTCGATCGGACACGATGGGCGGGGTATTTATATGTATGAATAATTGTTCATTTAACCGGACACGGGAATGGATTAATAGCCACTAGAATAATTAAAACAGGGGTGAAATTACATTCAAGGGTAATTGGTGTAATTGTTAACAAAGTAGTAAAACCTTGGTTTACACGCAGTCGATAACCTGGTGTATTCATTAAACAAAGTATTAAAACCTTGTTACAATTCGAATCCCCAATTAGTTGGAATATTTAACTTCGGGTATAATAATAATTTGACAAGGACACTTGCAATTTATATTTATGACTGATGGACTGTTATGGACAAAAACCAGACGGACATATTGAATAATCCAGGACAAAGGACAATTAACCCATGGGCATAAAACTAAAATCAACACGTCAAACATCATGATTACGGAAGTTTAAATAAGCATAATTCTTTTATTTCATATTTAATTTCCTTTATTTTATATTTAATTGCACTTCTAATTATCGCACTTTTATTTATTGTTATTTAATCGCACTTTTAATTATCGTACTTTTTAATTATTGCAATTTTATTTTATCGCATTTTTATTATTCGCAATTTCATTATCGTTATTTACTTTACGCTTTAATTTAAGTCTTGTATTTTATATTTTACATTAGGTTTTAACTGCGACTAAAATCTTAAAATCGACAAACCGGTCATTAAACGGTAAAAACCCCCCTTTATAATAATAATATTACTTATATATATATTTGTATTTTTAATAAAAGTAAACTAATATAGCGTTGAGCTTTGTTTAAAGATTTCCCTGTGGAACGAACCGGACTTACTAAAAACTACACTACTGTACGATTAGGTACACTGCCTATAAGTGTTGTAGCAAGGTTTAAGTATATCCATTCTATAAATAAATAAATATCTTGTGTAAAATTGTATCGTATTTAATAGTATTTTCCTAGTAAAATAATAACTATTTTATATACTACCCCGCTGCACATCAAGTATTTTTGGCGCCGCTGCCGGGGACTATCTTAAAAGCCGGAAGCGCAACGCTAATATAATATAAAAAAGAAAAGATTTTTAGTTACTTTTATTAAAAATTCGTTTTTGTAAAAATACGTTTTAATTATTCAAAAATATAAAAAGAAAAACAAAAATATATGTATTTTTAAGATTTTGTTAAATATTTAAGTTTTATAAGTTTCTTTATTTTTATTTTAGTTTATAAAAATATAAGTTTTATTTTAAAATCTTTTATTTATTTAAAAAACAGAAAACAGAAAATAAAAAAAAAAATAAAAAAAAACGCGTAAAAATTGAAAGCTGTCAACAGAATTTCTGAACCCCGCGACTCGCGGGGTTTTCTTCTTTAATTGCCGCGACTCGCGGAGATCATCTGACAGGCGACAAGGAAGCCCTAATCGAGCATTAATTACGGGATATTATTAATTATAATTATTATTTAACCTAATTATTATTATTATTATTATTAGTTTAGTTTTATTTTTACTTTTTATTTAATTTATGTTTTTAGTATTAATTAGTTTTATTAAATTGTAAAATTAGTAGTTTTATTAAATAAATAATATAAAAATAATATTTTTATAAAAATTGTACTTTTTACAACTTTTTGTATATTTTTATATTTTGTCCCTTTTTAATCATTGTAGCATAACTTTTGTATTTTTAGCTCATATTTAATTTTAAACTTAGTTTTTGCTATAGTTATTTTTACTCCTAGATTTTTAGGCTTTGCCGTAGAATTCCTTAAGTGCTTTTTCTTTAGACTAAGATTTAGGTGCTTTAGAATTTTGCGACGCCTTTTTAAGTTTTAGTTTCTTTTTAAGTTATTTCTATTTGGGATTTAGTTTCTCCTGTAAGCTTTAATATTTTCAGACCTTTTACTATGTATCAATTATCATTCCAATTAGTAATTTCAATTTGCGATTATAATTTTAAGTTAGTTGTAGTAATAAGGTTAGGTTAGTCAAGTATTTTTAAGTTTTTATAAGTTTCTTTTATTTTTCCGTCACCTTTTATTTTTTCAACCATTTTTCTTTTTCGACCTTTTTCGACGAACTCTTTTTCTCTCTTATTTCTCGCTATTCTAGTTTTAAGACTTAGAATTTTTTCTACTTCTTATCTAAATTTCTTAAAATTACGAAAATTTATTTTGAGTGGTTAAATTGATAGACATCAAAATTTTCTGGTTCGTAGTAATAGTTGGATTTGTACGTGGACCGGGTTATTGGAGCCAAACAGTCCTCAATTATATTGAGACCAAACGAATCCTGCCCCTCTGCTGCATCTTTTGGCTATTCGAAACGTGGGCAAAATCAGAAAAGTCTATTGATTGGATAACTTATTATAATTTTTCTTTCCTTTTAAAAACTAATAGGATATTCAGTGAATGCACCGAGCAAGACGTTCATCACCTTTTGTACGTTCACCACCTGTAACTCGATCAAGACATCGTTTAACAAATATAACCGCCGTTGATTTTTCTTTAGAATCGTCATCCAGTCAACCAAGTACTTCAGTTCAAATTTCCGATAATCCATTTTTTGAACCCAACCTCACAATTGAGAATCCAGAGAATATTCAGGAACGGTTCGTAGATCCTGAACCATTAAACTTTCCTCCGGAACCACCAATCATTCAAACAGAGATTGTTGAGGAACGAACCATTAAATCAGAATCATCTAGTGATACCGATTCAACAAATTCAATTATGGAGAATCTAGAACCTTTAAGTATGGAAGACCGAATGAGAGCTAAACGCACTGGCCAAGGTCACGCAATTACTCATCCAGACATTAATGCGCCAGATTATGAAATCAAAGGACAAATTCTACACATGGTGACTAATCAATGCCAATTTAGTGGTGCGCCGAAGGAAGATCCAAATGAACATCTACGTACCTTTAATAGGATCTGCACACTATTTAAAATACGAGAAGTGGAGGATGAACAGATATATCTCATGTTATTTCCCTGGACTTTAAAGGGAGAAGCCAAAGATTGGTTGGAATCGTTACCTGAAGGGGCGATTGATACATGGGACGTTTTAATTGACAAATTTCTTAAACAATTCTTTCCTGCATCTAAAGCCGTAAGACTTCAAGCAGAAATTGTTACGTTCACACAGAAGCCAAATGAAACTCTATATGAGGCGTGGACAAGATATGGAAAGTTGTTAAGAGGATGTCCGCAACATGGTTTAGACACCTGTCAAATAGTACAAATATTCTACCGAGGATGCGACATCACTACAAGAAAAGACATAGATATAGCAGCTGGTGGTTCTATTATGAAGAAAACCGAAACTGATGCTTACAAAATTATTGATAACACTGCTTCCCACTCACATGAGTGGCACCAAGAAAAAGATATCATTAGATCATCTAAAGCAGCTAGAGCCGATTCTAGTCATGACTTAGATTCCATTTCCGCAAAGATAGATGCTTTCGAGAGACGAATGGAAAAGATGACTAAAGATATTCATGCTATACGAATTAGTTGTGAGCAGTGTGGAGGACCACATTTGACAAAAGATTGTCTCAGTATTGAATTAACAATGGAATAAAGAGAGAATATTTCATACATAAACCAAAGGCCTGGAAATAATTATCAGAATAATTATCAACCGCCAAGACCGATTTACAATCAAAACCAGAATTATAACCGAAATATTCCATACAACAACCAACAAGGTCCTAGCAATCAACAAGTATCCAATAATACTTATAATCAGCAAAGACCTAATTTTCAAAACAAACCACCACAACAAACCGATGATAAAAAGCCGAATTTAGAAGATATGATGACGAAGCTAGTTGAAACTCAAACACAGTTTTTCACATCTCAAAAACAAACCAATGAACAAAATGCTCAAGCATTTAGAAATCAACAAGCTTCTATTCAAAATCTGGAACAAGAAGTAAGTAACCTAGCAAGGTTAATAGGTGAAAGAAAACCGGGAAGTCTACCTAGTGATACAAACGCTAACCCCCGGAATGAAACAGCTAAAGCTATTACCACAAGAAGTGGTACAACACTTAAACCACCTGAAATACCTGTAACTTCTGATGAAACTATTCCTACTCCACAAGAACCACAACCTGATCAAGATAAGGAAAAAGAACCGGTAGTTGAAAAGGTTAATGAAAATAACACAGTTAATGATAAACCTTATGTTAAACCATACCAACCACCACTTCCTTATCCGAGTAAAATGAAGAAAGAAAAACTTGAAGCCGAGCAATCCAAATTTTTGGATATGTTTAAACAGATAAATGTAAATCTTCCTTTCATTGATGTGATTTCAGGAATGCCTAGATATGCTAAATTCTTGAAAGATCTAATCACGAATAGAAAGAAAATGGAAGAACTCTCGGCTGTTACTATGAATGCTAATTGTTCAGCAGTGTTGTTGAATAAGATACCAGAAAAACTATCTGATCCAGGAAGTTTCACAATTCCATGTTTTCTGGGTAGTCTTAGTTCAATAGAAGCATTGGCAGACTTAGGTGCTAGTATAAATCTAATGCCGTATTCACTATACGCTAAACTAGACCTTGGAGAATTGAAACCAACCAGAATAAGCATACAACTAGCCGATAGATCAATAAAATATCCTAGAGGGATAATGGAGAACATGCTAGTTAAAGTTGGTACTTTAGTATTTCCAGTAGATTTTGTTGTTTTGGACATGGAAGAAGATTCTCAAGTTCCTCTCATATTAGGAAGACCATTCTTAAACACGGCTAAAGCAATGATAGACGTGTTCGGTAAGAAACTGACCCTAAGTATAGAGGATAAGAGTGTTACCTTCTCAGTTGATAGAGCAATGCAACAACCACAATCTGCAGATGATACATGTTATTATATTCAAACTATAGATGCACATGCCGAATTATTAGAAGAATTTCCAGAATTACGAGGAACAGGAGAATGTTCTTTAGGAGAAGGTAATGAACCAATTGATGAAGCTGAAATGTTAGCTACACTTATAGCTAATGGATATGAACCAACAACAGAAGAAATTCAAATGCTAAAAGAAGAAGACAGATATCGATATAAATCATCGATAGAAGAACCTCCGAAATTAGAGTTAAAGCCACTTCCAAACCATTTGGAATACGCTTATTTACATGGTGAATCTGAATTACCTGTAATAATATCGTCTTCTCTTACTGAAAATGAGAAATCACAACTCATTTCTGTGTTGAAAGCTCATAAACCAGCCATTGCATGGAAGATTCATGATATTAAAGGAATAAGTCCTTCGTATTGCACACATAAAATCCTTATGGAAGAAGGTCATAAAACGTATGTGCAACGCCAACGAAGACTAAATCCTAATATGCAAGATGTAGTTAAGAAAGAGATTATTAAACTGCTAGATGCAGGTTTGATATATCCAATCTCTGATAGTCCATGGGTAAGCCCAGTTCAATGCGTGCCTAAGAAGGGTGGCATGACTGTCATTACAAATGAGAAAAATGAGCTTATTCCTACTAGGACTGTAACAGGATGGCGTGTATGTATTGATTATAGAAAATTAAATGACGCCACCAGAAAAGATCACTTTCCCTTACCTTTCATTGATCAAATGTTGGAAAGATTAGCCGGAAATAGTTACTATTGTTTTCTAGATGGATTTTCCGGATATTTTCAAATTCCAATAGCACCCGAAGATCAAGAGAAAACCACATTCACGTGCCCTTATGGTACTTTTGCTTACAAACGCATGCCATTTAGACTTTGTAATGCCCCTGCAACCTTTCAAAGGTGTATGATGGCGATTTTTCACGACATGATAGAAGAATGCATGGAAGTATTCATGGATGACTTTTCAGTCTTCGGTGATACATTTAAATCATGTCTAGTTAATCTGGAACGAATGCTAATTAGATGCGAAAAATCAAATCTAGTACTTAATTGGGAGAAATGCCATTTCATGGTTAAAGAAGGCATCGTTCTTGGACATAAAATTTCAAAAGAAGGAATTGAAGTGGATAGAGCTAAAGTAGATGTAATTGCTAAACTTCCACATCCCACCAATGTTAGAGGAGTTAGGAGTTTTCTAGGGCATGCCGGTTTTTACCGACGTTTCATAAAAGATTTTTCTAAAATTGCCACTCCTATGAATAAACTCCTAGAAAAGGATGCGGCATTCATCTTTTCAGATGAGTGTATCAAATCTTTTAATATTCTTAAAGAAAAACTCACTAATGCACCGATCATGATAACACCAAATTGGAATCTACCATTTGAACTAATGTGCGATGCAAGTGATTTTGCAATGGGAGCCGTTTTAGGACAAAGGATTGAAAAACGATTTCAACCAATATATTATGCTAGTAAGACGTTACAAGGAGCACAAACGAACTATACAACTACTGAAAAAGAACTCCTTGCTATTGTCTTTGCTTTTGACAAATTTCGATCATATCTCGTTCTAGCAAAAACGGTGGTCTATACCGACCATTCTGCTCTTAGATACCTATTTTCAAAACAAGATGCTAAACCAAGATTAATCCGTTGGATCTTACTCTTACAAGAGTTTGATATTGAAATCCGAGATAAAAAAGGAGCAGAAAATCTCGCCGCTGATCATCTTTCTCGTCTTGAAAATCCCGAATTAGAAGTTCTAAATGAATCAGCCATACAAGACAACTTTCCTGATGAATATCTATTGAAGATAGATTATAATGAAATCCCATGGTTTGCAGACTATGCAAATTATTTAGTATGTGGATTCCTTGAAAAAGGATTATCGTACCAAAGACGAAAGAAATTCTTCAGTGATATAAAACACTATTTCTAGGAAGATCCACATCTGTTTAAAAGTTGTCCCGATGGAATAATACGCCGATGTGTATTTGGAGATGAAGCTAGTAAAATATTAAACCATTGTCACACAGGACCAACAGGAGGGCATTATGGGCCTCAACTAACAGCAAGAAAAGTTTATGAAGCTGGATTCTATTGGCCTACAATTTACAAAGACGCACACCTTCTTTGCAAATCCTGTGATGCATGTCAAAGGGCCGGAAAAATAAGTCAACGTGATGAAATGCCACAAAATGTCATCCAAGTATGTGAAGTATTTGATATTTGGGGTATTGACTTTATGGGTCCATTTCCAAAATCTCATAATAATCTATATATACTCGTAGCCATTGATTATGTATCTAAATGGGCGGAAGCACAAGCTCTCCCAACTAACGATGCACGAGTTGTAGTCAACTTTTTAAAACGTCTTTTTGCAAGGTTTGGAACACCGAAAGCTTTAATAAGTGATCGGGGTACTCATTTCTGTAATAATCAACTTGAGAAAGTTCTTAAAAGATATGGAGTAACTCATAAAATCTCCACCGCATATCATCCACAAACAAGTGGACAAGTTGAAAATACCAACCGAGCTTTAAAACGTATTCTAGAGAAAACCGTAGGATCAAATCCAAAGGAATGGTCCATTAAATTGGAGGATGCACTCTGGGCTTTTAGAACAGCCTACAAAACTCCAATTGGAACCACACCTTTTAGACTTGTTTATGGAAAAGCATGTCATCTTCCAGTAGAAATTGAACACAACGCATTTTGGGCTTTGAAGACATGTAATCTTGATTTACATGAAGCCGGACGTCTACGATTAAGTCAACTAAATGAATTAGAAGAATTAAGACATGAAGCATACGAAAATTCGTTAATCTATAAAGAAAGAACGAAGAAATGGCATGATAAAAGAATCAGAAGTTCAAAAGAATTTAAAGAAGGAGACAGAGTTCTTCTTTTCAATTCACGATTCAAGCTATTTCCTGGAAAATTGAAATCAAGATGGTCTGGACCATTCATAGTCAAAAGAGTTTTCCCATACGGAACGATAGAATTAATAAATTCAAATGGGATTGAATTTAAAGTTAATGGTCACAGAGTTAAACATTACATACATGGTCCGATGGAAGTCGACAACGAAGTTAATCACAATTTCGACACCACAGCTAACTAAGTGTGGGGAGAATCAAGTCTTTAAAGGATAATATGTATTTCTGTTAGAGTTAGATTGTCTGTTTTCGTGTAGTTCTCGAAAATGGAACACGTATGGTCTTTCCCTAGCAGACCCTAAAGAACTAGTCTTCTCCCCCCATTCTGAATTTTTATTTTTTTTAGGTTTTTACAAAATGAAGACTGCCTGTGAACTAAACCATGGTCTAATGCTACACGCTTTGATCACTAAAAGAAATAATGATATACTACCGAGCGAATTAGTATCAGTAATCAGAGAAAGAATGGACGGAGTTAGAAAAGGATCCAGATGCGAAGATAATAAGTTACAATTTGGTAAAGGAAAATCAAAATCCGCAGCGAAAAGAAGAGCACGACACCTAGAACGATGTCACAAATGCGGAAAATGGTCACATGGAGGTAAATGTTCAAATAATCAAACCTATTCAAATACCGAATTTGTTACTTTATGCAGAGACGGACCGTTCATATGTTTAGAAGAAAAGACACTGAATGCTCGAGGTTACGCCTATGGAGCCATGGAGAACCAATTAAACCGACTATCTTATGAATGGAATAGATCATATAACTAAGAAATCTATTTCACAGGTATGTCTGTACAGTTTTTATTTTTATTTTTATTTTTAACCTTTTGATAATAAACGCTAATTTGTTCGCTAAAAAGTATTAAATTGGTATTAAATAAAATTAGGTTTGGCGACCGAAATTATTGATATCATTCAAAAATTTATTACATCACTGCGAAATTTAACGTTTATTCTTAAGGTATAAATATCTTTAATCAATCAACCCAAAATATTTCAAAAATTCGTCATGAGTCAAATTAGGTCTTGGAACCGAAATTACTTTACCGAAAAGAGGAGCGCATATTTTTGATAATATTTGATTGATTAAAGTGGGATAAAAAGACAAAAAGATTTTTAATTTTATTTTTACCATGTTTTTAATATTAATATTTAAATCTTAAATTAATATTGTAAACTTTATAAAAACAATATATTTAAAATTGTAAATATTTGAAAAATTAATATAAGTTTGGTGTGAATTTTTAATTTTTAAAATATTAATTTTTAATTTTATGCATTTTAATTTTTAAGTTTGGTGTGAATTTTTAATAATAATTTTGAATTTCATATTTAAGTTGTGTGAATTTAAAAACAAAAATTTACTTTATCTCATTAAGTTAAGAATATGATTTTTAAAATTCGTCGTAAGTTGAAGACTAGGTCTTTGAACCGAAATTGCTTTACCCGAGGGAGGGACGAAAACTTTTATTATCATTATTTTTAAGCTTATTGATTTAGAGTATGCCAAAAACATTGAAAAAACCCAAAAATCTAAGCTTTTAAAACAATCGCTACAAAAAGACAAATTTTAAAATTTTGTCGAGGGACGGACTAGGACATCGATCCGAAACGACCTCGTCCTAAATAACAAGGGAAACAAAATTTGAAAATTAATTTCTTAATTGTTTTATAAGTTAAAGATTATAAAAAAAAAAAAAAAAAAAAAAAAAAAAGAGCAAACTCCGCGACTCGCGGAGTTTGAAGTACAAAACCTCCGCGACTCGCGGAGGGATCAAAAATCAGAAAAAAAAAATATAAAGAACTGCACGATCAGTTCACTCCCACAAACAAAAACACAGAAAAATACTGCGAAACTGCACCCGAAAAAACCCGAAAATCACCCCCAAAAATCCCAATTTTTAACCGTTAATCACCAAATTTTTTGCTAAAATCATGTTGAGAAGGATGCTATCTAAGAATTACTCAAGAAAAACGGTAAATTTCTACACCTAAACACCATTAATTCGAAATTAGGTGTTCTTGAGCTATTTTTCCCCAATTTGATTTTGATGCTTTTTAGTGTAATTAGACTTAAATCGTTTATGTATTATGCTTGTATAACCTAGATTGATGCTGTTTAACATGATTAGAAGCCTTAAACTTCAAATTTTGAGTAATCTAGGGTTTGTGTTCTTGAGCAAATTTGGGGCTTTTTGATATAAACAGGTTATGGCCGATTTTTGTCATGAATTGTTGCTAAATTGAGTAGTGTAACATGTCTAGGTAGTTAAATGATCCAAACTTTGAACCTAAACATGATTTTGAGAATTAAAGTGGACTTTTTCAAGTCTAAAATTCATGAACTTGATTTTTGAAAGATAATGCCATTTGAGACTTGTTTAATTGTTAGTAATGATTATTTTGACATGTTATTTGAGTTGAATGCTTATGAACTTGGCGAAAATTTTCGTATATGCTTATTTGAAAAAGTGTAGATTTGATAAAAATGTGAAAATAAGCTTAAGTTTGATATAAATTGATAATGTCATTGTAATTATTTTGATTGATGATTTTGCTGACACTAATGCATATTTGGATGCACAAAATTTGTGTTTGATGTGTTTTGCAGAATGAAAGGGGTGAATCTTCATCCCAAGCCCGCCATGCTCCTGCTGAGAATTTGGAACAACAGGAGGTAGATAACTACTACAAGCAGGATGTACCTCATCCAGTCATGACCTTTTCCGATATGCATTTGGAAGAGTTGCACCCGAACCTGAGATTTGACAGACTTTGGATAGATTATCCAAAATATCAACGGGGTTTGCATACTCTTCATTCCAAGGTTGTTGAGGTACCGAGGGTCATAGAATGGGGACCCTTAGAAGCTGTAGAATTGGCCGGGCCAATTAGGAAATTACTGGTACAGAGGTATGGTAATTCTTCTTTTAATGACTGGATATGTTTATTCACCATACGCAGACCTGTATATAAAGTATGGTGTGAAGAGTTGTTATGTAGTATAGAGTTGAATGATCGGGTAGCTAGTTTAACCGATCGTTCTTTTATTAGATTTTTGTTAGGCGGTTCGATGCGCCACATGTCTTTACTGGACATGGCTCAGGCTTTACGTATATATACGCCTGAGGAGTTAGCGTCTGCCGATTGTAGAGGATTGATACTAAACGGTAGAAAGATAGATGAGAATTTTGATACACACGGTGTGTGGAGTCAAATGACAAGCCATCACCGTTTCAAAGGGGGAAACTACTCTTATTTGGATATAGATAGAGCCGAATTAAGAGTGATACATAGGTTTTTAGCTAATTCGATTACACAAAGGGGTAAGAACAAAGAAAAAGTAAATGAACAAGATTTGTTTTACCATATGTGTATTCGAGACCCACAAAGTGCTGTAAGTATACCATATTGTGTGGGTTATTATTTATCAGCTATGGTTCGGGGGATGCGACCACATAGCATAATAGGAGGTGGTATTTTTATTACTTTGATTGGTGAATATCTCGGTGTGGATATAAGTCGGGGGGGATTATTACTAGAAGAGCCGGAACCCCGCGACACTATAGGTTTAAATGTATACCATGGTGCGAAAGTTTTGAAGCGGCGAAATAACGCCGCAGTACGATACCATGGTAGACATCCACAGGTGGAGAGAAACCAGCAACAAGGTAATGTTGGAGGGGGGAATGAGATGCAAGAAATGCATAGGTTTATAGCTTCTCAGGAATACGAAAATGCTAGACAGAGAGCATTTGAAGATTGGCAAGTTCATCAGAACCAGATCATAGCGCATTGCCAACATATAGGTAGAAACTATATTCCTACACCGAAACCCGTCTTCCCTCCTTGGTCTATAGAGATGCAGCCACCATATCCTACGTATGACCCTGCCGAAGCATTCTATAGCACTTATGGTTATGCGTGGAACCCCTATTGGTACCAATATCATCCTTAGTTTATTTTTTTTTTTTTATTATTTTATAATTTGTAATTATTGATACATTTAATATTTTTGTTAATATTGTAATCATTTTTATAATTATCTAACTTTTATTCTTAGATTTTAATAATTTTTGAATGTGGGGTAATAAACCAAACTTCAAAAAATATGTATATATGTTTGCAGTTTATCTTATGTACACAACAGGGTAAAACAACGCATTTTCAAAGACTGGCATTAAGTTCAGCAAAAGCAACTAATTTTGACGACAAGATGCAAAATATATGTGAAATAACAACAAGACGGAATGAACAAATGATGTGCACCATTTATCATTCAGCAAACAAACGCCAATATATTTGGAAACTTTGGTAAAAATTTAATCATTTTCACACAAATCACCCTCAATAATTTAAATTGTTACTGATTTCTTGCAAATGAGGACATTGCAAGATCTTAAGTGTGGGAAGGGGTTAAATTCTTTCGGATTTTAAATTTTTTTTTACTTTATACACTTGGTTACCATTAAAAATACTAGTAAAGCAGTAGTTGTATTAGAATCTAGTGCTCTCTGATAAAAAAGAACAGCCCTAGTCTTATATATTGACTACCCAATTCTAGTAAAATTTTTCAAAATTTTCAATTAAATGAATTCAAAATCATGTTTATACATATTTATGAACGATAAAACTAGGTTTTAACACCGAAATTATTGTTACCTCGGAAAGGACATAAATTGAGAAACAAACTAAAATGTTAAAATTCATTTAAAATGGAATAGAGGACGATAAAAAGGAAAATAAAAGCCAAGTGTGGGAAAATTTACCAAGTTATTTTAAACATATGTTACATATATCTATAACAAATAACTGAAAATACTTTTGCTTTGGACTAAACTAAACTGTTTTACCCGATGAAAGAAAAGAAGAGATGGATCTACACGATGAATCAATTCCATCATTAAAAGGAAGTAAAGTCTTCCGAAAAAGACACGCGCTTCTTGATTTAGGTCATGAAGTTGTCGTCCAGACCAGCTGTAGGTTGACGAAAAATCTAGAAAAAGTCATCACTAAAATCAGCAGGAAATCCACGGACCTCAGCATTAAACAGGGTCGCCAAGTGGTCAGATTTATCCTAACCATGAGAAGGATTTATCTCGTACAATGGGGGGGCACCGTGCAAATTAGCTTGATAAGACTAATGAATCAGATCCCCAGAAAGGATAATCTCCTTAAAGATTAAAAATCAGCTTTTAAGACTGATATTACTCAATCCTAGAGATTGACCTTAAAGATTGAGAATTCAAACTCATGGAATTCAATGATATCTAAACTCGAGCTTAAACGAGAAAATATTTTGATCAAAAATTACAAACCGATTTGTTTTCTGAAAACCCTATTTTCAATGCGTTCATTACCATTGAACGTAAAATCCTAGGAATTCACCTGGAATTCATTAGGTCACTTGAACTAAATCGGGTGTCAACCGTAAGAACGGTGGTTGCATAACATGGTCAAAGACAGGACCTTGTGCCAGGCCGAAAAATTATAAGGGTGAGCTTTACTATTGCTCCTACCAAGGATAGTAATTGCGTCCGACACGTTATAGACCATAATCAAAAGCATGTCACGGGACATTGCCTTAACAGTTGCTTGTTCAACGCTTTCCTTTCAACCGGACGGTAGTTTACCGAAATGTAATATACGGGACAAGTAAACTGGACGTGTTGCTTTCCAAATACAAGGTTAGCAAGTGGGTGACACAAAACCGCAAGTTTTGAGCTAAAATTTTCAAATCTGAAACCCACCAAACCCACAAAAATATTTTGCAAACACCGGTAAAGGGTTATTCCGGAAAACTTATCTAGGGTAAAAACTAGATTTCAAAAGATCAAATGTTTTCATAAAGATCCAATTTCCTTAATGGATCTAAATTTTTATAGTCATGTGGGACTGTAAACCATATCGTTACTACCATTGTTTATACCGCCGTATAGAATTCACTGATGTACAAAGTGTGAAGAATAAAGAAGTGATTCTAGTATTTCAAGACAATATTGCTTGAGGACAAGCAACGCTCAAGTGTGGGAATATTTGATAATGCTAAAAATGAACATATATTTCATAGCATTATTCCTCAAGAAAGACAAGCTTTTAGTTGCAATTGTTCTATTTACAAGTGATATTCGTTTAAATAATAAAAGGTGAAGACAAAAGACAGATTCGACGAATTGAAGACGCAAACGGCCAAAAAGCTCAAAAGAACAAAAGACAATCAAAAAGGTTCCAATTATTGATAAGAAACGTCTCGAAATTACAAGAGTACAAGATTCAAAACGCAAAGTACAAAATATTAAATTGTACGCGAGGACGTTCGAAAATCCGGAACCGGGACTAGAGTCAACTCTTAACGCTCGACGCAACGGACTAAAAATTACAAGTTAACTATGTATATAAATATAATATAATATATAATTAATTATATTAATTATATATATATTATATTTATATATATAAAACCGTCGACAGAGAAACTTCAAGGGTGTGAGCTGTAATTTCTACCTCCGCGACTCGCGGAGTTTGAAGGGGTTTTTGCCGCGAGTCGCGGAGCCCCAATTTTCAACTCTGGCTATAAAGCAAACCGAATTCTGATCAAATTTCACATAATATCTATCTCTCTCTCAATATATACGTAATATATATATATAATTTATATTTTAATTTTAATTTTAATTTTAAATCCTAATAATAAGGGTATGTTAGCGAATGTTGTAAGGGTGTAAGTCGAAATTCTGTCCGTGTAACGCTACGCTATTTTTAATCATTGTAAGTTATGTTCAACCTTTTTACATTAATGTCTCGTAGCTAAGTTATTATTATGCTTATTTAAAACGAAGTAATCATGATGTTGGGCTAATTACTAAAATTGGGTAATTGGGCTTTGTACCATAATTGGGGTTTGGACAAAAAGAACGACACTTGTGGAAATTAGACTATGGGCTATTAATGGGCTTTATATTTGTTTAACTAAATGAAAGTTTGTTAATGTTAATATAAAGATTTACAATTGGGCGTCCCTATAAATTACCATATACACTCGATCGGACACGATGGGCGGGGTATTTATATGTACGAATAATTGTTCATTTAACCGGACACGGGAATGGATTAATAGCCACTAGAATAATTAAAACAGGGGTGAAATTACATTCAAGGGTAATTGGTGTAATTGTTAACAAAGTAGTAAAACCTTGGTTTACACGCAGTCGATAACCTGGTGTATTCATTAAACAAAGTATTAAAACCTTGTTACAATTCGAATCCCCAATTAGTTGGAATATTTAACTTCGGGTATAATAATAATTTGACAAGGACACTTGCAATTTATATTTATGACTGATGGACTGTTATGGACAAAAACCAGACGGACATATTGAATAATCCAGGACAAAGGACAATTAACCCATGGGCATAAAACTAAAATCAACACGTCAAACATCATGATTACGGAAGTTTAAATAAGCATAATTCTTTTATTTCATATTTAATTTCCTTTATTTTATATTTAATTGCACTTCTAATTATCGCACTTTTATTTATTGTTATTTAATCGCACTTTTAATTATCGTACTTTTTAATTATTGCAATTTTATTTTATCGCATTTTTATTATTCGCAATTTCATTATCGTTATTTACTTTACGCTTTAATTTAAGTCTTGTATTTTATATTTTACATTAGGTTTTAACTGCGACTAAAATCTTAAAATCGACAAACCGGTCATTAAACGGTAAAAACCCCCCTTTATAATAATAATATTACTTATATATATATTTGTATTTTTAATAAAAGTAAACTAATATAGCGTTGAGCTTTGTTTAAAGATTTCCCTGTGGAACGAACCGGACTTACTAAAAACTACACTACTGTACGATTAGGTACACTGCCTATAAGTGTTGTAGCAAGGTTTAAGTATATCCATTCTATAAATAAATAAATATCTTGTGTAAAATTGTATCGTATTTAATAGTATTTTCCTAGTAAAATAATAACTATTTTATATACTACCCCGCTGCACATCAGTAAACATACAATTAAGTATATTAACAATGAACTACATATGTAAAAACAAGACTACTAACTTAATGATTTTTAAACGAGACATATATGTAACGATTATCGTTGTAAAGACATTTAATGTATATATATATCATATTAAGAGATATTCATACATGATAATATCATGATAATATAATAATTTAAAATCTCATTTGATATTATAAACATTGGGTTAACAACATTTAACAAGATCGTTAACCTAAAGGTTTCAAAACAACACTTACATGTAACGACTAACGATGACTTAAGACTCAGTTAAAATGTATATACATGTAGAGTTTTAATATGTATTTATACAATTTTTAAAGACTTCAATACACTTATAAAAATACTTCTACTTAACAAAAATGCTTACAATTACATCCTCGTTCAATTTCATCAACAATTCTACTCGTATGCACCAGTATTAGTACTCGTACAATACACAGCTTTTAGATGTATGTACTATTGGTATATACACTCCAATGATCAGCTATTAGCAGCCCATGTGAGTCACCTAACACATGTGGGAATCATCATTTGGCAACTAGCATGAAATATCTCATAAAATTACAAAAATATGAGTAATCATTCATGACTTATTTACATGAAAACAAAATTACATATCCTTTATATCTAATCCATACACCAACGACCAAAAACACCTACAAACACTTTCATTCTTCAATTTTCTTCATCTAATTTATCTCTCTCAAGTTCTATCTTCAAGTTCTAAGTGTTCTTCATATATTCTACAAGTTCTAGTTACATAAAATCAAGAATACTTTCAAGTTTGCTAGCTCACTTCCAATCTTGTAAGGTGATCATCCAACCTCAAGAAATCTTTGTTTCTTACAGTAGTTTATCATTCTAATACAATATAATAATCATATTCAAACTTTTGTTCAATTTCTATAACTATAACAATCTTATTTCAAGTGATGATCTTACTTGAACTTGTTTTCGTGTCATGATTCTGCTTCAAGAACTTCGAGCCATCCAAGGATCCGTTGAAGCTAGATCCATTTTTTTCTTTTCCAGTAGGTTTATCCAAGGAACTTAAGGTAGTAATGATGTTCATAACATCATTCGATTCATACATATAAAGCTATCTTATTCGAAGGTTTAAACTTGTAATCACTAGAACATAGTTTAGTTAATTCTAAACTTGTTCGCAAACAAAAGTTAATCCTTCTAACTTGACTTTTAAAATCAACTAAACACATGTTCTATATCTATATGATATGCTAACTTAATGATTTAAAACCTGGAAACACGAAAAACACCGTAAAACCGGATTTACGCCGTCGTAGTAACACCGCGGGCTGTTTTGGGTTAGTTAATTAAAAACTATGATAAACTTTGATTTAAAAGTTGTTATTCTGAGAAAATGATTTTTATTATGAACATGAAACTATATCCAAAAATTATGGTTAAACTCAAAGTGGAAGTATGTTTTCTAAAATGGTCATCTAGACGTCGTTCTTTCGACTGAAATGACTACCTTTACAAAAACGACTTGTAACTTATTTTTCCGACTATAAACCTATACTTTTTCTGTTTAGATTCATAAAATAGAGTTCAATATGAAACCATAGCAATTTGATTCACTCAAAACGGATTTAAAATGAAGAAGTTATGGGTAAAACAAGATTGGATAATTTTTCTCATTTTAGCTACGTGAAAATTGGTAACAAATCTATTCCAACCATAACTTAATCAACTTGTATTGTATATTATGTAATCTTGAGATACCATAGACACGTATACAATGTTTTGACCTATCATGTCGACACATCTATATATATTTCGGAACAACCATAGACACTCTATATGTGAATGTTGGAGTTAGCTATACAGGGTTGAGGTTGATTTCAAAATATATATAGTTTGAGTTGTGATCAATACTGAGATACGTATACACTGGGTTGTGGATTGATTCAAGATAATATTTATCGATTTATTTCTGTACATCTAACTGTGGACAACTAGTTGTAGGTTACTAACGAGGACAGCTGACTTAATAAACTTAAAACATCAAAATATATTAAAAGTGTTGTAAATATATTTTGAACATACTTTGATATATATGTATATATTGTTATAGGTTCGTGAATCAACCAGTGGCCAAGTCTTACTTCCCGACGAAGTAAAAATCTGTGAAAGTGAGTTATAGTCCCACTTTTAAAATCTAATATTTTTGGGATGAGAATACATGCAGGTTTTATAAATGATTTACAAAATAGACACAAGTACGTGAAACTACATTCTATGGTTGAATTATCGAAATCGAATATGCCCCTTTTTATTAAGTCTGGTAATCTAAGAATTAGGGAACAGACACCTTAATTGACACGAATCCTAAAGATAGATCTATTGGGCCTAACAAACCCCATCCAAAGTACCGGATGCTTTAGTACTTCGAAATTTATATCATATCCGAAGGGTGTCCCGGAATGATGGGGATATTCTTATATATGCATCTTGTTAATGTCGGTTACCAGGTATTCACCATATGAATGATTTTTATCTCTATGTATGGGATGTGTATTGAAATATGAAATCTTGTGGTCTATTGTTACGATTTGATATATATAGGTTAAACCTATAACTCACCAACATTTTTGTTGACGTTTAAAGCATGTTTATTCTCAGGTGAATACTAAGAGCTTCCGCTGTTGTATACTAAAATAAGGACAAGATTTGGAGTCTATGTTTGTATGATATTGTGTAAAAACAGCATTCAAGAAACTGATTTCGATGTAACATATTTGTATTGTAAACCATTATGTAATGGTCGTGTGTAAACAGGATATTTTAGATTATCATTATTTGATAATCTACGTAAAGCTTTTTGAACCTTTATTTATGAAATAAAGGTTATGGTTTTTTTTAAAAATGAATGCAGTCTTTGAAAAACGTCTCATATAGAGGTCAAAACCTCGCAACGAAATCAATTAATATGGAACGTTTTTAATCAATAAGAACGGGACATTTCAGTTGGTATCCGAGCGTTGGTCTTAGAGAACCAGAATTTTGCATTAGTGTGTCTTATCGAGTTTGTTAGGATGCATTAGTGAGTCTGGACTTCGACCGTGTTTACTTGAAAAATGATTGCTTAACTAATTTTGTTGGAAACTATATATTTTTAACATGTGAATATTATGTGATATATTAATCTCTTAACGCGTTTGATATTATGTGATAGATGTCTACCTCTAGAACAAGTCCCATTGACTCACCTAATAATAATGAAGAGTCAAATGTAAATTGGAATGATTCATGGACTGATTCACAAGTTCCCGAAGAGGAACTGGAAGAAGAGTCGGAACCGAAAGAAGAATCGGAACCGGAAGAAGAATCGGAACCGGATGAAGAAATAGAACCGGTGGAGGAAATAATAAAATGGTTAAGTAAAAGAAAATCCTCAACCAACCGACCATGGTTAATTATGGTCAATGGTGTTTCCGCCAAGGAAGCAAAATATTGGGAGGATTACCAATTCTCCGATGAATCGGATTCCGATGAGAATTCCGATGATGTTATAGAAATTACCCCAACTGAATTTAAAAAGGCAAAAGAAAATAATAAGGGAAAGGGCATAAAAATAGAGAAATCTAATTCCAACCCCGATGAACTTTATATGTATCGTCAACTCCCAAAGTCCTTAAGTTGTAACAATGACCCGGGAACCTCTAAACCACCAGGTTTTTCTAAACCAATGTGGAAAACGACGGTTCGTATTAAGGGAACATCATATATCCCTAGAAACTTAGCAAAACGAACCAAAACCGAAGAAGAAGAAACGAGCGAGTCGGAATAAGATAGTTGTATTCGTGTGGTTTAATATATGTAATATAGTGTGCTTATACTTTATGATATATGTAAAAATTGCTTGTATTAATAAGTATTTTTTTTATGAATCTAACTCTTGTCTATTTTACAGTATAAAAACACAAAATGGATAGATAACCCAATATTTTAAGAGACCTACCCAGAGACATGATTGATGAAGTCTTGTCTAGAGTCGGTCAGAATTCTTCGGCACAACTATTTACGGCGAAATCAGTTTGTAAGACATTCGAAGAACGTTCCAAGAATGTCTTGGTTTATAAGAGACTTTCGTTTGAAAGATGGGGGATATCACATTGGTAAACCCATAAATTACGATGTGTTTACTTTGACGCATATATTGCGGGGAACCCAAATGCTATTATACACAACGGGTTAAGAAATTATTTTGACTCAATGTATCCGAATATAGGACTTCATGATTTAGAAAAAGCGGCTAACATGCAACATAAAGAAGCATGCTATGCTTACGGATTAGTAATGTTCGCTTCTCACCAAAGTGAGAAAAAGAACATCGGGCTACAGCTATTAAACAAAACGTTCCCACAAGTGACGGAGTCGGTAATTGGGGTAAGAAATGATGTTTTTAGGTTATTACGAGACTGTTGGTCATTACGTAACCTCGTCCCTTTGACGACGTTACAACACGCTGTCTTATCAACGGCCATAACGGTTATGTTCCACAAGACCAAGGATGGGAAGTAGTCCTAGTAAAACCAGAATGCATGACTTGTTTCTGGACGTATGAATTACGTGTCTTTATTGCCTTTGCTGAACGACTTATGTACTAGCTAGAATTATCTTCACAACCATCTTGTATCAAATTTATTGTGTGCTATATTTCATGCTATATGTAAAATAAGCAGTATTGTAAGTTTGTAAAATATTGTGTAAAAGTTTGAACGCGAAATATTATTATAATCAGTTTTTCATATAGAATTGTAGTAGTTGAATTGTATATTAGCTACTAAGTATGAACTTAACGGGTAGGTACTACCCGAATTTAAACTTATAAAACGCTAATATGAAGAAAAAGCTTTTATAAATGAGTTCATATTATACTACGAAATACTATTAACTACTCTTAATATTCTGTATGATTAACTTGTTCCATTTGACTATTTTGAAGGAAATGGCACCGACTACTCGACACACCGTGAATATGAATGAAGAGGAATTCCGTACTTTTCTAGCTTCAAACATAGCCGCAGTACAGGCTGCGCTACATACCAACAATAACCTTGGATCTAGCAGTACAGGAAATCGTGTAGGATGCACCTACAAAGAATTCACTGCCTGCAAACCTTTGGAATTTGATGGAACCGAAGGACCGATCGGATTGAAACGGTGGACCGAGAAGGTCGAATCGGTGTTTGCCATAAGTAAGTGTACTGAAGAGGACAAAGTGAAGTATGCTACGCATACCTTCACAGGTTCTGCGCTAACATGGTGGAATACCTATCTAGAGCAAGTGGGACAAGATGATGCTTACGCACTACCGTGGTCAGCATTCAAGCACTTGATGAACGAGAAGTACCGTCCCAGAACCAAGGTCAATAAGCTCAAGACAGAACTTAGAGGGTTACGAACCCAAGGATTTGATATTACCACGTACGAAAGACGATTCACAGAATTGTGCCTATTGTGTCCGGGAGCGTTCGAAGATGAGGAAGAGAAGATTGACGCGTTTGTGAAAGGATTACCGGAAAGAATCCAAGAAGATATAAGTTCACACGAGCCCGCCTCCATACAACAGGCAAGTAGAATGGCTCACAAACTAGTGAACCAGATTGAGGAAAGAATTAAAGAACAGACGGATGAAGAAGACAATGTGAAGCAAGTCAAAAGAAAGTGGGAGGAAAACGGTGATAAGAATCACCAATACAACAACAACAGCAATTACAATAATAATCGCAACAATTATCTCAACAATCACAACATCAATCGCAACTACAACAAATGGCCCAACAACAACAACAACAACAACAACAACAACAACAACAACAACAACAACAACTACAACAATCGTCCCAACAACAATAACAATCGCAACAACTACAACAATCAGAAGCAGCTATGCCAAAGGTGTGAAAAGTATCACTCGGGGTTCTGCACCAAATTTTGCAACAAGTGTAAAAGAAATGGTCATAGCGCGGCGAAGTGTGAGGTCTACGGACCAGGGGTTAACAGAACGAAAGGAACAAATGGTGTCGGAAGGAGTAATGGCGGAGCAAGTAGTGTCGGAGCAAGTTATGCCAATGTAGTTTGTTATAAATGTGGAAAACCGGGCCACATTATTAGAAATTGCCCGAACCAGGAGAACACGAATGGACAAGGCCGCGGAAGAGTTTTCAATATTAATGCGGCAGAGGCACAGGAAGACCCAGAGCTTGTTATGGGTACGTTTCTTATTGACAATAAATCTGCTTACGTTTTATTTGATTCGGGTGCGGATAGAAGCTATATGAGTAGAGATTTTTGTGCTAAATTAAGTTGCCCATTGACGCCGTTGGATAGTAAATTTTTACTCGAATTAGCAAATGGTAAATTAATTTCAGCAGATAATATATGTCGGAATCGAGAAATTAAACTGGTTAGCGAAACATTTAAGATTGACTTGATACCAGTAGAGTTAGGGAGTTTTGATGTGATAATCGGTATAGACTGGTTGAAAGAAGTTAAAGCAGAGATCGTTTGTTACAAAAATGCAATTCGCATTATACGAGAAAAAGGAAACCCTTAATGGTGTACGGAGAAAAGGGCAACATGAAGCTACATCTTATTAGTAATTTGAAGGCACAAAAACTAATAAGAAAAGGTTTCTATGCTGTTCTAGCACACGTTGAGAAAGTACAAACTGAAGAAAAGAGTATCAATGATGTTCCCGTCGCAAAAGAATTTCCCGATGTATTTCCGAAAGAATTACAGGGACTACCTCCACATCGATCTGTTGAATTTCAAATAGATCTTGTACCAGGAGCTGCACCAATAGCTCGTGCTCCTTACAGACTCGCACCCAGCGAGATGAAAGAACTGCAAAGCCAATTACAAGAACTTTTAGAGCGTGGTTTCATTCGACCAAGCACATCACCGTGGGGAGCTCCTGTTTTGTTTGTCAAGAAGAAAGATGGTACATTCAGGTTGTGTATCGACTACCGAGAGTTGAACAAACTTACCATCAAGAACCGCTACCCACTACCGAGAATCGACGACTTATTTGATCAACTACAAGGCTCGTCTGTTTATTCAAAGATTGACTTACGTTCCGGGTATCATCAAATGCGGGTGAAAGAAGATGATATTCCAAAGACTGCTTTCAGAACATGTTACGGTCATTACGAGTTTATGGTCATGCCGTTTGGTTTAACTAATGCACCAGCTGTGTTCATGGACCTTATGAACCGAGTGTGTGGACCATACCTTGACAAGTTTGTCATTGTTTTCATTGATGACATACTTATTTACTCAAAGAATGACCAAGAACACGGTGAACATTTGAGAAAGGTGTTAGAAGTATTGAGGAAGGAAGAATTGTACGCTAAGTTTTCAAAGTGTGTATTTTGGTTGGAAGAAGTTCAATTCCTCGGTCACATAGTGAACAAAGAAGGTATTAAGGTGGATCCGGCAAAGATAGAAACTGTTAAAAAGTGGGAAACCCCGAAAACTCCGAAACACATACGCCAGTTTTTAGGACTAGCTGGTTACTACAGAAGGTTCATCCAAGACTTTTCCAGAATAGCAAAACCCTTGACTGCATTAGCGCATAAAGGGAAGAAATTTGAATGGAAGGATGAACAAGAGAAAGCGTTTCAGTTATTGAAGAAAAAGCTAACTACGGCACCTATATTGTCATTGCCTGAAGGGAATGATGATTTTGTGATTTATTGCGATGCATCAAAGTAAGGTCTTCGTTGTGTATTAATGCAACGAACGAAGGTGATTGCTTATGCGTCTAGACAATTGAAGATTCACGAGCAAAATTATACGACGCATGATTTGGAATTAGGCGCGGTTGTTTTTGCATTAAAGACTTAGAGGCACTACTTATATGGGGTCAAAAGTATTATATATACCGACCACAAAAGTCTTCAACACATATTTAATCAGAAACAACTGAATATGAGGCAGCATAGGTGGATTGAATTGTTGAATGATTACGACTTTGAGATTCGTTACCACCCGGGGAAGGCAAATGTGGTAGCCGATGCCTTGAGCAGGAAGGGCAGAGAACCCATTCGAGTAAAATCTATGAATATAATGATTCACAATAACCTTACTACTCAAATAAAGGAGGTGCAACAAGGAATTTTAAAAGAGGGAAATTTAAAGGATAAAATACCCAAAGGATCGGAGAAGCATCTTAATATTCGGGAAGACGGAACCTGGTATAGGGCTGAAAGAATTTGGGTACCAAAATTTGGAGATATGAGAGAAATGGTACTTAGAAAAGCTCATAAAACCAGATACTCAATACATCCTGGAATGGGAAAGATGAACAAGGATCTTAAGAAACATTTTTAGTGGCCAGGTATGAAAGCCGATATTGCTAAATATGTAGGAGAATGTTTGACGTGTTTTAAGGTCAAAGCTGAGCATCAGAAACCATCAGGTCTACTTCAACAAACCGAAATCCCGGAATGGAAATGGGAAAACATTACCATGGATTTCATTACTAAATTGCCAAGGACTGCAAGTGGTTATGATACTATTTGGGTAATAGTTGATCATCTCACCAAGTCAGCACACTTCCTGCCAATAAGAGAAGATGACAAGATGGAGAAGTTAGCACTACTGTATTTGAAGGAAGTCGTCTCCAGACATGGAATACCAATCTCTATTATCTCTGATAGAGATGGCAGATTTATTTCAAGATTTTGGCAGACATTACAGCAAGCATTGGGAACTCGTCTAGACATGAGTACTGCCTATCATCCACAAACTGATGGGCAGAGCGAAAGGACGATACAAACGCTTGAAGGCATGCTACGAGCTTGTGTTATTGATTTCGAAAACAGTTGGGATCGACATCTACCGTTAGCAGAATTTTCCTACAACAATAGTTATCATTCTAGTATTGAGATGGCGCCATTTGAGGCACTTTATGGTAGAAAGTGTAGGTCTCCGATTTGTTGGAATGAAGTGGGGGATAGACAGATTACGGGTCCGGAGATAATACAAGAAACTACCGAGAAAATCATCCAAATTCAACAAAGATTGAAAACCGCCCAGAGTCGACAAAAGAGCTACGCGGACAGTAAAAGAAAAGATATAGAGTTTGAAATTGGAGAAATGGTCATGCTTAAGGTTTCACCTTGGAAAGGCGTTGTTCGATTTGGTAAACGGGGGAAACTAAATCCAAGGTACATTGGACCATTCAAGATTATAGATCGTGTCAGACCAGTAGCTTACCAACTTGAGTTACCTCAACAACTCGCGGCTGTACATAACACTTTCCACGTCTCGAATTTGAAGAAATGTTTTGCTAAAGAAGATCTCACTATTCCGTTAGATGAAATCCAAATCAACGAAAAACTTCAATTCATCTAAGAACCCGTCGAAATAATGGATCGTGAGGTTAAAAGACTTAAGCAAAACAAGATACCAATTGTTAAGGTTCGATGGAATGCTCGTAGAGGACCCGAGTTCACCTGAGAGCATGAAGATCAGATGAAGAAGAAATACCCGCATCTATTTCCAGAAGATTCGTCAACACCTTCAACAGCTTAAAATTTCGGGACGAAATTTATTTAACGGGTAGGTACTGTAGTGACCCGAACTTTTCCATGTTTATATATATTAATTGAGATTGATATTTACATGATTAAATGTTTCCAACATGTTAAGCAATCAAACTTGTTAAGACTTGATTAATTGAAATATGTTTCATATAGACAATTGACCACCCAAGTTGACCGGTGATTCATGAACGTTAAAACTTGTAAAAACTATATGATGACATATATATGGATATATATATAGTTAACATGATACTATGATAAGTAAACATATCATTAAGTATATTAACAATGAACTACATATGTAAAAACAAGACTACTAACTTAATGATTTTTAAACGAGACATATATGTAATGATTATCGTTGTAAAGACATTTAATGTATATATATCATATTAAGAGATATTCATACATGATAATATCATGATAATATAATAATTTAAAATCTCATTTGATATTATAAACATTGGGTTAACAACATTTAACAAGATCGTTAACCTAAAGGTTTCAAAACAACACTTACATGTAACGACTAACGATGACTTAAGACTCAGTTAAAATGTATATACATGTAGAGTTTTAATATGTATTTATACAATTTTTAAAGACTTCAATACACTTATCAAAATACTTCTACTTAACAAAAATGCTTACAATTACATCCTCGTTCAATTTCATCAACAATTCTACTCGTATGCACCCGTATTCGTACTCGTACAATACACAGCTTTTAGATGTATGTACTATTGGTATATACACTCCAATGATCAGCTCTTAGCAGCCCATGTGAGTCACCTAACACATGTGGGAACCATCATTTGGCAACTAGCATGAAATATCTCATAAAATTACAAAAATATGAGTAATCATTCATGACTTATTTACATGAAAACAAAATTACATATCCTTTATATCTAATCCATACACCAACGACCAAAAACACCTACAAACACTTTCATTCTTCAATTTTATTCATCTAATTGATCTCTCTCAAGTTCTATCTTCAAGTTCTAAGTGTTCTTCATATATTCTACAAGTTCTAGTTACATAAAATCAAGAATACTTTCAAGTTTGCTAGCTCACTTCCAATCTTGTAAGGTGATCATCCAACCTCAAGAAATCTTTGTTTCTTACAGTATTTTATCATTCTAATACAAGGTAATAATCATATTCAAACTTTTGTTCAATTTCTATAACTATAACAATCTTATTTCAAGTGATGATCTTACTTGAACTTGTTTTCGTGTCATGATTCTGCTTCAAGAACTTCGAGCCATCCAAGGATCCGTTGAAGCTAGATCCATTTTTCTCTTTTCCAGTAGGTTTATCCAAGGAACTTAAGGTAGTAATGATGTTCATAACATCATTCGATTCATACATATAAAGCTATCTTATTCGAAGGTTTAAACTTGTAATCACTAGAACATAGTTTAGTTAATTCTAAACTTGTTCGCAAACAAAAGTTAATCCTTCTAACTTGACTTTTAAAATCAACTAAACACATGTTCTATATCTATATGATATGCTAACTTAATGATTTAAAACCTGGAAACACGAAAAACACCGTAAAACCGGATTTACGCCGTCGTAGTAACACCGCGGGCTGTTTTGGGTTAGTTAATTAAAAACTATGATAAACTTTGATTTAAAAGTTGTTATTCTGAGAAAATGATTTTAATTATGAACATGAAACTATATCCAAAAATTATGGTTAAACTCAAAGTGGAAGTATGTTTTCTAAAATGGTCATCTAGACGTCGTTCTTTCGACTGAAATGACTACCTTTACAAAAACGACTTGTAACTTATTTTTCTGACTATAAACCTATACTTTTTCTGTTTAGATTCATAAAATAGAGTTCAATATGAAACCATAGCAATTTGATTCACTCAAAACGGATTTAAAATGAAGAAGTTATGGGTAAAACAAGATTGGATAATTTTTCTCATTTTAGCTACGTGAAAATTGGTAACAAATCTATTCCAACCATAACTTAATCAACTTGTATTGTATATTATGTAATCTTGAGATACCATAGACACGTATACAATGTTTTGACCTATCATGTCGACACATCTATATATATTTCGGAACAACCATAGACACTCTATATGTGAATGTTGGAGTTATCTATACAGGGTTGAGGTTGATTCCAAAATATATATAGTTTGAGTTGTGATCAATACTGAGATACGTATACACTGGGTCGTGGATTGATTCAAGATAATATTTATTGATTTATTTCTGTACATCTAACTGTGGACAACTAGTTGTAGGTTACTAACGATGACAGCTGACTTAATAAACTTAAAACATCAAAATATATTAAAAGTGTTGTAAATATATTTTGAACATACTTTGATATATATGTATATATTGTTATAGGTTCGTGAATCAACCAGTGGCCAAGTCTTACTTCCCGACGAAGTAAAAATCTGTGAAAGTGAGTTATAGTCCCACTTTTAAAATCTAATATTTTTGGGATGAGAATACATGCAGGTTTTATAAATGATTTACAAAATAGACACAAGTACGTGAAACTACATTCTATGGTTGAATTATCGAAATCGAATATGCCCCTTTTTATTAAGTCTGGTAATCTAAGAATTAGGGAACAGACACCTTAATTGACGCGAATCCTAAAGATAGATCTATTGGGCCTAACAAACCCCATCCAAAGTACTGGATGCTTTAGTACTTCGAAATTTATATCATATCCGAAGGGTGTCCCGAAATGATGGGGATATTCTTATATATGCATCTTGTTAATGTCGGTTACCAGGTGTTCACCATATGAATGATTTTTATCTCTATGTATGGGATGTGTATTGAAATATGAAATCTTGTGGTCTATTGTTATGATTTGATATATATAGGTTAAACCTATAACTCACCAACATTTTTGTTGACGTTTAAAGCATGTTTATTCTCAGGTGAATACTAAGAGCTTCCGCTGTTGTATACTAAAATAAGGACAAGATTTGGAGTCTATGTTTGTATGATATTGTGTAAAAACTGCATTCAAGAAACTGATTTCGATGTAACATATTTGTATTGTAAACCATTATGTAATGGTCGTGTGTAAACAGGATATTTTAGATTATCATTATTTGATAATCTACGTAAAGCTTTTTGAACCTTTATTTATGAAATATAGGTTATGGTTTGTTTTAAAAATGAATGCAGTCTTTGAAAAACGTCTCATATAGAGGTCAAAACCTCGCAACGAAATCAATTAATATGGAACGTTTTTAATCAATAAGAACGAGACATTTCACACTACAAATTACGCATAGTAATTTAATTATGCTTACTAGTTAGTCTTGTTGGACTTTCTACCTTGTTAGGCCTTAGCCCACCCTACACTAGTTAGTGGACTATTTAATTAGCCCAACTATTAATAACTAGTGACCCATTAATATGTAAGACAAATGCCCATTTATTAGAGGGAACATGCTAGCATTTATGTCAAGTATTATCCTTAATGTTGCTTGGGATCCCAACATAAGCAACAACTTTAGATAACTATTAACCAAAAAGCAAACTTTTGTCCCCCTTGTCCCCCCTCCTAATTCACGGTCACCTTCACCCCTCCCCTCCCTCATTCACCTATAAATACTAGCCTTATTTCATCCATTTTACACTTGCTTTCATTTGTAATTCACACACACACACACACACTCTCTAATTCTCTCTCGTTCTTTCTCTCTCTAAAAGTGTAAGTATTTTGAATTCTTCTTCTTCTTCTCCTTCTCATCATCACGAATTCATCATCCATCATCATCATGGGTCTAGCTTTTTAGCTTTGATCTTGATTACATCTTGTAGATTCAAGCATGAATCCTTCAAGAACATGGAAGATTCAAGCTTTCTAGCTTTGAATCTTCACCTACTTTATAGATCTACATCTTTTAGCTTTAATCTTGTTATTTTGTTGTAAAGATTCAAACTTTTATTTGTAATCTTCATGTAACTTAAAGATCCAAGCTTTATGCTTCAAGATTCTTCAAGAACAACCAAGATACAAGCTTTCTAGCTTGAATCTTCATATCTTTTTGTTGGATCTAAGTTTTCTAACTTATTATCTTGTTGTTTTGTTATAAAGATTCAAACTTGTGTTTGTTATCTTCATGTAACTTAAAGATCTAAGCTTTATGCTTCAAGATCTTCAAGAACACCAAAGGTTCAAGCTTTCTAGCTTTGTAACCTTGCAACTTGTGTAAAAAGGATCCAAGCTCTCTAGCTTAGGGTTCCATCACCTCATTTGACTTAGATTATGTTCATACTTGTTTGATTGATGTAAAGTTTGTAGCTTTAGTTATAAATGTAACTTGTAATTGTGTTAAGACTAAGGATATGATGTAACCTTGGTTCATCATCCATCTAAGACTCTTAAATGAGCTGTGTTCTTACTTAGCCTTAACATATTGTGTGTTTATGGTGGAATCTTGGTCAAGGTGATGCTAACCCATCAACGATTTGTACACTTGAAGCTACAAGCATTAAGGATGAGAACCGTGATGAGCATCAAGCACCAAGAACCCCACCGGAGCATTTGTTTACTGTTTTTCAGGATCTTATCAGTAACCTGGGCTACTGTAAAGTTTGTTTTAAGTTAGTTCGGTTCGAGTAGATGATTTTTCATTTAGGCCTCATCTTAATCCGAGTTACGGTTTAGGATTTATGGCCTTCCGAAAGTCACTACGCCCTTGTAACGTTGTGCTGAAATTTCTGACCTACTCGCACTTAAACCGTCGCCACGGTCAAATGAAGATGAGTTTGGTTCTGAAAATTGGTCAGCGGTTAGAGGACTCATATACGTAGCCATATCCACTGACTACGCATCTTTTCGATTTACGTAGAGGTCGTAGCAGCTGATCCAAGTCAGCCTATTGTTTTGACCTCTATACTTGATTAACTTACTTAGCTTTTATGATGATGAATGATGATGATGGTGACACTTAAACTTATTTTATGCACTAATAGAACTTATAAAGATAACCTACTGACCTAGTAACCTTTGATTTAGGTTGACGAGCTTTCGGACCGACTTACTACTTGCACACTTTCGTATCGACTTGTATTGCTTATTCATTGTGAGTTATAGCTTCCCCTTTTTACTTATACTATTTTTGGGACTGAGAATACATTCGGTTTTTATGTTTTACGTATTTGAAACGAGTACTTAAACTTTACATATGTGTGGGTTATATAACGGCATAAACTTTCCCCTTAGCACGGTAACGTTTAACTATTGGTTTTTGAACCGGTAGTCGCGAATCTTAGATATGGATCCATAGGATTTGACATCCCCACTCGGGCTAGTCGCATTAGCATTTAACGGGTGCTTAATACTTCGAGGACATACGCACTCTCCAGGTGTACTTTTAGGGGGTGATATTTATATTTACGTTAAGTCTAGTTACCATGTGCCCACGGTTATACATATACTTTTCATACTGTTTTGAAACATTGAAACCTCGTGGTCAATCTTACATTACTGATTACAAACAAACTATAGCTCACCAACATTCGTGTTAACTTTTTAAGCATGTATTTCTCAGGTGCTTAGAGGTATCTTGCTTCCGCTGTTTAGACTTGCTGTCTTGGTGTTATTGACTTGCTGTTAAGGACCTGCCGTGTTAGATTTCCGCTGCATTACTTAGAGATGTCTCAATCATGAAACTTTTAATTTGCATTCGCAACTTATGTTGTTGGAATAATGACTTTGTAACGACCTTTGTGTCACGTTATATTTTGTAAACACTATGTCTTTTTATGAATGCAAACTGGTTTTCAAACAGCATATAGTATTTGACTGTGTAAAGATCCTGTTGTTGACGAATCGTACACGATGGTTTTGTACGGGGCGTCACATTTGGTATCAGAGCATTGGTTGTAGGGAATTAGGTTGCATTAGTGAGTCTAGACTAGGCCGAGTAGGATTCACTAATAGGACTAATCTAAAACTTGCTCGTTTACCTGTTACTGTTTACTACTGCATGCTACTATGTTGTATTACTACATGTCACTGTTACTACTGCTGCATGCTACTGCTTACTTATACTGCCATATGATCTTGCTGCATGCTTACTCTTACTGCTATGTGAACTTACTGCATGCTGCTACTTATTCTTGTTACCGCATACTACTACCTGCTTTTGCATATTACTTCTGTTTAGAACTGCTTTTGTTGCCATGTTATGCACTGCTGTAGACGACCTAGGTTGCTGTAGTGCCAGATTATGTGCTTGCTACCCGTCTGCTTTTTACTGTACCGACTTGGAGAATTTTATCTTCCCTAGTTCAGATATTTTTTTGAACCCTTTTTCCCACACGTCTAACCCTAAGGATTGGTATTATAATCCACTTGTTACTATCGTTCCACCATTCTGGAGATCGAAATGATTCTTCACGCAATCTAGGAGGAGTACCCCTCGGATTACACGCCCACTAAAGTTGATCCTCAGAGGAGGAGATATTGGAGGATTTATCGAAGTAACCGCACCCCGAGCTCACTCTAAATAGCCACGTACGACGTGTGAACATTCGAAGGTTGTTCAGTTCCCGCAAGATGGCTCGTATCTCGTACGCTTTCATGACCGTCACTTATCTCTTTCGTTGTTCACCACTACTTGACGATCTAACGACACTTCTGGACTTAGGTCCCTAACACTCTTAGGCAATGGGGAAGTCGGGAGGACATCTTCTTTCACAAGGTCAGAGTGCCTTCTACTGATGCTCGGCCATACCCAAAGACTTGGGAGTCACCTCAAGACATATCGTATTACTACTTGCTACACGTACAACTCGACGCGAGACCCAGATTGAATTTCTAGAAAGGAACCTAACGACGTTACCTGAACCCGAACATTTTAAAGAAAATTTCGGGACATTTAGGCATTGGTGCATGACCTACGGAACCTACGCACCCACACCGAGAAACCGTGAGATTGATTATGTAGATTTTGTTTTGAGATAGCATAGATAAAGCGTCGTTAGATGAAATTGAATAGAACTTGAAGTGATCACGTTACATTAACCGTATGGGGTGATATTGGAATGAACGTACGATTTAGTACAATATAATGACGCCAGGCCAGTGTGATTATATTGAAGTAAATCATGCAGAAGTCCCAATGTTACTATATAAGGAATATGAAGTGATTCAGAGAAAATTTTGGTAGGAACAACTTGAGTATATGCATTATGGTCTATTAGAAGTAGGGAAAGAATAACCACGTAGCCCAGATACTTGTACAAGAAGGGCCTTGATTGTAGAAATGATAACCCGAAAATTTGTTATGGATATAGACACTCTGGACACTTAAGGACAAAGTTCTTAAATAGGAAAAACTTTGGACTTACTTACTGTAGAGCAATCGTTATCTCAGCCATGGAGACTCGTATGGATCCTGATTTTTAGTTAGGGTACGTTTCGTCACGACATTTTATTGTCTCAGAGTTGTTTAATACTAGAGCGATAGAAACCTTATATCTAAGAACCTCGGTGTTATGACTAATAAGCCATTAACAACCATGAGAGTTAAGTATTCTATAGGACAAGCTAATGGTGAGCTGGTAGAGATAGAGGAGTAATTTAAGGTAGTACCTTAAAATTAACAGGTGGGTCATTTGGAGATGACCTCATCCTAACAAAACTTGGAAGTTTTATAGTAGTAGTTGGAAAGGATTAGTTACCTGCGCACAAGCAGATGTTATTTGAGAAGGTTGATAAAATTTTCACAGCAGTATAATAAGATTTGGTTAGAATGGACCTTAAGATTAACCTAATACTCATCAAGTTAGGAAGCTTGATGTAAAAGTTGGAATGAACTTTAGGGTTAACCTAATACTCATTGAGTTAGGAAGCTTTGATGAGATAGTTGGAATGGATTGGCTTTCAAGGATGAAAGCGAAAGTTATTTATAGTAAGAAGATTATTCATATACCACGCGAGGATGGTGAGCCAAAAGCCATTTGGGTTACTTCAACAACCCGAGATCCCACAATGGAAATGGGAAGGGATGACGATGGATTTCATCGCGAAGCTACCGAAAACAATAGACAGTTATGACACTATCTGGATCATCGTTGACCGCCTCACCAAATCTGCTCACTTTCTAACCATGAAAGAAACCGATACAATGGACAACGATACATAAAGTAAATTGTATCCCGTCAATTCAGCAATTCAAATTCTATACTACCCAAGATTCTTATTTGATGCTCATTCTTATGCGACTCTGAATCCTAACTTATTCCGAGAGAATTCTTAATCGATGATAATCACACCATCACCCTTCTTACGTCGATATTAGTCATACCAGTTCGAAATTTCCAAAATCAATGGGTAGTTAATTCCCATCCTCATACTCTCCCATTCGTATCTCACTTATAAGCAACAACTTTACACTTAAGAATTTTTGGTCAACGAACTTATGCCCTACTAATAACCATCAACCAAATTTAAATTCAATAGTTTTCGTTACCTCAAATATCACTCGAAATTTTCAAAAATCTTTTACTCGATTCTCAACAATCTTTTTCCAACTTGTAACCTCCGAAATATGAAAATTTTAATTACCAAAATTTTACACACACTATTTTACTGAGCGATCCTCTCATAGTTTTATAAAAATAAATTTATTTTATTTACCATTCGTGCAAATTTTTGAAATCGTATATGTTATATAAAATAAAGTAAATAATTACTTATTTTTGACTAAGACATGAAATTTTACTTTCACTTTTACAAACCAAATCTTTCATTCAAAAGATATTTTACTTTGAATGGTACATGTTATACATAACCCTAGTTTACTAAGATGTAACAACCCGTCCTTATCCACCTGAACGAAGTTATCAACATCTGGTCCTATTGCGAGGTGCTGTCCTAAATATGCCATGAATGACTCAAAGTAATGTCTTTAAAATGAGCAAATGCACAGCGGAAGACTTAATTCGTACCAGAGAATAAACATGCTTAAAAGTGTCAACCAAAAGGTTGGTGAGTTCATAGGTTTATCGTAACAATCATTTCAATATATTAATAGACCACAAGATTTCATAATCATAAACATAATACACTCGTAAGTGTATGTAAAGCATTCTAAGTGGTTGAGCACTTGGTAACCATACTTAACTATTAATCAACGTCGCATATTCCCTTTATTATGAAATCTCACTACACTGTACCAAGTGTAGTCACCGAAACGAAGTACTGTGCAACCGTTGAATACTGGTCGTCCAGCCCGGTTGGGGTTGTCAGGCCCGATAGATCTATCAACAGGATTCACGTTTACAATACCCATGTAAATAGTAGTTACCAAGCTACAGGGAAATATGCCAGTGGTACAACTCAACGTAGAATGTATTTTTAAGTACTTGTGTCTATTTCGTAAACATTTATAAAAGTAGCGCATGTATTCTCAGCCCAAAAATATATATTGCAAAAGCAATTAAAAAGATAGCAAATGAAACTCACCTAATGTATTTTGTAATAAAAATACATATGACGACATTGAACAAGTGTAGGGTTGACCTTGGATTCATGAACCTATATCATTTATATATATATTATCACACATATTAATATTTAAACAAGTTTATGTATTAATTTTAGTAATATTAGTTTAGTTATGTAATAAATATATTTTATATAAATAGTATCTGTTGTAGTAATAATGATAATGATAGTAATGATAATAATAGTTTTAATAATTAGGATAGTTTTAATAACAATGATAATCTTAAATAAAAGAAATTGAATATTTTAATAAAAATGATATAAATAATAATAATACTAGTAATAATAGTGTTAAAAATAATAATAATGATAATGAGAATGATAATACTTATAATAATAATAAAAATGAAGATTTTAATAAAAATACTTTTGTTCATAATAAAAAAATATAATTTTAATGATAATGCTAATAATAATAATAATACTAACCTTAATATTATTATTATTAATAATAATAATAATAATAATAATAATTCTAATACTCATTTTGATAATAATAATAATAATAATAATAATAAGTATAGTATTTATATTAATAATAATAATAATTAGTACCTTGGAAGCTTTCCTTAAAAAAAATGGAAATAAACTGCCTGAAGCGGGACTTGAACCCGCGACCTCTCGCTCAACACAACACACTCCTAACCATGCCTCTAATTCTGTCTTTCTGTTTTAAATCCCCTTCGAATTATTATAACCCGTATTCATTATCAAGCATTTTTAACTAAAATTGGGCTTCGGCCCACCATAGTAAACAGAATCATATCGGCCCACTAATTAATCCAAAGGCCCAACAGCAATTATCAGCTTATTTAATCTAGAATTTTAGTCGAACACTAACATGGATCTCGGCCATATTTAAATTCATTAAACCCCATTTATTTTGGCTTTACTACCTATGATCCCACCATATTATTTTATGTTCTTTCGTTTGATACATGGAACCTAAATGGTTTATCTAGTCTCCACATCTAATTGGCTTTTGCATAATTATGAAGAATTAAAGGTACGCAAGTTTTGGTATAAAGTTAAGTGAGATGGTGACCCATGAGTCAATTTATCCTAAAGTCATCTAATCGACCCTACTGCAGCTCCCAATTATCCGTGTCTCCTCCTTTATGAATCATAAACAATAATACTCACTATTATTGTGTTTAATATTCATCCCCTTTAATTTATTCAATAACGATATCAGTATTTAAAACAAAATCGATGTAGCAGCACATACAATTGTTATGGTTGTGGGTTATGACGGATACAAGAAATATAACAGTTAGTACCGTAGTAGTAATCCGTAAGTAGTGAAGGTTTTCTAACGGTTTTAGATGGGTCGGTTTTGTGGTATTTGTCGATTGTAGGTAGAAGAAAATTAAGGGATGGTTAAGGTGGTGTGTTGTTCACGGTTCAAAACTGAAACCGTTGTGGTGATGATGGCGTGAAAGAAAAAGAAAATAGAAAGGTGGTGAAGAGTTTTGGTCGTGAGGTGGTGATGTTTGTAGTTCGATTGTATGGGTAGAGGATGGTGGTGTCTCAACGGTGGTACTTGACCAACAGTGGGTCACTCATGAGATAACGTTTTCCAAAGTGAGGTGTCTTCAAAATCAATTACGAGGGTACCAAGATTATGTGTGTATGCTTAAAACATTAACAGGTACTCCGTAATACAATATTCTATTAATGTTTATACATATATACATAACGAGATAAGAGATGTCAATAAACCTCTAAGAGGAAACTTATTTCACATGATAAGACTAAAGCCCATAGTGTGGTTAGTAGTAATACACGAATAAAACCCCACATTACAAGTTGAGGGCATATGCATTCAGATAGATTTGGGTGGGTTTATATGTTGAAGATGGTGGCGGTAATGGATGGTCATGGTTGGTGGTTAATTTATGATGAGGGTGGTAGGAGACTTGAGGTGGTGTCACAAGAAGATGGTGGTTGGCGACGGTGGTGATGGCCAAAGGTGGCCATAGGTGTTGGATATGGTGGTGAATTGTTTGGTTAATTTTCAAGATATCCATATGGTATCTCATTGCATATGTATATATATGCTTTTAGGTGGCAGAGACAAAGTTAAATGAAATTCACGGATCTTAAAATGATGTGATGGTAAACAGAATTATGCAAAAACAATACACTAACACCAAATATAGTAATATGCAAATATCGAGGAAAAAGGGACGTGTGAAATGAAATTAATATAATAAAAACTTGAAACGTGTAAATCTCAAACAAAGCAGCCACCATTTTAAATTTATCTTGCCGACAGTTTTCAGGGACTATGTATCGTGCGAAATCAGTGGCGGATAAAAGTTCTTCGAAAAATTCTCAAAATTTTACATTAACTATATTTATTTATTCTAATCATTATGGTATAGAATTGATTATAAAAATTAAATTATTTTCTAGCTCTTAACCCCAAGTAAAATATACAAAGTGTAAAAATTTAATAAATATCTCCTAAGTATACCTTATTTATATAATAAAATATGTTTTAAATAATAATTATCATAATATCATATTTCATAACAACAACATTTAATATTTCGAGTTATACTTCAAATTTTTATTTATATATATACACACATATCTATTTACAAATAGTTGTTCGTGAATCGTCGGGAATGGTCGAAAGTCAAATGAATATATGAAATAGTTCAAAAATTTTGAGACTCGACCTAATAGACTTTTCTTAACGTGTCAAAAATATAATATCGTATCGAGAGTTTGGTTTAAAATTAGTCGAAATTTTCCGGGTCGTGACAGTACCTACCCGTTAAAGAAATTTCGTCCCGAAATTTTGATCGAGGTCGTCATGGCTAACAATAAAAATGTTTTCATGACGAATATGAGTTGGTAATTAGAGTTTTATCATTATTGAGTAATATGGATAAAATAATTCGATTACTTGAAGCGTATGAGTGGAGCTATCACAAAAGAGTGAAAAGTTTCGTCCTAACTTTTGACGTAGTCATGGTGGATTTCCGGAATTCAAGGAATTTAAGGAAATCTTCTAATCAGAAGAAAATGAAATAGCACTATTTATTAGTAAATTGTTGGAATTACGGAAGAACAGAAATATCCAGGAAATATTTCCGTTATATGCTCAGAAATGAAGTAGAATGAAAGAGTTATGTAACATGACACATGATGAGGGCAAGGTCAGTGAACCATCATCACGTTCCATTAGAAATTTAGCATGACTTACTGTAATATAATCACGTTGGCCAAGCGCATTATATTATTCTAACCCATACTTCAATTCACAACACTTCTCATCAATTCATTCATAGTTTATACTTAGATTTTACAGAAGTTTTCAATATAATGGAATACAGAAAACACGAAGAGGTAGATACTTTCGGACAAGAATATTTATGAAAATATCCTCAGAAATATCGAAGATATTTATGATGATATTTGGAATTTCTAAGTTCGAAGGTTGATGAAGAAAAATTTTCTGCAAGATTTTAACATGACTTTAGAGCAAGTTATTCTCTAAAGATTTCATCAGATCCAGAATTACCTGAATTCTTTGAATATAGGGTTTGGTCCTTGTCTTTGTCCTTGGTCTCCTTTATGATTAGCTCAATCTGTTTTTCAATACCAAATTTTCTATCGAGTTCCTAACACTCCTTTCTTTATCATCAAACTTTTGGCCGTTTAGACCATCTACAACATGCTGCTTCGTCAGCATTTTCAAAGTTAACGGATCTGGGTCATCGGTTATCAAACTGAGGTGGTTTCAGGAGAATTGTGTTTTTAGATGATTAAATGATGATGGTAGTATGGTGGAATATAAAAGGTTCTCTGGTAACAATAAATGAACACGCATATATAACAAGGTTATAATAAGGTTGTTTCGAACGAGAAGTTAGAGTTGTCTTGCTGGAGCTGTGACAAAATTTGCTACTTTGAAAGGGATTACCAAATTACTTTGGGTAATAATAACGCTAAAGGAATTAGCACAGCTACGTGTTAAACGTTTACTCAGTTTCCGAGGGTTTTTCAGGTGCATAACTATATGCATCAATCTTTTCTTCCGTAGATGAAATGCGGCTGGTTCATCCTCTCGATCTAGGTGTTTTCAAGAATCATGAAAGATTTGAACATGGATTGGAATCGTCAAGATACAAATGAGGTTTAAAATGAAATCAAGTGGCAAACTTGAAGAATTGTTTAATTTCATATGTTATAATCAATATTTTAATTCATTTTAATTGTCCACTGTTGATAGTCCATAGTTCAAAGTCCACAGTTAGCAATTCAATAATTCATATATAGTTTAATATATAACATTCGAATTAATTAATACGTTTCGTGACTCGTGTACATGTCTCAGACTCGATCACAACTCAAAGGATATATATTATTGTAGAATCAACCTCAACCATGTATAGCTAACTCCCGCATTACCGCATATAGAGTGTCTATGGTTATTCCAAATAATATATATACATGCGTCGATATGATATGTCAAAACTTTGTATACGTGTCCCGATATTTAAAGTGCGTAAAATAAATAACAGAATTTAAATGACGATAAATAAAATTGCGAGAATATAAATTGCGATAATTAAATTGCGGTAAATAAAATGTAACCAGTTAGCTAGGAACAGTTAGCTAGGAACAGTTAGCGTGGATTCTTAACAAGATTTTTCTCATAGTCAATTCGTTTGTTTCTAACAAATTTTATTTTGTCAAATGTTTTCTTCATTATGCCACTTGTTGGATTCTGAGAAGTCAAAATCCAAATATGAAATTGAATGAAAATGACTATTCTGCGGTGATCGGATTCGTATCTTTGTGGATGTAAGTAGGATAGTAAATGACTGTTGAATCAGATTTGAAGAATGTACAGTGTAACTTATTAATGTGAAACCCAAACCCGTTAAAATATTTTCATCATTAACAGTTGGTACAAAAGAATTTTTAATTACAATCTTTATGAAAATATACATACATATATATTTTCTTCAGATGTAATCATGGATTTAATGAGTCAATAAGATATTAAACTCATTTGATTTATCGTTAATACTAGATTACATAATCTCTAAAACTTTAGAAATTACATAATCGCCATGTCGAGCGAAGATAATCGATGTGGAACGATATGTAGAATGAAGATAAAGTAGATAGAATGATACGTAGAACGATGATTATGCTCGAGGTACAGAATGAGATATTGAGGCATGTGATGTTGAAACTTGGGTTGTTGATGGTAGTGATGGTAGTGTTGATGGTGGTACCGTTGCTGCCGGTGATGCTGTTGGTGCTTATTGTATTGAGGCTTGCGATGTGGACGTTACTGGTGGTACTGGTGTTGCTGATGGTGCTTGTAATTTTTGCACCATACGTTCCAAAGCCACTACTCGAGCGTGAAGCTCGTTGACTTCTTCTATTACACCGGGGTGATTGTCGGTTCGGACGAGCGGATAAATAAAATCTAGAATTTGATGTAGTATATAATCGTGGCGAGATACTCTAGAAATGAGAGAGAAAATGGTGTTTCAGATAGGTTTGCCGGTAAGTGCTTCAGGTTCTTCACCCAGAGGTGAATTCGGTTGGTGGAAGGGATCACCTTCTTTTTGCCTCCAATGATTAAGTAGACTACGAACCCCACCCCAATTCATCCAGAATTGGTGATGGCTAATTGGTTGATCCATTCCGGTTACACTACTTTCGGAGCTTAAGTGGGACTCCATATCGGAATCCGAGGGGCTTGAACTAATGGTGAGTTCCATTTTGCTCGGTTAGATACAGAGTTTTTGGTATGAAATGAATTTCGGATATCGAATGATATTCTAATTACATAGATTACCTATACATAGTACAGGAAATCCCGTAGATTATGGAGGGAATTAAGGAAACGTGTCAGACAAGACTTAATGTGATGGGATGTGAATTTGTCTGTACACCGTCTATGCAATAATTGCAATAAGATGCGTCGAGACTGAAAATGACAAGTAGATATTTTTCGACAAATGGTGGTAAGCAAACACTTTTAACATGCAGACCAGGTTCAAGTCTAGACTCATTAACATAACCTAATAACTACTAGGTCGAAGTCCAGACTCATTAATGCATCCTAACCACTACTAGTTAGACACACTAATGCAAGACCTGGTTCACTACGACCACCGCTCTGATACCAACTGTAACAACCCGTCCTTATCCACCTGAATGAAGTCATCAACATCTGGTCCCATTGCGAGGTGCTGTCCTAAATATGCCATGAATGACTCCAAGTAATGTCTTTAAAATGAGCAAATGCACAGCGGAAGACTTAATTCGTACCTGAGAATAAACATCCTTAAAAGTGTCAACCAAAAGGTTGGTGAGTTCATAGGTTTATCGTAACAATCATTTCAATATATTAATAGACCACAAGATTTCATAATCATAAACATAATACACTCGCAAGTGTATGTAAAGCATTCTAAGTGGTTGAGCACTTGGTAACCATACTTAACTATTAATCAACGTCGCATATTCCCTTTATTATGAAATCTCACTACACTGTACCAAGTGTAGTCACCGAAACGAAGTACTGTGCAACCGTTGAATACTGGTCGTCCAGCCCGGTTGGGGTTGTCAGGCCCGATAGATCTATCAACAGGATTCGCGTTTACAATACCCATGTAAATAGTAGTTACCAAGCTACGGGGAAATATGCCAGTGGTAAAACTCAATGTAGAATGTATTTTTAAGTACTTGTGTCTATTTCGTAAATATTTATAAAAGTAGCGCATGTATTCTCAGCCCAAAAATATATATTGCAAAAGAAATTAAAAAGAGAGCAAATGAAACTCACCTAATGTATTTTGTAGTAAAAATACATATGACGACATTGAACAAGTGTAGGGTTGACCTTGGATTCATGAACCTATATCATTTATATATATATATTATCACACATATTAATATTCAAACAAGTTTATGTATTAATTTTAGTAATATTAGTTTAGTTATGTAATAAATATATTTTATATAAATAGTATCTGTTGTAGTAATAATGATAATAATAGTTTTAATAATTAGGATAGTTTTAATAACAATGATAATCTTAAATAAAAGAAATTGAATATTTTAATAAAAATGATATAAATAATAATAATAATAATACTAGTAATAATAGAGTTAAAAATAATAATAATGATAATGAGAATGATAATACTTATAATAATAATAAAAATGAAGATTTTAATAAAAATACTTTTGTTCATAATATAAAAATATAATTTTAATGATAATGCTAATAATAATAATACTAACCTTAATATTAATAATAATAATAATAATAATAATAATTCTAATACTCATTTTGATAATAATAATAATAATAAGTATAGTATTTATATTAATAATAATAATAATTAGTACCTTGGAAGCTTTCCTTAAAAAAATAGAAATAAACTGCCTGAAGCAGGACTTGAACCCGCGACCTCTCGCTCAACACAACACACTCCTAACCATGCCTCTAATTCTGTCTTTCTGTTTTAAATCCCCTTCGAATTATTATAACCCGTATTCATTATCAATCATTTTTAACTAAAATTGGGCTACGGCCCACCACAGTAAACTGATTCATATCGGCCCACTAATTAATCCAAAGGCCCAACAGCAATTATCAGCTTATTTAATCTAGAATTTTAGTCAAACACTAACATGGATCTCGGCCATATTTAAATTCATTAAACCCCATTTATTTTGGCTTTACTACCTATGATCCCACCATATTATTTTATGTTCTTTTGTTTGATACGTGGAACCTAAATGGTTTATCTAGTCTCCACATCTAATTAGCTTTTGCATAATTATGAAGAATTAAAGGTACGCAAGTTTTGGTATAAAGTTAAGTGAGATGGTGACCCATGAGTCAATTTTTCCTAAAGTCATCTAATCGACCCTACTGCAGCTCCCAATTATCCTTGTCTCCTCCTTTTTGAATCATAAACAATAATACTCACTATTATTGTGTTTAATATTCATCGCCTTTAATTTATTCAATAACGATATCAGTATTTAAAACAAAATCGATGTAGCAGCACATACAATTGTTATGGTTGTGGGTTATGACGGATACAAGAAATATAACAGTTAGTATCGTAGTAGTAATCCGTAAGTAGTGAAGGTTTTCTAACGATTTTAGATGGGTCAGTTTTGTGGTATTTGTCGATTGCAGGTAGAATAAAATTAAGGGATGGTTAAGGTGGTGTGTTGTTTACGGTTCAAAACTGAAACCGTTGTGGTGATGATGGCGTGAAAGAAAAAGAAAACAGAAAGGTGGTGAAGAGTTTTGGTCGTGAGGTGGTGATGTTTGTAGTTCGATTGTATGGGAGGAGGATGGTGGCGTCTCAACGGTGGTACTTGACCAACAGTGGGTCACTCATGAGATAACGTTTTCCAAAGTGAGGTGTCTTCAAAATCAATTACGAGGGTACCAAGATTATGTGTGTATGCTTAAAACATTAACAGGTACTCCGTAATACAATATTCTATTAATGTTTATACATATATACATAACGAGATAAGAGATGTCGATAAACCTCTAAGAGGAAACTTATTTCACATGATAAGACTAAAGCCCATAGTGTGGTTAGTAGTAATACACGAATAAAACCCCACATTACAAGTTGAGGGCATATGCATTCAGATAGATTTGGGTGGGTTTATATGTTGAAGATGGTGGCGGTAATGGATGGTCATGGTTGGTGGTTAATTTATGATGAGGGTGGTAGGAGACTTGAGGGTGTGTCACAAGAAGATGGTGGTTGGCGACGGTGGTGATGGCCAAAGGTGGTCGTAGGTGTTGGATATGGTGGTGAATTGTTTGGTTAATTTTCAAGATATCCATATGGTATCTCATTGCATATGTATATATATGCTTTTAGGTGGCAGAGACAAAGTTAAATGAAATTCACAGATCCTAAAATGATGTGATGGTAAACAGAATTATGCAAAAACAATACACTAACACCAAATATAGTAATATGCAAATATAGAGGAAAAAGGGACGTGCGAAATGAAATTAATATAATAAAAACTTGAAATGTGTAAATCTCAAACAAAGCAGCCACCATTTTAAATTTATCTTGCCGACAATTTTCAGGGACTATGTATCGTGCGAAATCAGTGGCGGATAAAAGTTCTTCGAAAAATTCTCAAAATTTTACATTAACTATATTTATTTATTCTAATCATTATGGTATAGAATTGATTATAAAAATTAAATTATTTTCTAACTCTTAACCCCAAGTAAAATATACAAAGTGTAAAAATTTAATAAATATCTCCTAAATATACCTTATTTATATAATAAAATATGTTTTAAATAATAATTATCATAATATCATATTTCATAACAACAACATTTAATATTTCGAGTTATACTTCAAATTTTTATTTATATATATACACACATATCTATTTACAAATAGTTGTTCGTGAATCGTCGGGAATGGTCGAAAGTCAAATGAATATATGAAATAGTTCAAAATTTTTGAGACTCGACCTAATAGACTTTTCTTAATGTGTCAAAAATATAATATCGTATCGAGAGTTTGGTTTAAAATTAGTCGAAATTTTCAGGGTCGTGACATAAGAACTTCGTTTCTTTTCTTACATTGTCACCTTAAACGATTTCTATAAAATTTCCGTTGCTTATTATATAAAATTTTTCGTTGCTTATTCGTATCCAAGTCATCATGAAGACTCTACAACCGTCGAAATTGATAGATTCATGTGTGTGTATGTGACGAAGGCACTTACTACCACGTCATGCAGAGCCTTCAGGCATCCACTAACACTTAAACCATTCAAAATCATGGCATTACCCCAGGGACCCTATTTTCTTGTAAGGAAAGACTAGGTATGGCATACTTCTGAATTTACTAAGAACTTCGTTCCGTTTATCTTGTCACATCAAACGTTTAAAGGTTTTTTAAAAACTTCCTTGGTCGATTTTACTAAAGGTTTTCCTATTAGACTACACCATGTATGGACCACACTTTTTCTCGCCTCCCGTTAGGGATGAAACTTACTATTAAGATCTTTGTTAAAAACTCTTGAGCCACTTCGGGTGGTAGTTTTATAAAATTTGTTAAGAAGTCTTTGTGCTCAAGAAATATTCCTCTTAAGGTTAGACTTGACAAAAAACGTGGGCCGATAAATCAGTTTTCTAAGGTACACTCACTGGTCACCCCATTGTAGGAAGGGCACAAGGTGGGTTTTTATTCTCAATATTTCACAGCTAATCGCAACATCCTCTTAAACATCATCTCTATGAATCAAGTAGGTTGAGGTACAAGGAATCGTTTTTTTTTAGATTATTTTCACTTAGGGTAAACCGTTCTTTACGACCAAAGGTCCACGTATCTTCTCATCCGCGCATCCCCTTAAGTATAAGGATAAATTCAGAACAAATCGCTTGAAGAGTTCACCCTGGTTCAAAGATCACACCTTTCGTGCGAATTTCTTTCGGAAATGTAATGTGGAATACTTTAGGAATCTAGGAATCTTGTTATCCTCTTAGAAAAGGACTGCTTAAAACATCTACGACACTAATATGGTTACTCTACGTATTCCTTCCTTCGTTGGTTGCAACTATATGTTGTTCTAGTTGATGTTAACCATAACTTTAACATGTAACTGAAAGGACAAAAGTTACATTATGGAACTGTGCTTTCATTCCATTCAAGGATTAGATCACATGCATCATGGAAAACTGAGTGATATCTTTCATCGTTCGTTCGAACAGCCCTGAAGACACTATAAATAATTATGGCTGGCTTTGCAAGTAAGTCTGATTTGTCACTTTCGGCTAAAATTTCGATTCAACAAACGTTTCTTAAATATCGGGTTCTTCATACCTATGGTCTCCTTTCGAAATTAAGGGATTAGTAAAATTCGTGGATAACACTACCCAGATATCAAATCGCATGGTTATGATCACCATGTTTTCCATTCTATCTGTCAGCTTTGTATTGTGGCATATGCGCTCAACGTCTTAGATGAGTTTGGTAACATTCATGATGCATTTCATTCATCCAGCTTGCTGAAGATGCCTGTAAGGCTAAAAAAATCATCTTTCCTTTTGTGGGTATATATATTCAGATGACATACACATGTTAACCAGAAACAAAATCAATTCGTTGATCTCTTAGGACAAGAGACTTAATCAATGGCATATACCTATACTTACTCTTATACGCCCAAGTACCTTTCAAGGTAAATAGCTCACTTCTGAGCCCACGAGTCTCGGAACTTTGATTCACTCCTTTTTATCCAAACATGGTACCATTGTTGGTCACTCCTCAAATTTCGGGACGAAATTTCCCTTAACAGGTGGGTAATGTAACTACCCGACTTTTTCGACTTGTTTCTGTGCCTTGTGATTTTAGCGAAACTGCGTATTTGTGCGTACTGTGCTACTTTATACTCTTGAATCTTTATACACATGGCTTACTTTCATTTATGTGTTAAAACGTGCCTTTAAGTACGTAGGTTACTTAACTTGATCGCCGTTAACCTTTATGACCGTTAGTGTCACTTGACGTTACGAACAAACTGTGTATTGCGTACACGTTTAACTTTTGTCGTAATCGGGATATTATGACTACGAAATCTTAATTATTATTTTATAATAATAATTACTTGGGTTTATGGATGCTTAATTACGCGTAGTAATTTAATTATGCTTACTAGTTAGTCTTGTTGGACTTTCTACCTTGTTGGGCCTTAGCCCACCCTACACTAGTTAGTAGACTATTTAATTAGCTCAACTATTAATAACTAGTGACCCATTAATATGTAAGACAAATGCCCATTTATTAGAGGAAACATGCTAGCATTTATGTCAAGTATTATCCTTAATGTTGCATGGGATCCCAACATAAGCACCAACTTTAGACAACCATTAACCAAAAAGCAAACTTTTGTCCCCCTTGTCCCCCCTCCAAATTCACGGCCACCTTCACCCCTCCCCTCCCTCATTCACCTATAAATACTAGCCTTATTTCATCCATTTTACACTTGCTTTCATTTGTAATTCACACACACACACTCTCTAATTCTCTCTAGTTCTTTCTCTCTCTAAAAGTGTAAGTATTTTGAATTATTCTTCTTCTTCTCCTTCTCATCATCACGAATTCATCATCATCATCATCATGGGTCTAGCTTTTTAGCTTTGATCTTGATTACATCTTGTAGATTCAAGCATGAATCCTTCAAGAACATGGAAGATTCAAGCTTTCTAGCTTTGAATCTTCACCTACTTTATAGATCTACATCTTTTAGCTTTAATCTTGTTATTTTGTTGTAAAGATTCAAACTTTTGTTTGTAATCTTCATGTAACTTAAAGATCCAAGCTTTATGCTTCAAGATTCTTCAAGAACAACCAAGATACAAGCTTTCTAGCTTGAATCTTCATATCTTTTTGTTGGATCTAAGTTTTCTAACTTATGATCTTGTTATTTTGTTATAAAGATTCAAACTTGTGTTTGTTATCTTCATGTAACTTAAAGATCCAAGCTTTATGCTTCAAGATCTTCAAGAACACCAAAGGTTCAAGCTTTCTAGCTTTGTAACCTTGCAACTTGTGTGAAAAGGATCCAAGCTCTCTAGCTTAGGGTTCCATCACCTCATTTGACTTAGATTATGTTCATACTTGTTTTATTGATGTAAAGTTTGTAGCTTTAGTTATAAATGTAACTTGTAATTGTGTTAAGACTAAGGATATGATGTAACCTTGGTTCATCATCCATCTAAGACTCTTAAATGAGTTGTGTTCTTACTTGTTCTTAATATATTGTGTGTTGATGGTGAAATCTTGGTCAAGGTGATACTAACCCATCAACGAGTTGTACACTTGAAGCTACAAGCATCAAGGATGAGAACCGTGATGAGCATCAAGCACCAAGAACCCCACCGTAGCACTTGTTTACTGTTTTTGGGGATCTGATCCTGGACTACTATAAAGTTGATTTTCAGTTAGTTCGGTTCGAGTAGATGATTTTCCATTTAGGCCTCGTCTTAATCCGAGTTACGGTTTAGGATTTATGCCCCTCCGAAAGTCACTACGCCCTTGTAACGTTGTGCTGAAATTTCTGACCTACTCGCACTTAAACCGTCGCCACGGTTAAACGAAGACGAGTTAGGTTCTGAAAATTGTTCAGCGGTTAGAGGACTCACATACGGAGCCATAGCCACTGACTACACATCTTTTCTATTTACGTAGAGGTCGTAGCAGCTGATCCAAGTCAGCCTATTGTTTTGACCTCTATACTTGATTAACTTACTTAGCTTTTATGATGATGAATGATGATGATGGTGACACTTAAACTTATTTTATGCACTAATAGAACTTATAAAGACAACCTACTGACCTAGTAACCTTTGATTTAGGTTGACGACCTTTCGGACTGACTTACTACTTGCACACTTTCGTATCGACTTGTATTGCTTATTCACTGTGAGTTATAGCTTCCCCTTTTTACTTATACTATTTTTGGGACTGAGAATACATTCGCTTTTTATGTTTTACGTATTTGACACGAGTACTTAAACTTTACATATGTGTGGGTTATATAACGGCATAAACTTTCCCCTTAGCACGGTAACGTTTAACTATTGGTTTTTGAACCGGTAGTCGTGAATCTTAGATATGGATCCATAGGATTTGACATCCCCACTCGGGCTAGTCGCGTTAGCATTTAACGGGTGTTTAATACTTCGAGGACATACGCACTCTCCAGGTGTACTTTTAGAGGGTGATATTTATATTTACGTTAAGTCTAGTTACCATGTGCCCACGGTTATACATATACTTTTCATACTGTTTTGAAACATTGAAACCTCGTGGTCAATCTTACATTACTGATTACAAACAAACTATAGATCACCAACATTCGTGTTGACTTTTTAAGCATGTATTTCTCAGGTGCTTAGAGGTAACTTGCTTCCGCTGTTTAGACTTGTCTTGGTGTTATTGACTTGCTGTTAAGGACCTGCTGTATTAGATTTCCGCTGCATTACTTAGAGATGTCTCAATCATGAAACTTTTAATTTGCATTCGCAACTTATGTTATTGGAATAATGACTTTGTAACGAACTTTGTGTCACGTTATCTTTTGTAAACATTATGCCTTTTTATGAATGCAAACTGGTTTTCAAACAGCATATAGTATTTGACCGTGTAAAGATCATGTTGTTGACGAATCGTACACGATGGTTTTGTACGAGGCGTCACACGAGATCATATAAAGATTAAGTTTAAATTTGGTCAGAATTTTTCGGGTTGTCATAGTACCTACCCGTTAAAGAAATTTCGTCCCCGAAATTTGATCGAGGTCGTCATAGCTGACAATAAGTATGTTTTCATGACACATACGAGCTGATAAATAGAGTTTTATCATCATTGAGTAATATGGATAAAACTATTCGATTATTCGAAGAGTACGAATGAAGCTATCACAAAAGAGTGAAATGAATAAATAAAGTTTAGTCTTAACTTTTGAGGTTGTCTTGGTTGAATTCCGGAATTCAAGAGATTTAAAGAAAATCTTCGAAATCTAAAAGATTTGGTTCTTCGGCGAGTAAGGAAATTAAGATCTCTATAATTAAATACGGTGATCTGCCTCGATTACTCTGTGTGATATTTCCATTATAAATTAAACTCTTTCGTTCCATTATTCTCACCATTCTTATACTTTCTTTCTTAGTTCATACATCCAAAAGATTATGAAAATGCTTAATTCCGTTCTAATCCTTGATATTTTCCTAATTATCATTTCTGTCATCCTTCTTTTCAATCTTCCACCAAAAAAATCTGTTTACTTCTACTATTACCTTGGGGTGATACTATTCTTAATTCTACCGTGTCTTTATATTGCTATTCGTATTAATATCCACAATTTGTAACCTCCGTGTTGTTATTGGGCTTTATATTTTCTCTTATATTTTGGAGCTCTTTGCCTTTTTATTCTCTTCTCGACCTCTAGTAAAGCGAGTAATGGTCCAGAATTCGTAAGTATGAATTTTGGAATAGACATAGTTAATGTTCTAAGAAGAAAATTGAAATAGCACGATCTTGATTTGTCAAATTACCAGAATATCCTGGTAAAGGCCGAACCATCAAGAAAAATATTTTCTTGATATATTTAGAGGTTAAGTAGAATATAAGAGTCGGGTAACAGGGCACATGATGACGGTATGGTCGGTGAATCGTCATGTCCCATTAGAAACTCAGCATGACTTACTGTAATATAATCACGTTGATCAAGTATCACTATATTATACTAACTCATGCTTCAGTTCCCAACACTACTTCAGAAATCATTCATAATTTAAACTCAAATTTTTATAGAAGGATAGAAACTAAAACAGTTTCTTTTATGATGCGACATAGATAGCACGAGGAGATAGATAATTTCGGACAAGGATATTTAGGAAGGTATCTTCAGAAATATCGAAGATATTTATAACGGAAGATACGATGATATCTTAGAATTTCTAATATCGATGGATGATAATGAAGATTTGTTCGTAAAAGTGTAGAGTCAGGAGCAAGGTATTCCGTAATGACTTCAGCAGATACTGAATCATTTGGATGGTTTGAAGGCAGGTTTAGTCTTTGTGATTTGTTCAAAGACTCCTTCATAGTTTGCTCAATCCGTTTTTCAGTTTCAAACTTTTTCTGAGCTTTGCCAGCACACTATTCTTTATCATCAAAATTTTGACTATTTTGGTTGTCTATAGTTTCTGCTGCTTCATTCAGCTTTTTCAAAGTTAAATTTATTGATTCATAGGCTGGGTGCTTTTCAAAATTTCAGAATTGAATATCGTAATTCTAGGAGATAGATATTATATGTATACATATAACTGTTGACGTAGAAAAGCTGCGGGATTCAAAATACTGTTTGCTAATTCTCAGTAATTAGTATGGCAATTCTCGTTAACAGATGCGGATGAGTATATGATGGGGTTTCGATAAAAATAATGATTTTTCGGAAAGTCAAGATCAATAAAGTTGTTGTGAGTTTACTAATAATGCGGTGGGATATAAACGGTTCCCCGGTAACGAAGGCGAAAAGACAACATATATATCAAGGTTATAATAAGGCTAATCTGACTGAAAAGTCGAAGTTGACTTGCTGGAGCTGTGACAAAATTGACTAATTTGAAAAGGAATTGCAAAATTATTTTCGGTAATAGCAACGCCAAAGGAGCTAGCACAGATACGTGTTAAACATTTACTCAGGTTCCGAGTGTTTTCAGGTGCATAACTATATGCATCAATCTTTTCTTCCGTAGATGAAGTGCGGTTGGTTTATCCTCTCGATTGAGGTGTTTTCAAGAATCATGAAAGGTTTGAACGCAGATTGTAATTGTCAAGATACAAATGAGGTTTAAGATGAAATCAAGTGGCAAACTTGAAGAGATGTTTAGTTTCATATGTTATAATCAATATTTTAATTCATTTTAATTGTTCAATGTTGGTAGTTCACAGTTGGTAGTCCACAGTTAGTAATTCAACAATTCATATATAGTTTAATATATAATATTTGAATTAATTAATACGTATTCGTGACCCATTGTATACATGTCTCAGACTCGATCACAACTCAAAGTATATATATTATTATAGAATCAACCTCAACTCTGTATAGCTAATTCGATCATTACCGCATATAGAGTGTCTATGGTTATTCCAAATAATATATATAGATGCGTCGATATGATATGTCAAAACCTTGTATACGTGTCCCGATATTTAAAGTGCGTAAAATAAATAATAGAAATTAAATGACGATAAATAAAATTGCGAAAATATAAATTGCGATAAATAAGCTGTGATAAATAAATTGCGATAATAAAATGTAATAAGGAATTAACAGTTTGCTAGGAACAGTTAGCTACGATTTTGTTAGCGTGGATTCTTAACAAAATTTTCTCATAGTTAATTTGTTTGTTTCTAACAAATTTTATTTTTGTCCAATGTTTTCTTCATTATGCCACTTGTTGGATTCTGATAGATCAAAATTCAAATATGAAATTGAATGAAAAGGATTATTCTGCGGTGAACGGATACGTATATCGGTGGTTGTAAATAGGATAGTAAATGACTGTTGAATTAGATTTGAAAGAATGTACAGTGTACTTATTAATGTGAAATCTAAATATTCCTCGGGTATTACCTACCCGTTAAAATATTTTCACCATTAACATTTTGTACGAAAGAATTTTTAATTACAATCTTTATGAAAATATATACACATATATATTTTCTTCAGATGTAATCATGGATTTAATGAATTAATATGATATTAATCTCATTTGCTTTTCGGTTTGAACTAGAATAAATAATCTCTAAGACTTTAGAGATTACATAATCGCCATGTTCAGTGAAGATAAATGATATAGAACGATTCGTAGAACGAAAATTAATCGATGTAGAACAAGATGTAGAACAAAGATTATGCTCGAGGTACAGAATGAGATGTTGAGGCGTGTGACGTTGAAACTTGGGTTGTTGGTGGTACTGGTATTAACGTTGGTGGTATTGTTGGTGCCGGTGATGTTGTTGAAGCTGGTACATTTTGCACCATATTTTCCAAGGCTACAACTCGGGCGCGAAGCTCGTTGACTTCTGCTATTACTCCGGGATGATTGCCGGTCAAAACGAGCGGATGAATAAGGTTTAGAATTTTAGATAGAATATAATCGTGGCGAGATACTCTGGAAATGAGTGTGAAAATGGTGTTTCGAATAGGTTCGCCGGTAAGTGCTTCAGGTTCATCGTCAAGAGGGCAATATGGTGGGTGGAAGGGATCACCTTCTTCTTGTCTCCAATAATTAAGTAGACTACGAACCCATCCCCAATTCATCCAGAATTGGTGATGACTAATTGGTTTATCCATTCTGGTTACACTGTCTTTGGAGCTTGGGTCGAAATTCATATCGGAATAGCTGTCGAAATCTAAGGAATTTGAACTAGTTGCGAGTTCCGTCTTGTACGGTTAGATAAAGGATTTTCGATATGAAATGATTTTCGGATATCGAATGATATTCTAATTGCATAGAATACCTAAATATAGTACAGAAGATCCCGTAGATTATGGAGGAGTTTACGAAATATGTCAGACAAAGTTTACAGTAACAGATATGCTAAGATATGAATTAGCAGATAATCTAAGATATAAATTTTGTCTATACACTATTCATGCAATCAATGCAGTAAGACATGTCTAGACTAAGAATGATAAGCAAGTGATTCCCTAAGAATGATAAGCAGGTAATTTTTGACACGAAATGATAGGCAAAACTTTTGACATGCAGACACGGTCGAAGTCCAGACCAACTAATGCATCTAAACAACTATTAGTTAGACACACTAATGCAAGACCTGGTTCGCTAAGACCATCGCTCTGATACCAACTCTAATAACCTGTCCGAATCCATCTGGACGAATACATTACAATTGGTTACATCGCGAGGTACTTGACCTCTATATGATACATTTTACAAACATTGCATTCGTTTTTAAAAGACAAACTTTCATTACATTGAAAGTTGACGGCATGCATACCATTTTATAATATATCCAACTATAATTGACTTAATAATATTCTTGATGAACTCAATGACTCGAATGCAACGTCTTTTGAAATATGTCATGAATGACTCCAAGTAATATCTCTAAAATGAGCAAATGCACAGCGGAAGATTTCTTTCATACCTGAAAATAAACATGCTTTCAAGTGTCAACCAAAAGGTTGGTGAGTTCATAGGTTTATCGTAAACAATAAAATTCATCATTTTAATAGACCACAAGATTTAAATACAGCACACCTATCTCGTGTACAAAACCATATTTCATAATGCTTAGCAGAGTAGGTTCGTATCCTTTTCTCCCCCGTAGGTTGCCTCGCGATTTTTAATATCTTTCATAAACATAATCTCATATCAGGCATTTCACACGACATAGAGATAAAAGTCATTCATACGAACTACAAACACCTGGTAATCGACCTTAACAAGATGCATATAGAATATCCCCCGCATACCGGCATTTCGCACGGTCATGCAAGACATACAACCAAGCCACTCTTTTAAATATGATGGTTGCGTACACCTCACAAACAGATCATATCTTTTAAAGCTGGCGGTTGTATACCTATTTCGAAGTACTAAAGCAGTTCAAATTCTTTGACTGGGGCTTGTTAGTGCCCATAGATCTATCTTTAGGATTCGCGTCAATTTGGAGCTCGGTTTCCAAATTCTCAGATTACCAGACTAAAAGGGGTGATATCCGGTGTATGTCATAACTCATTCGTAGAATGTTTTTAAGTACTTGTGTCTATTTCGTCAAACATTTATAAAAGCAATTCATGTATTCTCAATTCAAAATATATTTCAAAAGCATTTAATAAAGCATTTATCAAAACAGCGCATGTATTCTCATTCCCAAAAATATAAAGAGTAAAAGGGAATCAAATGAACTCACTATACAATATTTTGTAGTAAAAATATTCGTACGACGATACTGAACAATGCAGGGTTGGCCTCGGATTCACGAACCTATATCATTTCTATATTTATTAATATACATAATTGTAGTCGAACAAATATATTATTATTAGTGATGTAATTCATATATATAGTAGATTTATAAGTTTCATTATATATATATTTTCATTTTATATATAGATATATTAATATAGTTAGGTTATGTGTATTAAATATATATTTATACATAATCTTTATTTTTATGCTTGTAACTTTAATAACGTTAATAAAACTGTTATTTTTATAATCATAATTATTAACAATAATGATATAGATAATACTGATAACAAAAATAATGATAGTTTTAGTGATAACAAAATAAAATTTTTAGTAAAAATGATAATAATGATTATAATTTTTAATAATAATAATAATGCTAATAGTGACAATCATACTAATAATAATAATAATATTAATAATAGTATTTATGATAAAATAATAATTCTAACATTTATAAAATGATATTAGTACTAATATTTATGAAAATAACAATAAATTGTTTTATTTCATAATAATAATAGTAATAATACTAAAATGGTAAAAGTAATAATAGTAATAATATTATTAATGCTTATAATAATACTAATGACAATATTAGTAATAATACTACTTAATAATAATACTAGTAATAATAATAATAATGTAGTGCTAATGATAATAATAATAATAATTCTACTTGTTAATTATAATTATGATAATAATAATAAAAGGATAACTACTACTTTTATTAGCAAAATATTAATACTAATAACTAATATACTAATAATAATAACAATAGCTAATAATAACAATAATATTAACTATAATAATAATAATAATTAAAAATGATAATAATAATAATAATAATAATAATAATAATAATAATAATAATAATAATAATAATAATAATAATAATAATAATAATAATAATAATAATAATAATAATAATGATGATAATAATGAAAATGGACTACCTCGTAGCGTTTTTAAAAAAACAACAGCCCTTACAGGGCTCGAACTCGTGACCCCTCTCATACCCGCAACATACCTTAACCATCTGGGCTGTGCCCATTTTCTGAATTAAACAGAATCTCTTTGTTTATAACCCATATTACTATTTGTCCCTATTTCCCTCCTTCTACAAATTGGAAATCGACCAGAGATCAACACTAGGTAACAACGAATTACATTATTTGTTTTAGGCTCTAAATATATACAGAAACGATTCCTGAGTGATTAACTTCATTAAACAACAAAAAAGGTAAAGGGAATCTGTTCAAAGGTTTGAAGAACACGATGGAACTCAACTTCTAATCTCGAATTATAGAGTGTTTCAGACCCTGATCCCAACGTGAAAAAGGTTGAATTGATCTCCTAAAACTCTATGAACAATCAATTTAACTTGAAACATCATAACGAACTCGAATTTTGTGATGAAACAAACGTTTGACTTTTGAAACTTGATCTTTGAATCGAAAATTAAAACTCGTTAATAAGAATTGGAAGCTTAATATTTGCAGATAGTTTGAGTAGACCATTCCTAACAAGACTACAATATTAGATTTTGAATTTTCATTTAAATTTAAGGGTTTCAAAAATTTGACTCAAACAGAGTCGACTTCTGTATATCTATATTTTTTTAACATTTGATTTTTAATTTATGAATTACAGAAGTGGATATTGAGAGTGTAAAGTTGTTTTTATTTATTCTGAACACAAACTAATCGATTAATAATGGCTCATGAATTCGACAGTCTAATTGAGTCAAGGAAGTGCAGACAAAAAAAATAAAGTGGAGAATGACCCCTAACAAATTTATAAGATCCCTATAAACGTCACTAGATAAGGCAAATCACTAACACATGTTAATTAATGGAACTAGGTAGTTGAAAGTGTGTATAACAGATTCTAAGGAATTGGTCATTCTCCTAGACAATTACACATACTAATTAAGCTATTCCAAAGTATCTACAAGAGTCGTTCTTACATTCTTATGTAAATTAACCATTTGAACTCAACTTATCCCTTTTGGTAAAAGACGGATAAACACAGGTCACTAGGTGTAAATCAATACATTAACTTAACAAGATGATGTTTCTTAATCAAATGAACATATCAACTAGTTGAATCGAAAGGATTAAACTTAACAAGAATGGTTCTTGTATTCAAACATCAAACTATCGTGCATAATAACAATCAATCAATAGTAAACATTCAACATTTCGGTTATTTATCTAGATGAACATAAAATGGACTAGCCAATAATCATGCTTAAAAACTTTAACAAAACAGTAACAAATATAGAATTCATTGTAAATACAAGATTGACCTTTTAGGAGTAATCTTGGATGAAGCTCTTGAATGATCCTTGATTCTTCAATGATTTGAGTGCTTAGATGCACTTTGATAAGCCCAAGAATTACTATGATTCGTTTGTTTTAGTCTCTGAATAGAAAGGAAACTAGTGCCCTTTGAAATGAAGCTGGAAATGGAATTAAATAAGCTGAACAGTGGTTGAAAAGTACTGTACGCGGTGAGCACAGTAAGGGTGCGCTGAGCGCACTCTTCACCTACTCCACTTTTTCTTTACAGCTCGACATCGCACGTTCAAATATGCTTTTCTGGTAAAAGTGCGTGGAGGGGTGCGCTGAGCGCACTACTGTGCGCGGCGCGCACATAGCTTGGCGCACTTTGGTTTTGGCCAAGAAATCTTCTGATCAAAATCTTGCATTGTGCGCTGCGCGCACCTTTAGTGGTGCGCTGAGCGCACCCTTCTGTCTTTGGATTTCTGGTCTTGGTTTCGATCTCTGAGCTGTATCATACATAATCTTCCATATTTCTTCAAGTTTACAATGATTCTAGACTATATTACAATAATATGAAATACAAACAGAATTACTATGTTTACATACGAAATAAACAACAATAGGACGTGATATTACGACTAAAGATATGACTAATTTGAGTAATATCAAAATCTCTCATACTTAACTCTTGCTTGTCCTCAAGCAAGTCTTGTTCTAATCATTCGTATACAAAACACAAACATAAATGAATCACACGCATTATTTGAAGTACATATTACACGAATCACACGAATTACGCAAAACACACTCAAACTCACGCTATATGAAACCCATAAAACACAAATGGAATACACACTCACACTTTTATGAACACATATTTACACAATTGGAATACACACTCATTGAGGTACACACACAATTTATGAAACACACGCACACATTTAGATTATTTGGGAGAGACGAACTTCGGTGAAAGTTCTTTAAAAGTTTGGATCCTTAGGGAAAATTGGATCTTTGAGAAAATGTTTTAAGATTTTGAAAATGTCAATGCTAGTTTTTAAACTAGACACGTTTTCCAGTTTTAACCTCAAATTCCGGTTGAGGGTAATTGAAAACCGAAGTCTCAGTCGGCGATTAGCAAGCTATCCGCCCCTATGATTGTAGTATCATGGAACTCTTAATCGGGCGCCCCCGGACGCGATATAAATATCGGTCTTGCATGTCAATTTGTACAATTTAGATCAAGGGTTAAAACTGCGAAGACTGAGCTATCGCGCGGGACAGATCCTGCTCCAGCTTATATACCGTAATCGGTTTTACACTGGACAGCTCCTTGGATTTACCCTACCAAGTTTATTTTCGGGTTTGAAAGTTCAAGACTTTCCCTTCCCACTATACCTTATATCTTGAAATGATATTGGTATGAAATGACATAGTTTAGGAAGTTTGCTATATCAAGTAAGGCGACATTCGGAAGACTTTACTTCCTTCAAGGATGGACTAGATGCATCCTTTCCGTTTAGTGACTTTTATTTCTTTTATTTCCAAGCCAAAAGTACTTTAATCATTTTAACTTTGCAAAACTTTGTGATAATAATTCGAAAAGATTAGTAACATCCCCCACACTTGGCTTTTTCGCTAATATTTTAGTTCAAAAATTTGAAAAATTTTATAAAATGCGACAATAAGCCAAGTTGCATTGCATATCCGAGAGAATTACCCCATCCCCCACATTTAAGATTAAGTAAGGCCCTCATTACTTAAAATTCGAAATAATTTAAAAATTCACGAGGGCATTAGTGTGAAAAGAGTTCGAAAAACCTTGGCATAAAGCCGGAGATCGTGAAATGTAGGTGAGCGATGGCGCTGAACTTAATGCCAGCATAAGAACATCGTTCATTCCTTGATTTCTATCACAAATTCCAAATTGATTGTACTTCGCTGAACTTAATGCCAGCATCACTAAACCTTAACAATAAGAAATAAACAAACATACAAAATGAAATAGATAAAAGTGGTGTATTTAACACAACCACCACAAACGTCAATCATACAACATAAATATTCTAATTATTACACACCATTGTTTTAAAAGAAACCATTCTGAAAATTACCAAAATGTTACCAAATATTACCAAATAGGGCACATGAACCCTCTAATTGTCACCAAAGAAGTTACCAAAAGGCCAGCCGGAGTAGGTGCCCGAACCATCATTCCTAGGTCTTCCCTGCGGGTATTGCTCCTCAAAGCGTCTTTGTGCATCTTGCATGACCGCTTGTTCCTCATATAATGGAGGACTAGGAATTCGGTTTGGGGTGTGGTAATAGGTCGGATGTTGGTAGGAGGTAGCATAATACTCTTGGGGGTTTTGCATATATAAACCAACGTTATGGCGAAGTCTTCTTCTGGTTCCGACTCTTCTTTCGGTTCCTCTTCGGGAACTTGTGAATCTGTCCACGAATCATTCCAATTTACATTTGACTCTTCATTATTATTAGGTGAGTCAATGGGACTTGTTCTAGAGGTAGACATCTATCACATAATATCAAACGCGTTAAGAGATTAATATATCACATAATATTCACATGTTAAAAATATATAGTTTCCAACAAAATTTGTTAAGCAATCATTTTTCAAGTAAACACGGTCGAAGTCCAGACTCACTAATGCATCCTAACAAACTCGATAAGACACACTAATGCAAAATTCTGGTTCTCTAAGACCAACGCTCGGATACCAACTGAAATGTCCCGTTCTTATTGATTAAAAACGTTCCATATTAATTGATTTCGTTGCGAGGTTTTGACCTCTATATGAGACGTTTTTCAAAGACTGCATTCATTTTTAAAACAAACCATAACCTTTATTTTATAAATGAAGGTTTAAAAAGCTTTACGTAGATTATCAAATAATGATAATCTAAAATATCCTGTTTACACACGACCATTACATAATGGTTTACAATACAAATATGTTACATCGAAATCAGTTTCTTGAATGCAGTTTTTACACAATATCATACAAACATGGACTCTAAATCTTGTCCTTATTTTAGTATGCAACAGTGGAAGCTCTTAATATTCACCTGAGAATAAACATGCTTTAAACATCAACAAAAATGTTGGTGAGTTATAGGTTTAACCTATATATATCAAATCGTAACAATAGACCACAAGATTTCATATTTCAATACACATCCCATACATAGAGATAAAAATCATTCATATGGTGAACACCTGGTAACCGACATTAACAAGATGCATATATAAGAATATCCCCATCATTCCGGGACACCCTTCGGATATGATATAAATTTCGAAGTACTAAAGCATCCGGTACTTTGGATGGGGTTTGTTAGGCCCAATAGATCTATCTTTAGGATTCGCGTCAATTAGGGTGTCTGTTCCCTAATTCTTAGATTACCAGACTTAATAAAAAGGGGCATATTCGATTTCGATAATTCAACCATAGAATGTAGTTTCACGTACTTGTGTCTATTTTGTAAATCATTTATAAAACCTGCATGTATTCTCATCCCAAAAATATTAGATTTTAAAAGTGGGACTATAACTCACTTTCACAGATTTTTACTTCGTCGAGAAGTAAGACTTGGCCACTGTTGATTCACGAACCTATAACAATATATACATATATATTAAAGTATGTTCAAAATATATTTACAACACTTTTAATATATTTTGATGTTTTAAGTTTATTAAGTAAGCTGTCCTCGTTAGTAACCTACAAATAGTTGTCCACAGTTAGATGTACAGAAATAAATCGATAAATATTATCTTGAATCAATCCACGACCCAGTGTATACGTATCTCAGTATTGATCACAACTCAAACTATATATATTTTGGAATCAACCTCAACCCTGTATAGCTAACTCCAACATTCACATATAGAGTGTCTATGGTTGTTCCGAAATATATATAGATGTGTCGACATGATAGGTCGAAACATTGTATACATGTCTATGGTATCTCAAGATTACATAATATACAATACAAGTTGATTAAGTTATGGTTGGAATAGATTTGTTACCAATTTTCACGTAGCTAAAATGAGAAAAATTATCCAATCTTGTTTTACCCATAACTTCTTCATTTTAAATCCGTTTTGAGTGAATCAAATTGCTATGGTTTCATATTGAACTCTATTTTATGAATCTAAACAGAAAAAGTATAGGTTTATAGTCGGAAAAATAAGTTACAAGTCGTTTTTGTAAAGGTAGTCATTTCAGTCGAAAGAACGACGTCTAGATGACCATTTTAGAAAACATACTTCCACTTTGAGTTTAACCATAATTTTTGGATATAGTTTCACGTTCATAATAAAAATCATTTTCTCAGAATAACAACTTTTAAATCAAAGTTTATCATAGTTTTTAATTAACTAACCCAAAACAGCCCGCGGTGTTACTACGACGGCGTAAATCCGGTTTTACGGTGTTTTTCGTGTTTCCAGGTTTTAAATCATTAAGTTAGCATATAATATAGATATAGAACATGTGTTTAGTTAATTTTAAAAGTCAAGTTAGAAGGATTAACTTTTGTTTGTGAACAAGTTTAGAATTAACTAAACTATGTTCTAGTGATTACGAGTTTAAACCTTCGAATAAGATAGTTTTATATATATGAATCGAATGATGTTATGAACATCATTACTACCTCAAGTTTAGTAGGTAAACCTACTGGAAGTGACAAGAAATGATCTAGCTTCAAAGGATCTTGGATGGCTTGAAAGTTCTTGAAGTAGGATCATGACACAAAAACAAGTTCAAGTAAGATTTTTACTCGAATTAAGATAGTTTATAGTTATAGAAATTGAATCAAAGTTTGAATATGAATATTACCTTGAATAAGAAAGATAACCTACTGTATATAACAAAGGTTTCTTGATCTTATATGATTACTTGGAATGGATTAGAAAGCTTGGAAGTAAATTAGTAAACTTGAAGGGATTTTTGAAGTGTTCTTGAAGTGTTCTTCCTATGATGATTATAGCTTGATTCTTGAAGTGATTTTTGATTAAGATGATGATTAACTACTGGAAAAATACGTTCATAATAGTGTGCGTGTGTTGAGAGAGAATTAGAAAGAGAATTGGAAGTGAAATGGAGTGAATGATGAGTGGTAATTGGTGAGTGGTGAGTGGGGTTAAAAGGAGTTCTAGTTAGTTGAATAGCTCATGGTAGAAGTTAAAATTGATTAGTCATACATGACATAATCAAGAGTGGAATCCCATGCTAGTTCCTATTGGTATATACCCATAGTAAGTACGTTTTGAAGCTGTGTATAATACGGGTAAGAATACGACTAGAATTCTTTATGAAAGAAAAGAATGGGAAAGTAACTGTAACCATTTTCGTTAAGTATGAGTGTTTTGATATATGTCTTGAAGTCTTCCAAAATTATTTTAATACATCTAAATACACTACATGTATATACATTTTAACTGAGTCGTTAAGTCATCGTTAGTCGTTACATGTAAGTGTTGTTTTGAAACCTTTAAGTTAACGATCTCAATTAATGTTGTTAACCCATTGTTTATTATATCTAATGAGATGTTAAATTATTATATTATCATGATATTATGATATATTAATATATCTTAATATGATATATATACATTTAAATGTCGTTACAACGATAATCGTTACATATATGTCTCGTTTCGAAATCCTTAAGTTAGTAGTCTTGTTTATATGTATATAACTCATTGTTAATATACTTATGGAGATACTTACTTATCATAATCTCATGTTAACCATATGTATATCCATATATATATCTTCATGTCGTTTTTACAAGTTTTAACGTTCGTGAATCGCCGGTCAACTTGGGTGGTCAATTGTCTATATGAAACATATTTCAATTAATCAAGTCTTAACAAGTTTGATTGCTTAACATGTTGGAAACATTTAATCATGTAAATATCAATCTCAATTAATATATATAAACATGGAAAAGTTCGGGTCACTACAATCCCTGTGCTGATAACCTACCCTCATATCATGAAAACCAGAAATTACTTCCTCCAACTCTTCTTCCCTTGACCTTTGTGTCCGCCTACGCTGTGATGACCCGGGAATTTTTGACCAAATTTAAACTTGATCTTTATATGATCTCGACCCAATAAGCAAAGTCTGTAATGTTGAGTCTCAAAAGTTTTGAAATTATATTCATGAAATCAATTACCCTTTTAACTATTCCCGACGATTCACGAACGACTATTTGTAAATAGATATGTGTATATATATATATATAATTAATAATTCGAAATACAATATGATGTATTATATCATTATTGTTATTATTACTCTCATTAAAATTATTAAAATAAATATTAGTGTTAATATTAAAATTAGTATTTTAATATTACAATATATAATAAATAGATATGAAATTTGATACATTTAAATTGTGACATTAATATACCAAATGTAATTACAAGTTAAAATATAATTGTTATACTAAATATTATTATTATCACTTTCATTATGATTAAAAATAAATATTAATATTAATATAAATATCGGTATTATTAATATAATCATATATAATATATGTATATAAAACTTAGTACATTTAATGAGTTATAATTATTATCATTCTTAATATCATTATTATTATAATAAATTTCAAAATTATGATATTATTATTACTAAAAGATATCATTTATCTTTAAAATATTTATTATCATTATTATCTTTATTATTAATATAATAATAATTATTATTAATATTATTAACACATAATTATAATTGGCGTATGGTGTGTTATAGAAACAAATAAATAAACAAGTAATCTGTGGTCCATCCCTATCACTTTCATATCTTTTCTCCAATTCTTCTGTTCTATAGTCGATACAGTATCACCACATTACAACTTTAACCAATTTTTTTCCCTAAAAGCATACATCACTAAGGTACTGCAGTTGATAAATCAAGAACAAATAATTAAAAGTGATTTGTTATAAATCACTATCCACTTTATATCTCTCTTGTCTTCCTCTTGATACTCAATCGACACACACCACAACCCTACAAAACAATAATCGAGCAATTATTAATAAAGTATCACACAACCAACTACACAAATATATATGCATATATCATGTACCTAAACTATTATGTATTACCCATTTCCTTTTGCTTTTATGAAAACATGAACACCATGACCTCTAATCACCATTTAAACACGACCATTACCATCTCCAAACAATTCATAAAAAAAAAAAAATTCAAACTGCTGCCAATGCTCATTTTCCTGATTATATCCAAAAATCACCAAAACATCACCATTTTCGATCACCCTGACCAACATCATTGAACCCATTTCAACCTTCCCATTTGAATTACCAATACAAACTCCTTGATCTAATATTCATACCTTTAGTCGAAAAATAACCCATCGATTTGCTGCTTGAAACCACCACCAAACCAACCCCATGAACAAACCCTTCTTGTTATAGTTTCTGTATTGGGGTTCGGTTTCTCATCTCAAACACCACAGACTCGCCACCACTATCTTCAATCAAAGACGAACCCAGAATCACCAACCGATTGAAAACCCCACTGGAATGATATTCGAAAATCACTTACATCAAACCCATTGAAACCCACTTGCAAACCCCACCATGAACCCTTGAAAAGTGCATCTGTTACTCGATACCATCTTTGTATTCCTGCTACAACTTTTCGAATATCACATACCACTTCTATCATTTTTCCTACTATTGCTATAATGCTGCTTCTTCTGCTGTGATTCGTGTTTTATGTTCTACTTCAAATAATCACCAAGTCAGCCCCAAACTGTAATTGTTTGTTTATGTTTCTTGCTTCCTATTTGATTGTAAACAACCATCAAATACACCATTTCTATCAATATTAATCAATCATCAAATAAGTACATGGAACCCATTAACTTTGCTACTCTTTTTGTCAAGATTGCAAACGAAAACCAAATAAACTTACACCATAGTGATACGGCTGCTCCCTTCCTGTATTTCTTCAGTTTTCCTGGTTCAACAAATAAATGATGATGATTAAATTATTGCTGTCAATTGTTGCTACTGCTACATCTTTCTGTTTCTATCTACTACCATAAAACACCATCATCACAAACTTTGCTATCAGGTATTGCTATCAAACGACCTATAACTTCTGTTATCAAATAGCCAATTTTATCTTCATTCATTACTGTTCGTGTTCAATCAATAGAGGAAAAATATATATATATTCACATAATTAAATATAAAAAAAGAACCCTAATTATCTACTTGATCGATTGTTCGACGATTTCATGATCAATTGATGATGATTTGATGCCATTCCTGTTACTACACGCCGTGGTGTTTAATTTTGCTTTCTAAATTGAACAGGCACCAATCGAATACCAAACATCTGCTTCGATTTTCTGCTGATTCGATAATGATGACGATTAGGGCAGATGGTGACGATTTAACGATGATGATGATGAACAGATGATCTGTTATACTCCGATAATTGTTGATTGATCGATTTATCAATTGATCGATTGAAGGATCGAAGACCCAGGAACCATGATTTGTTCTGTGATATACTCTGCCTTCTCAATCTGTTTATGGACGCCAACACCCCTCGATTCCCTTTTTATTTGGTATAATACCAGTATTATTATTTTTATTCTTATTATTATTATTAGTAATTATTATTATTATTAATTATTATTATTATTATTATTATTATTATTATTATTATTATTATTATTGTTATTATTATTATTAGAATGATGGAATTATCATAAACATTAAAATTAACTATAGTATTGATATGATTATTAGAACTAGTATCATTAATATTATTATTATCATTGTTAGAAAAATTATCATTTTTATCATTTTTATTAAAATTATTATTAAGATTATTATTATCATTACTATATTATTATTATAACAAATAAATACCTTTTTATATGAATAACTATACTTATTACATATACCATATCAATAATAATACTAAATACTAATTTTTTTTAAGGTTATTATTATTTAAGTTATATAAAATTTATTTTAATATATATATATATATATATATATATATATATATATATATATATATATATATATATATATATATATATATATATACACACACACATATATATACATATATTAATACATTGTATGATATTTTGTGTATATGAATGTATAATAATTATCATAAATAACATACCTTATATTAAACACTTTAATATCAATCTAATATACATATATATAAATATTAAGTAGTTATTTAAAATATATATAAGAAATAAAATTAAATTATTTTATTAATATTACATATAAACTAATTGTTTAAACATTATTATACGTCTTAATACATACACAAATGATATAGGTTCGTGATATGTATCATATAGAGGTCAAGTACCTCGCGATGTAGTCAACTGTTGTGAATCGTTTATAATCGATATGGACTTCGTCCGGATGGATTAGGACGGGTCCTTTCATACGCCTTCGCCTTTGAGCTTATGGTAACTCTTTTTCAGTTTCAGGTTCTTCCATGCGAACCTCTTCCTCCACATCATCTCTTCCAACACCGCTACCACCCGCTTCATGATCATGGGCACGTGGTGGTTCGTTTACCCTCGGAACAAATGGAATAAGCCTTTGATGATTATTATAGCTCAAAAATTCTGCATTCAAATAATAAGTCTTGTTTAAAGGCTTCATTGTTGTACTGTTTGGAATCAACCGAGATAAATTGACACCAAAATGCCTAGCAATCTGGGTGATGTATTGCCCACCAACAATCTGATTCAACCCTCTATCTCCCCTCGATTTATCAAGATAACCCGCCAACATAAATGGAATGTCGACACTGCTTTGGTTGTAGATTTTATCTACAAGAAAAACATCGAGACGTGTTACCTTATTTGTGCCATGTTTTCTTGCATTAAACATATATGCAACTAGCCGATGAAGCATTCTTTTGTATTTATCATTTATATCGGTAAACTTGCTTCAGCTAGAGGAGAATTGAGTGTCACTCATATCGTTCCAAAACAGGCGTGGATCATAAGAATCGTCATAATACTCGGATGACCACAAATAAGCATTGAGTTGGTCATCATCAAGTTCGATATACAGCCTGAATATTCGAGCAAGCTCAATTTGACTAAGTGCCCGATCGATCCCACCTAAACAAAATCTCATGAAGTTTTGATTTGTCGGGTCCATAATGAGATCAAAACGTAAAGATGCTATGAACTCTTTGCATAATTGCGGGTATATGACATCATTGAACCGCATAATTCTTTCCCATGCCCTGATTGTTATTAACCTGCCCGTTAAAATCTGGTATTTAACCTCCAACATTCTCGACACTCTTATCATATTCCCGTGCTTCTACCAATGGAGCCGGGTCAAAATACAACGTGGCATCACATGATTGTTCGCTACCCAATTATATGCACTTGCGTAATCTGGATGGTCTCAGACATAAGCTAACCAAATCCTTGGATCATTTTGATCCGGTGATCCTTCGAGTGAAGGTTATCGTTCATTTGGTGGAGAATTTTGTTCATCTGAAGAATCTTGTTCTTCTCGGTACTGGTGTGAAGGTTCTTCTTGTCGTTGATTTCCCCTTGATCTGAAGTTGTACTGCACACATAAGACATACACCAAAACAAAAGAGGCGCATAGAAAATAGTATGCATTAGTGTGAGTTTATCATAGATCAAGTATATGTTCAAAAATAAATATAGCACATAATTATGTTAATCATTCATGTAAATATTTTCTCAAAAGATCCAAGATTAACATAACTAGTCTAGCGTTTTTAGAAACCAAATTTGAACATGAACCTCATATCATTCTCATCCCTTTAACAAACTATCACATTAGACACAAAGTAATGGAAACTTAACAATTTTCAAGTATTTATCTCAATTAAGAACCAAAACATGTTAGATTTCCAAAACATGAACCATGTCATGCTCAAAATGTGATACATACTTATGAAGTACACAAATTATCTCAAACATTCACAAACACTTAGCTAGGAACCAAATTCAACCAAATTCAAAGCCAAAATTCGGATTTAAATTCTACATAAACCCTAGAATCATGAATATACCCTAAAACACAATGTAATATGATTTCAAGGCATACAAGACAATTATAACAACCTAAAGCATGTTAATGTTTATAACAATTATCAATTCAAGAAAACTCACATAAATTTCTTAAACAAACCGAAAAATTAAGCATGAAATCGAAGTATTGGAAAGAAAATTAAGTGGAATCATATGAACATACCCTAGACATCTTGATTTAGGCTTTGATTTGAGAAGAATTGGTTAAAATTTGAAGAATTGAAATTAGGGTTTGGAGTGTTTTAGTGAAAGAGAGCAAATAGATCTGCAATTTTGGGTGAGGAATGAGTGAAAAACGAATGCGTGGTGTTAAAGAGGAGATAAAATTGTGGATCCCACAAAAAATTGAAACAGATCCGAGTTCTTTGAGAGAGTGCGCCAAGTGCACACTTAGGGGTGCGCGGCGCGCACTAGTGCTCCGAGCTGAAAACCGCCTGACCAAGTTTTTACAAAGTGCGCTGAGCGCATAGAGAAGAGGTGCGCGGCGCGCACTTTTTGGTTTTCAGATATTTTCGCGTTTTGGTCAGTACAGGGAGGTTGGTAACAGATTGGTGAACGTAATGACATTCAACAAAAACTAAAATCACTCAAAATCATTAAAAATCACGCAATCCTAATCCTAACATTTGTAAAGGTTTAAAAGCGAGTCGCTTCACCCGACTCTCCCCCAAACTTTAGGTATCTTTGGGGTTAAAAATGAGTTTTACCTCATCTTCAATGTTCATGGGTCCATCAACATATAGTTTGACCCTGTGTCCGTTTACCTTAAACGTATCACCCTTCGCATTCCGTAATTCCACCTTTCCATACGGAAAAACCTTTTTAACAACAAATGGTCCCATCCATCGGGACTTGAGTTTCCAGGAAAAAGTTTAAATCGTGAGTTGAATAACAAAACACGATCACCCTCTTTAAAATCTTTTGGATTCTTAAGAAGGTTATCGTGCCAAAAGTTGGTCTTTTCCTTGTATATGAGCGAGTTTTCATAGGCGTTATGTCTCAACTCATCCAACTCATTTAGTTGGTTTAAACGAAGGTTTCCCGCGTCTTCAAGATCGAGATTACAAGTCTTAAGAGCCCAATGTGATTTGTGATCTATCTCCAAAGGGAGATGGCATGCTTTCCCATAGACTAGGCGGTAAGGTGTGGTTCCAATAGGAGTTTTGTAGGCAGTTCTAAATGCCCACAAAGCATCGTCAAGCTTCGTTGACCACACCTTAGGATTGGATCCAACCGTTTTCTCAAGGATCCTTTTTAGTGCCCGGTTAGTATTTTCAACTTGCCCACTTGTTTGTGAGTGATAAGATGTAGAAATTTTATGGGTTACCCCATATCGTTTCAACACCTTTTCTAACTAGGTGTTGCAAAAATGGGTACCACGATCACTAATTAAAGCTTTCAGGGTACCGAACCGGGTAAAAAGCTCTTTAAGAAAAGTTACAATAACTCGGGCATCGTTTGTGGGGAGAGCCTTTGCCTCAGCCCATTTTGACACGTAGTCAACGGAAACGAGTATGTATTGGTTGGAATGAGACTTTGGGAATGGTCCCATGAAATCAATGCCCCAAATATCGAAAATCTCACAAACTTGGATTATGTTTTAAGGCATTTCATCTCTTTGACTAATCTTTCCTGCCCTTTGGCAAGAATCATGATTTACATATTTGGTGGGCATCCTTGAAGATGGTAGGTCAATAAAAACTGGCCTCATAGACTTTTCTCCCCGTGATTTGGGGTCCGAAATGTCCACCAGTGGGACCAAGATGACATTGGAGAAGAATTTGGTTGCATTCTTCCCCGGAGACACATCGACGGATTATCCCATAGGGACACCGTTTAAAGAGATACGGGTTTTCCCAAAAATAGTATTTCAAGTCACTGAAAAATTTCTTCCTTTTTTGATGTGACATACCGGTTTATAGGAATCCACCCGCAAGATAGTTGGCTATGTCTACGAACCAAGGATCATCAACTTTGTCAATCCTCATGAGATTTTCATCAGGAAAATTATCTTGAATAACGGTCTCATGGAGAACCTCAAGATTTGGGTTCTCAAGGCGAGAAAGGTGATCAGCTACTAGGTTTTCGGCCCCCTTTTTGTCTTTAATATCAATGTCGAATTTCTGCAAAAGCAAGACCCAACGTATTAATCGGGGTTTAGCATCTTGCTTAGTAAGCAAGTACTTTAAGGCCGAGTGGTCTGTGTAGACAACCGTCTTTGCTAGTACCAAGTAAGATCGGAATTTGTCAAATGAAAAGACAATTGACAAGAGTTCCTTCTCGGTGGTAGTGTAATTAAGTTGGGCTCCTTGCAATGTTTTACTAGCATAATAAATAGGCTGGAAATATTTTTCAATTCTTTGCCCCAAGACGGCACCAATAGCAAAGTCACTCACATCACACATAAGTTCGAATGGAAGTGACCAATTCGGTGATATAAGAATGGGTGATTGTGTGAGCTTTGCTTTAAGAAGATTAAAGGTGTTTAGACACTCGTCCGTAAAGACAAATGGAGCGTCTTTCTCTAGAAGTTTGTTCATAGGGGTTGCAATTTTAGAAAAATCTTTAATGAATCGACGGTAAAAACCGGCGTGCCCCGGAAAACTTCTTACACCTTTCACATTCGACGGTGGTGGTAATTTGGCTATGACTTCCACTTTAGCTCTATCCACCTCCAGACCTGCACAAGAAATTTTATGACCTAATACAATGCCCTCTCTTACCATAAAATGGTATTTTTCCCAGTTAAGCACAAGATTAGATTCTTCACGCTTAATCAACATACGCTCAAGATTATTAAGACATGAGTCAAAAGAATCACCGAAGACTGAAAAGTCATCCATGAATACTTCCATAAAGTCTTCAATCATATCATGAAAAATAGCTACCATACACCTTTGAAAGGTAGCAGGAGCATTGCATAAGCCAAAGGGCATACGTCGATAAGAGAATGTACCATAAGGGCATGTAAAGGTGGTTTTCTCTTGGTCCTCGAGTGCTATAGGGATTTGGAAATATCCCGAGAAACCGTCAAGAAAACAATAAAAGTTCTTTCCTGCTAACCTTTCCAATATTTGATCAATGTAAGGAAGGGGAAAATGGTCTTTTCGGGTAGCATCATTTAATTTTCTATAATCAATACATACCTTCCAACCTGTGACAGTTCTAGTGGAAATTAATTGGTCGTTTTCGTTGGTGATAACGGTCATGCCACCCTTTTTGGATACACATTGGACCAGACTCACCCAAGGACTATCCAAAATTGGGTAAATAAGACCCGCATCAAGGAGTTTGACAATCTCCTTTTTAACGACTTCTTGCATATTAGGGTTCAGTCGCCTTTGTCTTTGTACACATGGCTTATAGTTATCTTCCATTAATATCTTATGTGTACAATAAGAGGGACTTATACCCTTGATGTCATGAATTTTCCATGCTAGAGCTGGTTTATGGGCTTTTAACATGGAAACAAGTTTAGACTTCTCACTTACAGAGAGTTCGGATGAAATGATAACAGGGATAGTAGAATCCTCTTGAAGGTAAGCATATTCCAAATGACTTGGAAGTGGCTTTAGTTCCAAAATGGGAGGTTCTTCAATCGATGTTTTACATCGGTACTCATTTTTTAAATCCAACTTTCTGTATTCTTCATCATTTGGCTCATAACCGTTAGCCATCAAGGTGGTCAACATCTCCACTTCTTCCACCATGTTCTCTTCATCACCTTCTGCCAAAATGCATTCTCCCGAACCTTGCAATTCTGGAAATTCCTGCAACAACTATGAATATGTGTCTACAGTTTTTAAATAATAACATTTAACATCAATAGACTCAGGGTATTGCAAGGCATGGTCAACGGAAAAGGTAACCTTAATATCCTTAATGCTAAGGGTCAATTTCTACCCATGAACATCTATCATAGCTCTAGCGGTATTGAGGAAAGGTCGACCCAATATAAGAGGCACACGTGTGTCCTCTTCCATGTCCAAAATTACAAAATCGGCCGGAAATACTAGGGTACCCACTTTTACTAACATATTCTCTAAAATTACACGAGAGAATTTAACAGAGCAGTCCGCTAGTTGAATTGCCATTCGGGTTGGTTTTAGTACCCCGGGGTCTAGCTTAACATATAATGAATAAGGCATTAAATTTATGCTAGCCCCTAAATCCGCTAATGCTTCAATGCATTCCAAATCTCCTAGGAGACATGGTATGGTAAAACTCCCAAGATCTGCTAACTTCTTTGGTATTTTGTTCATCAAAATTACGAAACAATTAGCATACATGGTGACGGATGAAAGTTCCTCCATTTTCTTCCGATTAGTAAGTAAGTCTTTTAAGAACTTAGCATACTTGGGCATACCTGAAATCACATCAACGAAAGGCATATTTATGTTAATTTGTTTAAACATATCTAGAAATTTTGACCTTTCGGCTTCTAGCATTTCTTGTTGTTGTTTCCTTGGGTATGGGAGTGGTGGTTGATATGGCTTCACTACGGGTTTCTCACGTTCTTCCTTCTCAACCACTTGTTCCGGCTCCTTAACCGGTTCATCATTTTTGTTCAACGGAACACTGAAATCAGAATCTTCGAGCATTCTTGGAGCTTCGTATGTTAGACCACTCCGTGTGGTGATAACATTGGCGTGGTCATTTCGGGGGTTCTTATTAGTATCGCCCGGTAAACTCCCTGGTTTTCTTTCACTAAGTAAACTAGCTAAACCATTCATTTGCTTCTCTAAATTCTGAATTGAGGCTTGTTGGTTTCTAAACTGATGTTCGTTTTTCTCGTTCATTTGGTTTATGTTTGTAACAAGCTGAGTTTGTGATGCAATCAACTTTTCCAACATATTCTCCAAATTTGACTTTTTCTCTTCCGGTTAGGGTTTTTGATAAAAACCCGAAGTTTGTTGTTGGAACCCACTATAATCGAAAGTTGACAGACATGCATACCATTTCATAATATATCCAACTATAATTGACTTAATAATAATCTTGATGAACTCGACGACTCGAATGCAACATCTTTTGAAATATGCCATGAATGACTCCAAGTAATATCTATAAAATGAGCAAATGCACAGCGGAAGATTTCTTTCGTACCTGAGAATAAACATGCTTTCAAGTGTCAACCAAAAGGTTGGTGAGTTCATTAGTTTATCATAAATAATCGTTTCATAAATTTAATAGACCACAAGATTTCATATTTCCATTTCTCATAAACATACGTCCCATGCATAGAGACAAAATATCATTCGTATGGATTGAACACCTGGTAACCAACATTCACAATATGCATATAAGAATATCCCCATCATTCCGGGATCCTCCTTCGGACATGATATAAATTTCGAAGTACTAAAGCATCCGGTACTTTGGATGGGGCTTGTTGGGCCCGATAGATCTATCTTTAGGATTCGCGTCAATTAGGGTATCTGTTCCCTAATTCTTAGATTACCAGACTAAAAGGGGCATATTCGATTTCGATCATTCAACCATATAATGTAGTTTCAATTACTTGTGTCTATTTCGTAAAACAGTTATAAAAGCAGCGCATGTATTCTCAGTCCCAAAAATATATATTGCAAAAGCATTTAAAAAGGGAGCAAATGAAACTCACCTAATGTATTTTGTAGTAAAAATACATATAACGACAATGTTCAATTGTAGGGTTGGCCTCAGATTCACGAACCTATATTATTTGTATATAAATTAAAATGTATAATCGTAATCGAACAAGTTTATATATAATTTCTTAAATTATATATTATACTTATTTAGTTTGTGTATATATTTAAAATGTTTAATATCTATATATTTAGTTTTATTTTAATGTATCTATATATATATATATGGTTAGTATTATATAAAAGTATCATTTGTTTGTTATATATATAAGTATTTATTTAAATATTGTTATTATGTTTGATATGTAGATATATAACTATTAATATAATTATGATATATGTATTAAGTATATTTTAGGTACAATAACAAAAATGGTAGTATTTGATAATAATGATTTACTAATAATAATAACGATATTTGTTAAAATCGATACTTATGTTAATAATAATAATAGTAAAACTAAAAATTACCAAAAATGATATTAATACTGATATTAGTGAAAAATAATAATAATTTGTATGGTTTTTAAAATAACAATAATAATAATCCTAATTATAATCATAATAATAATAGTAATGCTAAAATGATAATTTTCTAATGATAATAATTTTAATAATACTTATAGTATTAATAATGATAATTGTTATTACACCTAATATGATGCTACTAATAATTATTATAATATTTATAATACTAATTATAATACTTTTATCAATTATAATACTAGTAGTATTAATAATCAATCATAATATTAACAATAATATCTATTTTAATAATACTTATAAGACTAATACTAATAATAATAGTTATAATACCTATAATTATGATAATATTACTAATAATGATTTTTAATGCCAATAATGTCAATAACAATAATAATAATCTTAATAATAACAATAATATTTATAATAATGTTAATAATATTAACAGCACTCAGTATTAATAATAATAATAACATAACAATAATAATAATAATCATAATAATATTATTAAAAATAATAAATCACATAATAATAATAAAAATATAATGAAGATAATTAAACTACCTCATTTAGCTCAAAAAAAAAAAAGAAATGTGGCAGATGCCGGATTCGAACCCAGGTCCCTTGTTTACACAACCAACGACACAACCATCTGTTCCAACTTATTTTTCTGAAATATAATATCTCGTTTTTAAATATAACCTGCAACTGTGATTAATCCCAAACCTTCTTCTCCTTCAACCCAGTAGTCGACCAGGGGAATAACCCAAAAAATCAATCCAACCATTTACGAATCAAATACTTAGTTTTAGGATAAATAAATAAGATAGGATCGATTATTAACCATTAAACGAAATAAATAAAAAATATAAACAGAAAAAGTGCTGCTGTTGCTGTATTCGCGTTTAAAAAAAAATTCAAACATCATTCACGAATTATTGAACGTTTTAGCCAAAACTTTCTAAACAAGATAGGTTCTAAATCGATCCTAAAAACTTTCTCAGACCTCAATTGAATCAGAAACGTAAACCTGACTCCGAATTTTGGGATGAACACTATGGTTGACTTTTAAATCCGAAAGTTTGACTTCCAAAATTCGAGAGTGTTATGAGGAATTGGACTTTGATAATTTACAGGAAGTTTGAAGAAGGGATTCCTAACAACTCTACATTTACACATTTTCGAATTTGATATAAAATCGAGGTTTTAATTATTTGAGTCAAGAACAGGGAACATGGCGGTTTTTCTTAAAAAAAAATTAATAAGTTTGACAGGTTCATTGATGTTGGGCTGTGGTAATTGATATATAGGATGGTAGATATGCAGGATTTAATTAATTAAAATTTGAGAAACGTTTGCTGTAAAAATCTGAGTGTGTCGACACAATATTTCACTCAGGAAGATAAAGAGCAAATTAAAAAAAATAAAAACAGAAAGCAGGATTCGTACGATTTAATAGCTGGCTGAATTGATTTAAGAAGGTGACCCATAACAAAATTCAAAATAAACCAAAAACAATTACAGTATTGATAGGTATGTTTAGCAACTCTTTATATGATTTATGGATTTATATAATTAATAAATATATATTATTAATAATAATAATAGATAATAATAATGCTGATATATATATCATTAATATATATATTAATAATAATAATAATAACTATAAATATGTACTATTAATAATAATAGTTATATATTATTTATTATAACAAATAATAATACATAATGATAATAATAATAAAGATATATCATTATTTTATATATCTGCATATAACGCATATATATATATATATATATATATATATATATATATATATATATATATATATATATATATATATATATATATATATATATATCTGGATATATCTATTTAACAATTTATATATGTTCATATATAAGATTCATAAATTAACGATTGTAAATATATTACCACTATTAATAATACTAATAATAATATTATGAATAAAGACTAATAATAATAAATGACAATTAATAATATGACAATATTAATACTAACAATAATAATAATTTTAATTACTAGTAATGGTAATAATAATATAAATGATAATAATATTAATATAACAATTATATATTCAAATTTGTAATTAAATTTAGTATAATAATATTACATATTATTAATTATGTAATATTTACATTACAATATAACAATAGTGATTACCTATTATTTATATTACAACATACATATAAAATTAATTGTGTACATAATTAATATATATACTTACATATATTTATTCTAATAACATCTTATTTATTTGGTATATTATTCTACATATTTGATCCAAATGATTAAATGGTATAATATCAATTCAAATTAATATATACACTTACTTTTATATTTACAAATATATTTATTTACATATTTCTTTACACATAAATGTTCGTGAATCGTCGAGTACAGTCAGAGGGTAATTGATTATATGAATATAGATTTCAAACTTTCGAGACTCAACACTACAGATTTTTCTTATCGTGTCGGAAACATATAAAGATTAAAGTTTAAATTTGATCGGAAATTTCTGGGTCATCACAGTACCTACCCGTTAAAGAAATTTCGTCCCGAAATTTGAGTGAGGTGGTCTTGGCTAACAATAAAAATGTTTTCATGACGAATATGAGTTGATAAATTGAGTTTTATCATCATTAAGTAATATGGATAAAAATAACTCAATTATTCAAATAGTACAAATGAAGCTATCACCAAAGAGTGAAATAGGAAAGTAAAGATTCATCTTAACTTTTGACGGTTGAATTCCGGAATTCAAGGGATTCAAAGAAAATCTTCGAAATCTAAAAGATTTGATTCTTCGGCGAGTAAGGAAAATTTAAGATCTCTATAATTAAATACGGTGATCAGCCTCGATTACTCTGTCTGATATTTCCATTATAAATTTACCTTTCCCGTTCCATTAGTTTCCACCACTTCTATACCTTCTTTCACAGTTCATATATCCAAAAGATTATAATAATGATTAATCCGATTCTAATCCTTGTTCTTATTCTGACTATCGCAATGATCGTTCTTCTTTTCCAACTCCCACCGGAAGAATCTGTTTATTTCTACTATGCTCTAGGGATTATTGTATTTATAATCCTCCCGTGTCTTTATATTGCTATACGCACTGATATCCACAGTTTGTAATTTCGGTGTTGTTGTTGGGCTTTATATTTTCCCTTATATATCGGAGCTTCATGCTGTTGTTTTTTCTTCCCGACTTTAATCAAGCGAATAATGGTCCAGAATTCGTAGGTTATGAAGTTTCAAATGAACATGACTAATGTTCTAAGAGAGAAATTGTAATAGCACAATCTTAATTGGTTAAATTACCAAAGTTCAAGAGAAAAGATAGAACTATCAAGATAATACGTTCTTGATATGTTCAGAAGTTAAGCAGAATGAAAGAGTTATGTAACATGGCACATGATGACGTTATAATCTGTGAATCATCACGTTTCATTAGAAACTCAGCATGACTTACTGTAATATAATCACGTTGATCAAGTGTCATTATATTATACTAACTCATGCATCAGTTCCCAACATTACTTCAATAACATTCATATTTTAAACTCGAAAGTTTACAGAATATAGAAACTAACAGTTTCTATATGATGTAACACTGGTAGCACTAATAGATTAATGATTTCAGATAAGAATAGTTATGAGAATATATTCAGAAATATCGAGGATATTTAAAATGAAAGATACGATAATATCTTTGAATATCTAAGATCAGAGGATGACGAAAACTATTGTCCGCAAGAGTTTAGAGTAAGGAGCAAGATATTCACTAAAGACTTTAGCAGGCATTGAATCATTTGGATTCTTTGAAGTCAAACTTATTCTTTGTGATTTGTCCACGGTTTCCTTCATAGTTTCGCATAATCCGCTTTTTGGTACTAAATTTTCTATTGAGTGTTTCCAATACTCCATTCTTTATCATCATACTTTCGACAGTTAAGGTCGTGTACAGTTTTTACTGATGTATTCAGCTTTTTCAGAATTTGGAGTATTGATTTGAAGACTGGGTGCTTTTCAAAATTTCAGAGTGGAAGATCATAATTCTAAGAAGTAAGGATTATATATATGCTTATAACTGTTGATGTAGATATGCTGCGAGATTTCAAAATACTGATTTGCTAATTCTCGGTAGTTGGTATAGTAATTCTAGTTATAGGATGTAAATGAGTAAATGATAGGGTTTCACTGAATATAGTGATTTTTCGGAAGTCGAAGATCAATGGAGTTGTTGGTAAATTTACTACTAATATGGTGAGATATAAACGGTTTCCCGGTATCGATGACAAAAGACAACTTATATAACAGGGTTATAATAAGCTAATCCGAGTGAAAAGTCGAAGTTGACTTGCTGGAGCTGTGATAAAATTGGCTAATTTGGAAAGGAATTGCAAAGTTATTTTTGGGTAATAATAACGTCAATGAGCTAGCACGGATACGTGTTTAAACGTTTACTCAAGTTTCAAATGTTTTCAGGTGCATAACTATATGCATCAATCTCTTCTTCCGTAGATGAAGTGCGGTTGGTTCATCCTCTCGATTGAGGTGTTTTCAAGAACTCATGAAAGGTTTGAACGCAGATTGGAATCATCAACATACAAACGAGGTTTAAGATGAAATCAAGTGGCAAACTTAAAGAAATGTTTAGTTTCATATGTTATAAACAATATTTTAATTCATTTTAATTGTCCAATGCCGGCAGTCCATAGTTGATAGTCTACAGTTGACAGTCCAATAATTCATATATAATTTAATATACAATATTCGAATTAATTAATACGTATCGTGACCCGTGTACATGTCTCAGACTCGATCACAACTCAAATTATATATATTATTATAGAATCAACCTCAACCCTGTATAGAGAACTCGATCATTACTGCATATAGAGTGTCTATGGTTATTCCAAATAATATATATAAATGCGTCGATATGATATGTCAAAACTTTGTATACGTGTCCCGATATTTAAAGTGCGTAACATAAATAACAGAAATTAAATGACGATAAATAAAGTGCGTAAAGTAAATAACAGAAATTAAATGACGATAAATAAAATTGCGAGAAATAAAATTGCGATAATTAAATTGCGATAAATAAATTGCGATAATTAAAATGTAATACGGAATTAATAGTTAGCTAGGAACAGTTAGCTAGGATTTTGTTAGCGTGGATTCTTAATAGAATTTCTTATAGTTAATTTATTTGTTTCTAACAAATTTTATTTTGTCAAATGTTTTCTTCATTATGCCACTTGTTGGATTCTGATAAGTCAAAATCCAAATATGAAATTGAATGAAAATGGTTATTCTGTGGTGAACAGATTCGTATATCGGTGGATGTAGTAGGATAGTAAACGATGGTTGAATCAGCTTCGAAGAATGTACATTGTAACTTATTAATGTAAATCTGAATATTCCTCAGGTATTACCTACCCGTTAAAATATTTTCACCATTAACAGTTTTGTACGAAAGAATTTTTAGTTACAATCTTTATGAAAACATATATACATATATATTTTCTTCAGATGCAATCATGGATTTAATGAGTTAATATGACGTTAACTCATCTAATTTACCGTTAGAACAAGAATATATAATCTCTAAAACATTAGAGGTTACATAATCGCTATGTCGAACGAAGATGAATGATGTAGAACGTCATGTAGAACGTTGATAATACTCGAGGTATAGATTGGGAGGTTGAGACGTGTGATGATGTTGTTATTGTTGGTACTGGTTATGCTGCTAGTGCTGCTGATGGTGGTACTGTTGCTGTCAGTGCTACAAGTGTTGTTGGTGTTGAGGTTGGTGTAGTAAGTATAGCTTGTAGATCACGCACCATTCTTGTCAGAGTTTCTATCCTACCCTCTATCATTTATATCCATCCACTCATCTGATTCGATAGATCTTGATTATCAATTCGAAGTTTCCTAACTTCTTCTAATATTCCCCTTCGATTGGTATTCGGAAGTAGAGGTTGAATATTTTCTGAGATTGCAGTAATGCGACCTTCGAGGCGGAATATTTTAGCAAGAAGGGTGAATACAGTGTTGCGCATAGGTTCACCGGTAAGTACATCATTTTCTCCAATGTTAGGAGGTAAGTTTGGTTCACGGTAGGGCTCGCCTTCTTTATTTCTCCATTGAGTGAGTAAGTCTCGGACCCACCCCCATCTCCTCCAGAAGGAAAAATAACTAAATGGTTGAGGGGCTTCTGGTTCATTGACTTCGGAGTCTACTTCAATAAACATCTCAAAATCGCTTCCACAACTAATGGAATCCAAGCTAGGTGTAGGATCCATCTCTCACGATCAGTTAAAGGATTTTGATATGAAATGATTTTTGAATATCGAATGATATTCTAATTATATATAGAATATCTATACATACTTCCAAAGATCCCGTGAATTACGGAGATAATTAAGGAAACGTGTCAGATAAAGTCTACAGTGATAGATACGCTAAGATATGAATTTTGTCTATACACTATTTATGCAGTCAATGCAGTAAAACGTGTCTAGACTAAGAATAATGAGCAGGTAATTTTCTAAGGATGATAAGTAGATGATTTCTGACAAAAATGATAAGCAAAACTTTTGACATGCAGACACGGTCGAAGTCCAGACTCACTAATGCATCCTAACGACTATCAGTTAGAAACACTAATGCAAGACCCGGTTCGCTAAGATCACCGCTCTGATACCAACTGTAGATACAGTGGAGACAACCATCGTCCCACCCAGTGCCTTCCTAGCTAACCGCCTGGTGACCACTGAGTGTACCTCAGATACTGATTTTAGGGCCTGCCTCTCGGCTACTGCCAACCCTCGTAAGGGATCGCAAGGAGTAAGAGCTAATGCTTTGTCACAGGTAACACTGTGAGAACCTCCTTTACAACTAACCCACCACACATGGACGGCGTTATACCAGCTCTGATACCAACTGTAGAGACCCATCCTAATCCATCCGGATGAAGTCCATATCGATTATAAACGATTCACAACAGTTGATTACATCGCGAGGTACTTGACCTCTATATGATACATTTTACAAACATTGCATTCGTTTTTGAAAAGACAATCTTTCATTACATCGAAAGTTGACAGGCATGCATACCATTTCATAATATATCCAACTATAATTGACTTAATAATAATCTTGATGAACTCGATGACTCGAATGCAACGTCTTTTGAAATATGTCATGAATGACTCCAAGTAATATCTATAAAATGAGCAAATGCACAGCGGAAGATTTCTTTCGTACCTGAGAATAAACATGCTTTCAAGTGTCAACCAAAAGGTTGGTGAGTTCATTAGTTTATCATAAATAATCGTTTCATAAATTTAATAGACCACAAGATTTCATATTTCCATTTCTCATAAACATACGTCCCATGCATAGAGACAAAATATCATTCGTATGGATTGAACACCTGGTAACCAACATTCACAATATGCATATAAGAATATCCCCATCATTCCGGGATCCTCCTTCGGACATGATATAAATTTCGAAGTACTAAAGCATCCGGTACTTTGGATGGGGCTTGTTGGGCCCGATAGATCTATCTTTAGGATTCGCGTCAATTAGGGTATCTGTTCCCTAATTCTTAGATTACCAGACTAAAAGGGGCATATTCGATTTCGATCATTCAACCATATAATGTAGTTTCAATTACTTGTGTCTATTTCGTAAAACAGTTATAAAAGCAGCGCATGTATTCTCAGTCCCAAAAATATATATTGCAAAAGCATTTAAAAAGGGAGCAAATGAAACTCACCTAATGTATTTTGTAGTAAAAATACATATAACGACAATGTTCAATTGTAGGGTTGGCCTCAGATTCACGAACCTATATTATTTGTATATAAATTAAAATGTATAATCGTAATCGAACAAGTTTATATATAATTTCTTAAATTATATATTATACTTATTTAGTTTGTGTATATATTTAAAATGTTTAATATCTATATATTTAGTTTTATTTTAATGTATCTATATATATATATATGGTTAGTATTATATAAAAGTATCATTTGTTTGTTATATATATAAGTATTTATTTAAATATTGTTATTATGTTTGATATGTAGATATATAACTATTAATATAATTATGATATATGTATTAAGTATATTTTAGGTACAATAACAAAAATGGTAGTATTTGATAATAATGATTTACTAATAATAATAACGATATTTGTTAAAATCGATACTTATGTTAATAATAATAATAGTAAAACTAAAAATTACCAAAAATGATATTAATACTGATATTAGTGAAAAATAATAATAATTTGTATGGTTTTTAAAATAACAATAATAATAATCCTAATTATAATCATAATAATAATAGTAATGCTAAAATGATAATTTTCTAATGATAATAATTTTAATAATACTTATAGTATTAATAATGATAATTGTTATTACACCTAATATGATGCTACTAATAATTATTATAATATTTATAATACTAATTATAATACTTTTATCAATTATAATACTAGTAGTATTAATAATCAATCATAATATTAACAATAATATCTATTTTAATAATACTTATAAGACTAATACTAATAATAATAGTTATAATACCTATAATTATGATAATATTACTAATAATGATTTTTAATGCCAATAATGTCAATAACAATAATAATAATCTTAATAATAACAATAATATTTATAATAATGTTAATAATATTAACAGCACTCAGTATTAATAATAATAATAACATAACAATAATAATAATAATCATAATAATATTATTAAAAATAATAAATCACATAATAATAATAAAAATATAATGAAGATAATTAAACTACCTCATTTAGCTCAAAAAAAAAAAAGAAATGTGGCAGATGCCGGATTCGAACCCAGGTCCCTTGTTTACACAACCAACGACACAACCATCTGTTCCAACTTATTTTTCTAAAATATAATATCTCGTTTTTAAATATAACCTGCAACTGTGATTAATCCCAAACCTTCTTCTCCTTCAACCCAGTAGTCGACCAGGGGAATAACCCAAAAAATTAATCCAACCATTTACGAATCAAATACTTAGTTTTAGGATAAATAAATAAGATAGGATCGATTATTAACCATTAAACGAAATAAATAAAAAATATAAACAGAAAAAGTGCTGCTGTTGCTGTATTCGCGTTTAAAAAAAAATTCAAACATCATTCATGAATTATTGAACGTTTTAGCCAAAACTTTCTAAACAAGATAGGTTCTAAATCGATCCTAAAAACTTTCTCAGACCTCAATTGAATCAGAAACGTAAACCTGACTCCAAATTTTAGGATGAACACTATGGTTGACTTTTAAATCCGAAAGTTTGACTTCCAAAACTCGAGAGTGTTATGAGGAATTGGACTTTGATAATTTACAGGAAGTTTGAAGAAGGGATTCCTAACAACTCTACATTTACACATTTTTGAATTTGATATAAAATCGAGGTTTTAATTATTTGAGTCAAGAACAGGGAACATGGCGGTTTTTCTTAAAAAAATTAATAAGTTTGATAGGTTCATTGATGTTGGGCTGTGGTAATTGATATATAGGATGGTAGATATGCAGGATTTAATCAATTAAAAATTGAGAAATGTTTGCTGTAAAAATCTAAGTGTGTCGACACAATATTTCACTCAGGAAGATAAAGAGCAAATAAAAAAATAAAAACAGAAAGCAGGATTCGTACGATTTAATAGCTGGCTGAATTGATTTAAGAAGGTGACCCATAACAGAATTCAACATAAACTAAAAACAATTACAGTATTGATAGGTATGTTTAGCAACTCTTTGTACGATTTATGGATTTATATAATTAATAAATATATATTATTAATAATAATAATAGATAATAATAATGCTTATATATATATATCATTAATATATATATTAATAATAATAATAATAACTATAAATATGTACTATTAATAATAATAGTTATATATTATTTATTATAACAAATAATAATACATAATGATAATAATAATAAAGATATATCATTATTTTATATATCTGCATATAACGCATATATATATATACATATAACGCATATATATATATATATATATATATATATATATATATATATATATATATATATATATATATATATATATATATATATATATATATATATATATATATATATATATATATATATATATATCTATTTAACAATTTATATATGTTTATATATAAGATTCATAAATTAACGATTATAAATATATTACCACTATTAATAATACTAATAATAATATTATGAATAAAGACTAATAATAATAAATGACAATTAATAATATGACAATATTAATATTAACAATAATAATAATTTTAATTACTAGTAATGGTAATAATAATATAAATGATAATAATATTAATATAACAATTATATATTCAAATTTGTAATTAAATTTAGTATAATAATATTACATATTATTAATTATGTAATATTTACATTACAATATAACAATAGTGATTACCTATTATTTATATTACAACATACATATAAAACTAATTGTGTACATAATTCATATATATACTTACATATATTTATTCTAATAACATCTTATTTATTTGGTATATTATTCTACATATTTGATCCAAATGATTAAATGGTATAATATCAATTCAAATTAATATATACACTTACTTTTATATTTACATATATATTTATTTACATATTTCTTTACACATAAATGTTCGTGAATCGTCGAGTACAGTCAGAGGGTAATTGATTATATGAATATAGATTTCAAACTTTCGAGACTCAACATTACAGATTTTTCTTATCGTGTCAGAAACATATAAAGATTAAAGTTTAAATTTGATCGGAAATTTTCGGGTCATCACATAACAAAACTATTAAACGCACCGATTCTATAAGTCTAAAAATCAAAGACTATTAATAATTTAAAAAGAATTAAGAAACTACTTAATCACAAATTAGTTAATAATTCTATTTTGACACAAAACTATCCCCGGCCAAAAACTTAATGTGCAAAACGTGGTATATGAATTGTTGTATGAAATAGTATGGAAAAATACCGATTAAAGATTGCTACACACTAACGGGAAGTGTACCCGATCGTGTAGTAGTATAGTAAATGGTAAAATCCGTGTATCGTTCCAAAGACAATATCTAAGTCAAATTAGGATTATAAACTAAATTGTGATTAACTAATAAAATTACAATTACAAGATATTTTGGTTTTCCCTTTTACGATGGGCGAATCAAGTGATGAATAAGATTAAAAGGCAATATTTTTGGTATTTTAAGTTTATGAAAGTAAAAGATAGTTTTGATGTCAAATTAAGGAAATATGCTCATCTAGACTTTTTACCCTTAATGTTGAATGTTATTTAGGATTAAGATCGGATTGATTGGTTATGCACGAGAACTAATTAATTGGTTCACCAAGAGTAGTCTTGCGCAAACACTCAAACGGGATTACACGACGCAAGTGATGTTCTTGTCATCTAAGACCTCCTATTTGTAATCAACTAATTCAACTAGTTTGAAGACTTGAATGATGATCAAGTCAATGGTGTGTTGTACATGATCCACTCCTATATCAACTAAAGGTTTAACTTAGTTCATTCCCTTGGTCCGGTTAAATGCTCAATTCACCCAACCCAAATAATTAACTAAGTGTTATAATAAGATCCCTATAAACGTCACTAGATAAGGCAAATCACTAACACATGTTAATTAATGGAACTAGGTAGTTGAAAGTGTGTATAACAGATTCTAAGGAATTGGTCATTCTCCTAGACAATTACACATACTAATTAAGCTATTCCAAAGTATCTACAAGAGTTGTTCTTACATTCTTATGTAAATTAACCATTTGAACTCAACTTATCCCTTTTGGTAAAAGACGGATAAACACAGGTCACTAGGTGTAAATCAATACATTAACTTAACAAGATGATGTTTCTTAATCAAATGAACATATCAACTAGTTGAATCGAAAGGATTAAACTTAACAAGAATGGTTCTTGTATTCAAAAATCAAACTATCGTGCATAATAACAATCAATCAATAGTAAACATTCAACATTTCGGTTATTTATCTAGATGAACATAAAATGGACTAGCCAACAATCATGCTTAAAAACTTAAATAAAACAGTAACAAAGATAGAATTCATTGTAAATACAAGATTGACCTTTTAGGAGTAATCTTGGATGAAGCTCTTGAATGATCCTTGATTCTTCAATGATTTGAGTGCTTAGATGCACTTTGATAAGCCCAAGAATTACTATGATTCGTATGTTTTAGTCTCTGAACAGAAAGGAAACAGGTGCCCTTTGAAATGAAGCTGGAAATGGAATTAAATAAGCTGAACAGTGGTTGAAAAATACTGTGCGCGGTGCGCTGAGCGCACTCTTCACCTACTCCACTTTTTCTTTACAGCTCGACATCGCACGTTCAAATCTGCTTTTCTGGTAAAAGTGCGCAGAGGGGTGCGCTGAGCGCACTACTGTGCGCGACGCGCACATAGCTTGGCGCACTTTGGTTTTGGCCAAGAAATCTTCTGATCAAAATCTTGCATTGTGCGCTGCGCGCACCTTTAGTGGTGCGCTGAGCGCACCCTTTTGTCTTTGGATTTCTGGTCTTGGTTTCGATCTCTGAGCTGTATCATACATAATCTTCCATATTTCTTCAATTTTACAATGATTCTAGACTATATTACAATAATATTGAAATGTCCCGTTCTTATTGATTAAAAACGTTCCATATTAATTGATTTCGTTGCGAGGTTTTGACCTCTATATGAGACGTTTTTCAAAGACTGCATTCATTTTTAAACAAACCATAACCTTTATTTCATCAATAAAGGTTTAAAAAGCTTTACGTAGATTATCAAATAATGATAATCTAAAATATCCTGTTTACACACGACCATTACATAATGGTTTACAATACAAATATGTTACAACAAAATAAGTTTCTTGAATGCAGTTTTTACACAATATCATACAAGCATGGACTCCAAATCTTGTCCTTATTTAAGTATGCGACAGCGGAAGCTCTTAATAATCACCTGAGAATAAACATGCTTAAAACGTCAACAAAAATGTTGGTGAGTTATAGGTTTAACCTATATATATCAAATCGTAACAATAGACCACAAGATTTCATATTTCAATACACATCCCATACATAGAGATAAAAATCATTCATATGGTGAACACCTGGTAACCGACAATAACAAGATGCATATATAAGAATATCCCCATCATTCCGGGACACCCTTCGGATATGATATAAATTTCGAAGTACTAAAGCATCCGGTACTTTGGATGGGGTTTGTTAGGCCCAATAGATCTATCTTTAGGATTCGCGTCAATTAGGGTGTCTGTTCCCTAATTCTTAGATTACCAGACTTAATAAAAAGGGGCATATTCGATTTCGATAATTCAACCATAGAATGTAGTTTCACGTACTTGTGTCTATTTTGTAAATCATTTATAAAACCTGCATGTATTCTCATCCCAAAAATATTAGATTTTAAAAGTGGGACTATAACTCACTTTCACAGATTTTTACTTCGTCGAGAAGTAAGACTTGGCCACTGGTTGATTCACGAACCTATAACAATATATACATATATATCAAAGTATGTTCAAAATATATTTACAACACTTTTAATATATTTTGATGTTTTAAGTTTATTAAGTCAGCTGTCCTCGTTAGTAACCTACAACTAGTTGTCCACAGTTAGATGTACAGAAATAAATCGATAAATATTATCTTGAATCAATCCACGACCCAGTGTATACGTATCTCAGTATTGATCACAACTCAAACTATATATATTTTGGAATCAACCTCAACCCTGTATAGCTAACTCCAACATTCACATATAGAGTGTCTATGGTTGTTCCGAAATATATATAGATGTGTCGACATGATAGGTCGAAACATTGTATACGTGTCTATGGTATCTCAAGATTACATAATATATAATACAAGTTGATTAAGTTATGGTTGGAATAGATTTGTTACCAATTTTCACGTAGCTAAAATGAGAAAAATTATCCAATCTTGTTTTACCCATAACTTCTTCATTTTAAATCCGTTTTGAGTGAATCAAATTGCTATGGTTTCATATTGAACTCTATTTTATGAATCTAAACAAAAAAAATATAGGTTTCTAGTCGGAAAAATAAGTTACAAGTCGTTTTTGTAAAGGTAGTCATTTCAGTCGAAAGAACGACGTCTAGATGACCATTTTAGAAAACATACTTCCACTTTGAGTTTAACCATAATTTTTGGATATAGTTTCATGTTCATAATAAAAATCATTTTCTCAGAATAACAACTTTTAAATCAAAGTTTATCATAGTTTTTAATTAACTAACCCAAAACAGCCCGCGGTGTTACTACGACGGCGTAAATCCGGTTTTACGGTGTTTTTCGTGTTTCCAGGTTTTAAATCATTAAGTTAGCATATCATATAGATATAGAACATGTGTTTAGTTGATTTTAAAAGTCAAGTTAGAAGGATTAACTTTTGTTTGCGAACAAGTTTAGAATTAACTAAACTATGTTCTAGTGATTACAAGTTTAAACCTTCGAATAAGATAGCTTTATATGTATGAATCGAATGATGTTATGAACATCATTACTACCTTAAGTTCCTTGGATGAACCTACTGGAAAAGAGAAAAATGGATCTAGCTTCAATGGATCCTTGGATGGCTCAAAGTTCTTGAAGCAAAATCATGACACGAAAACAAGTTCAAGTAAGATCATCACTTGAAATAAGATTGTTATAGTTATAGAAATTGAACCAAAGTTTGAATATGATTATTACCTTGTATTAGAATGATAACCTACTGTAAGAAACAAAGATTTCTTGAGGTTGGATGATCACCTTACAAGATTGGAAGTGAGCTAGCAAACTTGAAAGTATTCTTGATTTTATGAAACTAGAACTTTTGGAATTTATGAAGAACACTTAGAACTTGAAGATAGAACTTGAGAGAGTTCAATTAGATGAAGAAAATTGAAGAATGAAAGTGTTTGTAGGTGTTTTTGGTCGTTGGTGTATGGATTAGATATAAAGGATATGTAATTTTGTTTTCATGTAAATAAGTCATGAATGATTACTCATATTTTTGTAATCTTATGAGATATTTCATGCTAGTTGCCAAATGATGGTTCCCACATGTGTTAGGTGACTCACATGGGCTGCTAAGAGCTGATCATTGGAGTGTATATACCAATAGTACATACATCTAAAAGCTGTGTATTGTACGAGTACGAATACGGGTGCATACGAGTAGAATTGTTGATGAAACTGAACGAGGATGTAATTGTAAGCATTTTTGTTAAGTAGAAGTATTTTGATAAGTGTCTTGAAGTCTTTCAAAAGTGTATGAATACATATTAAAACACTACATGTATATACATTTTAACTGAGTCGTTAAGTCATCGTTAGTCGTTACATGTAAATGTTGTTTTGAAACCTTTAGGTTAATGATCTTGTTGAATGTTGTTAACCCAATGTTTATAATAACAAAAGAGATTTTAAATTATTATATTATCATGATATTATGATGTACGAATATCTCTTAATATGATATATATACATTAAATGTCGTTACAACGATAAACGTTACATATATGTCTCGTTTCAAAATCATTAAGTTAGTAGTCTTGTTTTTACATATGTAGTTCATTGTTAATATAATTAATGATATGTTTACTTATCATAATATCATGTTAACTATATATATAACCATATATATGTCATCATATAGTTTTTTTTTACAAGTTTTAACGTTCGTGAATCACTGGTCAACTTGGGTGGTCAATTGTCTATATGAAACCTATTTCAATTAATCAAGTCTTAACAAGTTTGATTGCTTAACATGTTGGAAACATTTAATCATGTAAACATCAATCTCAATTAATATATATAAACATGGAAAAGTTCGGGTCACTACAAATATGAAATACAAACGGAATTACTATGTTTACATACGAAATAAACAACAATAGGACGTGATATTATGACTAAAGATATGACTAATTTCAGTAATATCAGATACATATAACAAATTTGTACAATATTTAAGTTATATAATTTATATAATTAATTAAAAAAATTATATTAGTAATAATTATATTAATAATAATTATAAATAATAATGATAATATTAATCATAAAAATGATAATAATTATATTATTATTGATAATAATAATAGATTATATTATTTCCTAATATAACTAATAATAATAATAATAATAATAATAATAATAATAATAATAATAATAATAATAATAATATTGATAAAGATGATAATAATAATAAATAATCATAATAACTTTAAATTATAATTTTACTACCAATTATAATGATATAACAAATTATATGTATCAATAATAATATATTAGTATTAATTTTAATACTAATATTAATAATGAAAGTAAATATAATAATATTTTTATATTTTTTTTAACTTTGTAATTAAATATATTAGTATCACAATTTAGTGATCATGTAATGTTTAGTAATTATATAATACATATTCACATACATATATATATATATATATATATATATATATATATATATATATATATATATATATATATATATATATATATATATATATATATTAACATTTATTAAATATTTAATATTTATACCTTACAATATAATAATAATTATTTATAGAAAACACATATAGATTCATAATAATAACACACACACACACACACATATATATATATATATATATATATATATATATATATATATATATATATATATATATTTGTATATATATTCATATAATAGTAATTTAATTATTTTATTTATTATTTTACATTCTTAATTCCAATTGATTAAGTGTACATTGTAAATTCAAAATATTATATATTCTTATATTTATATTTATATAATATACACATATTTATTTACAAATAATTGTTCGTGAATCGTCGGAATTAGCAAAAGGGCAAATGCATTCATATAAACTGTTTCAAAATTTTAGGACTCAACATTACAGACTTTGCTTATCGTGTCGAGATCATATAAAGATTAAGTTTAAATTTGGTCGAAAATTTCCGGGTTGCCACAGAAATATACAAAAATAAATAAATAAAACTAAAATTCAAATATGGTTACAATTTGGTTGTTTACTTTTTTAATATTAATGTTTGTATTCATTTCTCTCTTTCTGTTAGAGAAGGGTGTCTGTTATGTCTCTAGACTACATTTCAGATTAAGTCACCGAAAACGCTGCTTTAGCGACGTTTGAAGCCATTTCCGACCGTGATATTGTTGGGTGACGCCGCGTTAGTAACAGTTTAAGGCGAGAAGTGATTCTCTTAGCCGACATTATACTATATACTTATATACTTATACTTACTGCTGTAAAAAACCCAATTACTCCCCGATTACTCATATTTTTTTTAAACGGCATGCTTTGCATCAGTGTATCATTTATTTGAATGACACTCATCATTTGCACACACACACACACACGCATTCGGGAGAAAACCCGAATCGCATTATAGGAACCCAATACTTTAACCATCATGAGGGGCAGGCGGACCGGGTTTGAATCCTGAATGAATCCGGGAGAAACCCCCGTGGGGTCAATCTGGATATCCACATTTCAGGCAGATTAATTAGTAGGATGGACAGAGCAAGACTCGAACCCATGACCTAACCCCCAGCCACAACACACAAAGTGAAGGAGATGTCGTTGAAACAATGCTTCGTTGGCCGATTACTCATTTTTAAGAGCAATCCGTTTCGATGACCTAAAATCCATTTAATTAGTCGGTCAACCTTAAAATTGGTCAACATTTTAACATGAATTTAAACAAAAAATTTAGAGTTTTGGAAGAAAATGAATAATTTTAGACAATAATGTCAAAGTTTATGTTTATGATTATGGTTTTTTCTATATTTACACAATATAATTTTCGAAATATAATATTTAAATGTATAAAATACATTCCGATTAATCTCCGATTATCTTTTTTTTATAGATAGATAGATAGATATTTATATTTATATTTATTTATTTATTATTATTATTAATTATTATTATTACTAGTTTAAGACCCGCGAATTCGCGGAGTTTTTTAAGGGTCAAATCAAATAATTTATTTTGTCCCATGTAATACCCCGTTTCCCCCGTATATATATATATATATAGGTGTGTCGTGTATGTACGACTAGTGTATGAAGGGTTTGGACGTGTTCGTGTGTTGGAGTTCTTGTACGCGAGAAAACCGATCAGACCGTGTTAAAGGTCGCGGCGCGGAGAAATGGGTCGCGGCGCGACAATACAAGCAATTCAGGATCAGATGGCGTGTAAAATGGATCCCAGACCATGTGGATTGTCGCGGCGCGAGGATGGAGGGCCGCGGCGCGGCGTTACTGCACAACTGGTACTGGATTTCATGATTTTAAGGGTTTTTAGGGGCATTTTGGTCATTTCGCGTGTGTGCCAGATTTGAGATCTTAAATCTCATCCACTCATCTCATTTCTCTTATTTCTTTTTCCTTTTCTTCTTCATTTTCTCTCAAAACTTCAAAACCCCATTTGATTCAAAATGAGATTTGGAAAGGAAGAAGCGGGATTCGATCGAAAGCGTAAGAGGCAACTTTGTTCTCCTCGTTCTTAGCTACAAGTTGATACTAGTGGTAAGCTTTAACTCCGAATTTCGTTTTCGTGTTCATCATCTAAATTTAGGGCTTTTGATTGTATGTTCATAATTGGAACCCCACTAGTTGTTAATGGAAGATAATAACTAGGATTCGGGTTTAAAGGTGTTGAAGGCGGGTTTTAGTTTGGTAAACTAATTAACCAAGTTTAATGCTTACAAAAGAGTGAAATCCTAGTATTTAGTGATTATTGAGGTATTGGAAGCCATTTGTGTTCTTGTGATTTACTAATTTTGAAATGGGTCAAAATTAGGGTTTGGGTGTCAAATTGGGCAAGATTGGTGTTTAACACTTATGTTTGGGTTTGGTTGACGTTATTGGAACCTTAATCACTCTAGAGTATGATTATTGGTGAGTTTGGGCGTGGATTGTGTTTGAAAGTGCAATTGGGTCGAAATTGCACTAAGTGTCAAGTTGGGTTGGTTTGTAATCCACCCTAATTGTGTTGTTTGTTATGTGATGAATGGAATAGGTACTTTCCATTGACGATTGCGGATTATTCGATTGCATCCATCAAGATTTCAAGGTGAGTGTAAATTTACTATGCACATGCGTATGTGTAAAATGGGTGCGTGTGTGTAGAGTGACCCTCACTTGGGTTTACTCTATGTTGGTGTGGGTGAATGGACTCCTTTTGTGCTTCGGGTCCATGTGATACCCTTATGCGTTTTGGGTTTTACCCTTGGTGTGGTGATTTGGCTAGCGTTTTGGATAACCCTTTTTGCGATGGGTTGCTAGCGTTTGTTGTTGAGGAAATTAATCTCGGTTATCGCGGATTCATGATGACTCGGGTAGTTTGGTCATCTTGGTGACGAGATGGTGAATTTCGGGTTGTGCGAATTCACTAAGGCTCGGGTAGTTCGGCCAACCTCGGTTGTAGAAGTGGTGAAGGAAGTGAATCTCGGGTAGTGCGAATTCACTAAGGTCCGGGTAGTTCGGCCGACCTTCACGTGGTTTGGGTTAAGGGGTTAACCTTATTGTTGTTGTTGATTATTAGTTATTGTATATGTACATACTTATCGTTGCGTTGTAGCTAATCTTGTGGCATTAGCTTGGTGATTACGTAGCGTGTAGCTACTTCGTGTATTGTGCTCTTTTGTAGTTTGTTTACCATGCGGTGACGGTATGTGTTTATTTTGATGCTTGGTGATGCATAGCCATTTTATGCATATGCATATGTATGTGTATAGTATCTTTACATTCACTAAGCATTAGCTTACCCTCTCGTTGTTGCTATTTTTATAGGTTCGCGTGATGGCGGCTTGGGTAAGCGTGGGGATTAGAGATCTTGGCTAGGTTACTTTAGAAGACGTGCTTTTGGATTGATTAGGATTGGGTAGCGTATCCCCAATCACCATGCTCGGTTTTGTTGGAAAATTAAAAATAGTCGGGTCGCGTTTGCCCGTTCGGATATTTAAACTATATATTAAATGTTTTAAAAGTTTATTGAACTTATTATTTGTGTTAAAGATGTTTTCGGAAACATAATTGGAACCTAAATATTAATGTATTAACAAAAAAAATTTACGGGCCGGTTTAAATACGGGTTGGGTTGTTTCATCCCATTAATAAGATTTTATATAATAAATTAAGATGATTCATTGAATTCAAATTTAACTTTGTCACCTAACTAAGATCGAATACTGAGACTCTTAAGCAGTAATAATAAAATAATCTCGTATAAATATGAAGATAAAAAAAATTGTGAAACATAAAGCTAAGTATGATAATCAGAATTGAGAAATTTTTAAGTGAGAAATTGTTAAGCGCTTTGGCGAATATGGCTTGAACAGTAAACGAATGTTTTCAAATGATTTATAGGATAATCTTTATCAGGTAGTTTTGTGATGTTAATAAGGAAAAATTGTGTGTTGGTGTGAAAATCTTGGATCTCCTTTAAAGTTGAAATAACAAAATGTAGAGAGACGTAAATAAAAAATATACATATAAATACCAAATTATAGAATTTAAATTAACATTAACATATAATGGTTGGTGTGTGTGGTTTAATAACCTTTTGTCATTCTCTATCTTTTAACCGGAAGTACAAAACAACTTATTGACATTACAACAATATGGACTGTCCTTCTCGGATTAGATTTATCATAACTTTGTTATGCTTTGTTTAGTTACCATGTTAATTGGTTGGAAAAAAAAATAATTAGTATAAGGCGGATACATTGTTTAAAGCATCCTAAAAGAACATGGGCCCATTTCACTCCCCCTTAGTTATTTTCTTTCGAAAGGCAAACATACTCCCCCTTAGTTGTTAAATGTTGCTTTATCAAACTCATAGGCATGAATTATCATGAACTGTTTTAATACCGATCAGGTCCGAGTAAGGCGCCCACAAATACGCCAATAAGTAACATTGAAAGTGAATTTGTTTTTAAAAAGTCAACTAAAAAATTTATAAAACAAACACACAATTTACACTATACAAAGATATGGAAGCAAGATGCTACCTCAAACAACAAATGGGACTCACTTTGAACCCAATGGCCATTTTGACCCACTGAGAAAATCACATAATCTCAGTAGAGACCATTTTGACCTATTGAGTAACCACAAACCACATACAGACCAGCTGGAAAACTTCAGCAAACACCTGTTTTTGAATAACTCAACCTGCAGTAGCAAGATGGATTCGAAATCGAATGATGCCACTCCACTTTCCTTTCTGAACCTTTTTGATGTCTACTCACATGATTTGGTTTGGATTCATTAAAGATGATCGGCGTGCTCCACTCTGATCCACGAAACAATTTCTGATTACGCCCCTTCCATATCAAATACCCACAAATCCACTTTACCGCATGCCAAATCATGAATCTATCTATATCCGGAAAATTACTACCATTCCCCCAAGAAGTCTCGTTTAAAGTTAAATTTGTTACATGACAAAAATGCACCATTAATATACCCGAGCCCACAACTTAATCACTTTTTTACACGAAATTAAGGCATGGTCAACTGTCTCCAACTCATCATTACAAATAGGATAATGAACCGAATCGAGATTACTACATTTTCTATCAATTTCCAAACGAACATGAAGACCCTTTAGCCTTGATCTCAGAAACAAAGATGCCACTTATTCCTGGTAACAGTATATTACTTACTGTTTCTGTCGCTGATATATCGTTGTTCAAAATGCCATTATGAGTAGTCACACCAATGACACTTGAACTTGCTGCTGCTATGAAGTAACCATTTCAACCAATCTGAAGTCATGTTGCTCACTGACATAGATTGTAGTATAGCCTCAAGTGTTTGTACTTCATTTCTGACCCATCCCATGGGATTTCGGACCCAGTTCCAACAGATTGTAGGAGGAGCTTCTGATCCGCTTCAAAGCAGTATGGCCTCGCGAACTTGGCCTTGAAACATTGATCACCCGCCCAACATTCATCCTAACATCTTGTATATTTGCCATCACCTATTGTTCTTTCAATGAACCAACAAAACTAACTTCACATGTGAGCATATCATTGTGTACAATGGCTATATTTGAACAAATAGTTTTCTTAACATTTCGAGTGCCATTAGAACCCAACCACCCGTGCCTCCCATATATGCTTTTGATAATACACATCCATGAAAATTTATTTTTCACAAAGTTATGTGAAAAATACGTGATTTTACAGCCTCAACTGTTAGCACTCAAGATGATCAGTAGCAGCATATTCATACTTTAATTATAGCACTAATGGTATATTCAGACCCATTCTTTAGTGTGTTACAAAGTTTAACATAAATTATAGTAGCATATAGTTGCAATATATATAATAAGTGATTCAATCTTTTAAAAATAAATTAATACATGAAACTGAACATTAGATCATAACATCATATTTACAAGGTTGATTTAAATCAATTAAAGTGAACATATCATATCATCTTTAACAACCATAGGCACATGAACATCAAATCGATTAAACTGAACATATCATATCATCATTAAATTGAACATACCATGTAAACATGCTATATATAACCTCGTTACACAATAGCAATGAATTAATATGGATGAAAAGGAAGAATAAAAAGAATAACTATGTAAATCATACCTTCTCGCTTCTACAATAAGTACTCTAACAATTCCGTATGGCTGAAGATGAGATGCTTCTGCAACACATGGATGTGTTTGCAATAATTTTAGAGAATTCACTTTTGCATATAGTAAAGACAAATCAAATTTTATAACCTATATCATAGCAAAAGGACATGGATGTGTTTGCAATAATTTTAGCGAATTCACTTCAATACAAAATTTTAATTACAAATACAAACCTGGTCGAATCTTAGTTGGATTATCGTCATTAACGGCCCCAATTTTGTTATCTAATTACAAATTCTCATCGTTTTTTGTGGTCTTCTTTCTTTTTCGATGTGATGATTCTTTAGGTGTAAGATTTCCTAGTCTTCTTTATTCTTCTTTCTTTCTTTGATTGGTTATGATATTAAGCGGTTAGGTTTCTCTAAGTTTTGAATGCGTGGACTGAAGGTTTTTTTTTTGTAACCCCTAATTTCATTACGCGCTCCCGTGTATTTTACTTAAGTTAAGGGTATTTTAGTATCTTTATTTCAAATTGTATCTTTATGATGTGTAACGACCCGGAAATTTCCGACCAAATTTAAACTCTAATCTCTATATGGTTCCGACACGATAAGCAAAAACCCTAAAGTTGACCCGCACTTTTTCGATCGTTCTATACTTATAAGATTAATATTTACATAAATTAAACCTTACCAACATGATAAGCAATCCAAATTGTTGAGACTTATGTTTTCGAAAAGAGTTTTACACAACGTTTGACCGTCTAGTTTGACCGATGATATCACGAACTATATAACATATGATAATTATACGTTTGTGTATATATATGTATATATACATATTTAACATGATCTAAAGATGTTTAACATCTCATTGTGTACTAATAACAATGAGTTATAAGTATATTTTGAAACTACTAACTTAAGTTTTCAAAACGATAACTATACGTAATGTTTTTCGACTTAAATACTTATGACCTATAATGTTTATACATATATCGTATAAGTAATGTATTTAATCACTTTTAAAGACTTAAATACATAAAACAATATAAGTATATTTACAAAAGATAGCTATATTTGAATCCTCGTTCCGTTTTCTCAAAGATTTCTATACGTATACCTAGGGTATATGTACCTATATCATACGCAGCTTCTAGATGTATTTACTATTGGTATATACCAATAAAAATCTGCTCCTTAGCAGCCTTAAATGATTAAGAAACATGTGGAACCAACCATTTGTCAAGTAGCATGAATTATTTAGCAAGAAAACAAAGTTAGGTATCTTTTTTTTTCCTTTATAACCTAAAAACGTTTTTATGCATGCACACCATTTCTTCACCCCATTTTCTCATACTTACACTTCCATTTCTCTCTCAAAATACTCTTAACTTCATACTTGATCATCTCCAAGCATTTTCCCCATCATTTAGCTTCAAAAACAACACTTAAACCTCATAAGAAAACCTTACAAAAACACTTCAAGAAATCCTTCCAAGAACACAAACTTACTTCCAATATTTCATCCAATTCCATCACCCTTTTGGTTCTAGGTTCTTACTCCTCTTTTACAGCAACCTTGTCCAAGGAACTTGAGGTAGTAACTATGTTCATAACCTTATTCGATTCATATATATATAGCTATCTTATTTTGTGGTATAAAATTTTAACAACAAGAACATAGTTTGAAAGTTTTCAAACTTGTTTGCAAACTAAATAGATCCTTCTAACTTAACTTTTAAAATACTTCAAGACCTGTAATATAACTTAAAAATATATGCTAATTTAACAAGGTAAAACTTGGTTTTTCAAAGAATACCTTAAAAACTGTTTTTACGACGTCGGAGTGCAACCGGGGACTGTTTTGGGTTGGATAATTAAAAACCACCTTAAACTTTGAATTGGAGGTTTATTTTCTGGAAAAATGATTTTTACTATAAATATGTTAACACATAAAAATTTCATGATTTAATTCAAAGTATAAGTATTTTTAGAAAAATAATCATTTAAGGTTGTTTACATAAAGGGAAATGTTTAACTTCATAAGTTTCACTAAAGTTTCACCTATGCCGTGTGATTTTGAATACAAACTAAGGTATTTACAGTTCATAGTCTTAAAGAGGGACTCGATCCAAGGAGATGGCAAGTTGAATCAACGAAAACGGAGTTGTAACGAAGAAACTATGTCCGAAACAAAATCGGATATCCAAGACTAGTTTAGCCACGAAAATAATTGGGAAAAATTAAATAAATTACATCTTTCTAAGATAACATGATATTTTATATATATGTACTTATAATTCAATTTTATATGGTTCAGGATCACCCGTAAACAACACGAGAAGATTAATCATAAGATCCCATGTTTGTACGCAACACGTCATTTGACAACACCGGTACTTTATGTACGCAACACGTCATTTGACAACACCGGTACCGTGGGTCAAGATTAATCTCGACCAATACATATACGATGGGGGTTTTATTTATTTCATCGGGGGTTTATTAAACACCTAAAAATGAACCATTAAAATTGAATTACTAACATCGGACTGCTAACTACGGACTAAGGAATTATTCAAAGTATTAAAAGTATTATAAGTATATATATGTGACGATTGTTTAAAATGAAAATATATTGATATATTATATGGATAGGTTCGTGATATCAATCGGAGACCGAGTCGAAATTACATATCTTCAAGACAACAGTGAGTATATAGTCCCACTTTTAAACTCTAAATATTTCGGGATGAGAATACATGTATTTTATGTTTTACGTTATGGACACAAGTAACTGAAAAATATATTCTACGTTGAGTTGTACCACTGGCATACTTCCCTGTAGCTTGGTAACTAATATTTACAGCGGTATTGTAAACGCGAATCATGTTGATAGATCTATCGGGCCTGACAACCCCAACCGGACTGGACGACCAGTATTCAACGGTTGCACAGTACTTCGTTTTGTGACTACACTTGGTACGGTGTAGTAAGATTTCATATTAAAGGGAATATGCGACGTGATTGAATGTTAAGTATGGTTACCAAGTGCTCAACCACTTAGAATATTTTTATGAAAATGTTTATATATGAAATCTTGTGGTCTATATATATATATATATATATATATATATATATATATATATATATATATCGCTGCCGGCATTAAACCTATATCTCACCAACTTTATGTTGACATTTTAAAGCATGTTATTCTCAGGTATGAATTAAGTCTTCCGCTGTGCATTAGCTCGTACTAAGGATACTACTTGAGGCTATTAAGGACTTATATCATAAGGCGTTGCATTCGAGTCATTGAAGTTCATAGAGACTATTATTAAGTAAATGGCGGTTTAGGTCATTTGAATATTATGAAATGTCAGGCGATTATGTCAATTCTGGATGTAACTATAGATTGCCTTTTAAGAATAAATGCAACGTTTGTAAGATGTATCATATAGAGGGCAAGTACCTCGCAATGTTATCAACTATTGTAATTCGTTTGTAATCAATATGGACAACGTCCGGATGATTAGTTTCGGATCCTTTCAGTTGGTATCAGAGCATTGGTCTTAGCGAACCAGGCCTTGCATTAGTGTGTCTAACTAGTAGTTGTTAGGATACATTAAGTGAGTCTGGACTTTGACCGTGTCTGCCTGTCAAAAGTTTTGCTTATCAATCCTAGTCGGAAATCATCTGCTTATCATCCTTAGGGAACTGCCTGCTTATCATTCTTAAGTCTAGACACGTCTTACTGCATTTAGTGCATCGATAGTGTATAGACAAAATTCATATCCTAGCGTATCTGTTACTATAGACATAGCCTGACGTATTTCAAAGATTCTCCGTAATTCATGGGATTTTGATATTATATATACATATGTAAATTATGTATTGAAGAGTACCAAACCCAACTCCTATAATCTATTCCAAACAAAAAAAAATTCATTTCTCCGACCATACAAGATGGATTCTTCATCCAGCTCAAATTCCTCCGACTTCGATAGCTTCGCCGATATGGATTTCCATTCGAGCTCCGAGAACAGCGTTACCGGAATGGATCAACCAATTTCCCATCATCTATTCTGGATGAATTGGGGATGGGTTCGTAATATACTAAATTTCTGGAGGCAAGAAGAGGGTGATCCATTCCATCCACCAAATTGTCCTCTTAACGATGAACCTGAAGCACTTACCGGCGAACCTATTCAAAACACCATTTTCTCGCTCATTTCTAGAGTATCTCATCATGATTACATACTATCCCATATTTCAAATCTTGTTCATTCGCTCGTTCCAACCGTCAATCATCCCGGTATAATAGAAGAAGTCAACGAACTCCGTGCTCGGGTAGTGGTTTTGGAGAATATGGTGCGAAGGTTACAAACACCAACAGCAGCACCAGCAGCATAATCCGTACTACCATCGTCAACGCCGACAGTACCTTTATCACCCCAATCACAACTGCGCCTTAAATCTCAACATCACAATCTGTATCTCGAATATCAACATCACACGACTCAATATCTGTACTTCGAGTATGATCTTCGTTCTATATATCGTTCTACATCGATTATCTTCGCTTTACGTATCGTATGACGATTATGTAATTTCTAAAGTCTTAGAGATTATGTAATCTAGAATTAACGATAAATCAAATGAGTTTAATATCTTATTGACTCATTAAATCTATGATTATCTCTGAAGAAAATATATATGCAAGTATATTTTCATAAAGATAGTAATTAAAAATTCCTTCGTACAAACTATTAATGATGAAAATATTTTAACGGGTGGGTAGTACCCGAGGAATATTTAGAATTCACATTAATAAGTTATATTGTACATTCTTGAATCTGATTCAACGGTTATCTATTATCTTACTTACAACCACCGATATTCGTATCCGCTCACCCCAGAATAACCATTTTCAATCAAATTTCATATTCGGATTTTGACCTACCAGAATCCAACAAGTGGCATAAAGAAGAAAACTCTGGACAATTAAAATGAATTAAAATGTTGATTGTAACATATGAAACTAAACAATTCTTCAAGCTTGCCACTTGATTTTATCTTAAACCTCATTCGTAACTTGACGATTACAATTCGCATTCAAATCCTTTCATGATTCCTGAAAACACCTCGACCGAGAAGTTGAACCTGCCGCACCTCGCCTAAGGAATGAAGATTTATACATACAGTTATACACCTGAAGAACTCTCGAACCCAAATTCATAATTTAACACATAACGTATTGAATCCTTTGCCATTTATTAGAACAACCCTACAATTCCTTTTCAAGAAGCTAATTTTGTCACAGCTCCACTTCGACTTTTCAGTGAGATTATTTCTATTATAATCATGATATTTATACCTTGTCCTTTCGCCGTCATTACCGGAAAACCTTTTATATCCCTCGACAACATCAACAGGTGCACCAGCAGATCGTTATCCTTTTGGCGAAATCAACAATCAGTATTTTGAAAATCTCGCGGAACTTCTTCCATCATATCTATAATGTCTATCCCTAAGAATTTCATAATCTGAACGTGAAGTTTCTGAAAAACACCCGGGACTATGAAATAGTTCTTGAAATGCTAACGAAGCAGCAAAAACTGTAAATGACTTTAACGGTCAAAAGTTTGATGACAAAGAATAGTAAGGTGGTAAAGCTGAAAAAAAAAAAAAAGAGTTTGGAACTAGAAAACGGATGAAGCAAAGTATGAAAGAGGCTGTGGATAAATCACAGGGACTGAACCTGCTCTCAAAGAATACAAACGATTCCGTACCTGCTGAAACCGTCAGTAAGAACCCTACTCTTTATTCAAAACCTTGCCCGGATGATATTTTTCATCATCATCTTATCTTAGATATTATAAGATATCTTCATATCATTCGTTATACATATTTTTCATATTTCTGGAGATATTTTTACAACTATTCCTATCTGCGATCATTTATCTCTCCGTAAACTCTGCGTTACAATATAAAAGAAACTGTGTTAATTTCTAAATTCTGAAACCTCCGAGATTAAAATATAAATGATTTAAAGTAGTGTTGGGAACTGATGCATGAATTAGTATAATATAATGAAACTTGATCAACTTCATTATATTACAGTAAGTCATGTTAAGTTTCTAATGGAATGTGATGATTCACAGTACCGTCATCATGTGCCATGTTACACGGCTCTTACCTTCTATCAAGTCTCCAAACATATTAGAACGTATCACCTTGATAGTTCTATTTTTTCGGAATATTCGAGTAATTTAACGAATCAAGATCGTGCCATTACAATTTCATTCTAAAACCAATAGCTAGGTTCATTCCAAATTTCCTACCTACGAATTTCGGACCATTGTTCGCTTGGCTCGAGGACGGGAAGAAGAAATGAAGGGACAAAACCTCAGAATAGAAATAGGAACATAAACCACAGCAAATAAGAGAGAGCATTAACTGTGGATGACAATGATTTTAAGGGACGGGAGTAGGAACATCGAAATATAAGGGAAGGTATAAAACCTAACAACAACCCCGAAACTACAAACCGTGCATATCAATACGTATTGCAACGTAAAGGCACGGGAGAATTAAAAACATTATAATTCCAAGGAAAGGATAAAAGAGAATAGATTCTTCTGGTGATAGATGAAAAAGAAGAATGAAAGATATGAAAGTTAGAAATATAACAAGGGTTAGAATGGGATGGAGCATATTAGCGAATGTCTTAAAGTAGGAACTAAAGAGAAAGAATAGAAGATGTGGGAAGAAAGAAAGGGAAGGAGGTAAATTTATAGTGAAATATTCGACAAAGAAATCAAAACAGATTGCCGCGTTAAATCAAAGAAGATCCTAATCGCCGCAAAACTAAATCTTATTACATAAGATTTTCTTTAAAACCCTTAAATCCCGGAAATCGATCATAATCACGTCATCGGTTACAACAATTCTATATTTACTCATTTCACTCTTTTGTGATAGCTTCGCTCGTGCGTCTCACATAACCAAATCGTTTTATCTAAATCTTTCAATAATGATAAAATTTCATTATTACCTCATATTCGTCATGAAAACATTCCTATTGTTATTTATGACAACCTCTACCAAATTTCGAGGACGAAATTTCTTTAACGGATGGGTACTGTAACGACCCGGAAATTTCCGACCAAATTTAAACTCTAATCTCTATATGGTTCCGACACGATAAGCAAAAACCCTAAAGTTGACCCGCACTTTTTCGATCGTTCTATACTTATAAGATTAATATTTACATAAATTAAACCTTACCAACATGATAAGCAATCCAAATTGTTGAGACTTATGTTTTCGAAAAGAGTTTTACACAACGTTTGACCGTCTAGTTTGACCGATGATATCACGAACTATATAACATATGATAATTATACGTTTGTGTATATATATGTATATATACATATTTAACATGATCTAAAGATGTTTAACATCTCATTGTGTACTAATAACAATGAGTTATAAGTATATTTTGAAACTACTAACTTAAGTTTTCAAAACGATAACTATACGTAATGTTTTTCGACTTAAATACTTATGACCTATAATGTTTATACATGTATCGTATAAGTAATGTATTTAATCACTTTTAAAGACTTAAATACATAAAACAATATAAGTATATTTACAAAAGATAGCTATATTTGAATCCTCGTTCCGTTTTCTCAAAGATTTCTATACGTATACCTAGGGTATATGTACCTGTATCATACGCAGCTTCTAGATGTATTTACTATTGGTATATACCAATAAAAATCTGCTCCTTAGCAGCCTTAAATGATTAAGAAACATGTGGAACCAACCATTTGTCAAGTAGCATGAATTATTTAGCAAGAAAACAAAGTTAGGTATCTTTTTTTTTCCTTTATAACCTAAAAACGTTTTTATGCATGCACACCATTTCTTCACCCCATTTTCTCATACTTACACTTCCATTTCTCTCTCAAAATACTCTTAACTTCATACTTGATCATCTCCAAGCATTTTCCCCATCGTTTAGCTTCAAAAACAACACTTAAACCTCATAAGAAAACCTTACAAAAACACTTCAAGAAATCCTTCCAAGAACACAAACTTACTTCCAATATTTCATCCAATTCCATCACCCTTTTGGTTCTAGGTTCTTACTCCTCTTTTACAGCAACCTTGTCCAAGGAACTTGAGGTAGTAACTATGTTCATAACCTTATTCGATTCATATATATATAGCTATCTTATTTTGTGGTATAAAATTTTAACAACAAGAACATAGTTTGAAAGTTTTCAAACTTGTTTGCAAACTAAATAGATCCTTCTAACTTAACTTTTAAAATACTTCAAGACCTGTAATATAACTTAAAAATATATGCTAATTTAACAAGGTAAAACTTGGTTTTTCAAAGAATACCTTAAAAACTGTTTTTACGACGTCGGAGTGCAACCGGGGACTGTTTTGGGTTGGATAATTAAAAACCACCTTAAACTTTGAATTGGAGGTTTATTTTCTGGAAAAATGATTTTTACTATAAATATGTTAACACATAAAAATTTCATGATTTAATTCAAAGTATAAGTATTTTTAGAAAAATAATCATTTAAGGTTGTTTACATAAAGGGAAATGTTTAACTTCATAAGTTTCACTAAAGTTTCACCTATGCCGTGTGATTTTGAATACAAACTAAGGTATTTACAGTTCATAGTCTTAAAGAGGGACTCGATCCAAGGAGATGGCAAGTTGAATCAACGAAAACGGAGTTGTAACGAAGAAACTATGTCCGAAACAAAATCGGATATCCAAGACTAGTTTAGCCACGAAAATAATTGGGAAAAATTAAATAAATTACATCTTTCTAAGATAACATGATATTTTATATATATGTACTTATAATTCAATTTTATATGGTTCAGGATCACCCGTAAACAACACGAGAAGATTAATCATAAGATCCCATGTTTGTACGCAACACGTCATTTGACAACACCGGTACTTTATGTACGCAACACGTCATTTGACAACACCGGTACCGTGGGTCAAGATTAATCTCGACCAATACATATACGATGGGGGTTTTATTTATTTCATCGGGGGTTTATTAAACACCTAAAAATGAACCATTAAAATTGAATTACTAACATCGGACTGCTAACTACGGACTAAGGAATTATTCAAAGTATTAAAAGTATTATAAGTATATATATGTGACGATTGTTTAAAATGAAAATATATTGATATATTATATGGATAGGTTCGTGATATCAATCGGAGACCGAGTCGAAATTACATATCTTCAAGACAACAGTGAGTATATAGTCCCACTTTTAAACTCTAAATATTTCGGGATGAGAATACATGTATTTTATGTTTTACGTTATGGACACAAGTAACTGAAAAATATATTCTACGTTGAGTTGTACCACTGGCATACTTCCCTGTAGCTTGGTAACTAATATTTACAGCGGTATTGTAAACGCGAATCCTGTTGATAGATCTATCGGGCCTGACAACCCCAACCGGACTGGACGACCAGTATTCAACGGTTGCACAGTACTTCGTTTTGTGACTACACTTGGTACGGTGTAGTAAGATTTCATATTAAAGGGAATATGCGACGTGATTGAATGTTAAGTATGGTTACCAAGTGCTCAACCACTTAGAATATTTTTATGAAAATGTTTATATATGAAATCTTGTGGTCTATATATATATATATATATATATATATATATATATCGCTGCCGGCATTAAACCTATATCTCACCAACTTTATGTTGACATTTTAAAGCATGTTATTCTCAGGTATGAATTAAGTCTTCCGCTGTGCATTAGCTCGTACTAAGGATACTACTTGAGGCTATTAAGGACTTATATCATAAGGCGTTGCATTCGAGTCATTGAAGTTCATAGAGACTATTATTAAGTAAATGGCGGTTTAGGTCATTTGAATATTATGAAATGTCAGGCGATTATGTCAATTCTGGATGTAACTATAGATTGCCTTTTAAGAATAAATGCAACGTTTGTAAGATGTATCATATAGAGGGCAAGTACCTCGCAATGTTATCAACTATTGTAATTCGTTTGTAATCAATATGGACAACGTCCGGATGATTAGTTTCGGATCCTTTCATGATGTCATACAGATGAGGTGGCTATTTTGATGGTTGTGATGTCGTGGAGAATCTTGAATGAATGATTCCGATTAAATATTATTTTTTGAGATGACTTATTTTTGTGTTTGTTATTATTATATACTAGCTTAAGACCCGCGAATTCGCGGGGTTTTTTTATAGAAACGAATCAAAAATTGAATTTTCAAAATAATTAAATTTTATAGAGTATCTGTTAGGTTGTTAAAAACCCAAAATAATTTCAATAGTGATGTAATTACTAATAATAAAGCAAGCATGAAACAAGTGGATTGTAATGCTTCAACCACCTAAATATGTAACCAGTGAATGTCATTCTAAATCTTAGAACGTAAAAAGTGGCCAAAGTAATTTATATTTCAGGTAAATTAAGAATATTCTTTCTTTACATACATGAAAGAAATAACAAAATACTTCCATTTTAAAGAATAAGCATACCAGATTAGCAAATAAGTCAAAGTCACTCGATAACAATCTGAAAGACATGTTTGACTTTGTACAGTTGATAAGATAATCCTTTTTAATCTTGTCAACCTAAAAATATATATACTAACAACACATAAATATAATATAAATGTAAAATAAAAATTAAGTAGTTTCTGATATGTTGATATAACAACGCATAAATATATAATAACACATTACCTTAGCAGTCAGCTTCTCTTCAATATATTTGCATCCTTCTATCATTGCAAGCTGTCAACATAAAAAAATAAATAAATTATCCATGAGTACATAAATGTTCGCAATCATTTGGCCATAAATGGTTTATACATTTGATATAAGTATCCACTTATTATAGATGTTGGGTGAGTCTTATTCTTGACAAGATCATTTGCTCTATGCAGAATTATAGTAAAAACGGGTCAATATGCATTTTTCAGCAAGACTCAAATTCATATATTGTAACCTCTCCGCCCATTATGACCCGTTCCAACATCCATGAGTGCCCAGTATGACCCATTTCAGAACATAGAGCTCTCCAAAGTAACCCAGAATAACACATTCTTATATAAACTTGAAGTAATTTTACTCCCCTAATGATTTAGCATACAACTTATAGTTCAAGTTCTTTATGGAATATCAGGCATAAACAATTTTGACGTAAAACTATGTTGGATCAACACAATAAAGCATGTAGAAGATAACCATCTTGACTGGAACCCATATCGACCTATTACCCAAATTGTTCACCACTTGTACCCTATGTCATACTAATAATAATACCAGTAAGTAACATGCCTTGGAGACTGGATACCAACATCAATAAAAGCCATCGAAGTAAACACGTTCACGATTGTCTCAACAAATTGTTTATCACCTACCACAAATTTAAGGAATCATGTTAGAATATAATCTATTAGCAAAATGGTTAAATGGCAAGTGGTTATAAACACTACACGTTAATAAATTATACTTACCATGCAAACAACCATGGATGGGTGTCTGACATAATGGTCTTTGGTGCCACACTCTCCTATGACACCAAAACCGATTGAAAAATGTGTAGATAGTTACAAATATCAAGAATAATACACGGTAATCAAATTAGATTACAACATACTGCACTCATTGCACAATGTGAAACCTTAAGAGCTGAATAATTCTTAAGGTCGGGCTCATAAAGAGCATATACACGATTGAAAGTTTATATTATGAGAAAATTTAACTACGTAAGAAAAAGACATCTTTATCAGCAGTATATGAAAGAAAAAGAGTTGCATGTTCTTCTTACGGAGTTAGATGAGATGTCTTTATCGCTTGCAGTTTAGGAACTCATAGATTTATATCCCGTGCAGATTGATTTCAAGGGACAAACCTCCTAATAACTACAAATTAACAATGACACATCATCAGAAAGGCACACCAAGAAAGCCTATCAAATTCAAATACATACATTATTGCATTATAATTATAATTATAAAATATAGTATAAAAGAGGACATATAAACAGTGAACACAAATAAGAAATAACTACTTGTGACTCACTTATCAAGTTTCCTTTTTAACTAACTGTTCTCATTTTACTCTTATGACCCATCTGAGAAAAGAGAGAAGATATAAACCAAATCAATTGATTCATAAGTAAATGAGTCTACTTTGACACCTAAAGTGTAACCTTTTTAAACAATTTTTTCTATCTCCAATTGACATGGTTAGTTATTATTTTCTCACATATATAGTATATAAGTACATTATTTATCTAAAATTGTTATTGTTATCAGAGGATACACTTTGAATTTAGGATTTTTAGGGATCAATGACCTAATTTTCTCTCATCCATGAACTCCATATGTCAGAACGGAAAGTTCATTCGCCATCCTTTTACCATGAACTCCATAATGTTTCTATAAAAAACAAACCATTACAAAAGTATATGAAATACGCATGTCACAAACGTTAAACATCGAACACTTGACCCGCCAAAATGTAACTCACTGCAAATAGGGCAACTTCTTGTCAAATTAGTTTTGATATCATTACCTAAACCTCCTTCCTCTATTATATAAGAATCAAATTATGGCACTACTATTCGCATCAGAGAATATAACATATCGAAGTAATAAGTAACAGCAGAGTGATCGTAAATCGTAAATCGTAAATATACATAAAAGTAGAAGTAATAAACCCTGGAATATGAGATCGGATCTTTGGTATACGAATGTGGATTTCGAGACAATCATATTCATTAATAGACTTACAGTGATTTCGATTAAACTCGATGATTTGGGAGAGATGTCGGGTTTCTCTTCGTTTTGAATGTCGTAAGTGATTGGTACTCCCCGAAACCCTATTTTGATTAATCTCTCCCGTGTTTTTTATAGGTTAAGGGTATTTTAGTCTTATTATTATTAATTTTGAAGATTACGAGGTCATAATCATTATATGACATTTTTAATGGCTGAGATTTATTAATAATTTATCAATGAATGGCTGGGATTAGAACTTAGAAATTTAGATGACCTATTTTTGTTTTTGTTATAATATATATAAATATAAATAATAAATAATAAATAATAAATAAAGATAAAGATAAAGATAAAAGATAAAGATAGTATATATAGTATAGTATATATATATATATATATATATATATATATATATATATATATATATATATATATATATATATATATATATATATATAGATTCTTTTATGCCAATAAAACCTTTGCCGTCACGAGACACAAACGGGGAAAGGCCTCACGTTAAAGCAAAATGCAAACCTAAAACTAACGGCGTTAACCCTAACAAATATCTCCACCCGGTTTTGACTATATATTCACTTACGTTCCCCTTTCCAGTCTACTTTTCTAAAACCCTAATCTCGTCTAGGGTTTTTATAGTCGCTCTCCACCGCAGCTGCTAGGACCATATCTATCTCTTTTCCCCTTTCTCTTCTGCGAACCCTAATTTTCATCAAATTATATCTGAATGGGTGCTAAAAGTAAGAAGTCTGCCCCAAAGGTACTGTTTTTATTCAATTTTTACCTTGTTATTTCGTGTATCTATATCTATGATTATAAGTTCGTCTGTGTATATTTTGTGATTTTTGGTTTGTTTTGATTTTGTTTCAGGCTGATGCTATTGTTGCTGAGCCTACCAAATCAATAAAAAAAGGTAACATATTTTTACTTGTTAAAATCTTAAACGTTTTATGCTATTTATGTATGTAATTTATGCTGTATATGTATATTTATGTATCTAGGTGCTGTTTGTTTGTTGTAATGACTTTTCTAGATATCAAAGTTATAATTTTGTATCATACGGTGAAAATAGGTTATCTCTGTTGTAACAGGTTATATATTTTGAGTTTTGAATGTGAATATTTAAATAGCTAAGGTATTTGAATTGATGATAATTGATGTTTTGGTGTTTGTGGTGATATTATGGGAATAGCTTTCAATACATATGTCTTGTATAAGTTATATTATATGATGAATTTGTTTTTTTTTTTTTTTTTTTGTAATTTTATTATTTGAGCTTCGAATGCGAAACTGCATGTTTTAGATATGGAAATAGATGGTAATAACTGTTTTGGTGATTTGGCTATTTTTGACATATTTGACAAAGTGAATGTTTTTGTGTGTTTTAATTGAAAGTTTCTTTGGATATAGGCAAGAGAGATGCAGAGGAGATAATTGAGAAACAAGTTGTGAGTAGTAAGAAACAAAAGGTAGTCAATGGCGGTGTAGCTCAGGCTGTTGAGAAAAAGAAAGTCGAGATTAAGAAACCTAAGAAGGTTGTTAAGAAACAGGAGAGCAGTTCATCTGAGGATAGCAGCTCATCTGAATCTGATGAAGAGAAGGTATAATCTTTATTATATCTACATCTTTATACATGTAGTTATGACATATATCATACTATATGCTATTGAGACTAAGAAACAGAAGAAAGATGTTAAGAAACAGAAGGTTGTGAGTAGATACGGTCGTTGATTTAGTTTGTCTTAGACATTAGACTTTTTTGTTTATTATTATTGTAGTATAGTTGCATTAATGATAATGGTTTGTTAATACAAACCCATTTTAACATGTTTGCAGGAACCCAAACCTACTAGAGAGTATATTGAAGGTGCTGACGATGATGATATCGCTGACACATCTCCTGAGGAGAGTGATTCACAAGATTCCAGTAGCTCATCTGAATCTGAGGATGAGAAGGTATAATCTTTATTACACCTGCATCTTTATACATGTGGTTATGACGTATGTCTATATATATACATACTTTATGTTAGTTACTTGTATATCATACTATAAGCTATCGAACATTGTTTCTATTTGGTTTCTGGCATCTGGTGCTATGTAAAGTTTCTACGCTATCTTGCCATGTGAAACACAAAACCATACTTTGTAGTTTTCAATCTTAGTTTAGAGTAATGTTTGTAATTTTTTTTGCATAGTTTAACGTGTTTGAACTTGATCAGATCTGACAGTTTAGTTTACGTTTTTTTCAACTTGTGTTGATGTTATCAATACTGTTATACAGGTGGTGCCCAAAAAAGCCGCCCTCGTGGTTAAGAAGCCTGTCAAGGAGTCAAGCAGTGATGAGAGTGATGAGTCTGATTCTTCATCTGATGATGTAAGATTCGGTCACATTTCAAGTCTGTCTGTTCTTGGACCTTTTTTTTTTTTTTTACTTTTTTTGTAGTATAGTTGTAATAATGATTTCTTTCTACAAACCCTTATAACATGTTTGCAGGAACCCAAACCTACTAAGAAACAAACTGTTTCTAGTAAACCAGTTAGTAAGGATAGTTCGGATGATTCTGAATCTTCTGATGAAAGTGATTCATCAGATGATGAACCTTCAAAAAAACCGTCTGTTTCCACCGCCAAAAATTATCAGGTTGCTAAATCTGTTAGTAAGGACAGTTCAGATGAAACTTCAGATGAAAGTGATTCATCAGATGATGAACCTTCAAAAAAACCGTATGTTTCTACAGCCAAAAATGTTCAGGTTGTTAAACCTGTTGGTAAGGACAGTTCAGATGAAACTTCATATGAAAGTGATTCATCAGATGATGAAGTGAGTCAGACTATCTAAATTTTGCAGCACCTGGATAACTATCTTGGCTAATCTAATCCTCTCTGTACTAAAAGATACATTTTTTTTTTGTTTTATATTCTCTAAGTATGGTTCTAATTTATGCAGGAGGAACCAAATAAGCCAGTGGCTGCGGCCAAGAAGGTTGCTGTTTCAGCCAAAAGGAAGGCCGAGTCAAGTGATGACTCAGAATCTGAATCTGATGACAGTTCAGATGAAGTAAGATTGAATTTGGATTTTTTTTTTATCATTTTCTTTATGTAAAGTTGTGTGTTGGTTGTTTATCATGAACTAATAAAAGTAAATATACAGGAGGATGCCAAGCCTGCAAAAAAGCAGACACCTGCTGCTGCCAAAAATGGTTCTGTAGCAAAGAAAGCAGATTCTAGTAGCTCCGAAGAAAGTGAATCTGAAGAGGTATGATATGTTGTTTCTCATTTTTGTTTTATTTGTTTGTATAAATCTTTTATCTTTTATTTAACTTTGTAATTTAACTGTATTTGTGATTTGTGGATTGTTTAGGATACACCTGTCCCAGCAAAGAAACCTGCAACCGCTTCAAAACCAGCTGCTAAAGTTGAAGAAAGCAGTGAATCTGAGGAAAGTTCTGATGAAGAAGATGAACCTGCAAAGAAACCTGCACCTGTTACAAAACCATCTGCTAAAGCTGAAGAAAGCAGTGAATCAGAAGAAAGTTCTGATGAAGAAGATGAACCTGCAAAGCCACAAGCTGTAAAAAAGGCAGCTGCAAAAAAAGATAGCAGCAGCTCAGAAGATGAATCTGAAGAAGAAAGTTCTGATGAAGAAGATGAACCTAAAACTGCAAAGAAAAAGGTAAGAACTGTTTTGATCTGTTGAGATCAATCTGTGTACTATTAGGCTGAATCCTATATGAAATTACTATATGTGTTGGCTTATGATTTCAAGATTGTGCAGGATACTGATGTTGAAATGGTTGACGCTCCATCAGCTAAGAAAACTGTTAGTGATTTATCTTATTTAATTTTTTATTTGTTTTTAAGGTTGCTGATTGCATTACTAACGTTAAGTAATCGTGCAGCCGCAAACCCCTGCAACTCCTGCTACGGGATCCAAAACTTTGTTTATGGGCAACTTAAGTTTCTCTATTCAAGAAAATGATGTGTAAGTGTTACGTTGTTACCTAACTATAGACTTTTAAATATATTCTTGTTTTTTTCTTCTTCTGAGAATTGGTGTCTCTGCAGTATTAATTTTTTCAAGGATGCTGGTGAAGTTGTTGAGGTTCGTTTTGCCATGAGAGATGATCGCTTTGCGGGTTATGGACACGTTGAATTTGCTACCCCTGATGCAGCTCAAAAAGTATATATCTGGTTTTAGTTATTATTATTATTTTTTCAAATGTTTGTTGGATCTAATTAGACACTAATTTATGTAATTGTGATGGCAGGCACTCGAACTTAATGGAGCAGATTTACTTGGCCGTGAGGTTAAACTCGATTTGGCTAAGGAAAGGGGTGCGTACACTCCAGGCGGGTAAGAACTGATAAGAGTTTCAAGTTTTAGGTTTTCAAATTGTGTTACAAAATTTGACATCTTATTGAAATAATATCACATGTTTATGTTATAGCAATGATAGGTCTTTCCAAAAGAGTGGGGGACAGGGTCAAGGACAATCCGTATTTGTAAGAGGGTTTGGCGCTGATGATGATTTTGACAGTGTATGTTCACACACCGAATATACATATTTCTTTCATTATTCAACCAAAATCTTATTCAGTTGTCTGTTGCACAGATTAGGAATAGCCTAACAGAGCACTTTGGGCAATGCGGAGAGATTACAAGGATGTCCATACCGAAAGATTATGAATCTGGGGGTCCTAAGGGGTATGTCATTTTAGAAGTTTCTGTGTTGATAATGGATTTTGTGCTGTAAATTATAGATTAACTTGTTAAGATTGTTTACACAGGGTCGCTTTCATAGATTTTGCTGATAGCAATGCATTCAACAAGGCTTTGGAACTTAGTGGATCTGATGTTAATGGAGGTACAATAACAGTAGAGGAAGCGAAGCCAAGAGGCGATGCAGGGTCTGGTGGACGCGGGGGTGGTAGGAGTGGCGGTAGATTTAGTGGCGGCGGAGGTGGTAGATTTAGTGGTGGCCGAGATGGAGGCCGTAGGGGTGGCGGTAGATTTGGCGGTGGTGGTAGATTTGGTGGCCGAGATGGTGGTGGTAGAGGTGGTGGTGGACGTGGTAGAGGTCGCGGACCTAGCAGGCCAAGCATGGCAACCCCTGGTACAGGTATATGCTTGATCTTTACTTTATCTGTTCATTTTTTCTTTTTAACTGTTTTTTGCATATGAATCTTATAAATTGTTTTATTTGAATCTTAAGTTGTTTATTTGAAACTTGCATTGTTTATTTGTTGATGGTGCAGGAAAGAAGACAACTTTTGGTGATGATTAAGAATGAGAGTTTATGTAGCCTGTCTACTACACTTAATTAATTTAAAGAGATAATGTAATAGTTTTGGTTATTTTTATGTGTTAACTTAAACTGAATACATCGTTTGTGGTTTCTATTTTCTGTTTTTATTTACTAAAAGCCTGATGCTATTGCTTGGTGTCTATATAATAATTGATCGCCTTTTAGACTTAGTTTTGAAATTCGTAGTGATTTTATAAAAACTAGTGAAATGACACATGTTTTAGGTATTAAGTAAATGTAAATGTTAAAGTCATTTATTTTAATGATCCGTTTGACTAAGTCGTTTTTACAAATATATAAAATAATGCAATATAAAATAATGTATTTTTACATACATATGTAACGTAATTAATATCGTAAAAAGAATTTATATTTAAATATTAATGATATAATAATAATTATAATTATTATATTAAAAGTAATTAATAATAATAATAATGTTCGCTCAAAGTTGAGTATTTATATTTTTAAAAAATAATAATAATTATTAGTATTCTTTTTATAAAAGATTTTCTATTATTTTTTTAATTAAATTAATATAAAATTATGATATCATTATGAAAATTAAAGGAAAATTAGTTTAATGATTACATCATCAATGTAGAGTTTTATATGAATAGATTGATTATGTATAAACTTATTAAAGTAATAATCTCCTTAACAAGGTCACAATGATGTTTTTTGGTTGTGTACTTTTTAGTTTTTACTTAACTACTTGAAAACGTTTGCAACAATAACGTACAATTTCAACGATATGTGATAGATATACGCGAGAACAAGAATAACTTCTTGGTTATACAATCTCATCTATTTGTGATAGATATACTCTTATACCTGAGTTTCTTGTGGTACTTAGTTTCTTATTTAAAAAGTCATATTATTTGAGTGATACAAGTTTTTTTTAATGTGATTTATGTAATACTACGGAGGGTTAACGCCATAAATAAGCCATATACTTTCATTTTTGTCCCAATGTAGGCTATATACCCCAAAAAATACCATTGTAGGTTATATACTCTTAAAAGTTGTATCGATGTACACAAATTTTACAAGTTACTTGCTGAACCGGTAAAGTTAATTATTTAACATTTTTTTGTATTTTATATGGCTACGAATAGGTCATATACTTTCAGTTTTGTTCCAATATAGGCTATATACTTTCAGTTTTGTTCTGATGTAGGCTATATACTTTTAGTTTTGTTCCGATGTATCACCAAAGTCATTATCCACATAGGATGCCACATCATCGTTTAGTTATTTATCCGGTTAATAAGTTTTGTTCGTTCATATTAGTACACTTTATGAAAGTATATAGCCTACATTGGTATTTTTCGAATTATATAGCCTACATTGGGATAAAAATAAAAGTATATGGCCTATTTATGGCTTTAACCCTACTACGGAGTATATTGAATCATTAACTCAATACTCTATGAATAACTAAATATCAAATGATTTGATTTATAAAAGCCTTTAATATGAAACTTGTAAAATATCCCGACAATACACTATAAAACTGTCACAGTTAACTTTTGTTGCGCATATTTACTATGTTCACTCAGTATGGGTTATATATACCTCCTCAATCCTCATTACGTAAAAGCGAGAAATCATGTGATTTGATAATGTATAGATTTTGCTGTACGCATATCATTTATATTTGTTATGAATTCTTTTTAATGTTTTTTTTCTTACGAAAAACGTAAATTTAATTTAAAACGATACAAAAGATTACATACCTATCACAATGTGACTAGATACTATTATCTAATTTAAACTACCACAATGTAACAATCAAATTGAAAACTACAAACAACTGTGACCATAAAGAGACGCCCGAACTAAAACCAAAACAATTGAAACAAATAACACAAAACCACCTAATCAACTCAACTGTTTACCACCCACGTCATCTTTATTCCGGTTGTAAAGTGGAAGAAGAGGGAGAAGGGGCACATGCGCACAACCCCACCAACAACTTGCATCGGGACCAAGAGTTTCAACAGAGAAACTTCACAAAAATAAATTAAAGCCGAACACACTAGATGATACTCACTAACTAGACTTGAAAAATCCAATTCAACTGATCATTAAAGATATATAGTTGTTGCCTACCACCTAACAATAATCTTATGATTCAATATTTTCACCAAATAGTGATAAGGTTTCTTTAGGTTACTCAAAGATAGTGAACTTCTTACTCAATTGTATGTTTAATTAATTGGGTTTAACTGATTATCCCAATAACAATTTACTAAACTAGAAATCTATTATAATTATAAGAATATCAAAATATTAACCATTATATATGTGTATCTTAAGCAAGTTGAAAAATCCGTGATACATGGTCGAGACGATAGGAAAATGTCGCAACAGAAAAAGCGAAGTTGAAACAGATGTTGACCAACATTAACTTTTTATATATATTTCAAAAATAAACATTTCAAAGTAAACATAGATATTTAGCTTTAATTTGAAATATTTATGTTTGAGATGTTTATTTATTGAAATGTATTTACAAAGTTAAAGTTGATCAACATCCGTCTCTACCCCGTCTTAAACGTCTTGACTGTTTTTTTTACCGTCTTGGCCGTTGTTGAGCGTTGTTGATTGTCTTTTAAGTGTTCTGTTTTTTAATCGTTTCTCGATCCTTTACAACGGTAACATGGTAAAACTATCTCGACAGTTTTTTTAAAACACTGATCTTAAGTTTTTAACTCACATATAGTCTAAGAATATATATTGATTGGTGTATAGATAAGAATTAGGATATGAATCGCACGGGCCATTAATGAAACGCTGTCGTTTTAGTGATGGCGCCAGCTACCCCCACAGACATACGATTACAAATCCCCAAATTCATCGTTTATTTCGTTCTTAATATTTTATCTCCTCATTTCAACTACCAAAACAGCATAATTTGGTATATACGTATATATACACTTTTGCTTTCTATATCTACATGTTCATCTTTGTTAACCGTTTCTTCAAGCTTTTAATTTCTATATTATGTGTTTACTTTCATTCTTACTACTACACGCGATTAAATAAATTAGGTTTTTGTTATTTTTGGTAGTACTCTAATACTGCTTTATCGTCTCAGTTTCCAATTTTGACCAATTGATCACCGATAATTTGTATCCGCTGTTCTACTTGTATAATTCAGTTAATTATTTATTTCAATCTTAGTTTTTGATACTACTAATATTTATTGACTTATACTATTGAGTTGTGTACAGAGTGATTAAGAGCACATGCTAATGGATCTTTGAATTTTTAAGTTTGTAAGAAATTTGTTTAACGTTGTTAAATTAATGTAAAAAGAATCTTAATTTATATACATATTTATTATTATTATTTTTATGTATTATATTATGTATGTATAACAATTTATATATTGAATTGATTCAAAGTTGACTTGCACTTTTAAAAGGTTTTGAGTCAAGATGAATCTCAATTAGTCTTAATTTATAACTTTGCTTTTGCCTGAAAGGTTTGCCTCTTATCATTGCTACTTTATGACCAGTATATTTTATAACCTAATTCTGACCTAAAAAGTCAATTATCTAAAGATCTAAATTTCAGAACAGATGGGAGTTCTTTTTGTGTGATGTTTACTTGGAATTATTTTTATATCTAATTATGCAGATCAGGGGTGGAAATACATGGGGACGGGGCGGGGGCGCCCGCCCCAATAGAATTTTGAATTTTCATATTTTGCTCCCATGAAAATTTGATTTTACCATTTTCATGGCGTCTCAATTTTATTTTTAATTTAATTTAATATTTTTTTCCTACTTATTGGCCGGAGGTCCACTCGGAAGCAATCTCTCTATCCGTCGAATAGAGAGAGGGATGACTTCCTGTACTTTTGAGAGTCTTTTCACTCTGGGTGGAGAAATGACTTGTCTTTATTCTCGGATAGGGGAAGGATTGTCTACATCTCACCTCCCCCATACACCACTTATGTGGTATTGGGTTTTGTTGTTGTTGTTGTTGTTGTTGTATATTTTGCTCCCAAAGCTTCAACATTTTGCCCTCAAAGTCTCCATATTTTTCCCTAAAGTCTTCATATTTTGCCAAAAGTCTTCATATTTTGACCAAAAGCCTCTATATTTTGCTTAAATGCCTCCATATTTTGCCCAAAAAAAGTTGCAGTGAATGTGAACGTTCTTAAAAGAAATTTCGTCCCCACTGAAAAAAATTCCTGGTTCCGCCACTAATTATGCTCATTAATAATCGTTACTTGAAGTTAGAAATCTTGGTTGTGAGAAAGTTTAAAGGATAGCTTTTTCTTAAGTGACATTTCATTACTAATCGTTAATGTCTGTATATAACAGTTTTTTTGGATTCTTTTAGAATGGAGTAGTATATACCTAATAGAGGCTCTACATTTCATCTTAATCGATTAATTATTGTTACGAAAGTTTGTTAGTTCCGGTTCCTTACACGAGTTTTAGAACAAATAATAGTCTGATAGTAACAATGTAGCATTGTTGATTTTTTTAACTACAGGAACCATGCCTGAAGGAATAACACCTGAAAATCTGATCAACAACATCATGGATACGCTATCCGATAAGCACCAGAAGCATGATTCTGGTTCATTTTTTACCGAAGAGAAATCACACACCGTCAATGAACAGTTCAACAAGCTCTTTGGAAGACAGAAGCCTATTCATCATGTTTTGGGGGGCGGCAAATGTAGGGTGAATCTAATTATAGTAATTTTGACCTTACATATTAATCATGTATCTTGTATAACTAATTTTTTTCATAATGAAGCTGCTGATGTGCTCCTATGGAGGAACAAAAAGATATCAGCAAGTGTATTGGGTGCTGCAACCGCTGTTTGGGTGCTTTTTGAATGGCTTGACTACAATTTTCTGCCTCTTGTGTGCTTCGGTCTGGTTGTATGTATCATCGGTCAGTTTATCTGGTCACACTTATTGAATAGGTACGTTCTCAACTTAGCACCTGTAGTATGTAATAGTAAAACACACTAGAAACTTCTGTAATTAAGGTAAGAAAAAGTAATGAATTGGTGAATCCATGTCACATCTGATGTGGAAAGCAGACTGTTTGACCTCAAAGGTCAAAACTTGGTTTTAGAGGAGCAACATAGGCTATGTGTCACTGCACTATAATATATAGTTTTCCGATCATATGCTTGTACTTCTTCTACTATGTCCTTAAACGTCACTTTATCCTAGTTTTATAAAACTATAAAAAGGTAATATGAATCAAGCATAATATTTATTTATTTGTCTATTTTGGCTTTTTATGAAATCAGGTCTCCACCTCGCATCATTCTTCCCGATGAGCTATTCGTGAACATTGCTACTTCAGTAGGCGCTGAAGTTAACCGTGCTTTGGCTTTTCTTCAAAATGTTGGGTCTAGAGGGGATATCAAGCAACTTGCAGTTGTACGTCACGTTTTGATCTGACAAAACTTGATATTAGATTCGTTAACTAACATCATCTTAAGCGTTTGTTTTTAAAATTAAAATTAAACGTTTGTTTTCTTTTTAAAATTTTTGTTTAGGTTGTTGGGAGCTTGTTAGCTGCTGCAATAATTGGAACCTGGTGTAACTTTTGGACTGTAATTTATATTGGTAAGAACTTGCAATCACTTTTTGCACATTAAGTATTATTTTTATTATTTTTAACATTTGCTTATTTATTATTTGCTAATAAAGGTTTTGTGGCTGCCCACACTCTGCCTGTGGTTTACGAGAAATACGATGGCCAGATCGATAGCATGGTATACTCTGTTTTAGGAAAGGTTCAGAACAACTACAGTAAGCTCGATGCTAGCGTACTTAGCCGAATCCCAAAAGCCGCAGGGAAGAAATTTGCATGATTTTATTTATTAAATGTTGCAAATGTTATGCTATGCAAGATTAATTCTTGCCATTTAGACTGCTTATGGTGTATTTATCGTAGTTTGCTAATACATCGGTGTTATTGTTTGCATAGATATATTCATATATCATTTATCAAATTGAATATGAACCCTTTCTCATTTCCTCATAGTAGTTACAATTTTATGAAAATAACTGTCAAAAATAGAAGGTTCCGTAGGTTACAGTACATAAAATGAAGCTGGATCTGTACAAATGATGATCAATGGTAAGATTGAACTGACACCTTAGCTTGTGGGCCACCTTGAACGTACACGAAACTGCACTCAGAACCAGGTTTGATCACCTTATTCCATTCTGGAAGCTCGTATATATTCTTATATCGAGTTGGAGATAATCCCCATAATGCCCCTGACAGGCTTTCGATTTCCAACTTCAAATCTGTGATCGGCTTGTCTGATTTGTTCTTTATTGTCACTTTGTGCCTATAATATGCGATTCTCCCAACTGTCCACGAATTAGTTATCGAGTGGAAGAATTCGACTGGCGCTTCTGTTAAACAAAAACACCATCTCACCGTTAAGTTTTCTTTCGATTATATTATTACATAAAATATGAAACAAGAAGATGTATTGTTAAAAGCTTTAACTTACCAGGTTTTTCATATGGTTTTGCTGGTACCGTATGGTGCGAGTCTGCATCAATTATAGATTATATATCTTAGTTAGAGTGCGTAACATTTGTATTATCGACAAGGTTGCAAAAATCGCTACTAGGTTGGTACTTTTTAGGGAGTACTCGGAAACTCGGGGAGTACTAAGATATTGACCAAGTTTGACTTTGACTGATCTTTATCGAGTTTTGACAAATTTTGACTGATTTCTGAGTAATCCCGAGTTTTTGGCCAGTTTTGGCTGATTTTACGAGTAATCCCGGGTTTTGACCAAGTTTGACCGAGTACTCGCCAAGTTGTAAAAACCGAGTACTCGCCGAGTAATTCCGAGTCTTGCAACACTGATTATTGATTAAATATGTTTACTTTGTTACTCACATGGAGTGGTTTGACCCTTTGTTGGGGTGGGTCTAGGCGCATTATTCGAATCGATGCTATGTAACTTAGAGAATAGTCCTACTAGAGGAGCTGTCCCAGATAGTGTAGGCTCCGATTGTTCATAATTGGCCCGATCGTCGTAATAATTGTCATTTTTGTCTGGTCCACCAACAAGCCCACCGTAGATAATGTTAGGGTTAGCCTCTGGGCGTCGGTACCATGCATCAAATCCTTGTACACAACCCATAACCGAGTGAAGTACATATACGGAGGCAATGGATGCACCCCTGTGGTGCACATGAATCGGGTAATTTTGACCATACCCGACTATGTAACTCATCGACTTTGGATTTTTCCCTAGGATATAATCAGCCTGCATGTTTTAAGACACCCGAAACATCTTTTGTTAGTTACATGAACCTAGCGTTAGAAAATAATCTTGAAAGATGTATTAGATTGAAACATGCCTGTGATTTTGCGAACCCAAGTAGTTCTTGAGGTTGGACATTGGCGTCGGGGCACGTTAGGACCCACTTTGCGATCGAGAGATAGTCTGAGTATACGGCTAGAAGGAATGCAGCCGAGGCTGCGTATTGCATGTTGTTCCACTGGTGCAGGTACAGTAGTCCCCCTGTATTGATGAAAGACAAAATTATGCGGATAATCCCAGTGATTTGTTCAAATTTGTGTTTATAGCCCTTTTTTTTTTTTTTTTTGCACTGTAGTCCTTGTAGTTTGCAATTTTCTTTTGAATAATCCCTCCGTCCAAAAATCGTTAAATTTACAAGGGTAAGATGGTCATTCTACTTGTTTTCTCCCTCTCTCTCTCTCTCTCTCTCTCTCTCTCTCTCTCTCTCTCTCTCTCTCTCTCTCTCTCTCTCTCTCTCTTTTAAAATAAGCACACAATTTTGGCTATTTCAGGAAAAATCAAAGACCAAGATATAGTGACAAACCAGGAGTCATGGGTGCGTTGTAGCCGGCGTTCTTTTGGTTACAAGCGCATGCAAAGTAGTCGGCTTTCGCCTTGTACTGTTTCAAGGTGGCGGTGTATGCACCACCGTCTCCGTCTATTAACACCTTGGACAAAAGAATTTGGACACCGGCATATTTGTTATCCCAAGAGAATTCCTTCACCGCCCAACCAGTGCCGCCCATAGAAGCAGCGTTATCCACCACATATTTCAAGTAGGACTCGTCCTTGGTTGCTCGGTACAACCATGTAGCCGCCCACAACAGTTCATCCTTCAGATCAGAACAAACCCATCAGACTTTAAACCATAAAAACCGCAATAGTACAGAAATAAGTGTTTACTTACCGAGTAACCAGATGAATCATAAAACTCCTTTGCACACGGGATTGAATCCGTGAACACTCCCCTAAACCGATCAGCAAACCAAAAAAGCTGCATTATATCAAAATAAAAAGCCAAATGTCACGTCGAAACACCACTAAATACTCATCTTAGAACTAGGATTCGATATAAGTAGTCTTATCCTTACCTGTTTAGCATGGACTAAGAGCAAGTCAGAGTAAGATGAGTTATAAGGCCTAAACGCCATAGCAGCAGCAGCCATAGCTGCAGAGGTTTCACCAGCAAGGTCAGAACCAGGATGCTCGGTATCCAATTTATAAGCGGTTCGTGGTGTAGTCATGTCTTCCGCTCGTTCCCAACAGTAGTGATCCGAGTCCCCATCACCCACCTGCACCAACAATATTCAAAAACATTAGGTCACCAAACTAATTTTCATCTTTCAACCATATTATACAGTTATAGTAGATAGGAAACTGGTGGCTTTAAGTTATAGCGACGGCACATGAGTTATTAGTTATTACCTCTCCCCAAAGAACATTGGGTTCTGAATGAGCTTTGATGAAGTAATCAGTACCCCATTTAATGGCTGTTAAAACATGGCCCATTTGATTAAGATCAGTCATACTTTTACCGTACTCGATTGCACCCCATGACAGCATTGTGACACTATAAGCCATTGGCAGCCCAAACTTCACATGGTCGCCAGCATCATAGTAACCTCCAACCAAGTTGACCTACATTTTGTCAACAACTTAGTTGACGAGATCAAAAAGTATGAGCGATGTTATTAAACGAGAAGAAAGGCTTTGATATGATACTGACCTTTTGTTGGTAACCATCTTGGAGACCTGAATCACCACGCCATTTTACTCGTTGATTCATAGGTAACTTGCCAGACCTTTGTGCCTCGAAAAACAAGAGACTTTTGTCCATGGCGTCCCCATAATCAAACCCTAATGATGCATCGATGATGGTTATAAGTAAAATGATGGTAGACCAAACTTGTCTCGAGTTCAACATGATGAGTTATGGATGGAGTTGAGCTTGTTTGACTGATTGAATGATGAAGAAGATATGATGTGTCATATATATAGAAGATTTGATGATTTATTATTATTATATAAATAAATACGTTATATAAGATGAAGTTGAAGATATAAGAAAGATGGTAGCCTTCACGTTGATGTTAAAGAATCAAGATTAGAGCTTCCCACGTTGTGTTTAGTCATCCTTAATTCCTTTTGATGATTGCCTTTCTTTTAGATAGGAGACAATCTTGGTTGGTTTGACTTATTAAAATTAGAATTTATTTATTTACTTATTTAGAGAGATTCTGACTAATCGGTTTAACAAATTTATCGCAAAACATATATTTATGTCTTTGAGGAAATTATAAGATTTTTGATTATGGGTATGACTTTCATAAGATTGATAGTGACAATATTGCTCTCAAACATACACTTTTTTGATGTTTTAAGACAACCTATATTTAATTTAACAAATGGTATGAAGTAACATTTGGATTCGAAGTCATTAAAAATTACAAAGGTAGTTGATCGTGCATTAAGGGCATGATACAAAATCTATTATTATATCCATTGCAACTCAATAGTGCATGTGTTGTTCATGGGCTTCCAAGAAGCTCCAACAATTCAACGGTAGAAGAAATAAATTATTTTTTTATATGTTATGAATTTTGATTTCCTAACCATTGCTTCATGAGACTTAATTCTTATTATATAGATTTCTCAGGAGGTCGGAAACTAATGGAATAACCCAATTAAGTTGCATACATAAGTAAAAATATTCGTCAATCCCGTATAACTTGAACAGGTAAAATCTCTTTTGTTTATGGATGTAAGGTCGAGTAATCTATGACATATATAGGTGTAAAATTAGCTACTAGTCATTGGTACTTGAACAACCATCCCATGATAACTTAGTAGTTGAGGGTCCTGATACTTTCAAAAAGATCTCAAGTTCAAACATCATTATACTTCAACATGACAATTTCTAAAATATTACTTTTTGCATGAGGCTAGTTTTGGTAAAGGCTAGAAGCCTACAACCAAAACGTTATTTCAATATATTTAAAGAGAAAAGGCCTGGTTTAGCCCTACATTAGTAGAAGTAAGCGGCTGAATAGCCTGAATTAGTGGTATAGTAGGGTATAATAGGCCAGCGAGTTAGTGAAACACTTGGGCAATAGATAAGAGAGTGTTGGTGCGTAGCCTTCATTCTACTGAACTACGAAAGTCAAGTGGGCCTACATAGAGAACTGATGTTAGATGCTTTTCTAAGGTCTAATCTTTTCGCCCCTACGAAAAAAGGGCAATTAGCTTTGCACCTTTGATCTTAAAATTCAGTTTATATTATGTCAATCTTGGCTTGCTCATATCTTTTAGTAACAAACTCTAACAGCTGACAACAGAATTTGAGCATGTAAATGGCAAATGTCTGTAATTATCTTGTAATTATCTGTTTTACCAATGTGAATAATAAACTACCAAGAATGTCAAGTGGTCTCTACATACTTTATTAACAGAATTTTTGTCTGAAATGAAAATAACACTAAGATATTGCTTATGTAATGTTATAGCAACTCATACAATTGTTTAATGCCATACTTAAAAATGTATTTTTTGAACTTGTTAAGCCACTGGTTTCAAAATGAACATTTTGCAAGTGTGAGATGCAACAGTAGCAGTCAGTTTCCCAGCAAATCTTTGACTCGATGTCTTGTGCTACGTGTAAACATCGACATAATTAAATTGACAATAACAATGAAATCCATGTCATTCTCCAATGGTAAAACGGGTTAAATACAGAAGAGAGAAATATAATTAAAAGAAAGCCTGATCGATATATTGGGTCGAAAGGGTCCAATGGATTAAATGTCACCCAAACTTGTTTTAAAGTAATAAAAACTTCTTAATCGTCTTATCTAGAGAATCAAATTCAAATTGCATAGTACACCACTAATTTTAACTATAAAACCCCATACATTTTTAGAATTTATGATTTTTTAGAGGTAAACTATAACAACCCAACTTTTTCGATCATTTTTATACTTAACGAACGAACTTAAAACTTAGGTGGTCCAACGCAAACATGTTCGGTTAGAAAACCGAAACTATTGAAAGTAACGAAGTGGGTAACGAGGTTACCAGAACAAACTATCATGGGTTATCATCATCGAAATATATATAAATAATTAACGAAGGACTAATGAGAAATAAAATGTGCGGGGATTAAAATGCACATTAATTAAGTAAAAAAATAATAAATAAATAAATAAAATAAATAAAAGATAAGAAATTAAATCCTAGATAAACACTTATCCTAACATTATCACTATCCTAAACTTACTCCATCACATTTGAATTCATCCTAATCCAAATCAAATTCTAGATCATTCTTGAGCAATTTGGATTTTAATCAAACTCTAACTAGTTGGCCTATAAAAACACCCTTAACCCTTCACAAATTCATTCATCAAAAACTCACAACTCTCTCCTCTCTTCCTCTTATTTTCGGCAGCCATCACCACCTTCACAATCACCACCATTCGGCTACCATTAAACACCATCACCACCGCCACTTTCTGCTGCAATTTTTCAGCCTACAACCGCCACAATCCGCAGCTTTTTGCTGCAGTTTTCGACCACCAAACACTACCCAAACCGCCTCTTTTTCAGCTGCTGTAAACCGCCACTCAACACCACCCATGGCTGCGATTTTCTGCAGTCCAAATCACATCAAAACAGGCCTTTAACAGCCTCCTGCTGCTGCCTTTTTGCTGCTGCTGTCCGCTGCCCAAAACCGCCATTCAACCGCCACTTTTTGTCGCGTTTTGTCACTGTTTCTGCTGCTATTTTTCCTGCTAATGTTCGGCTTCATCACCACCATCGAACATCACTCTTTTCTTGCCTAAAACACTCCTAAGGTATTACTAAAGCTTAACTCTTTAATCTAACCTTTGAATTATTATAGTTTATGTAATTATATAAAGGTTATGAACATATATGATTATAAACATGAAGCTTTATACAAATATGTATGAACGTATGAGTAGGAATATGAACGTGTTTATAATATGAAAAACGAATGATAAGGTTTCAAGAACGTGCATATAAAACTTGTAAACTTGGTAAACAAATACATACATATAATATAGTTATAGATATGTATACATGAGTATATACAGATAGGCATGCATTACATACATATGTATGTGTGTACGTGTATATTGGTATGAACAATATGAATGGTAATCTAGTACCTAAATTCTAGCTAGAAGATAAATAATAATAATATTATACATGTTATTTAATAAATATTATCTAATATAATATAATTAAACTTGATAATACTTTAGCGTGTTAATGAATTTAAAATATGAGCTTAAAGAGATTAATGAGGTTGTTAATAATAATAATAATAATATGGATAATATAAAGACGATAAGTATTAATATGAACTATGATAGCTACGAACATGAATAAACTAGGTGGATTAAAAGTTGGTGAAAGACATGAAACTTTAAGGATAAAACTTGAATCATAATATTGAGTGGTAATTTGGATATGAATGAAAGTATTTTGATTATGAGATTTTGATAAACATTAGTGATTTACTAAACACAATAATGAAGATAATCTTTTGATAAGTATGAATAAGTAAATACTAAGATGAAAAGATTATGATTATGAAAAATATAAAACCTAGTTTAAAGAATGAAAGTAATATGATAAGTATTATATGATGATAATAATGAATTTAAATTAGTGAAATATCATTTAGAGATAGGATAAGTTTGAATAACTTAAAAGTGAATAAAACTTATCTAACCTACTTATTAACATAATATGATTAAAAAAAAGTGATAATATTATAAGATAATATCATAATATCATAAAGTTATAATATAACATATCGTGTTGTATTCCTATACACACTTTTGAAAATATTAAAACGTATATGAATATAATGAGCTATAATCACAAACGGATAACGTATGACTTTCACGAGACTCACCGCTACTTACGGTCATGGATGGTGTCTAGGTTGCCAGTTTGGGATATGGTTGTGGATCTCGAATGTCACAACTTAAAGCCGGATCAAGATTCCTGGCCCCGGTTACATCTGGCTGTCCATTGACTTACTTGATAGCAACGAGGATCGTTTGAGTTATACAACATCTAAACTATGAGAATGGTAAACATAGAATACTCTTAAAAGGAACACCGGTAATATATATATGAACATATATATCAAACACATAACTATAATGATGATGATGATGATGACCATGATGATCCAACTAACTTAAAGCTAATGATGATAGGTTGACAACTTTGGACCACCGCTTCTATTTGCTATCACACTGTTACTGTGCTCATAAGGTGAGTCATAGCCCCAACTTTTTAACTATTTTATAAACTATTTTCGGGGTGAGAATACATGTCTTTTTCTGTTTTACAAGTAGACACAAGTGCTAAACTTACATTCTATGCTGAGTTATAACCAAAAATCCCTTAGCTTTGGTAACTAGTATCTATCAGTTTAAGAACTGGTGGGCGCGAATAGGTGTATATGGATCCATAGGGCATGACATCCCCGTTCGTCCGGGTTAGAAACTAACCTAAACTTAACGGACGTATACTATTTGAGGTGGTACATTTTGGTTAGGTGTACATAACAACAGGGGTACTAAACAAACGTTAAGGCTTAGTTACTGGATGCTCAAACTTATAGAATCTTTTTAAATTTTTAAAGGTGCTTGCGAGCATGCAAACAAAATCTTGTGGTCCACACTCTACACTTTATACTACCTAAACCTATGATTCACTCAACCTTCGTGTTGATGTTTTTAGCATGTTATTCTCAGGTAACCTACTTAAGCTACTCTTCCGCTATAAAAGAAATGTTAGAGGTCAAGCATGGAAACTAAGGATTAAAGTATATAGAGTACGAAGACTGGACTTTGACCTCTGGTAATACAGCACGTCATAGCTTCATTTTGACGGGGTATTATAGTTGGTATCAGAGCTTCAGTTATAGGGATTTAGGTTGCATTAGTGTGTCTGCCTATAGGATGCATTAGAAAGCCTAATCTATAACTTAGTATCTAGAAAATTGCCCAACTACTTGTTCTTTCTTATACTTGAACTTTAATATGTTTCCTTAGATAAAAAGTCACGACTAAACCCTATCGTCATTTTGGACACTGAGAATGAAAGTCCTATTCGCTCACCCGCGTATCATCCCATGAGTTCCTCCGAATGGAGAGGTCATTCTGACTCTGAAATCGAATCTTCCAAAGAAGAGCCTATTACTCCACGAGAGGATAACCCTTTGTGCGATTATCCTGACCGAGAGGAATTCGAGGATAAAGAAGAATCCGAGGAAGCACATACTGCTGTACCAAGTCTACAAGACTTGATTTCACCTATTACTCCACCTACTACATCTTTTGTTCCCCGTATACCTTCACTCCCTGAAAACCCATGTAAGCGTAAGGTTGTACCTAGCCCTTGTGCGCGTCAGGGTAACAAGGACGTTGTGCGGTATTATGTTTTGGACGCTTCACCACCCCATGTCACTCGTCGCCATCTTGATACACCATCCACTAGCGCTACAAAAACCTCACCTACTAACGAGGTTAAAGAATTGAAGAAGTTTGTAAAGAAGTTGTTATTTAGAGTCGCTATCTTAAAGAGGAATTGTAAGGCCGCATCGACTGATCGGAGAAATGTTTAAGGCGTAATTATGATCTACACGATAAGATAACTGCACTCGAGTCGCTAGTTATGCTGAGGTTACTCAGCCTAGAGCAGAGGCTTTCCGGAGGAAATAGTTCCGACCAATAGGGATCAATCATATAGGTCTATTATTTATTTTACCTGATATTACGTTAGGTCTAGCGGACGCGGTTAGTCCTTTATTTTTGAGATAGGTACTCTACCACATAGGGAGGTTTATATTTTCTTTATATTTTGGGATATTACGTTTTTCTTATTTTCCTAATACATGATTTCAATTGGTATTATTATTACTACTACTATTGTTATTTATTTACACTAAGTCGTGGGATATTTACATTATACCAACGTCAAATGGAAACTACACTATATTTTTATAAGAATATATTATTAATTATATGTATTTTTTTTCAGTATATATATTTTATTTAATAAAGTGCGCAGTCAACTTCGAAAATGTTTTTAGAATAAGTACAGCCCTGTTTGTTTTAAAATACGCGTCAAAAGTGTCAAAATGAAGTTATCTATAACATAAAGCCTCATATTTTCTGTTTGTGTCTATAAAAGCATATGTTTTCCGATACTTATAAGTTGTTAATCATAAGCGGATCTCGCCGACTTGAACTTATGGGGTAATGCCGAGATGAAAGTATGAGTTAAGGTAATATAATGACCGGGATTATATTACAGTGACTCATATAGAAGTTCCGACATTATAACATAAGGAATGGGAAGCAGAACGGAATTTTATAGGCACTGTTTTGGGTAGAGTAACTTACAAACTTGTGTATAGTTAAAAATTGTGCGTCAAAATTTAATTCTTTTTGTTATTTGTATACATTTGTTTTACTTCATATCTATTCAACACTACTCGATACTACCCATTTCTGTTTGACACTATTCACCACCACGCACTACTGAGAGTTCTTATTAAATGACTATACGTTGCTCTGACACTATCCCGTACTATTTACTACCACTTGTTACGATTCGTTGCTTCTCATAACTACTCCAAATTCTATAAATACTTGAATTCCATCGGGATCGTGAATGTTGACATAATGTCCTGTTTGAAAGAAATATATCGCCTTCAAGAATGTACCAGTGATCAGAGAATTTTCGAATGTTTTCCCTGAAGAACTTCCCGGCCTTTCACCTCATCGATCGGAGGAAATTAGTGCCTAGAACGGCAACTGCTGCAACTGTTGCTCGATCACCTTATAGGATAACACTGTTAAAATTAAAGGAGTTATTGGATGGAGGGTTCATACAAAGTTCATCACCCTGAGAAGCTCTAATTCTTAGGAAGAAGAATGGCTCTCTACGTATGTGTATCAACTATAGAGAATCGAATAAAACAACAATCAAGAATAGATACCTGTTGCCGAGGACTGATGATCAGTTCAAATAACTACAAGGATCTTCTGTTTATTTGAAGATTGACTTAAGATCCGAATATCACCATTTCATAACCCTTCCTAATCCATCCGGACGAAGTCCATATTGATTATAGACGATTCGTAATAGTTGATTACATCGCTAGGTACTTGACCTCTATATGATACATTTTACAAACATTGCATTCGTTTTTAAAAGACAAGACTTGCTTTACATCGAAAGTTGACGGCATGCATATCATTTCATAATATATCCAACTATAATTGACTTAATAATAATTTTGATGAACTCAATGACTCGAATGCAACGTCTTTTGAAATATGTCATGAATGACTCCAAGTCATATCTCTAAAATGAGTAAATGCACAGCGAAAGATTTCTTTCATACCTGAGAATAAACATGCTTTAAAGTATCAACAAAAAGGTTGGTGAGTTCATTAGTTTAACATAAATAATCATTTCATAATTTTAATAGACCACAAGATTTCATATTTCCATTTCTCATAAACATACGTCCCATGCATAGAGACAAAAATATCATTCATATGGATTGAACACCTGGTAACCGACATTCACAATATACAAATAAGAATATCCCCATCATTCCGGGATCCTCCTTCGGACATGATATAAATTTCGAAGTACTAAAGCATCCGGTACTTTGGATGGGGCTTGTTGGGCTCGATAGATCTATCTTTAGGATTCGCGTCAATTAGGGTGTCTGTTCCCTAATTCTTAGATTACCAGACTTAATAAAAAGGGGCATATTCAATTTCGATAATTCAACCATATAATGTAGTTTCGATTACTTGTGTCTATTTCGTAAAACATTTATAAAAATTGCGCATGTATTCTCAGCCCAAAAATATAAAGGGTAAAAAGGCAAATGAAACTCACCATACTGTATTTTGTAGTAAAAATACATATTACGATATTGAACAATGCAGGGTTGGCCTCGGATTCACGAACCTATAATATTCATATATTTATTAACACATAGAATTGTAATCGAATAAGTTTACATATTTTTATTGGTGATATACTTGTTATATTTAATAATTTATAGGTTTTAATAATTAATTAAGTATGTTTATTTTATATACACTTTTAAATAAATAATTAATATTTATTTATAAAAAAATTTAATATAGTTTTGTTATGTGTTTTAAATATATTTTTAAGTAACTAATATTTATATGATAAAATAATATTAATAATAATAAATAAAAAGTTGTTTCCTTTGATAATAATAATAATAATAGTTCTTATGATAATTTTACTAAAAAGGATGTTTTTAAATAAAATGATAGTTTTTCTATTATTGATTAGTTTTTCTATTATTGATTCTTTTAAATAATAATTTGTTGTAACAACAATAATAATACTAGTAGTAAAAATCTATAACAATAATATAGTTGTAACAATAATAACAATTCTAATTATAATAATCATGTTAATAATAATAATGATAATATTATTAATAATACTTATAATTATAATACTAATATTAATGATATTAATAATAATAATAATAATAATAATAATAATAATAATAATAATAATAATAATAATAATACTAATAATAAAAATCATGATATTACTAATACCTAGTAATAATATTAATTGATAATTACTTCCTATATTTATAATGTTAATGACACTAACAATTTTAGTACTAATATTAATAACAATAATAATCATAACAATAATAATCATATTAATAATAATAATATTTAACATTAATAAGTAATAATAATAATTGAAAAAAAATAAATAAACAAATAAAGACTACCTCTCAAAGGATGAAGTCCCAAAAAAGTTGAAAACAGCCCATGCCCGGGCTCGAACCCCCCGACCTCTCGCATACCCGCATCATTCCTTAACCGTTCATGCTGATGCCTGTTTTCTGATTATAATTACTGCCCAAATAAATATAACCTGTTTTCTATTATTTCATCTTCTTTTTCTTCTTTAATTTCACTCGACAGAGTATACCATAATCATCTTAATTAATTTGTTTACTGGTTTTAAGATTTTAAATGGACTCAGAAACAACCCAAGTGATTAAATTAGGTTAATCAAAAAAAAATAAAAAAAATAAAAAATAAAATAAAATAGCAGTATGCTGTTCGTCGAGTGGGAGAAAACAAACTCAAACACCTATTTCGATTTTTAAAACATTTGAGACAAAGATTATAACATGAATTGTGTTTGAAATCATTCATGGAAACTACCTGATTTGTCAATTTGATCTAAGACCTCAAACAAATTCAAATTTTACCCAAGAACAAAATAATTGACTTTTAAAAACGTAACTTTGACCTCGAAATTCTTACTCGATATTTAGAATTGATAGATGAAACTTTGCAGATAGTTTAAAGGAAAGATTTCTAACAAAACCACATTAATAGATTTTTACAATTGATTTGATTTCGAGTTTGTATAAAAATGAAAGTGAAGCAGAGATACGTGATGAAAAACTCAGGTTTTCTTTCTTTTTTTTTTTAAATGCAGAAGGTACCTCATTCCACACCGATATCAATCCAGTACATATATATCTAATTAAAATGATTTGAATGATTTGTTTGTATTGCTTGATTTCGACCGGTAACAAAAAAATGGGGACCCGATAATACAGTCAGAGGAGAAAAAAAATAAATAAATATAATAATAATAGATATCTGATTTCCATTATATTCGTACGATATGGTGAAAGGAAAAATCGGGCAAGTTGGAGACACAAACGAAACCAAAAAAGTGTGGATGTGAATATGTAACAACTTTGCTCCACTAATATGATTCTTATAAATTAAACTCAATTAATATTAATAGTTAATTAAATATATATATATATATATATATATATATATATAATATATATATATATATATATATATATATATATATATATATATATATATATATATATATATATATATATATATATATATATTTATAAGTAATTATAATCTTGTTAATTAGTTAGTAATAATAATAATAATAATAAAATTTATTAATGATAGTAATATCAAATAATACTAATATTAATTAAATAATTAAAATCATAATTTTATTAATGATAATATTAGTAATAACAATATAAATGATAGTGTTTGTAGTGATACCTATATTAATAATAAATAACTAATATTAGTAACAATGATAATGATAATACTTTAACTATCTTAATGATAATAGTTTTTAATAATCATGTTATTAATATTAATAGTGATAATAACTAGTAATACAATATTACTAATAAGTAATAATAATAATATTTATAACTATATTTTAACTTGTATTTACATTTATTATATTAACATTACTTATTATTAATTATGTATTATTTAATACATATCTAATAACATTTAATTAATATTTATATGTTTTAACAATATACCTATAATAATAATTATGTTCATATATTATATGTATATTCGAATTACTAAATATAATTAAGTTTTACATATCTAGATTCATTACCTAGATAGATGTATCAGTTATAATTATCGAAACAATTTAAACTCAAAGTATAACATTATACAATTATACTTTGTTAATCATTGACAAATTATGTTCAAAATCAATTAATAACAAGTTTTAGTTATTTTAATTTATCTTTCTTAATAACTAAATCACATACCAGTTCTCTACTATATTTATTTTACAATGTCTAATTATGTATAAGTATAGTTACTTACATGTACATTTCTATTTACGTTTATAGGTTCGTGAATCGTTGGAAATAGTCAGAGGTCAAATGTATGCATGAACACAATTTAAAGTTTTTGAGACTCAACCTTACAGTCTTTGCTTATCGTGTCAGAAACATATAAAGATCAAGTTTAAATTTGGTCGAAAATTCCCGGGTCATCACAGTACCTACCCGTTAAAGTAATTTCGTCCTGAAATTTGAGTGAGGTGGTCATGGTTAATAATAAAAATGTTTTCATGACGAATATGAGCTGATAAATAGAGTTTTATTACCATAGAGTAATAAGGATAAGACCATTCGATTATTCGAAAGGTACGAATGAAGCTATTACAAAAGAGTGAAATGAATAAATGCAGATTCGTCTTAACTTCTGACGTAGTCAGGTTTGAATTCCGGAATTCATGGGATTTAAAGAAAATCTTCGAAATCTGAGAGATTTGATTCTTCGGCGAATAAGGAGATTAAAATCTCTATAATTAAATATGGTGATCTGCCTCGATTACTCTGTTTGATATTTCCATTATAAATTAAGCTCTTATGTTCCATTATTCTCACCATTCCTATACTCTCTTTCTTAGTTCTTACATCCAAAAGATTGTGAAAATGCTTAATCCCGTTCTAATCCTTGTCCTTATCCTTATTATCACAACAATCATTCTCCTTTTCCAACTTTCACCGGAGGAATCTGCTTACTTCTACTTTGCCCTTGGGGTTATAGTGCTTTTAATTCTCCCGTGTCTTTATGTTGCTATATGTACTGATATCCACGGTTTGTAATTTCGGTTTTGTCATTGGGCTTTATATTTTCTCTTATATTTTGGATCTTTTTGCCTTTTTATTATCCTCTTGACCTCTATTAAAGCGAGCAACGGTCCAGAATTCATAAGTATGGAGTTTCGAATAAACTTAATGTTCTAAACAAGAAAGAACATAATAGCACGATTTGATTTGTCAAATTACTAGGGTCACTGAGGATAGAACTATCAAGAATATCCTTTCTTGATATGTTCAGAAGTTAAACATAATGAAAGAGTTATGTAACATGGCACATGATGACTTTATGATCCGTGAATCATCACATTCCATTAGAAACTCAGCCTGACTTACTGTAATATAATCACGTTGATCAAGTGTCATTATATTATACTAACTCATGCATCAGTTAACAACATTACTTCAATAACATTCATATTTTATGCTTGAAAGTTTACAGAATATAGAAACTAACAGTTTCTATATGATGTAACACTGATAGCACGAAGAGATTAATGATTTCAGATAAGAATAGTTATAAATATATCTTCAGAAATATGGAGGATATTTATAATGAAAGATACGATGATATCTTAGAATTTCTAATATCGAAGGATGGTGAAGAAAATTTGTCCGCAAGAGTTTGGAGTCAGAAGCAAGGTATTCGCTAAAGATTTCAGCAGACATTGAATCATTTAGATTCTTTGAAGTCAAACTTATTCTTTATGATTTGTCCACGGCTTCTTTCATAGTTTCACTTAATCCTCTTTTCGGTACTAAATTTTCTATTGAGTGCTTCCAATACTCCATTCTTTATCATCAAACTTTCGACGATTAAGGTCGTTTACGGTTGCCTACAGTTTCTGCTGCTTCATTCAACTTTTTCAAAGTTCAATGTATTGATTTGTAGGCTGGGTGCTTTTCAAAATTTTAGAATCGAAGATCATATTTCTAGGAGATAATTGTTATATGTATACATATAACTGTTGATGTAGACATGCTGCGAGATTTCAAAATACTGATTGCTAAACCCTGGTAATTGGTATGGCAATTTTTGTTACAAGATACGGATGAGTATATGATAGGGTTTCAATGAACATAATGATTCTTCGGAAGGTCAGAGATCAATGAAATTGCTGGTAAATTTACTGCTAAGGTAGTGAAATATAAACGATTCTCAGGTAACGATGACGAAAGGTAACTTATATAATCAAGATTATAATAAGGCTAATCCGAATGAAAGTCGAAGTTGATTTGCTGAAGCCGTGACAAAATTAGCTACTTTGAAGAGGGATTGTAAAGTTATTTTCTGTAATAACAATGCCAAAGGAGCTAGCACAAATACTTGTTAAACGTTTACTCAGGTTTCGAGAGTTTTCAAGTGCATTACTATATGCATCAATCTCTTGTTACGTGGATGAAGTACTGTTGGTTCATCCTCTCGATTGAGGTGTTTTTAAGAATTACGAAAGGTTTGAAAGCAGATTGTAATCATCAAGATACAAATAAGGTTTAAGATGAGATTAAGTGGCAAACTTGAAGAATTGTTTAGTTTCATATGTTATAGTCAATATTTTAATTCTTTTTAATTGTCCAATGTTATTAGTCCACAGTCGATAGTCCACAGTTGACAGTCCAATAATTCATATTCATATATAATTTAATATATAATATTCGAATTAATTAATATGTATCGTGACCCGTGTACATGTCTCAGACTCGATCACAACTCAAATTATATATATTATTGTAGAATCAACCTCAACCCTGTATAGAGAACTCGATCATTACTGCATATAGAGTGTCTATGGTTACTCCAAATAATATATATAAATGCGTCGATATGATATGTCAAAACCTTGTATACGTGTCCCGATATTTAAAGTGCGTAAAATAAATAACAGAAATTAAATAACGATAAATAAAGTGCGTAAAGTAAATAACAGAAATTAAATAACGATAAATAAAATTGCAAGAATATAAATTGCAATAATTAAATTGCAATAATATAAAATGTAATACGGAATTAACAGTTAGCTAGGAACAGTTAGCTAGGATTTTGTTAGCGTGGATTCTTAACAAAATTTTTTCATGATAAATTTGTTTGTTTCTACAAATTTTATTTTTGTCCAATGTTTTCTTCATTATGCCACTTGTTGGATTCTGATAGGTCAAAATCCAAATATAAAATTGAATGGTTATTCTGTGGTGAACGGATACGTATATCTGTAGATGTAAGTAGGATAGTAAATGAATGTTGAATCAGATTTGAAGAATGTACAGTGTAACTTATTAATGTGAAATCTAAATATTTCTCGGGTATTACCTACCCGTTAAAATATTTTCACCATTAACAGTTTGTACAAAAGAATTTTTAATTACGACCTTATAAAAATATACTTACATATATATATTTTCTTCAGATGTAATCATGGATTTAATGAGTTAATATGATATTAAACTCATCTTATTTACGATTAGAATTAGAGTACATAATCTCTAAAACTTTAGAGAATTACATAATCGCCAAGAAGAACGAAGATAATTGATATAAAATGATACGTAGAATGGTGATTATACTCGAGGTACAGAATGAGATGTTAAGGCATGGATTGTTGATGGTACTAGTGCTATTACTGATGGTACTGTTGGTGCCGGTGATGTTGTTGAAGCTGGTAAATTTTGCACCATATTCTCCAAATTGATTATTCGAGCGCGAAGTTCGTTGACTTATTCTATTATTCCGGAATGATTGTCGATCGAAACGAGCGAATGAATAAGGTTTAGAATCTGAGTTATGATATAGTCGTGGTGAGATATTCGGAAAATGAGGGTGAAAATGGTGTTACGAACAGGTTCGCCGGTAAGTGCTTCAGGTTCTTCGTCAAGAGGGCAATGTGGTGGATGGAAAGGATCGCCTTCTTCTTGTCTCTAATGATTGAGGAGGCTACGAACCCATCAGATGAATTGGGGATGGATGATTGGTTGATTCATTCTGGTTATACTGCTTTCGGAGTTCGAGTGGAAATTCCTATCGGAATAGCTATTGGAATAACTATCGAAATAGCTATCGGAATCTGAGGGACTCGAAATGGTTGAGGGATTCATCTAGTATGATCAGATGAAGGATTTTCGATAAGAAATAGATTATAGGATGTAGATTAGTACCCTGCAATGCATGATTTACATATGCATATATAATACTAAAATCCCATAAGTTACGGAGGAATCTACAGAAACTGTCAAGCAAAGTCTACAGTAACAGATACGCTAAGATATGACTTCTGTCTATACACTATTCATGCAGTCAATGCAGTAAAACTTGTCTAGAATAAGAATAATGAGCAGGTATTTTCCTAAGGATGATAAGCAGATGATTTCCGACTAAAAATGATAAGCAAAACTTTTGACATGCAGACACGGTCGAAGTCCAGACTCACTAATGCACCCTAACGACTTATCAGTTAGACACACTAATGCAGACCTGGTTCGCTAAGATCACAGCTCTGATACCAACTTTCATAACCCTTCCTAATCCATCCGGACGAAGTCCATATTGATTATAGATGATTCGTAATAGTTGATTACATCGCGAGGTACTTGACCTCTATATGATACATTTTACAAACATTGCATTCGTTTTTAAAAGACAAGACTTGCTTTACATCGAAAGTTGACGGCATGCATATCATTTCATAATATATCCAACTATAATTGACTTAATAATAATTTTGATGAACTCAATGACTCGAATGCAACGTCTTTTGAAGTATTTTATGAATGACTCCAAGTAATATCTCTAAAATGAGCAAATGCACAGCGGAAGATTTCTTTCATACCTGAGAATAAACATGCTTTAAAGTGTCAACCAAAAGGTTGGTGAGTTCATTAGTTTAACATAAATAATCATTTCATAATTTTAATAGACCACAAGATTTCATATTTCCATTTCTCATAAACATACGTCCCATGCATAGAGACAAAAATATCATTCATATGGATTGAACACCTGGTAACCGACATTCACAATATACATATAAGAATATCCCCATCATTCCGGGATCCTCCTTCGGACATGATATAAATTTAGAAGTACTAAAGCATCCGGTACTTTGGATGGGGCTTGTTGGGCCCGATAGATCTATCTTTAGGATTCACGTAAATTAGGGTGTCTGTTCCCTAATTCTTAGATTACCAGACTTAATAAAAAGGGGCATATTCGATTTCGATAATTCAACCATATAATGTAGTTTCGATTACTTGTGTCTATTTCGTAAAACATTTATAAAAATTGCGCATGTATTCTCAGCCCAAAAATATAAAGGGTAAAAAGGCAAATGAAACTCACCATACTGTATTTTGTAGTAAAAATACATATTACGATATTGAACAATGCAGGGTTGACCTCGGATTCACGAACCTATAATATTCATATATTTATTAACACATAGAATTGTAATCGAATAAGTTTACATATTTTTATTGGTGATATACTTGTTATATTTAATAATTTATAGGTTTTAATAATTAATTAAGTATGTTTATTTTATATACACTTTTAAATAAATAATTAATATTTATTTATAAAATTTTTTAATATAGTTATGTTATGTGTATTAAATATATTTTTAAGTAACTAATATTTATATGATAAAATAATATTAATAATAATAAATAAAAAGTTGTTTCCTTTTATAATAATAATAATAATAGTTCTTATGATAATTTTACTAAAAAGGATGTTTTTAAATAAAATGATAGTTTTTCTATTATTGATTAGTTTTTCTATTATTGATTCTTTTAAATAATAATTTGTTGTAACAACAATAATAATACTAGTAGTAAAAATCTATAACAATAATATAGTTGTAACAATAATAACAATTCTAATTATAATAATCATGTTAATAATAATAATGATAATATTATTAATAATACTTATAATTATAATACTAATATTAATGATATTAATGATGATAATAATAATAATAATAATAATAATAATAATAATAATAATAATACTAATAATAAAAATCATGATATTACTAATACCTAGTAATAATAATAATTGATAATTACTTCCTATATTTATAATGTTAATGACACTAACAATTTTAGTACTAATATTAATAACAATAATAATCATAATAATAATAATCATATTAATAATAATAATATTTAACATTAATAAGTAATAATAATAATTGAAAAAAAATAAATAAACAAATGAAGACTACCTCTCAAAGGATGAAGTCCCAAAAAAGTTGAAAACAACCCATGCCCGGGCTCGAACCCCCGACCTCTCGCATACCCGCATCATTCCTTAACCGTTCAGGCTGATGCCTGTTTTCTGATTATAATTACTGCCCAAATAAATATACCCTGTTTTCTATTATTTCATCTTCTTCTTCTTTAATTTCACTCGACAGAGTATACCATAATCATCTTAATTAATTTGTTTACTGGTTTTAAGATTTTAAATGGACTCAAAAAAAACCCAAGTGATTAAATTAGGTTAATCAAAAAAATAAAAATAAAAAAAAATAAAAAAATAAAACAGCAGTATGCTGTTCGTCGAGTGGGAGAAAACAAACTCAAACACCTATTTCGATTTTTAAAACATTTGAGACAAAGATTGTAACATGAATTGTGTTTGAAATCGTTCATGGAAACTACCTGATTCGTCAATTTGATCTAAGACCTCAAAACAAATTCGAATTTTACCCAAGAACAAAATAGTTGACTTTTAAAAATGTAACTTTGACCTCGAAATTCTTACTCGATATTTGGAATTGATAGATGAAACTTTGCAGATAGTTTAAAGGAAAGATTTCTAACAAAACCACATTAATAGATTTTTACAATTGATTTGATTTCGAGTTTGTATAAAAATGAAAGTGAAGCAGAGATACGTGATGAAAAACTCAGGGTTTTTTTTTTAAATGCAGAAGGTACCTCATTCCACACCGATATCAATCCAGTACATATATATCTAATTAAAATGATTTGAATGATTTGTTTCTATTGCTTGATTTCGACCGGTAACAAAAAAATGGGGACCCGATAATACAGTCAGAGGAGAAAAAAAATAAATAAATATAATAATAATAGATATCTGATTTCCATTATATTCGTACGATATGGTGAAAGGAAAAATCGGGCAAGTTGGAGACACAAACAAAACCAAAAAAGTGTGGATGTGAATATGTAACAACTTTGCTCCACTAATATGATTCTTATAAATTAAACTCAATTAATATTAATAGTTAATTATATATATATATATATATATATATATATATATATATATATATATATATATATATATATATATATATATATATTTATAAGTAATTATAATCTTGTTAATTAGTTAGTAATAATAATAACAATAAAATTTATTAATGATAGTAATATCAAATAATACTAATATTAATTAAATACTTAAAATCATAATTTTATTAATGATAATATTAGTAATAACAATATAAATGATAGTTTTTGTAGTGATACGTATATTAATAATGAATAACTAATATTAGTAACAATGACAATGATAATACTTTAACTATCTTAATGATAATAGTTTTTAATAATCATGTTATTAATATTAATAGTGATAATAACTAGTAATACAATATTACTAATAAGTAATAATAATAATATTTATAACTATATTTTAACTTGTATTTACATTTATTATATTAACATTACTTATTATTAATTATGTATTATTTAATACATATCTAATAACATTTAATTAATATTTATATGTTTTAACAATATACCTATAATAATAATTATGTTCATATATTATATGTATATTCGAATTACTAAATATAATTAAGTTTTACATATCTAGATTCATTACCTAGATAGATGTATCATTTATAATTATCAAAACAATTTAAACTCAAAGTATAACATTATACAATTATACTTTGTTAATCATTGACAAATTATGTTCGAAATCAATTAATAACAAGTTTTAGTTATTTTAATTTATCTTTCTTAATAGCTAAATCACATATCAGTTCTCTACTATATTTATTTTACAATGTCTAATTATGTATAAGTATAGTTACTTACATGTACATTTCTATTTACGTTTATAGGTTCGTGAATCGTTGGAAATAGTCAGAGGTCAAATGTATGCATGAACACAGTTTAAAATTTTTGAGATTCAACCTTACAGTCTTTGCTTATCGTGTCGGAAACATATAAAGATCAAGTTTAAATTTGGTCAGAAATTCCCGGGTCATCACACACCAATGGAGGGTGAGTGAGGAAGATGTTTTGAAGACAGCGTTTAGAACACGTTATGGTCATTACGAGTTTTTCAATGATGCCATTCCGTTTAACAAATGACCCGCCGTGTTCAAGGATCTCATGAATCAAGAATGCAAAACCTTAATGGGACAAGTTTGTCATCGTATTTATAAATAAAATCTTGGTATACTCGAAGAATAGAGAAGAAAAACGACGAGCATCTGAGATTACTATTGGAGCTACGAGAGAAAGAGAAATTGTATGCTAAATTCTCCAAATGCGAGTTATTGCTATCGAAAGTGCAATTTCTCGGTCACATGGTTAGTAGCCAAGGGATCCAAGTAGACCCAATGAATATTGAAGCTATCGAGAATTGGGAAGTTCCAAGACGCTGACACAAGTACGACAATTTTTAGGACTCATTGGTTACTATAGAAGATTTATTGAAGATTTCTCAAGAATTGCTTGACCATTAATTGCCTTAACTCACAGAGGTAAGAAGTATACATGGTCCAATGAGCAAGAGGCTGCTACTAAAGCAAAAGTTAACTTCCACACCTGTTTTATCATTGCCGGATGGGAATGATGACTCCATTGTGATGCTTCACGCCAAGGATTTGGTTGTGTATTGATACAACGACAGAAGGTCATTGCTTATGCATCACGTCAACCGAAGATTCATGAGCAAAACTACACATCTCATGATTTAAGACGGAACGCGATTGCTGATGCTTTAAGTCGGAAAGAGAGAGTAAAACCACTACGAGTACGAGCACTAAATGTGGTAGTTTATACAAACCTCACTTTACGAATTCGAGATGCACAGCTCGAAGCACTCAAGCAGGAGAATGTGAGGGATGAATCTATCAAAGGATTGGAGAAGCAATTCGAAGTTAAAAGTGATGAAACCCGATAATACACTGGACGAATTCGGACACCAGAATTTGAAGGACTAAGGAAGCTGATGTTTGGTGAAGTACAAGTATCCAATTCACCCAAGTGCCGAAAAAATATACCACAACTTGAAATTGTTATATTGGTTGCCTGGAATGGAAGCAGATATTGCTACCTATGTTGGAGCATCACGAAGTTGCCTTACACCATGAGCGGTCACGATACTATTTGGGTAATAGTTGATCGCCTAACCGAACTTACTCATTTTCTACCTAATAATGAAACCGATACAAACATACTTGAAGAAAGTTGTGCCGAGGCGTGAAGAGCCCATATCTATTATATCTGAACTTGACAGTCGATTTATCTCGTGATTAAGGAGATCCTCACAAGAAGCTTTGGGAATGCAACTAGATACGAGTACCGTATACCATCTGCAAACGACATGTTGCGAGCATATGTGGTTAACTTTGATAAAGGATGGGATCGATTCTTTAGCTGAATTCTCTTACAACAATAGTTGTCACTCTATCATCAACCCTCCACCGTTTGAAGCACTTTATGGGAGAAATTGTAGATCACCGATATGTGGAAAGGTATGATACGCTTTGGCAAACGAAGAAAATGAAGCCCGAGATACTTAGAGCCATTCGAAGATCGTCGAACGTGTTAGGCGAGTAGCCTATCAACTACAACTATCTCAACAACTCGTGGGAATACATGATGTTTTTCATGTATCTAACTTTAAGGAAACACCTAGCGGAAAAGGATCTTGCTATTCCTCTAGATGAACTACAAATTGATGAGAAACTGAACTTCATAGAATAGCCTAGAAAAATTATGACCGAGAGGTCAAACGACTCAAACATAGAACGATTCCTATTTTCAAAACTTCGTTAGAACGCCCGTTGAGGAGCTAAGTTCATGTAAGGAACGTAAAACCAAGTAAAATGAAAATATCCTCACCCGTTTTCAAAAGCAACGTTGACTGATGGCCACAACTAAATTTTGGGACGAAATTTCAAATAACGGGTGGGTACTATAACAACCCAACTTTTTCGATCTTTTTTATACTTAACGAATGAACTTAAAACTTAGGTGGTCCAACGCAAACATGTTCGGTTAGAAAACCGAAACTATTGAAAGTAACGAAGTGGGTAACGAGGTTACCAGAACAAACTATCATGGGTTATCATCATCGAAATATATATAAATAATTAACGAAGGACTAACGAGAAATAAAATGTGCGGGGATTAAAATGCACATTAATTAAGTAAAAAATAATAATAATAAATAAATTAATAAATAAAATAAATAAATAAAATAAATAAAAGATAAGAAATTAAATCCTAGATAAACACTTATCCAAACATTATCACTATCCTAAACTTACTCCATCACATTTGAATTCATCCTAATCCAAATCAAATTCTAGATCATTCTTGAGCAATTTGGATTGTGATCAAACTCTAACTAGTTGGCCTATAAAAGCACCCTTAACCCTTCACAAATTCATTCATCAAAAACTCACAACTCTCTCCTCTCTTCCTCTTATTTTCGGCAGCCATCACCACCTTCACAATCACCACCATTCAGCTACCATTAAACACCATCACCACCGCCACTTTCTGCGGCAATTTTTCAGCCTACAACCGCCACAATCCGCAGCTTTTTGCTGCAGTTTTCGACCACCAAACACTACCCAAACCGCCTCTTTTTCAGCTTCTGTAAACCGCCACTCAACACCACCCATGGCTGCGATTTTCTGCAGTCCAAATCACATCAAAACAGGCCTTTAATAGCCTCCTGCTGCTGCCTTTTTGCTGCTGCTGTCCGCTGCCCAAAACCGCCATTCAACCACCACTTTTTGTCGCGTTTTGTCACTGTTTCTGCTGCTATTTTTCCTGCTAATGTTCGGCTTCATCACCACCATCGAACATCACTCTTTTCTTGCCTAAAACACTCCTAAGGTATTACTAAAGCTCAACTCTTTAATCTAACCTTTGAATTATTATAGTTTATGTAATTATATAAAGGTTATGAACATATATGATTATAAACATGAAGCTTTATACAAATATGTATGAACGTATGAGTAGGAATATGAACGTGTTTATAATATGAAGAACGAATGATAAGGTTTCAAGAACTTGCATATAAAACTTATAAACTTGGTAAACAAATACATACATATAATATAGTTATAGATATGTATACATGAGTATATACAGACAGGCATGCATTACATACATATGTATGTGTGTACGTGTATATTGGTATGAACAATATGAATGGTAATCTAGTACCTAAATTCTAGCTAGAAGATAAATAATAATAATATTATACATGTTATTTAATAAATATTATCTAATATAATATAATTAAACTTGATAATACTTTAGCGTGTTAATGAATTTAAAATATGAGCTTAAAGAGATTAATGAGGTTGTTAATAATAATAATAATATGGATAATATAAAGACGATAAGTATTAATATGAACTATGATAGCTACGAACATGAATAAACTAGGTGGATTAAAAGTTGGTGAAAGACATGAAACTTTAAGGATAAAACTTGAATCATAATATTGAGTGGTAATTTGGATATGAATGAAAGTATTTTGATTATGAGATTTTGATAAACATTAGTGATTTACTAAACACAATAATGAAGATAATCTTTTGATAAGTATGAATAAGTAAATACTAAGATGAAAAGATTATGATTATGAAAAATATAAAACCTAGTTTAAAGAATGAAAGTAATATGATAAGTATTATATGATGATAATAATGAATTTAAATTAGTGAAATATCATTTAGAGATAGGATAAGTTTGAATAACTTAAAAGTGAATAAAACTTATCTAACCTACTTATTAACATAATATGATTAAAAAAAAGTGATAATATTATAAGATAATATCATAATATCATAAAGTTATAATATAACATATCGTGTTGTATTCCTATACACACTTTTGAAAATATTAAAACGTATATGAATATAATGAGCTATAATCACAAACGGATAACGTATGACTTTCACGAGACTCACCGCTACTTACGGTCATGGATGGTGTCTAGGTTGCCAGTTTGGGATATGGTTGTGGATCTCGAATGTCACAACTTAAAGCCGGATCAAGAGTCCTAGCCCCGGTTACATCTGGCTGTCCATTGACTTACTTGATAGCAACGAGGATCGTTTGAGTTATACAACATCTAAACTATGAGAATGGTAAACATAGAATACTCTTAAAAGGAACACCGGTAATATATATATGAACATATATATCAAACACATAACTATAATGATGATGATGATGACCATGATGACCATGATGATCCAACTAACTTAAAGCTTATGATGATAGGTTGACAACTTTGGACCACCGCTTCTATTTGCTATCACATTGTTACTGTGTTCATAAGGTGAGTCATAGCCCCAACTTTTTAACTATTTTATAAACTATTTTCGGGGTGAGAATACATGTCTTTTTCTGTTTTACAAGTAGACACAAGTGCTAAACTTACATTCTATGCTGAGTTATAACTGAAAATCCCTTAGCTTTGGTAACTAGTAGCTATCAGTTTAAGAACTGGTGGGCACAAATAGGTGTATATGGATCCATAGGGCTTGACATCCCCGTCCGTCCGGGTTAGAAACTAACCTAAACTTAACGGGCGTATACTATTTGAGGTGGTACATTTTGGTTAGGTGTACATAACAACAGGGGTACTAAACAAACATTAAGGCTTAGTTACTGGGTGCTTAAACTTATAGAATCTTTTTAAATTTTTAAAGGTGCTTGCGAGCATGCAAACAAAATCTTGTGGTCTACACTCTACACTTTATACTACCTAAACCTATGATTCACTCAACCGTCGTGTTGACATTTTTAGCATGTTATTCTCAGGTAACCTACTTAAGCTACGCTTCTGCTATAAAAGAAATGTTAGAGGTCAAGCATGGAAACTAAGGATTAAAGCATATAGAGTACGAAGACTGGACTTTGACCTCTGGTAATACAGCACGTCATAGCTTCATTTTGATGGGGTATTACATAAACAACCACTACATATAACTAGTCCACTTCGATACTCTTTTGAGTTTTGATTCGCCAGTGTATTTGACCCACCCATTTTTACCACCTTTAACAAATAATTATGAAAAAGGAAATAGAAATTTACAATCCAAAGGTCTCTGGCAACCACAGTGGTGTTTAGAGGAAGCCCAATATCATCCCAATGAGATGTGATCGAGCCAGGTTCAGGGCCGCGGCTCACCAGGAGTACAACTACTCTGTATCTTGAGAGGGGTCCAGCCCAAACCTACCAAATGAAAGTAAACAAGTCTAGATTTAGTGTACTTAATGTGTATATTGATTACATGAAGATGGGTTCAGTTAAGTACCTCAAAATCGCCTTCTGTTCTAACCTTTTTAGCTTCAACACCTAACCTATCTGTGTTGGAAAAATTGGTCAAAAACAAGTGTGTTTTCACCAACTTTGGACACTAATTAATATATGATAAATTGACATGTATTAGTAAACATTTAGTGGGGTTTGTAGTCCTTGACGAGGGCTTTACAATGAATTAAAGTGTGTTCAAAACGGATTAATAGTGAATGAGATATCGAATCTCAAAGTAACTTGTTTGATGCGAGATCTAGAAAGTTTTGCAATTATCCCACATCGGAAGTGGGAGCAAACCTAAGGCTTTGATTTCCACTATAAATAAAGGCCTATAGGGTTTGTAGAAAAACACACCAAAAATCATATAAGCATTCTTATATGATTAGAGTTTCCTTTCAGCCGCAACAAGGTCTCCCCATTCCCATTACCTTTCAGGCAAGTGATTAAGTCCGACAGTACGTTGCTTTGGACCGGTGTACCATGGGAATAGACGTCGAATCTGTTTAAGGGAATTGTGTCAAACACAAGTCCGGTTCAACCTAATATCGATTAAATTGTTTCAACTTTCTCTTAGTTTGATTATTTATTAGCAATATGATTATTACGTTTGTGATAATATATATAAGTGTTTCAGTTTCGTATATACTATATTCATACAAACTTAAACAGATTCTTTAATACGAAACTGAGCTATTATAACAAGGTCCACTTATATGTACTGCTATTCGGTTGAATGAATTCGCGGTATATATAATCTGAATATAGCCAATTAATTAGGAGATATTTAATTAATTAGGAGATATGGGTTGTAAACATTTATGCTCGAAACCGTTATTGATATTATAAAACATATATTTTATGGTAAAGCCGATTGATTAATACGGAGTATCTGAATATAATAATTTTATAGATCATAATAGTGGATTTTCTAAATATGATATCCTACTTTTAACTGATGTCCATTCGATAGATTGTGTTGTGAAACTGTTAAACATGTTGTGTTGTAATCAGTTTGCTTCCTTGATAGTTGGGTTACGTGCTCTTTTGCTAGCTGTTATCACGTTACTAAGTTTCTGAAACTGTGCAGATTTTGTTGTTAAGATGCTGTTAACCAGTGTTATAAACAGATTTTGATATAGATGTATGCCTATATATGCCTAATTCTTTAGTGATTGGTGAATTTATATTCACCTAATTTGGACTTCGATGATGGTATACATGATATCTTATGATTAAGTTGTTTTGTAGCTTTTAGAGATATTTAAACAGTATAAAGGATTATTAATTTTGAGCTCAACTTATTATTAATAATTAATATGATCTGTATTATTGTGTCATAAGATGAGATGATGGAATAGCGGATTTTATACACCGATAAAGCACCGATTAAGCTGAATAATCATTCACATGTTGCTACTCTATTTTATAAAAGTTAAAGATATGCTATGATTGAGTTTTCTTTTATAATTTAGATTTGGGCCCTTTAGATTTAGTAAGCCCAACTCACTTTGGATTTCAACTATTAAAAGTATCCATGGTGCTAACGGGCTACTTATTCCTTCGGGCCCCTCGGGTCAAAAGAAAAAAGTGGTGTTTGGCTTAATATCTTAAACGCAGGTCTTGAAGTTGATAAGATTGGAGTAGCTTTTGGAAATTCCTTTTGCAAACTCATCGGTGACGGTTTAAGTACAGCTTTTTGGACGGATACATGGTTAGACGATGTTCCTTTTAAAAAACAGAATGGTTCATTTGTTTTGGCTAGAACAGATGCAATCAGCAAGTGTACGAGACAGGGTTCGATGGTCAGAAAATGGATGGGAGGCGACTTGGAATTGGCAGCTGGAATTAAGCTGTAGAACACAAGGCGAGCTTGATGAAGTAAAGGCGTTACTCGATGGGTTTCAAAAAAAGGACATAGTCACTGATTCGTGGTCATGGGGGCTGCATAATAACGGCGTCTTCTCTACAAGAAAACTCACTACACTAATAGATGAGAAGCTTCTGCCACACAATGGTTCGAGAGAAGCTACCCTAAAAAATAAATTGGTTCCTTCAAAAGTGGAAATCTTCATATGGAGGGTTTTAAAACATCGTATCCCGGTCCTTACCGAACTCGATAAAAGAGGTATTGACTTGGATACCGTTAGATGCCCTTTATGTGATGATGACGTGGAAACAATAGATCACTCGATATTTTTTGTCGACATTCGATGGAGATTTAGGAAAGGGTTTATAAATGGTGGGGTTTAGGTTCGATGGCAAATCTTAGTGTCAACGAGGCCTTCTAAGGTAAATGCATTCGAACACTTTCCTTCGTGGGGTCTCAAATTTGGCAAGCTCTCGAGTGGATATGCGGTTACTTTGAAGCGACCCGTCCTAATCCATCAGGACGAAGTCCATATCAATTACAAACGATTCACAATAGTTGGTTACATCGCGAGGTACTTGACCTTTATATATTTTACAAACATTGCATTCGTTTTTAAAAGATAAACTTTCATTACATCGAAAGTTGATGGCATGCATACCATTTCATAATATATCCAACTATAATTGACTTAATAATAATCTTGATGAACTCAACGACTCGAATGCAACGTCTTTTGAAATATGTCATGAATGACTCCAAGTAATATCTTTAAAATGAGCAAATGCACAGTGGAAGATTTCTTTCATACTTGAGAATAAACATGTTTTAAAGTGTCAACCAAAAGGTTGGTGAGTTCATTAGTTTATCATAAATAATCATTTCATAATTTTAATAGACCACAAGATTTTCATTTTCAGTTCTCATAAATATACGTCCCATGCATAGAGACAAAAATATCATTCATATGGATTGAACACCTGGTAACCGACATTATCAAGATGCATATAAGAATATCCCCTATCATTTCAGAAAATCCTTCAGACATGATATAAAAACAATCGAAGTACTAAAGCATCCGGTACTTTGGATGGGGTTCGTTAGGCCCAATAGATCTATCTTTAGGATTCGCGTCAATTAGTAGACTTGTTTACTAATTCTTAGGTTACCAAGTAAAAGGGGCATATTCGGCTTCGATCATTCAACCATATAATATAGTTTCGATTACTTGTGTTTATTTTGTAAAACAGTTATAAAGCGCATGTATTCTCAGTCCCAAAAATATATATTGCAAAAGCATTTAAAAAGGGAGTAAATGAAACTCACCTAATGTATTTTGTAGTAAAAATACATATGACAATATTGAACAATGCAGGGTTGGCCTCAGATTCACGAACCTATAACATTTGTATATATATATATATATATATATATATATATATATATATATATATATATATATATATATATATATATATATATATATATATATATATATATATATTAAAATATATAATCGTAACTGAACCAATTTATTCATTATAACCTTAATTTACATTTTATGTATTCTTAATCTGTGTATATATTCAAAATGGTTAATATTTATATAGTTATATTACTATATCTATATTTATATACATACTTGTTTATTGTTATATTCAAAAATCGGTAGTTTGTTATTTGTAAGTATTTATATAAATAATATTAGTAGGTTTGATGTATATAGTTATATGGAGCTTTAATTTAATTATAGTATATGTAATAAGTATATTTTTATGTACAAAATATTTATCTACTTAAAAAGGTAGTTTTTGATATTAATAATAATAATACTAATAATCATATTTCTTAATAATACTACTTATTTTGATAATGATATTAGTAATAACAATAATAATTATAATTATAATTGTAACTAGGGTTATGATAACAATAACAATAATTGGTAACTATAACTTATATTAGTGATAATAATAGTGATAACTAATATTCATAATTCTTATTACTAATACTAATACTAATGATAATTCTAGTACTTAATGATAATAATAATAACAAAAATGATAAGTGTGATAATAACAATAATAATAATAATCATAATAATAATAATAATAGTAATAATACTTAAATGATAAAATTAACAATAATATCTATATTAATAATACTTATAAGACTAATAATAATAATAGTGCTCATACTATAAATTTTAATATAATACTAGCAACAATTAAGAATAACAATTTTAACAATAATAAATAATACTAGTAGTAACAATAACAATCATAATACTAATAACAATAATAATAATAATAATAATAATAATAATAATAATAATAATAATAATAATAATAATAATAATAATAATAATAATAATAATAATAATAATAATAATAGAACAACAATTATAATTAAAAGAATAGGAAACTACCTTCAAAATAAGCTTAAAAAAATTAACCATCGTCGCCCAACCTCGAACCTGAGACCTCTCGCTTATACGCAAACAACCATGACCACCCTTCCATTCATTGTATTTCTGAAATAACCCCCAACCCATTTAATTACAAGTCTTAATGTCTAGTTCTTATCTCATCTTCTTCTCTATAAAACTTTAATCGACCAAGACCATTTTCAAACCATTACAGCAGCAATTTTTGATACTTCAATTTAATTATAAACAAATAATATCCATGTTTGTATTATTAGAAAGCAAAAAAAAAAAAAAAAAAATTAAAAAAATCTAACAGCCTTCCCGTGCCGTTGTGGGTTTTTAACAAATTTTTTTTTTGATTTTGAATTGTAGAAGGTTATACACAATTTTTGCAACATGAAGTATATTAGAAATCATTTATGGAAACTTTAGGAATCTTCAATTTGACCTTAAACTTCAAAACAAACTCGAATTTCTTGATGAACAACTTAGTTGACTTTTTCAAATTGATCTTTGACCTCAAAATTCGATTTCAATTCTAGGAATTGAAATCTAAAACTTTTCAGATAGTTTAGATATGATATTCCTAACAACACTGCAGTTAAAGATTTTTAAATTCATTAATAAATCAAAGTGTTTGAAAAATTACATGAAGAACAGGGCGACGGGTCTGTTTGCTTGAAACCTTGTTGAATTTAAATCAGACAATTGTTGTTACAGGTAAGTGTAATTAATAGTTGATAGTGGAGAGAAATTGGGAAGGAGTGTATTATCAATTATATTGATTTATAGCAGATAATGGGTCGACAGAATTAATCAAAGGAAAGAAAAAATTAAATAAATAAAAAAAAACTGATTACGACTCCTAACAGCTTTTGTCATCGTACTGTGCTGGGATTCGATTAATAATCAGATTAGATACCGGATTTGATTATAAGTTGTTTGTAGTGACAAATTGAATTTGATGGGTTGTCATACACAGAAGAAAACGAGAGGAAAAAGAAAAAAAAGCAGACAGATATATTTATCAGATTCATCCATCCGTTTTCTTTTTATAATTCTTATATAATTACTATTAATAATTTATTAAATATTTTTATAATAATACTGGATATTTATTAATAATAAAATACTAATAATAATAGTATTTGGAATAATAAATGATAAAAATAATTAATAATATCAATGTACATAATAATACTTAATACTAACCGTAATAATAATAAGGTTAATAATAATAACAACAAATGAATACAATTAATAATAAGAATAATGTTAAAAGTAATAAAATAATGATAACAAAAATTATAAATAAAAATGATAGTTTTTAGTAAATATACTATTAAAAATCCTAATTATAAATTTTACTACTATATATAATAATACTGATATTAATAATGATAACAAAATACATTATATTATTTATAATAATGATACTTATAATAAAATAATGATTTTTAATAATAATAATAAAAATGATAATAATAATTTTATTAATGACACTCATAATAATGCAACTATTAGTATGATAGAATACTAGTAGTAACATTAATAGTATAACTATATCAATTTTATAACTATATGTCATATATTTAAATTTATCATTTTATTAATACTAATATTGATATAAATATTGAAAGTAATAATAATATTATTATAACAACTACATTTATACTTGTATTATATATATGTATCATTACTTATGTTATATATTAACTTTTATTGAATATTTCTCTTTTATAATTTTATATATATTACAACATACATATAATAATATTCATTCATAGAAATCATATATATATATATATATATATATATATATATATATATATATATATATATATATATATATATAAATGTTTATTTACAACAATGGTTCGTGAATCGTCGAGAACAGTCAAGGGTCAAATGATATTATGAATGTAATTTACAAACTTTAATACTCAACATTACAGACTTTGCTTGTCGTATCGAAATCAAATAAGAGTTAAGTTTAAATTTGGTCGGAAATCTCCGGGTCGTCACAGTACCTACCCGTTAAAGAAATTTCGTCCCGAAATTTGAGTGAGGTGGTCATGGCTAACAATAAAAATATTTTTATGACGAATATGAGTTGATATATAGATTTTTATCATTACCGAGTAATATAGATTAAACGATTCGGTTACTTGAAGCGTATGAGTGAAGCTATCGCAAAAGATTGAAATAGAATAAGTAAAGATTCGTCTTAACTTTTGACAGAGTCAGGGTTGAATTTAGAAAATATGGTGCGTCTTAACTTTTGACGTTGTCTTGGTTGAATTCCGGAATTCAAGGGATTCGAAAGAAAATCTTGGAAATCTATAAGATCTGATTCTTCGACGAACAAGGAAAATCAGGATCTCTTTAATTAAATGTGGAGATCTGACTTGATTACTCTGTCTGGCATTTCCATTATAAATTAAACTCTTCCGTTCCATTATTCTCACCATTCCTATACTTTCTTTCTTAGTTCATACATCCAAAAGATTGTGAAAATGCTTAATCCCGTTCTAATCCTTGATATTTTCCTAATTATCATTTCTGTCATCCTTCTTTTCAATCTTCCACTAGAAGAATCTGTTTACTTCTACTATTACCTTGGGGTGATACTATTCTTGATTATACCGTGTCTTTATATTGCTATTCGTATTAATATCCACGGTTTGTAACCTCCGTGTTGTTATTGGGCTTTATATTTTCTCTTATATTTTAGATCTTCATGCTTTTGTTTTCTCTTCTCGACGTTAAATAAAGCAAGTAATGGTCCAGAATTCATAGGTATGGAGTTTTGAATTATCATAATGTAATAGTAGAAAGGAAAAGTAGTAGCACGATTTGATTTGTCAAATTACCAGAATTTAAGAGAAAATATATAACTATCAAGAAAATATGTTCTTGATATGTTTATAGATTAGATAGAATGTAAGAGTCGTGTAACATGGCACATGATGGTGTTATGATCTGTGAATCATCACGTTCCATTTAGAAACTCAGCATGACTTACTGTAATATAATCACGTTGATCAAGTGTCATTATATTATACTAACTCATGCATCATTTCCCAACATTACTTCAATAACATTCATATTTTAAGCTCGAAAGTTTACAGAATATAGAAACTAACAGTTTCTATATGATGTAACAATGATAGAAAGAAGAGATCAATGATTTCAGATAAGAATAGTTATGAAATTATCTTCAAAAATATCGAGGATATTTATAATGAAAGATACGATGATATCTTAGAATTTCTAATATCGATGGATAATGATGAAGATTTGTCCGGAACAGTGTAGAGTTAGGAGCAAGGTATTCGTTAATAACTTCAGCAGATACTGAATCATTTGGATTCTTTGAAGGCAGATTTAGTCTTTGTGATTTTGTCCACAGCCTCCTTCATAGTTTCGCACAATCCGCTTTTCGATTCTAAATTTTCTATTGAGCGTTTCCAACACTCCATTCTTTATCTTCATACTTTTGACTGTTAAGGCAGTCTTCAATTTTTACTGCTTCATCAGCTTTTTCAAAGTTCAATGTATTGATTCGTAGGCTGGGTGCTTTTCAGAATTTCAGAATGGAAGGCCATAATTCTAAGAGATAAATGTTATATGTATACATATAACTGTTGATGTAGAAGCGTTGCGAGATTCAAAATACTGATTGCTGATTTTCGGTAATTGGTATGACAATTCTTGTTACAAGGTACAGATGTATATATGATGGAGTTTCGATAATTATAATGATTTTTTGGAAAGTCAAAGATCAAGGAAGTTGCTGGTAAGTTTACGGCTAATGTGGTGGAATATAAATGGTTCCACGGTAACGATGATGAAAGGTAAACTTATATATCGAGGTTATAATAAGGCTAATTCGAATGAAAAGTCGAAGTTTATTTGCTGAAGCTTTGACAAAATTGACTACTTTGGAAAGGGATTGCAAAGTTAATTTCGGTAATAACAACGCCAAAGGAATTAGCACAGCTACGTGTTAAACGTTTACTCAGGTTCTGAGAGTTTTTTTTTTCCAGGTACATAACTATATGCATAAATCTTTCTTTCTGTAGATGAAGTGAGGTTGGTTCATCCTCTCGATTGAGGTGTTTTCAAGAATCATGAAAGGTTCGAACGCAGATTAGAATCGTCAAGATACAAATGGGGTTTAAGATGAAATCAAGTGGCAAACTTGAAGAATTGTTTAGTTTCATATGTTATAATCAATATTTTAATTCATTTTAATTGTACAATATTATTAGTCCACAATCGATAGTCCACAGTTGACAGTCCAATAAATCATATATAGTTTAATATATAATATTCGAATTAATTAATACGTATTGTGACCCGTGTACATGTCTCAGACTCGATCACAACTCAAACTATATATATTATTGTAGAATCAACCTCAACCCTGTATAGCTAACTCCAGCATTACTGCATATAGAGTGTCTATGGTTATTCCAAATAATATATATAGATGCATCGATATGATATGTCAAAACCTTGTATACGTGTCCCGATATTTAAAGTGCGTAAAATAAATAACAGAAATTAAATGACGATAAATAAATTTGCGAGAATTAAAAATTGCGATAAATAAAATGCGATAAATAAATTGCGATAAATAAAATATAATCAGTTAGCTAGGAACAGTTAGCTAGGAACAGTTAGCTAGGAACAGTTAGCGTGGATTCTTAACAAAATTTCTCATAATTAATTTGTTTGTTTCTAACAAATTTTATTTTATCCAATGTTTTCTTCATTATGCCACTTGTTAGATTCTGATAGGTCAAAATCCAAATATGAAATTGAATAAAAATGGTTATTCTGTGGTGAACGGATACGTATATCTGTGGTTGTAAATAGGATAGTAAATGACTGTTGAATTAGATTTGAAAGAATGTACAGTGTACTTATTAATGTGAAATTTAAATATTCCTCGGGTATTACCTACCCGTTAAAATATTTTCACCATTAACAGTTTGTACGAAAGAATTTTTAATTACAGTATTTATGAAAATATATATGTATATATTCTCTTCAGATGTAACATGGATTTCAATGAGTCAATACTAAATTAAACTCATTCGATTTATGGTTGAAACCAGAATTGAATAATTCCTTGAAGGCTTTAGAGATTACATAAGTATTTCTCCAATAATATTGAAATTATGAATCAATACTTCGTTATTTGTTGAGATGTGATTTTGGTTTTCGTTAAATTTTTGTGATTTCGCAAAGTACGAATGATGTTATCTGAAAAGTTTCGGGTACATCGATGATGAAAGTGTAAAATCAAATAAATACTTGATTTATTATGAATTGGAATTTGTTGAATTGCCACAGAGATTGTAGTTAACGCTGGTTAAGTTGCGGTCGAAGGATGTACATTATTGCATATTTGTAATATGAATTAACCGAGTAGTTAAAATTCATATACAATAGCTTAGCACGGAAAGATTTATTTCAAAATATATATATATATATATATATATATATATATATATATATATATATATATATATATATATATATAAAATATACATATAATTTCTTCAGAGGGAATGAGTTAATTCTTCATAACTCGTTGATACAATATACGTGTTATTGGTTCGTAATGATGTCCACAGTGATTCTTGAAGTCACGGATTTTATGATGCTATAGGTGTTGTTGATTCTGATGTTGACTGTACTGTCGATGCTGGTGACGCTGACGGTACTGTTGATGCTGTTGGTAAAGCAAGTTTAGATTGTTAATCACACACCATTTTTGTCAGGGTTTCTACTCTTCCTTCTATCATTTTGGTTCGCTTAACTGATTTATGGTTAGGGCTAGATTAGATAATCTCTAAGACTTTAGAGATTACATAATCACCGCGGAATGTTTCTCCAATGAAGTTATGAATTAATACTTCGTCAGTTATTGTTGTTGGTACTCCTTGGTATCTATGGTGCGTATGACGTTGATGCTCGTGGGACAGATTGTGAAGTTGAGGTTTACGACGCGGTTGTGGTTGGAGGTGGTAATGGTTCTGTTGGCGTTGATGATGGTGGTACTGGTTATGCTGCTGATGCTGCTGCTGGTGTTTGTAATCTTTGTACCATATTCTCCAAGCCACTACCCGGGAGCGAAGCTCGTTGACTTCTTCTATTACACCGGGGTGATTGTCGGTTCGGATGAGCGGATAAATAAAATCTAAAATTTGATGTAATAAATAATCGTGACGAGATACTTTGGAAATGAGAGAGAAAATGGTGTTTCGGACAGGTTCGCCAGTAAGTGCTTCAGGTTCTTCGTCAAGAGGGCAATGTGGTGGATGGAAAGGATTGCCTTCTTCTTGTATCCAATGATTGAGGAGGCTACGAACCCATCCCCAATTCATCCAGAATAGGTGATGACTGATTGGTTAATCCATTCCGGTCACACTGCTTTCGGAGCTTGAGTGAGATTCCATTTCGGAATCCAAGTGACTTGAACTGATGACAAATTCCATTTCGTACGATTAGATAAAGGATTTTTTGATATAAAAATGATTTTCCGGCTGTCGGGTGGTATTCTATTTACATAGGATATATATATATATATATATATATATATATATATATATATATATATATATATATATATATATATATATATATATATATATATATATATATATATATATATAGATCAAAAGATTTCATAGATTACGGAGGAATTTAAGGGATATGTCAGGCAAAGTTCACAGTAATAGATACGATAAGATATGATTTAGCAGATACGCCAAGGTATGAATTTTTGTCTATACACTATTCATGCAATCAATGCAGCAAGACGTGTCTTAGACTAAAAATGATAAGCAGGTAATTTCCTGAGGATGATAAGTAGTTAATTTTTGACACAAAATGATAAGCAAAACTTTTGACATGCAGACACGGTCGAAGTCCAGACTCATTAATGCATCCTATCGACTTATCAGTTAGACACACTAATGCAGACCTGGTTCGCTAAGACCACCACTCTGATACCAACTGAAGCGACCCGTCCTAATCCATCCGGACGAAGTCCATATTGATTACAAACGATTCACAATAGTTGGTTACATCGCGAGGTACTTGACCTCTATATGATACATTTTACAAACATTGCATTCGTTTTTAAAAAATAAACTTTCATTACATTGAAAGTTGATGGCATGCACACCATTTCATAATATATCCAACTATAATTGACTTAATAATAATCTTGATGAACTCAACGACTCGAATGCAACATCTTTTGAAATATGTCATGAATGACTCCAAGTAATATCTTTAAAATGAACAAATTCACAGCGGAAGATTTTTTTCATACCTGAGAATAAACAAGCTTTAAAGTGTCAACCAAAAGGTTGGTGAGTTCATTAGTTTATCATAAATAATCATTTCATAATTTTAATAGACCACATGATTTTCATTTTCAGTTCTCATAAATATACATCCCATGCATAGAGACAAAAATATCATTCATATGGATTGAACACCTGGTAACCGACATTAACAAGATGCATATAAGAATATCCCCTATCATTCCGGGAAATCCTTCGGACATGATATAACAACAATCGAAGTACTAAAGCATCCGGTACTTTGGATGTGGTTCGTTAGGCCCAATAGATCTATCTTTAGGATTCGCGTCAATTAGTAGACTGGTTTACTAATTCTTAGGTTACCAAGTAAAAGGGGCATATTCGACTTCGATCATTCAACCATATAATGTAGTTTCGATTACTTTTGTCTATTTCGTAAAACAGTTATAAAAGCGCATGTATTCTCAGTCCCAAAAATATATATTGCAAAAGCATTTAAAAAGGGAGCAAATGAAACTCACCTAATGTATTTTGTAGTAAAAATACATATGACAATATTGAACAATGCAGGGTTGGCCTCGGATTCACGAACCTATAACAATTGTATATATATATATATATATATATATATATATATATATATATATATATATATATATATATATATATATATATATATATATTAAAACATATAATTGTAACTGAACCAATTTATTCATTATAACCTTAATTTACATTTTATGTATATTTAATCCGTGTATATATTCAAAATGGTTAATATTTATATAGTTATATTACTATATCTATATTTATATACATACTTGTTTATTGTTATATTCAAAAATCGATAGTTTGTTATTTGTAAGTATTTATATAAATAATATTAGTAGGTTTGATGTATATAGTTATATGAAACTTTAATTTAATTATAGTATATGTAATAAGTATATTTTTATGTACAAAATATTTATCTACTTAAAAAGGTAGTTTTTGATAACAATACTAATAATCATATTTCTTAATAATACTACTTATTTTGATAATGATATTAGTAATAACAATAATAATTATAATTATAATTGTAACTAGGGTTATGATAACAATAACAATAATTTGTAACTATTACTTATATTAGTGATAATAATAGTGATAACTAATATTCATAATTCTTATTACTAATACTAATACTAATGATAATTCTAGTACTTAATGATAATAATAATAACAAAAATGATAAGTGTGATAATAAAAATAATAATAATAATAATAATAATCATAATAATAATAATAGTAATAATACTTAAATGATAAAATTAACAATAATATCTATATTAATAATACTTATAAGACTAATAATAATAATAGTGCTCATACTATAAATTTTAATATAATACTTGCAACAATTAATAATAAAAATTTTAACAATAATAAATAATACTAGTAGTAACAATAACAATCATAATACTAATAACAATAATAATAATAATAATAATAATAATAATAATAATAATAATAATAATAATAATTATAATAATAATAATAATAATAATAATAATAATAATAGAACAACAATTATAATTAAAAGAATAGGAAACTACCTTCAAAATAAGCTTAAAAAAATTAACCGTCATCGCCCAACCTCGAACCTGAGACCTCTCGCTTATACGCAAACAACCAAGACCACCCTTCCATTCATTGTATTTCTGAAATAACCCCCAACCCATTTAATTACAAGTCTTACTGTCTAGTTCTTATCTCATCTTTTTCTCTATAAAACTTTAATCGACCAAGACCATTTTCAAACCATTACAGCAGCAATTTTTGATACTTCAATTTAATTATAAACAAACAATATCCATGTTTGTATTATTAGAAAGCAAAAAAAAAAATTAAAAAAAATCTAACAGCCTCCCTGTGTCGTCGTGGGTTTTTAACAGAATTTTTACAACATGAAATAGATTAGAAATCAATTATGGAAACTTTAGGAATCTTCAATTTGACCTTAAAATTCAAAACAAACTCGAATTTCTTGATGAACAACTCAGTTGACTTTTTCAAATTGATCTTTGACCTCAAAATTCGATTTCAATTCTAGGAATTGAAATCTAAAACTTTCCAGATAGTTTAGATATGATATTCCTAACAACACTGCAGTTAAAGATTTTTAAATTCATTAATAAATCAAAGTGTTTAAAAAATTACACGAAGAACAGGGCGACGGGTCTGTTTGCTTGAAACCTTGTTGAATTTAAATCAGAAAATTGTTGTTACAGGTAAGTGTAATTGATAGTTGATAGGGGAGAGAAATTGGGAAGGAGTGTATTATCAATTATATTGATTTATAGCAGATAATGGGTAGACAGAATTAATCAAAGGACAAAAAAAAAACTGATTACGACTCCTAACAACTTTTGTCATCGTACTGTGCTGGGATTCGATTAATAATCAGATTAGAAACATGATTTGATCATAAGTTGTTTGTAGTGACAAATTGAATTTGATGGGTTATCATACACAGAAGAAAACGAGAGGAAAAAGAAAAGAAAAAAGCAGACAGATATATCTATCAGATTCATCCATCCGTTTTCTTTTTATAATTCTTATATAATTACTATTAATAATTTATTAAATATTTTTATAATAATACTGGATATTTATTAATAATAATAGTATTTGGAATAATAAATGATAAAAATAATTAATAATATCAATGTACATAATAATACTTAATACTAACCGTAATAATAATAAGGTTAATAATAATAACATCAAATGATTACAATTAATAATAAGAATAATGTTAAAAGTAATAAAATAATGATAACAAAAATTATAAATAAAAATAATAGTTTTTAGTAAATATACTATTAAAAATCCTAATTATAAATTTTACTACTATATATAATAATACTGATATTAATAATGATAACAAAATACATTATATTATTTATAATAATGATACTTATAATAAAATAATGATTTTTAATAATAATAATAATTTTATTAATGACACTCATAATAATACAACTATTAGTATGATAGAATACTAGTAGTAACATTAATAGTATAACTATATCAATTTTATAACTATATGTCATATATTTAAATTTATCATTTTATTAATACTAATATTGATATAAATATTGAAAGTAATAATAATATTATTATAACAACTACATTTATACTTGTATTATATATATGTATCATTACTTATGTTATATATTAACTATTATTGAATATTTCTCTTTTATAATTTTATATATATTACAACTTACATATAATAATATTCATGCATAAAAATCATATATATATAAATGTTTATTTACAACAATGGTTCGTGAATCGTCGAGAACAGTCAAAGGTCAAATGATCTTATGAATGTAATTTACAAACTTTAATACTTAACATTACAGACTTTTCTTATCGTATCGAAATTAAATAAGTGTTAAGTTTAAATTTGGTCAGAAATCTCCGGGTCGTCACATACTTGATTTGGAAAAACTGTAATCGGAAGGTGTTCTCAAATTCTAGTTGGAACGGTCCGGGTGGTTTAATGAAAACACAACTACTCTCATTCGATTGGATCTCCTCGCGTTGCAAACAAAAAAAGATTGAATGGCTTCAATGGATTTCTAATCCTCTTCTCTATTGTATAGATTAGTTATTTTTCTTATGTATATGGTTGCTACCTTTGCAACATTTTAGGTCGAGTTCTGCATAGCTCCCAAAGTATTGTAATGGGTGGTAATTCGTGACGTACTCTGTTTCTCGAGTTTAATATATTTGCCTTTCGAAAAAAAGATTTAGTATATTTGACTTATACGGATTAACAGATTAAGGTGAAACAACTATTATTATTATTATAATATTTTGTTGACCATTGTGACTATATATGAATGAAAGGCATGAATTGTCATAACCCGTCCTTAACCGTAAGAACGTGTTAGATAACGTATGATTTCATTGCGAGGTACTGACCTCTATATGCGACATTTTTAAAAGAAAAACTGCATATATTATACATTACAAACCATGATTCTTATTTTTGATACAAGCTTTGGACGAAATAAAGATGATTATCGTTTAGCGATAATCTTCGACTTACAAACTTTACAAATGATGATAACAACACGATTTCTAGCATATTTTACAACACAAGTTCTTGGATATGCAGTCTTATTTTTGACACAAATATGCGTACGCAAGATCCTGCTCAAATTCAACATAATGCAGCGGAAACTTCTAATTATCACCTGAGAATAAACATGTTTAAAACGTCAACATAAAGTTGGTGAGATATAGGTTTAGTGCCGGCAGCAATATATATATAGACCACAAGATTTCGTATATAAACAGTTTAATAAAAATATTCTAAGTGGTTGAGCACTTGGTAACCATACTTAACAATTAATCACGTCGCATATTCCCTTTAATATGAAATCTTACTACACTGTACCAAGTGTAGTCACGAAACGAAGTACTGTGCAACCGTTGAATACTGGTCGTCCAGTCCGGTTGGGGTTGTCAAGCCCGATAGATCTATCAACAGGATTCGCGTTTACAATACCGCTGTAAATATTAGTTACCAAGCTACAGGGAAGTATGCCAGTGGTACAACTCAACGTAGAATATATTTTTCAGTTACTTGTGTCCATAACGTAAAACATAAAATACATGTATTCTCATCCCGAAATATTTAGAGTTTAAAAGTGGGACTATATACTCACTTTCGTCTTGAAGATATATATATTTTGACTTGGTCTCCCGGTTGATATCACGAACCTATCCATATATAATATATCAATACCTTTTCTTTTTAAACAACGTCACATATATATTCTTGTTATACTTTTAATACTTTTTATAATTCCTTAGTCCGTAGTTAGCAGTTCGTTGTTAGTAATTCAATTTTAATGGTTCATATTTAGATGTTTAATAAACCCCCAACGAAATAAATAAAACCCCCAACGTATATGTATTGGTCGAGATTAATCTTGACCCACGGTACCGGTGTTGTCAAATGACGTGTTGCGTACATAAAGTACCGGTGTTGTCAAATGACGTGTTGCGTACAAACATGGGATCTTATGATTAATCTTCTCGTGTTGTTTACGGGTGATCCTGAACCATATAAAATTGAATTATGAGTACATATATATAAAATATCATGTTATCTTAAAAAGATGTGATTTATTTTAATTTTCTCCAATTAATCCCGAAGTTAAACTAGTCTTGGATAGCCAATTTTGTTTCGGTCATAGTTTCTTCGTTACAACTCCGTTTTCGTTGATTCAACTTGCCATCTCCTTGGACCGAGTTCCTCTTTAAGACTATGAACTGTAAATATCTTAGTTTGTATTCAAAATCACACGGCATAGGTGAAACTTTAGTGAAACTTATGAAGTTAAACCTTTTCCTTTATGTAGGCAACCTTAAATGATTATTTTTCTAAAAATACTTATACTTTGAATTAAATCATGAAATTTTTATGTGTTACCATATTCATAGTAAAAATCATTTTTCCAGAACATAAACCTTCAATTCAAAGTTTAAGATGGTTTTTAATTATCCAACCCAAAACAGCCCCCGGTTACACTCCGACGTCGTAAAATCAGTTTTTAAGGTGTTCTTTGAAAAACCAAGTTATACCTTGTTAAATTAGCATATATTTAAGTTATATTACAGGTCTTGAAGTATTTTAAAAGTTAAGTTAGAAGGATCTATTTAGTTTGCAAACAAGTTTGAAAACATTCAAACTATGTTCTTGTTGTTAAAATTGTATACCACAAAATATGATAGCTATATATATATGAATCGAATAAGGTTATGAACATAGATACTACCTCAAGTTCCTTGGACAAGGTTTCTGTAAAAGAGGAGTAAGAACCTAGAACCAAAAGGGTGATGGAATTGGATGAAAGATTGGAAGTAAGTTTGTGTTCTTGGAAGGATTTCTTGAAGTGTTTTTGTAAGGTTTTCTTATGAGATTTAAGTGTTGTTTTTGAAGCTAAATGATGGAGAAAATGCTTGGAGATGATCAAGTATGAAGTTAAGAGTATTTTGAGAGAGAAATGGAAGTGTAAGTATGAGAAAATGGGGTGAAGAAATGGTGTGCATGCATAAAAACGTTTTTAGGTTATAAAGGAAAAAAAAGATACCTAACTTTGTTTTCTTGCTAAATAATTCATGCTACTTGACAAATGGTTGGTTCCACATGTTTCTTAATCATTTAAGGCTGCTAAGGAGCAGATTTTTATTGGTATATACCAATAGTAAATACATCTAGAAGCTGCGTATGATACGAGTACATATACTCTAGATATACGTATAGAAATTTTGTGAAAAATGGAATGAGGATTCAAATATAGCTATCTTTTGTGAATACAATTATATGGTTTTATGTATTTAAGTTCTTAAAAGTGATTAAATTCATTACTTATACGATATATGTATAAACATTATAGGTCATAAGTATTTAAGTCAAATAACGTTGCGTATGGTTATCGTTTTGAAAACTTAAGTTAGTAGTTTCAAAATATACATATAACTTATTGTTATTAATACAAAATGAGATATTAAAACATTCTTAGATCATGTTAAATATGTATATATACATATATATACACAAACGTATAATTATCATATGTTATATAGTTCGTGATATCATCGGTCAAACTAGACGGTCAAACGTTGTGTAAAACTCTTTTCAAAAACATAAATCTTAACAATTTGGATTGCTTATCATGTTGGTAAGGTTTAATTTATGTAAATATTAATCTTACAAGTATAGAATGATCGAAAAAGTGCGGGTCATTACAGTACCTACCCGTTAAATAAATTTCGTCCCGAAATTTTAAAATTGTACCTATTTTGCGTCATCGGGAAACAAGTGTGGATACTTTTGTTTCATTTGATCCTCTCATTCCCAAGTAAACTCGGGACCCCTTCGAGCATTCCAACGAACCTTAGCGATCGGTATGTTGCTCTGCTTGAGCCGTTTAACTTCACGATCCATGATTTCGATTGGTTCTTCGATGAATTGTAGTTTCTCGTCGACATGGATTTCTTCAAGAGGAATGGTGAGGTCTTCCTTTGTAAGACACTTCTTAAGGTTTGAGACGTGAAAGGTATTATGTACTCCGGCGAGTTGTTGCGGTAAATCGAGTCGATAAGCTACCGGTCCAATGCGTTCGATGATCTTGAACGGGCCTACATACCTTGGGTTTAGTTTACCCCTTTTTCCAAAACGTATTACACCTTTCCAAGGTGACACCTTTAACATAACCATGTCACCGATCTGAAACTCTAATGGTTTCCTTCGAACATCGGCGTAGCTCTTTTGGCGACTACGGGCTGTTTTCAATCTCTCCTTGATTTGTACTATCTTCTCAGTCGTTTCGTGTATGATCTCGGGACCAGTTAATTGTCGATCTCCTACTTCATTCCAACAAATAGGAGATCTACACTTCCTTCCGTACAATGCTTCGAATGGCGCAGCTTTAATGCTCGCATGATAACTATTATTATACGAGAATTCTGCTAATGGTAGATATTTATCCCATCCGTTTCCAAAATCGATCACACATGCCCTGAGCATGTCTTCAAGAGTCTGAATCGTTCTTTCACTCTGCCCGTCGGTTTGCGGATGATACGCGGTACTCATATCCAAACGAGTTCCTAGGGCCTCCTGTAGTGATTGCCAGAACTTTGATGTAAATCTACTATCACGATCGGATATAATGGAAATAGGTATTCCATGCCTTGAAACAACTTCCTTTATATACAATCGTAATAGTTTCTCCATTCTATCCGTTTCCTTTATAGGCAAGAAGTGTGCAGACTTGGTGAGACGATCAACAATCACCCAAATGGTGTCGTATCCCCAGGCAGTCTTTGGTAACTTCGTGATGAAATCCATGGTAATACCATCCCATTTCCATTCTGGGATTTCTGGTTGTTGAAGTAACCCTGACGGCTTCTGGTGTTCAGCTTTGACTTTGGAACAAGTTAAACATTCCCCAACATATGTTGCAACGTCTGTCTTTAAATTAGGCCACCAATAATGTGTCTTAAGATCTTGGTACATCTTTCCAACTCCAGGATGTATCGAGTATCTTGTCTTATGTGCCTCATTTAATATCAACTTCCTTAATCCACCCAACTTCGGTACCCAAATACGATTTGCAAAATATCGAATTCCATCTTCCCGTATAACGAGTTGCTTCTCATACTTCTTCATTATTTCATTTCCTATATTTTCTTTAGTAAGTGCTTCTCGTTCAACTTCTTTGATTTGTGAGTTGAGATTCATGCGAATTTTTATGTTCATCGCTCGTACTCGAATTGGTTCTCGTTCCTTTCTGCTTAAAGCATCGGCCACCACGTTCGCCTTCCCGGGATGATAACGAATTTCACAATCATAGTCGTTTATTAACTCGACCCACCTACGTTGTCTCATGTTCAGCTGTTTCTGATCAAAAATATGTTGAAGGCTTTTATGATCAGTAAACACAGTGCATTTAACCCCATACAAGTAGTGTCTCCATATCTTCAATGCAAACACGACTGCTCCCAGTTCTAGATCATGCGTCGTATAATTCCGCTCGTGAATCTTCAATTGTCGGGATGCGTATGCAATAACTTTCTTTCGTTGCATAAGAACGCAACCAAAACCTTGTCGCGAAGCGTCACAATATATTTCAAAATCATCGTTCCCTTCTGGTAACGATAAAATAGGCGCCGTAGTTAACTTCTTCTTTAGTAATTGAAATGCACTCTCCTGCTCAGAAGTTCATTCATATTTCTTCTCTTTTTGCGTTAACGCTGTCAACGGCTTAGCTATTCGGGAAAAATCTTGAATAAACCTTCTATAATAACCGGCTAAACCCAAAAATTGACGTATCTGCGTTGGTGTCTTAGGAGTCTCCCATTTTTCAATGGCTTCAATTTTTGCTGGATCAACCTGAATTCCTTTGCTACTAACAACGTGGCCAAGAAATTGCACTTCTTTCAACCAGAAAGCACATTTAGAAAATTTAGCATATAGCTGTTCTTTTCTCAACAACTCTAATATCAACCTTAAATGCTGCTCATGCTCTTGCTCACTCTTGGAATAGATAAGAATATCATCAATGAAAACGATAACAAACTTATCTAAATATGGACTACAAACTCGATTCATGAGGTCCATGAATACAGCTGGCGCATTTGTCAACCCAAACGGCATGACCAAAAATTCGTAATGACCATAATGTGTCCGAAAAGCAGTTTTCGGAATGTCCTCTTCTTTGACACGTAATTGATGATAGCCCGACCTTAAGTCAATTTTTGAGTACACACATGATCCTTGAAGTTGATCAAATAAGTCGTCAATTCTCGGTAGTGGATACCGATTCTTGATAGTTAACTTATTTAATTCACGATAATCTATACACATCCTAAAAGATCCATCTTTCTTTTTAACAAATAGAATCGGAGCTCCCCACGGTGAAGTACTTGGTCGTATGAATCCATGATCCAGTAATTCTTTTAACTGACTCTGAAGTTCTTTTAACTCGGACGGTGCAAGTCTATATGGAGCACGAGCCACTGGTGCAGCTCCTGGTACTAAATCTATTTGAAATTCTACAGATCTAAATGGAGGTAATCCCGGCAACTTTTCCGGAAAGACTTCAGGAAAATCTCTTGCCACAGGCACGTCATTGATGCTCTTCACTTTTTCCTTTGTTTCGACTTTATTAACATGTGCTAAGATAGCATAGAACCCTTTCTTCAAGCACTTTTGAGCTTTCAAATAACTAATGAGTTTTAGCTTTGAGTTACCCTTCTCTCCATAAATCATTACTGGCGTTTTATCCTTACGAGGAATGCGAATTGCCTTCTTGGCGCACACAACTTCAGCTCCTATTTTGGACATCCAGTCCATGCCGACTATTACATCAAAACTTCCTAATTCTACGGGTATCAAGTCAATTTTAAACGTTTCTCCGGCTAAATTTATTTTACAATCACGGCAAATTTTATCGGCTTTAATTAGTTTACCATTAGCTAACTCAATCATGTACTTAGCATCGAGAGGTAATGATGAACAATTCAATTTAGCGTGAAAGTCTCTACACACGTAACTTCTATCAGCACCAGTATCAAATATAATAGATGCGGATAAGTTATTAATGGTAAACGTACCCGTAACAAGCTCCGGGTCTTCACATGCCACTTTAGCATTAATAACAAATGCTCTTCCACGTGCAGGTCCGATATTCTTCTCTGGATTCGGGCACTGGCTCTTATAGTGACCTTGTTTTCCACACCCAAAACAAGTAATGGTAGCCAAAGCAGTTCTATTTGCATTGGTGGCAGGAGTCTTGGTACCATCTGTATTTGTAACGAGAGCCCTACAATCTTCAGCAAGATGACCCTTTCGATTACATTTGTTGCATACCACATTACAGTAACCAGAGTGATGTTTGTGGCATCGGTTGCATAAAGGATTTTGTCCTTTATAACCAAAGCTTAAACCACTACCCGTACCTTGCGTGTTTTCTTGTTTCTTAAAAGATTGTTGTTGGTTACCTCGATCATAATTTCCATTCCACTTTCTTTTGTTACCTGATACCTTCACATCAGTATTGGATACTTTCTTATCCATGATGACCTGATCCATTAGCTCGTTTGCCATGGTTATAGCTTCATGAATTGTCTTAGGTTTCGATGCTGTAACATTTGCCTTGACCTTTTTGGGCAAACCATCTTTGTACATTTCAATCTTCCGTTCTTCGGTTGGAACCAATTCAGGACATAGCAAAACTAATTCCATGAATCGCTGATTGTAGTTGGTGATTTCAGTACCAATAACCTTCAGACTTCGTAACTCATCTTCCAACTTCCTAACCTCGTTCCTTGGACAATATTCATTGATTAACATTGTTTTGAATTCTTCCCACGGAGTATCATAAGCTACATCTCCTCCTACAGCCTTCACATAATTTTTCCACCACGTGAGTGCACTATCTTGTAAAGTGCACGATGCGTATTTGGTCATGTCCTTTTCAACACAACCACTGATTTTGAACACAGTTTCCATCTTTTCTATCCACCGGGTTAAACCGATCGGTCCTTCTGTTCCACTGAATGATGAGGGCTTGCAAGCTTGAAAAGTTTTGTAAGTGCACCCCACACGAGGATTTGGGTTAACTGCAGCACCTCTTGCAGCCTCGACCCATAACATTCTGTCGTTCACTCGTTGATTGATGAGTTCCTGGATTTCTTGTTCCGTCATTCGGTTCAATCGCGCCATATTCTTCTATAAGAATGAAAAGAAAATAATTATTCACATGGAATATTATAGATGTAGTGTATATTTACAGTACATTATAGCTTATTAATAATATGAACCAGGTATTATTATAAAAGCCTTTTCTTCTTATTAGCGTTTTATAATTATATCTAGGGTAGTACCTACCCGTTAATGTCCATACTTAATAGCTTAGTACAGAATCAATTACTACCATCTAAATAATACTTAACCATGGAAAATTATTGCATTTCACACTTCACTATTTTACATATGCTTATCTTACATCGAACATTAAGCAAACCACACTAATAATATTATACAAAACATTATATGATCCCATGGTTTAATACGGCAGCGCATCGTTTGGTCTATTTTCTAGGACGTTTAGGTTCAAAGAATCGCTTAACGCTTATCCTGGCTGTCTGCCTATATTTTGGCTGTGGGACTGAAGAACTGGATGCCGGGATAGAACGAATAGGAATAGCGGGAATAGGGGTGGTAGTGTCTAGTGGAGTTGGTGCCACATCATCCTTATTAAACTCAGGATTTGAATTTTCTAATTCATTAGCCTTTCGTTTCTTTCCTAGTTCGAACTCTTCTTTTGTAATTTCCTGTATTTCTTCCTCGGGTTCACTTTCCTCCTCGGGTTCACTTTCCTCCTCGGGTTCACTTTCCGGGTTCTCTATAGTCGGTTCATCCGGAATTTGTGAGTCTTCCCCAAAGATATTATTTTCGTCATCGGATAGGTTAATGACTGGAACACCATCTGAAGATTCTGGTTCAGAGTCGCTGAATGTGATAACAAGTTTTGAGCCCGACATCTATCACACAACAACTAACCCATTAGTACTACATAATATTTACATATAAATTTTAACCAACAATGATAAGCAATGGTTTTTAAATCAGACCCGGTCAAAGTCCAGACTTACTAATGTATCCTAACGACTTATCAGTTAGACACACTAATGCAAACCTGGTTCGCTAAGACCACCGCTCTGATACCACATGTCATAACCCGTCCTTAACCGTAAGAACGTGTTAGATAACGTATGATTTCATTGCGAGGTACTGACCTCTATATGCGACATTTTTAAAAGAAAAACTGCATATATTATACATTACAAACCATGATTCTTATTTTTGATACAAGCTTTGGACGAAATAAAGATGATTATCGTTTAGCGATAATCTTCGACTTACAAACTTTACAAATGATGATAACAACACGATTTCTAGCATATTTTACAACACAAGTTCTTGGATATGCAGTCTTATTTTTGACACAAATATGCGTACGCAAGATCCTGCTCAAATTCAACATAATGCAGCGGAAACTTCTAATTATCACCTGAGAATAAACATGTTTAAAACGTCAACATAAAGTTGGTGAGATATAGGTTTAGTGCCGGCAGCAATATATATATAGACCACAAGATTTCGTATATAAACAGTTTAATAAAAATATTCTAAGTGGTTGAGCACTTGGTAACCATACTTAACAATTAATCACGTCGCATATTCCCTTTAATATGAAATCTTACTACACTGTACCAAGTGTAGTCACGAAACGAAGTACTGTGCAACCGTTGAATACTGGTCGTCCAGTCCGGTTGGGGTTGTCAAGCCCGATAGATCTATCAACAGGATTCGCGTTTACAATACCGCTGTAAATATTAGTTACCAAGCTACAGGGAAGTATGCCAGTGGTACAACTCAACGTAGAATATATTTTTCAGTTACTTGGGTCCATAACGTAAAACATAAAATACATGTATTCTCATCCCGAAATATTTAGAGTTTAAAAGTGGGACTATATACTCACTTTCGTCTTGAAGATATATATATTTTGACTTGGTCTCCCGGTTGATATCACGAACCTATCCATATATAATATATCAATACCTTTTCTTTTTAAACAACGTCACATATATATTCTTGTTATACTTTTAATACTTTTTATAATTCCTTAGTCCGTAGTTAGCAGTTCGTTGTTAGTAATTCAATTTTAATGGTTCATATTTAGATGTTTAATAAACCCCCAACGAAATAAATAAAACCCCCAACGTATATGTATTGGTCGAGATTAATCTTGACCCACGGTACCGGTGTTGTCAAATGACGTGTTGCGTACATAAAGTACCGGTGTTGTCAAATGACGTGTTGCGTACAAACATGGGATCTTATGATTAATCTTCTCGTGTTGTTTACGGGTGATCCTGAACCATATAAAATTGAATTATGAGTACATATATATAAAATATCATGTTATCTTAAAAAGATGTGATTTATTTTAATTTTCTCCAATTAATCCCGAAGTTAAACTAGTCTTGGATAGCCAATTTTGTTTCGGTCATAGTTTCTTCGTTACAACTCCGTTTTCGTTGATTCAACTTGCCATCTCCTTGGATCGAGTTCCTCTTTAAGACTATGAACTGTAAATATCTTAGTTTGTATTCAAAATCACACGGCATAGGTGAAACTTTAGTGAAACTTATGAAGTTAAACCTTTTCCTTTATGTAGGCAACCTTAAATGATTATTTTTCTAAAAATACTTATACTTTGAATTAAATCATGAAATTTTTATGTGTTACCATATTCATAGTAAAAATCATTTTTCCAGAACATAAACCTTCAATTCAAAGTTTAAGATGGTTTTTAATTATCCAACCCAAAACAGCCCCCGGTTACACTCCGACGTCGTAAAAACAGTTTTTAAGGTGTTCTTTGAAAAACCAAGTTATACCTTGTTAAATTAGCATATATTTAAGTTATATTACAGGTCTTGAAGTATTTTAAAAGTTAAGTTAGAAGGATCTATTTAGTTTGCAAACAAGTTTGAAAACATTCAAACTATGTTCTTGTTGTTAAAATTGTATACCACAAAATATGATAGCTATATATATATGAATCGAATAAGGTTATGAACATAGATACTACCTCAAGTTCCTTGGACAAGGTTTCTATAAAAGAGGAGTAAGAACCTAGAACCAAAAGGGTGATGGAATTGGATGAAAGATTGGAAGTAAGTTTGTGTTCTTGGAAGGATTTCTTGAAGTGTTTTTGTAAGGTTTTCTTATGAGATTTAAGTGTTGTTTTTGAAGCTAAATGATGGAGAAAATGCTTGGAGATGATCAAGTATGAAGTTAAGAGTATTTTGAGAGAGAAATGGAAGTGTAAGTATGAGAAAATGGGGTGAAGAAATGGTGTGCATGCATAAAAACGTTTTTAGGTTATAAAGGAAAAAAAGATACCTAACTTTGTTTTCTTGCTAAATAATTCATGCTACTTGACAAATGGTTGGTTCCACATGTTTCTTAATCATTTAAGGCTGCTAAGGAGCAGATTTTTATTGGTATATACCAATAGTAAATACATCTAGAAGCTGCGTATGATACGAGTACATATACTCTAGATATACGTATAGAAATTTTGTGAAAAATGGAATGAGGATTCAAATATAGCTATCTTTTGTGAATACACTTATATGGTTTTATGTATTTAAGTTCTTAAAAGTGATTAAATTCATTACTTATACGATATATGTATAAACATTATAGGTCATAAGTATTTAAGTCAAATAACGTTGCGTATGGTTATCGTTTTGAAAACTTAAGTTAGTAGTTTCAAAATATACATATAACTTATTGTTATTAATACAAAATGAGATATTAAAACATTCTTAGATCATGTTAAATATGTATATATACATATATATACACAAACGTATAATTATCATATGTTATATAGTTCGTGATATCATCGGTCAAACTAGACGGTCAAACGTTGTGTAAAACTCTTTTCAAAAACATAAATCTTAACAATTTGGATTGCTTATCATGTTGGTAAGGTTTAATTTATGTAAATATTAATCTTACAAGTATAGAATGATCGAAAAAGTGCGGGTCATTACAGTACCTACCCGTTAAATAAATTTCGTCCCGAAATTTTAAAATTGTACCTATTTTGCGTCATCGGGAAACAAGTGTGGATACTTTTGTTTCATTTGATCCTCTCATTCCCAAGTAAACTCGGGACCCCTTCGAGCATTCCAACGAACCTTAACGATCGGTATGTTGCTCTGCTTGAGCCGTTTAACTTCACGATCCATGATTTTGATTGGTTCTTCGATGAATTGTAGTTTCTCGTCGACATGGATTTCTTCAAGAGGAATGGTGAGGTCTTCCTTTGCAAGACACTTCTTAAGGTTTGAGACGTGAAAGGTATTATGTACTCCGGCGAGTTGTTGCGGTAAATCGAGTCGATAAGCTACCAGTCCAATGCGTTCGATGATCTTGAACGGGCCTACATACCTTGGGTTTAGTTTACCCCTTTTTCCAAAACGTATTACACCTTTCCAAGGTGACACCTTTAACATAACCATGTCACCGATCTGAAACTCTAATGGTTTCCTTCGAACATCGGCGTAGCTCTTTTGGCGACTACGGGCTGTTTTCAATCTCTCCTTGATTTGTACTATCTTCTCAGTCGTTTCGTGTATGATCTCGGGACCAGTTAATTGTCGATCTCCTACTTCATTCCAACAAATAGGAGATCTACACTTCCTTCCGTACAATGCTTCGAATGGCGCAGCTTTAATGCTCGCATGATAACTATTATTATACGAGAATTCTGCTAATGGTAGATATTTATCCCATCCGTTTCCAAAATCGATCACACATGCCCTGAGCATGTCTTCAAGAGTCTGAATCGTTCTTTCACTCTGCCCGTCGGTTTGCGGATGATACGCGGTACTCATATCCAAACGAGTTCCTAGGGCCTCCTGTAGTGATTGCCAGAACTTTGATGTAAATCTACTATCACGATCGGATATAATGGAAATAGGTATTCCATGCCTTGAAACAACTTCCTTTATATACAATCGTAATAGTTTCTCCATTCTATCCGTTTCCTTTATAGGCAAGAAGTGTGCAGACTTGGTGAGACGATCAACAATCACCCAAATGGTGTCGTATCCCCAGGCAGTCTTTGGTAACTTCGTGATGAAATCCATGGTAATACCATCCCATTTCCATTCTGGGATTTCTGGTTGTTGAAGTAACCCTGACGGCTTCTGGTGTTCAGCTTTGACTTTGGAACAAGTTAAACATTCCCCAACATATGTTGCAACGTCTGTCTTTAAATTAGGCCACCAATAATGTGTCTTAAGATCTTGGTACATCTTTCCAACTCCAGGATGTATCGAGTATCTTGTCTTATGTGCCTCATTTAATATCAACTTCCTTAATCCACCCAACTTCGGTACCCAAATACGATTTGCAAAATATCGAATTCCATCTTCCCGCATAACGAGTTGCTTCTCATACTTCTTCATTATTTCATTTCCTATATTTTCTTTAGTAAGTGCTTCTCGTTGAACTTCTTTGATTTGTGAGTTGAGATTCATGCGAATTTTTATGTTCATCGCTCGTACTCGAATTGGTTCTCGTTCCTTTCTGCTTAAAGCATCGGCCACCACGTTCGCCTTCCCGGGATGATAACGAATTTCACAATCATAGTCGTTTATTAACTCGACCCACCTACGTTGTCTCATGTTCAGCTGTTTCTGATCAAAAATATGTTGAAGGCTTTTATGATCAGTAAACACAGTGCATTTAACCCCATACAAGTAGTGTCTCCATATCTTCAATGCAAACACGACTGCTCCCAGTTCTTGATCATGCGTCGTATAATTCCGCTCGTGAATCTTCAATTGTCGGGATGCGTATGCAATAACTTTCTTTCGTTGCATAAGAACGCAACCAAAACCTTGTCGCGAAGCGTCACAATATATTTCAAAATCATCGTTCCCTTCTGGTAACGATAAAATAGGCGCCGTAGTTAACTTCTTCTTTAGTAATTGAAATGCACTCTCCTGCTCAGAAGTCCATTCATATTTCTTCCCTTTTTGCGTTAACGCTGTCAACGGCTTAGCTATTCGGGAAAAATCTTGAATAAACCTTCTATATAAAATACATGTTATCTTAAAAAGATGTGATTTATTTTAATTTTCTCCAATTAATCCCGAAGTTAAACTAGTCTTGGATAGCCAATTTTGTTTCGGTCATAGTTTCTTCGTTACAACTCCGTTTTCGTTGATTCAACTTGCCATCTCCTTGGATCGAGTTCCTCTTTAAGACTATGAACTGTAAATATCTTAGTTTGTATTCAAAATCACACGGCATAGGTGAAACTTTAGTGAAACTTATGAAGTTAAACCTTTTCCTTTATGTAGGCAACCTTAAATGATTATTTTTCTAAAAATACTTATACTTTGAATTAAATCATGAAATTTTTATGTGTTACCATATTCATAGTAAAAATCATTTTTCCAGAACATAAACCTTCAATTCAAAGTTTAAGATGGTTTTTAATTATCCAACCCAAAACAGCCCCCGGTTACACTCCGACGTCGTAAAAACAGTTTTTAAGGTGTTCTTTGAAAAACCAAGTTATACCTTGTTAAATTAGCATATATTTAAGTTATATTACAGGTCTTGAAGTATTTTAAAAGTTAAGTTAGAAGGATCTATTTAGTTTGCAAACAAGTTTGAAAACATTCAAACTATGTTCTTGTTGTTAAAATTGTATACCACAAAATATGATAGCTATATATATATGAATCGAATAAGGTTATGAACATAGATACTACCTCAAGTTCCTTGGACAAGGTTTCTGTAAAAGAGGAGTAAGAACCTAGAACCAAAAGGGTGATGGAATTGGATGAAAGATTGGAAGTAAGTTTGTGTTCTTGGAAGGATTTCTTGAAGTGTTTTTGTAAGGTTTTCTTATGAGATTTAAGTGTTGTTTTTGAAGCTAAATGATGGAGAAAATGCTTGGAGATGATCAAGTATGAAGTTAAGAGTATTTTGAGAGAGAAATAGAAGTGTAAGTATGAGAAAATGGGGTGAAGAAATGGTGTGCATGCATAAAAACGTTTTTAGGTTATAAAGGAAAAAAAAGATACCTAACTTTGTTTTCTTGCTAAATAATTCATGCTACTTGACAAATGGTTGGTTCCACATGTTTCTTAATCATTTAAGGCTGCTAAGGAGCAGATTTTTATTGGTATATACCAATAGTAAATACATCTAGAAGCTGCGTATGATACGAGTACATATACTCTAGATATACGTATAGAAATTTTGTGAAAAATGGAATGAGGATTCAAATATAGCTATCTTTTGTGAATACACTTATATGGTTTTATGTATTTAAGTTCTTAAAAGTGATTAAATTCATTACTTATACGATATATGTATAAACATTATAGGTCATAAGTATTTAAGTCAAATAACGTTGCGTATGGTTATCGTTTTGAAAACTTAAGTTAGTAGTTTCAAAATATACATATAACTTATTGTTATTAATACAAAATGAGATATTAAAACATTCTTAGATCATGTTAAATATGTATATATACATATATATACACAAACGTATAATTATCATATGTTATATAGTTCGTGATATCATCGGTCAAACTAGACGGTCAAACGTTGTGTAAAACTCTTTTCAAAAACATAAATCTTAACAATTTGGATTGCTTATCATGTTGGTAAGGTTTAATTTATGTAAATATTAATCTTACAAGTATAGAATGATCGAAAAAGTGCGGGTCATTACATGAATGATCTGTAAATCTTATATAGTATATCCATCGTGATCCGTATGCTTGTTACTTACTACTATATATATATATATATATATATATATATATATATATATATATATATATATATATATATAGTTTGGATCGTGAGGGAAATATATGATTTATGTAATCTGTTGATTTGCGTGAATATTTGCATATATATTAACTTTGGATGGTATACATGATATTTAAATATTTGATATGTAACCTTATATTTAATTTCTATTGTTGTATGCATAAAATTTTTGTGAAGTCCAGTTTTATTATGATTAATTGGGCTGATCATGACTTTTGCTACTAGTATTATTACTAGTACGATTGTTGAGCCACTCAGCTGTTGACTGCTGCCGTGTATCGTCGATTTCCGCGGTGTACCGCCGTATGTATTTGCTTTCTATCTCTAACTTTCTGTTTCTTCAATTTTACTGTATATATACATATATTATATATCTTATTTTTTTTTTCGTTTAGGGATATAATTGTTTATATTAACTTGCTGGACATACCATATTTTATTTATATATCTCAGATTTATATTTATTGATTTACAGTAGTACAAAGGAAAAAGATGAAGGTGAGAAAGAAGATGATTTTGAGTTAAAAGACAAAATAGAGAGAGAAGAGGGTAATGACAAATAGAGGAGAACTTGCATCTGGGTGTAACATATGACCTTTGTTTTAGAGGGGTATTTTAAGAAGATGACTTAAAAATATTGTGGAAGAAGTAAAAATAATGTTGGATATATCATCTCTCATTCAAGAGATGATATTTTGGCACCATGGGTGATGGGTCATTTCCGATAACACTTTTGGTTCTATTTTGTTGAGACCTTCAAACAATTGTTGCTCCTTTCATTGAACTCGAATCTACAGAGTTGAAAATAGGCAAGCTACTGTTTAGCAACGTAAATAAAACAAAATAAGCCAACATACCTTTAGGACATACAGATATATCAACGAAGCAAAAAAGATGAGTAGGGCGAGCCTTTTTCTTGATCCATCTTGGTTAAACAGAAAAATACCAGCTGCCAGCTTTAGTATAAGCATCAAATCAAAATGGATCGCAATTTGGAATCTCTTGACCAAAACTTGTCTTTGTTGTACAGCTTCATGCTACCGCTGTCCTACTTCCCCTTGCTCATCACCTCAGGTTTCAGCTACAGAAGGACACGGTCCATTGTTACATTCATACAAACAGACTATTTCTAATTGAATATTATTCACATAATCAAATATTTAATCTTAATCTAGCCAAAAGCTAATAACTATCAACATGACCTCCAATTCAATTATAAAGTGGTATAACAACCATATATATATATATATATATATATATATATATATATATATATATATATATATATATATATATATATATATATATATATATATATATATGTTAGGGTTTTGGACCCGACAATAAGAGTAACCAAGTGTTGATTACTTTAATCCACGGACCAAACTAGAGAGATTTTATTGATAATTTTCGTGATACAATGTTAGGGTTACAATAAGGTGTTTATATAGGCAATATCTAACAAGGAAACAACTTAGGGACCAAGAAATCGAGTTTCTAGACTTTTCACCCGTCAAAGCCCAATTTGCGATCGCGAAACTCACCAAGCTCTTATTCTCGCAATCGCGAGACACACATCGAGAGTTTCTTCCAGTCGCGACTTCTGTCCTCCAGTTCGTGAGTTTCATGAAGCCAAGGTTCGCGATCGCGACTTTGTTTCTCCCGATCGCGAATTTGCACAACAACAACACTATACTATTGTTTTGATTTTGCTTCACATCCAACAATCTCCCACTTGAAGGATAATCTAAACACAACCCAATCTTCGTCAACCCAACACTTCAACAAACTAACCAAGATCTTTAAACCACCATTCATACCGCCAAGACGCCATTTGGGACACACACACTTATCACATACGTCAGACAAGCAGACTTTCGATACAAGGCATTCAACTCCTCTTGTTAGGCTTCAACATCAACTCTCTCTCTCTAGTAGGTCATCTTCTCTCATCAATTCATGAGAAGACTGGTTGAGGTTATGCAAAAACTCAACTTCTCCGTCATCACCACCTTAGTAAACATATCCGCGAGATTCTTTGAACCAAGGACTTTTGACAATACTATAATACCATTTTCAATACGTTCATGAATAAAATGATATCTTAGATTTATGTGTTTCGTACGACTATGAAACACCGGATTCTTCCCTAGATGAATCGCACTTTGATTGTCACAATATAAGACGCTATAGTCTTGTCTTTTCCACAATTCACACAAGAAATCTTTCAACCAAACTAACTCCTTTGCGGCTTCCACTGTGGCCATATACTCAGCTTCGGTGGTTGACAAAGCAACACTTCTTTGTAATTGAGATAACCAACTAACCGCCGTCTTACCAACCATAAATACATATCCCGTAGTGCTGCTACCCGAGTCTTTACATCCACCCAAATTAGCATCCACATAACCCCTAAGTACGATATCGCTCTTTGAAAAACACAATCCCACACTAGAAGTTCCTTTCAAGTAACGAAGCAAACCTTTCATCCCTTTCCAATGCTCTTTCCACGGATTAGACATATAATGACTAATAACTCCCACCAAATGGGCAATATCCGGTCTCGTACAAACCATGGCATGCATAACACTACCCACGACCGATGAATACAGAACCTTCTCCATTAACGCTTTGTCTTCTTCCGTTTTAGGTGATTGACTCTTTGACAATTTGACCGTGCTTCCCAAAGGCATTGAACGAGCCTTTGCATTCTCCATGCTAAACCTCTCTATCACTTTCTCAATGTATTTGGATTTAGACAAGAATAGAGTACCTTTTACACGATCACGCTCAATACTCATTCCAAGTATTTGCCTAGGACCAACAAGATCTTTCATCTCAAATTCTCTAGAAAGCAATCTCTTCAACTTGTTGATTTCGGACATGTCAGAACTCGCGAGTAACATATCATCAACATATAACAATAAGATTATGTAAAAGACCTTGAACCTCCTCAAGTAACAACAATAATCCGCTTCACACCTCTTGAAACCAATCCTCTTCATAAAATCATCAAACTTCAAGTACCATTACCGAGGTGTTTGCCTCAATCCATACAAACTTTTCTTCAACTTACAAACCCATGTCTCTTTACCCTTTACCTCAAAGCCCTCGGGTTGCTTCATATAGATCTATTCATCAAGGTTACCATGTAAGAATGCGGTCTTCACATCTAGTTGTTCAAGATGTAAGTCCTCGGATGCGACCATAGAAAGTACCAAATGAATAGTAGTCATTTTAACTACCGGTGAAAATATCTCATTGTAGTCAACCCCTTCCTTTTGTTGAAAGCCTTTAACCACCAACCGAGCCTTGTACCTTTTCTTACCATCCAACTCATTCTTTATTTGATACACCCATTTGCTTTGCAACGCCCTTTTATCATGAGGTTGTTTCGCTAGTGACCAAGTTCCATTCTTTTCAAGTGACCCCATCTCTTCTTTCATAGCAAGCTTCCATTGTATGAATTCTTTAGATTTCCTTTCCTCAAAGTAACTTTCGGGTTCACCATTCTCGGTATAGAGCAAGTAGTTTGTTGATGGAGAATACCTAGGATTAGGCTTGGGCACTCAAGTCGAGCGTCTCAATGTAGGAGTAACCGGAATGGTTGAACCGGTTTCATTAGTATCCTCCTCATCACTAGAACTCGAGCTATGTTCGGAATTATCACCATTCTCCGAACCATCTCCACCATTATTAAGATCCAACCCTTTACCATTATTTAGCAATTCATTGTTACCCGAACTCCTACTAGAACTTGCAAGATCATCAAAAGAAACACCATCAAAAGTAACATGACCCGGTTTAGGACTCCTCGTTTCCGGTTTACCATAGACCGAATCTTCATCAAAGGTAACATCACGGGAACGAATAACTTTTCTAGCCTCGTTATCCCAACAACGATAGCCCATCTCATACGAACCATACCCAATAAAAGTACACCTTTTTGATTTAGCTTCAAGCTTGTCTCTATCCGCATCTTTGGTCTTCACATACGCCTTACACCCACAGAGCCTAAGGTGATCATAACTCACCTTCTTACCTTGCCATTCTTCCTCGGGAATTTGGAAACCCAATGGTGTTGAGGGTCTCCTATTTATCAAATAAGCCGCCGCATTAACCGCATCCGCCCAAAACATCTTAGGTAAACCGGCATGTAGTCTCATACTCTTAGCCCTTTCATTCAATGTACGATTCATACGTTCGGCGACCCCATTGTGTTGCGGTGTCTCCGGTACCATTTTCAACATTTTGATACCGAGCTTTGCACAATGGTCTTTAAACTCAAGACTACCATATTCCCCTCCATTATCCGACCTCAAGCTTTTGACCTTTAAATTTGTCTCATTCTCTACCATAGCTTTCCACTTCACAAAAGTTTCAAACACATCAGATTTAGCTTTAACAAAATAAACTCATACCTTTCGAGTGGAGTCGTTAATGAAGGTGACATAATAGCGAGAATCTCCATGTGATTCTACATTCGTTGGACCAAACACATCCGTATGAACTAGCTCCAATTTCTTCAACTTTTGTGTATTCCCCGATTTCCCAAAAGTCACCTTCTTTTGCTTCCCATAAACACATGGTTCGCAAAACCCAAGATCCACCTTTTTCAAACTCGGAATTTTCCCACTCGAAACAAGCATCTTCATACCCTTCTCACTCATTTGCCCGAGTCTTCGGTGCCGTAGAGTAGATTCGGCCCCATCATCAACCGTAGCAACCACCGTGTCTTCATCCGACACCTCAACCATATAAAGAGTTCCCCTTTTATCAGTTTTATGTCCACAATCCACGACACAACTACCCTTAACTACCTTCCATTGATGGTTTTCAAAGGTAACTGGATTACCTTCATCATTTAGTTGACCGACCGAGATAAACATCCTCTTCAACTTAGAGATGAACCTCACATCTTTCAAAATCCAACTAGAACCAAGATTAGTCTTCAATACAACATCTCTTATTCCTTCGATCTCAAGCTTTTGTTGTTTGCCAATCTAACTTTACCTTGATACGCCCAAAAATTTCTCATCACGCTCATAGTGGGAGTAGCGTGAAAAGAAGCTCCCGAATCCAAAATCCAAGACTCCACCGAATTCTCAACACCACACAAAAGTGCATCCTTCGTATCATTCGCAGTCAAGTTAACACCTTTAATCGGAGAATTCTTACAATTCCTTTGATAATGCCCCTTTTGATTGCAACCCCAACAAATAGCTTCACTCCGGTCTTTTGATGGAAACCTCTTTTTGGACTTCTTCCTACCCTTCTTGTCACCGTGAACAATTTTCCTACTCCGGTTGTCGGCACTTAATAAGGAACCGGATGATGATTCCCCCGAGTTTCTCCTACGAGTATCTTCACCGAGAATCAAATTCCTTATACTTTCAAACGCTAGCTTAGTAGTTCCGGTAGAGCTACTAACCGCGGTCATCGTACCCGACCAACTCTCCGGTAATGATGAAAGCAAGATTAGTGCCTTAAGTTCATTATCAAACTTGATCTCCACCGATTCAAGTCTTTGAACAATATTGTTGAATTCATTGATGTGATCCGTTGCACCCGCACCTTCCTTCAACTTCGTATGGAAGAATTGTCACATAAGAAAAACCTTGTTTGCTGCCGTAGGTTTTTCATACATGTTGGCGAGAGCCTTCAAACAATTAAACGTAGTCTTCTCACTTACAACGTTATAAGCGACATTTTTTGCAAGTGAAAGACGAACCGCACCCAAAGCTTGACGATCCAATAATGCCCAATCGGCATCACTCATGCTTTTGGGTTTAGTCTCCAAAAAGGGTTGGTGAAGTTTCTTTTGATACAAGTAATCTTCGATTTGCATCTTCCAAAATCCGAAGTCTCTTCCATCAAATCGATCAATCCTAATTTTTCCATCTTCCGCCATCTTCCCAAACTTGTTACCTTGAGCTCTAGATACCAATTGTTAGGGTTTTGGACCCAACAATAAGAGTAATTTGCAGAAAATTACTCATCCACAATAGACAAACGAAAGATAAAGAACGAAAAATTAAGAACGCGATAATTAACGTGGTTATATGTAATCAAGTGTTGATTACTTTAATCCACGGACCAAACTAGAGAGATTTTATTGATAATTTTCGTGATACAATGTTAGGGTTACAATAGGGTGTTTATATAGGCAATATCTAACAAGGAAACAACTTAGGGACCAAGAAATCGAGTTTCTAGACTTTTCACCCGTCAGAGCCCGATTCGTGATCGAGAAACTCACCAAGCTCTTATTCTCGCGATCGCGAGACACACATCGAGAGTTTCTTCCAGTCGCGACTTCTGTCCTCCAGTTCGTGAGTTTCATGAAGGCAAGGTTCGCGATCGCGACTTTGTTTCTCCCGATTGCGAATTTGCACCGCAACAACACTATACTCTTGTTTTAATTTTGCTTCACATCCAACAATATATATATATATATATATATATATATATATATATATATATATATATATATATATATATATATATATATATATATATATATATAAAGAGATGTAACTTCAAGTTCTACTACTATGTTTTATTAGAAAAAATAATAGTTGAGAGTACCTACTACTATCTACATATCTAAGTAAATACTTTGAATAAATCAACATAGGAGGTTGAGACTATTCAGATTAAATGTAACCCACAATAACCCAGTTCAAGTTGCTACCTTTAACATGTCATTTCAAAACAACAACTTCATATACATCTAGTCATTTCAATTTTAAATAACTTTTGTATGTGCTTTGTTAATTTTACTACAGATCTTCTTAACAAATGCGCTACATATGTAAGTCTCTTACCTTGCAAATTAGTTAATCACCCACATCTATCTAATGAATGTCATGGTTAAGTTTTTTTATAGTTGCAGAGGATTAAATGTAGTATTTTTATATAGTAATACATTTTGGGAACTGTAAACTTGTTTGAGTAGTTCCTATAAGCTATTGAAAGCTATCTGGTCTGATTGACCCATTTGATCTAATGTCACTACATAACGAAAGGAAAGGGTTCCTATCTATACATATTTATCAATGAGTTCAATCACATTATCATGTAAAGATCAATTATCAATCTTAATTATTCACTGCTCATATCAATAGCTTATACATAGTAAATGGGTCAAGACTACACATGTAAAGATCAAATTATCACTCCTAAAATGATTAATGTACAAAATTTTCAATCCTGTAAATAAATCATGGTACTTGAAAACACAAGAATCATATCAGTATATGTAACATACAGAATTTTAAATCGCCATCACTGTAACTTATATCACTAATCAGCAAGAACAATATAAACTGCAAGTATGCAACTATAACTATAACAATAACAATCTTTGAGGACAAGTGCACTAACTTGTGCATGCACTCACATTTTTCTTGCCACAGAGACTCCTACTTGATCATTTTGTGAATCGGACCCACTGAACGCTTACTTTCTTCAAAGTTCAAGAGAATTTTTTTAGTGTTGTTTTGATCCACTTCAAAAACATCTATTGGATTCGAAGAAGATAGGGGACCGCCAGACACGTGCTCCTTTCAATGTGTTGATTCACATACAAAACCAAGTGATCACCCGCCTTTGTACAATGGAAGCCTGTCCTAACAACACATCAAAGGTTATTAGAAAAAGAAATCACAACAAAAGTAGCACAAAATGAGTTATTTAGGCTGTTATTGTTTGGGTTATAAAAATAACCCAAAATTGCGGGGTTCATGTAAGGGACAAATCAAATATCAAATTGTCCGAATAATACGGATTTATAAAGTATTTGTTAGGTTGTTTAGAAACCAAAACAATATCAGAAGTAATGTGGATTTAATTATAATAAAGCGGACTAAGTTACATCCGAAAAAATCAAATAACACGAAGTTGAATACCATAATACTGCAAAAAAAAAAAAAAAAAAAAAAAAAAAAAAAAAAAACTTGACTTAGTAGTTAAATGTTTGATCGAGTTTTCCACATTACTTCATGATTCTAATATCTTAAGGTGTTGATGAATTGTATAGAGAACAAAAATTGTTTGCTTTATTATGAGATACTTCGAGTCTCGATGTGTATTTAGTCAACTCCTTACTCACAACACCATTCTCTATAATAATGTGAATTTGGTAATATTATTAACATCCATCCTGAGAATGTAAACTATTATCTGTTAATGGACACTAAAACTGATCGGTAAAACTTCTAATAACTATCAAGAGATTATCTGTACGCCATTTTGGGCTGATGGCTAATAACTTCAAGAATTTTGAGTTCTTAATTAAGTGCCTTAAGTAAAAAACATTCTTTCAGGATGATCCCAGAGAAAATTATTTATACAAAGGCAGTCCAAATTCGCCCACAAAAATTTACTTTCACAATTCATTTTTTGAATTCGTATATTCATATACGAATTGAATAAATTTATTTGTACAAATGATAATGAAATAACGATGGAATATAACAATAAATAGAGTAAAGATTTTGCATTATTTTATATATATATTAATCACATTACTGTCACAAAGGCATATACAATCATGTAATTGCAGATGACTATTGTAGAAAAAACATTTAACAGACGTTTAATCTAAAAGCAAGAAAGAAATCCCGATTTTTTATTTTTTTTGAACTGCAACGGGGTCGAACTCATTAAATTGTCCACAATGGGGTCGAACTCACAACCTCAAGGTTGATGAGTTACCTCGACACAGCTAAGCCATAAGCCCTTAGGTCGAAAGAAATCCCGATTTACTTTCAGTTTTTAATTGTTTGTTCATTAGTTACTAACCTTTTTTCGATCTCTACTCCTCTTGAAAGCTGTTACCCATTTTTCTCTCTTCCTTTTTACCTACAATGAAACCACAACCATAAATTGTAGAATGATAATATAAGATCAACCGATGGTAAACCATAAATGTATGTATTGGTTATATAAATAGATGTGGCTATATATTTATATACCATTTACCTTCTCAAATTACCCGATTATGTTTGTATCCACCACAGAATTTCGTTCCTCATTAGAAACAGATGATGAAGGTGGTATGCATTTTTGTTTTGTCATAGTGGTTGTGATAATAGCTGGTCAACTCAACTGTACCTGGCCCGAGCATATCAAACCTCTCATAATGAATTTTGCAATTTGGAATACTTAAAAATTAAGAATTCCATATATGCATCGCCTTTTCTTAAACTTCCTCGCGTATATCAAACCTATCATAATGAATTTTGCACAATGCCACTTCAACCTTTTTTGTTACTATATGAAACTTCTTGGTGGTTCTATCAATTTGCAACGCCTGTAACCCACGGAAAAAGAATAAGACGAAGTAAACGAATCAGATCATATAGGTTAGTATCATTGACTATTACAACAAAATATATCCCTAATGGTATAACATTAACTGTTTTGCTACCGTAAGAGAATAAGCTTATCAAACTAATTATTGTGAAGCTAAAAGTATTACTCTAATAGTGCCACTTCTACTGTAAGCAGATTCATCTTCATGGCAATAAGTGGTGCTGGACAACTCAACTATAACATATAACCACGGATATTATCATAAAAATAGAATGATTCCAATAAGTTCATACACTAATACACATGTATCTATATATTTTGTTATAAACTTGTATCATATAATAACAACAGATATTCAAAAATTCAAACAAAACTAAAAACCTTAGTAGCATATTTACAATTTTTGAAGTCAAAGTGAAACAAACGCGTATATCAAAATGTCAAAATACAATAAAAAATTAACAAACCTTAGTTGTAACACCCTCATCATCTTTGTAGCACAGCTTATCCAAAACTCCATGTATGAACGTTAAATACATTCTTAATCAGGCTTCACCAAGTGAGGTTAGAGGCATAATAAATACAGCTTATGACAGCTGCATGAAGAATATACTATTTTATGAACACGGGTTTATAGAGGTTTTTATAAGCTAAAAATATTATAAGCTTGAAAAGTTCATGGGATCTAAATATGCAGTAACATAAATTACCTCGGTTTGCTTCTGTACATGCATATTAGTAACATAATGGTAGCTACATTATGATCCTCATTTATTCCACTAATGGAAGAAGCAATGGTTACCATCATATCAACGGTCACATGTTTATAAAAGTGCCTGTTATATTAGCTACATTATGATCCTCCGAATACTCTACGATATCATCCAATCACTGAATCGCCATCCGATAATTATCAGAAAGAAACTTGAATGCTTCCTGCAAATTCTTCAAAATTACAAGGTAACCTGAAAGATACGATTGGGAATCCGATAATGACTTCTCCAACCCATGAATTGCACCGCGTACTTTCATCACCATTAGCTTGTGGAACAATAGTTCCGTTTTCATTAGCCACCAACAGCATCAAGTACATCACTTTGAGCATGAATGGGTCGAATAGCAGATTCTAAACATGGTAACTTTGATTAATCTCTTCTAAGGTGTGTGGTCCCACTTTATGTATCGATAACCTAAAGCTTCACGTTTATCTTAATTAACTTTTGATAAATTCCATGCAGATATCAAATTACCTATCCGTCACTCACCCCTTGAACCTATACAACCACAATGTGTTTTGGAAATTTTATGTATTTACACCACACACCTTTAAGATAGAGTAATAATGAAAAAGGATAAGGGCTTCAAATAATCATTCAGTCATATAAACAAATAATGATAATAATACTTTGAATTAACTTTATCGAGGGTATGTTCTTTGTTCGTAACCCTAACATTACCTTTCGTTCCTTGTTTATCCTTGCTAAGATCTTCTTCTTATTCCCATATCTGTTACATTGATTCATCCATTTAGTAAGAATCAAAAAGATAAACCTACTAAATCAAAATGAATTCAAAAATAATTAAACACTCATCCAATATAATACATTCATTCATATATCGATATCAATATGATGAACCCTAATAGAGAGCGTATCGTAATTTTTTTTTTTTTTTCTGATTGGTGATGTGAATGAGTTGAAAACGTTGAACCCTAATTAGTGTAGCTTTTCCCGTCCCTTTTTTGATTAACATGTGCAATTAAGTGATTTTAACCCCTGATTATCCCTTAATCACGTGATTAGGAGAGAATTTTGAATTGAATGGTTTAGTTTAAAGGTTGATTTAAGATTGAGTGGTTAGGATTTGTTTTGAATGGGATTTGTCACTCAATAAACACTTTCTTATTAGTGTAAGAGAGAGAACTATATGGAGTAAGAACTAATATAATAGGTAACTTAAAACTTTTCATTAATACCTCTTGCTTAATTTATTTATTATTTTTTTTAGTGAGTAAACTCGCCTATGAACGAGTACATTGACTCCTTCATAGAAAGTAAATCTTGGATAATCAAGCCCCCGAACGCGAGGCCTGATACCTGGTGAATTGCGCATTATGCGTACACCCACTGGTCACACTCTCTTTCTGAACATTGACATAAGCAAAAATTGAACTCTGGTGGTGTGTTTAGATGATTTTAATAAATATTTTATATCATTTAATAATTTGTCAATAAGGTAATATTTAATATATTAATATATTTTTTAGAAAATATAGTTTAATAATTAATTAAGTTAATAAAATAGATTAAATATATAATTACGATTAAATCAAAATAAATAATAGAGTGTTTCTAATGGTAATCCTAAGACTTGTACTTATGAAAATAATCTAAACATCAAGAATGGTAGAAGTTAGTGAATAAGTTTTTTTTTTTTTTTTTTTTTTTGGTAAGCAAGGAAACCCTCCTATGAACGAGCACATTGGCTCTCCTATAGAAGTTAAAATCTCGGGTAATCAAGCCCCCGAGCGCGAGACCTGGTACCAGATGAATTGCGCATTATGCGCACCCTCTAGTCACACTCACTTTTTGAACAATTTGTCATAGCCAGAAATTGAACCCGGATGGTGTGCTTCATTGGGCAACTCGGTAGCCACTCAGGCAAGCCTGCATAGTTAGTTGTGAGTAAGTTATTTGAGCTAATTTCTAATGTTTAAGAATGGTAGATAATGTGTCATCTTTTCATTAACAATTGTGCTTACCAACTTCTCATTTATTTATGTTACGTGTCTTCTTATTAAAAATTAATATTTAAGATAGATATATACTGTTATCATATTTATTAAATTAAATAAGTTAAAGATACATTTTACTATGCATATATTCATTCAAAAAGTTATTTAATATATACATATATTATAACGACCCTCCTAATCCACCTGGACGAAGTCTTCAACAGATGGTCCCATTGCGAGGTTCTGACCTCTATATGCCATGAACGACTCCATGTAATATCTTTAAAATGAGCAAATGCACAGCGGAAGATTTCTTTCAGACCTGAGAATAAACATGTTTTAAAAGTGTCAACCAAAAGGTTCGTGAGTTCATAGGTTTATCATAAACAATAAAATTCATCATTTTGATAGACCACAAGATTTCAATTTTATAATCAACATACAGGATTAACACATCTGTATACAAATTCATTCATACGAATAAACACCTGGTAACCGACATTAACAATAATGCATATAGGATATCCCCAAAGATACAGGATTAACACATCTGTATACTGAAAGGACCCGTTCATATACATTATAAACGATTCACAAAAGTTGATTACATCGCGAGGTATTTGACCTCTATATGATACATTTTACAAACATTGCATTCGTTTTTAAAAGACAAACTTTCTTTACAACAAAAGTTGACGGCATGCACACCATTTCATAATACATCTAACTATAATTGGCTTAATAATAATCTTGATGAACTCAATGACTCGAATGCAACGTCTTTCATAATATGCCATGAATGACTCCAAGTAATATCCTTAAAATGAGCTAATGCATAGCGGAAGATTTCTTTAATACCTGAGAATAAACATGCTTTAAAGTGTCAACCAAAAGGTTAGTGAGTTCATAGGTTTATCATAACAATCATTTCAATATATTAATAGACCACAAGATTTCCGTTTATAAATATATGTACACTCGCAAGTGTATAAAAGTATTCTATAAGTTGTAGGCACCCGGTAACAAGCCTTAACGTTCATGTTTTACCCTCTGAAGTACACCAGATCAGGTGTGTTTAAAATAACCTCGAAGTACTAAAGTATCCCATAGTCAGGATGGGGTTTGTCAGGCCCAATAGATCTATCTTTAGGATTCGCACCTACCGTACATAGACAAGTAGTTTAATGTTACCAAGCTAAGGGTATATTTCTGGTTTAAACCCACGCAGAATTAGTTTTAGTACTTGTGCCTATTTCGTAAAACATTTATAAAAATCGCGCATGTATTCTCAGTCCCAAAAATATATATAAAAGGGAGCAAATGAAACTCACAATACTGTATTTCGTAGTAAAAATACATATAACATCATTTAACAAGTGCAAGGTTGGCCTCGGATTCACGAACGTATCCATATTGAGATTCAATATTGCAGGAAAGTACGTAGACGCAACGGAGATGATAAACACTAGATTGACCTCACGAGCATACCCATGAACCATACCCATCACCTCTATAGCTATAACCCATAATTTCCTTAGCTTCGACTCATTAAAAAAAAAAACTATTTTGAAATCACTCGGACAGCACTCCGTCGTAATATTTTATGTATACTAATAATATCTTGAAATAATACAGAGCAAATATATATATATATATATATATATATATATATATATATATATATATATATATATATATATATATATATATATATATATATATATATATATATATATATATATATATATATATCGATTGAGAGAGTTTAGAGAAATATATTTTCAAGTTTCTATGAAATAATGAAACCTATTGAATTCTATTTATAATAGATTTTTGAATTATTAAAGTGAATTATTAAAGTATGAATTATTAAAGTGAATTATTAAAGTGAATTATTAAAGTATGAATTATTAAAGTATAAATTATTAAAGTGAATTATTAAAGTATGAATTATTAAAGTGAATTATTAAAGTATGAATTATGAAAGTGAATTATTAAAGTATGAATTATTAAAGTGAATTATTAAAGTATGAATTATTAAAGTGAATTATTAAAGTTAAAGTAAAGTAAAAGTAAAGTAAAGGTAAAGTTAAAGTATAGTAAAAGTATAAAAACTATGTATGTATAATACGCGTATAAATATATATAATATTAATTTAAATCGTTATATATATTTAATGAAATAAAATATAAATATCGTTATATTTATTATACTGGTTAAGTAATGAGTTGTCAAAAGTGATTCTAGATATTTATAAAAGTTATATACGTTTTAATAAAGTTCTTTTTAAACTGAAAACGAATTTGTATGTTTGAAAATAGATTAATAGAATATTATGGAAACCAATTCTCCACTAACTTTTGTCTAACTTTCGTAAATGACACTTTTTATTTTTATTTATAAATAGCTTTACAAATTATTATGAATATCGTTAAGAGGAATAGATTTTCTCAAATCATAGTGGACCTCTCAACAGAGACTTGTAATCATAATTCAATGTTTCTGATAATTCAATCATTTAATATATATTTTTTAATTTCGTCGAAAATCATATTGAAACAAATACGTTCGTGTAAAGTATTATACGTTTAATAGTTTATTAATATTCTCAAGTTATAATATATATACATATAAATATCTATTTATATATAACGGTTCGTGAATCGTCGGAATTTGGTCGAGGTTATAATGAATGTATGAACACAGTTTAAAATTCTTGAGATTTAACTTAACAAACTTTGCTTATCGTGTCGGAATAATATAAAGATTAAAGTTTAAATTTGGTCGGAAATTCCCGGGTCATCACACTACCTACCCGTTAAAGAAATTTCGTCCCTGAAATTTGATAGAGGTCGTCATGACTAACAATGAGAATGTTATTATAACGATTATAGAGTTTTATCATGTTCAAGAAGAATGGATAAAATAATTCGATTACTCGAAGCGTGTGAGTGAAGTTATCGTAAATGAATGAAATAAGATAATAGTGATTCGTCGTATCTTTTGACGTCATCACGATTGATCTCCGAAAAGAAAATCTTTGTAATCTATATTGGATTTGATTATTCGGCGATTAAGGAAATTATGATCCTCTTCGAATTAATGCGATAATCCATTTTGATTTCTCTGTCAGATATTTCACTATAAATCCACCTCATTTGTTTTCTTACAACTCACACCTTCTCAACTCATATTTTAAAGTATTTGTCAATATGCTTCATCCAGTGCTGATTCTTGATATACTCCTCACTTTCATATCTGTCGCTCTTCTTTTTCATCTGCCTCCGGAAGAATCTATTTACTTCTACTATACGCTTGGTTTTATAGTGTTTTTAGTTCTCCCGTGTCTTTATATTGCTATATGCATTGATATATACGGTTTGTGATTTCTGGGTTGTTGTTGGGTTTTATATCTTCCCTTATATTTCAAAGTCCTTGCTTCTTCTATAATCATTGTCATCCACAGTTAATGCTCTCTTCTATTTGCTATGATTTATACTCCCATTTCTAGTTCGGAGCTTTGTCCTTTCGTTTCTTCTTCTTGCGATTAAGCACCGCTTGTAATGGTCCAGAATTCGCAGATATAAATTTTGGAATGAACATTGTTAATGTTCTAGGAAGAAAATTGTAATGGCACGATCTTGACTTGTCAAATTACCAGAATACCTCGGAAAAGGCCGAATCATCAAGAAATATTTTCTTGATATTTAGAGATCAAAGAGAATACAAGAGTTGTGTAACATAGCACATGATGACGTTATGATCTGTGAATCATCATGTTCCATTTAGAAACTCAGCATGAATTACTGTAATATAATCACGTTGATCAAGTGTCATTATATTATACTAACTCATGCTTCAGCTCCCAACACTTCTTCAAGAATATTCCTATTTTAAACTCGAATGTTTCAGAATTTAGAAACTAAAATAGTTTCTTTTATGATATAATACAGATAGCGCGAAGAGGTAAATGATTTCAGATAAGAATAATTATAAAAATATCTTCAGAAGTATGGATGATATTTATAATGAAAGATACGATGATATCTTAGAATGTCTAATATCAGAGGATGATGAAGGATATTGTCCGCAGGGGTTTAGAGTCAGGAGCAAGGTATTCGTTAATGACTTCAGCAAGTACTGAATCATTTGGATTCTTTGAAGGCAGGTTCAGCCTTTGTGATTTGTCCACAGCCTCCTTCATACTTTGCTCAATCCGTTTTCGAGTTCCAAAGCTTCTCTTTTTCCGAGCTTTGCCAATATACTATCCTTTATCATCCAACTTTTTACTGTTAAGGTCGTTTATAGTTTTTGCTGCTTCATCAGCATTTTTCAAAATTTCGAGAACTGGTTCGCAGTTTAGGGTGTTTTTCAGAAATTTCTCATTCAAAGAATGTAAGTCTTGGAGGTAGACGTTGTGTGTATATGTAATTGTTGATGTAGACATGCTGCAAGGTTTCAAAATACTGATTGCTAATTCTCAATAATTGGTATGACAATTCTTGTTATAAGGTATGAATGAGTATATGATAGGGGTTTCGATAATTATAATGATTTTTTTTTTGGAAAGTCAAAGATCAATGAAGTTGTTGGTAAGTTTATTACTAATGTGGTGAATATAAACGATTCCCCGGTAACGTTGGCGAAAGGGCAACGTATCTATCGAGGTTATAATAAGACTGTTTTGATTGAGAAGTCGAAGTTGACTTGCTGAAGCTGTGACAAAACTGTCTATTTTGAAACGGAATTGAAAAGTTATTTTAGCTAGTAAATGCCAAAGGGTCTAACACGGATACGTGTCGAACTATGACTTGGGTTTTGAGAGTTTTTCAGGTGTATAACTGTGGGTAACACGTGGTTGGATCATCATCTCGATTGTTCCTTAGTTGAAGTGTCTTCAGGAATTTCGAAGGGTTTGAGCACATATTGTAATCGTTAATACATATGATGTTCTAACACAGTTTTGAAGTCAAAGTATAGCTTTGAAAGATACAGGAATCTAAGAGTGATGATACTGGTTATATTTCGAATTGAATTATGCGATTTCAAAATCAAAATATGTAATTGAATTTGAATGAGTATGATTGTTTTGATTTATATGAAAGAATGGATATTGTTGTGAAAGTAGGGATTATAGTTGATGATTGATGAATCAGTTTTGAAAAATGTAATATATTAATTGTGAATTTATATATCTCTCGGGTATTACCTACCCGTTAAAAAAATTTTCACAATTAATATTTTGTACAAAAGAGGTTTATTACAGTCTTTATGAAAATATATGTGTATATTTTCTTTAGATGTAATATAGATTTAATGAGTTAATATTAAATTAAACTCATTTGTTTTATGGTTGGAACTAGAATTGAGTAATCCCTAAAACTTTATAAATTGCATAAGTATTTCTTTAATAATATTGAAATTATGAATCATTACTTTGTTATTTGTTGGTTTTCGTGAAATTCTTGTGAACTTCACAAGGTACGAATGATGTTATTTGAAAAGTTTCGAGTACATCGATGATGAAAGTGTAAAATCAAACATATATTCGAATAATACACTTGATTTATTATGAATTGGATTTTTATTGAATTGAGACAGAGATTGTAATTAACGATGGTTAAGTTGCGGACGAAGGACATACATCATTGCATATTTGTAATATGAATTAACCGAGTAGTTAAGATTCACACATAATAACTTAGTAAGGGAAGATTTATTATGGTTTAAAAATTTATACATATAAAATATACATATAAATCTTTCGATTGGAAATGAGTTAATACTTCATAACTCGTTGATACAATATATTTGTTGTTGATTTGTAATGATGTCCACAATGATTCTTGAACTGACAGAGTTTGTGATGTTACAGGTGCTGTTGATTCTGACGATACTAACGGCACTGACTGTGTTGATGATGCTACGGTCCTGTTGATGCTGTTGGTAAAACAATTCTAGCTTGTAAATCGTACACCATTTTCGATCAAAGTTTCTACTCTACCATCTCCGTTCACTCATCCGATTTACGGTCAGAATTAAATAATCTCTAAGATTTTGGAGATTACATAACTGCCGCAGAGATATCTCTTCAATGAAGTTTATGAATTAATACTTCATCGTTTGTTGTTGTTGATATTCCTGGATATTTACAGGGCGTATGATGTTGATGTTTGAGATACAGATTGTGATGTTGCGGTGTGGGATGTGGATGTTGTTGGTGGTGGTGGTGATGGTACTGTTAGTGTTGCTGATGGTGGTACTGTTTATGCTGCTGGTGCTGCTGCTGGTGTTTGCAACCTTTGCACCATATTCTCCAAAGCCACTACCCGAGCGCGAAGCTCGTTGACTTCTTCTATTACACCGGGGTGATTGTCGGTTCGGACGAGCGGATAAATAAAATCTAGAATTTGGTGTAGTATGTAATCGTGACGAGATACTCTAGAAATAAGAGAGAAAATGGTGTTTCGGATAGGTTCGCCGGTAAGTGCTTCAGGTTCTTCGCCAAGAGGGAAATGTGGTGTATGGAAGGGATCACCTTCTTCTTGTCTCCAATGATTAAGGAGGCTACGAACCCATCCCCAATTCATCCAGAATAGATGTTGACTAATTGGTTGATCCATTCCGGTCACACTGCTTTCGGAACTTGAGTGGGATTCCATTTCGGAATCCGAGGGACTTGAACTAATGAAAAATTCCATTTCGTACGATTGAATAAAGAATTTTTCGATATGAAATAATTTTCTGGCTATCGGGTGGTATTCTAATTATATAGAGCAAAAGGTTTCGTAGATTACGGAGGAATTTACGGAATATGTCAGGAAAAGTTTACAGTAACAGATATGCTAAGATATGAATTAGCAGATATGCTAAGATAAGAATTTTGTCTATACACTATTCATGCAATCAATGCAATAAGATGTGTCTAGCCTAAGAATGATAAGCAGGTAATTTCCGACAAAAATGATGAGCAAAACTTTTGACATGCAGACACGGTCGAAGTCCAGACTCACTAATGCATCCTAACGACTATCAGTTAGACAAACTAATGCAGACCTGGTTCGCTAAGACCACCACTCTGATACCAACTGAAAGGACCCGTTCATATACATTATAAACGATTCACAATAGGTGATTACATCGCGAGGTATTTGACCTCTATATGATACATTTTACAAACATTGCATTCGTTTTTAAAAGACAAACTTTCTTTACAACGAAAGTTGACGGCATGCACACCATTTCATAATACATCCAACTATAATTGGCTTAATAATAATCTTGATGAACTCAATGACTCGAATGCAACGTCTTTCATAATATGCCATGAATGACTTCAAGTAATATCCTTAAAATGAGCTAATGCACAACGGAAGATTTCTTTAATACTTGAGAATAAACATGCTTTAAAGTGTCAACCAAAAGGTTGGTGAGTTCATAGGTTTATCATAACAATCATTTCAATATATTAATAGACCACAAAATTTCCGTTTATAAATATATGTAAACTCGCAAGTGTATAAAAGTATTCTATAAGTTGTAGGCACCCGGTAACAAGCCTTAACGTTCATGTTTTACCCTCTGAAGTACACCAGATCAGGTGTGTTTAAAATAACCTCAAAGTACTAAAGCATCACATAGTCAGGATGGGGTTTGTCAGGCCCAATAGATCTATCTTTAGGATTCGCGCCTACCGTACATAGACAAGTAGTTTAATGTTACCAAGCTAACGGTATATTTCTGGTTTAAACCCACGTAGAATTAGTTTTAGTACTTGTTCCTATTTCGTAAAACATTTATAAAAATAGCGCATGTATTCTCAGTCCCAAAAATATATATAAAAGGGAGCAAATGAAACTCACAATACTGTATTTCGTAGTAAAAATACATATAACGTCATTTAACAAGTGCAAGGTTGGCCTCGGATTCACGAACGTATCCATATTGAGATTCAATATTGCAGGAAAGTACGTAGACGCAACGGAGATGATAAACACTAGATTGACCTCACGAGCATACCCATGAACCATACCCATCACCTCCATAGCTATAACCCATAATTTCCTTAGCTTCGACTCATTAAAAAAAAACTATTTTGAAATCACTCGGACAGCACTCTGTCGTAATATTTTATGTATACTAATAATATCTTGAAATAATACAGAGCAAATATATATATATATATATATATATATATATATATATATATATATATATATATATATATATATATATATATATATATATATATATCGTTTGAGAAAGTTTAGAGAAATATATTTTTAAGTTTCTATGAAATAATGAAACCTATTGAATTCTATTTATAATAGATTTTTGAATTATTAAAGTGAATTATTAAAGTATGAATTATTAAAGTGAATTATTAAAGTATGAATTATTAAAGTGAATTATTAAAGTATGAATTATTAAAGTGAATTATTAAAGTGAATTATTAAAGTATGAATTATTAAAGTGAATTATTAAAGTTAAAGTAAAGTAAAAGTAAAGTAAAGGTAAAGTTAAAGTATAGTAAAAGTATAAAAACTATGTATATATAATACGCGTATAAATATATATAATATTAATTTAAATCGTTATATATATTTAATGAAATAAAATATAAATATCGTTATATTTATTATACTGGTTAAGTAATGAGTTGTCAAAAGTGATTCTAGATATTTATAAAAGTTATATACGTTTTAATAAAGTTCTTTTTAAACTGAAAACGAATTTGTACGTTTGAAAATAGATTAATAGAATATTATGGAAACCAATTCTCCACTAACTTTTGTCTAACTTTCGTAAATGACACTTTTTGTTTTTATTTATAAATAGCTTTACAAATTATTCTGAATATCGTTAAGAGGAATAGATTTTCTCAAATCATAGTAGACCTCTTAACAGAGACTTGTAATCATAATTCAATGTTTCTGATAATTCAATCATTTAATATATATTTTTTTAATTTCGTCGAAAATCATATTGAAACAAATACGTTCGTGTAAAGTATTATACGTTTAATACTTTATTAATATTCTCAAGTTATAATATATATATATATACATATAAATATCTATTTATATATAACGGTTCGTGAATCGTCGGAATTTGGTCGAGGTTATAATGAATGTATGAACACAGTTTAAAATTCTTGAGATTTAACTTAACAAACTTTGCTTATCGTGTCAGAATAATATAAAGATTAAAGTTTAAATTTGGTCGAAAATTTCCGGGTCGTCACATATACGTACATGATTAACACATCTGTACAAAAATCGAAGTACTAAAGCATCCAAACTCTCAGGATGGGGGTCGTTAGTACCCATAGAACTATCTTTAGGATTCGCGTCAATTAGGGGCCAGTTCCTTAATTCTTAGGTTACCAAGCTATAAGGGGGTGATATCCGGTATAATAATTCAGTCGTATAATGTTTTTAAGTACTCGTGTCTATTTCGTCAAACATTTATAAAAGCAGCGCATGTATTCTCAGTCCCAAAAATATATATTGCAAAAGCATTTAAAAAGGGAGCAAATGAAACTCATGATACGATATTTTGTAGTAAAAATATGAATTCGACGGAACTGAACAATGCAGAGTTGGCCTCGGATTCATGGACCTATATCAAGTATATATATTAACACATATACTCGTAATCTAACAAATTTTAATATAATATCTTATGTATTTAATTTATATATATATATATATATATATATATATATATATATATATATATATATATATATATATATATATATATATATATATATATATATATATAAATTAATATTTATATAGTTTTATATATATATATGTGATTAGTATTATATTGAAAATCAATAATTTGTTATATGTAAATACTTATATAAATAATGTTAATATATAATTATAGGTAATATTATTATAAGTATAATATTTATATACATAATATTTATTTATTATAAAAATAATTATAATGATAATAATGATATTAATAATGTTTAATGATAATACAGATAATAATAATAATAATAATAATAATAATAATAATAATAATAATAATAATAATAATAATAATAATAATAATAATAATAATAATAATAATAATAATAATAATAATAATAATAATAATAGAATACAACCTTTGAAGACAAGCTTTAAAAAAAATATAAGCCACTGCCCGGACTCTAACCCGAGACCTCTCGCTTAACCCCAACACTCTAAACCAATGGTCTGTCTGTTATTTTCTATTCTAATTAGTATCCTAAACCTTTTAACCCAATTATGCATGTTGTCTCCTTCTTTAACCTCGCAGACCCAATCAACAACCATAAGATCATGTATCGTTATCATTTTTATTAACATCATAATCATCATCATCTTTATCTCGTCATCATGCATCATCCTCCATAACAACAAGTGGTGTGTTGGTTTTGCTTGTCGAGTAGGAATCCGAGAGACACGATATGTTTGCAAGATCGTGGCCCAATTACATAAACAGGGACACGGCCCAACTGGAATCATATCTTACTCGGCCCAACTACAGCCCAATCTGATAACAGTTTAAATAACCCAGTTTGTTGGAGTTTAAAACCCAATACAAAAATACGGTAATAGTAGAAAAGGTTTGGCAGTCGTATAATTAGGGTTTCGATGGAAGTGATGGTGTTGGTCGAACTAAAAAAAAACAGGAGTATGACAAGTTTATGTTGGTGTTCGATGGTAGTGGTTTCATCGAACAGTGTTCAAAACAAGTAGTAGGGTTATGGTGTTGATTGAGAAAATGTGTAGTAACCAACGAAGGAAAACAGAAAACAGCACTGCAAAAAGGTTGTAACCTTATAGAAGCTCACGGTTGGTTCTAATGATAGTCTAGTTGTCGAACAATGGTGTTTGTGCCGCAACAATACGCAACGACCATAAAGAGATGCGGAGCTATGAAAAGTTATAGATGATGGTGGTGTTGGTGTCCATGACCGAACCAGAAATATTGCAGCGACATTCGATGGGGTGCAAGAAAGCGAGTGGTGATTGTTTGATGAATGTGATGTTCTTGAGTGAGTTTCGAGTAGAAAAAGAGAACCGAAACAGCTACAACCCAAGTGGGTTTCGAATTTGTGGTTGGTTTGATGGCAATAGCAAGCTGTAAATGATGGTGTGTTTTACAAGGTGGTGGATGGTGATCATGTTGGTGGCGTGTGGTGGTGATTGATGGTTTCAAGGTGAAACAGAAATGGTAGGGTGGAAGAAGGTGGTGTTGTGATGGTTGCCGTAGGGTGGGTGATGGATGGTGGTGGTGGTTCAACTGTTGCAGAGGGTGGCGAGGTTGATAGTTGAAGGTTGTGGGTTTAAAAGAGGGTTTAACGAAAAGTACCTCCGGTTTGGAGCGAGCAGCGACGGTTCACTTCTTACGTCCCATAGGTTAATTGAAGTTTTCTTGAAAGTAATACACATATCTAATTTCAAATCTAGATGTACAGATGTAGATATATATATATATATATATATATATATATATATATATATATATATATATATATATATATATATATATATATATATATATATATATATATATATATATATATATATATATATATATATATATATATTGGTATAGTTATAGAGAGAAAGAAGATGACTAATAGATTAAATGGATCTGTACATTCTTGACTCAAGAAATTTCAAAAAGGTGATGGGTGTAGTAGATAATAATACAATGAAAGTGATTCATGTTGAAGGTTGAGTGGAGAGTGATAGATATATAACCATACATATATATTATAATATAATTTAATAATTAATAATAATATAATATTTAATAATAGATTAAATGGGTTTGTACATTCTTGACTCAAGAAATTTCAAAAAGGTGATGGGTGAAATGTCCCGTTCTTATTGATTAAAAACGTTCCATATTAATTGATTTCATTGCGAGGTTTTGACCTCTATATGAGACGTTTTTCAAAGACTGCATTCATTTTAAAACAAACCATAACCTTTATTTCATAAATAAAGGTTTAAAAAGCTTTATGTAGATTATCAAATAATGATAATCTAAAATATCCTGTTTACACACGACCATTACATAATGGTTTACAATACAAATATGTTACATCGAAATCAGTTTCTTGAATGCAGTTTTTACACAATATCATACAAACATGGACTCCAAATCTTGTCCTTATTTTAGTATGCAACAGCGGAAGCTCTTAGTATTCTCCTGAGAATAAACATGCTTTAAACGTCAACAAAAATGTTGGTGAGTTATAGGTTTAACCTATATATATCAAATCGTAACAATAGACCACAAGATTTCATATTTCAATACACATCCCATACATAGAGATAAAAATCATTCATATGGTGAACACCTGGTAACCGACATTAACAAGATGCATATATAAGAATATCCCCATCATTCCGGGACACCCTTCGGATATGATATAAATTTCGAAGTACTGAAGCATCCGGTACTTTGGATGGGGTTTGTTAGGCCTAATAGATCTATCTTTAGGATTCGCGTCAATTAGGGTGTCTGTTCCCTAATTCTTAGATTACCAGACTTAATAAAAAGGGGCATATTCGATTTCGATAATTCAACCATAGAATTTAGTTTCACGTACTTGTGTCTATTTTGTAAATCATTTATAAAACCTGCATGTATTCTCATCCCAAAAATATTATATTTTAAAAGTGGGACTATAACTCACTTTCACAGATTTTTACTTCGTCGGGAAGTAAGACTTGGCCACTGGTTGATTCACGAACCTATAACAATATATACATATATATCAAAGTATGTTCAAAATATATTTACAACACTTTTAATATATTTTGATGTTTTAAGTTTATTAAGTCAGCTGTCCTCGTTAGTAACCTACAACTAGTTGTCCACAGTTAGATGTACAGAAATAAATCGATAAATATTATCTTGAATCAATCCACGACCCAGTGTATACGTATCTCAGTATTGATCACAACTCAAACTATATATATTTTGGAATCAACCTCAACCCTGTATAGCTAACTCCAACATTCACATATAGAGTGTCTATGGTTGTTCCGAAATATATATAGATGTGTCGACATGATAGGTCGAAACATTGTATACGTGTCTATGGTATCTCAAGATTACATAATATACAATACAAGTTGATTAAGTTATGGTTGGAATAGATTTGTTACCAATTTTCACGTAGCTAAAATGAGAAAAATTATCCAATCTTGTTTTACCCATAACTTCTTCATTTTAAATCCGTTTTGAGTGAATCAAATTGCTATGGTTTCATATTGAACTCTATTTTATGAATCTAAACAGAAAATTTATAGGTTTATAGTCGGAAAAATAAGTTACAAGTCGTTTTTGTAAAGGTAGTCATTTCAGTCGAAAGAACGACGTCTAGATGACCATTTTAGAAAACATACTTCCACTTTGAGTTTAACCATAATTTTTGGATATGGTTTCATGTTCATAATAAAAATCATTTTCTCAGAATAACAACTTTTAAATCAAGGTTTATCATAGTTTTTAATTAACTAACCCAAAACAGCCTGCGGTGTTACTACGACGGCGTAAATCCGGTTTTACGGTGTTTTTCGTGTTTCCAGGTTTTAAATCATTAAGTTAGCATATCATATAGATATATAACATGTGTTTAGTTGATTTTAAAAGTCAAGTTAGAAGGATTAACTTTTGTTTGCGAACAAGTTTAGAATTAACTAAACTATGTTCTAGTGATTACAAGTTTAAACCTTCGAATAAGATAGCTTTATATGTATGAATCGAATGATGTTATGAACATCATTACTACCTTAAGTTCCTTGGATAAACCTACTGGAAAAGAGAAAAATAGATTTAGCTTCAACGGATCCTTGGATGGCTCGAAGTTCTTGAAGCAGAATCATGACACGAAAACAAGTTCAAGTAAGATCATCACTTGAAATAAGATTGTTATAGTTATAGAAATTGAACCAAAGTTTGAATATGATTATTACCTTGTATTAGAATGATAACCTACTGTAAGAAACAAAGATTTCTTGAGGTTGGATGATCACCTTACAAGATTGGAAGTGAGCTAGCAAACTTGAAAGTATTCTTGATTTTATGAAACTAGAACTTTTGGAATTTATGAAGAACACTTAGAACTTGAAGATAGAACTTGAGAGAGATCAATTAGATGAAGAAAATTGAAGAATGAAAGTGTTTGTAGGTGTTTTTGGTTGTTGGTGTATGGATTAGATATAAAGGATATGTAATTTTGTTTTCATGTAAATAAGTCATGAATGATTACTCATATTTTTGTAATTTTATGAGATATTTCATGCTAGTTGCCAAATGATGGTTCCCACATGTGTTAGGTGACTCACATGGGCTGCTAAGAGCTGATCATTGGAGTGTATATACCAATAGTACATACATCTAAAAGCTGTGTATTGTACGAGTACGAATACGGGTGCATACGAGTAGAATTGTTGATGAAACTGAACGAGGATGTAATTGTAAGCATTTTTGTTAAGTAGAAGTATTTTGATAAGTGTATTGAAGTCTTTCAAAAGTGTATAAATACATATTAAAACACTACATGTATATACATTTTAACTGAGTCGTTAAGTCATAGTTAGTCGTTACATGTAAGTGTTGTTTTGAAACCTTTAAGTTAACGATCTCAATTAATGTTGTTAACCCATTGTTTATTATATCTAATGAGATGTTAAATTATTATATTATCATGATATTATGATATATTAATATATCTTAATATGATATATATACATTTAAATGTCGTTACAACGATAATCGTTACATATATGTCTCGTTTCGAAATCCTTAAGTTAGTAGTCTTGTTTATATGTATATAACCCATTGTTAATATACTTATGGAGATACTTACTTATCATAATCTCATGTTAACCATATGTATATCCATATATATATATATATATATATATATCGTCATGTCGTTTTTACAAGTTTTAACGTTCGTGCATCGCCGGTCAACTTGGGTGGTCAATTGTCTATATGAAACATATTTCAATTAATCAAGTCTTAACAAGTTTGATTGCTTAACATGTTGGAAACATTTAATCATGTAAATATCAATCTTAATTAATATATATAAACATGGAAAAGTTCGGGTCACTACAGTACCTACCCGTTAAATAAATTTCGTCCTGAAATTTTAAGCTGTTGAAGGTGTTGACGAATCTTCTGGAAATAGATGCGGGTATTTCTTCTTCATCTGATCTTCACGCTCCCAGGTGAACTCGGGTCCTCTACGAGCATTCCATCGAACCTTAACAATTGGTATCTTGTTTTGCTTAAGTCTTTTAACCTCACGATCCATTATTTTGACGGGTTCTTCGATGAATTGAAGTTTTTCGTTGATTTGGATTTCATCTAACGGAATAGTGAGATCTTCTTTAGCAAAACATTTCTTCAAATTCGAGACGTGGAAAGTGTTATGTACAGCCGCGAGTTGTTGAGGTAACTCAAGTCGGTATGCTACTGGTCCGACACGATCAATAATCTTGAATGGTCCAATATACCTTGGATTTAATTTCCCTCGTTTACCAAATCGAATAACGCCTTTCCAAGGTGCAACTTTAAGCATGACCATCTCTCCAATTTCAAATTCTATATCCTTTCTTTTAATGTCAGCGTAGCTCTTTTGTCGACTTTGGGCGGTTTTCAACCGTTGTTGAATTTGGATGATCTTCTCGGTAGTTTCTTGTATAATCTCCGGACCCGTAATCTGTCTATCTCCCACTTCACTTCAACAAATCGGAGACCTGCACTTTCTATCATAAAGTGCTTCAAACGGAGCCATCTCAATGCTTGAATGGTAGCTGTTGTTGTAGGAAAATTCTGCTAACGGTAGATGTCGATCCCAACTGTTTCCGAAATCAATAACACATGCTCGTAGCATGTCTTCAAGCGTTTGTATCGTCCTTTCGCTCTGCCCATCAGTTTGTGGATGATAGGCAGTACTCATGTCTAGACGAGTTCCTAATGCTTGCTGTAATGTCTGCCAGAATCTTGAAATAAATCTGCCATCCCTATCAGAGATAATAGAGATTGGTATTCCATGTCTGGAGACGACTTCTTTCAAATACAGTCGTGCTAACTTCTCCATCTTGTCATCTTCTCTTATTGGCAGGAAGTGTGTTGATTTGGTGAGACGATCAACTATTACCCAAATAGTATCAAAACCACTTGCAGTCCTTGGCAATTTAGTGATGAAATCCATGGTAATGTTTTCCCATTTCCATTCCGGGATTTCGGGTTATTGTAGTAGACCTGATGGTTTCTGATGTTCAGCTTTGACCTTAGAACACGTCAAACATTCTCCTACATATTTAGCAATATCGGCTTTCATACCTGGCCACCAAAAATGTTTCTTAAGATCCTTGTACATCTTCTCCGTTCCAGGATGTATTGAGTATCTGGTTTTATGAGCTTCTCTAAGTACCATTTCTCTCATATCTCCAAATTTTGGTACCCAAATTCTTTCAGCCCTATACCGGGTTCCGTCTTCTCGAATATTAAGATGCTTCTCCGATCCTTTGGGTATTTCATCCTTTAAATTTCCCTCTTTTAAAACTCCTTGTTGCGCCTCCTTTATTTGAGTAGTAAGGTTAGTGTGAATCATTATATTCATAGATTTTACTCGAATGGGTTCTCTGTCCTTTCTGCTCAAGGCGTCGGCTACCACATTTGCCTTTCCCGGGTGGTAACGAATCTCAAAGTCGTAATCATTCAACAATTCAATCCACCTACGCTGCCTCATATTCAGTTGTTTCTGATTAAATATGTGTTGAAGACTTTTGTGGTCGGTATATATAATACTTTTGACCCCATATAAGTAGTGCCTCCAAGTCTTTAATGCAAAAACAACCGCGCCTAATTCCAAATCATGCGTCGTATAATTTTGTTCGTGAATCTTCAATTGTCTAGACGCATAAGCAATCACCTTCGTTCGTTGCATTAATACACAACCGAGACCTTGCTTTGATGCGTCACAATAAATCACAAAATCATCATTCCCTTCAGGCAATGACAATATAGGTGCCGTAGTTAGCTTTTTCTTCAATAACTGAAACGCTTTCTCTTGTTCATCATTCCATTCAAATTTCTTCCCTTTATGCGTTAATGCAGTCAAGGGTTTTGCTATTCTGGAAAAGTCTTGGATGAACCTTCTGTAGTAACCAGCTAGTCCTAAAAACTGGCGTATGTGTTTCGGAGTTTTTGAAATGTCCCGTTCTTATTGATTAAAAACGTTCCATATTAATTGATTTCGTTGCGAGGTTTTGACCTCTATATGAGACGTTTTTCAAAGACTGCATTCATTTTTAAAACAAACCATAACCTTTATTTCATAAATAAAGGTTTAAAAAGCTTTACGTAGATTATCATATAATGATAATCTAAAATATCCTGTTTACACACGACCATTACATAATGGTTTACAATACAAATATGTTACATCGAAATCATTTTCTTGAATGCAGTTTTTACACAGTATCATACAAACATGGACTCCAAATCTTGTCCTTATTTTAGTATGCAACAGCGGAAGCTCTTAGTATTCACCTGAGAATAAACATGCTTTAAACGTCAACAAAAATGTTGGTGAGTTATAGGTTTAACCTATATATATCAAATCATAACAATAGACCACAAGATTTCATATTTCAATATACATCCCATACATAGAGATAAAAATCATTCATATGGTGAACACCTGGTAACCGACATTAACAAGATGCATATATAAGAATATCCCCATCATTCCGGGACACCCTTCGGATATGATATAAATTTCGAAGTACTAAAGCATCTGGTACTTTGGATGGGGTTTGTTAGGCCAAATAGATCTATCTTTAGGATTCGCGTCAATTAGGGTGTCTGTTCCCTAATTCTTAGATTACCAGACTTAATCAAAAGGGGCATATTCGATTTCGATAATTCAACCATAGAATGTAGTTTCACGTACTTGTGTCTATTTTGTAAATCATTTATAAAACCTACATGTATTCTCATCCCAAAAATATTAGATTTTAAAAGTGGGACTATAACTCACTTTCACAGATTTTTACTTCGTCGGGAAGTAAGACTTGGCCACTGGTTGATTCACGAACCTATAACAATATATACATATATATCAAAGTATGTTCAAAATATATTTACAACACTTTTAATATATTTTGATGTTTTAAGTTTATTAAGTCAGCTGTCCTCGTTAGTAACCTACAACTAGTTGTCCACAGTTAGATGTACAGAAATAAATCGATAAATATTATCTTGAATCAATCCACGACCCAGTGTATACGTATCTCAGTATTGATCACAACTCAAACTATATATATTTTGGAATCAACCTCAACCCTGTATAGCTAACTCCAACATTCACATATAGAGTGTCTATGGTTGTTCCGAAATATATATAGATGTGTCGACATGATAGGTCGAAACATTGTATACGTGTCTATGGTATCTCAAGATTACATAATATACAATACAAGTTGATTAAGTTATGGTTGGAATAGATTTGTTACCAATTTTCACGTAGCTAAAATGAGAAAAATTATCCAATCTTGTTTTACCCATAACTTCTTCATTTTAAATCCGTTTTGAGTGAATCAAATTGCTATGGTTTCATATTGAACTCTATTTTATGAATCTAAACAGAAAAGTATAGGTTTATAGTCGGAAAAATAAGTTACAAGTCATTTTTGTAAAGGTAGTCATTTCAGTCGAAAGAACGACGTCTAGATGACCATTTTAGAAAACATACTTCCACTTTGAGTTTAATCATAATTTTTGGATATAGTTTCATGTTCATAATAAAAATCATTTTCTCAGAATAACAACTTTAAAATCAAAGTTTATCATAGTTTTTAATTAACTAACCCAAAACAGCCCGCGGTGTTACTACGACGGCGTAAATCCAGTTTTACGGTGTTTTTCGTGTTTCCAGGTTTTAAATCATTAAGTTAGCATATCATATAGATATAGAACATGTGTTTAGTTGATTTTAAAAGTCAAGTTAGAAGGATTAACTTTTGTTTGCGAACAAGTTTAGAATTAACTAAACTATGTTCTAGTGATTACAAGTTTAAACCTTCGAATAAGATAGCTTTATATGTATGAATCGAATGATGTTATGAACATCATTACTACCTTAAGTTCCTTGGATAAACCTACTGGAAAAGAGAAAAATGGATCTAGCTTCAATGGATCCTTGGATGGCTCGAAGTTCTTGAAGCAGAATCATGACACGAAAACAAGTTCAAGTAAGATCATCACTTGAAATAAGATTGTTATAGTTATAGAAATTGAACCAAAGTTTGAATATGATTATTACCTTGTATTAGAATGATAACCTACTGTAAGAAACAAAGATTTCTTGAGGTTGAATGATCACCTTACAAGATTGGAAGTGAGCTAGCAAACTTGAAAGTATTCTTGATTTTATGAAACTAGAACTTTTGGAATTTATGAAGAACACTTAGAACTTGAAGATAGAACTTGAGAGAGATCAATTAGATGAAGAAAATTGAAGAATGAAAGTGTTTGTAGGTGTTTTTGGTCGTTGGTGTATGGATTAGATATAAAGGATATGTAATTTTGTTTTCATGTAAATAAGTCATGAATGATTACTCATATTTTTGTAATTTTATGAGATATTTCATGCTAGTTGCCAAATGATGGTTCCCACATGTGTTAGGTGACTCACATGGGCTACTAAGAGCTGATCATTGGAGTGTATATACCAATAGTACATACATCTAAAAGCTGTGTACTGTACGAGTACGAATACGGATGCATACGAGTAGAATTGTTGATGAAACTGAACGAGGATGTAATTGTAAGCATTTTTGTTAAGTAGAAGTATTTTGATAAGTGTCTTGAAGTCTTTCAAAAGTGTATGAATACATATTAAAACACTACATGTATATACATTTTAACTGAGTCGTTAAGTCATCGTTAGCCGTTACATGTAAGTGTTGTTTTGAAACCTTTAGGTTAACGATCTTGTTAAATGTTGTTAACTCAATGTTTATAATATCAAATGAGATTTTAAATTATTATATTATCATGATATTATGATGTACGAATATCTCTTAATATGATATATATACATTAAATGTCGTTACAACGATAATCGTTACATATATGTCTCGTTTAAAAATCATTAAGTTAGTAGTCTTGTTTTTACATATGTAGTTCATTGTTAATATACTTAATGATATGTTTACTTATCATAGTATCATGTTAACTATATATATATCCATATATATGTCATCATATAGTTTTCACAAGTTTTAACGTTCGTGAATCACCGGTCAACTTGGGTGGTCAATTGTCTATATGAAACATATTTCAATTAATCAAGTCTTAACAAGTTTGATTGCTTAGCATGTTGGAAACATTTAATCATGTAAATATCAATCTCAATTAATATATATAAACATGGAAAAGTTCGGGTCACTACAGTACCTACCCGTTAAATAAATTTCGTCCCGAAATTTTAAGCTGTTGAAGGTGTTGACGAATCTTCTGGAAATAGATGCGGGTATTTCTTCTTCATCTGATCTTCACACTCCCAGGTGAACTCGGGTCCTCTACGAGCATTCCATCGAACCTTAACAATTGGTATCTTGTTTTGCTTAAGTCTTTTAACCTCACGATCCATTATTTCGACGGGTTCTTCGATGAATTGAAATTTTTCGTTGATTTGGATTTCATCTAACGGAATAGTGAGATCTTCTTTAGCAAAACATTTCTTCAAATTCGAGACGTGGAAAGTGTTATGTACAGCCGCGAGTTGTTGAGGTAACTCAAGTCGGTAAGCTACTGGTCCGACACGATCAATAATCTTGAATGGTCCAATATACCTTGGATTTAATTTCCCTCGTTTACCAAATCAAACAACGCCTTTCCAAGGTGCAACTTTAAGCATGACCATCTCTCCAATTTCAAATTCTATATCTTTTCTTTTAATGTCAGCGTAGCTCTTTTGTCGACTTTGGGCGGTTTTCAACCGTTGTTGAATTTGGATGATCTTCTCGGTAGTTTCTTGTATAATCTCCGGACCCGTAATCTGTCTATCCCCCACTTCACTCCAACAAATCGGAGACCTGCACTTTCTACCATAAAGTGCTTCAAACGGCGCCATCTCAATGCTTGAATGGTAGCTGTTGTTGTAGGAAAATTCTGCTAACGGTAGATGTCGATCCCAACTGTTTCCGAAATCAATAACACATGCTCGTAGCATGTCTTCAAGCGTTTGTATCGTCCTTTCGCTCTGCCCATCAGTTTGTGGATGATAGGCAGTACTCATGTCTAGACGAGTTCCTAATGCTTGCTGTAATGTCTGCCAGAATCTTGAAATAAATCTGCCATCCCTATCAGAGATAATAGAGATTGGTATTTCATGTCTGGAGATGACTTCCTTCAAATACAGTCGTGCTAACTTCTCCATCTTGTCATCTTCTCTTATTGGCAAGAAGTGTGCTGATTTGGTGAGACGGTCAACTATTACCCAAATAGTATCAAAACCACTTGCAGTCCTTGGCAATTTAGTGATGAAATCCATGGTAATGTTTTCCCATTTCCATTCCGGGATTTCGGGTTGTTGAAGTAGACCTGATGGTTTCTGATGCTCAGCTTTGACCTTAGAACACGTCAAACATTCTCCTACATATTTAGCAACATCGGCTTTCATACCCGGCCACCAAAAATGTTTCTTGAGATCCTTGTACATCTTCCCCGTTCCAGGATGTATTGAGTATCTAGTTTTATGAGCTTCTCTAAGTACCATTTCTCTCATATCTCCAAATTTTGGTACCCAAATCCTTTCAGCCCTATACCGGGTTCCGTCTTCCCGAATATTAAGATGCTTCTCTGATCCTTTGGGTATTTCATCCTTTAAATTTCCCTCTTTTAAAACTCCTTGTTGCGCCTCCTTTATTTGAGTAGTAAGGTTATTATGAATCATTATATTCATAGATTTTACTCGAATGGGTTCTCTGTCCTTCCTGCTCAAGGCATCGGCTACCACATTTGCCTTCCCCGGGTGGTAACGAATCTCAAAGTCGTAATCATTCAATAATTCAATCCACCTACGCTGCCTCATATTCAGTTGTTTCTGATTAAATATGTGTTGAAGACTTTTGTGGTCGGTATATATAATACTTTTGACCCCATATAAGTAGTGCCTCCAAGTCTTTAATGCAAAAACAACCGCGCCTAATTCCAAATCATGCGTCATATAATTTTGTTCGTGAATCTTCAATTGTCTAGACGCATAAGCAATCACCTTCGTTCGTTGCATTAATACACAACCGAGACCTTGCTTTGATGCGTCACAATAAATCACAAAATCATCATTCCCTTCAGGCAATGACAATATAGGTGCCGTAGTTAGCTTTTTCTTCAATAACTGAAATGCTTTCTCTTGTTCATCATTCCATTCAAATTTCTTCCCTTTATGCGTTAATGCAGTCAAGGGTTTTGCTATTCTGGAAAAGTCTTGGATGAACCTTCTGTAGTAACCAGCTAGTCCTAAAAACTGGCGTATGTGTTTCGGAGTTTTCGGGGTTTCCCACTTTTCAACAGTTTCTATCTTTGTCGGATCCACCTTAATACCTTCTTTGTTCACTATGTGACCGAGGAATTGAACTTCTTCCAACCAAAATGCACACTTTGAAAACTTAGCGTACAATTCTTCCTTCCTCAATACTTCTAACACCTTTCTCAAATGTTCACCGTGTTCTTGGTCATTCTTTGAGTAAATAAGTATGTCATCAATGAAAACAATGACAAACTTGTCAAGGTATGGTCCACACACTCGGTTCATAAGGTCCATGAACACAGCTGGTGCATTAGTTAAACCAAACGGCATGACCATAAACTCGTAATGACCGTAACGTGTTCTGAAAGCAGTCTTTGGAATATCATCTTCTTTCACCCGCATTTGATGATACCCGGAACGTAAGTCAATCTTTGAATAAACAGACGAGCCTTGTAGTTGATCAAATAAGTCATCGATTCTCGGTAGTGGGTAGCGGTTCTTGATGGTAAGTTTGTTCAACTCTCGGTAGTCGATACACAACCTGAATGTACCATCTTTCTTCTTGACAAACAAAACAGGAGCTCCCCACGGTGATGTGCTTGGTCGAATGAAACCACGCTCTAAAAGTTCTTGTAATTGGCTTTGTAGTTCTTTCATCTCGCTGGGTGGAGTCTGTAAGGAGCACGAGCTATTGGTGCAGCTCCTGGTACAAGATCTATTTGAAATTCAACGGATCGATGTGGGGGTAATCCCGGTAATTCTTTCGGAAATACATCAGGAAATTCTTTTGCGACGGGAACATCATTGATGCTCTTTTCTTCAGTTTGTACTTTCTCGACGTGTGCTAGAACAGCATAGCAACCTTTTCTTATTAGTTTTTGTGCCTTCAAATTACTAATAAGATGTAGCTTCGTGTTGCCCTTTTCTCCGTACACCATTAAGGGTTTTCCTTTTTCTCGTATAATGCGAATTGCATTTTTGTAACAAACGATCTCCGCTTTCACTTCTTTCAACCAGTCCATACCGATTATCACATCAAAACTCCCTAACTCTACTGGTATCAAATCAATCTTAAATGTTTCGCTAACCAGTTTAATTTCTCGATTCCGACATATATTATCTGCTGAAATTAATTTACCATTTGCTAATTCGAGTAAAAATTTACTATCCAAAGGCTTCAATGGACAACTTAATTTAGCACAAAAATCTCTACTCATATAGCTTCTATCCGCACCCGAATCAAATAAAACGTAAGCAGATTTATTGTCAATAAGAAACGTACCCGTAACAAGCTCCGGGTCTTCCTGTGCCTCTGCCGCATTAATATTGAAAACTCTTCCACAGCCTTGTCCATTCGTGTTCTCCTGGTTCGGGCAATTTCTAATAATGTGGCCTGCTTTCCCACATTTATAACAAACTACATTGGCATAACTTGCTCCGACACTACTTGCTCCGCCATTACTCGTTCCGACACCATTTGTTCCTTTCGTTCTATTAACCCCTGGTCCGTAGACCTCACACTTCGCCGCGCTATGACCATTTCTTTTACACTTGTTGCAAAATTTGGTGCAGAACCCCGAGTGATTCTTTTCACACCTTTGGCATAGCTGCTTCTGATTGTTGTTGTTGTTGCGGTTATTATTGTTGTTGGGATGATTGTTGTAGTTGTTGTTGTTGTTGTTGTTGTTGGGCCGTTTGTTGTAGTTGCGATTGATGTTGCGATTGTTGGGATAATTGTTGCGATTATTGTTGTAATTGCTGTTGTTGTTGTATTGGTGATTCTTATCACCGTTTTCCTCCCACTTTCTTTTGACTTGCTTTACATTGGCCTCTTCAGCAGTCTGTTCTTTAATTCTTTCTTCAATTTGGTTCACGAGTTTGTGAGCCATTCTACATGCCTGTTGTATGGAGGCGGGCTCGTGTGAACTTATATCTTCTTGGATTCTTTCCGGTAATCCTTTCACAAACGCGTCGATCTTCTCTTCCTCATCTTCGAATGCTCCCGGACACAATAGGCACAATTCTGTGAATCGTCTTTCGTACGTGGTAATATCAAATCGTTGGGTTCGTAACCCTCTAAGTTCTGTCTTGAGCTTATTGACCTCGGTTCTGGGACGGTACTTCTCGTTCATCAAGTGCTTGAATGCTGACCACGGTAGTGCGTACGCATCGTCTTGTCCCACTTGCTCTAGATAGGTATTCCACCATGTTAACGCAGAACCTGTGAAGGTATGCGTAGCGTACTTTACTTTGTCCTCTTCAGTACACTTACTTATGGCAAACACCGATTCGACCTTTTCGGTCCACCGTTTCAATCCGATCGGTCCTTCGGTTCCATCAAATTCCAAAGGTTTGCAGGCAGTGAATTCTTTGTAGGTGCATCCTACACGATTTCCTGTACTGCTAGATCCAAGGTTATTATTGGTATGTAGCGCAGCCTGTACTGCGGCTATGTTTGAAGCTAGAAAAGTACGGAATTCCTCTTCATTCATATTCACGGTGTGTCGAGTAGTCGGTGCCATTTCCTTCAAAATAGTTAAATGGAACAAGTTAATCATACAGAATATTAAGAGTAGTTAATAGTATTTCGTAGCATAATATGAACTCATTTATAAAAGCTTTTTCTTCATATTAGCGTTTTATAAGTTTAAATTCGGGTAGTACCTACCCGTTAAGTTCATACTTAGTAGCTAATATACAATTTAACTACTACAATTCTATATGAAAAACTGATTATAATAATATTTCGCGTTCAAACTTTTATACAATATTTTACAAACTTACAATACCGCTTATTTTACATAAAACATGAAATATAGCACACAATAACTTTGATACAGGATAGTTGTGAAGATAATTCTAGCTAGTACACAAGTCGTTCAGCAAAGGCAATAAAGACACGTAATTCATACGTCCAGAAACAAGTCATGCATTCTGGTTTTACTAGGACTACTTCCCATCCTTGGTCTTGTGCAACATAACCGTTATGGCCGTTGATAAGATAGCGTGTTGTAACGTCGTCAAAGGGACGAGGGTTACGTAATGTCCAACAGTCCCGTAATAATCTAAAAACCTCATTTCTTACCCCAATTACCGACTCCGTCACTTGTGGAAATGTTTTGTTTAATAGTTGTAGCCCGATGTTCTTGTTCTCACTTTGGTGAGAAGCGAACATTACTAATCCGTAAGCATAACATGCTTCTTTATGTTGCATGTTAGCCGCTTTTTCTAAATCACGAAGTCCAATATTCGGATATATTGAGTCAAAATAATTTCTTAACCCGTTGCGTAAAATAGCATTTGGGTTCCCCGCAATATATGCGTCAAAGTAAACACATCGTAACTTATGGGTTTCCCAATGTGATATCCCCCATCTTTCAAACGAAAGTCTCTTATAAACCAAGACATTCTTGGAACGTTCTTCGAATGTCTTACAAACTGATCTCGCCTTAAATAGTTGTGCCGAGGAATTCTGGCCGACTCTAGACAAGATTTCATCAATCATGTCTCCGGGTAGGTCTCTTAAAATATTGGGTTGTCTATCCATTTTGTGTTTTAAAACTGTAAAATAGACAAGAGTTAGATTCATAAAAAAATACTTATTAATACAAGCAATTTTTACATATATCATAAAGCATAAGAACACTATATTACATATATTACACAACACGAATACAACTATCTTATTCCGACTCGCTCGTTTCTTCTTCTTCGGTTTTGGTTCGTTTTGCCAAGTTTCTAGGGAAATATGATGTTCCCCTAATACGAGCCGTCGTTGTCCACATTGGTTTAGAAAAACCTGGTGGTTTAGAGGTTCCCGGGTCATTGTTACAACTTAAGGACTTCGGGCGTTGACGATACATATAAAGTTCATCGGGGTTGGAATTAGATTTCTCTATTTTTATGCCCTTTTCCTTATTATTTTCTTTTGCCTTTTTAAATTCAGTTGGGGTAGTTTCTATAACATCATCGAAATTCTCGTCGGAATCCGATTCATCGGAGAATTGGTAATCCTCCCAATATTTTGCTTCCTTGGCGGAAACACCATTGACCATAATTAACCTTGGTCGGTTGGTTGAGGATTTTCTTTTACTTAACCGTTTTATTATTTCCCGCACCGGTTCTATTTCTTCATCCGGTTCCGATTCTTCTTCCGGTTCCGATTCTTCTTCCGGTTCCGACTCTTCTTCCGGTTCCTCTTCGGGAACTTGTGAATCAGTCCACGAATCATTCCAATTTACATTTGACTCTTCATTATTATTAGGTGAGTCAATGGGACTTGTTCTAGAGGTAGACATCTATCACATAATATCAAACGCGTTAAGAGATTAATATATCACATAATATTCACATGTTAAAAATATATAGTTTCCAACAAAATTTGTTAAGCAATCATTTTTCAAGTAAACACGGTCGAAGTCCAGACTCACTAATGCATCCTAACAAACTCGATAAGACACACTAATGAAAAATTCTGGTTCTCTAAGACCAACGCTCGGATACCAACTGAAATGTCCCGTTCTTATTGATTAAAAACGTTTCATATTAATTGATTTCGTTGCGAGGTTTTGACCTCTATATGAGACGTTTTTCAAAGACTGCATTCATTTTTAAAACAAACCATAACCTTTATTTCATAAATAAAGGTTTAAAAAGCTTTACGTAGATTATCATATAATGATAATCTAAAATATCCTGTTTACACACGACCATTACATAATGGTTTACAATACAAATATGTTACATCGAAATCATTTTCTTGAATGCAGTTTTTACACAGTATCATACAAACATGGACTCCAAATCTTGTCCTTATTTTAGTATGCAACAGCGGAAGCTCTTAGTATTCACCTGAGAATAAACATGCTTTAAACGTCAACAAAAATGTTGGTGAGTTATAGGTTTAACCTATATATATCAAATCATAACAATAGACCACAAGATTTCATATTTCAATATACATCCCATACATAGAGATAAAAATCATTCATATGGTGAACACCTGGTAATCGACATTAACAAGATGCATATATAAGAATATCCCCATCATTCCGGGACACCCTTCGGATATGATATAAATTTCGAAGTACTAAAGCATCCGGTACTTTGGATGGGGTTTGTTAGGCCCAATAGATCTATCTTTAGGATTCGCGTCAATTAGGGTGTCTGTTCCCTAATTCTTAGATTACCAGACTTAATCAAAAGGGGCATATTCGATTTCGATAATTCAACCATAGAATGTAGTTTCACGTACTTGTGTCTATTTTGTAAATCATTTATAAAACCTACATGTATTCTCATCCCAAAAATATTAGATTTTAAAAGTGGGACTATAACTCACTTTCACAGATTTTTACTTCGTCGGGAAGTAATACTTGGCCACTGGTTGATTCACGAACCTATAACAATATATACATATATATCAAAGTATGTTCAAAATATATTTACAACACTTTTAATATATTTTGATGTTTTAAGTTTATTAAGTCAGCTGTCCTCGTTAGTAACCTACAACTAGTTGTCCACAGTTAGATGTACAGAAATAAATCGATAAATATTATCTTGAATCAATCCACGACCCAGTGTATACGTATCTCAGTATTGATCACAACTCAAACTATATATATTTTGGAATCAACCTCAACCCTGTATAGCTAACTCCAACATTCACATATAGAGTGTCTATGGTTGTTCCGAAATATATATAGATGTGTCGACATGATAGGTCGAAACATTGTATACATGTCTATGGTATCTCAAGATTACATAATATACAATACAAGTTGATTAAGTTATGGTTGGAATAGATTTGTTACCAATTTTCACGTAGCTAAAATGAGAAAAATTATCCAATCTTGTTTTACCCATAACTTCTTCATTTTAAATCCGTTTTGAGTGAATCAAATTGCTATGGTTTCATATTGAACTCTATTTTATGAATCTAAACAGAAAAGTATAGGTTTATAGTCGGAAAAATAAGTTACAAGTCATTTTTGTAAAGGTAGTCATTTCAGTCGAAAGAACGACGTCTAGATGACCATTTTAGAAAACATACTTCCACTTTGAGTTTAATCATAATTTTTGGATATAGTTTCATGTTCATAATAAAAATCATTTTCTCAGAATAACAACTTTAAAATCAAAGTTTATCATAGTTTTTAATTAACTAACCCAAAACAGCCCGCGGTGTTACTACGACGGCGTAAATCCGGTTTTACGGTGTTTTTCGTGTTTCCAGGTTTTAAATCATTAAGTTAGCATATCATATAGATATAGAACATGTGTTTAGTTGATTTTAAAAGTCAAGTTAGAAGGATTAACTTTTGTTTGCGAACAAGTTTAGAATTAACTAAACTATGTTCTAGTGATTACAAGTTTAAACCTTCGAATAAGATAGCTTTATATGTATGAATCGAATGATGTTATGAACATCATTACTACCTTAAGTTCCTTGGATAAACCTACTGGAAAAGAGAAAAATGGATCTAGCTTCAATGGATCCTTGGATGGCTCGAAGTTCTTGAAGCAGAATCATGACACGAAAACAAGTTCAAGTAAGATCATCACTTGAAATAAGATTGTTATAGTTATAGAAATTGAACCAAAGTTTGAATATGATTATTACCTTGTATTAGAATGATAACCTACTGTAAGAAACAAAGATTTCTTGAGGTTGAATGATCACCTTACAAGATTGGAAGTGAGCTAGCAAACTTGAAAGTATTCTTGATTTTATGAAACTAGAACTTTTGGAATTTATGAAGAACACTTAGAACTTGAAGATAGAACTTGAGAGAGATCAATTAGATGAAGAAAATTGAAGAATGAAAGTGTTTGTAGGTGTTTTTGGTCGTTGGTGTATGGATTAGATATAAAGGATATGTAATTTTGTTTTCATGTAAATAAGTCATGAATGATTACTCATATTTTTGTAATTTTATGAGATATTTCATGCTAGTTGCCAAATGATGGTTCCCACATGTGTTAGGTGACTCACATGGGCTTCTAAGAGCTGATCATTGGAGTGTATATACCAATAGTACATACATCTAAAAGCTGTGTATTGTACGAGTACGAATACGGATGCATACGAGTAGAATTGTTGATGAAACTGAACGAGGATGTAATTGTAAGCATTTTTGTTAAGTAGAAGTATTTTGATAAGTGTCTTGAAGTCTTTCAAAAGTGTATGAATACATATTAAAACACTACATGTATATACATTTTAACTGAGTCGTTAAGTCATCGTTAGCCGTTACATGTAAGTGTTGTTTTGAAACCTTTAGGTTAACGATCTTGTTAAATGTTGTTAACCTAATGTTTATAATATCAAATGAGATTTTAAATTATTATATTATCATGATATTATGATGTACGAATATCTCTTAATATGATATATATACATTAAATGTCGTTACAACGATAATCGTTACATATATGTCTCGTTTAAAAATCATTAAGTTAGTAGTCTTGTTTTTACATATGTAGTTCATTGTTAATATACTTAATGATATGTTTACTTATCATAGTATCATGTTAACTATATATATATCCATATATATGTCATCATATAGTTTTCACAAGTTTTAACGTTCGTGAATCACCGGTCAACTTGGGTGGTCAATTGTCTATATGAAACATATTTCAATTAATCAAGTCTTAACAAGTTTGATTGCTTAGCATGTTGGAAACATTTAATCATGTAAATATCAATCTCAATTAATATATATAAACATGGAAAAGTTCGGGTCACTACAGTTTTCGGGGTTTCCCACTTTTCAACAGTTTCTATCTTTGCCGGATCCACCTTAATACCTTCTTTGTTCACTATGTGACCGAGGAATTGAACTTCTTCCAACCAAAATGCACACTTTGAAAACTTAGCGTACAATTCTTCCTTCCTCAATACTTCTAACACCTTTCTCAAATGTTCACCGTGTTCTTGGTCATTCTTTGAGTAAATAAGTATGTCATCAATGAAAACAATGACAAAGTTGTCAAGGTATGTTCCACACACTCGGTTCATAAGGTCCATGAACACAGCTGGTGCATTAGTTAAACCAAAAGGCATGACCATAAACTCGTAATGACCGTAACGTGTTCTGAAAGCAGTCTTTGGAATATCATCTTCTTTCACCCGCATTTGATGATACCCGGAACGTAAGTCAATCTTTGAATAAACAGACGAGCCTTGTAGTTGATCAAATAAGTTGTCGATTCTCGGTAGTGGGTAGCGGTTCTTGATGGTAAGTTTGTTCAACTCTCGGTAGTCGATACACAACCTGAATGTACCATCTTTCTTCTTGACAAACAAAACAGGAGCTCCCCACGGTGATGTGCTTGGTCGAATGAAACCACGTTCTAATAGTTCTTGCAGTTGGCTTTGTAGTTCTTTCATCTCGCTGGGTGCGAGTCTATAAGGAGCACGAGCTATTGGTGCAGCTCCTAGTACAAGATCTATTTGAAATTCAACAGATCGATGTGGAGGTAGTCCCGGTAATTCTTTCGGAAATACATCGGGAAATTCTTTTGCGACGGGAACATCATTGATGCTCTTTTCTTCAGTTTGTACTTTCTCGACGTGTGCTAGAACAGCATAGCAACTTTTTCTTATTAGTTTTTCTGCCTTCAAATTACTAATAAGATGTAGCTTCGTGTTGCCCTTTTCTCCGTACACCATTAAGGGTTTTCCTTTTTCTCGTATAATGCGAATTGCATTTTTGTAACAAACGATCTCTGCTTTCACTTCTTTCAACCAGTCCATACCGATTATCACATCAAAACTCCCTAACTCTACTGGTATCAAGTCAATCTTAAATGTTTCGCTAACCAGTTTAATTTCTCGATTCCGACATATATTATCTGCTGAAATTAATTTACCATTTGCTAATTCGAGTAAAAATTTACTATCCAAAGGCGTCAAAGGACAACTTAATTTAGCACAAAAATCTCTACTCATATAGCTTCTATCCGCACCCGAATCAAATAAAACGTAAGCAGATTTATTATCAATAAGAAACATACCCGTAACAAGCTCCGGGTCTTCCTGTGCCTCTGCCGCATTAATATTGAAAACTCTTCCACGGCCTTGTCCATTCGTGTTCTCCTGGTTCGGGCAATTTCTAATAATGTGGCCCGATTTTCCACATTTATAACAAACTACATTGGCATAACTTGCTCCGACACTACTTGCTCCGCCATTACTCGTTCCGACACCATTTGTTCCTTTCGTTCTATTAACCCCTGGTCCGTAGACCTCACACTTCGCCTCGCTATGACCATTTCTTTTACACTTGTTGCAAAATTTGGTGCAGAACCCCAAGTGATACTTTTCACACCTTTGGCATAGCTGCTTCTGATGGTTGTTGTTGTTGCGGTTGTTATTGTTGTTGGGATGATTGTTGTAGTTGCTGTTGTTGTTGTTGTTGTTGTTGTTGGGCCGTTTGTTGTAGTTGCGATTGATGTTGCGATTGTTGGGATAATTAGTGCGATTATTATTGTAATTGCTGTTGTTGTTGTATTGGTGATTCTTATCACCGTTTTCCTCCCACTTTCTTTTGACTTGCTTCACATTGGCCTCTTCAGTCGTCTGTTCTTTAATTCTTTCCTCAATCTAGTTCACTAGTTTGTGAGCCATTCTACATGCCTGTTGTATGGAGGCGGGCTCGTGTGAACTTATATCTTCTTGGATTCTTTCCGGTAATCCTTTCACAAACGCGTCGATCTTCTCTTCCTCATCTTCGAATGCTCCCGGACACAATAGGCACAATTCTGTGAATCGTCTTTCGTACGTGGTAATATCAAATCCTTGGGTTTGTAACCCTCTAAGTTCTGTCTTGAGCTTATTGACCTCGGTTCTGGGACGGTACTTCTCGTTCATCAAGTGCTTGAATGCTGACCACGGTAGTGCGTACGCATCGTCTTGTCCCACTTGCTCTAGATAGGTATTCCACCATGTTAACGCAGAACCTGTGAAGGTATGCGTAGCGTACTTCACTTTGTCCTCTTCAGCACACTTACTTATGGCAAACACCGATTCGACCTTCTCGGTCCACCGTTTCAATCCGATCGGTCCTTCGGTTCCATCAAATTCCAAAGGTTTGCAGGCAGTGAATTCTTTGTAGGTGCATCCTACACGATTTCCTGTACTGCTAGATCCAAGGTTATTATTGGTATGTAGCGCAGCCTGTACTGCGGCTATGTTTGAAGCTAGAAAAGTACGGAATTCCTCTTTATTCATATTCACGGTGTGTCGAGTAGTCGGTGCCATTTCCTTCAAAATAGTCAAATGGAACAAGTTAATCATACAGAATATTAAGAGTAGTTAATAGTATTTCGTAGCATAATATGAACTCATTTATAAAAGCTTTTTCTTCATATTAGCGTTTTATAAGTTTAAATTCGGGTAGTACCTACCCGTTAAGTTCATACTTAGTAGCTAATATACAATTCAACTACTACAATTCTATATGAAAAACTGATTATAATAATATTTCGTGTTCAAACTTTTATACAATATTTTACAAACTTACAATACCGGTTATTTTACATAAAGCATGAAATATAGCACACAATAACTTTGATACAAGATGGTTGTGAAGATAATTCTAGCTAGTACACAAGTCGTTCAGCAAAGGCAATAAAGACACGTAATTCATACGTCCAGAAACAAGTCATGCATTCTGGTTTTACTAGGATTACTTCCCATCCTTGGTCTTGTGGAACATAACCGTTATGGCCGTTGATAAGACAGCGTGTTGTAACGTCGTCAAAGGGACGAGGGTTACGTAATGTCCAACAGTCCCGTAACAATCTAAAAACCTCATTTCTTACCCCAATTACCGACTCCGTCACTTGTGGGAACGTTTTGTTTAATAGTTGTAGCCCGATGTTCTTGTTCTCACTTTGGTGAGAAGTGAACATTACTAATCCGTAAGCATAACATGCTTCTTTATGTTGCATGTTAGCCGCTTTTTCTAAATCACGAAGTCCAATATTCGGATATATTGAGTCAAAATAATTTCTTAACCCATTGCGTAAAATAGCATTTGGGTTCCCCGCAATATATGCGTCAAAGTAAACACATCGTAACTTATGGATTTCCCAATGTGATATCCCCCATCTTTCGAACGAAAGCCTTTTATAAACCAAGGCATTCTTGGAACGTTCTTCGAATGTCTTACAAACTGATCTCGCCTTAAATAGTTGTGCCGAAGAATTCTGACCGACTCTAGACAAGATTTCATCAATCATGTCTCCGGGTAGGTCTCTTAAAATATTGGGTTGTCTATCCATTTTGTGTTTTTATACTGTAAAATAGACAAGAGTTAGATTCATAAAAAAAAATACTTATTAATACAAGCAATTTTTACATATATCATAAAGCATAAGCACACTATATTACTTATATAACACCACACGAATACAACTATCTTATTCCGACTTGCTTGTTTCTTCTTCTTCGGTTTTGGTTCGTTTTGCCAAGTTTCTAGGGATATATGATGTTCCCCTAATACGAGCCGTCGTTATCCACATTGGTTTAGAAAAACCTGGTGGTTTAGAGGTTCCCGGGTCATTGTTACAACTTAAGGACTTCGGGGGTTGACGATACATATAAAGTTCATCGGGGTTGGAATTAGATTTCTCTATTTTTATGCCCTTTCCCTTATTATTTTCTTTTGCCTTTTTAAATTCAGTTGGGGTAATTTCTATAACATCATCGGAATTCTCGTCGGAATCCGATTCATCGGAGAATTGGTAATCCTCCCAATATTTTGCTTCCTTGGCGGAAACACCATTGACCATAATTAACCTTGGTTGGTTGGTTGAGGATTTTCTTTTACTTAACCGTTTTATTATTTCCCCCACCGGTTCTATTTCTTCATCCGGTTCCGATTCTTCTTCCGGTTCCGATTCTTCTTCCGGTTCCGACTCTTCTTCCGGTTCCTCTTCGGGAACTTGTGAATCAGTCCACGAATCATTCCAATTTACATTTGACTCTTCATTATTATTAGGTGAGTCAATGGGACTTGTTCTAGAGGTAGACATCTATCACATAATATCAAACGCGTTAAGAGATTAATATATCACATAATATTCACATGTTAAAAATATATAGTTTCCAACAAAATTTGTTAAGCAATAATTTTTCAAGTAAACACGGTCGAAGTCCAGACTCACTAATGCATCCTAACAAACTAGATAAGACACACTAATGCAAAATTCTGATTCTCTAAGACCAACGCTCGGATACCAACTGAAATGTCCCGTTCTTATTGATTAAAAATGTTCCATATTAATTGATTTCATTGCGAGGTTTTGACCTCTATATGAGACGTTTTTCAAAGACTGCATTCATTTTAAAACAAACCATAACCTTTATTTCATAAATAAAGGTTTAAAAAGCTTTATGTAGATTATCAAATAATGATAATCTAAAATATCCTGTTTACACACGACCATTACATAATGGTTTACAATACAAATATGTTACATCGAAATCAGTTTCTTGAATGCAGTTTTTACACAATATCATACAAACATGGACTCCAAATCTTGTCCTTATTTTAGTATGCAACAGCGGAAGCTCTTAGTATTCACCTGAGAATAAACATGCTTTAAACGTCAACAAAAATGTTGGTGAGTTATAGGTTTAACCTATATATATCAAATCGTAACAATAGACCACAAGATTTCATATTTCAATACACATCCCATACATAGAGATAAAAATCATTCATATGGTGAACACCTGATAACCGACATTAACAAGATGCATATATAAGAATATCCCCATCATTCCGGGACACCCTTCGGATATGATATAAATTTCGAAGTACTGAAGCATCCGGTACTTTGGATGGGGTTTGTTAGGCCCAATAGATCTATCTTTAGGATTCACGTCAATTAGGGTTTCTGTTCCCTAATTCTTAGATTACCAGACTTAATAAAAAGGGGCATATTCGATTTCGATAATTCAACCATAGAATTTAGTTTCACGTACTTGTGTCTATTTTGTAAATCATTTATAAAACCTGCATGTATTCTCATCCCAAAAATATTAGATTTTAAAAGTGGGACTATAACTCACTTTCACAGATTTTTACTTCGTCGGGAAGTAAGACTTGGCCACTGGTTGATTCACGAACCTATAACAATATATACATATATATCAAAGTATGTTCAAAATATATTTATAACACTTTTAATATATTTTGATGTTTTAAGTTTATTAAGTCAGCTGTCCTCGTTAGTAACCTACAACTAGTTGTCCACAGTTAGATGTACAGAAATAAATCGATAAATATTATCTTGAATCAATCCACGACCCAGTGTATACGTATCTCAGTATTGATCACAACTCAAACTATATATATTTTGGAATCAACCTCAACCCTGTATAGCTAACTCCAACATTCACATATAGAGTGTCTATGGTTGTTCCGAAATATATATAGATGTGTCGACATGATAGGTCGAAACATTGTATACGTGTCTATGGTATCTCAAGATTACATAATATACAATACAAGTTGATTAAGTTATGGTTGGAATAGATTTGTTACCAATTTTCACGTAGCTAAAATGAGAAAAATTATCCAATCTTGTTTTACCCATAACTTCTTCATTTTAAATCCGTTTTGAGTGAATCAAATTGCTATGGTTTCATATTGAACTCTATTTTATGAATCTCAACAGAAAATGTATAGGTTTATAGTCGGAAAAATAAGTTACAAGTCGTTTTTGTAAAGGTAGTCATTTCAGTCGAAAGAACGACGTCTAGATGACTATTTTAGAAAACATACTTCCACTTTGAGCTTAACCATAATTTTTGGATATGGTTTCATGTTCATAATAAAAATCATTTTCTCAGAATAACAACTTTTAAATCAAGGTTTATCATAGTTTTTAATTAACTAACCCAAAACAGCCCGCGGTGTTACTACGACGGCGTAAATCCGGTTTTACGGTGTTTTTCGTGTTTCCAGGTTTTAAATCATTAAGTTAGCATATCATATAGATATAGAACATGTGTTTAGTTGATTTTAAAAGTCAAGTTAGAAGGATTAACTTTTGTTTGCGAACAAGTTTAGAATTAACTAAACTATGTTCTAGTGATTACAAGTTTAAACCTTCGAATAAGATAGCTTTATATGTATGAATCGAATGATGTTATGAACATCATTACTACCTTAAGTTCCTTGGATAAACCTACTGGAAAAGAGAAAAATGGATTTAGCTTCAACGGATCCTTGGATGGCTCGAAGTTCTTGAAGCAGAATCATGACACGAAAACAAGTTCAAGTAAGATCATCACTTGAAATAAGATTGTTATAGTTATAGAAATTGAACCAAAGTTTGAATATGATTATTACCTTGTATTAGAATGATAACCTACTATAAGAAACAAAGATTTCTTGAGGTTGGATGATCACCTTACAAGATTGGAAGTGAGCTAGCAAACTTGAAAGTATTCTTGATTTTATGAAACTAGAACTTTTGGAATTTATGAAGAACACTTAGAACTTGAAGATAGAACTTGAGAGAGATCAATTAGATGAAGAAAATTGAAGAATGAAAGTGTTTGTAGGTGTTTTTGGTCGTTGGTGTATGGATTAGATATAAAGGATATGTAATTTTGTTTTCATGTAAATAAGTCATGAATGATTACTCATATTTTTGTAATTTTATGTATATATAACCCATTGTTTTCATGAATGATTACTTAAGTTAGTAGTCTTGTTTATATGTATATAACCCATTGTTAATATACTTATGGAGATACTTACTTATCATAATCTCATGTTAACCATATGTATATCCATATATATATATCGTCAGGTCGTTTTTACAAGTTTTAACGTTCGTGAATCGCCGGTCAACTTGGGTGGTCAATTGTCTATATGAAACATATTTCAATTAATCAAGTCTTAACAAGTTTGATTGCTTAACATGTTGGAAACATTTAATCATGTAAATATCAATCTCAATTAATATATATAAACATGGAAAAGTTCGGGTCACTACAATGGGTGTAGTAGATAATAATACAATGAAAGTGAGTCATGTTGAAGGTTGAGTGGAGAGTGATAGATATATAACCATACATATATATTATAATATAATTTAATAATTAATAATAATATAATATTTAATCTTGATTTCCACATGTATGAAAATGAAATGAAACTGAATAACAGTGAAGCAGCCTTCCTTTTTAATTTCTTGTGTCGACGTTTTTAAAGCGAGAATATATCGTGCTCTGTGGTTAATTAATTGTGGATAAAAGTCTTTAGAAAAATCCCAAATTTTTATATTACTTATCTTTTTTTATTTTAGTCATTAATTGTTTAAATTTTATTAAATAAGAATTAACTCAACTGTCCGCGCTCGATTCTAGGTAAAATATAAAAAATGTTAAAATTTAATAATTAGATCCTAAATACATTTCTAATAAGTCTATAATTTATATCACTCAATTCTCGGATCACCGTTTATTTAAAAAAAAAATCACATAAGTTCGTTTTTAACTTGTTTAATATTGATCGAAACATCAAACGAGTATTACAATCATTTAATATTTATTTTTAATATACTTTATTTATATATAGATATGTTTTAAATAATAATTATTATAATATTCTACTTTATTTTATTTTACATAATTAATTTTTAATATCAATAACATATAATATTTCAAATTATATTTCCAATTACCATTTATATATATATATACACACACACACACACACACACACACACACACATATCTAATTACAATTAATTGTTCGTGAATCGTCGAAACTGGTCGAAGGTCAATTGAATATATGAAATAGTTCAAAATACTTGAGACTCAACCTAACAGACTTTGCTTATCATGTCAAAAATATTAAATCGTATCGAGAGTTTGATTTAAAAATAGTCGAAATTTTTCGGGTCGTCACAGTACCTACCCGTTAAAGAAATTTCGTCCCGAAATTTGATCGAGGTCATCATGGCTAACGATAAGAATGTTTTCATGACGAATATGAGTTGATAAATAGAGTTTTATTACCACAGAGTAATATGGATAAGACAATTCGATTACTCGAAGAGTTTGGGTGAAGCTATAACAAAATAGTGAGATAAGGAAAATACGATTCGTCTTGATTTTGACGTAGTCACGGTTGATTTTCGGAATTTAAAGAAAATCCTCGTAATCTAAATAGGATTTGATTCTTTGGTGAACAAGGAAATTAGGATTTCTTTAATTAAATGTGGTGATCTGCCTCGATTGCTATGTCTGACATTTCCCTATAAATTAACCTCTTCTGTTCCATTATTTTCACCACTCCTCTACTTTCTTTCTTAATTCATACTTCCAAAAAGATTTGAAAATGTTAAATCCAGTTCTGATTCTTGATATTTTCTGGCTATCATGTCCTTCATTATTCTTTTTCATCTACCACCGGAGGAATTTATTTTCTTCTACTATTACTTTGGGGTTATAGTGTTTTTCATTCTCCCGTGTCTTTATATTGCTATATGCATTGATATACATGGTTTGTAATTTCTGTGCTGTTATCGGGCTTTATATTTTCCCTTATATTTCAGAGTTTCATGCTTTTGTTTCCTCTTCCCGACTTTAAGTCTAGCGAATAATGGTCTATAATTCGTAGATATAGAGTTTCGAATGATTATAATATTCTAAGCAGAGAGGAACGTAATAGCACGATTTGATTTGTTAAATTACCAGAATCACGGAAGATAGAACTATAAAGAATATATTTTCTTGATATGTTCAGAGGTTAAGTAGAATGAAAGAGTTATGTAACATGGCACATGATGAGGGTATGATCTGTGAACCATCATCATGTTTCATTAGAAATTCAGCATGACTTACTGTAATATAATCACGTTGGCTGGGCATCATTATATTATACTAACTCATGCTTCAATTCCCAACACTTCTCCAGGAATTCATTCATAATTTAAACTAAAATTTTACAGAAGGATAGAAACTAAAACAGTTTCTTTTGTGATGTAACATAGATAGCACGAAGAGATAGATAATTTCCGATAAAGATATTTATGAAGGTATCTTCAGAAATATCGAAGATATTTATAATGAAAGATATGATGATATCTTAGAAGTTTTTAATAGCTGGTATCAAAGGATGTTGCAGAACTTTTCTGCAAGGATTTAGAATAAGTAAGAAGCAAGATATTCGCTAAAGAGTTCATCAGATACAGAATCATCTGGATTCATTAAGTACAGGTTTAGTCCTGGTGATTTGTCCACAGCCTCCTTCATAGTTTTGCATAATCCGTTTTCCAGTACCAATTTTCAATTGAGTGTT